>NC_053393.1:26648602-28002815 GCF_905171765.1 Bufo bufo
AAACAGGCAGGCAGGCATGTTATATTGTTAAATAGTTGTGCTTTAAACCACATGACAATCCCAAGAACAGCAGTATTGCACAGTTGCAGACAGTGTTGTCTGGCATATCTTTGTAAATGATGTGATCAGTGATCACTCACTAAGACCTCTAACTTTACAGCATTGCAAAAAGCTGCCACTGACTGTAGTGTATTCAATACACATAGTGTATTTGACTTGCAGCTTTTTGCAATGCTGTAAACTAAGTTAGAGGTCTTAGTGAGTGATCACTGATCACATGCATCACAGTAATACAAAGATATGCCAGACAGTCAGACACTCAGTGTGCAATTGTGCAGAAGCAGATCATCATCTCCCCCCCAAAAATAATAAAAATCTCCCCCAAAAAAATGCAGAAGGGTAACTTACTGACTTACTGTGTGCTGCTGCAGTCACTGCGTGCTGCTGTTGTCTGTGTGGCACTGGCGATTGCGGCCTAGCTCGGGTCACTCTCCAGCCCAGTGAGCCCACTCCAGTCTTGTGAGCCAGGTAAGGTCTCCTCGGCTCTCAGACAGCCAGTTTGTGCTCCCATGTGGCATGTGCTGCCTGCCACTGATGCTCACTGTGTCTGAGTGTGTGGCACTGTCAGGCGGTGGCTGCGGCCTAGCTCGGGTCTCACTCGTCTCCTTCACTCCAGTCCTGCGGTCTCCTCCTCCTCTGTCCCCCCGCAAGACAGCCTGTTTTTTTTCTTTTGTGCACAGCACAGTTAGCCGACCGAGGAGAAAGTTCTGAGCGCTCTTGGGGGTACGAGGACGGGTCCGCTGTGCTCAGTGCTGCTGCATGCACGTCCGTCTCCTCTGCAGTCCTCCTCACGAGTCGACTCACGCGTGCGACACAGGGGGAGGGGGGTGTCACTGTCGTCACGTCAGCGGGAGGCGGGAGGCGGGAAAGAAGGCGCCAAAAAACTTTTTTTTCCGACTCGGCTTGCAGCGTACTCAAGTTGTGTGCAATAGGTGTTTCTGGGTGATGTAGTGCAATAGACACTAACCTGGTACGGCTGACTCTCTGCATAGGCAGGTGAAGGTAGAAATAGTTCGTGACGCCAGTGCCAAGTAAACGGTGGCACGCCGTTTGCGGATAGCAGGAATAAATTGAGGAACACGTGGTATTAAAACAGAACTCCAACTTTAGTAGTTTTCATGCAGAGACAATATTGGAATCGCAGTTCCTTGGCATACAGTCGATTTTGCAATACGGTTGATGCAGGCAATACAGATGGAGCAAGGTGATTACAGAGTGTTGGACACAGGACTTGCAGTACAGGAGCTTGCACTCTAATTCTGTCTGATCCTGGAATATAGCAATTCTTCACCAAGGCCCAATAACCTAGGTCTGGCTTTATATCCTTGGTTGTAGCTTTTGAAAGTACCTCCTCTGTTATTTTTAGTACCTCTTGCTTCTCTGCACTTTGCCTCTGTCTCTCTCGGCTTCCTCAGGCTCTTTAGCTAAGATATTCCTGTTTCTGCATATGGGAATTCAGGAGGGAATCTTCTCCTGGACAGCAGGCTTCAGGCCTGGACTTGTCTCTGACATTGTCTAATCTCCAACTGTAGATTACAGACACTAGACTCCGTCTGCCTTTCCCTTCCCTGTCTGGGCCTTATATAAACTAGGGCTCCCTAGCTCCCTCTAATGACTAGAAGCTGGAATGACACCCCTAGCAGGCCTGTACATGCAAGTGTCATAGTAACAGGGAAACACATAGCATTGCATTACATGACATTTTATAAAACTGACATATACCAACTTCCCCATAATTAGGAGGGACGACAGCACACCAAGTGACACTTTGGTAGTGACGGGTATTACAGTTCCCGTACACTACATACCCCACTGCTTTAAGCTGAGTACGACCTCGTACTCCATCATGGGTCGCCCAACTGGAATCTCTACCTGAAATAGAAAATAGAGACATGCAGGCATACATACATGTAATTCATCTGCATTTACATTTACATCAGGTCCAATTGGCAAAAGTGAAGTGTGGTGACAAGGGGCGTCGTTCTCTTCTCTCAGGATAGTGAATGGAACGGGGGCGCTGACCTGGCACAGCGTAACATTATAACCAGGATAGTCCATGACAATGAATAAGTCCATGATAGAACAGTAGGAAACGGTAAGACAGTATAAAAACGGAACTACCCAGAAGTTTCCTGGGGGTGTATCACAGGCAAGGGCTCACGTGGAGGAGTCCATTCTTGCGCACAAATGTCAAGTAAGGTATTGCCCGTGGCAACTGTTTGGGAGGAGACACCACCAGAATAATCAAAGTCTCCTAAACGGACTGGCGGATGTCCCCTGGTCATCCGGGTAGACCTTCTCAACACAGGGGTCTCCTCTTCCCTTAGCAACGAGGCAGAAGAGAGAGGAGCAACAGGAGGGTCTCCATCCGTGAGACCTCGGTCAGGAACAACTGGAACAACAGGAACAACTGGAATAACAGGAACAACTGGAACAACAATATCCACGAGAGGGGGAACTGGATCCGGAGCATCTTGAACCGGCTCTTCCGGAGGTGAAGCTACAGTAGGTGCCGGAGCAGGCACCAGCAAGTTCAACCATGGTGTCAGAAGCCAATGCATGGGATCAGCGTCATACCTCAGATTACTAACAGCCTGCATAGGATCCTCGGGCTGTATTGCTGACTCTGACACAAGATATTCAGATCCAGAACTCTCAGCACTAGGTTCTGGTGTTAGGCAGAGCTTCAACCTGTTTCGGTGTACAATTTGGGATCCCTTGTCTTCCCGGGTGATCTCATAAGTGTGAATTCCAACATTTGGGATTGCAGTGACAACATAGGGACTTCGCTCCCACTTACTGTCCAATTTGCTGGTACGACGGTTATTCTTTAACCATACCACGGCCCCTATGGTCAAGGGTTCTGCATGGGCTGCCTGATCATAGTCTCTCTGCTGTCGGTCTCTAGCAAAGTCCATACGTTCCTGAACAATGGCTTTGGCTGCATCCAATCGCCTTTGGTGCTCAGCAACCCAGTCGGTGTTAGGTAATGGGTTAATGCAATCAGGTACATGTATGTCCAATGAATGATCAGCAGGCAATGTCCCTTGGCGCCCAAACATCAAGTAAAAAGGGGTATACCCGGTGGAACAATGTATGGTATGATTGTATGTGAACATGATCTGTGGCAACAGACTGGGCCAATCTCCTCTGTTCTCAGGAGGCACGGCCCTCAGCATCTCTATCAAGGTCTGATTCATTTTTTCACATAATCCGTTACCTTGAGGATGGTAGGCCGTTGTCCGGATCTTCTTACAGTTGTGTAAGCGGCACAGTTCATGGAACAGATGGGACTCAAAAGCAGGTCCTTGGTCGGTGAGGATCTTTTCTGGACATCCATAGGGCAGGAGGAAGTGCTTCCAGAACATTTCGGCTGTAGTCTTGGCTGTCTGGTCTCTCACAGGCACTGCTACAACAAACTTTGTGAAATGGTCAATAATAGTCATGGCATAAGCATACCCTGAGCGACTAGGCTCCAGTTTTACATGGTCGATGGCGACAAGTTCAAGAGGACGGGTACTTACAATGGGTCTTAGTGGTGCCCTCTGCTCACTTCGTTTCAGGGCACAGGCTACACACTCTCGACACCACTTCTCCATGTCTTCTCTCATGCCTACCCAGTAAAACCGCTGGCGGATAGTAGCCTCAGTCTTTTGGACCCCAAAGTGACCGGATTGATTGTGGTACATCTCCAACACCATACCTGCATCTCGTCGGGGTATGAGAATCTGGTGTACTCTTTCGTTGGACACTGGGTCTAGGCTTCTCCGTAGCAATAGGCCCTTTTGTATGAAGAGTTGATGGCGCTGTCTCCACAATTTGATGAGCTCAGGATCTGCACTCTTACGCCGGATCCTCTCAGGGGCTCTGCCACTAGTAATGAAGTCCAATAACTCACCCAGCACTCTACTTTCAGACTGTAGTTTCACCCACCTTTCTTCTTTAGGTTCAGGCCTACTGGAGGGTGAAGGAACTGCAGCTCTGTTATTGGTAGCTCGAGCCTGATCCTGTTGAGCAAATTTGTTATAGAAAGCCGGCATCTCTACATCTTCCCAAGCATCTCGCACATCATCAGGAGCTGTCTCTGTGGGAAGCCTGGATAAAGCATCAGCATTATCATTAGTACGTCCAGCACGATACTTTACAGAGAAATTATAGTTGGCAAGGCGAGAGGCCCATCTCTGCTCCAAGGCCCCCAATCTAGCTGTATTTAGATGTGCCAGAGGGTTATTGTCAGTGAATGCAATGAACGGGGTGGCGGCTAGATAATCTTTGAATTTTTCTGTCACCGCCCACACTAATGCCAGGAACTCTAGTTTGAAGGAACTATAATTCTGGTCATTTTTCTCAGCTCCTTTCAGGGAGCCGCTTGCATATGCTATCACTCTCTCTTTTCCCTCTTGGATCTGGGCTAACACAGCTCCCAGGCCTCGCTTGCTAGCATCAGTATAGAGATGGAAGGGCTTGCTATAATCTGGATAACCTAACACTGGAGGCTCGGTCAGTTTCTTTTTTAGCAATTGGAACGCTATCTCTCTTTCCTCATTCCATTCAATGGGCACAGGAGTTCTAGGACTTTTCTTGGGTTGTCCCCTCAGAAGTTCCTGGATAGGATCAGCTATTTGAGCAAAATGGGGGATAAAACGTCTATAGTAGCCGGCAAAACCAAGGAAACTCCTCACCTCTTTGACGGTAGTAGGAACCGGCCAATTACGGACAGCTGCTAATTTATCAGGGTCAGGTTGCACTCCCTCTCCGCTTACTACATGCCCCAGGTATCTTACTGCAGGTTTGAGCAGGTGACACTTGGATGGCTTTACCTTCAAGCCATATTTGATAAGGATCTCAAATACTTCTGCCAAATGTTTCAGATGGTCCTCATATGTTTTTGAGTACACAATGACGTCATCTAGATACAGCAGCACTGTTTCGAAGTTTTTGTGACCCAAACACCGTTCCATTAGTCTCTGGAAAGTTCCTGGGGCATTACATAGCCCGAACGGCATACAATTGAATTCGAACAGGCCCATGGGAGTAGTGAAAGCAGTCTTTTCCCTATCTGCAGGGGCCATGGGTACTTGCCAGTAGCCACTGGTCAAGTCCAAGGTGGAGAAATAGGCAGAGGAGCCCAGAGCAGTTAGCGACTCCTCAATGCGGGGCAGTGGGTATGCATCTTTGTGGGTTATTTGATTAATTTTCCTATAATCCACACAGAAACGGATACCACCGTCCTTCTTCTTTACAAGGACTAGGGGTGCAGCCCACGGACTACGGCTGTCCCGGATGACATTAGAGTCTTTCATCTCTTGGATCATTTCCTTTACAGTCTGATATGAAGTAGGCGGTAAGGGTCTGTATCTCTCCTTGATAGGAGGATGAGAGCCAGTAGGTATGGTGTGTTGTATGGCACTCACCTCCCCATAATCAGTAGCATGCTTACTGAACGCCTGGTGGTACTCTTTGACCAGCTGCAGGATCCCTTCTTGTTGTTGTTGGGGGGTAGTCTTGTCCCCCACATGGAGCTCTTCCCACCAGGGCACTTGTGGCTGGGTCACCGGCGAACATCCGCTGTCTGCAGCTGGCGGCTTTTCTGTCACTGGAAGACGAATGACGTCTTGGAAGGACACCTGGGACAGCTGGGCAACACGGCAATGCTTAGTAAGCGCAACAGGATGATTACTCAGGTTAATCAGACGGACAGGTACTTTACCTTGGGAGACGTTCACCAGGCACTTGGCAGCTCTCACATAAGGATAATCCTCCATCTGGATTGGTTCCACCAGGGCTGGATAATCTCGGCCTTCGACTCCCAGGACAGCACGACACCATAAAAGAGTTTGAGAATTAGGAGGCAAAGTCACAGGCTTAATATCACTAATCCTGGCAGTACAAATTTCTCCTTTCCCATTAGCAAACCTCTGCTGGGCACTTAACACAGTAATAGTCTTTTGAATCACCCTCCTGGATGCAGAGGAAGCAGTGGGCAAAGTCTGATGTAATACAGCAAGTATTTCTGAATAACAGTTTTTGAAGACATTGGTGCCTAGAATGACAGGATGTCCTCCTCTGTCACCGGCCTGTATTACGATCACTCCCTGTTGAGGCAGGGTTACTTCTCCCACCTGCAGGGTGGGTTCCCAGTATCCATGAGTCTTTACTGGTTTGCCATTGCTGGCGATAATTTCCACCCAGGATTCAGGCGGTTGGGTCAACTGGTTGGTGTCCCAGAACTTTTCAAATGCAGGCAGCTGAATAGTAGTGACCTGAGACCCAGTATCTAATAGGGCTTCAAAGGGGACCCCGTTGATCTCTATATTGATTTTAGGATGGGATCCTACATACCGTGGCATCCAATTTGGATCCTCTGGACCTAGTGTTCTACCTCCCGAGGGGTGGTCCTCAGCCTCAGGGGTTGCCCGTTTAACTGCCAGCACGTGGATTCTGTGTGTCCCAGCTTTTTGCAGTATGTACACACGGGCCGCTTGCGATCTCTATTACGCCTCCCAGGATCCCTGGGGTGAGTCTCTTGGTATGGAGGTGGGAACGGCCTAGGAGGTGACAGGAATTCTTCTTCTGTCATTATGGGTTTTTCCCATTCCTCTATTTTTCTGCACACTTTCTCTAGACTTTTAGTGAGGTGATTTACTTGCTCTGTCAGCATGGCAATAGTATCAGTAGCTGACACTTGAACAGCTTGGCCGGCCTCAGCTCGGTTAGTGATAAGCGGTTTTGGCTTGCAGGCTGATGACTCAGGTGGGGTGCTCAACTCAGGAGATACTGCGGACCCCAGAATTTTTATAGCCAGTTCTTTAAAGTCCAGGAAGGTACTGTTAGGGTGCTGGGCGGCCAGCATCTTTAATTGGGTCCTTATTTGTTCACTAGACACCCCGTTGATAAATTGTTCCCTCAGGGTCTGGTCCTGGTTATCAGCCTCTTTGGGATCTATCTGAATTACAGCCCCTAAAGCCTCCTGAAGTGATAGGGCATAGTCACGGAGGGACTCACCGGGCTTCTGTTTCTTGCCAAAGAAGTGCATCTTTATCTCTGAGGCAGTCCTAGTTTCAAAAGTGGCTCTGAGGCGGGTGAATATCTGTTCTAGAGTACTCCGCTCAGTAGCAGGCCATGATAACACTTCTCTACGGGCAGCTCCCTCCAGTTGTGCCAGCAGGATTTCCATTTGCTGGTCGGCATTTATAGGGTACAATCGGAATAGTGCCAGCAACTTTTCTTTAAAGTCCCTTAGGGTATGGGTCTCTCCCCTGTAGCGAGGGAACCATGGGGCCCCGAAATAGTAAGGCATGGTAAAGGGCATCATGCTGGGGGCTGTAGGATGATTAGGAGCCGCAAGCTCTCCCGGGGCCGGCTGCTCAGGCACTCCTGGCTCTGACATGGTAGTCTATTGAGAGGTGGCCGCTGGCGACTAAAGGGGCCGGTACACTCCCCTTCCCTCCGGTTACAAGTGCTTACCGGTATCGCTGGTCTTGCGCAGGCCAAGTCTCGCGAGGTTCCGGACGTCCTGAGCCCGCGATGACGTAGAAGAAGCAGGGCCGCGGCGGTGCGATGATGACGAGGGGCGGGATTCTCTGTGTCTTTGCACGGATCCGCCCACGAAGGTCCTCAGCAGCGCGGGAAACTCTACTCCAGGCGGCCGGTGGCCATCTTTAGCAAAACGCTGTCCATTCACTGACAGCAAGCAGGATTGTAAAAAGTCCACAAAACCACACTCCAATGCGGCGATTTTCTTCCTCTGTGTAGCGCAACACTGCACAGCGCTTTTTAGAGGTTTTTGGTACACTTTGGGTATGATTTTCAGTCCACAAAGTCCACTTGAATAAAACAGGCAAATTGTCACTTTGGTCACAGGGCAACTGTATAAGGCACAAAGTTCACGCTTCTTGCACTAGAAAGCGTGCGTATCCTGTTCGTGGAACGCCAAAAGAGAGGTGCAGCGTACTCAAGTTGTGTGCAATAGGTGTTTCTGGGTGATGTAGTGCAATAGACACTAACCTGGTACGGCTGACTCTCTGCATAGGCAGGTGAAGGTAGAAATAGTTCGTGACGCCAGTGCCAAGTAAACGGTGGCACGCCGTTTGCGGATAGCAGGAATAAATTGAGGAACACGTGGTATTAAAACAGAACTCCAACTTTAGTAGTTTTCATGCAGAGACAATATTGGAATCGCAGTTCCTTGGCATACAGTCGATTTTGCAATACGGCTGATGCAGGCAATTACAGCTTGAGAAAGGTGATTACAGAGTGTTGAACACAGGACTTGCAGTACAGGAGCTTGCACTCTATTTCTGTCTGATCCTGGAATATAGCAATTCTTCACCAAGGCCCAATAACCTAGGTCTGGCTTTATATCCTTGGTTGTAGCTTTTGAAAGTACCTCCTCTGTTATTTTTAGTACCTCTTGCTTCTCTGCACTTTGCCTCTGTCTCTCTCGGCTTCCTCAGGCTCTTTAGCTAAGATATTCCTGTTTCTGCATATGGGAATTCAGGAGGGAATCTTCTCCTGGACAGCAGGCTTCAGGCCTGGACTTGTCTCTGACATTGTCTAATCTCCAACTGTGGATTACAGACACTAGACTCCGTCTGCCTTTCCCTTCCCTGTCTGGGCCTTATATAAACTAGGGCTCCCTAGCTCCCTCTAATGACTAGAAGCTGGAATGACACCCCTAGCAGGCCTGTACATGCAAGTGTCATAGTAACAGGGAAACACATAGCATTACATTACATGACATTTTATAAAACTGACATATACCAACTTCCCCATAATTAGGAGGGACGACAGCACACCAAGTGACACTTTGGTAGTGACGGGTATTACAGTTCCCGTACACTACAAGGCGCCAAAAAACTTTTTTTTCCGACTCGGCTCTGCACGGCGGACGCGACGCTGACGTCATCAACATGCATCGATTATTTAAAGCAACCGCATCGATGCAGAATCGCCGGGGGTCGAATCGCGATGCATCGCTGCATCGATTATATTCGACAGCCCTACCAAGTAGACTGCCAGATATCTTTACATTCCTCAGGGGGGAGGGGGATAAGTACACCAGCACCACCATTAAACTTTCATATAAACTGTGGTGAACTCTGCAGCTTTCATATATAAGGAGATAGGGAGATACAGAGCGTTTCGCCGATCCACTCCGTTTGCTGGGGCAGAGAGGAGCGCCGCTGCACATACACTTAACGGCAAGATGGCGCCCACCGCGCGGCTTCTTCCCGCCTCGGTCTTCGGCTCAAGATTCCAGCAGGTATCGGCAGCAGTCCAAGGTAAGTTGTTAGCAACTTTCAGCAAGCCGTACCTGCACTGTGTACCTTGTGGCAGATCGTGTCCCGGCCTCACTCCACACTCTCCTCAGTTTGCGTCCCTCTGCTCCTCTCCCTCAATCCGTCGGCATCCACAGCACCACAGCCAAAACTCAGCAATCCAGCTCCGGGCAGAGTGTCCCCAAGTATGAAGGGGTCCAACATATAGTGAATGCGCTCAAAAAACCCAGATTATGCCAGGTGTATAAAGGATATTTCACAGGATTTTGTAGGAGCACTGCAATCCTGCTTCCTCACTCCATGCTGGCTCCATGAATGTGTGTTTGACAGGACCTGGGAACCGGATCAGGGTGATGAGGAGGTGGTGACATCAGAAGAGGAGGGTGGTGGCTACGATAAAGAGCACAGTCAGCTTATAGCCAACAAACAAAAGAAAGAACCTGTTGGGGCCAATCTTTTTCTACTGTGGTCAGCTCGGGAGCAGGTAAGGGTGTTGCTGTTCAAAAATTGTGAGACCTAGGGTAAGCTTGATTGGTGGTGGTGGCAGATATTTTGTGAGAGCTGCTGATGGCGGCTCTGTGCAGGTATTTTTCTCTACATTGCCCGCTGTCAAAACCATTGTAGTGTGCTTGCAGAGAATAAGACGTGGCCCTTCAGATACAAATGTAGTAACTGTAGCTCTTCTCCAATGCGTGAAGCAGCATCACATGTTCACATAGGGAAATCGTACTGGCCAGCATTGTGAGAAAAACAGTTCCCTTCCTCTCCATTATCATCCCAGTAGTCAGGCCACATCCACAAATTGTGCATGTTTATTGTTGTCATAATCACCACCCACATCATCAGCTTCTACTTCTCCTAACAATATGCTGCAACTACTACTAATTCTAGACAGCCGCACATCTCCTTCCTTGTCCATCATGTTCAATACTGTTCTGCTGTTGCCGCTACTTTTGCCCCTGTATAGCCACACATATCCTGCCTTGTCCATTATCTTCCGTCCTGAAGCCTCTTTGGCCATTTAGAAGCACCAAAATGGATCATTTGATTGAATTAGCATACAGAGTTATTAATTTTTCACTTCCTAATCTTCCAATAGGACACCCAATACAAAAAAAAATAAGAAGGTGGCAGAGGGTCTTTAGAGGGGTATTCCAGTTGTTACAAGTTATGTGGATAGGGGATAACTATTAAATCTGTGGGGGGCCTACCACTGGGATTCCACTAATGAGGACAATGGGGACCCCATACAGAGCATGCACACATACAGCACTTGGCTATTTCTGGAACTCCCATAGAGATGAGTGGAGCAACAGTGTGCATGCCCAACCTTCTACTCCATTCATTTTAGGAGCTCCAAGGGGTACAGGATGCCCATTCTGATGATCAGTGAAGGTCCCAGAAGTAGGACACTACCAATCTAATCGTTATCCCCTATGCTACTCCCGGAACCTCTGCCAATCACCTCAAGTGGTCATGTTGTGGTGACATCACGTTCATCGGTCACATGGCCTAGGCGCAGCTCAACTTCCTTCAATACCAAGAACAAGGCTATACAATGTACAACGCTGTGCTTGGCAAGCTGGAAGGAGGCTGCGGCACTCACAGGAGCGCTGCGGCCTCCTCAAACTGTTATTTGGCAGTGGTGCCAGGACTCCCGTTGATCTTATATTGAAGACCTGTCCGAATGACCAATAAGTAAAGCCCTTTATGGATGAAGACCAGGGGATTCCAGTCAAGCCAACACCAAATGGTTTATGACTAATATTTTGGCCAGAATTCGAATAGTTTCATACAGAAAAGGTTTAAAATCTGTTGAGTCCAAACACCCCATGCCTAATCTACATTGAGGCATCTATCATGTTGTCTGTAGCTGGGGGTGTCAAGGGTACTTTTTTTTCTTGCAACAAAAATAAATACTGTATCCACCGAAAAGCTACTAGAAATGTAGTCCCCAAGACCAGAGATGACCTTTCCTGGGTGAAGAGGTGGACCTCAATATTTATTCAGATGTGTGATTCATTCTACAAAGGTTATGAAAGCAGATTTTAGCTGAAAATGGAATCTTTACACTCCTTCCATCGCTCCTTGTCATTATTATGTATAGCAGGCGCTGAGATCTGCATCCCACACAGGAGAAACATTTCAATTTCTAGAAGCTGTAACTAGATTAAATATTCCAAAAATAACCCATTGTGTTCATTAGGAGTATTTATAGCTGAATGTATAGGTGCTTTTCGGTGTAATTCTATGTGTGAGGATTTGTTTAGTGAAGCAAATAATATTTTTAATAGATTCCAGGCCAAAAAAATTTAACTAATGGGTAATCGTGCACAGGAGTGGGCAGGGCCACCATTAGAAATTACTTGACCCATGTATGGAAAAATTGGACTCCTGAACTTTCTAATATGACCAAAAACCTCCATCTCATACACTACTGCATATGTTTGGTGGCCACCTGGTCTTCTCAAGCAGAGGGACTTACTGGTTTTGAAATGAAGGAAAATGCGATATTTATGCAGCCGCCTTGCCCCATACTAAATATTTAACGGCTCCAAAGCAACGAACAGTGTATTTCAAATTAAGTATTATTACAATATACATGCAACCAAAATATTTTTTTCTCTGTTCATTAAATTTTCATCTCTGGTAGCACTCCCTTCTCCTGTGGCCAAAATTGTGGTCCACCTTCTCCTACATTCAGTGGTGAAACAAACACGGTCAGTAGCCTCCTTGTTCTAAGATAAAGCGGTCCATGTACTTTTTATTGACTCTTCCCTATTTCTAAATTCGTAGAAATATAAACCTATATCTATCTCAGTAGAGAAGGAAATTTTGGGCACTTAGAAGTGACCAGGACTGCAATTCCTTACTGAAGTGCATGTGAAAACATGCAATGGTAGGATGAGTACCTGGCCCTGGTTGGCTGCTGTGTAAGGTGTAAAAATTGCACAAAAAGTTTTTTTTTTTCAGATGCCAATCACCTACACAAATGCCGTGAGGACCGACCATTACTTGTGGAGGATCTCCAAGGTTGTGAATGAATGAACATCTAACAGAAGTCACAACGCTCTACTGAATTTGTCATATGTCGTTTGCCACCAACGCCCAATGGTTCACATTGACATCTTACAATGGGGTCCATCAATTTCTGTTATGATTTCTGTTGTCCTGTGAACAGGGCCTTGGGCATAGATCGAGCGATTGAGATTTGCTACTTTTCCTATTATGGAACTAGAAATGAGCAAACCTTTTGACATTCAGTTATCTCTTTTTGTGAACTTTATATGAATTTTTGCTTTTTCTCACCCCCTTCCCTAAGCTCTTCGACGCGTGACATTGACATGCATAGCTATAGGTAAACACATTGTTGGCGACGTTAACAGTGTGTGTAAAAACACATCAAACCGTCACATGTCACTTATTGGGGGCAGATGGTGTTATGGGATAAACAGTGGCTTGTTGGTGGTCAGAATGCCTGCCCATATGACACTCACACACCAAGCGTCCCACCATATTGCTCTTGTCACTTCCCAGAAAAATAAAATTTAGGTGTAAGCACGGAAGTGAGTCCCAATCCATTGCCCGGGACACACCCCAGAAAAATGAAATGTGGGCAAAGGAAGTGCACCACATTTACCACAACTAAGTGGTACAGCAGCAACTACTGTAAACCAGGTAGGTGGGGGTTCAGCTTGCATATAAGCTAATTGCTGGTTGAGAAAAATTTTCTCATGGCCACCTATTCCATTATGGATGTCTCATGATGGAGAGGAGGACAAGGAGGAGGAAGAGTCTGAGCGGGAGAAGGAGCAGCTAATGATGATGACAAGGACACTATATTGCTTGGGGATGCAGGCTGGCTGCTACAAAGAAGTATAGAGAGAAAGAAAAAAATGTGAGGGTTAATCCAATCTAATGGAGAATACCAAAGAGATAGGATATAACTAGAGGCGCCGGTGGATGGAGAACAAAAAGAAAAAAGCAGAGGCAGGAAGAACCAGTGTATCAGGGGAGGCAGCTGGAAGGGGTGTCCATACTGAAAGAAATCAGTGTGTATAAGGAGTAAACAAAAAGACTTTTCAAGTCCAAGAAATTACACCCCTATGAGAAGCGCCAAAACCCAAAGTGCATATGAGAGAAATAATTGGTTATATGAACATTAGACGTTCACCCTAATTAGGGTGACTAAAAAGTAGAGGGGTGAGTAGATGATAAACACACCACTAAAGCGTACCTATAATTAATAGGTGGAAATAGTCACATAAAATAGCAGTATAGCGGTATATTAAAATAGCCAAGGATAATAATTATTAACTCACTTCACGGGGGGTGGCCAGCTGGATAAACTCAAGACACCAGCGTGGACCATAAACCCCCCAGCCAGGAGCGCCCGTAGAGTCTTCAAAACTGATGGTTGCCCAATAGGATGGAAAGAAGGGAACTTCACCTCAGTGTTGTTGTTGAAGGCTTTGGCTTCTTTATTAGTGCATAAAAGGCTCAACGCGGTTCGGGGTGTGCAAACCCCTTCATCAGGAGCAGGTACAGATAAAAAGATGCCTAAGATCCCTAATTAGGGTGAACGTCTAATGTTCATATAACCATTTATTTCTCTCATATGCACTTTGGGTTTTGGCACTTCTCATAGGGGTGTAATTTCTTGGACTTGAAAAGTCTTTTTGTTTGCTGCTACAAAGAAGACCAGGAGAAAGAGGACAGACTTGTTCTGATTGAGAATACTGGCCAGTTCCATTTTCTCACAGGATCTGGTGATGCCGCCTCAGATGCTTCAATACAGCCATGGTACCTATGTTTGTGTTTGAACACCCACGGCTTATTTTAATCCTGCAGATTTTGCACACAGCTGTGGTTTTGTGTGCTGACCTTGTGGATAAAAAAAGCCATACAGGAGTTGCTCGCATAGAGCAAGAGACAGCCAAGCTTTGCATAGGTCTGGCACATTTTGAGCCTATGCCCACAATATCAGTGGCATAACCAGTTCCTGGATTTACCACAATAGAAGCAGATCTGGCCCTGCCAGTTCCTTTGGAGGTTTTGGCCGTACATTGCCTCCACTCTTTATTGCCACCGTTGCCGCCACTTTTCTCCTTTCGTGTCTCCTCCTCAGCATCTAGATTTGTCTCCCAGGTCCTGTCCAACACACAATTATAGTAATAGTCCTTATCCTTCCTTCCACTTTTATCAGATTGTGATATATCATGGTGGGCTTCTTGGCCCCTCTCCCGATTCCTGCTACTTACTTGTCCAAGGTGCTTCTGTTACTACCACTGCCCCCACTGCCAATACCATGACCATGGGTGCCACCACCAACACAGCTATGCATAGGGTCCACCGCCTTCCCCCGAACCTACTCCTAAGGGCAGTACACACGTTGACTGTCCTCACATGCAGGCAACTCAGGGAGACTCTCTTGACACTAAGTGGTGTGTAATGAGGTTTGGTTGGCGCTTCTTAGTAAAATAGAAGGTGTCCCACTAGGAGTGGGCAGTGCAGACAGAGGACACCACTGACAGGCTTCTCTGGGGCTACAAAGGGGAGGAGCAGAAGGAATGCTATGACTCCTGGCTCCAAGGCATGGTGCAGTGGCGGATTGGCCATAGACCCTATAGGGAAATTTCCCGGTGGGCCGATGTTCCAGGGGGCCACCCAAGCCCTTCTTCTGCCACTCATCGGGTACATAATTAGCTCTCAACAGTAATTAACGCTGTGAGAATCATGTACTCATGTTCCCGGCCAGTGACCGCACATGCTCCCTTCAATTCAACTGCTGTTGCCCAAACCTCACTTCCTAAGCCCCCTGCTCTATAGACAACTTGAGGAGGAGGACAGAAGATGGTAGCTATTGATGGCCACCACAGAGGGCCAGCTTTTGGAGTAGTATATTGTGCTACACTGTGTTATTTGGTTCTGCTGGGATGGTATTTTGCACTATGGTATTGTTGGCCCTGCCTACTTGTGTTGCCCCGCCTTCTGTTAATTTGGACCTGCTTACAAAATGGGGCCACTTTTATTATTTTTTTCCAGGACCACTTTAAGTTGCCAGTCTGCCCCTGGCATGGTATCAGACTCAGAAGGCACCTCCAAGTCATCCTGCTGTGATTGAGAGGAGGAGTGAGCCATCCAATCCACAATCTCATCCTCTTTCTCTACAATGATAATGTTGCACCTTTCCAAAGCCAGCAGGGACAACTGTGAATAGCTAGTGCTACTACTACCCAAATTCTAGCTCTCGGTGGACAAGACCTGAGTCGTTCATTAGAACCTTTCCATATTTCAAACATTATATTATGAGGCCTAATGTAAACACAATTTTCCTAAATGAAAGGTCACAGGCTTAGTACACAGTCACACAAATTATGGAAAGGTTATAGTAAAATTGTAAGTGTGTTGTCTGTAATTCAAAACAGAGGCATAATTAAATATCCTTCCCCTTCTACAAACACAGTGAACACTGCTATTGACAATTTACTTTGGGAATAATGCAGTATTCTGCCTGCTGTCTTATGTGTCTTTAAATACGAAGAAACAAAAAAATACCTTTCTAGTGAGAAAAACATGTTGTAAACCTGGCATGAGATTATTCCCATACACAACAGCAATACAAGTATGAAGGAAAGGCCGGTAAAATATTTCTGCCTACTGTCTTATGTGCATTTAATTTCATAAAAATTGCATTATTGCCATAAAATGCTTCTGCCATTATGCAAAACATTTAATTGCTCAGCATTTGCAGCAGAATGCTATTGGGGCATTGTGCCATCAATACGCCTATGTAGAAAATTGATGTTTGAAAAAAAAAAAAAAAAAACACAGCTGTCGCTCTGTTCCAATGAGAATTTTTTTTTTTTCTTCCAGATTGTTGATTTTTGGGGTTATGGTGAAGCGGAATGCCAGCCCTTGTATGCAGCACTGTTCTCCAGCCCTTCCACCCCTCAAAGCTTTCCCTGATTAGAGTCATTCCTATTCTACACAATTATTTCTTTCTATATTGTCTATGTAGCACTAGAATAGAGTATTGCTTGTCACTTTTTTGTACTGTATAAGATCTGTCAGACACTAAATACACTCGTCCACCCTTATTAACAGCTCAACACAGAATGACGTTCTGCTCATTCTGCACAGGCATCTCCCTGCCTGCTGCTTCAGAGATTGGCTGATAAGGCTGTTTTATAGGCAGTGAGCTAATCAGGGCAAACCCTCCCCCTCCACTTCCTCTCAGGGTTCACATGAGCAACCTTCTTCTTCCTCCCTCATGGTTTTTCCCACTGACATGTGCAGTAAAATGGTACTGCGTGCCATTTTTTGGATTCAACCAAAGCAAACCTGAAAAGCTTCGGGTTAATTTTGCGGTTGAATTATTGCAAAATTGAACCTGTTCGCTCTTCCTTATATGGAATAGTGATGAGCGGGAGGTGCCATATTAGATTTCGCGATATTTCGCGAATATTCGATTGAATATTCGTCTTATATTCGTCAAAATCAAATATTCGTCATTATTCTATTTATCGCGAATAATATGCGATTTAATTATTCGCGTATTGTGAATTTTCATTTAACTGTATAAGGCAACTTTCCTATGGCTATGGCTAGGCTAATATGTGTATACTACGAATATTCTCTATATTGCTATAACTTTGTTTTTTACAATTTTCGTAATATTCTAAAAGACGAAGTTATAGCAATATAGAGAATATTTGTCAAATACACATATAGACTGTACTTTAGCTAATATAGTGCTATAATCTTTATTTTTTTGTCAATTTTTTTTTGCCTCTTCAGTTTTTGAAAAAATGTACACTATTAAAAAAAAATACTATAGCACTATATTAGCTAAATTGCAGTCTATATGTGTATTTTACGAATATTCGCTATATTGCTATAACTTCGTTTTTTAGAATATTCGTAATATTCTAAAAGACAAAGTTATAGCAATATAGCGAATATATTAGTTATTTAGAATATTCCTCTTTTTTTTCCCCAATGTGTACTGTTATTCCACTTTGGCATACTGCTTCCCGACAAGCATCCCCGTCACCATGGGAACGCCTGTGGGTTAGAATATACAATCGGATCTGAGTTTTCTCAGGGAAAACTCAGATCCAATGGTATTTTCTAACCCACAGGCGTTCCCATGGTGACGGGGACGCTTGTCGGGGAGGAGTATGTGAACAACTGTACAGATAGGAAAAAATAATGCGAAAATTCTAAATAACGATTATATTCACTATATTGCTATATATTCGTTTTTTAGAATATTGGTCATTTTATTTTCCATATGAAAACATGATTCCTCCCTGCTTAAGTTGCTTGTGGGCCAATGACTTATTGACCCACAAGAAAGAAGCAGGGAGGAATCATGTTCTCAGATGTTAAAAAATGACGAATATTCTATATAACGAATATATAGCACTATATTCGTAATATTCGCGAATTTACAAAGTTGCGATATTCGCGATTAATATTCTCTATTCGAATATTCGAGCTCAACACTAATATGGAACCATCATTTGGTGGCAAAATTATTCAACGTGCTATAAGGTGGAAGTTTGCATAATCAAAAATAATAGGAAATCATTTAGTCCCTTCACATATGTCTGGAGATCGAGTTGAGTTTCCTTCCCGCATAAAGTAGAAACGCTGGAGGGGAACCGAAGCTTGAACTGGTCCTATAGTTTTCTATGGGATCATTCTTATACATCTGGCGGATCAGTTGTGATACTGCATGTTAAATATTGAAGGACAAAAAAATGCTGCATTTTCAGTTTTTCTGTCTCGCTCCACCAATGGATAGATGATGTCGGGGAGGCAAGCAGCCTTCACGACAGTTCCTTACAAACTTTAGATTTGTACGCTGCTTTTTTGTATTTTTTCTCTTTTCTCAATGCTACTCATATCAGATATGATAGAAACATTCTTATTTCTATTGGATTACAATTAACTGACCCTCTTCCACTGTTGGCTTTGAACTTGAACTGGCCAAATGAGCTCCTGCGGGATAACAATGAACGAGCCCAGAAGCAATGTCGGGCATTGCGGAAGCGAGCCGGCATCAGGAACAAACTGCGTGCACATGCACACCGCTCTCCTCTCCCCACTATTTTTCTGGCTAACATGCAGTCATTAGAGAACAAGCTGGGCGACCTCCGTGCTAGGATTAAGTTCCAGAGAGATAACTGGGACCGTAACCTCTTCTGCTTCAGTGAAACATGGTTGAGTCCAACAATTCCAGACTATGCTATCCAGCCGGACAAGTTTTTTTCAGTCTGTCGCATGGACAGAACGATGGAGTGGGGGAAATCTAGAGGAGTAGGAGTGAGTCTAATGGTGAACAGGAAATGTTGTAATAAGACAAGTGTTGTCTTTCTTACACGTTCTTGCTCACTTAACTTGGAGCTGTTGACAATCAAATGTCCATTTTACCTTCCGCGGGAGTTCACTTCTGTAATAGTTAGTGCTGTCTATGTAGTGCCCTGGAGCAGGGGTACTGTGAAGTCTGGAGATTTGTGGACATTTGCCCCTGTTTCCCCTATGCAAAGTAAAAAATGTTTACTTTATTTCTCTTAAAAGGGTTAACTTGTTACTGTTTATTACTGTGTTATTGCATTTTATATGTATGTTGTGATATATATCCTGTTCATTTGCACTGTATTTGGGACTTTTGGGACTTTAAATAATTTGGGTTTAAAGAAGAGCACGTTTTGGAGGGAAAAAGCCAGACGTTGTTTACCACCAAAACCAGACCAACCTTGTGGATGTCTGGTTTAGCTCTGTTGTTATGTCTGGAAACTTGTTTTTGTCTGGAAAAACTGCTGTGTCACCGTCATTGTGTATCATTGAAGCCAGGGCTGGTGCAAGGATTTTTGCCACCCTAGGAAAAAACTAATTTGTTGCCCCCTTGACTCTGCCCATTGACCACGGTCTTTGACCCGCCCCTTTTTTGTCGGCCACCTATTTAATGATTGTTGCATGACCAGCTAATTTGTTATATTCTACAGCAGTCCCGTTACAATCTCCCCTCCCAAATCAGCCTTTCGACCAAATAATAAAAATAGTAAAATAGAACATTTAATTAAAACATTTTAATTGTAAACATTTTCTCATATGCAAAACATAAAATAGCAGCATTGCACATATATCAAGTGCCAACAAGATCTCCAAACATAACATAAAAATTAGCCCACAGACCCCTATCAGACCTCAGATCAGCCCAAAGACCCCCACTCAGCCCCTTCACACCTCAGATCAGCCAAAGACCCCCACTTAGCCCCCATTCAGACCTCAGATAAGTCAAAATACCCCCCCCACTCAGCCCCCAATGCCCCCCATCAAAACTTAAATCATCGCGGCAGGCAGAACTAACTACATACTACAATACTTACCTAGAACACTGCGGCTCCTCTTCCTCGCGCTCCCGTCTTCCCCGCCAGGGCTGCACTATCACCTGACAGCGTGCAGCGTCAGGGAGCTGGGACAGTGTAAGTTTAAAGGGGCGGGGCTGGCTGCATAGGCGTGCATGTTGGGTCCGGACCGGGATCACCCCATCAGACATCTCACCCGGTGCGGCCCGCACCTGCCGCACCCCCCTCGCAATGCTACTGCTAGTAGCAGTCTGCTACTGTGACTTCTATTGCGGCCAGATTCCAGAGCGCCGGCGCCCCAGCAAGAGTGCGCTCTACGCGGCGGCCTACTCTTCTTATGGGTGGCGCCGACCCTGATTGAAGCTCTAATGTAAGTCTATGAGAGATGGAAAGTGTTACAATGTATTTGTTTGTGCTGAGCTTCTCCACTCCTCCCCTCCCACTAGAAGGTTGTAGTCTAGCTAGAAATAGTATATAGGTTAATTGTAGGATGGTCGGGAAGCCAACTAGGTCAGGGAGTGTTCCCACCCTTATTATCACAGGACATGAGGTGAGGAGGGCTTTTAAGAGGGTGAACACAAGGAAGGCAGCAGGTTCAGATGCTATGTCTGGTCGAGTCCTCAGATCTTCTGCTAATCAACCTGTCCCAGTGTTTACCACTAGTGATGGACGAACATCGGCCGGGACGGTTCGCGAACACGGGCCCCATTCACTTTAAGGCGAACCTGAAAAACCTTCAGCTCATATTTGCAGCCACCAAATACTTAGTAGAAGTGTACAAATAGTCCCACAACATGGACAGTGACATGCTACAGGGGGATCAATGACAAAAATTCCAACAAAAAATATGTATCTTAATCAGGGGACATTTTTTATGCGTCTTAAAGGGAAATTCTCTGAAATGTGCCCTGTTGGCGCCTAGAAATTTTTTATTTTAGGCCACAGGAGTATGGGCCTTAAAAATTAGGCATTCAACTGAGATAAAATAAATTCTGATTATGTGGCTCGAGGTGCATTATGCGGTCAATGGATGAAAATTTTACTGTAGGCCATTGGACTATAGCCCCCAAAAATTTGGCATTCACCAGACAGAAAAGATCAAGTGATTATGTGGCCGGAGGTATATTCCGCGGTCAATGGGTATCAATTTTACTCAGGCCAGTATAAATAAAGGTCAAATACATATGTTTAAAAGAACTAAAAATATAAAATTGGATTAAAAACATGGCTAACAAAATCCCCCCTCTTGAAAAAAACACCAATGATAATAGTTGAAATTCGATTACACGTGGTCGTCACTGGTGTTGAATTCCTCCGAGGCCGCAACAATTATTCATTCACCATACAGAAAAGAATAAGTAAGTATGTGGCTGGAGGTAGATTACGCAGTCATTGGATATCAATTTTACAGCAGGCCAGTGGACTACAGGCCCCAAAAATTAAGCATTCAGTGGACAGAAAAGAACAAGTAAGTATGTGGCTGGAGGTAGGTTATGCGGTCATTGGACATCAATTTTACAGCAGGCCAGTGCAATACAGGCCCCAAAAATTATGCATTTAGTGTACATAAAAGAACAAGTAAGTATGTGGCTGGAGGTACGGATGTAGCAGGGTTAACACACATGCTTTATGAGACATGTTATATAAACTAAATGCATTAAGCAATTGCTTTTCAATGGCTTTTGTTTCAAGATAACGCGATGAGTTAAGAAATTTGAGTTAAGAATGTATGTGTTACCCCTGCTACATCTGTAGATTACACGGTCGTTGGATATCAATTTAACAGCATGCCATTGGACTGCAGGCCCCAAAAATTATGTATTCAGCAGACAGAAAAGAACAAGTAAGTATGTGGCTGGAGGTAGATTACACGGTCATTGGATATCAATTTTACAGCAGGCCAGTGGACTACAGGCCCCAAATAATTATGCATTCAGCGGACAGAAAAGAACAAGTAAGTATGTGGCTGGAGGTAGATTACACAGTCATTGGAAATCAATTTTACAGCAGGTCAGTGGACTACAGGCCCCAAAAATTATGCATTCAGCAGACAGAAAAGAACAAGTAAGTATGTGGCTGGAGGTAGATTGCACGGTCGTTGGATATCAATTTTTCAGCAGGCCAGAGGACTACAGGCCCCAAAAATTATGCATTCAGCGGACAGAAAAGAACAAGTAAGTATGTGGCTGGAGGTAGATTACACGGTCATTGGATATCAATTTTACAGCAGGCCAGTGTACTACAGGCCCCCAAAAATATGCATTCAGCGTACATAAAAGAACAATTAAGTATGTGGCTGGAGGTTGATTACACGGTCATTGGATATCAATTTTACAGCAGGCCAGTGTACTACAGGCCCCAACAATTATGCATTCAGCGTACAGAAAAGAACAAGTAAGTATTTGGCTGGAGGTAGGGATGTAGCAGGGTTAACACACATGCTTTATGAGACATGTTATCTAAACTAAATGCAGCTAAATGTGTTAAGCAATTGCTTTTCAATGGCTTTTGTTTCAAGATAATGCGATGAGTTAAATTTTTTTAGTAAAGAGTGTGTGTGTTACCCCTGCTACATCTGTAGATTACACGGTCATTGGATATCAATTTTACAGCAGGCCAGTGGTCTACAGACCCCAAAAATTATGCATTCAGCGGACAGAAAAGAACAAGTAAGTATGTGGCTGGAGGTAGATTACACGGTAATTGGATATCAATTTTAAAACAGGCCAGTGTACTACAGGCCCCAACAATCATGCATTCAGCGTACAGAAAAGAACAAGTAAGTATGTGGCTGGAGGCAGATTACACGGTCATTGGATATCAATTTTACAGCAGGCCAGTGGACTACAGCCACAAAAATAATGCATTCAGCGTACATAAAAGAACAAGTAAGTATGTGGCTGGAGGTACGGATGTAGCAGGGTTAACACACATGCTTTATGAGACATGTTATCTAAACTAAATGCAACTAAATGCGTTAAGCAATTGCTTTTCAATGGCTTCTGTTTCAAGATAATGTGATGAGTTAAGAAATTTTAGTTAAGAGTGCGTGTGTTACCCCTGCTACATCTGTAGATTACACGGTCATTGGATATCAATTTTACAGCAGGCCAGTGGACTACAGGCCCCAAATAATTATGCATTCAGTGGACAGAAAAGAACAAGTAAGTATTTGGCAGGAGGTAGGGATGTAGCAGGGTTAACACACATGCTTTATGAGACATGTTATTTAAACTAAATGCAACTAAATGCTTTAAGCAATTGCTTTTCAATGGCTTCTGTTTCAAGATAATGTGATGAGTTAAGAAATTTTAGTTAAGAGTGTGTGTGTTACCCCTGCTACATCTGTAGATTACACGGTCATTGGATATCAATTTTACAGCAGGCCAGTGGACTACAGGCCCCAAATAATTATGCATTCAGTGGACAGAAAAGAACAAGTAAGTATGTGGCTGGAGGTAGATTACACGGTCATTGGATATCAATTTTACAGCAGGCCAGAGGACTACAGGCCCCAAAAATTATGCATTCAGCGGACAGAAAAGAACAAGTAAGTATGTGGCTGGAGGTAGATTACACGGTCATTGGATATCAATTTTACAGCAGGCCAGTGTACTACATGCCCCCAAAAATATGCATTTAGTGTACATAAAAGAACAATTAAGTATGTGGCTGGAGGTTGATTACACGGTCATTGGATATCAATTTTACAGCAGGCCAGTGGTCTACAGACCCCAAAAATTAGGCATTCAGCAGACAGAAAAGAACAAGTAAGTATGTGGCTGGAGGTAGATTGCACGGTCGTTGGATATCAATTTTACAGCAGGCCAGAGGACTACAGGCCCCAAAAATTATGCATTCAGCGGACAGAAAAGAACAAGTAAGTATGTGGCTGGAGGTAGATTACACGGTCATTGGATATCAATTTTACAGCAGGCCAGTGTACTACAGGCCCCCAAAAATATGCATTCAGCGTACATAAAAGAACAATTAAGTATGTGGCTGGAGGTTGATTACACGGTCATTGGATATCAATTTTACAGCAGGCCAGTGTACTACAGGCCCCAACAATTATGCATTCAGCGTACAGAAAAGAACAAGTAAGTATTTGGCTGGAGGTAGGGATGTAGCAGGGTTAACACACATGCTTTATTAGACATGTTATCTAAACTAAATGCAGCTAAATGTGTTAAGCAATTGCTTTTCAATGGCTTTTGTTTCAAGATAATGCGATGAGTTAAGAAATTTTAGTAAAGAGTGTGTGTGTTACCCCTGCTACATCTGTAGATTACACGGTCATTGGATATCAATTTTACAGCAGGCCAGTGGACTACAGGCCCCAAAAATGATGCATTCAGTGTACAAAAAAGAACAAGTAAGTATGTGGCTGGAGGTAGATTACACGGTCATTGGATATCAATTTTAAAACAGGCCAGTGTACTACAGGCCCCAACAATCATGCATTCAGCGTACAGAAAAGAACAAGTAAGTATGTGGCTGGAGGCAGATTACACGGTCATTGGATATCAATTTTACAGCAGGCCAGTGGACTACAGCCGCAAAAATAATGCATTCAGCGTACATAAAAGAACAAGTAAGTATGTGGCTGGAGGTACGGATGTAGCAGGGTTAACACACATGCTTTATGAGACATGTTATCTAAACTAAATGCAACTAAATGCGTTAAGCAATTGCTTTTCAATGGCTTCTGTTTCAAGATAATGTGATGAGTTAAGAAATTTTAGTTAAGAGTGTGTGTGTTACCCCTGCTACATCTGTAGATTACACGGTCATTGGATATCAATTTTACAGCAGGCCAGTGGACTACAGGCCCCAAATAATTATGCATTCAGTGGACAGAAAAGAACAAGTAAGTATTTGGCTGGAGGTAGGGATGTAGCAGGGTTAACACACATGCTTTATGAGACATGTTATCTAAACTAAATGCAACTAAATGCGTTAAGCAATTGCTTTTCAATGGCTTCTGTTTCAAGATAATGTGATGAGTTCAGAAATTTTAGTTAAGAGTGTGTGTGTTACCCCTGCTACATCTGTAGATTACACGGTCATTGGATATCAATTTTACAGCAGGCCAGTGGACTACAGGCCCCAAATAATTATGCATTCAGTGGACAGAAAAGAACAAGTAAGTATGTGGCTGGAGGTAGATTACACGGCCATTGGATATCAATTTTACAGCAGGCCAGAGGACTACAGGCCCCAAAAATTATGCATTCAGCGGACAGAAAAGAACAAGTAAGTATGTGGCTGGAGGTAGATTACACGGTCATTGGATATCAATTTTACAGCAGGCCAGTGTACTACAGGCCCCCAAAAATATGCATTTAGTGTACATAAAAGAACAAGTAAGTATGTGGCTGGAGGTTGATTACACGGTCATTGGATATCAATTTTACAGCAGGCCAGTGTACTACAGGCCCCAACAATTATGCATTCAGCGTACAGAAAAGAACAAGTAAGTATTTGGCTGGAGGTGGGGATGTAGCAGGGTTAAAACACATGCTTTTTGAGACATGTTATCAAAACTAAATGCAACTAAATACGTTAAGCAATTGCTTTTCAATGGCGTATGTTTCAAGATAATGCGATGAGTTAAGAAATTTTAGTAAAGAGTGTGTGTGTTAACCCTGCTACATCTGTAGATTACACGGTCATTGGATATCAATTTTACAGCAGGCCAGTGGACTACAGGCCCCAAAAATGATGCATTCAGTGTACAAAAAAGAACAAGTAAGTATGTGGCTGGAGGTAGATTACACGGTCATTGGATATCAATTTTACAGCAGGCCAGTGGTCTACAGACCCCAAAAATTAGGCATTCAGCAGACAGAAAAGGACAAGTAAGTATGTGGCTGGAGGTAGATTACACGGTCGTTGGATATCAATTTTACAGCAGGCCAGAGGACTACAATCCCCAAAAATTATGCATTCAGCGGACAGAAAAGAACAAGTAAGTATGTGGCTGGAGGTAGATTACACGGTCATTGGATAGCAATTTTAAAACAGGCCAGTGTACTACAGGCCCCAACAATCATGCATTAAGCGTACAGAAAAGAACAAGTAAGTATGTGGCTGGAGGCAGATTACACGGTCATTGGATATCAATTTTACAGCAGGCCAGTGGACTACAGCCCCAAAAATAATGCATTCAGCGTACATAAAAGAACAAGTCAGTATGTGGCTGGAGGTACGGATGTAGCAGGGTTAACACACATGCTTTATGAGACATGTTATCTAAACTAAATGCAACTAAATGCGTTAAGCAATTGCTTTTCAATGGCTTTTGATTCAAGATAATGCAATGAGTTAAGAAATTTTAGTAAAGAGTGTGTGTGTTACCCCTGCTACATCTGTAGATTACACGGTCATTGGATATCAATTTTACAGCAGGCCAGTGGACTACAGGCCCCAAAAATTATGCATTCAGTGTACAAAAAAGAACAAGTAAGTATGTGGCTGGAGGTAGATTACACGGTCATAGGATATCAATTTTACTGAAGGCCAGTACAAATACGGGTCAAATAAATATGTTTAAAATAATTAAAAATATAAAATTGGATTAAAAACATGGCTAACGAAATTCCCCCTCTTGAAGAAAACCCTATCGATAATAGTTGAAACACATGGTTGTCACAGGTGTTGAATTCCATGGTTGTCACAGGTATTCAATGGACATTAAAGGCCTTTTATGCCTTTTATGCCGTATTTACGTAAGACAGGGACCATTATTTGTTCTGGGTGGTGGTGGATATTTGTGGGCTGTCATGAGGAAATTCAATTAAACGTGGTTGACTCGTCACATGTGTTAAATTCCTCCGAGATCCATGCCTCATTCACCCTCATTCATTTTGCCAGCCAGCTCTGGCCACAGGTCAAGCCTGCACACTTAGTAGTCCAGGGGTTCCTCGCTTCTCAGAGCGTCCACATCGGCCGTTAACCCGATGTAGTCGGACACCTGTCGCTCTAGGCGTTCCCTGATGCTGGATCCGGAGGGCGGCTCTCGATGGGTTGGCTGCAAGAATTCTCATATCTGAAGTGACCAACACATCTTCAAACCACCCTCTTCTTGCATGCACTGTTGGATTGGTACCCGCAACTGTTTCTCTGTGAGTGGAAATTCCTCTGCTAGCGCCCGCAAAAGCAGAATGCAGCATTTCTCGAAGCAAGGCCTGGAAGTACTGCATTCTGACAGCCCTCTCTGATGCTGTTAACATATCCGCCATTTTGTGTTTCTACCGGGAGTCTAAGTACGTTGCCACCCAGAACTGGTCCTTGCCCTTTATGCTTTTTATACGGGGGTCCCTCTTCAAACACTGGAGCATAAATGCCCCCATTTGCACTAAACTGGAAGCGGTGGAGTGGCCTGGCTCCTGCTCATCGTCCAGGATAATGTCGTCCTCGGTCTCCTACCCCCAGTCACGGACAACACCAGGGATCCCAGAAGAGTTTAAAGCATGCTCTTCTTGCTCCTCCGCCCCGGCACCATCCTCCTCTGACTCCTCTTCAGACTCCTGTTTAATTGTCTCAGATGGAGTAGCCCCCCCTGGTAATTCATCTAGCATTGCGACTTCCTCATCTTCCTGCTCCTGCTCCTCGACGGCTTGATTAATGACACAACGCAATGCACGCTCCAGAAAGAAGGCGTGAGGTACAATGTCACTAATGGCACCCTGGCTGCGACTGACCAGTTTGGTGATCTCATCAAATGGTCGCAGAAGTCTGCATGCGTTGCGCATGAGCAGCCACTGGCGCGGTGCAAAAAAAACTATCTCCCCAGAACCTGTCCTGCCGCAGAGTTCGTACAGGTAGTCGTTAACTGCACGTTTCTGCTGGAGCAGCCTATCAAGCATATACAAGGTGGAGTTCCAGCGCATCGGGCAGTCACAAATCAGACGTCTGACGGCAGATGGTGTCGCCGCTGAATATCAGCAAGGCGAGTCATGGCCGTGTAAGATCTTCTTAAATGGACAGAGATTTTCCTGGCCTGCCGCAAGACGTCCTGGACCCCAGGCTATTTGGCAACGAATCGCTGCACGACTAAGTTTAGGACATGTGCCATGCACGGCACATGTGTCATTTTGCCCTGATTCAGCGCACCGTTGTCACACACCACTTTATCAACTGTCAAATTGAGTGGGGTTAGCCACTGATTGGCCTGTGACCGCAAAGCTTAAAGGAGTGCAGGACCAGTGTGGCTCTTGGCTTCCAGGCACAATAGCCGCAGCACAGCATGGCAACGTCTCACCTGGCATGTCGAATAGGTTCTGGGGAGCTTGGGGGGCGCAGCGGAAGAGGCTGTAGTAGTGAAAAAGGAGGAGTCAGCCGATGAGGAGATGGAGGATGGAGTAGGAGGAGGAGAAGAAGTGGAAGGCCGGCATGCAATCTGTGGTGGTAACAACAAATCCACACAGGTGCCACGGGTTGCATGCTTGACATGAAGTTTATGTACATTCCCTACCTGGGTTTGCTAGACCACGTGTTTGTGGTCAGATGTTTCTTGGCATCGACACTGTGTGCCAGAAATACATTCACTTGCCACTGAACGGGGCCATATAGCTCCGGGATGCATATAGCTCCGGGATGCCCTTCTGGGAGAAATATTTCCTTCAGGGGACCTTCCATTGCGGTGTGCCAATGACTAGTGTTGAGCGAACAGTTCGAGCATAGTTCGGGTCCGTACCGAATTTTGGGGTGTTCGTGACACGGACCCGAACCCGAACTTTTTCGTAAAAGTTCGGGTTCGTCGTTCGGCATGTATTTTGGCGCATTTTGAAAGGCTGCAAAGCAGCCAATCAACATGCATCATACTACTTGCCCTAAGATGCCATCGCAGCCATGCCTACTATTGGCAAGGCTGTGATTGGCCAAGTGCAGCATGTGACTCAGCCTCTTTATAAGCTTGTGCGCACGTCGGGACGTGCTCACTCCCGATGTGAATAGAACAGGGATAGACGCAGCTGATGCTAGGGCGAGAATAGGCAGGGATAATTGAATAACTGGAAGCAAATTTCTCTCCTCCACCTGTGATTCATCTGAACAACTGCAGCTGAGCTGCTTTTTTGATAGGGATTGGCTATTTTTAGAGTGGCCAGAGTGATTTTTCCATCCACATGTACCTTAGCTGACCGCCGGCCGCCATTTTGCGACTTGTAGTGCTGCAGCAGAAGCTGCCACAGTGTGCATTCCAAAGCTCCAAACAAGTCAGACATCTACACCTGGGATTCAGACCAATAGCGATTTAGCAGCACAGTCCAAGGCTATTTTTTTTAAAGGTTGTGCAGACCATTTTGTGGCACATGTTACTGGCCTGATAGGCGGCGGCCATCTTGGGACTAGTGCTGCAGCACAATCTCTCCCAACGTCCATTAATCACTTGTAATAGTGGTCTGTGCCATAGAAATCCTACATCAGGGACTTGGGTGTGCTTGTGTCACCCCTACTAATACCAGTCCACCTGTAATCCATACAGTGAAAAGCCATAAAGTATTCCAGTGAGGGAATTTTTTTTTTATTTAAAAAAGGCCAAGTTAGTTTATCTGGCGTTCAATATACTAGATACAGTTAGGCCTGCGTTTCATACATCTGGAATTAGCAAACTAATTTGCTGGGGTTGGGAAAACATATATGTACCCATACTAGAATCTGTCAAAGAAAGCGGTACTCACATATAACAGTCATTCCATCTGTAATCCATACAGTCAAAAGACTGAAAGTATTCCAGTGAGGGAATTTTTTTTATTTAAAAAAGGCCAAGTTAGTTTATCTGGCGTTCAATATACTAGATACAGTTAGGCCTGCGTTTCATACATCTGGAATTAGCAAACTAATGTGCTGGGGTTGGGAAAACATATATGTACCCATACTAGAATCTGTCAAAGAAAGCGGTACTCACATATAACAGTCATTCCATCTGTAATCCATACAGTCAAAAGACTGAAAGTATTCCAGTGAGGGAATTTTTTTTATTTAAAAAAGGCCAAGTTAGTTTATCTGGCGTTCAATATACTAGATACAGTTAGGCCTGCGTTTCATACATCTGGAATTAGCAAACTAATGTGCTGGGGTTGGGAAAACATATATGTACCCATACTAGAATCTGTCAAAGAAAGCGGTACTCACATATAACAGTCATTCCATCTGTAATCCATACAGTCAAAAGACTGAAAGTATTCCAGTGAGGGGATTTTTTTTATTTAAAAAAGGCCAAGTTAGTTTATCTGGCGTTCAATATACTAGATACAGTTAGGCCTGCGTTTCATACATCTGGAATTAGCAAACTAATGTGCTGGGGTTGGGAAAACATATATGTACCCATACTAGAATCTGTCAAAGAAAGCGGTACTCACATATAACAGTCATTCCATCTGTAATCCATACAGTCAAAAGACTGAAAGTATTCCAGTGAGGGGATTTTGCTTATAAAAAATAATATATTTCATTGTGGTGCGAGTTGAATCGCAACAATGAAGAAAAATACTATTAAGGGACGAGGACGCGGTCGTGGTGGTGTCCGTGGAGCCTCTGTTGCTGGTAGAGGACGTGGCCGTTCGGCCCCAGGCGCACACAGTAGGGAACGAACTCCCTCAACTAGCCGGCAGAATGTACCGCAATATCTCGTGGGGCACAATGCCGCTCTTAGGATGGTAAGGCCTGAGCAGGTACAGGCATTAATCGATTGGGTGGCCGACAGTGCTTCCAGCACGTTCACCACATGGTCTTCCACCCAGTCTTCTGCGGAAAGCGCACAGGTGGCACCTGAAAACCAAGCCCATCAGTCTGTCACATCACCCCCAAGCATATCAGGGAAACGGTCTGAGCCACAAGTTATGCAGCAGTCTCTTCTTCTGTTTGAAGACTCTGCTTCCAGGGTTTCCCAGGGGCGTCCACCTAGCCCTTCCCCAGTGGAGGAAGACATACCATGCACTGACGCACAACCACTTATGTCTCCAGATTAAGAGGACATGGGAATACCACCACAGCAGAGTCACCGACTCTCTGATGATGACGAAACACAGGTGCCCACTGCCGCGTCTTTTTGCAGTGTGCAGACTGAACAGGAGGAGGTCAGGGAGGGAGACTGGGTGGAAGACGATGCAGAGGACGATGAGGTCTTAGACCCCACATGGACTGAAGGTCGTGGCGATGACTTTCACAGTTCAGAGGAAGAGGTAGTGGTGAGACCGAGACAACAGCGAAGCCAAAGAGGGAGCAGGGGGCCAAAGCAGACGAGCCGCCGCCCCCAGAGTTCGCCTGCTACTGGACATCGCCAACAGGGACCCAGCCCCACAAAGGCAGCTTCAAAGAGTTCCCTGGCATGGCACTTCTTTAAACAATGTCCTACCGACAAGACCCGAGTGACTTGCACGCTCTGCCATCAGAGCCTGAGGCGAGGCATTAACGTTCTGAACCTCAGCACAACCTGCATGACCAGGCATCTACATGCAAAGCATGAACTGCAGTGGGGTACACACCTTAAAAACCAGGCACTCGCTGAGGCTCCCCCTGCTCCCTCTACCGCTGCTGCCTCGGCTTCCGCCTCGAGAGGAATGTTGCCACCTGCCGAGCAGCAAACAGAGGATGTGCCACCGACACCACCACCACCGCCACCGTCAACTAGCGTCTCCACTATATCACACAGCAGCGTTCAGCTCTCAATATCTCAAACCTTAGAGAGGAAGCGCAAATTCCCCCCGAGTCACCCTCGAGCCCTTGGCCTGAACGCCAGCATTTCTAAACTGCTGGCCTTTGAAATGCTGTCATTCCGGCTGGTGGACACAGACAGCTTCAAAAAGCTGATGGCCATGGCTGTCCCGCAGTATGTGGTTCCCAGCCGCCACTACTTCTCCAAGACAACCGTGCCTTCCCTGCACATGCAAGTGTCCGATAAAATCAAGTGTGCACTGCGCAACGCCATTTGTGGCAAGGTCCACCTAACCACAGATACGTGGACCAGTAAGCACGGCCAGGGACGCTATATCTCACTAACTGCACACTGGATGAATGTAGTGGCGGCTGGGCCCCCGGCGGACAGTTCCTTGGCACACGTCCTTCCGCCCCCTAGGATCGCAGGGCATCATTCTCTGCCTCCTGTAGCCTCCTCCTCCTACTCGGCTTCCTCCTCCACTGCTTCCACCAGCTCATCCGGTCAGCCACACACCTTCACCACCAACTTCAGCACAGCCCGGGGTAAACGTCAGCAGGCCATTCTGAAACTCATATGTTTGGGGGACAGGCCCCACACCGCACAGGAGTTGTGGCGGGGTATTGAACAACAGACCGACGAGTGGTTTCTGCCGGTGGGCCTCAAGCCAGGCCTGGTGGTATGCGATAATGGGCGAAATCTCGTGGCAGCTCTGGGACTAGCCGGTTTGACGCACATCCCTTGCCTGGCGCATGTGCTGAACTTGGTGGTGCAGAGGTTCATTCACCACTACCCCAACATGTCAGAGCTGCTGCATAAAGTGCGGGCCGTCTGTGCGCGCTTCCGCCGTTCACATCCTGCCGCTGCTCGCCTGTCTGCGCTACAGCGGAACTTCGGCCTTCCCGCTCACCGCCTCATATGCGACGTGCCCACCCGGTGGAACTCCACCTTGCACATGCTGGAGAGACTGTGCGAGCAGCAGCAGGCCATAGTGGAGTTTCAGCTGCAGCACGCTCGCGTCAGTCGTACTGCCGAACAGCACCACTTCACCACCAATGATTGGGCCTCCATGCGAGACCTGTGTGCCCTGCTGCGCTGTTTCGAGTACTCCACCAACATGGCCAGTGGCGATGACACTGTTATCAGCGTTACAATACCACTTCTATGTCTCCTTGAGAAAACACTTAGGGCAATGATGTTAGAGGAGGTGGCCCAGGTGGAGGAGGAGGAGGAGGATGAGGGCTCGTTTCTAACACTTTCGGGCCAGTCTGTTCGAAGTGGCTCAGAGGGAGGTTTGTTTAAGCAGCAGAGGACAGGTTCACAAGTCGCCAGCCAAGGCACTGTACTGGAGGACGAGGAGGATGAGGAGGAGGAGGTGGAGGGGGACGAGGATGACGCAAGTTCACAGCGGGGTGGCAGCCCAGGCCCATCACTGGTGTGTGGCTGGGGGGATACGGTGGACGATGACGATACGCCTCCCACAGAGGACAGCTTGTCCTTACCCATGGGTAGCCTGGCCCACATGAGCGAATATATGCTCCAATGCCTGCGCAACGACAGCAGAGTTGCCCACGTTTTAACGTGTGCAGACTACTGGGTGGCCACCCTGCTGGATCCCCGGTATAAAGACAATGTGCCCACTTTAATTCCTGAACTGGAGCGCGACCGTAAGATGCGCGAGTACAAGCGCACGCTGATAGAGGCGCTCTTGAGAGCATTCCCACATGTCACAGGGGAACAGGTGGAAGGTGAAGGCAGAGGAGTGGCAAGAGGTCGCCAACGCAGCTGTGTCACGGCCAGCTCATCTGAGGGCAGGGTTAGCATGGCAGAAATGTGGAAAAGTTTTGTCTCCACGCCACAGCTATCTGCACCGACACCTGATACGGAACGTGTTAGCAGGAGGCAGCATTTCACTAACATGGTTGAACAGTATGTCTGCACACCCCTCCACATCCTGACGGATGGTTCGGCCCCATTCAACTACTGGGTTTCGAAATTGTCCACGTGGCCAGAGTTAGCATGTTATGCCTTGGAGGTGCTTTCCTGCCCGGCGGCCAGCGTTTTATCTGAACGCGTATTCAGCACGGCAGGGGGCGTCATTACTGACAAGCGCAGCCGCCTGTCCACAGCCAACGTGGACAAGCTGACCTTCATAAAGATGAACCAGGCATGGATCCCACAGGACCTGTCCCTCCCTTGTGCAGAGTAGTCCTTATTAACTGCCTAAAACATGTCTTGTTGTGCTACGGGCCACTTCTTTATTTGATACAAATTTTATGAAACCCACAGTTGAATGAAACTCTTCTCTGTCTGGGCGCCGGGGCCTAACCAGATGAAAGTGGCCGGTTAAACTAACGGGTGACATGAAGCCATAACCTCTGCCATGCTACCTCTGTTTTCTGTCTGGGTGCTGAGGCCTAAGTCAAATAAAGCGGTCTTCTGCTGTGCTGGGGGATATGAAGCTAATCTCTGACCTCTCTCCTCTGTCTGGGTCCAAAGGCCTAAATCACTGAAAGAGGCCTTCTCCTGTGGTGTGTGATATGATGCCAGAATATGTGCTGTGGGGCCTCTCTCCTCTTCCTGGGTGCAGGGGTCAAATAAACTAAATTGTGGCCTACTCCTGTGGTGGCTGATATGATGCCAGAATATGTGCTGTGGTGCCTCTCTCCTCTTCCTGGGTGCAGGGGTCAAAGTAACTAAATGGTGGCTTCTCCTGTGGTGGCTGATATGATGCCAGAATATGTGCTGTGGGGCCTCTCTCCTCTTCCTGGGTGCAGGGGTCAAAGTAACTCAATGGTGGCTTCTCCTGTGGTGGCTGATATGATGCCAGAATATGTGCTGTGGTGCCTCTCTCCTCTGTCTGGGTCCAAAGGCCTAAATCACTGAAAGAGGCCTTCTCCTGTGGTGTGTGATATGATGCCTGAATATGTGCTGTGGTGCCTCTCTCCTCTTCCTGGGTGCGGGGGTCAAAGTAACTCAATGGTGGCTTCTCCTGTGGTGGCTGATATGATGCCAGAATATGTGCTGTGGGGCCTCTCTCCTCTTTCTGGGTGCAGGGGTCAAAGTAACTCAATGGTGGCTTCTCCTGTGGTGGCTGATATGATGCCAGAATATGTGCTGTGGTGCCTCTCTCCTCTTCCTGGGTGCAGGGGTCAAAGTAACTAAATGGTGGCTTCTCCTGTGGTGGCTGATATGATGCCAGAATATGTGCTGTGGGGCCTCTCTCCTCTTCCTGGGTGCAGGGGTCAAAGTAACTAAATGGTGGCTTCTCCTGTGGTGGCTGATATGATGCCAGAATATGTGCTGTGGGGCCTCTCTCCTCTTCCTGGGTGCAGGGGTCAAAGTAACTCAATGGTGGCTTCTCCTGTGGTGGTTAGTATGATGCCAGAATATGTGCTGTGGGGCCTCTCTCCTCTTCCTGGGTGCAGGGGTCAAAGTAACTCAATCGTGGCTTCTCCTGTGGTGGCTGATATGATGCCAGAATATGTGCTGTGGTGCCTCTCTCCTCTTCCTGGGTGCAGGGGTCAAAGTAACTAAATGGTGGCTTCTCCTGTGGTGGCTGATATGATGCCAGAATATGTGCTGTGGTGCCTCTCTCCTCTTCCTGGGTGCAGGGGTCAAAGTAACTAAATGGTGGCTTCTCCTGTGGTGGCTGATATGATGCCAGAATATGTGCTGTGGTGCCTCTCTCCTCTTCCTGGGTGCGGGGGTCAAAGTAACTCAATGGTGGCTTCTCCTGTGGTGGCTGATATGATGCCAGAATATGTGCTGTGGGGCCTCTCTCCTCTTCCTGGGTGCAGGGGTCAAAGTAACTCAATGGTGGCTTCTCCTGTGCTGATTGATATAAAGCTGATGGTTGTGCCATCTGACATGGTTGCCAGGGTCTGATTCAATGGGGGCCTACTCCTGTGGTGGGTGATCTAAATGCCTGATTCTCTGCTGTGAAACCTCTCTCCTCCGTCTGGGTGTAGGGGTCAAAGTCTTTCAAAGTCGCCTTCTCCTGTGCTGATTGATATGAAGCTGATGGTTGTGCCATCTGACATGGTTGCCGGGGTCCCATTAAATTGTGGCCTACTCCTGTGGTGGTTGATATGATGCCTGATTCTCTGATGTGGAACCTCTCTCCTCTGTTTGGGTGAAGGGGTCAAAGTAACTAAATGGTGGCTTCTCCTGTGGTGGCTGATATGATGCCAGAATATGTGCTGTGGGGCCTCTCTCCTCTTCCTGGGTGCAGGGGTCAAAGTAACTCAATGGTGGCTTCTCCTGTGGTGGCTGATATGATGCCAGAATATGTGCTGTGGTGCCTCTCTCCTCTTCCTGGGTGCGGGGGTCAAAGTAACTCAATGGTGGCTTCTCCTGTGGTGGCTGATATGATGCCAGAATATGTGCTGTGGTGCCTCTCTCCTCTTCCTGGGTGCGGGGGTCAAAGTAACTCAATGGTGGCTTCTCCTGTGGTGGCTGATATGATGCCAGAATATGTGCTGTGGTGCCTCTCTCCTCTTCCTGGGTGCAGGGGTCAAAGTAACTAAATGGTGGCTTCTCCTGTGGTGGTTGATATGATGCCTGATTCTCTGCTGTGAAACCTCTCTCCTCCATCTGGGTGTAGGGGTCAAAGTCTTTCAAAGTCGCCTTCTCCTGTGCTGATTGATATAAAGCTGATGGTTGTGCCATCTGACATGGTTGCCAGGGTCTGATTCAATGGGGGCCTACTCCTGTGGTGGGTGATCTAAATGCCTGATTCTCTGCTGTGAAACCTCTCTCCTTCGTCTGGGTGTAGGGGTCAAAGTCTTTCAAAGTCGCCTTCTCCTGTGCTGATTGATATGAAGCTGATGGTTGTGCCATCTGACATGGTTGCCGGGGTCCCATTAAATTGGGGCCTACTCCTGTGGTGGGTGATCTAAATGCCTGATTCTCTGCTTTGAAACCTCTCTCCTCCGTCCGGGTGTAGGGGTCAAAGTCTGTCAAAGTCGCCTTCTCCTGTGCTGATTGATATAAAGCTTATGCTTGTGCCATCTGACATGGTTGCCGGGGTCTGATTCAATGGTGGCCTACTCCTGTGGTGGGTGATCTAAATGCCTGATTCTCTGCTGTGTAACCTCTCTCCTCCGTCTGGGTGTAGGGGTCAAAGTAACTAAATGGTGGCCTACTCCTGTGGTGGGTGATATGATGCCTGGTTCTCTGCTGTGGGACCTCTCTCCTTTGTCTGGGTGCTGTGGTCAAAATAATAGTAAGTGACCTTCTCCATTGGTGGGTGACTTGAAGCCTGATTCTGTGCTATGAGACCTCACTCCAATTAATATTGTTTAATTTTTATTTACTTTATGTTAACTCATCATTTCCCTATCTACATTTGTTTGCAGGGGATTTAACTACATTTTGCTGCCTTTTGCAGCCCTCTAGCCCTTTCCGGGTGTGTTTTACAGCCTTTTTAGTGCCCAAAAGTTCGGATCCCCATTGACTTCTATGGGGTTCGGGTTCGGGATAAAGTTCGGGTCGAGTTCGGATCCCGAACCCGAACATTTTTCGAAAGTTCGGCCGAACTCGTCGAACCCGAACATCCAGGTGTTCGCTCAACTCTACCAATGACCACAAATTTTCTAAAGGCCTCCGAGTCCACCAGTTTATATGGCAGTAGTTGGCGGCCTAGCAGTTCTGACAAGCCAGCGGTCAGCCATTGGGCAAGAGGGTTTTCCGGCGTCATTATCTTTTTTCGCTCGAACATTTGGGCCACGGAAGCCTGCCTTGTGCCAGATGAACGTACGGTGGAAGGTGGAGTAGAGGACAAATGGGAGGAGAGAGGAGAAGGAGAAGAGGCAGGACGTGGAGCGCCGGGAGTGTGGCTTTGTGGGTTCTGACGGTGTTGCTCCCACTGGGCTCGGTGATGGGAGGCCAGGTGTTTTCTTAAGGCGTTCGTCCCTAGGTGAGTGTTGGGCTTACCGCGCCTTATGCGTTGACAGCACAGGCTGCAGATGGCAACACTATTGTCAGCAGCGGACATGTTAAAAAAAAAACACACTGCAGAGCCATGTGTCGGCGACCTTGAGGCGCCAGATGTGACCGTGATGGTGAATGGCTCGTTCCAGATACATTAGCAGTCTGCTTTTTGCCTCCTGTGCACCGTAAGTTGTGCCTGCTTCTCCTCCCTATCTGCTGCTCCGTTTCTCCCTCTGAACTCCCCTCCTCTTCCTCTCTTGTGGGCACCTACGTGACGTCCATCGACACGTCATCATCGTCACCTTCACCACCACTGACATTAGAGATCTCGGAGTAGGCAGCAACAGCGGGGACCACCCTCCTTGGGCTGATCTGGGTACTGTCGTCAGACTGCTGGGTGGCGACCGTTGATACCTCCTCTTCCTGATGCGATGCCAAGAATGGCTGCGCATTGGTAAGGTCATGTAATGGATGTGAAAATCATTCTTCTGACTCGAGCGGAGGGGATATGGTGGTGGTTGTGTCTTTGGGGGTGCAGATAGAGAGGGTGAGTAGAGTGCAGAAGCGGAAGGCTGAGTGAGCCACTCAACCAAGTCTGGTGCGTCCTTTGACGTAATCGCACGCACCTTCTGCAACTTCCCAATTAGGCTCCGGCCTGCAAAACTGCAAACAAATGCTGCACTACCCAAATGCACTATATAGAAAGTATATAATTAGTATATCACACCCCTGCTTCAATCAGTTTTTTTGGGGGGCAACTGGTATATCACACTAGTAGAAATTATTTGTTCTAATAGCGTTTGTCACTCTGTGTTGCTGCAGTATCGCAGCAGAACCGCAAACAACTGCTGCACAATATAAATGCACTATAATATACTTTCTATGTTAGAAAGTATATTATAAGTATATTACACCCCCAAGTAAGTCACACAGTCAATAGCAGACCTATACCAGTCCTTAAAAGGACTTTTGTGGCCCTATTAGTTAGCGTTTGGTGTCCCTACAGTCTATCCCTGCTCCACACAGCAACCTCTCCCTACACTGGCAAAATACTGAATGTAAAATGGCTGCCAGATCGGGTTTTTTTTATAGGTGGGGTTGTGTCCATGTGCTAAAACGTCTAAATTGGCTGTCCTGTTCCATCTGATGGATGTGTCATGGGTCAAAGTTCTTCACAATGTAAAAGAATATGGCGCCAGCGGACATCGCCATATGTTCGCCCGTTCGGCGAACCGCGAACAAGCAAAGTTCGCTGCGAAACGACCGCCAGGCGAACCTCAAGGCCATCTCTATTTATCACAATCTTTAATCAATCTCTGCAATTGTCTCCTGTCCCAGCATGCTTCAAAACGGCCATTATCATCCCTGTCCCGAAGAATTCACAACCAACCTGTTTGAATGATTATCGACCTGTAACATTTACCTCAATTGTGATGAAGTGCTCTGAAAGGCTGGTCAGAGACTTTATTATCTCTTCACTTCCTGTGAACCTGGATCCACTACAATTTGCCCACCTCACTAATTGTTCTACGGACGATGCTACAAATTTTTTTTTGCACGCAGTACTGTCTCATCTGTACACTAAGAAAGGAAATGATGTTAGAATGCTGTTTGTAGACTATAGTTATACATTCAACACCATAATACCCTCTATACTGGCTACTAAGTTGGGGAATCTAGGTCTAATCCGATCACTATGTCAGTGGATCACTAACTTTCTTTCAGATAGATCTCAAATAGTACATGTGGGCAAACATGTTTCACCCACCAGTCATCTTGAATGTTGGGGCCCCACAAGGCTGTGTCTGGAGTCTATTGCTCTACTTATATAAATATGATTGTGTGGCCACCTCCACTTACTCTACAATTAAATTTGCTGATGACTCTGTTGTGGTAGGTCTGATCTCCAATAACGAGACAGCCTACCAAGAGAAGATCAATCACTTGGTAACCATCTCAGTCTGAATGTCAGCAAAACAAAGGACGTGGTGGTGGATTTCAGCAAGAAGAGGAAGAGGATCTATCACCCTGTCAGGATTAATGGGGATATAGTGTAGCGTGTGGCCAGTTTTAAATACCTGAGTGTGCAGCGGACTGGACCGCAGGGGCAACATGTGAGGCACAGTAAGCCGATGGGCTTAGTAGTTCATCTACTCACGGTTAGCGGAGCCTCCCTGGGTCGGCGTGCAGTGATGAGGAAAACAGCACTAAATCCTCCGGGGCACTCTCTATTTCAGGGAACACCAGCCAGATGGAAGTTTAGGTGCCCTTGATGGTAATGGGTATGCTTCTGGTGCTTTGGTGGCTTGACCCCTGTGTTCGTGATGCCAGCACCGTTAGGTGCAATTAGGAGATGAAGTGGAATAAGGAGACCAAGTTTCTTAATAAACTCCCAGTACTTTACTGAACCTGATCCAAAGGTCATCAATGTATGCAAAAGTCATTTACAGCAAGGCAGCTTTTACAGTGATTTAGATTAGTTCCCAGAAGTTGTATAAGGGGCAGTTTTCTATGACAATCAATCTTTCTCCCTTGTTTCTCCAGGCTGGAGGGATGGACTATCTCTGCTGTACTGTATAATCATATACCTCTGTATCTTCTCTAGGAATGCTATATTCTGACAGATGGCCTTTCTGTCCTTGGTTATGGTGGGCAGCTTGTAGCATAGAATCTCTCCACCTAATGCAAAGGAGACTGGAGCCTGATAAATGACAATTACCATCCTTTGCCAATATTCTCACTCTCTCTGTGATTTGCCTGGCTCTTCTGTAATCTTTCCCTTCTACGGGTTAGTACATGGAACTAACTTTGGAGTTTTTGTAACTCTCCAAGATGGCTGCTGAGGTGCAGCTTTGTCCTCAGACATGACACACACACTGATCTCCTTCTCCTTTCTCCTTTGTACTGTGTGCAGGGTGAAGTCAGCACTGGGAAGCTTGTTAGAACCTCTCCCTCCCTATGCAACTTTATTGGAACTCATATACAAGCACAATTTACATGAAACACAATCACAGTATTAAGCAGTGTGTTTCAGGACACTGCAGGTGTACATATTACACAAGAATTATCTTGGGCTAGTCATTAGGGATGAACAAACCCAAACTTTGCAAGTTCGGGTACCCGGACCCGAACCTGGACTTTTCACTGAAGTCCAGGTTCGGGTTAGGTGTTCGGGTGATTTTATTATTTTCCTTTATAACATGTAAGACAGAATGCAAAAGAATATTGCCTTTTACGGGTTTAAAAAAACAAAACAAAAAAAACCTCACCTCATCCACTTGATCGCGCTGCAGTAGTCTGTTCTATCTTCATTCACCAGGACCTGCCAAAGGACCTACGATGTGCGCGATGACATCACCGCGTTCAGCACGTGGGAGAGCACGATGACATCATTGCGCACATCACAGGTCCTTTGGCAGGTCCTGTTCAGTGAAGGTAGAAGAGACTGTTGGAGCACAATCAAGTGGATGAGGTAAGGTTTTTTTTTAACCCCTAAATGGCCACATTCTTTTGCATTCTGTCTTAAAAATATTATTTTGCTATATAACTTTGTTATAACGGAAAATAATAAAGTGAAGTTCGGGTCCCCATTGACTTCAGTGGGGTTCGAGTTCAGGTTCAAGTTCGGGAAATTCCAGGGGTTTACTCATCCTTACTAGTCATATCGACTTCTTGGTAAAGAAGGCTCATCGGCGTCTTGATCTTCTCAGACACCTGAGGTGAAGTTCACATATATCTGTCCGGCTTATGGCCTAAAATAGCTGACCGGACACAACTGACATATGTGAAGCGGGCCTTATTGTGCAATAGGTGGTTTAAGCAAGCGGAGTTGCTAATCACTGTATCAAAAACGTAATGTTTTACCTATAAAGGTTCGTGTTGTTTTTTGCTTTTTTTTTTTTAAATTGGCATCCCAAGCGAATAAATTCAAGATGAAAAAAATAAAAAGGTGTTAACATCATTAATTTGATGAACTTATTTTTGCTTATTTTCAGTCTGAAATAAAACAGGTCTGTTTATAGAATTTACATTTCTTGAATCACAAAATAAAGAAAAAGCTATTTATTTTTATTTCTTACAGTATTATTATTATTTTTTTTTAATAAGATGCTGAGCACAATTATTATTCCAATTTGCATAACCTAAAAATAATAAACTTAGTCACTTGTAATAGTTGTATGAGTCACTAACTCCAGTAAATTGTATTTAAAAAGTTCTATATAATAGTTAAAGTCTTTATTCCTTAACCCCTTAAGTTCCGAGCCCATTGTGGTTTTTGCATTTTGTTTTTTTCTTCCCCACATTCCTATCGCCATGACTTTTTTAATTTTCTGTTCACATAGCCATATGAGGGCTTATTTTTTGTGGCATAAGTAGCATTTTTTAATGCCACTATTTAATTTACCATGTCTTGTATTGGAAAATGGGAAAGAAATTATTTCTGCAGCGCCGTATGAGAGACGATTTTACTGGTACCATTTCTCAGGTGCGTACAACTTTTTGATCACCGTTATTACATTTTTTGGGGGGGAATAAGGTTATCAAAAAATGACAAATCGCATGTTTTAATTTTTTTTTCCATTACGGCGTACACTGGGCAGGAAAAATATTTTTATAATTTAACAGTTCAGACATTTTTGGACATGTCGATACCTGTTATGTTTATTTTCTATTGTTTGTTTTGATATGTAAAATTGGGAAATGGTGTGATTTGAATTTTAAATATTTTTGTGTTTTTTTTATTTAAGAGGCTAGAACCTGGGATATTTCGATCCATTGTCCTATACACCATAATACAGAAGTATTATGGTGAATGAGATTTTGCCACTCTGCCTGATGAGCCGTGCCTATTGCACAGCTTGCAGGCAGATTACCATAACAGGCATGGAAACCTTTAGCAGGACACAGGCTGTCATGGTATCCAATTGGAGCCCCACAATAAAATTGTGGGGGCTCCAATCAGAAGGCAGAGGCAGCTGCCTTCCTCTTCGTAACCCCACAGATACCCCAATCGTTACTGAACGCACCATCTGAGGGGTTAAATGATCGGGTCCAGTATCTTTGCTGATACGGATGCCTGATGGCGCCTACGATTATTGGCAAACAGCTGATTTTGCCTAACGAAGCTGCAGTTAGCCAAGCATTTTCCTGGCAGTGGTCTCTGCAGAACAAATGTAGTATTACAGGGCAGACATTCAGGTTAATGGCTGTCCATATAATACATGGACAGCTCAAGTCTGAGGGACCTCCTGCTTGAAAGTAATTCGCCACTCCTCTGCATAGAAAGGAGTTCCAAGATACACCTAAGTGATATCTATAGGGCCTTTAGAGGTCATGGACAAGAATTTTTTTTTTTTAAAGGGGCATGGGATAAATAATAAATGTATTTACTGAGAGTCTGACCACTGGAACTTCAGTGTTGGGGTTCCCGAGTTCCCTGTGAGAATGGAGTGGTAGTGCCCCATTCACTGTCTACGGGCTGGTGAGTACAGCACTTGGCTACCTCAGTCCCACAGAAGTGAACCATGTTAAAGATTGAATTATCACAGAATGTTAGACCTGTAAAAAATGTGGAGCTAAATTGTGGACGTTCACTTCAAAGGGGTTGCCCAGTTTTAGAAAAAAAATCATTTTTTAAATAAAAAACAGCACCACATAGAGTATGTCCATGGGTTGAGTCTGTTATAGTAGTAGCTCAGTCCCAGTCGTTTAAATACAAAACAAAGCCTGTGAAAAAGTGTAGCAATATTTCTGGAAATAATGGAGATCCTATTTTTTTTTTTTTTTTAGCCCTGGACAGCTCCCTTTTAGGAATGCAGCAGTTTTAAACCTTGGATTTCATATATTGATCTGTATATATTTATTTTGTATTCTAATGTTGTATTACAATTTAATTTTACTTTTTAATTTTCTTTTTTTTATTATAATAGAGTTCTATTTTTTATGCTAATGTTTTATTATATTTTTGTTCTATTTTTTTAATTATATTTTGATTCTATTTTTTATTTTATTGTTTTATTTTGATTCTATTTATAATCTAGTGTTTTATGATATGTTTATTCTGTTTTATTACATTTTGATTCTGTTTTTAATTCTGTTTTATGATATTTTTTCTTATATTTTAATTCTAATGTTGTATTATACCACTTCACTAATCTTGCATAAGTAAACTCATCCAGATTTGGCTACAGTACAAATCAGTGATAATTGGATAAAGATTAAACAAAATAAAAATGTTTCAACTTTATTATTAGGCACTAAAACCCAAAACAAACAAAAACCAATATTAATTGAAAAACATGATATAGTGGCCCTTATAAAAGAAGACCAAAAAACTGGATACACTGTATTTACTGGGTTATATTTCTCATAAGTGTTGTATTCACATGTTTATCCAGCTATGAAACGACCTTCTTATATACCCAGTGTGATGTATTGTGCTTACATATTATGTGGCTGAATCAGGAAAGGAGAGAGGTTTTTAAGTAAATAGCCACTAGGGCTATCATGGGGAGGGACATGAGACAATGTGCCAAGTATTCCATAGGTCTGAACTCAAAACTTGGACATTATATGGTTCAATTCAAAGAGGAGAAAGGACCTTTCCAGATGCTACATATGTATCAACTAGTGCTCTGAGGGACATTGGAAGGGACATGAATCGGTGTCCAAAATAATTGATAAGTATAGGGTCAGACTCTGATGCAATAGTCGGTCCCAAAGGTCCAGGAGAAAAAAAAAACATTTGAAGCTGCCTTTAGAGATAATCTCCTGCCACTATGGCCTATTTCTATGATTCAATACCTATTAGAAACTATCGATAATACAGGGATTGGTAATAATTTCCCCTGATGGGCCCCAGGAACCCCAGCCCGACACTGGATGAGTATAATCTCAAGCTATAAAGTATTTTAATAAGGGGACATTACCCTTCCCTCCACTCATTGGATAGGCCATATAAACACACCCTCCACATCCAAAATGAAGAAAGGGAGGAGTGAAAACGAGTGAAGGGAGATGAGCTAACAAGAATGGGCAACATAAAGAAATGTAAATACAAAAGTGGTAAGTCTCATTTGGGGGTCACTATTGTGCCATAAGTCAATAAAACAGGAGAAAGATATGTGATCATTAATCCCCTTCAGCTTCAGAGTAATCTAAATGAGAGTAATTGAAAGTCGGGACTCTTTCCTACTGATCAATTTCTTCCAATTTCCATCCTGTACGGGTGGTCGGACAAGTGTGATGCCTTGAAATTTCATGCGGGTGGAATCTCCTTCATGCATAGTGTCGAAGTGATTAGCCTCCCGTATACGACAGCAAAATGTCTTCCCCACATATCCCTGAGGACAAGGGCAAGTAAGAAGGTAAATCACCCCTACTGAGGAGCAGTTAAAGAAATGTCTACTCTTGTATTCAGTCCTAGTTGTGATATCACAGAACGTGGGTCCCATTTTGATAAAATCACATGCTGAGCAGTGTCCACGTCTGAAAGAACCACAAGGCTTCCTCTCCAGCCACATTGTCACTCTTCATAAAGTGGCTACGCACAGCCTTGCCACTTTCGTATTCATTTTTATTTATCTTGCCCAAGAAAAATATTTCTTTCTATTTATTTTTATTCTATTTTTTATTCTAATTGTTTAGTATATTTTATTCCATATTTTTTCTTGTAATTTTGTATTATATTTTGATTCTATTTTTTATTCTAATTTTTTCCTCTATTTTTATATTTTCATTTTAATAATTTATAATATTTTTATTCTATTCTTATTCTAATGGTTTATTATGTTTTGATTCTGTTTTTTATTTCTACTTTTTATTCAATTATTCTGTTGGATTATATTTGTATTATATTTTAGTCCATTTTTTTTGTCTATATTTCTTTTCTGTAACAGTAGAACAATCTACATCTCATTATGTCTAATCTTAACATAAAATGGAAGATAAAAGGTGGTTAACATATTAACCTTGAGGGCTCATCTCAAATTCTCGAATACTGAACTCGACTGTAGTGAAGATAGGAGTCAGAACTAGGCAATATACTGTATGTAATTAGTAGTAATAAATCATCTCTGCCTGGAGATAAATGATGATCCATTATGAAGTCAAAATACTAGCCTCTGCTTGAGATATATACTTTAATACTGCACAGATTTATCTTATCCCCTGTAAATATCGCTGACCACATTGGATTTCCTATGGAAGATGTACATTTTTAAAGGTCAGAAAATGTAAATTACCTATACATTTCTAACATTTGGAATAATGCAGTTGTGCAATCAGCCTACAAGTCACCAGAAAGTTTAGTGGCCCTTGACAAGTCTCTGGAGGGTCATGACTTTTATCTAAAGATCAAATAAATAATGTAAGGCTACTTTCACACCTACGGTGTGAAACTCCAGCATGGCTGTTCCGGCAGACAAGCAGAGAATCGGCCAGATACAAACCGCAGTATGCTTGTCTCCACCAGTCTCCATTATACTTAATGGGGCCGGCGGACATTCCATCCGCATCCAGCAGCATGCCAGAATTCAAAATGGAGGTGTGAAAGTAGCCTAAGCCTTACATACAGTATGTGACCCACTCCCATCTCATCCATGTGTACATGTTAGATATCTCATCCATGTGTACATGTTAGATATCTTATTTACAAACCGTGGTTGCAGCTGATACAGGTGTTGGAAGGTCTCTAGGGCAATGTTCCTCAACTCTAGTTCTCAAGACCCAGCTGCCGCTCATAATTTGAGAATATCCCACAGAATGAATATCTGTGGTAAGTTCTGCTGCAATGGCACTAATTATATCACCTGCTCAATACTAAGGAAATCCTGAAAACATGACCAGCAGATGTGCCCTGAAGACTGGAGTTGAGGAACAATGCCTTAGGGCATCACCCCAGTGTGCAGTTGGCCAAATACCGTCAAGCCAACCCAAGTGCTGCAACCAATGGCTGCAGGTTTTACCGTAAAAATAGTAAGGCCATTGGTTGCCGTGGGTGGGCATAGCTTGGCCACATGTGGCTGGCTGCACCATGGGGGTCGTACCTTGAAAGGGGGTAGCTCATAAAGACTTGTTGAATTAAAAAAGCTAATACAGAACCTGCTGGTGATCAGCTGTGATTGTCAAAATGGTGGCCACTGCAGGAGAATTGCTGTATTACATAATAACTATACATGTATGTACGGGTGAGATCTCTCAGAGCATAAGCCACTCTTTTACATAAAAAAAAATCAAGACAAAATATCATTTTTAACATATTTTATGATACAGTTTAAAGTAAAAATATATATATTTTGTAAAAATACAGTGTTTTAGTATTTCTAAGCCTCTAATGCAATCTTCTCTTATTTGGGCCTCATTAGTGAAAAAGTAGTGAGGCTTGGACCTCATCAACATGTGGTGTGGATAGGGTTTTGCATAAAATTTCTAATGTTTGACACTGACCCCATAATAATGTCCACAGTTGTAATGTGGTAACATACAGTAGTAACAGTTTGTAACCCTAAAAAAAAGGTCCATCCAGTTCAGTCTGTTATCCTGCAAAGTTGTTCTGGAAGAAAGCAAAAAAGAAGGAAGAATACAATTTTCTATCAGGAGAAATAAATTCCTTTCAGACTCCAAATCTGGTAATCGAAAACTCCCTGGATAAATGATGCTTCTGAAGAAATTATAACCTAAAATATTAATTAACTCCAGAAATTTATCTAGGTCTCTCTTGAACTCTTCTATCGAGTTTACAATCACCACCTCCTCTGGCAGAAAACACCACGCAAAGTCTTACTGCTCTTACAGTAGAGACCTCTATAGTGTGACCACTCTTACAGTAGAGACCTCCATAGTGTGACTGCTCTTACAGTAGAGACCTCCATAGTGTGACTGATCTTACAGTAGAGACCGCTATAGTGTGACTGCTCTCACAGTAGAGACCTCTATAGTGTAACTGCTCTTACAGTAGAGACCTCCATAGTGTGACCGCTCTTACAGTAGAGACCTCCATAGTGTGACCACTCTTACAGTAGAGACCTCCATAGTGTGACTGCTCTTACAGTATAAAGCTCCATAGGGTGACTGCTTTTACTGTAGAAAGCACCACATTGTGACTGTTTTTACAGTAGAGAACTCCATAGAGCGACTGCTTACCCTAGAGAACTCCATAGTATGACTGTTCTTACATTAAAGAGCTCCATAGTGTGAGATTTTCATGGTGTGACTGCTCTTACAGAAAATAGCTCCATAGTGTGACTACTCTTACAGTGAAGTACCATAGTTTGACCGCTGTTACAGTACAGACCTCCAGAGTGTGACCACTCTTACTATAGAGAGCTCTATAGTGTGACCTCTCTTAAAGTAGAGTTCCATAGAGTGACTACTTTTACAGTAGAGACCTCCATAATATGACTATTCTTACATTAGAGATCTCTATAGTGTTACTTCTCTTACAGTTGGGACCTCTATAGTGTGACCGATCTTACAGTAGAGACCTCCATTGTGTGATTACTCTTACAGTAGAGACCTCCATAGTGTTACCACTCTTACAATAGAGAGCTCCATTGTGTGATAGCTCTTGCAATAGAGTTTCATAGTGTGACTGCTGTTACAGTACAGACGTCCATAGTGTGACCGTTCATACTAAATAGAGTTCTATAGTGTGACTGCTCTTACAATACAGAGCTCCATAGCATGACCTGTCTTACTTTAGAGAGCTCCATAGTGTGACAGTTCTTACTATAGAGAGCCCCATAATGTGACCGATCATACCATACAGAGCTCTGTAGGGTGACTGCTCTTACAATAGATACCTCCATGATATGGCTAATATTACAGTAGAGACCTCCATAGTGTGACTGTTCTTACAGTTGAGCTCCATAATGTGACTGCTTTTACCTTAGAGACCTCTATAGTGTGACTATTCTTATTAAAGAGCTCCATAGTGTGACTGCTCTTACAGTAGAGAACTCCATAGTGTGCCTGCTCTTACAGTAGAGAGCTCCATAGTGTGACTGCTCTTACAGTACAGAGCTCCATGGTGTGACTGCTCTTACAGTATAGAGCTCCATTGTCTCCATGTGGGTGTAGAAACCTTCTTTCTTCTAGAGGTAGAAGATGCCTCCTTGTTACTGTCACAGTTCTGGATATAAAATGGTCATGGGAAAGATCTCTGTACTGATGGCCCTTGTGGCCACTTTCATAGTAAATTGTATGTTTTCAAACTGTCTTCAAAACATCATCAGTTCTTCTCGTTACATTTGCACAGTTTTTGAAGGAACTCAACAGATAAGTTTTTCTTTACTGGAGAACTAACCACAGATTTTTTTGTGGATGTAGGCTTGCTCTAATCCTTCAGTCTCTTCATGTAATGCCAGACAGACTAGATAATGTTGAAATCAGGTCTCTGTTGGGGCCATATTATCACTCCCAGGACTTATTGTTCTTCTATACACTGAAGATGGTTCCTAATGACATTGCCTGTATGTTTGCTGTCCAGTCCCTGATGGTACTGCATGATGGGTAAGTATCTGCCTGTATTTCTCAGCATTGAGGACACCATGAATCCTGACGAAATTCCCAACTCCATTTGCTGAAACGCAGCCCCAAAATTACAAGGAACCTCCATCATGCTTCACTGTTGCCTGCAGACACTCATTATTGTACCACTCTCCATCCCTTCGGTGAAGAAAATGCCTTCTGTAACAGCCACAGATTTAAAGTGTTGACTTATCAGTCTTGAGCAACTGCTGCCATTTTGAGCTAATGCATTGATACCATCTGTATGTCATCAATGTTTGTAGTGGGAAACATGGTTCACCATAAAGATATGGTCACATGGACTAAATACATGTTGGAAAAATCTACTGTGCATTTGCCATGGAATCCAACTGCAGATTAGCCTCATTTAATAAACTATGGTGCGTCGACCCCATTGAAAACAGTGTGAGGCTGGTAGTAGGGCGATCCCATGTGGATAAAACACTGTGTGAACATAACCAAAGGACTACCTAGGTTAAAGGAACAAGAATGTGACAGTAACATCCTTAGGCTCTACATGATTCACTTTCAGTGTCGTCTGTATCACACCCAGAGGACCCAACCTCTCTCCCGGAGATGGTGCTCAAAATATGGGCGTACACCCAACCAAGGTTTTGGTGCCAACTAATCCTGGAGACTTATTAGGGTTGGTTCCCAGTGTCGTCCCACTGGACTAACTAAAAAGTTCCTGGCTCTCTCTTAGCCATTGCACCAAGCACCACCATGCAAAACATGACATCAATGTTTTTCCCATTGCAGCAAAATGCAGATGTGACCTTTCCTCTAGGCTGAACATATGCCTAGATGTATGGCTTGAAAGATCACCAGCTTTTCAAAACAAACATCATTTTTTGATACTCTGTCACAAGATGTCTATCCTACATATTTTCATATGTCACCACCCAGCGGTTGTGAAGTGGATTGTGGGCCGTCAAGGGTTTTGCTAGCGTGTTGCAATATTTTATTTCTTTCATGAGAAATTGGAGTCCTTAATCAAATTTGAGCAATGGTAAGGGTGATCTCATCTGTTTATAACAATCACCCACAATGAAGCAAAATCAAAATGAAGTGACTTCAGAAAGCATGGGACACATAATTATCGTAAGGCCTATTGCACACGGACGTTTTTTTTTCCCGTTTACTGGCCGTTTTTTGCGTTCCGTATACGGTCCGTATACGGAACCATTCATTTCAATGGTTCCGCAAAAAAAACGGAATGTACTCCGTATGCATTCCGTTTCCGTATTTCCGTATTTCCGTTCCGTTTTAACATAGAACATGTCCTATTATTGCCCGCAAATCACAGTCCGTGGCTCCATTCAAGTCAATGGGTCCGCAAAAAAACGGAACACATACGGAAATGCATCCGTATGTCTTCCGTTTCCGTTCCGTTTTTTGCTGAACCATCTATTGAAAATGTTATGCCCAGCCCAATTTTATCTATGTAATTACTGTATACTGTATATGCCATACGGAAAAACGGAACGGAAAAACGGAACAGAAACGGAAACACAACGGAAACAAAAAACGGAACAACGGATCCGTGAAAAACGGATCGCAAAACACTGAAAAAGCCATACGGTCGTGTGCAATAGGCCTAAAGAGGTTGCCTTATGAAGACAACACTTGTTCATATTCTCATTTTGGACATATGGGCATCATAGAGAGGGTTACCGCACTCAGTATGAGCTGATCCTGTAGTGGCAGACTCAAGTCACCCTTGCATTACATTGATGGTCACCATATACTACAACATTTCCACTTGAGCAACCACTGGAGCTGTTTTCCAGTAGTGCTTATAGGGGGACCCAGGGCAATCAATTTACATCACTAATATCTGTTGACCATTGACTAGGAGAAGAGCTTCCTACAAATGAACTCAGTACAGGGATAAATAATCATAGTAACAATCATTCCTCTCCATGCTATTGACAATTGCTGTGTATAAACACATGAGTATCTGCATATTTGCCCTTAAATACCTGGTCTTAGTATATACTTTGGTTTATTTTTGAGCTTTAATAGCAGCTAGATTGTTCAACCAACAACTTCCACCTTGTCTTAACTCTCCAGCTTGCCTAATGCAATGGCTTGTTTGACATGTGCCGGGGGCCCCAAGGGGGACCTCTGGGACGACATACGAGCAGGATGCAAGGAAAACAGGCCAAGGGCCGCGGAACACATAACTAAATACAAAGTAACCAAGGCACGTGACAATGACTAAAACAAAACACCTAAAATGTACTAAAACAAATCAGCGGGTGTGAACCCACTGCGCCACTGACTAGCAATACTCTGGAGGGACATAACTAAGCAGCTACCTGGTCTTCACTTGAGCCTCAGATGGTGAGGATAGACTTGGGCCATTAGGGTAGTGGCCAGGGGCTACTCCAGAGCGTAAACCGAGTCAGTGGCAACATAATCAGGCGGCACGGAGATACCAGACAAGGTACCGACAGTACATTGAGTCCACAGACAGACAGGAAGAACGGAATAGAGGCAGAAGCAGGTAGGTACCTGTGCCCCAAGCACAATAGAAGCAAGGCGGCCCAGGAAGAGCTGCACAGAGACATAAAATGGGCATTCCCCCTCTGGGGAACACAGGAACCCTCTACCGAAGGCGGACATGGACAGACATGAACGGAAGACCAAAAGCAGTAAGGACTGCCAGACAGACAATAACAGGAACAGACATAGATCAGCTCTGCTAGGCTATCCAGATGCAGATAACCTCTGCTAGGCTATCCAGACACAGATAAGCTCTGCTAGGCTATACAAATACAGGACAGATATAAGGCAAGGTACAGGGCATGAAGACAACAATACAGAACCAGGCGGAACACACCCAGGTGTAGATGGTAGGACCCCTTGGGTCAGAAGCAAAGGGCAAAACCTGGCAACACAAGCGTAGACAGACAGACTACATAGAGCAGAAGGGTGAAACACCCACAAGACAAGAAAGAACGACGAAGACTGACCACCACACTCCACGCTCAAAGGCAGAAATAGCAGCCTAACGGGCGCAGCTAAAGGGACCCACCCAGGAACCGACCAGCGGAGGTTAACCCCATCAGAACCAAACAGGGAAGTACCAAATCAGGTCAGGGGTACCTAGAAACCACAGCATACCAAGCTGCGATACAGGACATTGCCCCTAGCAACCAGCATGCAAGGAACACCGCAGCCAGTACGCAAAAGCACAACCAACCTGACATACCCACAGGAAGACGATACAGCCAAAGGGGGTACACACACATGGGCAGGCTCACACTAGATACCGCAGCCAGCACGCAGCCAAAAGCAACCAGCATACACGGTAACACCCGCAGCCAGTATGCAAAAGGCGTGCAGCCAGCCTGCAAGACAAACCACATCACGGTGAACCGCACAGTGACATTGTTAAAGGGGGGAAAGACTGCATGTTTCACTTTAAGAGACTGTCTAACTGTCTGAGAGAGTGTTCATTTGTTTGACAAGAACTGCCTTGTTGCTTTATTGATATGTAGAGCAACGGAGCAGTGCGCAGACAGTAGCGAAGTGTAGCTTGACTTAGGGGGAAGTATTAAGGCAGGAAGGGGTTAATATAGGATTTATGGGTTAGGAGTCTGATTGATGGAGAAGGGGGCGGGGCTAGCTATTTCGCGGGCTGTATATAATCTAGTGGAGGGGTGGGATCTGCACCAGTGTCCGGGGATACATGTGAGTTGCATGTGAGTAGTGCTGGGGTTTAGTTTAGTGTAGCAATGGCTTCCTTGGACGAATTATTGGTGGCGGTTAGGGCAGCGGCAGAACAGCATGATTCTGCTTGGCTTCAGCGGAATTGTCAGGCGGCATTGGAAGCGCCGGTTGTGCCTCCTGCTGCGCCTGTAGGGAGTCTTAGGGTCCGGAGGTCTGTGAGCCCTGAGGCAACCCCCGGCAGAAGCGGCAAAAGGGGAGGTTTAGTTGTGTGCTTTGAGGGGCCGTTAGGGGTGCACTTGAAGCCAGAGGTCAGGGAAAAGATTTGGAAGGATGAGTATATGGAAATATTTTCGTTGCTTCTGTTAGAAAAGTTCCATTTGGATAGGGTGAAGCCAGATGAGAGCAGAAAAGAGGAGGAGGAGAAGCGGAGGTATAGACTTATACTGCGCACTTTCTTGAATTGGCTGCAGACATTCACTATCTTGGCAAGTGTGGCAGGAGAGAAGGCGCCTGAGCATTGTTCGGCGCTTTTTTGCTATATGGATGCGGTTGGGGAGGCGTATCGAACGTATGGGGGTGGCTTGGCTCAGGTATGACGAGCATTTTTAGAGGAAAGCGGTACGACTTAGTATTCGGTGGGACCATAAGGACATGAGCCTTTAGATGCAGATAATGGCTGCTCCAAAAGGGGGTAACCAGCCCTTTTGGGTTGCGGCCGGGGGTTCCTCGGCGTTGGAGTCCAATAGTGGGAATAAAAAGAGATGCTGTTGGCAATTTAATGAGAGGTACTGTGAGTACCTTGTCGATTGCTGGTTCAAGCACGAATGCTCAGGTTGCGGCGGTGCTCACAGCTTGTCGCTGTGTTTTAAGCGCGGAAAAGGAAAGGGATATGAGGCTGTGCAGAAGAGGGGTGACTCCGGTGAGAGTGGACGAGATGGATCAGTTTCTAAGGAAATATCCAAATAGGGAGGCGGCGGAGTTGTTGTTATCGGGTTTTAGGGACGGTTTTAAGATCCCGTGTGTTTCGAAGGGTGTGGAGGTCGCTGCTTGCAACTTGTCTTCTGCGTTGCACCGTCCGGAGGTAGTTTTGGATAATATTGCAAAGGAGGTGGCGGCTAGGAGAATAGCGGGCCCTTTTGCTGAGTGTCCTTTGCAGGGTTTGCAGGTATAGCCGTTGGGGTTGGTCCCGAAAAAGAAGCCGAACAAATTTTGGCTTATTCATAATCTGTCATTTCCTGTAGGGGGCTCAGTAAACGATGGTATGGACAACGATTTATGTTCAGTGTTGTATAAGTCGTTTGACGAGGCTGTACGGTGGTCGCGCCGTTTCGGGTATGAGGCGTTGTTGGTGAGGACGGACATTGAGGCAGCTTTCGTTTACTGCCCATTCATCCGGATAGCTTTCACTTACTCGGTTTTAAATGGGATGGGAAATTTTTTGTTGATTGCTGTTTACCAATGGGTTGTGCTATATCGTGTTCCCCGTTTGACACGTTTAGTTCATTTTTAGAATGGGTTGTGAAGCAAGAAGCAGGTTGGAATTCGATGTTGCATTATCTGGATAATTTTTTGTTTCTTGGGCCGACAGCGTCGCGAGTTTGTTCAGTTTTGCTGCGCATGATGGAGCGGGTGGCGGCCAGGTTCGGTGTGCCGTTAGCATCGGAAAAAAACTGAGGGGCCTGCTACATCGGTTAAGTTTTTAGGTATAGTAATTCATAGTGTGGCAATGGAATGCAGGTTACCAGGAGATAAGGTGGTGGATTTGAGCAGCGAGGTAGCTTTCCTGCGTAAAGTGCAGTTATGTTGCGTGCAGTCTTTTTTGGGTAAACTGAATTTTGCTTGCAGGATTCTGCCTATGGGTCGGGTTTTGTAGGTGCCTGGCCATGGCTACAGTGGGTGTGAAGGTGTCTTTTTTTTGCGGCTGTCTGCCGAGGTGCGGGTGGATTTAGAAGTTTGGGAGCGTTTTTTTGGGTGAATTTAACGGTCGTTCTGTGTGGATGGAGGTGCCCATTTCTAGTGCAGATTTGGAACTGTTTAGGGATGCGTCAGGTTCTTGTGGCACGTTTGTCAAGGACAATGGAGTGCGGGTCCCTGGCCGGAGGAGTAGAGAGTGGCCGGCTTGCTGGGTAATCTAGCACTGTTGGAGTTATTCCCGATTGTTTTGGCGACTGAGTTGTAGGGGGATGTGTTATGGAATAAACGGGTGCGTTTTTGTTGCGATAATCTGGGTGTGGTGCAAGGGACTCAAAGGATTAAGATTGAATGCTTGTTTTGTGGCGGTGCATGTCCCTGATAACTCAATTGCTGATTCCCTTTCTCGCGAGGGGTCTGTCCTGTCCTCAGGGGCTCTGGAGCGTGGCCTTGGGGTCTCCTCAGATCTGATTAGGCGGTCCGTGAGTAGGAGTATGTGTTCAGCTTATTCTTCTGTGGGAAAGGTTAGAGGATCAGGTAGGGGGCTGTGAGATAGCGGAGGATTTTCATTTGTTTCTGGTTTATTTCGTGGGGATGTCTAATAGTTCGGGCGTGTCTTTCTCGGTGACTTCTAAAAGGGTTGCAGCAGTGGCCTGTGTGGTTTGGCCGATGTGTCCAGAAGTTTTTTGGTGCACCAAGCTTTAAAAGGTTACCGTCGCAGTGCAGTAAAGAAGGACACTCGTCGTCCAGTTTCTTTTTCAGTTTTGCAAAAATTGTGGGATCAGGTTGGTGTGGTGTGCAAGTCTTAGTATGAGGTTTGTTTGTTTCGAGCCGCATTTTCTTTGGCTTTATTTTGTGCCTTTAGGGTCTCTGAGCTGGTGGCTCGTAGTCGGGCGCAAGGTGGTGGATTGTTGCGAGAAGACATTCGTTTTGATGAGGACGGTTTGCGATATGTGTTGCGTAGGTCAAAAACTGATCAAGAAGGTAGAGGTGTATGCATTTTGTTGCGCCCTTTGGGTGGGTCAGTGCTGTGCCCTATTCAGTGTGTAGAAGAATTTTTGACTCTTCGGCCGTGTGTGGCTGGTTCTTTGTTGGTGCATCAGGACGGATCGTCTATGTCTCGTTTTCAGTTTGTTGCAATCTTTAGGAGGTGTCTAGCTGCAGCAGGTTATCCGGCCATGGAGTTTGCGCCTCATTTCTTCAGGATAGGCATGGAAACTGAGGTGGCTAGATGGGGTCTAGGTGATAAAGCTATTAAGTGGATTGGCAGGTGGGAATCAGAGTGCTTTCGCGCATATATTTGTCCTCATATGTTATAAGTGGTGGGCTTCCCGAGCAGATGTTTGCTTTTCTGTTGTTTGTTATAGTTGCATGGCAAGGTCAAGTCTCATTGTGTTTGTTTACTGTGTTTGGCGTGGATTCTGGGCCATTCCTATGTTCACTGGGGAGTGTTGCGAGCAGACATGCAGAAGAATGGAAGGCAATATGGTTTCCAGCCTGAGTATTTGCAATTGCGGTGGATTGGTTTGCAGAGTTTCTTGTGGTGTCGGGTGTTACCGGAATTCCATGCTTTTGCTACGTTGGATAGGCCCCCCGACATTTTGGTTTTGCATGTTCGTGGTAACGATTTAAGTGTATGTCGTGACATCAAATTGGAACTGTTGCGGAAGCTTTGCGATTTTCCGTATTTGTTGGTTGTTTGGTCCGAAGTGGTCGCTAGAAGGTCATGGCGATTTGCGAGATCAGTGGATCGCATTAACAGGGCGCGGGCGAAGCTAAACAAGGAAGTCGGGCGTTTTGTACGTCGCCAGGAAGGATTTGTGGTGTGCAATAGGGAATTGGAGGCTGCGTTGCCTCAATTCTTGAGGGCAGACTGTATACATCTCAATGAGGTGGGTATGGATCTGTGGGCCTTGGGGATTCAAGAGGGTCTGGAGACAGCACTGAGGGTATGGTGGGATGTCCATAGGTGAGGTGTCACCTATGTTCATTGGTGGCGGGTTAATGAAGGGTCCTGGAAGGCAATACAATGTTTAATAGGTGCATGACACGTTGGAGCGTGCATCTCATGAGGTTCGGTAAGCTGATGGCTGGGGCTCCTGTTTGGGCTAAAAGGCCTACAGGGGTAGATGGAGATATCATTTTGGAGGATTTGGTGCCCTTTGGTCCGTGACTGCGGCCAAGGGTAAGGTGGAAAGTCAAGTGGAGATGGGGAGTGAAGAACGCAGCTTACTTGGGTTGCATTCTAGGATCGTTCCACAATGTGCTGGAATGTTATTGCACTTTTGTTTATGTGTTTATTATTATGATCATTAAAAAAGTTGATGGAGAATGTGTTGGTTTAATAAACGGGCTGGTACGGCCTTTTTCACCAAGAAGTTGGTCTCAGAGTGTTATTTGGGGGGAGAGGGTATTTAGTGGTTGGTCTGGCAGCTGACTGAGGTGATATTCCATCCTATTAAGTCATACTTTTTAATTGTAATGTAAATGCAATGTACATATGGTATTTATGCTATGTTGTGTGGATGTGATGTTGTTTTGGTTCTGATTAGGCAACTTGGGGTCCTGGGTTGCTGGGACTGGTGTGCTGCAAAACACATCATCGTTTCCATGTCCTATCAAATGGTCGGCATTTAGAATGACTCACTTGTCAGCTATCTGGAGGAGGTGCCAACATTGGTGTCTGCCCAGGAAGAGCCTGACACTGACATGCTAGAAGGAATAGGGAGGAGCTGATAAAAGAGTGTGTTTTGGAGCTGAGGGGCAGAGTGCAGGTGGTCCCCATGTGGTGTCAAGCAGACCTATGGTTGACCTGGGTATAGTGGTAGGCCTGGGGCTTGTCCATCGGAGGTGTGTCAGTTAGCTGGAGGCCAGAGAGACTTGTTAATCACAAGAGATGCAGCGAGGCAGGAGGCTAGTGTGTCATACAAGGGGCCTATAGTGATGCTACATAATGGGTCACCTATCTACAGAATCACTGCCGCTTAGTATAGTGAGGCTGCCAATAGTCTAGCCATGTAAAGTGATCTGTACAAGCTTTTGCGAAAGCCCAAGGTGGGTGGGGTCGTGCAAGACTGAAAAACGGGGATGGCTACAGGTAAGTCTGGATGGGGTTGTGTGTCACCCACATTGGTGATCAGGGAACTGAATAGGAGTGGTGGTAGGAGAGGTGGATTTTAAAAGAGCTTTTAGGAATAGGACTGGAAGAAGTAGTAAGCCATCTCCTATTGTGTGGTAAAGTTGAATTATGAATTGATAGCCAACAGCGACAAATTCTAGAGAACAGTGTGAAGATAACACTGTCCTGGAGGTCTGTGGGAGGTGACATTGATCTGAGATTAATCTAACTGTAAGTTATAATTATTGTATGCTAAAACTGTTCAAGTATTAGCACTACCTGGAGTAAACTGCAACCACTAAGGTTCTGTGCCTTATCTCAGAAATTATAACCATTAAGCATGTTTGTGAAAAATGAAGCTTAGTTGTGGTACTGGCTCTCCTTAAAGAGACCAGCTCTGTATGGAAACTTACTGGAAGTGCTCCATGGGAAAACAATATCCAAAGAGATATCTCCCAAGGAAAGATAATCATCTCCCTAGCACCACCTTGTAGAAGTGTCTCCTTTTGCGTCAAAATCCAACTTTTTAACAAGCCTTGGGAGAGGACAAGGGAAAAGAGCCAAGCCAAATATCCATTCATAGACAGCTGTTTCGGCGTACTTGCCCATCATCCTTATGGAGTAGAATTCTGGCTGTCTAAGGGCAATGCCTTGGATGTAGCTTAGATAGGGTACAGGAATGGCTTAAAGAGACCAATCCTGTATGGAGTCTTACTGGAGGTGCTCCATGGTATGGAGACTTATTGGCGATTCTCCATGGGAAAACAATATACAACGAGGTATCTCCAAAGGAAAGAGAACTATCTCACTAGCACCATCTTGTGGAAGTGGTTCCCTATGGGTCAAAATCTGACTTTTAAACTCAGCCAAGCCAGAATCCTACTACATATTGGCGAGGGGCAAGCTCCTCGTAACAACTGTCTATGGATAAATATCTGGCTTGGCTATTTTCCCTTGTCTGTCCTAAGGCTTGTTAAAAACTGGGATTTTGACTCTTGTGGGAAGCCACTTCCACAAGGTGGCACTAGTGAGATGGTTCTCTTTCTTTGGTAGATACCTGTTTACATATTGTGAAGAATGAAAAAAAAGGAAAAACATGCTGTTTTTACCAATGTTATCATAGATTTTTTCTTTAAAGGGGGACCACCTTTTTTTTGTGTGAAATGTCTAATTAAAAAAAAAAGAAGATAAAAGAAGCATAAAGGCCAATAAACATAATAAAGCAAAATAAAAGCAATGGTGATAAAGAAATGGAAAGGTATTGGGCCTGACGCGGAGGATAAGGGGGGAATTATCAGCCTTGATTTGCTACACTATGGCATTTCTGCAGCTGCATTTGCAAGCAAGTGTTTAGTGAGTGGGAGTATCAGAGCAAGCGCCTTTATCCATCACATTACCCTAATAATTAAACTGTCAGCTTTGGATGTCAGGGCTTCAGTACTGCTGGAAACGGAGGGGGGGGGGGGGGGGGGAGCAACTGGAAAGGAAACTGTGTTAAAAGAACTATGACTATTCTAAGCCATAAGCCTGTAATTTCTTCTTCATGTGATCATTGTGTTTTCACATATCTCACTGCTAAGAACTTTTCATGTACTTAAATAGGCTATAGTATAAAAAAAAAATTATATATTTTTTTGCAGAGTGAGTTACTTAACCAGCCTGCAATGCACATCACCCTGTGTGGACATTTCTGGTGTATTTTTGATCATTTTAAGGAGTGTATCAGTAGGATCACAAACTCTTACACATGGGAGGGGCGATAAGTAAGTAAATAGGTGCCAGATTCAAAATTATTTCACTGTCCCCATTGTAGATTCCCTCAAGACCAAATGTAGATGGGTCCACTGCAGGGCTTCTTCCATTGGTACCAATAATTAAGGTGGAACCTAAAAAATAATTGCTACTAATTTTATCTTAACATAACTGGGATCCTGGATTCAAATCCGACTAAAAGGTTCGTATATTTTGTTTGGTGTATTTCCTCCGGTTACCTCCCACATTTCAAAATATAAAAATATTTCTCAGCTGCAATACTAGTCACCTCCCATAGACAGATGTGGCACTATTTTTGCAAGGAAGAGTAGCCAAGATTTTGGACAGCCCCTTTAAAGAGGGGTTTCATATTTAAGGAATATTAACGTCTTGGCAGTTAGGTCTAAAAGCTAGGACCTCACGGATCCAAATGGAGGTTCCATATATTCCTGGGGAAGTAGAGGTCATGGTCACCTTTATAGAATAAATTGACCTAGAACCCCCTGTTTGAGAAGTTGGGAGGTCTTGTCTTCAGACTTCCATTTGTCAAGTCTAATGTTGAGGAAAAACTTTGAGATCTTTTAAGTCAAAAATGGAGCAGAGCGTGTGCCTGGTTATAGAACTGAAATGTATCTAATGAAACCTGAGACCTTTTGACCTTCCATAGAACCAATGTATCGATAACTCCACCCCAGAGGATCCACCTGAAGGCCAAACTTTTTTCTTTCAGTTCCAGTAGGTGTTTTTGGCCAATACATCATGAGTCATTTGAGCGCCCACCTCACCCAGAATTGTCTTGGGGGCCCTCAGGATGTTACTTTTTTGGAAAATGGGACAACCCTGCTGATTCACTTATCTTTGCACTTATTGTGACCTTTCGTAATTGCTATAAATTACTAGTCAGCATTTCCTAATCATGATCTGCAAATGCACTTCTTGGCTGCTGATGCCGGGGAGATAATTAAATGTTTGCTTTGACTACAAAATAGATTTTTTTTTTTACCCAATTTATCCCAGCAATCTGCAGTCTATTGTCAATGTGGCTTATAAATAAACGTCTTTGTCTATGGTCGTCATCAATTAAGACCTGAATTATAGTGAAGACTGCAGGATTTTTAAAAGGAATTTCCTAGACTTGTTTCACTTTCTTACTCTTTAATAGATTCAGTGGTGCCAAAGCTGAATATATTAGGTATCCAGTAGAAGCTCCAGAGTTTGGGGAAAGATGGATATTAATTTTGTTGGACATTATAGAGTTGGACACCTTCGTAAAATGGTTCAAACTCTTCTACAAAAGGGAAAATCCAACAGCGTATGATTTGTTACCTTAAAGAATGAATTCTTAAAGAGGATCTGTCACATCTCCTACCATGTATATTTAAAAAATAATTCTTATATCTCTGTGTTGTGTCATTCCTCTGTTATTCATAAATTTCTATGAGGAATAAGGCTACTTTCACACTAGCGTTTTAGTTTTCCAGTATTGAGATCCGTGATAGGGTCTCAATACCGGAGAAAAACGCTTCCGTTTTGTCCCCATTCATTGTCAATGGGGACAAAACGTAACTGAACAGAACGGAATGCTCCAAAATGCATTCCGTTCCATTTGGTTGTGTTCTCATACCGGAGAACAAACCGCAGCATACTGCTGTATTCTTTCCGTCATGGGATGCGGAGCAAGACAGATCCAACATGACCCACAATGCAAGTCAATGGGGACGAATCAGTTTTCTCAGACACAATAGAAAACTGATCTGTTCCCCATTGACCTTCAATAGTGTTCATGACGGATCCGTCCTTGCTATGTTAAAGATAATACAACCGGATTCGTTCATAACGGATGCAGATGGTTGTATTATCAGTAACGGAAGCGTATTTGCTAAGCCCTGCCGGATCCAGCTAAAATGCTAGTGTGAAAGTAGCCTAACACAGGAACTCTACTCAACATAGAATTCTAAGAAAAGCTCCAGTCCAGAACTGCGATACCATGGAAAACATACTTACTAACATAGCTCAGAAATGGAGATTGATCATCTTTAAATAAATCTGAAAGCCTCTAGTAAATGGATGGGATCCCATGGCCCTGATGGAAGGGACACAGGTTCGAATCTTCGTGGCACAGGAGACATCACAACTGCAGGAGGGTAGAGAGCAGAATAAGTTGAGTATTGGTTATGTGGTGTCCAGGGTGGAACTATAATCACTGTCAAATTCACTCTCCCATCAATCAGACTACGATCACAGTGTGTGCATCCTTCCATCTAGGTAAACTACCCCTAAGATATTTTTGAAAAACATAAAAAGAAAAAAAAACACAAATAATCGAGGACCAGATTTTACTGGTGTTACTTAAAGTTTTTTCAGAGCATAGAATCTCAAAGTAACTATAATCTATCGTCTCAGTGTTGTACCGTATGAAGTTTTCAAAAGCATTAAAATTAGTTTGGTTGATTTCATCCAATTGTTGAACATGAATCTTACCATAGATTTTGGGAAGACTCAGGATGACTCTTGTTTTTGGGTCAAGAATGTAAATCACAGATGTTTTCTTCCTTACTTTTCCTCTTGGCTCAAGATATTCCAGGATGAGTGCTGCAAGTGTAGGGGCGAATAACAAACTACATTTGTAGCAGACAAAGGTAGTGATTGGGCCAAGGCTCGTGATAAGGGTTTGAAGGAGGAAGCTAGCACTAGGTCATCAGTAGAGAAACCACAAACCACGATAGGGATCTCCACCTTGGTGGCTTTTTGTATGACCCTTGGGTGATGACATTTCTTAAACGAGTTGTCATGGTTGACTCTTATCTCAGGCTGGCATCCTGCTCTCGTCTCCCACTGCTTGGGCTGATGTCCCACTCTCAGCTTCTGCTGCATGGGACAACGTCCACGCTCTCTCCATATCAGTTCCCTTCTATTGCCCTTCTGCTGGGATCTCTGGCACTCCTGCTGCGATCTCTGATACTCCTTTTGACACGTTTGCCAACTTTTGGTTCTTAATGGGTCAGCAGTACATCTGCTATTCCTATTCAGTGCAGCTCCACTTCCCATAATTTCCACTGCTCTTGTAATTTTGACTAGCCTGTTCTTCATTCCTGACCTTTCTTGTTTATTTCACTATGTCTTTCGCATGTCCTAAGCGCTGCCAGTATACATTTCTGACCTTACAGTACATTACCAGCCACAACCCCTGCTTCATTTGACTATGTCTTCTGCCTTCTGAATTGGTGATACATCCTGGTGTCATCTGTGCTGTGTCACATCAGTTATTGGTAATGGAGACTACAGATGAGGCTTAGCAAGCTTGGGGTTCCTTTCAGCTAAGTCCAGGTCCCTAGGGGTTTAAGTTTGCATACCATTACACTCTGCTCCTGGGTTTAGCCCTAAGTCAAATCATTTGCAACTTAGGGCTCTTTCACACCTGCGTTCTTTTCTTCCGGCATAGAGTTCCGTCGTCGGGGCTCTATGCCGGAAGAATCCTGATCAGTTTTATCCTAATGCATTCTGAATGGAGAGAAATCCGTTCAGGATGCATCAGGATGTCTTCAGTTCCGGAACGGAACGTTTTTTGGCCGGAGAAAATACCGCAGCATGCTGCGCTTTTTGCTCCGGCCAAAAATCCTGAAGACTTGCCGCAAGGCCGGATCCGGGATTAATGCCCATTGAAAGGCATTGATCCGGATCCGGCCTTAAGCTAAACGTCGTTTCGGCGCATTGCCGGACCCGACATTTAGCTTTTTCAGAGTGGTTACCATGGCTGCCGGGACGCTAAAGTCCTGGCAGCCATGGTAAAGTGTAGTGGGGAGCGGGGGAGCAACATACTTACCGTCCGTGCGGCTCCCCGGGCGCTCCAGAGTGACGTCAGGGCGCCCCAAGCGCATGGATCATGTGATCGCATGGATCACGTCATCCATGCGCATGGGGCGCTCTGACGTCATTCTGGAGCGCCCCGGGAGCCGCACAGACTGTAAGTATACCGCTCCCCCGCTCCCCGCTCCTACTATGGCAACCAGGACTTTAATAGCGTCCTGGCTGCCATAGTAACACTGAAAGCATTTTGAAGACGGCTCCGTCTTCAATTCCTTTAGTACACTTGCGTTTTTCCGGATCCGGCGGGCACCTCCGGCAACGGAAGTGCACGCCGGATCCCAACAACGCAAGTGTGAAAGAGCCCTAAGGATGAGCAAATTTCTTAAAATTAATTTTATTCTGATTTGTCTGAATTGGCAAATAAAGATGTGCACAATAGACTTCCTTCCAAAAGAAAAATAAAGGTAAGGATGCCTTCACACATGGAGAAAAAATCCACCAGAAAATACGCAGCTGCAGATTTTTACAGAGGCTAAGGGTACCTCCACAACTCCACCAGAAATCCGCAAAATACTTTTTCTTTTGGAACAAATGAAAAAGAAATTCCCCAGAGGAGGGTTCCCTGGCCTATAAGACTCTGCATGCCTACTATGCATTCCCCATAAGGTGGAAATAGTACCCCTTGGATCCTGACCAAGGCCTCTTACCAAGATAAGCCAGTTCTCCCTGGTCTGCACTGATGAGGAGCAGTCACCCTAAAACAGCTGTCTGCAGATAAAATCCAAGTTATGCTTCAAGGCCTGTTTAAAATTCAATTTGCCGGGCCTATAAGACTCCTCTCACCAAATAGGCACTCTCCATAAGGAGGGAATGTTTCTCTCACAAAATTCTACCTGAATGAATCTGAAGGATCTGTTAAATTTTGATTCTAACAAATTGATTTCTTCATTTCTAGTTGCAACCCATTGGGTCCACACCTGCCTCCAGTAGCCTCTTTATAGGAGTTGTCTGAGAATTGGACAACCCCTTGATGGCCTTGAAAATAAAAAGATTATAAAGTTTCTATCATGGTTATCATTAATGTTCTACTCCAGCTCCACACTCTAAGGTCTAAATTGGTTCTGTCACAGCAATATTGATGTGTGAGGTGTGATGACGTGTTCTCTATAGTAACACCACATAGTGTCCCTAAGGTAGCCAATGGCCACCATGATTAGGCAACATAGTATCTACGCCAAAAGATGAGTATTGAAGTATTGGGACTAATGAAGGACAGTGGTGGACAACTGCAGTAGATTTAGTATTTTCTTATATGGAGGACCTTCAAGGGGTTTACCACTGACATTTAAATATTGTTTACCTATCCTTAGGGTAGGTATTCAATACATGATCGGTGGTGGTCTGACTCCTTGCCCCGCTGGTGACCAGGTGGGGCACCATTTTAATAGTGGGGGTAAGATAAGTGGACACCACGCAAGAGTGTTGCCGATTACCCCCTCAAGGAGATAGCATATCTAAAAGGCTAAAATCCAGTATGCAGTATTTAACATTTCACTGCACCGTAACGGAATCGATCTTGACTTTGTTCCACTTGAACCCTCCTTCATCGGTTGTCAGCTAGAACAAACTTTTTAGCTAATTACAGGATGCAGCGATTCATCTTAGTTGTTCAAGCCGCCTGAAATGGTTTGTGTTTTTTACTAAAACGTGTGTGCATCGAAGAAAATAAAGAAAGTGAATCATTTGGCAAGTAACATGTATTGACATATTCAACCTAGCAGAATTAATTGACATATCCTAATTAACTAATGGACTGCAGTGATCTGCAACAGAATGCAAAAATATAAGCGCCGTGCTCGTATTTTCCACCATCTGAAATGTCTGTGTGAATTCAAATCTACCAGTTTAGCCAACAGTATTGATATCATTGCATAAGAACACTCGAGACAGCGAATGGGTCGTGAGATTATACTCAACTTAACATTTTTATTTTCTCTATTTACTGTTGCATATATAGCACCAACATATTCTGCAGAGACTTTCACCAATCGCATCTGTCCCGATTCTCTGGCTCAGGCTCACACTCTAATTTTCCAATCATTTCACATTGTGTTGTGGGCACATAATTTGCTGCTCCATGGTGCTATGGATGGATTGGCCATAGACTCTACAAGGAAATTTCCCAGTGGGCCTATGCCCAGGGGGGCGCCTGAGCTATCCTCATGGGAACCAGCCAGATAAGTAATCATCTGTCACTTCCAGAGTTAATTAAGGCTTGGGTCGTCAAGTGTTATGTACAGTATCTCACAAAAGTGAGTACACCCCTCACATTTTTGTAAATATTTTATTATGTCTTTTCATGGGACAACACTGAAGATATGACACTTTGATACAATGTAAAGTAGTCAGTGTACGGCTTGTATAACAGTGTAAATTTGGTGTTTTCTCAAAATAACTCAACACACAGCCATTAATGTCTAAACCGCTGGCAACAAAAGTGATTACAGCCCTAAGTGAAAATGGCCAAATTGTGCCCAAATTGTCAGTATTTTGTGTGGCCACAATTATTTTCCAATACTGCCTTAATTCTCTTGGGCATGGCATTCACTAGAGTTTCACAGGTTGCCACTGGAATGTGATGACATCTCGGAGCTGGTGGACATTAGAGACCTTGCGCTCCTCCACCTTCGGTTTAAGGATGCCCCACAGATGCTTTATAGGGTTTAGGTCTGGAGACATGCTTGGCCAGTCCAGCACCTTTACCCTCAGTTTCTTTAGCAAGGCAGTGGTCGTCTTGGAGGTGTTTTTGGGGTTGTTATCATTAGGGATAAGAGAATCGACTTCGGATGAAACATCAGAAGTCGATTCGCATAAAACTTTGTTTCAATAGTGTATGGAGGGAGCTAATTGGGCACAATTTGGCCATTTTCACTTAGGCGTGTCCTCACTTTTGTTGCCAGCGGTTTACACATTAATGGCTGTGTGTTGAGTTATTTTGAGGGCACACCAAATTTACACTGTTATACAAGCCGTACACTGACTACTGTACATTGTACCAAAGTGTCAGAAGAAGTGGACTCACTTATGTGAGATACTGTACCTAGCTGGTGACCACAGGTGCTCTACTAATTCCTGAATTCAACTCTATTGCCATCCTGAGGCACCTGGAGTAGCAGGACAGAATGTGGCAGCTGGTGCTGGCCGATAGAGATGAGCAAATTTAAAAAAAATTTGATTTGGTCAGTTTGTGGCAAATCGCGTTAAAAAACAGCTACTGTATTTCCTGGCTGCAGAGAGTCGGTATAGTTGTGTAGAACACTGTGTCTTGCAGAAACATGCATAAGGAGTCTGCTGTGGTAGTGAAATAATACTCTGAGTCAGTATGACATTCAGATGACAGGCGTCGCTTTAGAATCACTTCAAACTTCACATATTTGGTCAATTTCCGGTGCCAAAACTGACCAAATAGCTCAAGTGTGAACTCAGCCTTACAGGTCGATGTTAGCGCCAGGTATAAAGAACCGTGCAGAGGCCCAAGATCCTACTATAGCGATAAAGAGCACACTCCATTTACACCGTCATCAGCTGATTCCACATAGATGTCTACAGAACCTGTTCTATTAAACGCTTATACAAGTAGAGCCCCCCCGTACAGAGTGGAGAGGGTGTCAGCAGTAAGTTTGTGTTGACGTCACTGATTATTTTGCCCTTCCTCTCATCTGTCAATACAATAAACCCCAAAAAACTGATCCTGTCTGGGGAGCATCCACCTTCACTCAGAATTTGATCAGTAATCCATCAGTATTGCTAAAGCCAATAATAAACTGGAGTGGATGTAAAACAGAGATGACACGTGAATGGAATCTTGGATGTCTTCTGTGTTTTCTACCCACTCCTGCTTTTGGCTATCAAGCCAATTCTGATGCAAAATAGGGACCATGTCATATAGGTCTTACAGCTGCTACATTGACAGGATCCATATCCTTTTTTCTTCCTTCTGACAGATCAGAAGAAGGGTAAAATAAATGATGATGTCAACCAGGCCAAAAAGGCAAAATAGAGGCCCAGTCATGGAGTGAGGGGGGTGGAAACAGCATGAGAAGTCCACAGAGTGGCCTAGTGACAGAGTGGTGAGGTGGCAGCAGCATGAGGAGACCACAGAGTGGCCCGATGACAGAGTGGTGAGGTGGCAGCAGCATGATGAGTCCATAGAGTGGCCTAGTAACATAGTGTTGAGGTGGAAGCAGCATTAGGAGACCACAGAGTGGCCCAGTGACACAGTAGTGAGGTGACAGCAGCATGAGCAGTCCACAGAGTGGCCCAGTGACATAGTGTTGAGGTGGCAGCAGCATAAGGAGACCACAGAGTTGCCTAGTGACATAGTGGTGAGGTGGCAGCAGCATAAGGAGACCATAGAATGGCCCAGTGACACAGTGTGACATACTGGTAAGCTGGCAGCGGCATGAGAAGACAACAGAGTGGTGATGTGGCAGCAGCATGAGGAGACCACAGAGTGGTGATGTGGCAGTAGCATGAGGAGACCATTGAGTGGTGAGGTGGCAGCATCATGAGGAGACCATAGAATGGTCCAGTGACACAGTGTTGAGGTGGCAGCAGCATGAGGAGACCACAGAGTGGCCCAGTGACACAGTGTTGAGGTGGCAGCAGCATGAGGAGACCACAGAGTGGCCCAGTGACATAGTATTGATGTGGCAGCAGCATGAGGAGACCACAGAGTGGCCCAATGACATAGTGGTGAGGTGGCAGCAGCATGAGGAGACCACAGAGTGGCCCAGTGACATAGTAGTGAGGTGACAACAGCATGAGTAGACCACAGAGTGACCCAGTGACATAGTGTTGAGGTGGCAGCAGCATGAGGAGACCACAGAGTGGCCCAGTGACATAGTGGTGATGTGGCAGCAGCATGAGGAGACCACAGAGTGGCCCAGTGACAGAGTGAGGAGGTGGGGGCAATACCAGTACCATTGGAAGATGGTGGGTGGGTGTAGGAGAACCTGAAATCAGGTGTAGCATTAGGCGGGTGGCAGCATCAGAATAGTAGCTGTCAAAGTGTAGGTATGGCACCATGGATGATCTAGTCCAAGGATGCTCAACCTGCGGCCCTCCAGCTGTTGTAAAACTACCACCATGCCTTGCTGTAGGTTAATAGCTGTAAGCTGTTCAGACATGCTGGGAGTTGTAGTTTTGTAACAGCTGGAGGGCCGCAGGTTGAGCATGCTTGATCTAGTCTGATGCATCAGGCACTGGTGTTGGAAAATCCTGGCTGATCCATGCCTGATTCACAAAGGTCAGTTTCTCCACATTTTGGGTGGACAGGAGAGTTCTCCTTGTGGTAACTATGGCCCCCGCCACACTAAACACCCGCTCAGATGCTACACTGCTAGACAGGCAGGAAAGCTTGTCCAGGGCAAACTTTGCCAGTTGCAGCCACAAATCGAGTTTGGCTGCCCAGTAGTCCAGGAGATCTTCGATGTGGGATGGCAGGGTGCACTCCAAGTATGCCACAACCTGCTGGTTCAGGTTCTGCTCTATGTCTAGCTGCTGCTGCTGGTGAGTAGTTTCTTCAGTAGGCTGCTTATCAGCAACTCTAGACTTAAGTTGCTGCTGATGGAGCTGGTACTGATCCTGCCCCCTCAACCCCCCCTCCCCCAGCAGCCATGGCAGTGGAATGTGAGCGCAGAGGATGTGCAGATGACGCACATAGGCAGCGTCCAACTGACTACATAGGCTGTCTCGATAGTAGTTCAGTTTGTCCTCCCTCTCAGCGGGTGTAAAAAAGGCTCCCATTATGGACTGGTAGCGAGGGTCTAACATGGTAGAGAGCCAGTAGTCATCCCTCTGCCGAATGGTGACAATTCGGCTGTCACTACGCAATCAACTGACCATGCATCAGGCCATTTGCGCAAGTGACTCGGAGGGACTCGCTGCCTCCATCTCCACTGCATACTAACACGGTGTGTCTGGGTCATCTGCCTTGTCTTAATCATCGCCTTGTAGCTTCTCCGGCTGCTCCTGCTCCTCCTTTCCTGTGACATGTGTATAAAAACCAGCCATTTCTCTACGCATTAAGTGGAGAAGCCAGGAAGCTATTACTTTAAGTTTTTCATTTTAGCAGAAATGTTATCAAGTTAGAGGACCAAAGAAAGATCTTAACTATAGACACGTTTCAAGAAAGTCCAGAAAATGACCAAAACGTTTTTCTCTCTACAGTGGTCATAAAAGAAAAAAACAAAACAATTTTATGATATGCGTTCTATGAACCGGCGCGTTTATCACTAATACAAGGAATGTAACATACTTGTAGTTAAACTAATCATAGAGTTTGTGAGTTAGATTTGTGTCGTAAAAGTACACACAAAGTTGTGATACATTTATTCCAAGGTAAAACCTGCGTTCCCCAATCCATAATGATTTGGAGCATTTAGCCCTTTATTGCATTTCAGCCTATTCAACCTTCTAATAATCAAATTGAATATGCTGAAAAGGGGAGATTTGTCGGGATAATTATAGGCCCGAATTTAATCAAACATGAATTGCTATGTTAAATAGTGTGGCATCTGGCATTTTGTGATATGTCCACCATTTTGTGAGAGCTTATGGAAAGGCCACACATTCCTAAAGTGTATTCTTATATTTTTCTCTATAATTATACCAGTTCGAGGGAGTACTTGCTTCCTTACAGATTTATGTTTAAAAGTCAAGACATTTATCCATATATCCTAATTATAGTGGATTTGATTATATACATATATGTATCTATAAAAGGCCATATTCTTATTTATTCAAAGATGGCCGAAAGAGGTTCATGAAAGTTCAGTATGTATAAGGTTCATATTGAATACAGAGAGCATTGTTCATTAAACTTTATTACCACAGATGTAGGTTTATCTGAAGGGAGTGATCTTACCTACAGGGCTACGAGGGAGGAAGCACCGTTTCATGAGAGACATCTGGTGTGTATGTTTATTCATATAATCGGAAGTATAACGTTTGTATACATATGGTGGATTTATTTAGTTTTAGCAAAAACAAATTGATAAATCATATATATATATATATATATATTCTAGATTGGCACATGTTATAACAAGGTATTGATATATATATATATATATATATACTCACCTAAAGAATTATTAGGAGCACCTGTTCTATTTCTCATTAATGCAATTATCTAGTCAACCAATCACATGGCAGTTGCTTCAATGCATTTAGTGGTGTGCTCCTGGTCAAGACAATCTCCTGAACTCCAAACTGAATGTCAGAATGGGAAAGAAAGGTGATGTAAGCAATTTTGAGCGTGGCATGGTTGTTGGTGCCAGACGGGCCGGTCTGAGTATTTCACAATCTGCTCAGTTACTGGGATTTTCACGCACAACCATTTCTAGGGTTTACAAAGAATGGTGTGAAAAGGGAAAAACATCCAGTATGCGGCAGTCCTGTGGGCGAAAATGCCTTGTGGATGCTAGAGGTCAGAGGAGAATGGGTCGACTGATTCAAGCTGATAGAAGGGCAACGTTGACTGAAATAACCACTCGTTACAACCGAGGTATGCAGCAAAGCATTTGTGAAGCCACAACACGCACAACCTTGAGGCGGATGGGCTACAACAGCAGAAGACCCCACCGGGTACCACTCATCTCCACTACAAATAGGAAAAAGAGGCTACAATTTGCATGAGCTCACCAAAATTGGACTGTTGAAGACTGGGAAAATGTTGCCTGGTCTGATGAGTCTCGATTTCTGTTGAGACATTCAAATGGTAGAGTCCGAATTTGGCGTAAACAGAATGAGAACATGTATCCATCCTCTGATGGCTACTTCCAGCAGGATAATGCACCATGTCACAAAACTCGAATCATTTCAAATTGGTTTCTTGAACATGACAATGAGTTCACTGCACTAAAATGGCCCCACAGTCACCAGATCTCAACCCAATAGAGCATCTTTGGGATGTGGTGGAACGGGAGCTTCGTGCCCTGGATGTGCATCCCTCAAATCTCCATCAACTGCAAGATGCTATCCTATCAATATGGGCCAACATTTCTAAAGAATGCTATCAGCACCTTGTGGAATCAATGCCACGTAGAATTAAGGCAGTTCTGAAGGCAAAAGGGGATCCAACACCGTATTAGTATGGTGTTCCTAATAGTTCTTTAGGTGAGTGTATAAACTTGATGCCATGTGTATCCCACTTAAAGAAAATGTATTCTTTGGATATATGGAAAGCATTTACGTTGGTTTTCTGCTAATGGGATTTACTCAGAGGGATGATATTATTCTAACCTAATGAATCAGTAGTTTGGACAGTTAGAATATACTAACCCACAGTGCGAGTGTAAGGCCCATTGTATTTCTTATCAAACCCATAAATTCAAGAGTCTGGGAAACTCATAATGGTTCATCCCAGGGTACGACTCGCTCCTGGCATCCACAACGTTCACCCAGTGTTCTGTCAGGGAAATGTAGCGTCCTTGGCCAAAAGCACTTGTCCATGTGTCAGTCGTTAAGTGGACCTTCCTAATAACTGCGTTGGTCAGGGCACGGGTCTCCAGCTGCTAAGAAAAAATTACACTGAATGTAACAGATATTTAGGATGTGCAAGCGTTATACAGGAGATGTAGCACAGGTAATGTCGCTGTCAGCAGTGGCCAAACAATTGCGCTGAATGTCACAGATATTTAGGATGCGCAAATGTAACACAACAGATGTAACAGAGGTTGTGTCACTGTCAGCAGCCGCCAAACAATTGCACGCAATTTAGCGCATGTTGCGCTAATAATATATATTGCAGCCAGATAAAGCAATAGCCTTTAAAAGGACTTTCGGGTCTCTAACACCTTTCAACACTAAACCGTGCCTGAAAAAAAAAAAAAACTATTCCTGTCCCTACACTATTTGTCCCTTCTGCTGCAGCTCTCCCTGACTAAGACTGAGCCGAAACACATGTCATCGGGTGCTATATAGCACCCGATGCCGCGTTCCGGCCAGCCAATCACTGTAATGGCAGTAACCAACATGGCTACGGAATTACAGTGAGTGCCAGTACTTCACCGCATAGCAGCCAACAAACGTGCGGGGAGGAGACTCGAGCATCGCGCTCGAGCACATGCTCGCCCAACACTAATACTGACCCAGACAGGAAAGTTATTGTGTTAGCTATGCTGAAAAAGGAACGTCACAAAATTTATAATGTAAAAACTCAGTGGCAGTATTGCTGTTTTTTCCATTCCTCTCCCTACTTCGAAAGAGTTAATAAAAGTTAATCAGTAAGGTATGTGTACCCCAAAATGGTGCCATTAAAATCTACAACTAGTCCTGCAAAAAACAAATCCTCATACAGCTGCATCTATGGAAAAATAAAGAAGCTATAGCTTTTGCAAGGCAACAATAAAAAAAATTGCCTGGGTCCAAAATGCATGCAGATGCAATGATGCAAATAGATTTTATTGCTAAGTTTTTTACAATTAGGAAAGAGGGGTTATTTGAATATATAATATCTTGTGCTTTTAGAAACATTTGTTTTCAGTTTTTGAAGCAAATTATATACATGAATAAATTATATACTTGTGTGCCAGTTTGTGCTAAGGGGTTAAAATCTTTCAATCCTTCAAGTGCTGTGGGCCAAGGCATTTACTTGGCATTGCCGGGTGTGGAAGCTGGCCCAGACTCTCACACTTGAGGCTTTAAACTTTATAAAACACACAGTAGTTTAAGCAAAAATCATAACGAAAGGTCAGAGCAGTAGCAAGAACTAGATTTCAGACAACCCTTGACTCCAGTAGACAATGTACAGTCAGGTCCATAAATATTGGGACATAGACACAATTCTAAAATTTTATCACAAGACACGGAGGCTCCTATTGCTTTAACCTCTCTTTACTGTTACCATAGCAGCAAAGAATGAACAGTCAATCACAAGAGAAAACCATAGTAACCAACTCCTCCCCACCATCCCAGCATATAATGGCTCAACCCCTGGGATCATCCTCTTTCTTTGCTGCTGCCATGGCAGATGAGTATCCGTGTGATATTGTATGTTCTATGATTGTTAGTTTTGCTTTTTTTTCTCCCCACTCAGGGTTAACTCCCTGGTATTTATTGATTCCTTGTAGCGCCGTTTCCCTCCTGGATCGGGCTATCGTTATGTTATATTTCTTGTATGTTATATATTATATTGTATTTATTGTGCCCCTTATTTTGCCAGCGCCTAACTGAGAGTAGTTCTGTGCCCTGATTCGGTGTTTCCTTCTGTCTTTACCTACCGGACGCTCCGGCCTCTCCTCTGGCCCTTTTTCTTCGGTCCCGGGCGTCCTGTCTCTTCCCGGCCGAGTTCTCGCGATTGCGAGACTTCGGCCGCCATCTTGGGGCTCCCTGCTTGTTCCCTCCCGCGATCTCGCGGGATTTCGGGGTTTTCTTGCCGCCGTTTCGCCGAGATCTCGCGGGATCTCGGCGCCATCTTGCTCAGGTTCGCGCCCGCACTGGGCTCATCCCTGAGTCCTCTGCTGCCGGTACCCTTGGTGAGTACTTCTTCTTGCGCCTGCATCCGCTTTTATGTGCGTTTTTACAGGCCCTCATTAGTGTTCTTTTCCTTTTATTCTAGGTCTGTTCTGTTGCGGTGCTTGGTGGTCTGGGGTGAATTACTCCTACCACCCTTTCCATTATGTCTCGCCGTAGTGCCAGCTCTACCCCTAGACAGGGTGACCCCGCTGCCCTCATTAACCCCCCTGCTGTAGACAGCCGCACTGAGGTTTCCTCACATGATATACAGAATGCTGCGCTGCAGCAATCTATCTCAAATGCGATTATTGCGGCTATGGGCTCCATGTCCTCAGCTCTGACACAGTCTATATCCCAAGCCCTATGTTCTCAGTCCGCCATGATCACTCAGAATTCAGGGGTGGATATTAACATGCCCTCAGCCTCCAGAACCTCTATGACCGATGGGGAGCCATCACATGATCACGCGGTTGTCCCGCGTAAAAGAGCCTGCCCGCGACAGGCAGAAAGGTCTCGCGCTTGGAAGACGGCCAGGACCTTGCCTGAGCCAATGTCAGATTCAGATAAGGAATCTATTGAGGAGGCACAGAATGAGTCATACTATGACTCAGTTGAGGAGCTTGAGGATGTGGCTGTTGATCCCCTAGATTTGTTGCCTAACCCCGTACCTGCAACGGCTACGGCTGCTATGCAAGTAGGTCATTCTGTACGGGACAACCTTTTGGTTGACCCCCTGGGCGATCCTTTGTTTAATCCCGATGAGCTCCATCATCCCCGCTCAGCGGAATGGATCCCGGCCACTCACGTGGCACAGTATTTAGAGTCTAAAATTCGCACCCCTTTAAGTAAGGAGTCGCACAACAAGTTGCGAGCAGAGTGCCCATGCCCTCTTATCCCTCACAAGGTGTGTGAGACGCCGAAGGTGGACCCCAAGATGGTCCAGTTTCTGTCAAAAACGGGGTTCAACCCCATCAAGGGGTTAGATTCGGCTCTGAGAGCCGTTCAAGACAAGCTCCTGGACATTACGGGCCCTCTTGCCAGGATATTTGATATGGCGGAGTCCGCCAAAGCAGAGGATAGATCTGTAGACCCCATAGAATTAGGGAGATGGATCCAGAGGGCCATTTGTATTACTGGTAATGTAAATACCTCTTTGGCCATAGAAAGGCGTAAAGCCATTTTGATGAAGGTGGAGCCAAAACTCTCCAACCTAGCTTTGTCTGAGGCGGGCAAAGATGCCCAGGGTCTTTTATTTGGAGATTCCTTTATAAAGGAATTGGGCAGATACATCGGGGCTTTCACGGCTCTGGACAAAGCTCAGACCTCAATGCGGAAAGTTTTTAACACCCGTTTCTCTAATAGGGCCGGCAGCTCTAGGGGCCGCCTGTCCGGCCGTTCTAATTTCCACCCCCGCGGCACGGGGAGAGGCTCCTTCAATTACAGATCCTCGCTTCAGGATCCCAGGCACCAACCTTCCTTCTTCCCCTCCCGGGGCACCCCTGGACGTTCCAGAGGTTTCCGTGGAGCTCCCTCCTTTCGACGACCAGTCGGTAAGTGCCCATCCCGCTCTCACGTTGCCTTCTTCAACAGGTTGTGTCGGGGGCAGACTCCGTCTCTTTTTCCATGCCTGGTCCGCGATCACCTCAGACCGGTGGGTGCTGAACACCGTCAGAGGTTTCACAATAGACTTGGTAGCCTCCCCGGATCTTTTACCTGCTCCCCATCCTATATATTTAACCAGTTCGCTCCAGCAGCACCTACACAGGGAGCTTATGGAATTATTCCACAAGCAAGCGATAGAACGCACCACTGCTTGCTCCACAGGTGTGATCAGCAATATGTTTCTGGTGCAGAAAAAGGGTCAGATGCGCCCAGTTATCAATTTGAAACCCCTCAACGCATTGGTCCAATATCGTCACTTCAAGATGGAGGGCATCCATCTTCTAAGGGACATGCTCCTCGCGGGCGACTGGATGGTCAAACTAGACCTCAAAGATGCGTATCTCACGGTCCCGGTGGCTCCCGCCTCCAGGGATCTGCTTCGCTTTCTCTGGGGAGACCGGATCTGGCGATTCACCTGCCTACCTTTTGGCCTCTCATCCGCCCCTTGGTGCTTCACCAAGGTGATGAAGCCGGTGGTGACTTGGCTCCGCAGCAGAGGGGTACGCATGATAATTTATCTAGACGATATTCTTATCATGGCACAAAGTCCGTCCCTTCTCCACAGACACCTCGCCATGTCCGTCAATCTTCTTTCCGGGTTAGGTTTTATCATAAACCGAGAAAAATCTTGTCTCACGCCATCTACTTCGATGGAATTCCTGGGGTTCAGAATAGACTCCTCATCCCTGACCCTCCATCTGCCCCTGTCCAAAGTCCGATCGATTCGCAAAGAGCTGCATCATGCGCTGCTTCGGCCACAGTTCTCTGCGACACTTGGCGCGTCTAATAGGACTTCTGGCATCGTCTATCCAGGCCATATTTCCAGCTCCCTTGCATTACCGGGCCCTCCAGCGGCTCAAGATTGCCCATCTCCGGGCTGGGGCCACATATTCAGACATGGTCGTTCTGGACAGAGAGACGAGGGACGAGATACGGTGGTGGATCCAGAACCTGTCGGTCTGGAACGGCAAGGCCTTATTCGGTCCACTACCGGACCTTGTCATAGAGTCGGATGCCAGCTTGCGCGGCTGGGGAGCTCACTGCAATGGGGTATCCACAGGAGGCCCCTGGTCACCCGAGGAGACTCGTCTCCATATCAACGGTCTGGAGTTGCTTGCAGGGTCTTTGGCGATTCGCAGCTTCGCCAATGGCACGGTCACGACCTGTATCAGGCTGCGGATGGACAACATTTCCGCGGTCCGATACGTCAACGGTATGGGCGGAACACGCTCTTCGGTTCTGACCTATCTGGCGAAGGACTTTTGGGAGTTCTGTCTCGCCAGGGGTATTGTGGTGATTGCGGAACATCTTCCCGGCCTCCACAATGTGTTGGCGGACTGGAATTCGCGCTACATATCGGATTCCAGCGATTGGAAGCTAGACGAGAGGGTATTCCTAGCTTTGTCATCTCGGTGGGGTCCCCCCTCTGTAGATTTGTTCGCAAACCGTTTGAACGCCCAGCTGCCCAGATTCTTCAGCTGGCGGCCAGATCCTCTGGCAGAGGCAGTGGACGCATTCCTGCAACATTGGGGAGGGGCGTTAATGTACGCTTTTTCCACATTTGCTCTGAACCCTTGGGTTCTCCTACAGGTTCAGCACCAAGCGGTGGAGCTTGTCTTGGTCCTGCCTCTGTGGAGGTCGCAACCTTGGTTCCCTCTGGTCCTGGATCTGTTGGTGGATTTTCCACTTCTCCTTCCGGACCAACTCTCTCTCCTGCAGGGCCCGACGGGAGAGTCACATCCCCTTCTACGAGCAGGGCTGCTTCGCCTTCTCGCTTGCAGGATCTCGGGTGTTCCAGCTCATTGTCTGGTGTTTCGAACACATCTGTTTTCCTACTGGAAAACGCATGGGCCCCCGGAACCATACGGGCTTATCGAGCCGCCTGGGACGCTTGGGCTCGTTGGTGCGGAGAACACGCTCTGGATCCCTTTCGTGCCCCTGTAAATTCAGTATTGTCCTTTTTGTCTTCCCTTTATGATTCGGGAAAGGCCTATCGTACTATCAACCTTTACAGGTCAGCGATCTCTTCTAGGCATGAGGGGTTTGAGGCATGCCCTGCGGGCCAACATCCTCTAGTGTGTCGCTTGCTTAAGGGCTCTCGTATGTCTCGACCTCCCAGACCTCGCTTCTCTGCGACTTGGGATGTGGGGTTGGTGTTAAATTTTTTATCTTCTTGGTCTTCTAATGCTCAACTCTCCCTTCGCCAATTATCGGCAAAATTGGTGACGTTATTTTGCCTCATTTCTTGTAAGAGGGTCTCGGACGTTCGGGCCCTGGATTATGATGCACGGTCGTTTACTCCGGAAGGTGTCCAGTTTAACATTTCCAGACGTACTAAGACAGGCATCCGCTCGGTGACTTACCCTTCTTTCCGGCAGTCCCCGCAACTTTGCCCGGTTGCCTGCTTACAGGAGTATGAATCCCGTACTGTGGCCCTGCATTCTCCGGAATTTCCTCATTTGTTTATCTCTTTTCGGAGACCTTATGCTCCCGTCTTTGTCACGCTGGGTTAAAGAAATTCTAAATCAGGCGGGCATTGACACTAATATTTTTACGGCTCATTCGGTTCGCAGTGCTTCCGCTACTTCCATGTCGGTCTCAGGGGCCCGTTTGGAGGATGTTATGCGTTTAGCGGATTGGTCCAGAGTGTCCACTTTTCGAGAATTTTATTTTCGTCCCGTGACACATGCTTTTACTTCTGTCGTTTCTCAGCTTTAAACTTGCAATAGGAGCCTCCGTGTCTTGTGAAAAAATTTCATGATTTTCATATTCCATGACGTAAAGTCATGATTTTATTAAAGACACGGAGGCGAGTATTGCCCGCCCTTCCCACCCTTGCTTAGGTTTGTCTATGATGTTTAGATTGTGTTTTATTTTACTTCTTGCTCATGCTCTTATCTCAATGTCATTTACCTGATTTAGAATGTATGTATGCCTTGTGCATTCCGTTGCCTTGATGATTCTATCTCTGATTTATTTCCATTCCACAGGCTGAGATGTCGGTTTGTTTGCAGATTCAGTTCCAGGAGCAAGGCCTGTTTCGTTACAGCGTCGAGGGGCGCTTTTTCTTCTGTTGAAGACGTTGGTTTTCTACGTTGTCAAGAGTGTTGGTTCCGGTCCGGGATGGCCAGTTTCGGGAAGTTATGCAGTTCGGAGTAGCTGTACAAAGAAAGAGGATGATCCCAGGGGTTGAGCCATTATATGCTGGGATGGTGGGGAGGAGTTGGTTACTATGGTTTTCTCTTGTGATTGACTGTTCATTCTTTGCTGCTATGGTAACAGTAAAGAGAGGTTAAAGCAATACTCGCCTCCGTGTCTTTAATAAAATCACGACTTTACATCATGGAATAGGAAAATCATGAAATTTGTGGCCCTATATACCACCACAATGGATTTGAAATTAAACGAACAAGATGTGTTTTACTGCAGACTGTCAGCTTTAATTTGAGGGTATTTACATCCAAATCAGGTGAACGGTGTAGGAATTACAACAGTTTGCATATGTGCCTCCCACTTGTTAAGGGACCAAAAGTAATGGGACAATTGACTTCTCAGCTGTTCCATGGCCAGGTGTGTGTTATTCCCTTATTATTCCAATTACAATGAGCAGATAAAAGGTCCAGAGTTCATTTCAAGTGTGCTATTTGCATTTGGAATCTGTTGCTGTCAACTCTCAAGATGAGATCCAAAGAGCTGTCACTATCAGTGAAGCAAGCCATCATTAGGCTGAAAAAATAAAACAAACCCATCAGAGAGATAGCAAAAACATTAGGCGTGGCCAAAACAACTGTTTGGAACATTCTTAAAAAGAAGGAACGCACCGGTGAGCTCAGCAACACCAAAAGACCCGGAAGACCACGGAAAACAACTGTGGCGGATGAACAAAGAATTCTTTCCCTGGTGAAGAACACACCCTTCACAACAGTTGGCCAGATCAAGAACACTCTCCAGGAGGTAGGTGTAAGTGTGTCAAAGTCAATCAAGAGAAGACTTCACCAGAGTGAATACAGAGGGTTCACCACAAGATGTAAACCATTGGTGAGCCTCAAAAACAGGAAGGCCAGATTAGAGTTTGCCAAATGACATCTAAAAAAGCCTTCACAGTTCTAAAACAACATCCTATGGACAGATGAGACCTAGATCAACTTGTACCAGAGTGATAGGAAGAGAAGAGTATGGAGAAGGAAAGGAACTGCTCATGACCCTAAGCATACCACCTCATCAGTGAAGCATGGTGGTGGTAGTGTCATGGAGTGGGCATGTATGGCTGCCAATGGAACTGGTTCTCTTGTATTTATTGATGATGTGACTGCTGACAAAAGCATCAGGATGAATTCTGAAGTGTTTCGGGGAATATTATCTGCTCATATTCAGCCAAATGCTTCAGAACTCATTGGACGGCACTTCACAGTGCAGATGGACAATGACCCAAAGCATACTGCAAAAGCAACCAAAGAGTTTTTTAAGGGAAAGAAGTGGAATGTTATGCAATGGCCAAGTCAATCACCTGACCTGAATCCGATTGAGCATGCATTTCACTTGCTGAAGAAAAAACTGAAGGGAAAATGCCCCAAGAACAAGCAGGAACTGAAGACAGTTGCAGTAGAGGCCTGGCAGAGCATCACCAGGGATGAAACCCAGCATCTGGTGATGTCTATGCGTTCCAGACTTCAGGCTGTAATTGACTGCAAAGAATTTGCAGCCAAGTATTAAAAAGTGAAAGTTTGATTTATGATTATTATTCTGTCCCATTACTTTTGGTCCCTTAACAAGTGGGAGGCACATATGCAAACTGTTGTAATTCCTGCACCATTCACCTGATTTGGATGTAAATACCCTCAAATTAAAGCTGACAGTCTGCAGGTAAAGCACAACTTGTTTGTTTCATTTCAAATCCATTGTGGTGGTGTATAGAGCCAAAAATGTTAGAATTGTGTCGATGTCCCATTATTTATAGACCTGACTGTATCTAAGCTGGAATCACCAATCAAAGATGTCTCTTAACATGCCTTCTAAAGAGACACTTACCATGAAAGCTAATAGACCTTAGTTCTATGCATATGTTGTGAAACATAACTTAAAGTGTCCGTGAGTTGTCAAAAAAGTTTGCATAATTGCTGTGCTTCATAATTGTGAAGGAACAGTTATGTTTGGGCCTACTTAAAGTTTTTATTAGCCATATTGTTCCCTGTTTTAGCCTCACAGCTAGATGCATTTCTCTCAGAAGCAGAGGGTGTCTCCTTCTGTATGCAAATGCAAAAAATCTGCAGCACTCGCCAGTGTAGAAAATCCAATAGTGGTTTTATTCAAAAAACAGCAAGGTGATGCAACGTTTCTGTCACGGAACCATGAACCAGACGTACAACAAGGGATAAGTGAAAATAAGAAGGCTTTATTGAAAATAAAGCTGTAAAGCAAAAGTCCAAACGGATGGCGAAACCGAAGCAGAGTCTTTGCGAAGCCAGAGGTCAGGAACCAGAAGGGTAGTCAGACGAAGCCAGGATCAGGAAGCAGCAGGGTAGTCGGACGAAACCAGGATCAGGAACCAGCAGGGTAGTCGGACGAAACCAGGATCAGGAACCAGAAGCAGCAGCAGTCTAGAAGCATGTGAACACAGGAGGACCAAGCAAGGAACTGAAGCCACAGACCTCCTATATATATGAGCTGGGCATTCAGCTCCTCCCAGTGGGAAGGAGGAGCCGCAGGGTGGGAGGCTACAAGAAACCCAGAAACCAAGATGGCCGCCAGCACATGTCAAACGAAGGAGAACAGCAAGAAGGTAAGACCATGACAGTTTCGACCTTCCTCTGTCTTTTTCAAGCAATTGCTTGAAAAAGACCGAGGAAGGTCGAAACGTTGCATCACCTTGCTGTTTTTTGAATAAAACCACCATTGGATTTTCTACACTGGCGAGTGCTGCGGATTTTTTGCATTTGTTTGACGTTGGGACCATTAGCCAAGATCCTCATCTGCTTGCACTACCATCACCTTTAAGGTATTTTTTATGGCTTTCCCTATTTTTTGGGGGCTCAGTAGTGCTGCCAAACCTCTGCGTATCCTTCTGTATGCAGTGATCTCACTTCCCTTATGTCCCACTATCTTTGTTTTCAGGTCCGGAGCTCACAAAACAGGTAAGGAGAGGGAGATGTCACTTACAGAAAGGCTCCTGTGATGTTCAAAAGCAGTGCAGCAGCAGTTCTTTTATCAGGCTCAGGATTTCGGCTAGTTCTGACATGCCCCCATTTCCTCTCAGCCATATTCTGAGTCTCTGTTACCAGGGACAGATCTTGGCTGACAGCAGGCAGTGGACTGCAACTTTGGTGGAAGTGCGACCCCTAGTGGCCATGACTTTACAGCTTTTTTTTTTCAGGTGGATGCAGGCAGTTTTTTTTTTATGAAGTGATTTAGAAATATGCTACTGTATTTACACCATTCTCTATTAAATGAAATGAAATTGTGTGAATGTACAGCGACTCTTTAAAGCTCCTGGACTCAATCGCTACCTAACATGCATATTCTTTGGCGTTGACTTACATGGCACATAGGACCCTTCAGGCACTAGGGCCCAGGTGCAGCTCCTAACTCTGCATCACCTATACCTTATTATACAGAATTTAAGCCTTTCCTTTCATTTTTTATTCCAGACGGTCAATACTCCCCGTGTAGTTACGATGACTCTCTTGCGCTTCGCTGTCATGGTATGTTACCACTTGCTTGAGTTTTAAAGACGTCTCCCTGTTGGATTTGATTTCCATATCTCTTGGCAAATTTCAGACAACATGTGGAAGGTATTGGCCCTGGACCCAGCACAGGAGATGGGCATATGCTGCTGCCTCTGCCAACCACAGCTATTTTAAGGTAAATTACAAGAGCAGAAAATGACAGGGAATAAAATAAACGTAGGCAATGCTTGAGATTTGTTTGAAGTTTTGTGTTGATTTTTTTTATTTGGTTTTCATATACAAAGCAACTTTATCGTGTACTGTACATGTGACGTTTCGGTCCTACTTGGACCTTTTTCAAACACTAAATGACAAAATACAGTATCAGAGAATTACAGGAAATGAGGAAACAAGATTATACAACATCCGTCTGTGATATTATAGATATATATACAGTCATGTGAAAAAATTAGGACACCCTTTGAAAGCATGTGGTTTTTTGTAACATTTTTAATAAATGGTTATTTCATCTCCGTTTCAACAATACAGAGAGATTAAAGTAATCCAACTAAACAAAGAAAACTGAAGAAAAGTCTTTTCAAGATCTTCTGTAAATGTCATTCTACAAAAATGCCTATTCTAACTGAGGAAAAAGATAGGACACCCTCACATGTATTCCCTCTTAAATTGGCTCAGATCTCACACAGGTATATCACACCAGGTGCACATAATTAGTAGATCGTTACTCTGCATGTTGAATGAGGCTTGCCCTATTTAAACCTCAGACATTTAGTTTGGTGTGCTCCTGACTGTTGAAGTGAGAGTGAGCACCATGGTGAGAGCAAAAGAGCTGTCAGAGGACTTCAGAAAAAAGATTGTAGCAGCCTATGAGTCTGGGAAGGGATTTAAAAAGATCTCAAAAGATTTTGAAATCAGCCATTCCACTGTCCGGAAGATAGTCTACAAGTGGAGGGCTTTCAAAACAACTGCCAACATGCCCAGGACTGGTCGCCCCAGCAAGTTCACCCCAAGAGCAGACCGCAAGATGCTAAAAGAGGTATCCAAAAACCCTAAAGTGTCATCTCGAGAACTACAGCAGGCTCTGGCTACTGTTGATGTAGAAGTACATGCCTCTACAATCAGAAAGAGACTGTACAAGTTTAACTTGCATGGGAGGTGTGCAAGGAGGAAACCTTTGCTTTCCAAGAGAAACATCGAGGCCAGACTGACATTTGCCAGCGATAAAGTTGACAAAGACCAGGACTTCTGGAATAATGTTCTTTGGACAGATGAGTCCAAAATTGAATTATTTGGACACAACAGCAGAGGACATGTTTGGCGTAAACCAAACACAGCATTCCAAGAAAAGAACCTCATACCAACTGTGAAGCATGGAGGTGGAAGTGTCATGGTTTGGGGCTGCTTTGCTGCAGCAGGACCTGGTCAGCTCACCATCATAGAATCCACGATGAATTCTACTGTGTATCAGAAGGTGCTTGAAGAACATGTGAGACCATCAGTTAGAAAATTAAAGCTGAAGCGGAACTGGACCATGCAACATGACAATGACCCAAAACATACTAGTAAATCAACCAAAGATTGGCTGAAAAAGAAGAAATGGAGAGTCCTGGAATGGCCAAGTCAAAGTCCAGATTTGAATCCCATTGAGATGCTGTGGGGTGACTTGAAAAGGGCTGTACGTGCAAGAAACCCCTCAAACATCTCACAGCTGAAAAAGTTCTGCATTGAGGAGTGGGGTAAAATTTCCTCAGACCGATGTCGAAGACTGGTAGATGGCTACAAGAACCGTCTCACTGCAGTTATTTCAGCCAAAGGAGGTAACACTCGCTATTAGGGGCAAGGGTGTCCTATCTTTTTCCTCAGTTAGAATAGGCATTTTTGTAGAATGACATTTACAGAAGATCTTGAAAAGACTTTTCTTCAGTTTTCTTTGTTTAGTCGGATTACTTTAATCTCTCTGTATTGTTGAAACGGAGATGAAATAACCATTTATTAAAAATGTTACAAAAAACCACATGCTTTCAAAGGGTGTCCTAATTTTTTCACATGACTGTATAGGATGGCCTAGTAGAGTCAAAATAAGTTTTACAGAGCATATGATATAAAGTGGTATGTCAAGTTCAAACGAGCACTACTGAGGTAGAGTGTAAGCAACAAATGTTGAAATCTTCCTATAGGGGCTGCATTGTCTTATATCACATTATGGATAGGTATAAATAAAAATAAAGCTTGTCAAAGACAGCAATAGCCAAAAACGGAGAAGGACGACAATGACAAAAACTAAAATTGGGCAAAGCGTGTAGATATGACACAGACATTTGTTCGGGCTGATTCTACAATAATACATGATAAGGTATTAATCAGAACAGGCTGTTAATGACAAAACAGACATTAGATGGTTCACTGTAGATCGAGGTTAAGGATGACAATATTGCGACATATTATGAGATACATCCAATTTCACAAATTGATAAATTGAGATCTATTGGATAGACTATACTCTGCCGGGTCCCCTTGATGATGGAAAGAAAGAAACTCACCTAGTTGAAATGGGATGAGAATGAGAATAGTGGTTTGAGGAAGGTGTGCTTGTAGTGCTTGTTTGAACTCGACATACCACTTTATATCATATGCTATGTAAAACTTATTTTGACTCTACTAGGCCATCCTATATATATATATATATATATATATATAGAGTGAAAAATGGCGGCACTGGCTCCAAGGAGAGAAGGCGGGTGCACGTCCCAAAGGGAATGGACTGATTTCCCTGGTGGATGTATTCAGAAAAATGAGCGGCACTCCAGAAATAAAAGCAGTGAACCCTTTATTCACACCAGTGGTGCAACGTTTCGGCTCTGGTCACGAGCCTTTCTCAAGCCTTGAGAAAGGCTCGTGACCAGAGCCGAAACGTTGCACCACTGGTGTGAATAAAGGGTTCACTGCTTTTATTTCTGGAGTGCCGCTCATTTTTCTGAATATATATATATATATATATATATATATATACAGTACAGACCAAAAGTTTGGATACACCTTCTCATTCAAAGAGTTTTCTTTATTTTCATGACTATGAAAATTGTAGATTCACACTGAAGGCATCAAAACTATGAATTAACACATGTGGAATCATATACATAACAAACAAGTGTGAAACAACTGAAAATATGTCATATTCTAGGTTCTTCAAAGTAGCCACCTTTTGCTTTGATTACTGCTTTGCACACTCTTGGCATTCTCTTGATGAGCTTCAAGAGGTAGTCCCCTGAAATGGTCTTCCAACAGTCTTGAAGGAGTTCCCAGAGATGCTTAGCACTTGTTGGCCCTTTTGCCTTCACTCTGCGGTCCAGCTCACCCCAAACCATCTCGATTGGGTTCAGGTCCGGTGACTGTGGAGGCCAGGTCATCTGGCGCAGCACCCCATCACTCTCCTTCATGGTCAAATAGCCCTTACTTTCAAAGTTTTCCCAATTTTTCGGCTGACTGACTGATTTCTTAAAGTAATGATGGCCACTCGTTTTTCTTTACTTAGCTGCCTTTTTCTTGCCATATTACAAATTCTAACAGTCTATTCAGTAGGACTATCAGCTGTGTATCCACCTGACTTCTCCTCAACGCCACTGATGGTCCCAACCCCATTTATAAGGCAAGAAATCCCACTTATTAAACCTGACAGGGCACACCTGTGAAGTGAAAACCATTTCAGGGGACTACCTCTTGAAGCTCATCAAGAGAATGCCAAGAGTGTGCAAAGCAGTAATCAAAGCAAAAGGTGGCTACTTTGAAGAACCTAGAATATGACATATTTTCAGTTGTTTCACACTTGTTTGTTATGTATATAATTCCACATGTGTTAATTCATAGTTTTGATGCCTTCATAGTCATGAAAATAAAGAAAACTCTTTGAATGAGAAGGTGTGTCCAAACTTTTGGTCTGTACTGTATATATCTATGTATATAACTAATATATAGCACTATATCGAATATATTAGTTTTTCGAATATTCGTAATATTCTAAAACAAGAATATATAGCAATATAGCGAATATTCGAAAAAAAAACGAATGTAGAGCAATTTAGCTAATATAGTGCTATAATCTTCTTTGTCTAATAGTTGTAATTTTTTTCTCATCTGAAGTTCAGATTGGAAAAAAATTACAACTATTAAAAAAATAAAGATTTTAGCACTATATTAGCTAAATTGCTATACATTCGTGGGCTGTATTGCTATATATTCTTGTTTTAGAATATTACGAATATTCAAAAAAACTAATATATTCTATATAGTGCTATGACTCATTGGCCGACAAGCAAGAAGCAGGGAGGAATCATGTTTTTTCTCGGCAATTGAAAAATTTGCGATAAAAATTTGCATATTTCGCGATCATTACCTTGTCGATTTTTCGAGTAAAAAAAATCATAGAATATACCGAATATTTGAATTTGCGAATATTGGCCGAATATTCTACAAAATATTCGCGAAATATCGCGAATTCGAATATGACTACTGCCGCTCATCACTAATAAATATTTCAACCCAAATATTGAGCCCGACGGAAACAGGATTATCTTTCTGCCCTACTTACCCTTTTGATACATTTCAACTTGAAATGGATCTACAAAAATGTTATAGGAACCTCAAACTTCAAGCTCATTTCTCAGATAATCCGATTTATATTGCCACGGAATTGGTTCCCTCCTCCCAGATCAACCTGAAATCACTGGGACTTCATGTAAAGAGCAACTTCATGCCCCCTAAATCCTCACCAAGGGTGGAGGTCTTCATTACATTGGTTAATAGAGACACTGAACTACTTATGCCCAGAATGAAAGGGGGCGATTATCAATTATCGCCTAATCTCAGCAATGTTGAGAGGCAGGCACTCTCCTCATTGACCGAGAACCGGAGCCTGATTATCAAACCGGCGGACAAAGGAGGTGCAATCGTTGTTATGGACCAGACGGATTATATCGAGGAGATTTGTAGATAACTAGACGACAATACTGTGTACACCAAACTCGATTGCAACCCTACGATAACAAATGCCAATAAGATCAGGGCAACCCTCACACAACACCTCACGAAGGATGTAATTGATGAACAATTAATGTGATGTCTTTTCTAACTAATCCTCATCCCATTATTCCAGTTTTCTACACATTACCAAAAATTCATAAGACTTTGGAGAAACCACCGGGACGATCCATAGTGGCATCCACGGATTCCATTCTATCTCCTCTATCTATCCTCTTAGAGAAGGCTCTTACTCCACTTATCAAAGACACCAGGTCATTCCTTCTAGACACTGCATCATTTCTCCAATTGATAGGACAAATAGGTCCACTCTCAGAAGAAACCTATCTTGTTACTTGGGACGTCAGCAGTCTCTACACATCCATAGAAGATGGTTAAGGGATTAGAGCCACTAAACTTCTGCTACAAGAGGCTAATATACCTGAGGCACACATAGAATTCTACCTTGATCTACTTACCCTGGTACTATTTTATGTTCGATCTACTTGCTATTTTATGTTCGAAGACACATTTTTTCTACAGAAACAAGGGACCGTAATGGGCTAACACATGTAGCACCACCTTATGGGAATGCATACACGACACGTGTAGAAATTGAATACATATATCCTAACCCTGTTTTCACACAATCTGTTAAGACTTGGAAAAGATACATAGATGACATATTCTGCATTTGGGATAATTCCCTTGAAACATTGAATACATTTCATCGGTTCATCAATAGTATATACCCGGAACTCCAATTGACCATACATCACAACCAATACTCAGTTAGCTTTTTGGACACCCTAGTCCTCAAAAACACTGACGGTATGCTGACCACAGACCTATACAGAAAACCGACGGACAGCAACAATCTTTTACATTATGACAGCTGTCACTCCATTTCTATCACGACCGGCGTGCCAATCACATACGTGACGCAAAGGGAGGGAAAAGGGAAGGCCGCGGCTAAGGGAGAGGGAAAGGTGGTGACCCCTAACTCACCTTGAGGCTGGCACCTGACTGCCCTGACGTCCCTAGACGGGTTTCTCACCGGTAAGCCGATCGCGTGCCTAAACCCTGGATGAGCCCTAGGTAGTGAATAGGGCGGTGGGAACACTAGTCCGCACCACTAACACTAAAGGAAAACACCAGGGAGAGGACAGACAATACTGACAAAACATATAGTCCCAGGTGGGCGACAACAGGGGACAACAAAAGCCCAACAGGGATCCGGAGGGTAACGCTCTGGAACAACAACCAGGAATCACATCTACACAGCTCCAGTGGGTCAGTATAGAAGTCCAGGCAGGAAGCTCTTTATCTGGCAACCAGAGAAGTGGGAGGGAGAATATAAGGAGGTTGGGAGTGACGGACAAGAAACAGCTGAGGAGAAAAAGCTACGGATCCCTGAGTGAGACAAAAAGGATTGCAAGGCAAACACAGAAAGCTACCATTAAGAAGCAGTGCGATCTTTAGACATAGAGCACGCAGCCACCCGCTGCGACTTCCTGACCCCGGGTATAACGGAGTCAGACCTGGCTCTTGACACCCTCGTGACAATTTCCACCAAATGCTCTCTTCCAAGATCTCAGTTCACCCCAGTCAATAGAATTGTCACTAATGAACAAACATGAATAGAGAGAATACAAGAAATGGCAGGGAAATTCCATGATAGAGGTTACTCACAAACTATAATCCAAAGAAGTCTTTCTCCCACCATCAATAAACAGAAAAATTCCAGCAAAAGAATACCTTTCGTACACACTTTTCACCCTTATTCCTATAAAATTACCAACATCATAAAACATCATTGGAACATACTAGCCAGATCTCACCCAAGAATTGAGGAATTTCAGTCGCCCATTCTTCGATGCACACGACGCACAAAAAACATCCATGATCGCCTAGTAAAGGCAGACATAGGCTCCAACATAAGAAAATACAGACAACAATTTCTAGGGACTACAAGGAAAGGTACCTTCCCCTGTCTGCATTGCGCCCAATGCTCCAATGTCCAGATGGGAGACAGGATAAGACATCCACATACAGGTAGAGAATGCCCCATCAAAGGCTATATCACCTGGGATTATGAATGATTGTCCTTTATTTGAATAACGCTTTGATACTTAGATCATATTAATGTAAATAATGATGTATCTCTGTTTTTCAGGCACGTTAACATCATAACCGGATCCCCATCACCATTGCCATCTCCTGATATCCTTTTTCTTAATTTGTTTCTGTACTTATTTATTTTACAATAGTCTTTGTTTCCTTTCCTTTTCCCCTTTTTCTATCAATGATCTCCTTCTCTTCTTCTTCCTTTTATAACCCTCTCCCTCCTTCTCTCCCCCCCATATCTTACAATATTATATAACAAGTGTATAACACCTTGCCCGTTTTCATTTGCTGCTTCCCTCCCCCTTACATTGTATTTTCACAGCGCATCTTCAATTGCGCTGTGCATTCCACCACTGGAAGACTATGGAACGCACAGCCATTATTTCCTTATCAGTTCCGATGCGTTCCACTGTGGAACGCATAGGCACTTTCTTCACTAGGCCACAGGCGCCCCACGGCGGAGTGTACCGCCTCTCCATCACCTAAAGCAAGGAGGATGGTCTTCCTCACTTGTTTTAACAATGCGTTCCAGCGTGGAACGCATCTCCATCTTAGCATCCATCAAGTACCGCCTATGGGCGTGCGTTCCACGTTGGAACGCACCACCATATTTACATGTGTGCCATCGGCACACATAGTTCCCCTACCTCTGTCTGATGCTTATTTATCAGATTTGGGGACACAAAGGACTTCTTTTTAACTTCCTACCAGCATCATTCTTATAATTTACTATAATCTAGATTAACTTTCTCACCAGGTGTCACATTTATTTCCTGTCTAGAGGTAACACTTCCTGTCCACACAGTAAAAAAAACTCTGCTTAATACAAACAGACCTCAGGAGACCACATGTGAGAATTCACCTTTCTCAAACCATTATTCTCTATCTCTTCCCATGGCAACTAGGTGAGTTTCATTCTTTCTTTCCATCATCAAGGGGATCCGGCAGAGTATAGTCTATCCAATAGGTCTCAATTTGTCAATTTGTGAAATTGGATGTATCCCATAATATGTCGCAATATTGTCATCCTTAACCTCGATCTACAGTGAACCATCTAATGTCTGTTTTGTAACTAACAGCCTGTTCTGATTAATACCTTATCATGTATTATTGTAGGATCAGCCCGAACAAATGTCTGTGTCATATCTGCACGCTTTGCCCAATTTTTGTTTTTGTTTTTGTCATTGTCGTCTTTCTCCTTTTTTAGCTATTGCTCTTATTGACAAGCTTTATTTTAATTTATACCTATCCATAATGTGATATAAGACAATGCAGCCCCTATAGGAAGATTTCAACATTTGTTGCTTACACTATATCTCAGTAGTGCTCGTTTGAACTCGACATACCACTTTATATAATTTTGACTCTACTAGGCCATCCTATATATATATCTATAATATCACAGACGGATGTTGTATAATCTTGTTTCCTCATTTCCTGTAATTCTCTAATACTGTATTTTGTCATTTAGTGTTTGAAAAAGGTCCAAGTAGGACCGAAACGTCACATGTACAGTACACGATAAAGTTGCCTTGTATATGAAAACCAAATAAAAAAAATCAACACAAAACTTCAAACAAATCTCAAGGAGTGCCTAAGTTTATTTTATTCCCTGTCTTCTATGGGGCTGGGACCCCACAACTAAAGCACCTGATAAACAGGACACGAGTGCCACATTCTACCAAAAGAGCAGAAAATGATCTACCAACAATCCCCGGGACGCCTGAAGAGCTGCTCGAAGCCGACTTCGTAGTTCACTTGTAATTCTGCGGCTCCTGCTACTTAATGGAAATAAGAGTTTTGAGAATTAATCATCAAGAACTGAACAAAAACATAGATGTCTTGTCAGGAGATAGTACGTTGCAAAAATCACAAACTGTATTTGTTAAGCACAATTTAAAAAAAATATTCAGGAAAATGCCCACACACCTATGTTTTCCACTATCTATCTATCGATCTGTTTTAACGGGAATTCAAAAGATTTGAAAATGAATATGCTTATGCAGGCTATGTGAATAAATATATTTACTAAGTGTGATTAAATATAAGATAACAGACAAATCACATACAGAATAATAAAAAGTAAATACGGATGGAGTAGAGCTAACACTCCAGTTTTCTGAGATTTCTGAGTTGTGTTATCTAATCTAAGCAAACACCATCAATTGCTTTTCAATGTTTTTGGTCTCAAGATAACCCAATGAGTTAAGAAATTTGAGTTAAGAGCTGGAGTGCTAACCCTGCTACATCTGTAAACATGCTATAACACATGGCTGTCTACCACATTATAACACATGACTAATACCCCAGGGTGTATAACAGATAGGGCTATTCAATACTTACATCCTACTAATGATGCAGTTCCAAGTAGGGTCCCCACAAATGTATGTGTGTAACCAGAGTTATACATCTCAGCCCCGCCCCCAGTGTGCATCTTATCAACAGAATAGGCGGAGGTATGCCTAACCCACTACATTAAAAGGAATAGCATACACAGAATACTGAAAGTATTATAAAAGAGACAGAATTAAAGGGAACTGTCACAGGGTAGAGTCGCAGGTATAAAGATAGAGCGGAGGTGCACCCCCTGAGCTGCCACCCTGTCCCCTGTTCCTGCCTACTTGCACCACCCGCCCTAGGTGTAGGTGCACAACTGGGCGACAGTCCCTGACCTGAGTAAGTGCAAGCAGAGAGATAGAGACAGCAAGGAAGCGGACAGCCAATGAGAGGTATCACTAGAGCGGACAGAGAGGTGGAACAAGCAAGGTACCACCAAAAACGGAAGGGCGAGGCGGGTCAACTAGCCGGGGTCAGTCCAGGAGGTCACTTCAGTACAAGAGAAGAGGCAAAGACAAAATCCAAAAGCAAGACGAGGTCAAAATCCGAGAGGTAGCGTCAAGGTTCAGGGAGCAGGCAGAAGAGGTGTCAGGAAGCAGATCAAGTGTCAAATCCAAAGGTAAGCTAAATAACAATAATAATACACAGCCTAAGGGACAAAAATCACAGGCAACCTGTAGCCAGCAGGTTGTCTGTATTTATAGTGGGGAGTGAGGGTCATGTGACGTGGCCAGCGTCACATGACCGTCAGACAAACAAGTCGAGCACCGAGTGATCAGCTCGGCGCTCAAGGCAGACCTAGGAGCAGGGAGCCTCCCAGCTAGCAAAAGCCGCCCTGGGAACGAGGTTAAACACAGATCCTCGCTCCCGAAGCTAAGCAGCAGGTCTGCGGCTGATGGGAGACCGAGTGTGCCTTCGGCACCCCGTTACAGTACCCCCCATTTTACGAGGGGCCACCGGACCCAAGACTTCAGGCGATGGCCTTTCAGGGTGTTCTAAATGAAGTCTAGGAGCATGAACCTCCCTGGCAGGTACCCAAGATCTCTCTTCAGGTCCATACCCCTTCCAGTGAATCAGGTACTGCAAGGAATTACGCACCTTCCTGACATCCACTATTTTAGACACCACATACCCGACAGCATCATTTACAAGAACCGGCAGAGGCGAGGCTTTCGATGGTACTACCGGTTCAAAATATTTTTTTAGTAGAGATTTATGGAACACATTATGAATGTGGAATGACTCGGGCAGCTCCAACCTAAATGATACCGGGTTAATCACCTCCGTGATCTTATATGGTCCAATAAAACGAGGAGCAAACTTTTTAGAATCTACCTTAAGAGAAAGATTCTTGGAGGACAACCATACCTTATCCCCAACCTGAAAATTCACCCCCCTTGAACGTCTCCTATCGGCCTTGAGTTTCTGAGAAATTTGAGCCTTTTCTAAGTTCGATTGAACCCGGGCCCAAACTGTGCACAGTTCAGAGGAGAGCCTATCCGCCTCAGGGTTAGAGGAGGAGACGGATGACCCAGAATGAAAACGGGGATGAAAACCATGGTTACAAAAGAAAGGTAAAACCCCAGCAGAAGAATTGACACGGTTATTCAAAGCAAATTCAGCCAATGGAAGAAATTTCACCTATAATTGCTGGTCATCAGCAAAATACGACCTCAAGAATTGTTCCACAGACTGATTAAGGCGTTCAGTCTGCCCATTACTCTCAGGGTGGTAGGCAGAGGAAAAAGACAATGAAATTTGTCCTTTTTGACGGAAGGCCCTCCAGAATTTGGACACAAACTGCACACCCCTGTCAGAAACAATATTTTCCGGGATACCATGCAATCGAACAATTTCTTTCACAAAAATAGACACCAGGGTTTTGGCATTCGGGAGTTTAGACAGGGGAATGAAATGGACCATCTTGCTAAACCTATCGACCACTACCCAAACTACAGTCTTACCCTCCGCCGGCGGTAGGTCAGTTATAAAGTCCATCGAGATATGGGACCAGGGTCTACTGGGAATGGGCAGGGGTCATAGGTTACCAGCAGGGCGAGTCCTAGGTGTCTTGGACCTGGCACAAACCTCACAGGCTGACACGTAGGACTTGACATCCCTAGTTAGAGTGGGCCACCAATAAGATCTAGAAACCAGATCCTTAGTGCCCTCAACACCCGGATGTCCACAAAAGGCAGAATCGTGACACTCACCCAACAGCTGGAGACGAAATTGTACGGGAACAAACAACTCATCTGTTGGGGTGGTGTCACGGCCATGACTATGACCGTGACTCCTGAACCGCATGCGGTTGTCAGCGGTTTAGTTTGGTTGTCAATCACAGGTGAGGGCTGTAGTATTTGCCTCACCTGTGGTTGCCGCTGGCAACAGTATGTATGTGGCAGCATAGCAGTCTGAGCTGTGTCGTGGCAGCTTGCTATGTGGTGCATGCGGTTTCGTGTGATATGTGTGTATGTGTGCACTTGGTTTTATGTTATTGTGTGCACTTCCCCTTTAAGTGGTGTTTTCCCTTCCCTGGTGTTGGAAGGGTTAACCTCCTTCCTAGTGTGTGTGTGTGCACTGGGTGTGTCTGACTGTGGGTGTGGCTACTTGGCCCTATAAAGCCTCAGTGGAAGGCAGTCGTCAGAGAGGGTGCTTCAGCCATGCTTGCTGGAGACATCCTCCTGCTGGTTACCATCCTTCCAGTAAGGGCCACCCTTCCGGTCATAAAATCCTTATCCCTGATGTTTAGTTGATGTCCTTTGCTTTTGGTTGTTATTGCAGCTATGAATGTCCTGGTTCCTTTGTGTTCTTATGTGTGTGCTGTTTGTCTATGTTTGTGTGGACAGCGTTCCTGAGCACAGGTTCCAGTCAGCAAGGCTGTGGCAGGTTAGTGTGGAACAGTTAGGTTCACCTGTCATATTCATAGGCTGTTCTTGTTCCCCTTCTCCCTGCTGCTTGGCCAGTGAGACTCCTGTTCCTCCGTGCCTTGGAGGAATAGGTAGTCTTACCCTCCTCCTAGTTCAGGGCCAGCCTGAGGGCTTCCAGGGACTATTAGGTTCCAGTGTATGAGTCCTTCCACCATCAGGGTCGGCTCATACAGACAGGAGATAGGGTCAGTGTTAGGGACGCAATAGGAGGTGACCTGCTCCCTAATGCTGTTGCCCTGGCTGAATAGCGACCGGACATTTCTGAGCATCGCACGGCTGAGGGTTTTCCCCATCCTCAGCCGTGACAGGTGGATACCGGTACCAGATGTTGTTCAGACCTAATGCGAGCTGAGATATCCTGGGTAAGAGCTGCTATGAAGATTTTTGCTGGTAGGATGGATTCAGGTGGTACCTCAGTAGGTTGAAAAGCATGGAAGCTCCGAGATAATGCGTCTGCCTTCACATTTTTACTTCCCGGCCTGAACGTAATGGAAAAATCAAAACGAGTAAAAAACAGAGCCCATCTGGCTTGACGGGGATTCAACCTCTTAGCAGACTCGAGAAACATAAGGTTTTTATGGTCAGTGACAACAGTTACACAATGCCTTGCCCCCTCCAGAAAATGCCTCCACTCCTCAAATGCCCATTTAATGGCCAGCAGCTCCCTATTCCCTATGTCGTAGTTTCTCTCCGTGGGAGAGAATTTCCTGGAGAAGAAGGCACATGGTCTCAGGTTAGTGAGGCTAGCAGGACCTTGTGAAAGGACTGCTCCTGCGCCGTCCTCGGACGCATCCACCTCCACAATAAAAGGTATCTCTTGATCAGGCTGGATCAGAATGGGAGCGCTACTGAATGCCTTTTTTAATATTTCAAATGAAGAAATGACCTCAGTAGACCATTTCTCCAAATCCGCCCCTTTCTTAGTAAGGTCGGTCAACGGTTTAGCAATTACGGAAAACCTCATAATAAATTTACGATAGCAATTGGCGAAACCTAAGAACCGTTGTAAGGCCTTTAAGGATATAGGTCTTACCCATTCCTTAATTGCTAGTACCTTACCAGGATCTATCTTGAAGGCGTGAAGAGTCAGAACATGCCCTAGAAACAGAATCTCCTGTACACCAAAGACACATTTCTCTTGCTTAGCGGATAGCTGATTCTCCCTCAACACCTCTAATACTTGTTTAATATGAGACACATGGGATTCGAAGTCAGGAGAGAATATCAAAATGTCGTCAAGATAGACAATAACAAATTTACCTAAGAACTCCCTAAGAATGTCATTCATGAAGTTTTGGAACACAGCTGGGGCATTGCTGAGTCCAAAAGGCATCACCTGACATTCAAAGTGTCCTGCCGGAGTATTGAACGCCGTCTTCCATTCGTCTCCCTCCTTAATTCGGATTAGATTGTATGCCCCTTTCAGGTCAATCTTGGAAAACCAGGTTGCCCCCAGAATCTGGTTAAATAAATCCGGAATCAATGGGAGGGAGTATCTATTCTGGACAGTGATTTTATTTAATCTCCGGTAATCGATACATGGCCTAAGACCACAATCTTTTTTCTTAACGAAGAAAACCCCCGCCACCATAGGAGAGACAGAAGGTCTAATATGCCCTTTACCAAGGCTCTCCTTAATATAATCTTCCATGGCCTTGCGTTCGGGCTTAGAAAGATTATAAATTCGCCCCTTAGGAAACTTGGCCCCCTCTACTAGCTCTATAGTACAATCATAAGGTCTATGGGGGGGTAGAACCTCCGGGGTTGGTGATGAAAATACATCAGAATGTTCCCTAACAACAGTGGGTAAATTATCAGACTTTACTGAGACCCCAGCCTGTACCACGGACAAGCACGAGTCACACTTAGGCCCCCATCTCACCAACTCCCCCTTGGACCAATCTATAGTGGGGTTATGTAGTCGGAGCCAAGGCAACCCTAGTACCACCTCAGCCGGTAGGTTCTCCAGGGCTAAAAGGGAATATCTCTCTGAGTGGCACACACCCACAGTTAGAGAAATCTCTGAGGTACATGAGCTCACTGTACCACCAATAAGAGGAGTAGCATCAATAGCCATGACATGGATAGGAGTTGGTAAAGCAAACATTGGAATACCCAATCTTACAGCGTACTCAGAGTCAATAAAGCTGGCCGCTGAGCCAGAATCAATAAAGGCCTTACCCAGCCATTTATCTACCCCCAGAGAAATCATAATGGGTACCAAAAGCTTACATTTAGAAAAATTAGGGTGTACCTGGTCTTTAGGTTGCCTTGCCTTAGGAGACTTGACAGAGAGGACCTTCTTTGGACACTGGTTGATCCAATGGTCAGGATCTCCACAGTAAAAGCATTTTCCACGTCTGCGGCGAAGATTACCTCGGGTTATGCCAACCTGCATGGGTTCCTCGGTGGAGACCTCAGCATTGTCTCTGGGATAGGCCTCTGGCTGGACCACCATCTGGGAAGAGAACTGTTGTTCCTGTCGTCTCTCTCTAACCCGTAGGTCAAGTCAGACAACAAGGGTCATCATCTCCTCTAAGGTCTCTGGAAGTTGATAACTGACCAGAAGATCCTTTAAATTATCAGACAGACCTGACCTGAACTGACTCTTCAGGGCTGGTTCGTTCCATCCTGAGGGGACACACCACCTTCTGAATTGGGTGCAATAATCCTCCGCAGGTAGATTGCCCTGAACCAGTGCCTTTAGAGCCGTCTCGGCTACTAGAGCCCTGTCTGGTTTATCATAGAGGGTACCCAGGGCCTGAAAGAACCCCTCCACAGAAGTTAAACAACTGGCGCCAGGAGGTAAAGAGAACGCCCAGTCCTGGGGATCACCCTGTAGTCAGGAAATGATAATGCCCACGCGTTGACTCTCGGGGTCAGAGGACACGGGGCGCAAACGGAAGTAAAGTCTGCAACTCTCCTTAAAAGAGAGAAACTTCTTCCGGTCTCCAGAAAAGGGTTCTGGGAGCTTAATCCGGGGCTCAAAATGCGGACTGGAGGCCTGAGGAGTGGAAGAATCTTGCCCTAACTCAAAAGAACAGAGTTTTTCCCCTTAGCTCCTGCACCATCTGCGTCAGATTAGAGACATGGTCAGTCAGGGTCACAAGAGGATTCATTATACAGTGGTTATTGGGCCTGTTAATCTGTAATGGTCACGTACACACACACACACACAGGGGGGAGGACCACTGCGCTCCACCCTCACCCCTGGCCCTGCCTACTTGCCTCACGAGTCCTGATGACAGGGGACAACTGGACGGCAGTACCTAACTTAGTATACGTGCGGGAAGGACAGACAAGACAAATAACGGATAGTGAACGGACCGGGTCAAAACCAAGAGGACAACGCAGAACAGAGGGATAAGCAAAGAAAGGTCAGGAGAAGCCGGGGTCATAAATACCAGGAGAGTTGAGAAGTACCAAAGGAGTCCGCAAAGAATAGTCAGGTGGAAGCCGAGGTCAATATACCAGGAAGGATGCGCAGTACAGGAGGAGCAGGCAAAGGATCGTCAGGGAACAGGATCAGGTAAGTACACAGGTATCCAACAACTGCCAGGAACCTAAATTAACAGGCAACCTGTGGCCAGCAGGCTGCCTGTATTTATAGTGGGGAGTGAGGGTCATGTGACGTGGCCAGCGTCACATGACCGACAGACCGACCAGTCGAGCACCGAGTGATCAGCTCGACGCTCAAGGCAGACCTAGGAGCAGGGAGCCTCCCAGCTAGCAAAGCCGCCCTGGGAACGAGGTCAAACACAGATCCTCGCTCCCGAAGCTAAGCAGCAGGTCTGCGGCTGATGGGAGACCGAGTGTGCCTTCGGCACCCCGTTACACCACCGTCCTTCTTTTTAACGAAAAAGAATTCTGCTCCCAGGGGAGAGGTGGAGGGCCTAATATGTCCCTTCTTGAGACTCTCCTGGATATAGTCTTTCATGGCCCTGCGCTCAGGACCGGAAAGATTATAAATCCGTCCTTTAGGAAATTTGGACTCGGGTACCAAGTCGATAACACAGTCATAAGACCTATGGGGAGGGAGAGTATCTGTCTCAGTGGTGGAAAAAACATCTGAATAATTAGAAATAAAATGAGGAATAATATCTGATGAAACCCCAGCTTGAACTACGGTTAAGCAAGAACTACGGTTAGGCCCCCATCTCTCTAACTCGCTCGAACTCCAGTTAATGACTGGATTGTGTTGCTGAAGCCAGGGCATACCAAGGACTACCTGAACAGGAAGATTCTCTAAAACAAAGAAAGAGCATTTCTCTGAGTGGCAGACCCCCACAGACAGGGTAACCTCTGGAGTACAGAGTTTTACCTTCCCCCTTGAAGGGGGGTAGAATCGATGGCGACAACCTGGATCGGGGTGGACAATTCTAGTATAGGAATTCCCATTTGTTCAACAAATTTGTAATCAATAAAACTAAAAGCTGACCCTGAATCCACAAAGGCATTTCCTGACCCCTTTAAGACTCCAAAGGCAATAGAAACCGGCAACAATAATTTACTTCTTACCACCTCCGGGAGTACCTTGTCCTTGGATACTTCAGACTTGGATGACTTTCCAAAAGGCGGAGCTTTAGGACACTGACGGATCCAGTGGTTGGGATCCCCACAATAAAAACAAGAGCCCCGACAAAGGCGTAGCTCTCTTCGCGCCATCCCGAGTTGCATGGGCTCGTCCGAGTGGGCCTCCATCTTGGGTTCAATGGGGGAAACCTCAGGTTGAAGTAGGGTATGAGGAGAAAACAAATGTTCTCGCTGTTTCTCTCTAAATCCGTCTACCTAGTCTGATGGATAGCGTCATGGTCTCCTCTAAAGAGTCAGGACAGGGATAACAAACCAACATGTCTCTTTTTGATTTTAGTTTTTTTATTTCAACACCTTTATTAATATACAAAACCAATACACAAAGAAACTTCAAGCTAAATATAATTAATACCACTTTACCCTTAACCCCCTTTCCCGCCGCCCCCCATCCCCTGTGATGCGTCCACCCTCTCCTCCCCTTCCCCACCCCTCCTATAAGGGCAGAGAAGGAAGGGGAGAAGGAAAAAATAATAATTAACTCAACACTTCCAGTCATCCCATATCTTAATCCATTTCTCTAGTACGTCTCTCTGCTTAAAAAAATCCATTTATAATTTTTTACCTTATTAACCAGGTTTATCCAATTGTTTACCTCTGGAGTATGACGTGCGAACCAGCTCTGACTAATCAGAACTCTGGCCAATAATAGTATTCTACTTAGCAGGATCTTTTTATATTTATGACTACCTAGTGAAGAAAAATCATTCAGTAGAAACAGTTGTGGCTCAAGAGGAATCCGTATTTTCAATTTATGGGTAAGGAGATTATTAATACCATTCCAGTAGGCTCCAAGTTCTGGGCATGCCCAGATCATGTGCAGATAATCCGCACCTACAGTATCCCACCGAGGGCATTTAGAGGTATCTCTTAATCCACACTTATTTAACCAAATGGGAGTAACATATAATCTGTGATAAATATTGAACTGTATTAAAACATGATTAAAGTTATGAGATAGTAGGTAGAAGTTAGTAAAAATGCTTCCCCACCCTACCGATTGTATATTTGGGCAGTCCCTCTCCCAGGCCCTTTGTCCCGGCGATTGTGTCTCTCCAAAACGTGACTTAAGTAATAATTAATATATATTTGAAATCTTCATTCTTTGTGATATATTCCTACCCACCCATTTAACGGAGAAGTATTATCTATTTCTAAAAAGTGCCGACCGAAGCTGAAAATACCTGAGCCATGAAAGATTCACTATATTATTTGATAGTTCCACAAACGACTTAAAGGGAACCTGTCACCAAATAAAAAAGCTTACTAAGCTGTTAATAGTACCTTATAGTGCTGCATAGTAGTTTCCTAATGCACTTTTTCATTGTTTAGCCGCATCTAGCCTCCTTGAGAAATCAATGTTTTATTCAGCCGCTGCCCCCTGCTTCAAGTCAGGTTTGAAGTCAAGGGGGCAGCGGCCTAGGCGTCTCCAATACTGCTCTCCCCGCCTCCCCGCCTTTAAGCAGGGGGCAGCGGCTGAATAAAACATCGATTTCTCAAGGAGGCTAGATGCGGCTAAACGATGAAAAAGTGCATTAGGAAACTACTATGCAGCACTATAAGGTACTAGTAAGCTTAGTAAGCGTTTTTTTGGTGACAGGTTCCCTTTAATCTCTCTATTCTTAACAACCTGTGTAATATAAAGAATCCCATTCTTTTGCCAAAATTGATCCGTTGCTATACCCTCTAGGGTCTGTAAGTGAATATTTTGCCAAAGAGGCGTGAATGTAAGTGATCCCTTTACCCCCAACCAAGCTCTAGTGGTAGCCCAGATTTTCAGTAGTGATTTTATAATCTCTTTATGGCCCTGGTCTCTATTAATCAATAACCCGGATTCCAAAAGCGTAAATATGTTATTATGATAGGAGCCTCTCACTAACCTACTTAAAGGGCTTCTACCACCAGAAATACTGTTATGTAGCTGACTGATATAGCGATGCGCTAATGTCAGCACTACATAACAGTATGTTTCTAACATTAGTCCCTGCAGCCGTTTTTGTAAAAAAAGCACTTTTGTGATATGCAAATGAGCCTCTAGGTGCTATGTGGGCGTAAAATCAGCACCTAGAGGCTCCGTCCACTCACCCTTTATCCCGCCCAGGTCCCCTATTCTGCCCGCCCAGCTCCTCTTGATTGATGGCCTAGTCCACCGCATCGTTGACGAAATCCCGCGCCTGCGCCGTTCACTTCTGTCTTCGGCGCAGGCGCAGTGAGTGAAGGCCGCTCTCCTGATGCCGGCTTCCTCACTGTGACGTAGTAGGCGCAGTGAGGAATCCGGTACCAGGAGCGCATCATTCACTCACTGCGCCTGCGCCGAAGACAGAAGTGAACGGCGCAGGCGCGGGATTTCGTCAACGATGCGGTGGACTGTGCCATCAATCAAGAGGAGCTGGGCGGGCAGAATAGGGGACCTGGGCGGGATAAAGGGTGAGTGGATGGAGCCTCTAGGTGCTGATTTTACGCCCACATAGCACCTAGAGGTTCATTAGCATATTATAAAAGTGCTTTTTTTACAAAAACGGCTGCAGGGACTAATGTTAGAAACATACTGTTATGTAGTGCTGACATTAGCGCATCGCTAATGTCAGTCAGCTACATAACAGTATTTCTGGTGGTAGAAGCTCTTTAAGGAAGGTACTATTTTGCCATTCATGGCTTGTCCATAGCTGAGCAGCAATAAAGTAACCTTTGAAGTTTAATCCCCCCTGTTCCAAAGGTTTATATAAATATTCCAGTTTGAGGCGCACACGTTTCCTTCCCCAAACTGGCCAGGACCCTCCACAGGAATCGCCACTCCGCCCTGTCAAAGGCCTTAGAGGCATCCAATGACAGGATGGAGCGAGCAGACCCCCCAGGTGCCTGTATGTTAGCAAAAAGTCGGTGAAGATTATGGTGAGTACCCTTATTTGGGATGAAACCATTCTGGTCCGGATGAACAATGGAAGAGATAACCCCAGCGAGTCTTGTGGCCAGAATCCTTGCCAGGAGCTTTACGTCCGCGTACAACAATGAAATCGGTCTGTAGGATCCCAAATCTAAGGGGTCCTTAAGTTTTTTTGAAATTAATATTATCACGGCTTCCGACATTGAACCCGGTAGGGTCCCCTCCTCCACCGATTCAGCAAAGACCCCCAACAGTTTGGGAAGAATAACCTCCCTATATTTACTATAGAATTCATATGGGAGTCCGTCTGAACCGGGTGTGGAGTTACCCGAACAGAGTTTGATTGCCCCTTCAAGCTCCTGGATTGAGAGATCGGCCTCAAGTACCCTCCTTTGGGCCGAAGTAATAGTGGGAAAAATAATACCATCAAGGTAGACATCCATAATTTCATCCGTTATCCTACAATTGGCTCTATAAAGATCTGAAAAATAGTCCAAGTAAACTTTCTCTATAGGGTTTTGTCCAGTAACTATCCTCCCATTAGCCAGTCGGATATTATCTATATTTTTCTTGGGTTCCTGATTCGAGATAACTCTGGATAGAAGTTTCCCCGGTCGCCCCGATTCAGTGAAATATTTTTGACCCTTAAAGAATAAACTCTGTTGGGCCTTCTCCAGCAAAAAGTTAGAGTATGATTGTGTGGTCTTCTGCATAGTTTCCCTGTTTTCCTCTGTCCTATTTATATAAAAGGATTGTGTAGCTGAGGAAGCTTGTTCTTCTACATTTTCCTCCTTTTCCCCATACTCCTTTCTCAGGTTGGCAATATTACTAACCATTAATCCCCTCATATAAGCTTTGACGGTGTCCCATACTACTTGTGTTTAGTTTAGTATAATTAGCCTCCCAGAATTGGTTAATTTCCTTTTGTATTGTTTCATGATTCTTTATTACTGATAACCAATAGGGGTTAAGTCTAAATGGAGACCTCCCCGTTTGTTTATCATGGGTCAGGCAAAGTTCGAGGAGTACGGGTAGATGGTCCGAGAGTGACCTAGTCTCATACTTGATTCGTTTAACATATCGCACATATTTTTTATTAATCAGAGCATGATCTATTCTGGACATAGATCTTCCTAATTTACTGATGCATGAAAAAACCCTTCTCCCCTGTCCCAAACTTCCCCAAACATCCTCGAACCCGGCCTCCAAGCAAAAGCGTGCCAAGGGGGACCGCTGAACAGAGTCGTCTCCCTTGACACCCATAGAGACCCTGTCGACCGCGGGATTGATAACACAGTTAAAGTCTCCCATGATCAATGTAAGACATTCTGGCCATTTATCCATAAATTTTAGCAGAGAATTAAGTACTGAAAAATCAAATGGAGGTGGAATATAGACAAAGGCCAGAATACACATCTTCCCCGCCAGCTTACAATATAGGAAGACAAATCTCCTCTGGTGGTCCACAGAGGCTGCCTCGCACATAAAATCAGTCGTTCTATGAATAAAGACAGTCACTCCCCTAGAATGACTAGAGAAGGTAGAATGGTACGTGTGCGCAGCCCATCCCCTGGTGGCCACCCTGGAGGTCTCCCTAGTAAAATGTGTTTCTATCAAGCATACAATGGCTGGGAGGTGTAAGCGCATCAGGTCAAAAAACGCTTGTCTCTTTCTTCTATCCCCCAGGCCCCTGACATTCCAAATAAGAATTCTAATTGACATTATAAAAACTAATTATAAAAAAAAAAGGAAAAACCCACATCTCTTCCCCTTACTAGACACATCGCAGCCCCCCCCAACCAACCCCCCCCGTCCAACCCCTCAATCCAAATAATCCACCGCATAAAGCAGCAGATCTCTCGCCTATGACCATCCCCCCCACCCCTCCACTCGACAGCCTGCCCGCTAATTAAACAGAGAAAGGGAAAGATAAAGAACATCATCTGTCAACTATTGATCTGTTGTTCCCAACAGAGCCTTAAACAGTTAGATCACATATCGTTTCGTTCAAGCCACAGCTTTATCCGGCGTATCGAAAAATAAAGTTGTATCATTAAAAATAATCCGGAGTTTGGCTGGGAAGACAAGTGAATACTTAATATCCCTTTCTCTTAATCTCTTTTTAACGGTAGTAAACGAGCGTCGCTTTTCTTGGACATCTTTTGAGAAGTCTGGAAAAAAGGCCAGTCTATTTCCATCATGGAGAACAGGGGGATATTCCCTCGCCCGCCTTAGTACTGTATCTCTATCTCTTGAAATCAGCATTTTTGCAAGGAGGGTCCGTGGTTGTCTCCCGGGAATTAATTTACCACCTGGGACGCGATGGGCTCTTTCTACTAGAAACAAGGGCGAAAAATGTTCCCTCCCAAAATTTTCAAGAATCAACGTCTGTATGAATTGAGTAAGGTTCTTGTCTTCCGCGCCTTATGGGATCCCCAGGATTCTTACATTGTACCTTCGTGATCTATCTTCCAGATCCACCACCTTTTTTTAAAAGAGATTAAAATCTGTCTTGAACGTGGACATCTCAGTATTTATTTCTTTGTATTCATTCTGCATAATAGCCATAGAGCTCTCCACATTATTAACCCTATCTCGGATTTTAGACAGATCATCCCTCATCAGTCCCACATCAACTTGAATCGCGCCAAGCTGGGTTGTAATAGCCTTTATTAGGTCCCCATTCTGTTTTACTTCCAATAAAATTTATTTTAACGGTGAGGGGTTGGTAACATCTTCTCTGTCTATTCCCTCCTCCCCTTGGGGGTACTCGGAGTCTTTTTGTAATTCGGGTTCCATCACTTCAAAGTTATCATTCTTTTTAGAGCTAATATCCTTCTGCCCGCCTCTAGTATTGACCCTTGGGGACCTCAAAAATTGGTCTATTTTTCCTTTATTTTTTTATGGCCAATTTCTGACCAGAAAGATCCACAGAGCGCCTACTTGCCTTGAGTGTCATTTCCCTTTTTTTTTTTTTCTTCCCACTTTCTCCTTTATTCTTCTTTTTTTTTCTTTAGTATCTTTCTTTCTCCTTTTTTTTTTCCTTTCTTTTCTCTCTTCCCCTTTCTTTCCCCCTCTCTCTCTCTCCTCTATGATATTTTCCTCACCAGGCACCCCCCTGTCTCTCTACCCCCACAAGCAGATTTTTTTTTTCTCCCTTTTTTTTTCTCCCTTTTTTTTTTCCCGCAAAGTCCGTCAATTTCTGTGGGTACAATATCCCATGTAGAGTGTCAGATAAAACCACGTTAATGTCCTTTTAATCAATTGATTAATAGTTTAGTTGGTTAGAAAATTGATTGAATTAACTGGTTACTCAGTTACTCAGTTGGTTACTCAGTTAGTTAATATTAGTGAGGAAGGGGGGGGGGGATACAGGAACAATCTCACCAATCTTCGGTTCACTGTAGAGGTGCCCAGGTGCCCAGCTGGAGAAAGCAGGGGGATGCTCTCCGGAGGATCACAAGCTGCAGATCAAACGGAGGACCGAAGGACCGGAGAGGAACGGCCAGAGGAGTGACCACTCAAGCCCCGATGTCACAATAGGGCGTGCAGCACGCAGCAGCAGGAGCCGTCCAAACACCGATGACCACACAGGGACTGGCTCAGGAGGCACCGGGCAGCAGGAGAAGGAAGGAAGGAGCAGGAACGCTGTCACCGCTCAGACCGGTTAGCTCCACAATCCGCGGTCTCGGCACGCAGACAAAGGAGGCAGCAGGAAGGGACGAGAGACGCCGAAATCAGCGGTCAGTAGGGCAACAAACAGAATAACAGAATAAGCTTCACCTAACCAACATGTATTTTAATTTCTCAGTCAAGCCTGCCCTAAATTGACATTTGAGCGCTGGTTCGTTCCAACCCGAGGGAACGCACCACTTGCGGAACTGCGTACAATAATCCTCCACGGGCCGATTCCCCTGAGTGAGGGCCTTAAGATTGGATTCTGCCACAGAGGCTCGGTCTGGTTCATCATAAATAACCCCTAACGCCTGGAAAAAGAGGTCCACAGAATTAAGACAAGGGGAATCCGGAGGCAAAGAAAAGGCCCATTCCTGGGGGTCCCCTTGAAGCAGGGAGATGATAATACCAACCCTCTGTGGATCAGGACCAGAGGAGTGAGGACGTAGTCGAAAATAAAGTTTACAGCTTTCCTTGAAAGCTAAAAAACTTTGGCGGTCACCCAAAAACCGATCGGGTAATTTAATGTGTGGTTCTACCTGAACGGTGGCAGGAGCAAGAATGGGGGGAGTTCGGACGGTCTCCTGAACCTGTAGTCTCTCCCCAAGTTCCTGTACTATTTGAGCAAGACCCTGCACATGTTCGTTGAGGCTCTGTAGAGGGTCCATGCTAAATTAAGGCCTGTTATTTTGTCACGGGGTAGAGTCGCGGGTATAAAGATAGAGCGGAGGTGCACCCCCTGAGCTGCCACCCGGTCCCCTGTCCCTGCCTACTTGCACCACCCGCCCTAGGTGACGGGGCGAAACTGGGCGACAGTCCCTGACCTGAGTAAGTGCAAGCAGAGACATAGAGACAGCAGGGAAGTGGACAGCCAAGGGCGAGGCGGGTCAACTAGCCGGGGTCAGTCCAGGAGGTCACGTCAGTACAAGAGAAGAGGCAAAGACATAATCCAAAAGCAAGCCGAGGTCAAAATCCGAGAGGTAGCGTCAAGTTTCAGAGAGCAGGCAGAAGAGGTGTCAGGAAGTAGATCAAGGGTGAAATCCAAAGGTAAGCTAAATAACAATAATAATACACAGCCTAAGGGACCAAAATCAAAGGCAACCTGTAGCCAGCAGGTTGCCTGTATTTATAGTGGGGAGTGAGGGTCATGTGACGTGGCCAGCATCACATGACCGACAGACAAACAAGTCGAGCACCGAGTAATCAACTCGGCGCTCAAGGCAGACCTAGGAGCAGGGAGCCTCCCAGCTAGCAAAAGCCGCCCTGGGAAGGAGGCTGAACACAGATCCTCGCTCCCGAAGCTAAGCAGCAGGTTACAGGAACAGAATTAAAGGGGATAGAACCAATCAGTGCTTAAACCCTTACAACTAGAGATGAGCAAATCAAAGCTGACGAAGTCGAATTTGTTCCGAATTTCATGAAAAATTAGATTCTGAACGAATGTGAATTTCCTGGCGCTTCCTCCCCTTGGGGGTACTCGGAGTCTTTTTGTAATTCGGGTTCCATCACTTCAAAGTTATCATTCTTTTTAGAACTAATATCCTTCTGCCCGCCTCTAGTATTGACCCTTGGGACCTCAAAATTGGTCTATTTTTTCTCTATTTTTTTATGGCCAATTTCTGACTAGAAAGATCCACAGAGCGCCTACTTGCCTTGAGTGTCATTTCCCTTTTTTTTTTTTTTTCCCACTTTCTCCTTTTTTCTTCTTTTTTTTTCTTTAGTATCTTTCTTTCTCCTTTTTTTTTTCCTTTCTTTTCTCTCTTCCCCTTTCTTTCCCCCTCTCTCTCTCTCTCCTCTATGATATTTTCCTCACCAGGCACCCCCCTGTCTCTCTACCCCCACAAGCAGATTTTTTTTTTCTCCCTTTTTTTTTTCCCGCAAAGTCCGTCAATTTCTGTGGGTACAATATCCCATGTAGAGTGTCAGATAAAATCACGTTAATGTCCTTTTAATCAATTGATTAATAGTTTAGTTGGTTAGAAAATTGATTGAATTAACTGGTTACTCAGTTACTCAGTTGGTTACTCAGTTAGTTAATATTAGTGAGGAAAGGGGGGGGGGGATACAGGAACAATCTCACCAATCTGCAGTTCACTGTAGAGGTGCCCAGGTGCCCAGCTGGAGAAAGCAGGGGGATGCTCTCCGGAGGATCACAAGCTGCAGATCAAACGGAGGACCGAAGGACCGGAGAGGAACAGCCAGAGGAGTGACCACTCAAGCCCCGATGTCACAATAGGGCGTGCAGCACGCAGCAGCAGGAGCCGTCCAAACACCGATGACCACACAGGGACTGGCTCAGGAGGCACCGGGCAGCAGGAGAAGGAAGGAAGGAGCAGGAACGCCGTCACCGCTCAGACCGTTCAGCTCCACAATCCGTGGTCCCGGCACGCAGACAAGGGAGGCAGCAGGAAGGGACGAGAGACGCTGAAATCAGCGGTCAGTAGGGCAACAAACAGAATAACAGAATAAGCTTCACCTAACCAACATGTATTTTAATTTCTCAGTCAAGCCTGCCCTAAATTGACATTTGAGCGCTGGTTCGTTCCAACCCGAGGGAACGCACCACTTGCGGAACTGCGTACAATAATCCTCCACGGGCCGATTCCCCTGAGTGAGGGCCTTAAGATTGGATTCTGCCACAGAGGCTCGGTCTGGTTCATCATAAAGAACCCCTAACGCCTGGAAAAAGAGGTCCACAGAATTAAGACAAGGGGAATCCGGAGGCAAAGAAAAGGCCCATTCCTGGGGGTCCCCTTGAAGCAGGGAGATGATAATACCAACCCTCTGTGGATCAGGACCAGAGGAGTGAGGACGTAGTCGAAAATAAAGTTTACAGCTTTCCTTGAAAGCTAAAAAACTTTGGCGGTCACCCAATGTGTGGTTCTACCTGAACGGTGGCAGGAGCAAGAATGGGGGGAGTTCGGATGGTCTCCTGAACCTGTAGTCTCTCCCCAAGTTCCTGTACTATTTGAGCAAGACCCTGCACATGTTCGTTGAGGCTCTGTAGAGGGTCCATGCTAAATTAAGGCCTGTTATTCTGTCACGGGGTAGAGTCGCGGGTATAAAGATAGAGCGGAGGTGCACCCCCTGAGCTGCCACCCGGTCCACTCGCCCTAGGTGACGGGGTGAAACTGGGCGACAGTCCCTGACCTGAGTAAGTGCAAGCAGAGACATAGAGACAGCAGGGAAGTGGACAGCCAAGGGCGAGGCGGGTCAACTAGCCGGGGTCAGTCCAGGAGGTCACGTCAGTACAAGAGAAGAGGCAAAAACATAATCCAAAAGCAAGCCGAGGTCAAAATCCGAGAGGTAGCGTCAAGTTTCAGGGAGCAGGCAGAAGAGGTGTCAGCAAGTAGATCAAGGGTGAAATCCAAAGGTAAGCTAAATAACAATAATAATACACAGCCTAAGGGACCAAAATCAAAGGCAACCTGTAGCCAGCAGGTTGCCTGTATTTATAGTGGGGAGTGAGGGTCATGTGACGTGGCCAGCATCACATGACCGACAGACAAACAAGTCGAGCACCGAGTAATCAACTCGGCGCTCAAGGCAGACCTAGAAGCAGAGAAGAGCTACTAAACTGGTACATGGATTGCAGGATAAAACTTACCAGGAAAGATTAAAGGACCTTAACATGTATAGCTTGGAAGAAAGACGAGACAGAGGGGATATGATAGAAACTTTTTTATTTATTTTTTAAGTTCTTGTCATTTTAAGAAATAAACATTTAGAACAGTTCAAAGAACCAGATTCACACAATTCAGTGAAACATGTTGGCAACGGTTTGGCCCATTAAACAGATGTCATAAAAGTCTGGCAGTGTGATTCCTTCAGGGCTGCCTTTTCGCCGTTGCTTCATAGCTTCATAATAATTATCTTATACATTTTAATATCATTCACTCTCTCATACACCCCCCCGCATACCCCCCCCCCCCCCCCCCCCCGCATTTGTCAAATCTCTCAGGATTATTTCTAGACAAATATGTCATTTTATACATTGGTAAGGCTTCATCTATAAGTTGCATCCAATGTTGGATTGAGGGGGCTTTCGGGGCTTCCAATTCAATAGGATAGACTTCCTAGCATAGAACATTAGAAGATCATCCACAAGTCCTAACAGACTATTTTCAGGGGAGCACACCGCCGGCAAATCCCAGTTTCAAGTTCAAAAACTCATGAATTGCTAACCAGAATTCCGCAATTTTTGGACATTCCCAGATCATGTGCATTAGAGTGCCAGTCGCTCTATTACATCTAGAACATACAGAACTATTAAGTTGACACATTCGTTCCAGCCTGACTGGAGTCAAATAGACTCTGTGCAACCACTTTACCTATATCAACTGATCCCTAGCACTTATGACTGTACTCCTCCAGATATACTTGAGCTCTCTTAATGCCTGTCTTCTAGTCTAGGGATATCCTTCTGCCACTTTGCCAATGCTTTTGCGGAGAGGCCAATTGGGACATGAGTACTCAGTAGAAGGAGGATACTGGTTTACATAGATTTGTGTGTCTAGCAATTTTTTCAATCTCTCCATATTCTATCTAGATCCTTATGATAGAGACTTTTAAATACATAATGGGAATCAAAAAGATAGAGGAGAAAATATTTAAAAGAAGAAAAACTGAAAAAATGCCTAACCCTCTACATTATGAGGAATATCATATACAGAATATTAAAAGTAATATAAAAAAGATAGAATTAAAGGGAACAAAATTAAAGGGGACAGAACCAATCAGTGGTTAAAAATACCCATACAACACACTATCTATCTATCTATCTATCTATCTATCTATCTATCTATCTATCTATCTATCTATCTATCTATCTATCTAGTTCTAATTATCTATGTCTCATATCCATCTATTATCTATCTATAGATTGATCTATCTCATATCTATCTAAATATTTCATTATCATTATTTTTCTTATATATCTATCTATGTTCTGCCCAGCCAAGTTTGAGAATCATTACAGATCATGTCTTCCTCAGTTTTGGTATTTCTGTAGTGATTAGTGTGGTTATAGCCCCATCTAGCGGTGTTAAGTTGTATTATACTTAGTTTTTCCTGTTACAAAGACTGCTGCATTGTGGGTGGTGCAAAGCATTGTGGGAGTGAAAAGCATCCTGGGTAAGAGAAGCCTCCAGTCTCCAGGACACATCAGCAGAGCTGTCCTGTTGCATATCTCCTTCTCAAACTCCACCATCCTTGTAAAATCATATCTAGTGAGAGATCTACCTTTGTTTCAGGGCCATTATGTTATGCAGAGCTGTTTAGTTAGTTATAATTGTTACTCAGGGAGTTACTACTGTTAGCTAGCCATGCAATCCTATGTGTAGGCAGCCATTTTACCATGTGCTTTCACTGGTGACTGTTAATGTTATAGTACATGCAATTCTATGCTTAATAGTTATACATGCTATTTGTATTCTTGTAGTTTTGCCAAACAATCCTGTTTTGCCAATCAACGATCCTGTTTTACAAATAAACAAAATAGACTGCAAAGAACCGTCCTCTTATTTGGAAGACAGGAATGGTTTACGCTGAATGTCAGACTGCACACTGTGTAAACGTGTATGAAGACAGAACAATCTATCTATCTATCTATGGTATTTATCTGCAGTCTATGGCATATCCAGCTAAATGTAGTAGCATCTGACCGCCATAACCATCATCTTTTCCACAGACCAAATTTTGGCTTCAATAGGCTGAAGATAAATATCTCATGTCTGTGGCAAGCCTAATTCTAGTCAAAGACTGGTGACAAGAGTGATATGGATCATGCTGTTGGATTTCAACATGCTCACTTCTTTTTGTCTGGTACTGGCATACTCCCCTATCCCTATTCAGAACACATTCATACTCAGACAAGTCGAGCATGCATAGACAGTTTTTCATAAGTTTTCTTTTATCTACTACCAATAAATTCCATATTTTCAGGGTGGCTTGGTGATGTTGTCAGCAGTAGCAGCAGATCAATCGAGTGACTCTCAGGGAGGATCATTTGTGGCAGAGAAGATGCGTTCCTCCATGTTTTTGCCTGGCTATTGAGATACAGCAGATGTATGGTTTATGGTAAGGAGCACAAATGCCTCCACGTCTGGGAGATCGTACATTTTTTATGATGCCGCGGTGAAACACATTCTGTCTGCATTCGGAAATAACTGTGGAACAGATGGATAAGGTTCTTCATAAACTAATGTTGTGCATTAAAACATAATTCTCTCGATTTACAAGTAAAGTAATTATCCGCTATAGCAACAAAACATCCATTACCAGAAGTAACTGAAAGATAGGCAGAGTGAAGAATGAGGGGCAGGCGGGATGGAGGAGAAACCTAGTCAGAAGATGAGAAATACTGGACCACCAGACTAAGCCTAGAACTCAGGCCCATATAAATATATCTATATCTATCTATCTATCTACAGTATTTATTAGCTATCTCACATCAATTATCTGCAGCAAGCCCCTGGGGAATCAAGAGCGGAGAATGGAAGTGGTAGTAGCCCGATGATGATGTGTCACAGTGTGCTCCCTTCATGCTCCCTGGGGTTGATGCAGTCAAGGAAGGGCACCCTATATACCCTTTAAGGCATTTCATGTAGCTGTGGGCTCCCTGCCTGATGGTAGTTTGGGGATATCCGTGATGTGGGTGCTAGGCAGGGCTAGATGTGATGCAATAGTGCAATGGGTAGCCCCCCAGGCACTCGGGTCCCAGTATTAAGAATGCAGAGTGATATATTGAGGCCCTAGTAGTTTGTGTCAAGGTGCTCGTATCTGGATACTGTCGACCCAGCATTAGGCTCCGTAGCAACAAAGGAATTGTAGTTGGTGGAGTAAGTAGAGTCCACATTTGGTGAAGTTCAATGGTTTTTACTTCAATAAACTTGTGTCATCCAAACAACACTAGATCTTTCTCTTGGCTCCAGTAGGTTTTAGGGTGTACTGGCAGGCAAACTTGAATACAATGCTTTCTTTCTCTGCTGCTGTGCTAATCTCTGGCTTCAGTCTGGTTCCTATTAGGGTACTTTCACACTTGCGGCAGGACGGATCCGACATGCTGTTCACCATGTCGGATCCGTCCTGCGGCTATTTCGCCGTGCCCCCGGGCCGCCGCTCCGTCCCGATTGACTATAATGGGGACGGGGGCGGAGCTCCGGCGCAGCACGGCGGTGCACGGCTTAAGGCCGCCGGACTAAAATTACTGCATGTCAGGCTTTTTAGTCCGGCGGCTTTCGCCGTGCACCTCTGTGCTGCGCCGGAGCTCCGCCCCGTCCCCATTATAGTCAATGGGGACGGAGCAGCGGTCCGGGGGCACGGCGAAATAGCCGCAGGACGGATCCGACATGGTGAACAGCATGTCGGATCCGTCCTGCCGCAAGTGTGAAACTAGCCTTAGCTTTGGTTACTTTTTCTTATGAGAGTGATGTATTCTGTGACCCGTTTTGCTTAGTAGGGGTCTTTGGCACCGTTTTCCCTCACCACACCATGCTGCTTCAATCTCCCATTCCAACTCCAGCTTCCTGCAACACTTCTGTTGGTGGGAAGCAGGACTAGCCCACTACGGCCCAAAGGGGGGGGGGGTGGAATGGTAAGTTCCACTCTATCTAAAGGTAGTCTCTGCCAGATTTATTACCACTACACTGGCCAACTTGCATATTACAAAATGACACTTTGCTGGTGTTGGTACCGTGGATGGTACAAACCAATACAATGGTGGCAAACAGACTAGCAATAGGAATGTAGGAGTGGTAGTGTCCCTTTGGGCCACTACAATAGCCAGTGTGGGATGTTAGGAGCAGTGGTGTGCCTCAGGTGTCTGACACTCGGTACGGGTCCTTTGTCTCACACTTCCCCATGTTTTAAAACATTTTTCCTCCTCACAGTAGTTATGTTCCCATTGTGCCCCCTCACAGCAATTATGCCCTCTCTGTGCCCCCCTCACAAGTTATGCCCTCATTGTGCCTCCCCCTCACAATAGATATGTCTTCTCCGCCCCCCCCCCATATCAGTTGTTATGCCCTATCACAGGAGTAATTTCTGTGCCTCCTCAGTGTTAATAAAATAAAATAATAAAAAAGTAACTACTCACCTGGTCCCATTCCTGATCACAGATTGTGCTGCAGAACTGTGTGGGAGGTGCACAGGCAGATTCCCGGGTTCTTCCTACACAATCCACAAAAGCAATCTGTGCCTGCAGGGCTGTATGGTGACGCAGCCTCTTTTAGCCTCCGAAAGACGCCAGAGGATAAGGAGGAGAAAGGAGAACCTGCAGTCTGTAAGTAAATAAGTGTCTGGGTTTATCTGCTTATTCTGTATAAAAGAGAAAGCACCAGTGTCCTAAATATCAGGATAGGAGTAGTAGTGCTCTTATTCTTTATATATATATATATATATATATATATATATATATACATACAGTACAGACCAAAAGTTTGGACACACCTTCTCATTCAAAGAGTTTTCTTTATTTTCATGACTATGAAAATTGTAGATTCACACTGAAGGCATCAAAACTATGATTTAACACATGTGGAATTATATACATAACAAACAAGTGTGAAACAACTGAAAATATGTCATATTCTAGGTTCTTCAACGTAGCCACCTTTTGCTTTGATTACTGCTTTGCACACTCTTGGCATTCTCTTGATGAGCTTCAAGAGGTAGTCCCCTGAAATGGTTTTCACTTCACAGGTGTGCCCTGTCAGGTTTAATAAGTGGGATTTCTTGCCTTATAAATGGGGTTGGGACCATCAGTTGCGTTGAGGAGAAGTCAGGTGGATACACAGCTGATAGTCCTACTGAATAGACTGTTAGAATTTGTATTATGGCAAGAAAAAAGCAGCTAAGTAAAGAAAAACGAGTGGCCATCATTACTTTAAGAAATCAGTCAGTCAGCCGAAAAATTGGGAAAACTTTGAAAGTAAGGGCTATTTGACCATGAAGGAGAGTGATGGGGTGCTGCGCCAGATGACCTGGCCTCCACAGTCACCGGACCTGAACCCAATCGAGATGGTTTGGGGTGAGCTGGACCGCAGAGTGAAGGCAAAAGGGCCAACAAGTGCTAAGCATCTCTGGGAACTCCTTCAAGACTGTTGGAAGACCATTTCAGGGGACTACCTCTTGAAGCTCATCAAGAGAATGCCAAGAGTGTGCAAAGCAGTAATCAAAGCAAAAGATGGCTACTTTGAAGAACCTAGAATATGACATATTTTCAGTTGTTTCACACTTGTTTGTTATGTATATAATTCCACATGTGTTAATTCATAGTTTTGATGCCTTCATAGTCATGAAAATAAAGAAAACTCTTTGAATGAGAAGGTGTGTCCAAACTTTTGGTCTGTACTGTATACACTACTGCTCATATCCAGATATTTAAGACACTGGTGCTATCTCTTGTATACAGAATAAGCAGATGTGGCCACAGATACACAACCACTCACACAGTAACACACACAGATACACAAACACAGACAGACAAAGATGAACACAAGACTACGGGGGGAGCATTATATATAAACTGCCTATGGGCCAGTATACTAAGTGGGGGAGTACAGGGGGGAGCATTATATATAAAATCTCAATGTGGCATTGTACTTAGTGGGGGACTACAGGGGGTTCCACAGGTGAACTACAGGGGTGCATTATATTACAGGTTGACATTATACTACAGGCGGACATTATACTACAGTGGTGCATTATATTGCAGAAGGGAATTATACTACAGGGGGATTATACTACAAGGTGGAACACTACACGGAGGAACGAGTATTATAATTAGGGTTGAGCGAATCGAATCCAACAAAGTAAAATTCAATCCAAATTTCAGGATTTAATCGGAAATAGTGTAAAAACACAAAAAAAAATTGCTGCCGTCATCTTGATTGAAGATCTCGGCCGAAATCCTGCCCATGGTGACGTATGATGTCATCTCGTCGCGATCCAATGGAGGTGGTAAGTATGATTTCATTTTTTTTTACACTGTTTTTACACATGCCGCGATCATGTATGAACGTGGAATCTAAGGGGTACAATGATGGGGAGCAGCACTATCGCAGCTCCCTGTCATTGCACCCGCTACTTACAAAAAAATGCGCTTCATGACAAAGTAATTCGTCACAAAGCGAGTTTTTTTTGTAAAATTTGGCGAAGCACCCGAATCGAATTTTGAAGACATTTGCTCATCTCTAATTATAATATAGGGGGAGCACCACAAAGGGGCGCAGCTGGGCTTTACAAATACTGGGGCTACTAAAGGGGACCTTATTACTACTGTGGGCTCTATAGCGGTGACTTATAAATTGGTTTTATTACTACTGTGGGCAGTAAAGAGGTGCCTTATAGAGGGGCCGCGTTACTGCTGAGGGAACTATAAGTGAACCTTATTTCTACTGGGGGTACTATGGGGATATTGTTACTACTGGGTTACTCTGGGGCAATATTATTATAGGGCACAATATTGAGGGCATTACTACTACAGGGGCAGCCCATTCTTGCTATTGGGGGCACTATTACTAATGAGGGCACTTTCAGAGAAAATTACTACCATTTGTGGGACTTTAGGGAGCACTTACTATGGGGGTACTATCTGTATGCACTATTATTTTTGCAGTATACTATTTGGGGTCATTGGGGAGCATAGCAGGCACAGTATTGGGGTTAGCAGCAAGATAACAGCTTTGGGGGCACCAGGAGGGGGAGAATGATGGAAAAGTGATGGATCTAAGATGTCTGTGTGGTAAGCTCTGCAGACACGAGACGTGGGTGAAAGAAGGCGTCAAGGTGTTCTGGTCCGAAGGGAGCAGAAGAGGAAAGAGAATATCAGAGGAGACATCACTAGATGTAGGAGGTGTGTATGTACAGTACATCTATCTATCTATCTATCTATCTATCTATCTATCTATCTATCTAAAAACAACAGATGAGGCAGCAGTCCAGGTATGGTGAAAGGGTGTTGACCCATTTATTCCTGAGCAATGTTTCAGCCCAGCACAATGAGGCCTTTGTCTTTTGTTTTTGGATATATCATTGGAGGAATAACCTGAGGAGGAATAATCTTGCCAGAGGGATTGCACCCACACTCACTTATCCTGACTGTGTTGCTGTCTTTTTTTGTCATTTGTATCTATCTATTATCTATCTATCTATCTATCTATCTATCTATCTATCTATCTATCTATCTATCTATCTATTATCTGTAACGCCCCAAAGTGGCATTACCACTTCTGCACCCCACTACTATCTCCTCTGGTAACCTCATGTCATTATGTGTATTTATTTCAGGTCTAAACACTGTTATTGTTCATGTATTTTACCTGGTTCACCAGAAGGTGGCAGCAAGCATGGCAGAGCTACCGTTAGAGAGAATGGAAACCTTCTTTCCATTCTAATTCTCCCTCTAAGGAAGGGAGGGTTTTAGATAGTTAGAGGTCAGTTCAGTTTGCCCCCTGCCAAAAGAAGGGTGTGCAGCAGGTGCATGTCCCTGCTGGACGTGCCTTGCCTAAGCCAGTCAGAGCACCTTCAGCCCTTCTGGATGTGGAGGCCACAGCTCGGAACCTCTGAAGCGAGGAGAAGTTTTCCCTGGACAAATGTAGAGTCAGACTACAGAGAGAAGTTGCAGCAGACAGCTAAAGCAAAGTTATTCAGTCAGACTGTCAGCACAGCAGAACCAGAGAGTAAAAGATGTAGCAGAGTTGAGTTTGTTCCCCTGCCAGAGTTAATGCTAAAGCCTGCTGGGAACCAAGACAAAGCCTGAAACTGTTAGAGAAACTTTTATTGAAAGTAAAGCTGTTATTGAACTTCATCACAAGGTCTGAACTCAATTTATTTAATCATCACATTCATCAACAACCCCCCCATTTTATTGATTGAGGGCCAACACCTGGGGTCCAGCGTATCCAGGTAGGAGTACCGTGACACGTGCACCAACATTAAGGGACATTTAGGACACCCTACACCACTCTGACATTCCTAAACCTGGGTACCATCCACAGTTTCACTAAAAGGGGCCCTGTGCCCTTGTTGCTTCATCTATCTATCTATCTATCAATCATCAAAATTGTTTGCGATTACAACTTAGTCAAATTTGTGACACTGCAGCTTCAGAATGAATCTAAGATGGATGCTGTCCTTGCTTTTTGATAGGAGGTGGGAGGGTCTGGGAGGGAGGGTCTGCTGCTGATTGGCTGGAATGTGTCTGCTGACTGTGAGGTACAGGGTCAAAGTTTGCTCAATGATGATGTATAGGGGGCTGACCGAACACTGCATATGGAAACAGAAGGGCATCCTCGAGCTATATGGCCATGTTCAGCGGCAATTGAATGTATCTCTGGCACAAAGTGTCGGTGCCAAGATACATCTGACCACAGACACATGGTCTAGCAAACACTGGCAGGGAAGGTACATAACTTTTACTGCCCATTGGGTGAACCTTCTGACGGCCGTCAAGCATGTAACCCGTGGCACCCGTGTGGATTTGGTGTTACCGCCATGGATTGCATGCAGGCCTGCCTCTTCTTCTCCTTCTCCTACTCCATCTTCCGTCACCTCCTCGACTGACTCCTCCTTTTCCGCTGCTTCCGCCTCTTCCGCTGCACCCCCCCCAAGCTCTCCAGAATCTATTCAACGTGCCAGGTGAGACATTGCCATGCTGTGCTGTGGCTGTTGTGCCTGGAAGCCAAGAGCCACACCGGTCCTGCACTGCTTTCAGCTCTGCGGTCACAGGCCGATCAGTGGCTAACCCCTCTCAATTTGACAGTTTGTATGCGACAACGGTGCCAATCTGATGAGTGTGCTGACGTCCTGAACTTAGTCGTGCAGCGTTTCGTTGCCAAATACCCTGGAGTCCAGGACGTCTTGCGGCAGGCCAGGAAAATCTCTGGCCATTTTAGAAGATCTTACACGGCCATGGCTCGCCTTGCTGACGTTCAGCGGCGACACCACCTGCCCGTTAGACGTCTGATTTGTGACTGCCCGACGCGATGGAACTCCACCTTGCATATGCTTGATAGGCTGCTCCAGCAGAAACGTGCAGTTAACCACTACCTGTACGAACTCTGCGGTAGTGGCTGCTCATGCGCGACGCATGCAGACTTCTGCGGCCGTTTGATGAGATCACCAAACTGGTCAGTCACAGCCAGAGGGCCATCAGTGACATCGTACCTTAGGCCTTCTTTCTGGAGCGTGCATTGCGTTGTGTCATTGATCAAGCCGTCGAGGAGCAGGAGCAGGAAGATGAGGAAGTCGCAATGCTTGATGAATTCCCAAGGGGGGCTACTCCATCTGAAATAAGTCAACAACAGGAGCCTGAAGAGGAGTCAGAGGAGGATGGTGCCGGGGAAAGGAGGAGGAGGAGCAAGAAGAGCAGTCTTTAAACGTTTCTGGGATCCCTGGTGTTGTCCGTGGCTGGGGGGAGGAGAACGAGGACGACATTATCCTGGATGATGAGCAGGAGCCAGGCCACTCCAACGCTTCCAGTTTAGTGCAAATGGGGGCCCTTATGCTCCAGTGTTTTAAAAAGCATAAAGGGCGAGGACCAGTAGTGGGTGGCAATGTACTTAGACACCGGGTACAAACACAAAATGGCGGAAATGTTACCACCATCACAGAGGGCTGTCAGAATGCAGCACTTCCAGGCCTTGCTTTGAGAAATGCTGCATTCTGCTTTTGAGGGCGCTGGCAGAGGAATTTCCACTCACAGAGAAACTGTTGCGGGTACCAATCTAACAGTGCATGCAAGAAGAGGTTGTTTTGAAGATATATTGGTCACTTCGGATATGAGATCATTCTTGCAGCCAACCCATCGACAGCCGTCCTCCGGATCCAGCCTCAGGGAACGCCTAGACCGACAGGTGTCCGACTACATCGGGTTAACCGTCGATGTGGACGCTCTGAGAAGCAATGAACCCCTGGACTACTGGGTGTGCAGGCTTGACCTGTGGCCAGAGCTGGCACAATTTGCCATGGACTGTTGGCTTGCCCCTCGTCCAGTGTCCTGTCCATGACAGTGTGGATTACCTCACATTTCTAAAAATGAATGAGGAATGGATCTCGGAGAAATTTAACACATGTCACGAGTCGACCACATTTAATTGAATTTCCTCATGATAGCCCACAAATATCCGCCACCACCCAGAACAATGAATGGTCCCTGTCTTAGGTAAATACAGCGGCATAAAAGGCCTTATGTCCGTTGAATGCCTAATTTTTGGGGCCTGTACTGGCCGACACTTACTTATTTATCCTGTGAATGCCTCATGTACCTCCAGCCACAGAATCCAAAGTTCTTTGCTGTCAGGTGAATGCCTATTGGCAAATTTTTGGGGCCTGTACTGGCCGACAGTACATTTTTTTATCTCTAGCCCAATAATTACACCCTTGTCTCACTCCTCTGCTTCTTATTATGGTGGCGTATGAATCTCATTCGCCATAAGGACCTTCTAATATTACAGGGTTATGTGACTGTGCCACTCACCCTGTACTGTGCCCCCTTATTCCCTGCATTGTGCCCTCTTACCACACCCTGTGCAGTGCCCCTAGTCATTCCCTGTACTGTGCCCTCTTATACCCTTTAATCCACTCATGGTATGGCGGTGTTATCCGGTCACTGTACAGAGGTGTTATCCGGTCAATGTATGGCGGTGGTATCCAATATCTGGATGGCCATAACTGTATCCCTTTCCCTGCCCACGCCATCCTTTTTTAGACCTGGCATGAGCGGGAAGAATATGCAGATTGCGGTGTTTGCGCCACAATCTGTGTCAGAAATACGCCTAACATAGACGTATTTCTATATAATAAATGATCACCTAATTGTATTATTATTCGGGGGTAGGGCTGATATCTTTATATTATATAGATTCTAGTGTATTATTCTCTGCCCTGTATTTCCCAGTAGAAAATGATCCTTGGGAAGCACAGTCCTCATTCCTGACCACCAGGACCAGGTAGCGCTCTGTCAGTACATGGCGGCCTCCCCTCTCCGCCACGCTGCTCCGCTGTGTACTGGTGCTTATTCTGACACTAGGGCTGGGTTCACATCCTATTTTTGCCATCCATTTAATGCATACCAAAAATGTATGCGTTAACAGATGCCTCAGACTAATGCCGTACAGTGGCGTCGGTTCACCGTACAGTTCCATGGTAGAAATAAAACTTACGTTAACGTATGCATTTTTTTAAATAGACTCTGCAGGATACAAAAACGTGAAGTGCTGCACATTTGTATACATCAAACCGATAGGAAATAAAATCTATCTAGGCTCCAGCAGGGCACATTTTTGAGAGTTTCCCTTTAAGACGCATAAAAATGGCCCCTGATTAAAATACATATTTTTGGTGGGAATTTTTGCCAATGACCCTCCTCTGGTATGTCACTGTCCATGTTGTGGGACTATTTGTGCACTTCTAGTAAGTGTTTGCTGGCTGCAAATATGAGCTGATGGTTTTTCAGGTTCGCCTGCCATTAAAGTGAATGGGGCCCGCCGCAAACTTGCGGTTCGCGAACATTTGATCGCGTTCGCAAACCGTCCCTAGCCGATGTTCGTCCATCACTACCTCTGATACATTGGGGTAAGTTACTCTATTCTAGCCAAGTGGTACATTTATACATACCACAACACTGCTCTGTGCACCACGGTGGCTCAGTGGTTAGCACTGGTGCCTTCCAGTGCTGGGGTCTCAGATTCAAGTTTGACTAAGGATGACATCTGTATGGAGTTTGTAGGTCCTCCCTGTGTTGCATGAGCTTCCTCTGGGTTATCTGGTTTCCTCCCACACTCTACAGTCAGCGCTATATGAGTAAAATAAATATTGTAAACATTAAGTAAAACTGTTGTTGAGATGGAGTCCCCCTCTAAGGACCATAGGGCAGATATATAGATTTGCTATAAGTAGCTTTTTGGCACTACTATATATACGACTTTCTACTTTTTTCAAATTTGCACAATTTTTATGACTTTTTTCCTCACTTGTCAAATTGGGAAAATGGTGATCAATGTTGGTGTGGTCTCCATGAAGACATAACTCAGGTCAGAATGATCACGTGAAGTCGGGGAAATGGCAAACAGTTTTGATGAAAATCTTGTTCATAGCAGACATCAAAAGATAAATTCTGCATATTGCTCCCCAATTACTTCTCCCAGTTGTTAGTCTTAGCAAATGTGGGCCATCTTGGACCTTATGAATTGTAGATGAACAAATTTGCTGTGTCTAAATCGGCCAACAAGTTCAGTTCAGGTACAAATCAATTCTTCCTGAATCGAAAGTCCTTTCAATGTCTGGAAAATCTCTCTATCTCTGGAAAAATTCTACCCAAATGAATCTGACGGGATTTAGATTTTTACCAAATCAGAATTTTTTTCAGAAGTTCAGGTCGAATTTTGATTCTAGCTAATCGATTCGCTCATTTCTAATGTGAATCTAGAAAATCTCTAACCTAAATCAGAAAAAAAGTGGTGGCAAATAACCTGGCATCGCTACCCTGCCAAAGAATTATCAACATGGGCCGCTCACATGGAGTACCGGTGTAGATAAATCTTCCCACTTGTGATTTACTGCAAGGTTTTCCTCTCGAGTTTGCAAAGATAAGTGTCTCCTGTATAAAGAAAGATGTTTATGCTGGAACCAAGGGGAGGGGGGAACATCATTTTCTGAATGGCTGCCAGTAATAATATCATAGATTTGCATTAATGATGGAAATAACACCGACAACAGCTGTTCCAGAACACAATGAGATCTCCCATCCATTAGGCAACGTTACCTCTGGCGATATTGACACTGCAGACATCTAAATGCTTCACGCGAAAGCTGCAAATGCTTAAACACTCCAAGCAGCGAGCATAAATCACTGGTAACCATGGAAACCAAACGCATTCAAGACATACACTAAGGAGTAAACTTAAATGTTTGACTTAAAGTACAATGGAGGTTTTATAATAAACACGTTCCTTTGGGATTAGGGGTGCCAGGGTTGAACTTTTACCATAAAGATGCTCAGAATGATGGAATTTTTTTTTATAAAAGATTATACTCATCTCACTGATCCCCTGCTTTTCCCGTTCCGACATTTCCCCAAGGTCCCATGCTGGTCTCTACTTTTTGGTCGTTTTCAACTACTCATCCAATCTCAGGTTGCAACGATAACCCACTTCAGTCAGTTACTGGGCGAGTGCCTTTTTTTTTGTGTGTGGAGCAATACTTGGTAGTAGACACCGGTGGATGACCCTGGAATTTTTGGCACGGTAAGGCCTCATGCACACGACCGTTGTTTTGGTCCGCATCCGAGCCGCAGTATTTGCGGCTTGGATGCGGACCCATTCGCTTCAATGGGGCCGCAAAAGATGCGGACAGCACTCTGTGTGCTTTCCGCATCCGTTGCTCTGTTCCGTGGTCTGCAACTCCCTGAGAAGACAGCTCACTGAGATGTTGAATAGACACTTATTGTATAAACAAGCCGGGCCGAATTGGCGAGAAACTGGCTCAATCTTCACATGGTGTTTGCTTATAGTTTGCTTGATCCTCAGCAACCCTTTTTTTTTTTTCTAACATTGCAACCTGACAGTTTACCAAATTGAGATTGGTGGTGACCCACTGTTGCCAATTAGGCCAATTAGTTCCAATTGTTGGCTAGAGAGCAGGATGAGCATGCTCTGTCTGTCTCCATGGAGCTCAGTGTTGTTGAAAATCTCTGAACACACTTATTTGTCTATTTCAGCACCACCATTGAAGTCTATCAAGAAGGATGCTGATCCATGAGTAAATTTTTGGGTTTTGTATAACAATTGGGTTTTCTATCTGTAACACTTCTCTTATACAAGGATACAAACCTATTTGGCCACTTTTTTCTGCAGAATTCCTATCTGCTAGATCTTCATTTTTAACTTCTTCTCACTTTTTGTTTTCCACTTCTTCTACTTTTTCTTGATATTCTTTATACAAAAGTTGTTTTTCTATCAGCACCACTTACGTTATAAGAAAAACAACCTCATGGCTACCCTTTTTTTCAAATTTCCCATAATCTAGATCTTCTTGGTGTTTACATTTGGGGTGACTTCTAATTGAGCTTCTCCATCTTCTTGACTCTTGTTCTCTTCTTCATTTTTTCTTTCTTCTTCTCATTCTTTGTCTTCCTCTTCTATATTCTTCTTCTGTGTCATCTTCTTCTGCGTCTCCTCCTTATCTCTTACTTTTCCTTTTTTTTAGGTTCTTCATCTTCCTTCAACTTCTTCTTCCTTATCCATTCTTCTTCATTACTTTGTTTTTCCATTTTTTTTTTTTCATTTGGTCTTCTTTTCTCAACATTCTTCCTCTTCTGTGTAATGTGGGTTAAAGAGCTATTTCCATTGTGGACATTCATGGGAAATCTGTAGGCTATGCAATAAATGTTTGATAGATGTGGGTTCTACTTCTGTGACCTGCAACTATGATGAGAACTTGGGTTGCCCGAATAACCTGGTGAGGAGGTCTCTACATTCAAATACAGGATGAATGCAGAGTTTTTCACATAGGTGCAGCTTCCATAGGTTGGGACCAAATTAATCAGATCTTTGTTGCATATTCTTTGGATAAGCCATAAGTATCCAAGTTGGCAATACCCCCTTGAGTTCAGTCGAGTGCCTTTGTGCTCCCAGAACTGCTGATATCCATAGCATAGGTCATCAATGTGTAATAGAATGCTGGTGTTGTGGCCCTTGCACTTCCATAGCTTACACATGGTTGTGTCAGGTACTGCAACTCAGCCACTGCTCAGCCCTATCAACATGGATGGAACTGAGATGCAGTGCAAAACAAAGATATGAATAGCTAGGAGTGGGTACTGCCATGGGGGGCAGAAAGCTCCTGTAAGCTGCTGATTGCTACAGGTGTAGGTGTCATGGGAATCAGACCACCACTGATCACATATTAAATCCTTTATTTATTGGGATCAGTCGGATAATTTTGATATCTGACTAGAATTTCTATTTAGAAAGTTCATCTAGAAATAAAACTATGAACCTGACATGAAAATGGGTCTTCAATCCCTGACATCATTCATCACTCGGACTGTCTGATCATCCCTGATTTCACATCTGGAACCACTTAAACCAATCACTATTTCCCGCTTATACGGCAATTATCTATGCACCGAGTTTGCATGTCATGAAAATTACATAAATTTACCTTATTATCTAGATGCTTCAATGTTCCAGTGATACCACCACCAGTAGACTGAATTTTTCTGTCCTATAAAATATTTTAATTTTTTTTTATGGCTTAAACTTTGATTTTGAAATGTCTTTTCTATATATAATTAGAGAAATATAAAAGAGGCACTCTGGTGTCCCATGTGAATTCTCCCCCCAATGCTTCTGGCAACTTTTCAACTGTAGGTTTCTGAGTAATAAAATATCAGGCAGAATGTGTGTGGGGTTCCATGGCAATACAGGAATGATCTAGGTGACAACCAAAAATGTGCATAGCCCTGTGTGATCTGCTGTTGTCACTCAGTCTCCTCCACTCTTCTTCCAGTGTCCTGTAGGCGATTTAAAATTATTACATGCCCCCCCATGTAATAAGGTAAGGTATGCACACTGCCTGTGATGTCCTGCATGCTTCTGCAGGGGGCACAGTCTCCTACCTTGCTGGTGACTTACTGTTGCATCTATGTCTCTCCAGCAGAGATAAACAAATTTCTTGAAATTAATTTCAGGTCCGATTCTAAAATCAAATCAAAGGTCTTGTAAGTCACTGAGGGTTCTCCTAGGACTGTATCCAACCCTTTTCAAGTTCTTTAATGTAAAGACAGCTGAATCAGGATCGCTAATGTTTAAGTTAATTCTCCCTCCATCGCACAACTACTGGGCACCCACAAAGTGCCACTGTAATACATAGAGATGACTCCTAAGCCACACACACATTGAGAGGACTCCAGGGCCACATGCACATTGAGAGGACTCCTTGGCCATATGCACATTGAGCATACTCCTTGGCCACACACACCGAGAGGACTTGTGGGCAACACGCAGATTGTGAGGACTCCTTGGCCACACACACATTGAGAGGACTCATGAGCCACACACATTGAGGACTCAGGGACCACAAGTATATTGAGAGGACTCATTGCCAACACACACATTGAGAGGACTTCATGTCCACACACACATTAAGTAGACTTATGGGCCACAGACACATTGAGAGGACTTATGGGCCACAGACACATTGAGAGGACTCATGGGCTACAAGTACATTGAGAGAAATCATGGGCCACACGCACATTGAGAGGACTCCTTGGCCATATACCGATTGAGCATACTCCTTGGCCACACACACTGAGAGGACTTGTGGGCAACACACACATTGCGAGGACTCCTTGGCCACACACGCATTGAGAGGACTCATGAGCCACACACATTGAGAGGACTCATGGACCACAAGTATATAGAGAGGACTCATTGGCCACACACACATTGAGAGGACTTCTTGTCCACACACACATTAAGAGGACTTATGGGCCACAGACACATTGACAGGACTTATGGGCCACAAACACATTGAGAGGACTCATGGGCTAAGAGTACATTGAGAGAAATCATGGGCCACACGCACATTAAGAGGACTCATGGACTTCATGCACATTGAGAGGACTTATGGGTCACACATATATAGTGGGGAGGAACTTCTAAGCGCCTGCACAAAAATCCTCTTAATGTATTTAAGCAGCACTTTGCATGTTTTGTTCTAGTAATTTCCAGAACAATAGCTTATCACATCTCTTCCCGTGTTTCAGAAGCTGTTCGCTTTATTCCTGGAACTCCATATTCATGTACTTTGCAGGTGGAATATAAAGGGGTTGACCAGACTACAGATATTGATGACATATCGTGAGGATAGGTCATTAGTATCAATGGTGAGGGCGTTTGACACCCCGCACCCTCACTGATCAGCTGTTTTGGGCAGCCTCAATGCCGGAAACTATGCAGAGTACGGAGCAGAAGCAGAAGGCTTCGTACACTCAGTAGTTTCTGGCACCAGTCTATTCCAGTTCAGCTTCCATTCATTATAATAAAAGCTGTAGTATCCCAGCACGGCCATTACACAGTGTATGGAGTCTTCTGTTTCCAACTTGGTACACTATAGTTTTTGGCACTGTGGTTGATTGGTGAGGGTACTGTGGTAGGCGCATTTAGACTCTTGGTTTGGGTGCATAAATATTTTCCCTCTAGATATTTGCTGAGTTTTCAGCCCCTTCCTGATTCCTATGATATCCAGGGAAATAACCGAGCAAATCAAACAATTAATCTATAGTACTTCTCTTTCCCATGACTCTGGTTAACACTGGGGTACCCGGCTGGTCCCAGGAATTATTTGCCATTAGCTTTTGTGGTGGTTGAATCCATAGATAACTGAAGTGGCCAAATGGAGTGGTAGGAGGTATGCAACCATAACTCCCACCACTCCTATTGACAAATGTAGAAGTCAAACATTTTATGGAGATACAAACCTATTATGTGACTAATACACCTAGGTTTGGCACTGAAGACAGTAAATTGGTGTTTTAAAAATGGCACCTTAGCTCTCTGATTGACTGTGTGCTCTGTGCATAGTTCCTGGGGTATCCTTTCCTGCCCTGTCTCAATACTCATTGTGGCTGTGGCTGGAGAACTGAACAGATGGTGCTGGACTGAGGGAAGGTGAGTATCTACATCTCCCTTCTCTCCCCTCTGCGTATTCTATATAATAATGAGGAATAAAGATGAGCAAATTTTTCAAAAATTCAACAAGCCGGTTCGCCAAATTTTATTTTGATCCAAATATATTCACGACAAATTTTGTTAAAAAACAGCTATTTTCTAGCTGCAGAGAGCGTTTATAGGGGTATAGAACACTGTGCCTTGCAGTAGTGAAATAATACTGTGAGTCAGTATGACATGCAGATGACAGGCGTCGCTCTTAGAATCACTGCACAGTTCACTTATTTGGGCAGTCACGGGGCCAAAACTGACCAAATAACTCAAGTATGAACTCAGCCTTACAGGTCGATGTTAGCGCCAAGAAGAAGCAAGTCGTCAGCTGATTCCACATAGATGTCTACAGAACCTGTTCTATTAAACCCTTATACAAGCAGTAAGTTTGTGTTGACGTCACTGATTATTTTGCCCTTCCTGTGATCCGTCAGAACAATAACCCCCAAAAAACAGACCCAAAACTATGCACTGACTGACTTCTACCGCCGCTGCCTCCGTTAACCAATGCACCGCTACTTCCCAGGCATTCTACCCCGGGAACGTTTGGCTCCCGACCTCCCACTGCTGCCACCCTGCTGACTCCTGGCCACGCTAGCGATTTGCTGGCTCTGCCACTGCCTCACGGGCAAGCTGCCACCCTCTTCTCCCGATGATTAAGCCCCTTCATCAGAGGGAATGAAGACGTGATGATGGAGGTTTGCTACGTCGCTCCTCCCTGCGACTGCTCTATCCCACCGCACTATGCAAGACATGAGCCTCTCTATCTGAACCACAGGATGCCCCTACCTCTGGGCCCTTTGCGTTCTGCTGGACCGTACTCTCGGCGGATCCCCTCTGTTGGTCCGCCTTTTCTGGCGGTGTCTGCTTGCTGCCTCGCTCGCAGACGGTGCAGTTGCCCTCCTTCTGCTGTGTCGGTCTCCGCTGCTTCCTGCCACACACCCCCTCCTTGGATCTTCAGTATTGGCTGGGACCTGGTTACAGGTTTGAAGTTTAAAAGTATTGAATATATGTTGCTTCGTGTCCTCCTTTGCCTCCATGTTGGACCCGTCCTCCCCCATGCTCTATGTAATCGTTTTGTCGATCTCCTAGCTTCGTCTATTCATTTATAGGGGATATGGGACAGAAGGTTAAAATTTCTCAACTTTATAAAGTGTTTAAAAGTTTAGGCCTCTCCCCTGTGCAGGCCCTGGCACTTCTCTGTCTGACATACTGTTAGATCAAATAAATAAATAAATAGGAAATTAAAACACCTAATAAAACTCTGTAATTTTCTCACTTCAGCACACAACAGCTAATAAGCCCTTTTTTTAACACTTACACGCCAAAAAGGGCTTTAAAACATATAACTGCACCGCTAAATGGCAAATATATTTAACTTTTACCACTAATACACACCAAAAAGGGCTGTAATTTTTGCACTTCACCACACAACGGCTAATAAGCTTTTTTTCTCCACTAATACAAGCCCAAAAAATGCTTTAGAACATATAACTGCACCACACAAGGGCAAATAAGACGTAGAAATATTTCCTTGTAATAAACCCTGTTAATGGCTGTATCAAACAGCACTTGCACCGTAATACCAAGAACGGTTTGCTGGAATTACAGAGCTGTATAATGGCAATTTGGATCCGCAGTCAGTGCAGCAAGGTGTAATAGGATTGTTCCTATTACCCAGGCTGTAACCTCCCCTACTGAACCCTGTTCTACATAAATGCTGTGAAATGATTCCTCCCAATCCTTTCCCTACACCTTGAATAATCTTTCCCTGCACCTGTAAATCATTTTTTTAGCACAATGAAGTCTTTCTTACCACTGTCCCTAGCGCCTGCTGACGTCTCCCCCTGCACTAAGTACACTGGAAAATGGCAGAATCCAAGATGGCTGATGCTATTTATAGGGCTGTGACATCACAGGGCTGGCTGGCTGCTGATTGGCTGCATGCATGGCATTATGGGTGATCCCGCTTTCCCAGAGTTCCTTTCTCCATATCCTCACACGTGAAGCAGCCATTTTAGAAAAAAATGCGATTCGTTACCACAAAACGCAAGGAAATTTGGCGCAAATCAAATTTTTCCTGAAATTCTGATCGAATTCCACTTTGTCAATTCGCTCATCTCTAATGAGGAACATGTCACCTCCAACTTATCTGATAAACAGTATTACAAAGATCTACAGTATATATTCACATGTACTACAGATTTATGCAATTAAGTCATTTAATTTTAGGTGCAAATTTTGAAAAATAAGGAGCAGGAGAATATGGTAATGATCACATGGAGAAGATAACTGAATATTGGGAGTTTTGAGACAGATGTTGTGGAGCACAATTAGAATCTCAGTGATGATGTTTTGGGAGCCAGTTGACTATCCATTACATCTCTTTCCAGATTCTTCAAATAGACATTGTATCACAGATGATCTGAAAAATACTAAGGGAATTTTAATAAGATTTTATTTCAAGACACGGAGGCTCCTATTGCTTTAACCCTTTCTTTACTGTCCACCAATAGCAGCAAAGAAAACATGACATAAAGGAAGAAACCATGGCAACGACCCTCTTTTCCTGCCCCCACCTCATATCCAGGTCCGCGCCAAACAGGCGCAAGCTTTGATGGATCAGGAGCTTTCGGACCTCTACCAGAAAGGGGCGGTGGAACGGGCCCCAGACGGACATTCGGGAGTTGTCAGCAGCATTTTCCTAGTGGAAAAGAAAGGAGGGCAGATGCGCCCGGTAATCAATCTCCGAGCTTTGAATGCGTTCGTGAGGTACCGCCACTTCAAAATGGAGGGGATTCACATCCTCAGAGATCTTCTTCTGCAACGAGATTGGATGGTGAAGCTCGACCTCAAGGATGAATATCTGACGGTTTTGGTGTCAGAGTCTTCCAGAGACCTTCTGCGTTTCCTCTGGAAAGGGGACATTTGGCGGTTTACATGTCTCCCCTTTGGTCTCTCTTCAGCTCCTTGGTGCTTCACCAAATTAATGCGTCCAGCTATGGCTTGGTTACGCAGTCGAGGAGTGTGTCTAATAATCTACCTAGATGACATCCTTATCATGGCTCAGGACCGATCCATCCTTCTCAGTCATCTAGATTTGACAATGAATCTCCTGTCCCGTCTGTGCTGGTACCATTTCGCACCATGGACTTTCTGGGCTTCACGGTGGATTCGACCACGTCTACGCTACGCCTCCCTCGGGAAAAAATCCATTCCATCCGCAAGGAGTTACACCGCGCCTTGGTGGCTCTCCAGATCTCGCTGCGCCATCTGGCCCGCATTATCGACCTCCTGGCCTCCTCGATTCAGGCAATCTTCCCAGCCCTGCTGCATTACCGGGCCTTGCAACGCTTGATGATTGCCCACCTACACGCGGGGGCTTCATATGCAGATCTCATCTCGCTGTATTCGAATACCAGAGACGAGTTGTTATGGTGGATCCACAATCTCTCATCCTGGATCGGCAAGGCGATTTTTTCGGGCCCCAACCGGACTTTACGGTGGAGTCGGACGGCAGTCTTTGAGGTTGGGGCGCTCACTGTGAAGGTGTGACCACCGGAGAATGCTGGTCGGACGAGTCCCACCTCCACATCAATGCTCTGGAACTTCTGGCAGGATCCTTCGCGATTCTCAGTTTTGCGAATGGGGTGGCCAAGGCGTGCATCAGGCTGCGCATGGACAACGTCTCGGCGGTGAGGTACGTCAACTCCATAGGAGGCACTCATTCAGCTACGTTGTCTCGGCTAGCGAAGGACTTTTGGTCGTTCTGTCTGGCCAGGGACATTGTGGTACTGGCGGAATACCTTCCGGGGCTCCACAACACTCACCGGACTGGAGCTCTCGGTATCTCAAGGATGGCAGCAATTGAAAGTTTCACGAGAAGGTGTTCGCTGCTTTATCATCTCACTGGGGTCCCTTTTCTATCGACCTCTTCGCTTCCCGTTTGAACACTCAGCTTTCCAGTTTTTACAGCTGGCGCCCGGACCCGGACGCAGCAGCGGTGGACGCCTTCCTACAGGACTGGTCGGGGTCCCTGATGTACTCTTTTCCGCCATTTTCCATGATTCCATGGGTCCTGAGTCAAGTTCGCCAGCAATTGGCCGAGCTCGTTTTGGTGGTCCCCTTTTGCTAGAGCTGACAGTCGACACACTCTTCCTCCTGCCTTGCTTTCTGGATCTCTTACAAGGGCCATCGGGGCTTCAGCATCCTCTCATACTGAATGGCTCTCTTCGACTCCTGGCATGCAGAATTTCGGGAACTCCTGGGAAATCCGGGGAATTTTGGAAACGACTCAACGTCTTTTGGAGGACGCATGGGCTACCGGCACAAGAAGATCTTATAGAGCAGTCTGGAGATCTTGGTCTAACTGCTGCCTGGCTCGGGACTTGGATCCCTTTTCAGCTCCTGTAGCGGAGATTTTGCAGTTCCTTACTTCCTTGTTCGAAGAGGTCAAGGCTTCCCGCACAATTAACTTGTTTAGGTCAGCTATCTCCTCCGCTCATTAAGGTTTCGACGGGCGTCCGGTGGGCCGGCACCCCTTGGTGTGTCGTCTACTCCGTGGTTCGCCTGGCTAGGCCCCCGAGGCCTCGGTTCTCCACGACTTGGGATGTGTCTTGTGCTTTGTCTTTTTTCTCTACCTGGCCGTCCAACCCGGATCTCTCCTTGCGCCAGTTGTCGGCCAAGCTAGTTACACTCTTGTGTCTCATCTCTTGTAAGAGAGTATCCGATGTCCGGGCTCTGGATTATGATGCCCGTTCGTTCATTCCAGAGGGCGTTACCTTCAACATTACTCGCTGCACCAAGACGCACATCCACATGGTACATTATCCCACTTTCCCTTCGACCCCAGTGCTCTGTCCGGTACTCTGCCTCAAGGAACATGAGGCTCGTACGTTAGAGCATCGCTCTCCCGCGTCTCCCCAGCTTTTTCTTTCGTTCCATCGGCCCTTCTCCCCTGTCACCAGCACTACATTGGCTCGATGGGTTAAGTGGGTCATGTCCTTAGCGGGAGTGGACACGTCAGTCTTCACGGCTCACTCCACCAGAGGAGCGGCGGCCACTTCTATGGCGGTAGCAGGTGCTAAACCGGAAGACGTCATGAGGTTGGCGGATTGGTCCAGAGTATCCACCTTCAGGGAATTTTCGACCGCCACTACATGCTTTCTCGTCTGTTATGGGTCAGCTTTGAACTCGCAATAGGAGCCTCCGTGTCTTGAAATAAAATTGCATGATTTTCCTATTCTATGACGTAAAGTCATGATTTTATGAAAGACACAGAGGCGAGTATTGCCTCACCCTTTTGCCCACCCTGGTAATCCTTTTGGTGTCAATATGTGATTTATTTTGCCTTGATTAGTTGCATTGATAATGATATTTATCTTCGGGGATGTTTGCCCTTTTTAGGTGTAATTCCACGATTTCTGTCTTTCTTGTTTTGCAGGGTAGAATCATCGAGATCATTAGGAGCTTAACAGTGTAGCTCCAGTGTTGAGTTCGCCAGGCCGTGGCGGTGTTTCCAGTTCCAGAGAGTTCAGCAGTTCGTGCCGCATCGGTTGAAAAGGAATGTTCCGAATTTTTCCTGTTATTGAGTTGGTGTGACCTCGCTAAGAAAGAGGAAGGACTTAAGGATGTGGGGTCTATTATACTTGCACAAGATGGGGAGGGGCCTGTTGCCATGGTTTCTTCCTTTATGTCATGTTTTCTTTGCTGCTATTGGTGGACAGTAAAGAAAGGGTTAAAGCAATATTCGCCTCCGTGTCTTTCATAAAATCATGACTTTACGTCATAGAATAGGAAAATCATCCATTGACAGGTTTGATTGGTTGATATATTAACGTTAAGGACAGGTAGCTAACAATATCTTACACAGTAAAAGTTCCGAAAAGTTGAGAAATCTTTTTAATGGTCCAAGGTAGCAGAAGAAAAAATTGAAGCTGTCACGGGGAATGATTTGTTCCTCGCTGTACAGGACTCTAAAGAAGCTGAACTAGTGAAAGAAGAAATATGTGACAAGCGAGTGACAGACTGGTGGCAGGTGCTAAAGACGTGGTTCTTTGGCATGTTCCCATCCTTATCACTCTGTATTACATTTTGATTCATTACTTAGCATTGATGGCTTGTTGACTGTCATGTCATATTTGAACATTTTCTTTTTCAGTGACAAGATGTTTCAGAACATTTTTGTCTTCAGGTCAACCATCTAAGACATCAACCTTAATGGAGAATCCTAGGAAAGGAAGGACCACAAAGGAAGCATTCTAAATGGGCCCTGATTTTGTTGCATGGCTATACCAAGGAAGAAGTTACATCTTATTTTGACAAAAGATGAAGAACATTTTTATTACTGGGATCTTTAAGAAAATGTGTCAACTGAAAACAGATTCTATTGGGAATCCCACCAATCTGGAGAATAGGAAACCGTTGAAGTGTTTCTTTAGACAATTCCTACTTGTTCTAAGCTACCTGGACAATAAGCTGATCAAAAAGTGTCCCTTTGCTGAGAAACAGTTAATTGGGTTATCCGGGATTTTTTTTTTTCCTTTCCTTGTGCTTGCCCTGCCAGGCCTTGCAACTTACTAATGTACTTGAGTTGGGTGTGGTCCTCTATGGAGACTGGATTTCTTCTGATGTCACGACCAGGCCTCCCATGATCTCTTCTGTCAGAATCCACACCCAAATAGTTGCGATGTCAGACCTATGTGATCTTGATCCACAAGCAGGGCAGGTGGAGTCACTGCTTGTCATATCAAGGCTGTGTGGGAGGAAACAGTAGGAGGGGGCAGCAAAGGGATGATGGAAGGTGTAGTCGGCTGAGTTTTGACCCAGGGAAGGGTGTAGTAGGCGTTGTAGAAAGGCACAAGGGACCATCATAGATGGAAGATATGTGTCACCGAGGTTCCTGGCCTCGGTGAAGTAGGAGCCAGTAGTGTAAATGTCCGCAGCAGTTGCTGATGGACACTTTGATAGTTAGCATAGCTGTGAAAAGCTAATCCGGGCCGGCCTTTACTGGGAGCAGCCAAAGTGCAGGGAGGGTTGGCTGTTCCCCATGGTCCAGGCCGGGTTTTGACAGGCTTACAAAAAGTCAGCCAGCAGGGTCAGTGGTGATTACCTGGCTGATGGTGGAGCTCTGTGTAGCTGTGTGTTTTTGGAGCCGAGTGAAAACCAGAGGGTCTCTGCTGAGAGACAAAGGACAAAGCACAAAGCAAGGTTCCCATCCACTCCGTGGGGAGTACGGTACTGTGCCCTAAAACTTTCTATGTGATTTTTGAGATTCAAGACTGAACTGTTTTTCTTTAAGTGTCAGCTGAAGTAAGCTGATCACTTCCGCCTGTTGAATTGTGGTGTGCCAACAATAAAAGACATTTATTACTTTGATTTCCACCACTAAAAGGCTACTGTGTATTTATCTGAAGGCTACCATTTGGGAAATCCCTACAATTGGTGTCGGATGCGGGCACACCCAGGATTGCTTGAAGCAGCAACAAGTTAAATGTCAGAAGCTGTTTTTTTTTCTCTGGTTGGACTCTTAAAGGACCAGTAGCCTAAATTACTGAATGGATTTTTTTTGTTGAAAGGAAGTTTTTCAATTGATGTCCTGGGTTAAAGCAGCAGCGGAGCTTCAACAAGAATCAATGAAAATGGAGGATCTTATCAAGCAGATGGTGCAGAGCAATCTACAGCAGCAACAGGCATTGGAGCAACAACGGCAGGCTAATGCCCATCAGCAGGAGACGAACCGCCTACTGGCGGAGCAAATTGCAACCCTAAGAGAGAGGGTGGCCGCACAACCAGCGGGGTATGTGGCTGAACAGAATGTGGGCGGAATAAAAAACGTGCAATCTGCCTTACAAAAAATGACCGCAGAGGATGACGTAGAAGCCTTCCTCACCGTCTTTGAGCGGGTCGCTGAGCGGGAGAGACTACCAGTTGAGCAATGGGCCGAGGTGCTGGCCCCCTTCCTCTCAGGCGAACCCCAGAAGGCGTATTATGACTTATCATTGCAGGATGCACGGGAATACTCCAGACTGAAGGCAGAAATATTGGCACGTCTGGGGGTAACCATCACAGTCCGAGCTCAGAGGGTGCACCAGTGGGGGTTTCAGAGAGGCAAGCCTCCCAGGTCCCAAATGTTTAATCTACTGCACCTCGTCCAAAAATGGCTACAGCCGGATGTCTGTTCCCCAGCCAAAATGGTGGAGCGGGTCGTAATGGACCGATTCCTGCATGCTCTCTCTAAGCCGGTACAGTGCTGGGTTGCACAAGGAAATCCGCGGACTGCAGATGACTTAATAGGTTTGGTAGAGAGGTACTATGCTGTAGAGCCAACCATGGCTGCCTCAGGATCCTTGAACTCCCCCTACTGGAAGGCACGGGTTGACACTGAAGTGCAGAAAAAGGGACTAAAACCCCCCGGGGTGGACGTTATGAGGCCAAGAGTCTATCAGAACCAACGCCACGACCGTCTTTAAGAGAGGTCATCTGCTGGAAGTGCCGTGGCCTGGGACATATGGCAGCCCAATGTCCCATCAGCCCAGAACAAATGGACTGTTCTGTGGGGAGACGAACCTCACTGTTTGCGTGTAGTGCGGTTCCTAATGTTGAGGGAGGACTCCCTTTTTGTACAATTAGTGTGAATGGCAACCCCACAAAGGGACTTCTGGACTCAGGGAGCCTGGTCACGCTCCTAACAGCCCGTATTCCTCATAAGTTGGTTCCTGGGAAGACCTTGGGAGTCACCTGCATTCATGGTGATACCAAGGTCTACCCAATAGCCCAGGTGACCTTAAAAACAGAAGAGTGTACGGTATACCACCAGGTAGGGGTAGTGCAGGGGTTGATGCATGAGATGATCATTGGCCGAGACTGTCCTGTGTTCTGGGACCTGTGGGCCAAGGCAGTACCGCAGCAACACCCTGGTGCTGCAGACAGCCCCGTGCTCCTTGACCCTGAGATGGTCCCTGACTTTCCGTTCTCGGCCATGGTACAGTAGGTGAGAATGAGAAAGAGTCTGCCCTTGAGGAGACGGTCCCCGACTTAGAGGTGTCTCGGGGAAACTTTGGGACTGCTCAGTTCCGAGATGAGACTCTAAAAGGGGCCTTAAACAATGTGGGGGTAGTAAATGGGGCACCTCAAGAGCCAGGGGCAGACAAAAGGTACCTTCACTTTGCAATGAATGAAAACTTGTTGTACCGGGTGACTAAAATCCGGGAAGAATTAGTTGAACAGCTCGTGGTTCCTAAAGAATACCGACGCATGGTAATGGACCTGGCACATAACCATGTATTAGGGGGACACTTAGGGGCTGAGAAAACGCTTGAAAGGGTTTTGCAGAGGTTTTATTGGCCCGGGTGTTACAGGGAAATTAAGGATTACTGCCAATCCTGCCCCACGTGCCAAGTAACCTCTCCAGTCGCAAACTTCCGCAGCCCTCTAATACCATTACCAATTATCGAGATACCATTCGAGAGAATTGCGATGGATTTAGTCGGGCCTTTGGTAAAATCCGCAAGGGGGCACCAATATATATTAGTGGTAATGGATTATGCTACCCGATACCCTGAGGCGGTGCCCTTGAGGAAAGCTACCTCTAAAGTTATAGCCAGAGAACTGTTTCAGATTTTCTCCAGAACAGGGCTGCCCAAGGAGATCCTGACTGACCAGGGGACCCCGTTCATGTCCAGGGTCATGCAGGATCTCTGTAAAGTATTAAAAATTAACCAGTTGCGTACCTCAGTGTACCACCCACAGACAGATGGCCTGGTGGAACGCTTCAATAAAACTTTGAAGGCCATGTTGAAAAAAGTGGTTGAGAAAGATGGCAGATATTGGGATTACCTGTTGCCTTATCTACTGTTCTCAATCAGAGAGGTACCCCAAGTGTCAACAGGTTTCTCGCCTTTTGAGTTGTTGTATGGAAGGCATCCACGAGGCCTGTTAGATATTGCTAAGGAGACCTGGGAGAGTGAGGTCACGCCTTACAAAAGTGTCATTGAACATGTGACTACATTGCAGGAGCGAATAGCTCAAATGACACCTATTGTGAAAGAGCATATGCTCCAAGCACAGGAGGCGCAAGCGAACGTATACAACAGGACCGCCCGTTTTAGACAGTTCAGTCCTGGGGACCGTGTTTTAGTCTTAGTCCCCACAGTGGAGAGCAAGTTCCTGGCCAAGTGGCAAGGGCCCTATGAGATAACTGAGAGGGTGGGCGAAGTTAATTACCGGGTATATCAGCCAGGTAGGAGAAAGCCCTATCAAATCTACCACATCAACTTGTTAAAACCATGGAAGGATAGGGACCCTCCTGAGAGCCCATGTCTGTTGACCCAACCAGACTCCACCATCGACAATGTAAAAATTGCCGAAACCCTGTCCCCTTCCCAAAAATACCAATGCCGGCTCCTGTTACAGCAGAATAGGGACTTGTTTACAGAAACCCCTGGCTTAACCAAGGTCGTGGAACATGAAATTCTAACAGAACCTCAGGCGCGAGTAAATTTAAAACCGAAGGGATACCTGAGGCCCGAAGGGAGATAGTTTCCAAAGAGGTCCAGAGAATGTTAAAACTGGGGGTAATTGAGGAATCCAAAAGTGGGTGGTCTAGTCCCATAGTGCTAGTCCCGAAGCCCAATGGAGAATGGCGATTTTGTAATGACTACCGAAAATTAAACGAGGTGTCCAAAGTAGATGCTTATCCCATGCCCCGGGTGGATGAGCTCATTGAGAGACTAGGGCCAGCTCGATACATAATGACCCTGGATCTTACAAAGGGATACTGGCAAATTCCGTTGTCGAGAGAAGCTAGGGAAAAAACTGCGTTTGCCTCCTGAAGGGTCCTTCCAGTACGTTAGGATGCCGTTTGGGTTGCAAGGGGCCCCTGCCACCTTCCAGAGAGCTATGGACCAAATCTTACGCCCTCATCGAGAATATACGGCCGCTTACTTGGATAATATAGTGATCTTCAGTCAAGATTGGGAGAGTCACCTCAGTAAATTTCAGAGCATCCTAGATGCACTACGAAAGGCCGGGTTTACTACAAATCCAAGTAAGTGTGCCATGGGGTTGGAAGAGGCTCGATACTTGGGATATATCGTAGGAAGAGGTATAATAAAACCCCATGTAACTAAAGTGGAAGCTATCCAAAAATGGCCCCGCCCACTTACCAAGAAACAGGTCAAAGCCTTTCTCGGTATTGTGGGATACTACAGGAGATTTGTTCCTAAGTTTGCAGAAATAGTAGTACCCCTGACCGACCTTACAAAAGGGGGGAAGTCTGCTGTGATCAAGTGGTCCCCGGAGGCTGAAGAGGCCTTCCAAAAACTTAAGTCCGCCCTCTGTAGACAGCCCATCTTGGTAGCCCCTGACTTCTCCCTGGACTTTATTGTTCAGACAGATGCATCAGAAGTAGGCATAGGGGCAGTAATGTCTCAAGTCATAAATGAGGAGAAACATCCCGTGTGTTACCTCAGCAGAAAACTGTCCCCGGCAGAGCGGAATTACTCTATAATTGAAAGGGAATGCTTAGCCATTAAGTGGGCCCTTGATTGTCTCCGATACCATCTCCTGGGACGGAGATTTACACTGGTCTCGGATCATGCCCCTCTGCAATGGTTAAGAGAGAAAAAGGGTAAGAATGCCCGTGTCACCCGTTGGTTTCTAGCTCTACAGGACTTTAGGTTTTCGGTAGAGCATAGGCCAGGAAGGCTACAAGGAAATGCGGATGCCCTATCCAGAGTACACTGCATGTTTGCTGGAGTTGCCCAGACCCCCGGCTTTGGGCAGAGGGGGGGGATATGTAGAAAGGCACAAGGGACCATCATAGATGGAAGATATGTGTCACCGAGGTTCCTGGCCTCGGTGAAGTAGGAGCCAGTAGTGTAAATGTCCGCAGCAGTTGCTGATGGACACTTTGATAGTTAGCATAGCTGTGAAAAGCTAATCCGGGCCGGCTCTTACTGGGAGCAGCCAAAGTGCAGGGAGGGTTGGCTGTTCCCCATGGTCCAGGCTGGGTTTTGACGGGCTTACAAAAAGTCAGCCAGCAGGGTCAGTGGTGTGATTACCTGGCTGATGGTGGAGCTCTGTGTAGCTGTGTGTTTTTGGAGCCGAGTGTCTCTCAGCAGAGACCCTCTGGTTTTCAAAGGACAAAGCACAAAGCAAGGTTCCCATCCACTCCGTGGGGAGTACGGTACTGTGCCCTAAAACTTTCTATGTGATTTTTGAGATTCAAGACTGAACTGTTTTTCTTTAAGTGTCAGCTGAAGTAAGCTGATCACTTCCGCCTGTTGAATTGTGGTGTGCCAACAATAAAAGACATTTATTACTTTGATTTCCACCACTAAAAGGCTACTGTGTATTTATCTGAAGGCTACCATTTGGGAAATCCCTACAGCGTTTACATCTTTGGATGATCTCGCACCACACAGCACTATAGGAAGTGTTGTGGCTACTGCCCATCTACGCCCACAAACTGGAAGTTTGGGTTTTAAATAATGGAGTTCAGAGAGAGCATGGAGATTGAAGTGAAGACGACATTTACGCTATTATACTCTGTAGTTGTCTAGATGAGGTTTATTCAATTAAATGACATTTTATTATGATCCCATACAATAACTTTAAGAGCAGCCACCCGAACCATGTACCCTACTGATCATACTTTCATGGTGATTCTGAAACCAGCCTCCCTTTGGCCTCAGGTTGTTGGGTAAGCCCTGCTGGTCCTGACCACAGTGCTGCTACAGTCCACTCCCAGCAGCTGCAGCTAATCATGAAAACTAGATCCTCCTACATCTCATCAGTCTATGAACGTATTTAAACATACTTACCATCATGTTAAAAGTAAAATTTGGGGCATTAAAGGCTCCACCCCTGACTGCCCCCCAAAACATCCTGGAATTCCCACAAGATAGCAACTTTTGCAGCCTTGTTCACGGTATTTTCCCAGCAAAATCAGGACAGTTGGCAAGTATGCTTAAAGGGCTCATCACCTCGCCTGTGTTTCAAGGTATATCCTTTGCATGATTCTTGTTCTCATTTGCTATTGATCCTGACCCTGACCTTGGCTTAATTTATAGCTTACACGTATGTCTTGCCCCTCGGTATTGTTGCCTTATACCTGTTGTTCTACTCTTGGTTCTGACTCCTGACCCATTCTATGACAATGTCTTTATCTCATTCCCTGGCTTGTTGCATGCTGACCGCTATCCCATGGTTACCTTTCTGATTACACTTCAGTTTTCTGTAGCCACCAATGCAGAGATTAAGAGTTGCATACATCTTCGTGGGGTCATTTCTTAAACCCTTCACACTGGCTTGCTAGCATCAAACTGAGGACAGTCCATTGATTTTAATGGACACTGTAGTTTTTCCTGTGAAGGGACTGCAGGAAAGTTGAAAACTTACTGCTAGATTATTGAATGCTGTGGGACCAAGCAGTTCTGTGATCAACTTATTTTGAGAGAATTCTTTTAACATAACAAGTGTTAGAGGAGAACTATAGTGACACAGAAAAGAGAACTATAAGGTTCCATTCACACGTCCGCAAGTGTTGTCTAATTGCGGAACAGGTGCGGACCTATTATTCTCTATGGGGGCTGAATGGATGCGGAGAGCACACTATGTGCTCTCCGCATCCGCATTTCCAGAGTGCAGCCCTGATCTTGCGGTCCGCAGCTCCGGAAAAAAATAGAGCATGTCCTATTCTTGTCCGCAATTGCGGACAAGAATAGGCATTTCTATGGGGGTGCCGGCCGGGTGTATTGCGGATCCGCAATACACTACGGAAGTGTGAATGAACCCTAAGACTTAATTTTAATATTCAGTAATATTTGATTTGTTAAAAATGTGTAAATAGTTTTCTCTTAAAATGATGCTGTAGTTCAGTCAATTGTTGTAAATACCTACAGTAATTTTGGTATTCTCTCAATCAGCATGATGAAGTCTCCTAGGAGCTCTCGGAGGTGCTGAGCGCTTGTTGGCTGCTATTCCTTCACTCTGCAGCTCAACTCATCCCAAACCATCTCAACTGGGTTAAGATCGGGTGATTGTGGAGGCCATGTCATCTGAGGCATCACTTGATCACTCTCCTTCTTGGTCAAATAGCCCTTACGTAGCCTGGAGATGTGTTTGGGGTCATTGTCCTGTTGAAAAACAAATTCCCACTAAGCACAAACCAGATGGGATGGCATGACACCTACAAAGCACCTCCACACCATCATACCTCCTCGTCTTCCATGCTACACATGTAGAAACCATCCGCTCACATTTTCTGTGTCTCACAAAGACATGGCGGTTGGAACCAAAAATCTCAAACTTCATTTCATCAGACCAAGGCCTCCTGCACACGACAGTATTTTTTCACGGTCCGCAAAACGGGGTTCCGTTGGTCCGTGATCCGTGACCGTTTTTTTGTCCGTGGGTCTTCCTTGATTTTTGGAGGATCCACGGACATGAAAAATGAAAAAAAAAAATCAAGTTTGCCATTGAAATGATAGGAAAAAACGGACACGGATCACGGACACGGATCACGGACGCGGATGACAATCTCGTGTGCATCCGTGATTTTTCACGGACCCATTGATTTAAATGGGTCCGCGAACCGTTGACCGTGAAAAAAATTAGGACAGGTCATATTTTTTTCACGACCAGGAAACACGGATCACGGATGCTGCTGCCAAACGGTGCATCTTCTGATTTTTCCACGGACCCATTGAAAGTCAATGGGTCCGCGAAAAAAAACGGAAAACGGAACCACAGACGCGGATGCACACAACGGTCGTGTGCAGGAGGCCCAAAGCACAGATTTCTGTTGGTCTAATGTCCATTCCTTGTGTTTCTTAGACCAAGCAATTCTCTTCTTCTTCTTGTTCCTCAATCGTGGCTTCTTTGCAGAAATTCAGCCATTAATGCCTGATTCTCACAGTCTCCTCTGAACAGTGGATCTTGAGATGTCTGCAATCCATTAGTGGTGGTCGTGCTTGCACACTATAGGAAAAAGCATCGCCTCTTTGGTGGCCGGGATCGTGGGAGTGCACATAGGCTGGCGGTTTTTCCTATAGTGTGCAAGCTCCTGCGGGCAGTGTGAAGTAGCCAAATTTATGTTTTCTACAGCATAGATAACTCTTAGGCCACTTTCACACGGGCGTTGTGGAAAAAGGTGCGGGTGCGTTGCGGGAACACCCGCGATTTTTCCGCGCAAGTGCAAAACATTGTAATGCGTTTTGCACCCGCGTGAGAAAAATCGCGCGTGTTTGGTACCCAAACCCGAACTTCTTCACAGAAGTTCGGGCTTGGGATCGGTGTTCTGTAAATAGTATTATTTTCCCTTATAACATGGTTATAAGGGAAAATAATAGCATTCTGAATACAGAATGCTAAGTAAAACAGGGCTGGAGGGGTTAAAAAAAAATAAAAAATCATTTAACTCACCTTAATCCACTTGCTCGCGATGCCCGGCATCTCCGTCTGACTCTTTACTGTATAGGACCTGTGGTGAGCATTAACTATAGTTTAAGGACCTGGGATGACGTCACTCTGGTCATCACATGGTACGTCACATGATCTTTTACCATGGTGAATTACCATGGTAAAAGATCATGTGACGTACCATGTGATGACCAGAGTGACGTCATCCCAGGTCCTTAAACTATAGTTAATGCTCACCACAGGTCCTATACAGTAAAGAGTCAGACGGAGATGCCGGGCATCGCGAGCAAGTGGATTAAGGTGAGTTAAATGATTTTATTTATTTTTTTAACCCCTCCAGCCCTGTTTTACTTAGCATTCTGTATTCAGAATGCTAATATTTTCCCTTATAACCATGTTGTAAGGGAAAATAATAAGGTTCGGGTCTCCATCCCGATCGTCTCCTAGCAACCGTGCGTGAAAATCGCACCGCATCCGCACTTGCTTGCGGATGCTTGCGATTTTCACGCAACTCCATTCATTTCTATGGGGCCTGCGTTGCGTGAAAAACGCACAAAGAGGAGCATGCTGCGATTTTCACGCAACGCAAAAGTGATGCGTGAAAATCACAGCTCGTGTGCACAGCCCCATAGAAATGAATGGGTCAGTATTCAGTGCGGGTGCAATGCGTTCACCTCCCGCATCCGCGCGGAATACTCGCTCGTGTGAAAGGGGCCTTAGTCTACCTTTCCTGAGGAGGTCCTCCTGACAGCCAATTTCATCATAGAGTTTGATGGTTTTCATGACTGCGCTTAAGGATTCCTTCAAAGTTCTGGACATTTTCTGAACTGACTGACTTTCACGTCTTCAAGTAATGATGGACAGTCGTTTCTCTTTAGTTGAGTGGTTCTTGCCATAATGTGGATTAGAACAGTAGTAGAATAGAGCTGAACATTGTACAGACCTGTGGACCAATCCTACCTCTGCACAACACAATGGATGGGCTCGAATACATTATGAAGGCAAGAAATTCCACAAATTAACTCCTGACAATACATACCTGTTAATTGAAAACCACCGTTTTCATGTCTTCAGTATGAATCTACAATATAGAAAATAAAAAATAAGAGAAACCATGGAATGAAATGATGATATTATTATACACAAAAATATAAGGTTTGATAACCATTTTCATAATGGACATTCTATTCATGATATAAATATTATCATTATAATTATATACAGAAATATAAGGTTTTATTACGGTATATTATTTTTATACATAATATCAATTAAGTTATTACTACATAATTTATCCAAATTGTTACATATCATATATTATTTGACACACATTATTATTATTTTTGAAGTGGAATTAACAATAATTAAAGGGATTCTATCATCAGCATTGACCTATGGTGCTATTTACATGTATCTACTGTCTATGCTCCCATCATTCATAAAATGGTTTTGTTTAAGCTCAAAAGTATCACGTTTATGTCAAAAATCAACTTTGAAAATGTAGCTGACCTCACCAACAGGTAGCTCATGAGTCATTAGAGTGTTGCACAAGACAAGGCAAGTCAAGCACTGACTGGTGTCTGAAGTCCTGTGGCTCCAGAGGCTCCTGCGTCACAGCAATCAGCTGACATCAGTTCCAGCGCATGCGCAGTAAGCAATTGAAGCCGAGGTGTCAGGATCGCAGTAGCACACGGAAGACTTCTACACCCACATGAGATTTCGTACTGCCAGATGCTAATGTCAGGAAGGCAAGCGGAGGTCTGTAAGAGGGAGATGTGTGGGAGAACGGAAGGGGATGAAGACTCGTGACTAGAGATGAGCAAATCGAAGTTGACGAAGTGAAATTCGATACGAATTTCAGGAAAAATTTGATTCACGCCGAATTTCCTCACGCTTCGTGGTAACGAATTACATTTTTTCCTAAAATGGCTGCTGCACGTGTTAGGGCATGGAGCCAAGAACTCTGGGAACGAGGGATCACCCATAATGCCATGCATGCAGCCAATCAGCAGCCAGCCCTGTGATGTCACAGCCCTATAAATAGCCTCAGCCATCTTGGATTCTGCCATTTTCCAGTGTACTTAGTGCAGGGAGACACGTCAGCAGGCGCTAGGGACAGTGCTAGGAAAGACTTCATTGTGCTGAAAAAACAATTTGCAAGTTTAAGGAAAGATTAGTCAAGGTGTAGGGACAGAATAGGGAGGCATCATCTACACTATAAAAGGAGAACAGGGTCCAATAGGAGCAATTCTATTACACCATCTGCAGTAATTGGGGATCCAAATTGCAGTTATACTGCTGCTTTTAGGTTGTTTGCACTATATGATACATCACTAATTCCAGCAAACCTTGCTTGTGATTGGGGTGCAAGTGCTGTGTGATATAGCCATTTACGGTGTCACGGGGTTCCGAAGGTGCACTCGGTCCCCCATTGCCTGCAGAACTGTTGCTTAGCTTTTGGAATGAGGTTCTGTGTTTGACCTCATTCCCAGGGCGGCTTTACTAGCTGGGTGGCTCCCTGCTCCTAGTCTGCCTTGAGCGCCGAGCTGATCACTCGGTGCTCGACTGGTTGGTCTGTCGGTCATGTGACGCTGGCCACGTCACATGACCCTCACTCCCCACTATAAATACAGGCAGCCTGCTGGCTACAGGTTGCCTGTTAATTTCTAGGTTCCTGGTATTTGTTGGACTGCTGAATACTTACCTGATCCTGTTCCTTGACCATCCTTTTGCCTGATCCTCCTGTACTGCGCTTCCGTCCTGGTATTGTGACCTCAGCTCCCACCTGACTACTCTCTTAGGACTCCTCTTGTACTTCTCTGCTCTCCTGGTATTTATGACCCCGGCTTCTCCTGACAATTCTCTGCTTGCTCCATTTGTACTTTGCAGCTTTCCTGGTATTGACTCGGTCCGTTCACGTCCTGTTGTTTGTCTGTCTGTCATCCCTGCACTTACTCCAAGTTAGGGATTGCCGTCCAGTTGTCCCCTGTCATTAGGACTCGCGAGGCAAGTAGGCAGGGCCAGGGGTAAGGGTGGAGCGCAGTGGTCACTTCCCTCCCCCTGTGTGTGTGTGTGTACGCGACCGTTACAGATTAACAGGCCCAATAACCACTGTATTATGAATCCTCTGGTGACCCTGACTGACCATGTCTCTAATCTGACGCAGAGGGTGCAGGAGTTAGGGGAAAAACTCAGTTCTTTTGAGTTAGGGCAAGGTTCTTCCACTCCTCAGGCCTCCAGTCTGCATTTTTAGCCCCAGATTAAGCTCCCAGAACCCTTTTCTGGAGACCGGAGGAAGTTTCTCTCTTTTAGGGAGAGTTGCAAACTTTACTTCCGTTTGCGCCCCGTGTCCTCTGGCCCCGAGAGTCAACGCGTGGGCATTATCATTTCCCGATTACAGGGTGATCCCCAGCACTGGGCGTTCTCTTTACCTGCTGGCACCAGTTGTTTATATTCTGTGGAGGGGTTCTTTCAGGCCTTGGGTACCCTCTATGATGAACCAGACAGGGCTCTAGTAGCCGAGACGGCTCTAAAGGCACTGGTTCAGGGCAATTTACCAGCGGAGGATTATTGCACCCAATTCAGAAGGTGGTGTGTCCCCTCAGGATGGAACGAACCAGCCCTGAAGAGTCAGTTCAGGTCAGGTCTGTCTGATAAATTAAAGGATCTTCTGGTCAGTTATCAACTTCCAGAGACCTTAGAGGAGATGATGACCCTTGTTGTCCGACTTGACCGACGGGTTAGAGAGAGACGACAGGAACAACAGTTCTCTTCCCAGATGGGGGTCCAGCCAGAGGCCTATCCCAGAGACAATGCTGAGGTCTCCACCGAGGAACCCATGCAGGTTGGCATGACCCGAGGGAATCTTCGCCGCAGACGTGGAGAATGCTTTTACTGTGGAGATCCTGACCATTGGATCAACCAGTGTCCTAAGAAGGTCCTCTCTGTCAAGTCTCCTAAGACAAGGCAACCTAAAGACCAGGTACACCCTGAATTTTCTAAATGTAAGCTTTCGGTACCCATTACGATTTCTCTGGGAGTAGATAAATGGCCGGTTAAGGCCTTTATTGATTCTGGCTCAGCGGCTAGCTTTATTGACTCTGAGTATGCTGTAAGATTGGGTATTCCTATGTTTGCCTTACCAACTCCTATCCATGTCATGGCTATTGATGCTACTCCTCTTATTGGTGGTACGGTGAGCTTATGTACCTCGGAGATTTCTCTAACCGTGGGTGTGTGCCACTCAGAGAGATGTTCGCTTCTAGTCCTGGAGAACCTACCTGCTGAGGTGGTACTAGGGTTTCCTTGGCTCCGACTACATAACCCCACTATAGATTGGTCCAATGGGGAGTTGGTGAGATGGGGGCCTAAGTGTGACTCGTGCTTGTCCGTGGTACAGGCTGGGGTCTCAGTAAAGTCTGATACTTTACCCTCTGTTGTTAGAGAATATTCTGATGTATTCTCATCACCAACCCCGGAGGTTCTACCCCCCCATAGACCTTATGATTGTACCATAAAGCTAGTAGAGGGGGCCAAGTTTCCTAAAGGACGAATTTATAATCTTTCTATGCCCGAACGCAAGGCCATGGAAGGAGAGCCTTGGTAAAGGGCATATTAGACCTTCTGTCTCTCCTATGGGGGCGGGGTTTTTCTTCGTTAAGAAAAAAGATGGTGGTCTTAGGCCATGTATCGATTACCGGAGATTAAATAAAATCACTGTCCAGAATAGATACTCCCTCCCATTGATTCCGGATTTATTTAACCAGGTTCTGGGGGCAACCTGGTTTTCCAAAATTGACCTGAAAGGGGCATACAATCTAATCCGAATCAAGGAGGGAGACGAATGGAAGACGGCGTTCAATACTCCAGTAGGACACTTTGAATATAAAGTGATGCCTTTTGGACTCAGCAATGCCCCAGCTGTGTTCCAAAACTTCATGAATGACATTCTTAGGGAGTACTTAGGTAAATTTGTTATTGTCTATCTTGACGACATTTTGATATTCTCTCCTGACTTCGAATCCCATGTGTCTCATGTTAAACAAGTATTAGAGGTGTTGAGGGAGAATCAGCTATCCGCTAAACAAGAGAAATGTGTCTTTGGTGTACAGGAGATTCTGTTTCTGACTCCTCACGCCTTCAAGATGGATCCTGGTAAGGTACTAGCAATTAAGGAATGGGTAAGACCTTCATCCTTAAAGGCCTTACAACGGTTCTTAGGTTTCGCCAATTACTATCGTAAATTTATTATGAATTTTTCCGTAATTGCTAAACCATTGACCGACCTTACTAAGAAATGGGCGGATTTGGAGAATTGGTCTACTGAGGCCATTTCTTCATTTGAAAAATTAAAAAAGGCATTTAGTAGCGCTCCCATTCTTATCCAGCCTGATCAGGAGAAACCTTTTATTGTGGAGGTGGATGCGTCCGAGGACGGCGTAGGAGCAGTCCTTTCACAAGGTCCTGCTAGCCTCACTAATCTGAGACCATGTGCCTTCTTCTCCAGGAAATTCTCTCCCACGGAGAGAAACTACGACATAGGGAATAGGGAGCTGCTGGCCATTAAATGGGCATTTGAGGAGTGGAGGCATTTCCTGGAGGGGGCAAGACATTGTGTAACTGTTGTCACTGACCATAAAAACCTTATGTTTCTCGAGTCTGCTAAGAGGTTGAATCCCCGTCAAGCCAGATGGGCTCTGTTTTTTACTCGTTTTGATTTTTCCATCACGTTCAGGCTGGGAAGTAAAAATGTGAAGGCGGACGCATTATCTCGGAGCTTCCAGGCTTTTCAACCTACTGAGGTACCACCTGAATCCATCCTACCAGCAAAAATCTTCTTAGCAGCTCTTACCCAGGATATCTCGGCTCGCATTAGGTCTGAACAACATCTGGCACCAGTATCCACCCCAACAGATAAGTTGTTTGTTCCCGTACAATTTTGTCTCCAGCTGTTGGGTGAGTGTCACGATTCTGCCTTTTGTGGACATCCGGGTGTTGAGGGCACTAAGGATCTGGTTTCTAGATCTTATTGGTGGCCCACTCTAACTAGGGATGTCAAGTCCTACGTGTCAGCCTGTGAGGTTTGTGCCAGGTCCAAGACACCTAGGACTCGCCCTGCTGGTAACCTACGACCCCTACCCATTCCCAGTAGACCCTGGTCCCATATCTCGATGGACTTTATAACTGACCTACCGCTGGCGGAGGGTAAGACTGTGGTTTGGGTAGTGGTCGATAGGTTTAGCAAGATGGTTCATTTCATTCCCCTGTCTAAACTTCCGAATGCTAAAACCCTGGTGTCTATTTTTGTGAGAGAGATTGTTCGTTTACATGGCATCCCGGAAAATATTGTTTCTGACAGGGGTGTGCAGTTTGTGTCCAAATTCTGGAGGGCCTTCTGTCAAAGATGTAAAATTTCATTGTCTTTTTCTTCCGCCTACCATCCTGAGAGTAATGGGCAGACTGAACGCCTTAATCAGTCTGTGGAACAATTCTTGAGGTTGTATGTTGCTGATGACCAGCAATTATGGGTCAAATTCCTTCCGTTGGCTGAATTTGCTTTGAATAACCGTGTCAATTCTTCTGCTGGGGTCTCCCCTTTCTTTTGCAACCATGGTTTTCATCCCCGTTTTCATTCTGGGTCGTCCGTCTCCTCCTCTAACCCTGAAGCGGATAAACTCTCCTCCGAACTGTGCACAGTTTGGGCCCGAGTTCAATCGAACCTAGAAAAGGCTCAATGTTCTCAAAAACTCAAGGCCGATAGGAGACGTTCAAGGGGGGTAAACTTTCAGGTTGGGGATAAAGTATGGTTGTCCTCCAAGAATCTATCTCTCAAGGTAACTTCTAAAAAATTTGCTCCTCGTTTTATTGGACCATATAAGATCACGGAAGTGATTAACCCGGTATCTTTTAGGTTGGAGCTGCCTGAGTCATTCCACATTCATAATGTGTTCCATAATTCTCTGCTTAAAAAATATTTTGAACCGGTAGTACCATCAAAAGCCTCGCCTCCGCCGGTTCTTGTTAATGATGCTGTCGAGTATGTGGTGTCTAAAATAGTGGATGTCAGGAAGGTGCGTAATTCCTTGCAGTACCTGATTCACTGGAAGGGGTATGGACCTGAAGAGAGATCTTGGGTACCTGCCAGGGAGGTTTATGCTCCTAGACTTGTTCGTAAATTTCATTTAGAACACCCTGAAAAGCCATCGCCTGAAGTCTTGGGTCCGGTGGCCCCTCGTAAAAGGGGGGGTACTGTCACGGGGTTCCAAAGGTGCACTCGGTCCCCCATTGCCCGCAGAACTGTTGCTTAGCTTTTGGAATGAGGTTCTGTGTTTGACCTCATTCCCAGGGCGGCTTTACTAGCTGGGTGGCTCCCTGCTCCTAGTCTGCCTTGAGCGCCGAGCCGATCACTCGGTGCTCGACTGGTTGGTCTGTCGGTCATGTGACGCTGGCCACGTCACATGACCCTCACTCCCCACTATAAATACAGGCAGCCTGCTGGCTACAGGTTGCCTGTTAATTTCTAGGTTCCTGGCTATTTGTTGGACTGCTGAATACTTACCTGATCCTGTTCCCTGACCATCCTTTTGCCTGCTCCTCCTGTACTGCGCTTCCGTCCTGGTATTGTGACCTCGGCTCCCACCTGACTACTCTCTTAGGACTCCTCCTGTACTTCTCTGCTCTCCTGGTATTTATGACCCCGGCTTCTCCTGACAATTCTCTGCTTGCTCCATTTGTACTTTGCAGCTTTCCTGGTATTGACTCGGTCCGTTCACGTCCTGTTGTTTGTCTGTCTGTCATCCCTGCACTTACTCCAAGTTAGGGATTGCCGTCCAGTTGTCCCCTGTCATTAGGACTCGCGAGGCAAGTAGGCAAGGCCAGGGGTAAGGGTGGAGCGCAGTGGTCACTTCCCTCCCCCCTGTGTGTGTGTGTGTACGCGACCGTTACATACGGGGTGTAGTAATAGGAAAGAAATGTACGTCCTATTAGTCGTTCTGCGTTGATTTTACATTGTTTTACTTTTTTGGGGGGGGGGGGTTATTAATAGGAAAAAAATAGAAAAATATATGTCATAATTGCCATTCAGCGGTGAAGTTACATTGTACCACAGACATTTACGGGGTGTATTAATAGGATAGGTACGTACGTCCTATTAGCCGTCCTGCGTTGATTTTACATTGTTTTACTTTTTTGGGGGGGTGTTTTAATAGGGAAAATATATATATATATATATATATATATATATATATATATGTCATAATTGCTGTTCAGCAGTGAAGTTACATTGTACTACAGCCATTTACGTGGTGTAGAAAAATGTAATATACGTACGTCCCATTAGCCGTTCTGCCGTGAATTGTGATTGTTATATTTCTTTTTTTGGGGTGTAGAAATAGTAAAAAAAAGGAAAAAATATAAGTCATAATTGGCATTCATAGGTGAAGTTATATTGTTCTATAGCCATTTACATGGTGTAGAAAAAGGAATATACATACGTCCCATTAGCCGTTCTGTGGTGAATTATGATTGTTATATTTCTTTTTTTGGGGGTATAGTTATAGGAAAAAGAATACGTCTTAATTGATCTTCTGCGGTGAATTGTGATTATTATTTTTTTCTTTGAGGGGGAGTTTATTGATCAGAAAAAAAAAACACTATATACACTGAGCAAAAATATAAACGCAACACTTTCGGTTTTGCTCCCATTTTGCATGAGCTGAACTCAAAGATCTGAAACATTTTCTACATACACAAAAGACCCATTACTCTCAAATATTGGTCACAAATCTGTCTAAATCTGTGTTAGTGAGCACTTCTCCTTTGCCGAGATAATCCATCCCACCTCACAGGTGTGGCATATCAAGGTGCTGATTAGACAGCATGATTATTGCACAGGTGTGCCTTAGAGTGCCCACAATAAAAGGCCACTCTGAAATGTGCACAGTTTTGCCTTACTGGGGGAGGGGGGGGGGTCAGTATCTGTTGTGGCCACCATTTGCCTCACGCAGTGCAACACATCTCCGTCGTATAGAGTTGATCAGGTTGTTGATTGTGGCATGTGGAATGTTGGTCGACTCCTCTTCAATAGCAGTGGGAAGTTGCAGAATATTGGCAGGAACTGGAACACGCTGTCGTATACGCCGATCCAGAGCATCCCAAACATGCTCAATGGGTGACATGTCCGGCGAGTATGCTGGCCATGTGTAACACCCCAGAGTTGTGTTACTAAACTCTTCTACCCTGCTACAATCTGTTAAGAACGTTTACCTTGTCATCTGATGTAATTTTACATTTTACTCAGATCTTTGAGTTCAGCTCATGCAAAATGGGATCAAAACCGAAAATATTGCGTTTATATTTTTGCTAAGTGTATATATGTCTTAATTGCCGTTCACAGCGGTGAAGTAACATTGTACTACAGCCTTTTTTTGGGGGTATTATTTAAATGTAATTCTTTTATTATGCAGTATGTCAGGCAGACAGGTGACAGGCCCTTCAAAGGGAATGGGCAGAGGGCAAAAAGTTTCTGTCGCAGGCAGCAGAAGAAGGGTGTGTGGCAGCAGGAGTCACAGCAAGAGGCCTGAGCTCCCTGTGTCATCTAGCAGTCGTGTCTTGACCAGCAACCCAGCGGTGCTTGAATGGTTGACTCGGTCTTCGACTTTGTCGCAAGTGACATCAGACACCCGTAGCCAAGTGGCGGTGGGTTCCTCTGACACAACGCTTAGTTGGCATAGCCCGGGAGCAGGCCCTGTGCCCCCACCTGTCCTGAACCATCCTCTGTCATTTTCAGTTCCCTCAGCGCGAGAAGTATTATATGCCGTAGGCTCAGCTCCATTTTTCAGTGAGGACGAGCTACTAGTGGACAGTCAGCAGCTACTGCCCAGCCAAAATCTGGAGGAGACAACCGCCGCTTCCTCCGGTAGGTGGGCAAGTAGTGATGATGAGAGTCGTGTGGGAGCAGGTATTGCAAGCAGTCAGGCGCCTGGCCCTGAGACCGTTGAAGGGGACATAAGTGACATGCAGACAGTAGTGGATGATGATGATGATGTAGCCAATCGCACTTGGGAGCCGGGTGAAGAAGGGGCTTCATCATCATCATCAGGAGAAGAGGGTGGCAGATTGGAAGGTCGGGAGCCAAACGTGCCTGGGGTAGACCACCCGTTTCGCAGGAGCCTACCGGCCCGGAAAGTAGCGGATCAGGGGTTCACGGAGGCATCAGGCAGTCAGCGCAGAGTGTTGGGGGGAAAATGCCATACTTAGCGGTGTGACAATTTTTTGTTAGGCCACCGGAGGAGGTGAACATAGCCATTTGATGAATTTGTGGGCAGAAGGTGAAGGGTGGTCAGGGTGGCAATTTTGGCACTACGACCCTGCGTCGTCAACACAAGCAGCGTCACCATAAAGTGGCCTGGGAGAACCGTGGCTTCGATGTGGTTGTCCAGCCTGTCACAGCAACCGGTGGCACGCACCCAATTTTTTACAGTCAAGACTTCACCACCTCAAATGAACGGAGCTGTCTGTCCTTCCTGATGCTCCTTCTACTCCTCGTCAGTCATTCCGTCAGCAATTGATCACCAAAGCGATTGCCAAGAGACAGTATGCGTGCACTCATCCAACGGCGCAGAAGCTGAATGTGCTCCTGGCCAAGTTGCAGGTACTGCAGTCCCTCCCTTACCAAGTGGTGGACTCTGCACCTTTCAGAGAACTGATGGCTTGTGCCGAGCCGAGGTGGAGAGTCCCAAGCCGTTTTGTTTTTTGCCAAAAAGACAGTAGCAGCCCTGCACACATATGTAGAACAGAAGGTGGGCCAGTCCTTGACCCTGTCGGTGTCTGCCAAAGTGCAAGGCAGTGCCGATGTGTGATGCTGTAACTACAGTCAAGGACAATATATGTCCTTTATGGCCCGCTGGGTAAACGTGGTTGCTGCCCAGCCACACCAGCAACTTGGCCAGGTGACGCCGCTTCCGCCTCCACGTTCTCTCGCTGTTGGTCCTGCGACAATGTCCGCCTCTGCCTCCTCATCCTCCACCGTGTCCTCAGCCTCCACTGCAGGGACAATTCACAGTGCCCCTCCAGCATACCTCATGTGCAGGGCATGGCAGTGTCATACAGTTCTGCAACTAGTTTGAACTGAGACACACAGGGGAGGAACTGCTTTGGGTCCTTAATCAAGAAATCTAATCCTGGCTTTCTCCTCGACAACTCAATGTGCACCTTCACCCATCCTCACGCAGGTAAGACCGGTGGGGCCCTCTGTGCTCAAGTTCCACTGCCATAGCTGCTGGGGAGGGGTGGGGTGGCAGGAGCAGTACCATCTCCATTAGCAGCAACTTAAGTCTAGAGTTGCTGATGAGCAGTTTTCTTTACCCGCCTACTGATGAAACTTCTCACCAGCAGCAGCAGCTAGACAAAAACAGAACCTGAACCAGCAGGTTGTGGCATACTTGCAGTGCACCCTGCCACCCCACATCGAAAATCCCCTGGACTACTGGACAGCCAAACTCGATTTGTAGCCGCAACTGGCCGAGTTTTCCCTGGACAAGCTTTCCTGCCCGGCCAGCAATGTGGCATCAGAGTGGGTGTTTAGTGCTGCAGGGGCCATAGTTACCCCAAGGAGAACTTGCCTTTCCACCCAAAATGTGAATAAACTGACCTTTGTGAAGATGAATCAGGCGTGGATCAGCCAGGATTTTCAAACACCAGTGCCTGATGCATCAGACTAGATCATCCATGGTGCCACACCAACACTTTGACAAAAGAGACCTGTTTCTTCTGGCTACCTGCTTCAGCTACTATTCTGATGCTGCCACCCGCCTTATGCCACACCTGCTGCCAGGTGCTCCTACTGCCAGCCACCATCTGCAGGTGGTACTGGTATTGCCCCCCACCTCCCTACTCAGTCACTGGGCCACTCTGTGGTCTCCTCATGCTGCTGCCACATCACCACACTGTAGTCTCCTCATGCTGCTGCTACCTCAACACTGTCACTGGGCCACTCTGCGGTCTCCTCATGCTGCTGCCACTTCAACACTATGTCACCTGAGCCACTTTGTGGTCTCCTCATGCTGCTGCCACTTCACCACTCTGTGGTATCCTCATGCTGTTACCACGTCACTACTCTGTGGTCTCCTCATGCTGCTGTCACATCACTACTTCGTGGTCTCCTTATGCTTCTGCCACCTCAACACTATGTCACTGGGCCACTTTGTGGTCTCCTCATCCTGCTTCCACTTCCCCACTCTGTGGTCTCCTCATGCTGCTGCCACATCACTACTCTGTGGTCTCTTCATGCTGCTGCCACCTCAACACTATGTCACTGGGCCACGTTGTGGTCTCCTCATGCTGTTGCCACTTCACCACTCTGTGGTCTCCTCATGCTGCTGCCACTACCCCACTCTGTGGTCTCCTCATGCTGCTTCCACCTCAACACTCTGTGGTCTCCTCATGCTGCTGCCTCCTCAACACTATGTCAATTGGCCACTCTATGGTCTCCTCATGCTGCTGCCACCTCACCACTATGTCACTGGGCCACTCTGTGGTCTCCTCATGCAGCTGCCACCTCACCACTATGTCACTGGGCCACTCTGTGGTCTCCTCATGCTGCTGCCACCTCACCACTATGTCACTGGACCACTCTGTGGTCTCCTCATGCTGCTGCCACCTTAATACTATGTCACTGGGCCACTCTGTGGTCTCCGCATGCTGCTGCCACCTTAACACTATGTTGCTGGGCCACTCTGTGGTCCCCTTATGCTGGTAACACCTCACCACTCTGTTATTCGGCCATCCTGTGGTCTTCTCATGCTGTTCCCACCCTCCCCACTCCATGACTTGGCCCCTATTTTGCCTTTTTGGCCTGGTTGTCATCATAATTTATTTGACCCTTCTTCTGATCTGTCAGAAGGAAGAAAAATGAGACGCACAACAGATCCTTTGTATGTAGCAGCTTTAAGGCCTGTATGACATGGTCCCTATTTTGCATCAGAATTGGCTTATGATTTGGTAGCCAAAAGCAGGAGTGGGTACAAAACACAGAAGACATGCAAATATGTAATTCACGTGTCACCTCTGTTTTGTATACACTCTTGTTTTTTTATTGGCTTTAGTAATACTGATGGATTACTGACCAAATGCTGACGAGTGAAGGCGGATGCTCCGCAAACAGGATCCGTTTTTGGGGGTTATTGTCCTAAAGGATTAGAGGAAGGGAAAAATAATCTGTGACGTCAACACGAACTTGCTGCTGACACCCTCTCCACTCTGTCGGGGGGCTCTACTTGTATAAGAGCTTAATAGAACAGGTTCTGTAGACATCTATGTGGAATCAGCTGAGGACGGTGTAAAAGGAGCGTGCTTCCTCTTTACACTAATATCGACCTGTAAGGCTGAGTTCACAATTGAGTTATTTGGTCAGTTTTGGCCCATAACTGCCCAAATAAGTGAAGTGTGCAGTGATTCTAAGAGCGACAGTATTATTTCACTACCACAGCAGACTCCCTATGCGTGTTACTGCAAGGCACAGTGTTCTACAGCACTATAAAGGCTCTCTGCAGCCAGGAAATAGCTGTTTTTTAATGCGATTTGCCACAAATAAATTCGGATGTATCACCATGTATTACCATATGGTTCTACCATGTGGCACTGTTCTCTCCAACTTCTAAGGGAGCATATGCAGTACAGTAGAGTCTCTTTTACCTCTATGGGCACCATATAATATCCTTTTATGACTCATCAGAAGTTGTAAGGAGCTGTTCATGAGGACCTGTTATATTGCGTCCAGAAGCTTCTGGCATGAAGCTCCTGGACCCAATATAACGAGTCCATCATTTACAACACAAAGGACCAATTTAAGTATAGCTTTTTAAGTTTGTCATCTCTTGCATTTTTTATGTTATTTTTATGATTGTATTTTATCTTTTTTATATAATTTTCTTTTTTATATTATTTTTTTCATATTTTTTCTCTTCTTTTTTTTCCATTTAAAGGGAACAAAGAAATAAGACATGTTTCAGAATTTTTAATTTTCAGAAATTCCTTTAAGAGAATTATTTTTTTTTGTCTTTTCCATACTGCAAAATGTTTTAACTGGGATCTCTGGAGCAGCAACTATTTCAAGCACATTTCAATATTGCATCACTGTCCTAGTCCAGTGTTTCCCAACCAGTGTGCCTCCAGCTGTTGCAAAACTACAACTCCCAGCATGCACGCACAGCCGAAGGCTGTCCGGGGATGCTGGGAATTGTAGTTTTGCAACAGCTGGAGGCACACTGGTTGGGAAACACTGTCCTAGTCAATTGGTGGCTTCACGTTGCTAGGTTTCGATGCATCTATTGGCAGCAAAACCAACGCTTGAGATACTCCCCTTCCTAAAGATGCTTAAAATGCGTGGAAATTTCCATCCATATGAGAGACTGAAGAAGCTGAAATGGTATTTATGTCGTTTTCAAAGGATCCACATGGTAATTAAGTATAATGGTGCAGCTGGTCAGGAAGTCACTGAACACGGTGAAGTCACTGGACCATTATTACAGTCGTTAACGCTTAAGGAGACAACGCGAGGTTCTCTTGTCTTCCAGTATAATGGAACTGTGGACCTTCGGTCATGCAAATAGTTAATGAATACTGTACATGTTATTAGTGCAACTCACGCTGAATGAAGACAGATTTAATCCTGACCCATTGCAAGGGCTAAAATAAGCCACAGTGCGTTAAATATATGCTGATAGGTTTGAGACACTTGAGCTTTGGTTCCCGTAAGATCCTGAGTTTATAAAATATGGGACTAAATGTAGAAAAGCAGTTTTATTATTTATTCCTTAGTCGTAGGGTTCATGCGCAGAGCCCATTGGGTGGCACCATACTACAAAGGTGTAGGAACTTCAAGTGCCACCAAATGGTGCCTCCATGTATCCAACTGAAAAAACCTTTGTACAACTCCATATGCAATTGGGGCATACGGAGCCTGTGTAGAGGTTGGGAGTGGTAGTGGCCCGGGTGAAGTGTTGTGTCATGGTGTACTCCCTCAGGTCGTTGATCCCTGGAGATTGGTGCTGTGGAAATGTAAGGGTACTTTCACACTAGCGTTAAAGTTTTCCGGTATTGATTTCTATCCTAGGGGCTCAATACCAGAAAAAAAATGCTTCAGTTTTATCCTAAAGCATTCTGAATGGAGAGCATTCCGTTCAGTATTTTAGCCTTAGGATGTCTTCAGTTCAGTCACTATTTCGGTATTTGCCTGGGGAAAATAGCATGCTGTGGTATTTTCTCCGGCCAAAATTCCGGAACACTTGTCGGAATGCCGGTTCCGGCATTAATTCCCATTGAAATGTATTAGTGCCGGATATGGCAATAAAATTGCCGCATTGACGGATCCAGTCTTCCAGTCTGCGCATGCGCAGACCTTTTGAAATGTGAAAATAATAAACACCGGATCCGTTTTTCCAGATGACACCGGAGAGATGGATCTGGTATTTCAATGCATTTGTCAAACGGATCCACATCCGGATCCGGAAACAAATGGTTTCCGTTTGCACACATTTTTCCGGATCGTGCAGGCAGTTCCGGTAACAGTATATTATATGACCATGAGCATGAGGAGTCTTTAAGGCAGCACATGGAGTAACATAACAAAAACAAATACAGGTGCACTCTGCGGTCTCACTAACCCTCGTACTGGTGTAAAATTGAGAATTAGCCAACATATCCTACTTGGAGGACATGTCTGAGCCCGAGCACCGCGCCAAGGTTTCTCAAGTAGCTCGGGAACCTAACGCTAAACCTACCTGGGCCGTATGGGCAATACCAGGAGCCAGTGGGCGAATTACAGGTGCGCAAGGTCCGATTCAAAGCAATCTCCCAGTAACCTCCAGCATGTGACCATGCATACAATGGGAGGAGGCAGAGAGCTCTGAGCCCCAACCAAGACTGGCTGATATAGCCCGGGCCTCACATGTGCACCAGAATGCTGCCTGTGGATGGAAATAAAGGCACATTCAGACTAGGGTCTACATCCTACACAATTGCTATCCTGTGTAGGATGTCCATTATGGTACTTGTGGTCCGCTGCAGGCATCCTCCATTGTATGCATTTTTCTGGCGATTGCCATTTGCAACGGACCACAAGTGCAGGATCTGCCCCCCCCCCCCGGTATAGATGCACCACTGCATATGGGGTTGAGCACTTCCTGCTTTTTAATACCACGCCAATTTGTAGTCTGTATTTTGAATTTTTGGAGGTGTAGAAACTCCTAGTCTGAATGTGCCTTTATTTCCATCCACAGGCAGCATTCTGGTGCACATGTGAGGCCCGGGCTATATCAGCCAGTCTTGGGTGGGGCTCAGAGCTCTCTGCCTCCTCCCATTGTATGCATGGTCACATGCTGGAGGTTACTGGGAGATTGCTTTGAGTCGGACCTTGCGCACCTGTAATTCGCCCACTGGCTCCTGGTATTGCCCATACGGCCCAGGTAGGTTTAGCGTTAGGTTCCCGAGCTACTTGAGAAACCTTGGCGCGGTGCTCGGGTTCAGACATGTCCTCCAAGTAGGATATGTTGGCTAATTCTCAATTTTACACCAGTACGAGGGTTAGTGAGACCGCAGAGTGCACCTGTATTTGTTTTTGTTATGTTATTTTGACTGTTTATCACATCCACACATTTGCTATCCTGTGTAGGATGTCCATTGTGGTACTTGTGGTCCGCTGCAGGCATCCTCCATTGTATGCATTTTTGCTGGGGATTGCCATTAGCAACGGGTCACAAGTTCAGGATCTGCCCCCCCCCCTTCCCCCGGTATAGATGCACCACTGCATATGGGGTTGAGCACTTCCTGCTTTTTAATACCACGCCAATTTGTAGTCAGCATATGGAGTACCTTCAGGCGAATGGTGACTCGGTGAAGGGTTTATACATTGATACTTCACTTTCCTTCACTCTGGGAAAAAGTTCCTTTTGCTGTCTTAACATTGTATCGAAATACCCTGGGAAAGGCAAAATGGCTTGTCAATGTTCCCCTCCCCAGGGCACATATTGTGATATCTTCCCCCCATGGTTACGATCCTGTCTCCATGCATCTGACAAAAAAAAAACGATTCTCTGATTCTCATGTCAGAGGGGCTGCCTGGGTGAAAATGGGGATATGTATGGGTTCAGCTCTGAACCCGGACAAACCCTTTAAGTAGAAGCCTGAAAATTATGCAAATTCTGGTGCAAATCCCTGCCTATCCATGGTTCATGGTTTTATTTTTCAAATTTATTAAGACAGAAGTATTGGTGGGATTCCTAGTCTCTATCCAGCAGATGTTCAGCCCTGTACTCATGACCTTACCACTGGACCTTCATACACCTGCCATCCATGGGCTTCTGAGAGGTGACAAAAAGGTACATTTTGTTTATTAGGTGACAGTTCTTTTGGGACATAAAATATATCCAAAGAATATGTAAGTTGTTTGTTTCCCGCTACTTCACCTGGATCTTGTCCGATTTCTTACATTGGGAAAGAAAAATTCTAACCTTAAACCTTTATAAAAGGAGTACTCCTGAAGCCCCAAGGTCCCAGTACAAAATATGCTTCAGGGCCACTAACCTACCATATCCCATGTAGCAGAGGGACCTTTGAGCTCCCTAGGAGACTAGCACCTGGCTGCAACTAATATTTCTGCACCCATACAGCTAAGCCTCTGAGGATCACACTTGGGACCACCCCTGAGCTTCTAAGGCATAGAGCCACTTGGAGGCCTTGGTGCAATGATGCTTTACATGCTATTTGTATTTGAATAGATCTGTAATCAATGCTGTCTGAGCTTGGAGGAACTTGGTTCCTGTTATGTAATAAGAATATTCTCTGCAGGGGTGTAACTTGAAGTTCCAGTCCCAGCGCAAAATATGCATCCGGGATCCTCACTTACCATGCTAGCATCTTCTTATGTAGTACAATAGCCTTTTAGCACATTTTATTTCTGTACATCTTGCGAAGACCCTCGAGTAGTTAGAACCAAGAGCCTTGAGAAAAAAGCACCTCCCATTTTCAGACCTTGTAGCAACTTTGAATGACATGGAATGTTTTATTGATTGGCAGCTGTGTAATACATCCTTTTGGGACAGTTGTGTTGTCCCCCTGAACCCTTCCTGATATGAGCTGACTGAAACGCAGTGATTATATAGGGAGGCTGTCTTCTGAGGACAGGTTGTTCTAATGTTACAACCACTTTGAGGTACCGCTATTAGAATACTGGATCTGCTTTCAGTAATTTACACACTACAACCTGTAGACAGGATCGGTTGCTGGAAGAATTAGCCATGTTTATTTAATCCTGGACACCCCTATCAATAGGGGTTGTCCCAGAATAAGGACAGCCCCATCCACAGGAACGGTGTTAAGTGCCTGATTGTTGGTGGTCCGACCACTTGGACTGCACCATCATCATCTCCAATCTGGATAAAGTTGCGGTTGAGCATGCACAGCCTTAAGACATTATGGGACTGACGAGATAGGCACTCGCTGTACTCATCTACCTTTCAAAGTCCCATAGGCTTCCAGTGGTATGGCAGTGTGCATGCTCATCCTCCACTCCATCTGAAAGGGGTAAATGGTACCTATGTTTGACCGCTATTACCCCCATCAATCAGACAATTATCACCTATTCTGTGGATACGTAACACGCTGTCATTCTAAGAAAACCCCTTTAAGCCACTGACATGTAGTGAATGGCACATATGGGAACATATAGAAATTCCAACTAACGAATTTCCACAATGTAAGCTTTCCGAGTGATTCAAATCAGGCCATTAAACTCTAGTACTTGAGTTATTGCAGTAATAACCATAATTTGTTCTTTAATAGTACCTTACATCCTATCATCTCAATGCACTTCCAAGGCAAGCGGAACGCTATTATTACCTAATTGGTACTCATTTCACTCTCATTTTATGCTAGTTCAGAAGCCGGAGAGGTGATTGATCGGGACAGAACACTACCTCTTGTGTCGGTTCTGTTTTCCAAGATGTTGCAAGGTCTCGATGAACCAGTGCGATGGGTGTTAGCTACATATTAACTTTCATCTTTAGGCCCCAACGTTATGGAATTATTTGTAGAAGAAGAGTCGGCTGATACATTGTGTCAGAGCTCATTTAATTATTATGCTCAGAAATTACATATCCAGGGATGAGATGCATGCTGTTTCTGACTTTTTACTGCTGGTCGTATTCATTACTGTAGTCATTTTTTATTTTTTTTGCAAATTTTGCATTAGAACCATTTTATGGCACTCGGTTCTGTCTGAGAGCAGCTTACGTTAAAATCCCATTGCTTTTCGGACATTGCATTGGGAAACGCTTCTTGCATATACCGTATTTTTCGGTTTAAAAAAAAAATAATTCTATTTTATTAAGCCTTCCCTGGTGGTTTAATGAAGTGAAGGGGTCAAGGTCACTAACTTTTGGGTATAGTATAGAAAAGGTTAATGGTTTTTTTCAGCTCCTGTTAACCTTAGTGTGTCATCTGCTGACCATTGAAACAGATGGAAATGGTGCATGTGGTCATCTCATGAAATTTGTCTCCTGTCCTTGTTTTACAGTGCTTGTGACGGCCATGCTTATTTTGCTAGATTTTGAAAAAAAAATGTGGTATTTTTTTTACTCTCTACGATCATGACATTATAGAAATATACACACACAGCTCTGCTGTATGCAGATTATAGAGACAGCAGTTTAGTCCGCACATTATACTGTGCACACACAGCTCTGCAGCATACACATTCTACATGTACACAAACACATTATATACACACACACATACAGCTCTGCTGCATACACAGCTGACAAACATAACCTGCTGCATACACAGCTGACAAACACAGCACTGCTGCATACACAGCTGACAAACACAGCACTGCTGCATACACAGCTGACAAACACAGCACTGCTGCATACACAGCTGACAAACACAGCTTTGCTGCATGTGCAATGAGCTGGACCGTGGCATGCACTCTGACGCCAGATTATGCAATGGCTAGGTCAGATGTAGGTGATAGTTTATTTTTTTGTTCGTGACGCCAATTGCAGCGTGCACAGGGTACTGTTACAGGACCCTTTAAGGTGTTGTAACTCACACACCAGGTTAGGAATGCCAGAGTAGTGTAATGTCTCTGTATGGTAGCCAACGGTGTCTCCTACCTGGGTACGGCTGGACTCCTGGCTCACTTGCAATAAAATGAGTGTGGTGATAGTAGGAGTAATAGAGGGATTTGCAGCAGAAATTGAGATCCAGACCTTGAGTAAAGTTCAAACTTGTCTTTACTAGTAGTAACTTTCATCCAAGCAAGGTACAGCATTAGTCTTTGGTCCCAGCAGGTATTGGCAATGGTTGGCATGGATTTATCTTCTGCTCTATCATGTACCTGGAGCTCTGCAGGAAAGGACGTCTGCTTAGTAGCTCTGTAATGTGGCAGCAATTTGTCTTCTGCACTGACTATCTTCTGCTGTATTGGGACTGACTAGCTGAGGAGGAATATGGCTTCTCCTGGGGTCTCTGGACTTTACTCACAGCTTCACAGGGTATGCTTCTTCCTGGAATTCTAGAGTTTTTCTGCTTGCTTCTACCAGCTGAGACTTCAGGGCTCAGGCTGGGGATGATGATCAATGTCTCAGCCGAGACAAGATCCTGACTTTGGATCTCTATATCTGGGAGCTCCTACACGCACAGCCTTCCCCTATCAGGGTGTGGGCTACACACTAACTTAACTTCCTTCTCTCCCCATGAGGCAGGAAATGGGCGCATCCCACTTTGCTCAAAAAGGGGGAGCTGAGCTGGAATGTACTATTGCAGCCTCGGAACACTAAACTGGCTTAAGTCCCTGCTAACACATTGCTGCCACCTGCTGGTGAACATGGAAATCACAGCAATATACATTTAACAAGGATTTCAATGAACATTTGTGAGGATATTATGTGAAATTACACAAGATGACAAGGTAAATGTTTTTAACAGATTGTAGCGGGGTAAAAGAGTTTCGTAACACAACTCTGGGGTGTTACATTCCCCCTTACTTCGAGTTAAGCCGCCCTCGGCTTATGCTTAGGAGGGGAGAGGAATCAGCTCTGGGGTACCCAAATAAAATACAGAGTGCTGCATGTATTACATATATGACATACATAGACAAAACATAAAACGGCTACCCTAGGTTCCTGCCCGCATGAGTAGGGTGTCCTAAGTAACAGTTTCCCTCTCGGTATAACCAGTGAACCAAGGTCTGCAGTAAGCAATCACTACTGACTAACTTTGAAGTGTTCTGGCCTTTAAACACCAAAGGAAGCATGGGGGTGTCTTTACTCTGTAGTCCCACCATTATGTAATAAATTGCCCGCAAATGGAAGGGTGGCTTTATCCTGTATTCCCTTCCCTGCACCAAAGTCAAAATATAAGGCTTAAAGCACGATCACTATGGTGACTATGAGTAGCTATATTGAGTGATATTTAGTACCATCATCCCCTTCTACCATTTATAGGTGAACTGTATACATGTACCAGAGATTGTCTTTTACATTTTTATTAGATGTGCAATAAATTACTGTGTTTCCAAATGACCCAGATATTCGGTTGTGCCTATCTATACCATTGATCCAATTTATTTTGATGATAGGGGGATTCATTTTGATAGCAGCACCCATCCATCTCACATATCCGTGGAGCCACCCAAATTTGCCAATACCATTTTTATGGGTAGCTAAATAGCACTAAGGTTTGAGGCGCCATACCTTAGGCAAAGGCTCAGAAGGGGAGAAATTAGCGTCTCCATGCACTTCTGGCAGTCACAGTAGGAGGGGGTAATAATCCCATGAAACTCCTGGACGAAACACCTCAGGATGGGAGCAATCCTGAACATATAACAAGTGGGAAGGAGGGGTCAAAAACTCCTCTAACCATTCCCGAAGCAGCGGGGTTACCCGTGTAGTTACTAGACCTGCCGGGACTTACCACTTGGTCCTACCTGTTTACTATGAGTGGGCCATTAGTATTAAGCATCCGTATAGGCAGTCCGTATGAAGGGGGGAGAGAACAAGAGCTGTAAAGTAAGGCACACAGGAGTAAGTTGCTGCTGCTCTGGCTAAAGGCAAAAATTTGCGCAGTTTCACAAAAAGTGCATGAGGTCACATTGCGGCACCTAGAAGAGAATACACACAATGGGCATATTAGTCTTGAACGTTACATAACCTGTAAACTGGAAAAATTAGTGCAATAATATCACATAGGAATCACAAAGAGCTCAGGTATACGTTTGAGTCTTTTCTTTGGGTGCAAGTTTCTAACGTTGCAGTAAACCATTTTTAGAAAATAGTGCAAATTTATTAGTGAAAGAGTATGCTTAAATATAACTTGAGTCCTTTTGCTTCTTAAAGGGCTTAATGTAGAATCCTCTGAAAACTGTAAAAGTCAATTGTAATCCATAGGAATAGTAAAAGTTAATTGTAATCCATTGGGAGATATAAAATGTCACATAAAGGTTATCAAGTAACCTGAGAAAGGGGATAAAACGATGTGAACTTGGATGCAAGGGGTTAAATGATGATAGAGGGAGTCCTTACTGCACATGACCATCAGGGCAAGTACAAAATAGGGCACTTTAGAGAAGGACGTCCAGGTCATTGTCGCTACTAGAGCTGCTGAAGCGCATTAGAGGGCGCTCTTGTCTCTGATAGCTCAAAGTCGCAGCTGTAGTAGTACGTCACTGCCCTCTAGTGGTGTCCTTAGTATTTGGCTGAGCAGACAGCCTGGTGAAAGCAGTAGTGACATGCTGCAAGCCAGGATCCCTAGCTGGTGCAGAGGTGGTCAAAACCTCCGGCTGAAGGGGTTCTGGTAGGCAAACAGAGGGTGCCGGGGGCTGCTTCCATGGTAACACATATGGCTGCACTCTAGGGTTAAAAGTGAGAACCGAGTTATTTATCTGGCCCACCCGCAGCGTAGGTGGGTCAGCCAGGTCAGGGATGAGTGGTTGAGGCTCATGCTGCGGCTGTTCCCTGAAATGTAATCCGCCATCCTGAGTTTCTTGCAGACAACGGACTCTCCCTGCAGAGCCTGGATCTTTAACCCCTGCAGGGTAACTGCAGGGGTTAAAGGTTTGGCCAGCAGGGTCACTCCGGCAGCAAATGGGCCTTGTATGGAGTGCATGGGGGTATATTCCACCTGATCCCCTGCGTACAGGTTGTGACGGGCCTTGGTCAAGTAGTGGCGCTTGACAGAGAGGAGGCCCACAAATATTTCCTCCCCACTATGATTGTCCTGCAGGAATCCGATGCCTCTCTCCACTGAGAACCAGAGTACGGTCCCAGTGCGTCTGGTTAGCTTAGGGTCTCCTGGCTGGGGATCATCTATAACTTGTTTCACCCATTCTTCCACGGCTGATTAATATTCACGCAGATCAGTGTCCGGCAGGGAGAGATAGAAGATGCATAACTCTCTCATTGATCCAGCAGAGTGCTGCATGAATGCTGTGCTGGATCCTTAAGGAAGCAGTCAGGGAAGTCTGGCACAGCTGGGGGACCATAGGGAAAGTGACAGGACTGTTATTAAGGTACTGCTCATCTATGGCAAAAGACCATACTGCCCGTGGTATAGGTATATTGTTTCGGCACCCACCACACTTCTAGCATGGACTGGACACCTATGGAAGGTCTGCACCCCACTGTGGGAACTGCATTATGCCTATGGTAGGAGCCTTACACGTCTATTATCAATTTGCAGAGTTGATTGGATTCAATAGAGGAGAGACTCAGAGATACAGTTGTTGCTATTCTGCCTGCTTTCCCAATTACAGCTTTGGAAAAAGTGTGTGTATGCTCTGGAGAGAACATATCTTTACAAGTGTGATCTGCAAAAAAACTACCTTATTAAAGAGACTGTTATTTGTAAGAAAACGGGCAATAACACATCTCCATGATATCGATAAATATTGAAGGGTAAGCCATCCAAACCAGGGGTAGAATTACCTTTTGTATCTGACAATGCCTCCTGCATCTCCTTCAATTGAATAGGGGAATTGAGTATGTCCGATTCTTGTTCGGACAGCCTGGGGATATCGATCTGGCCCAAATAAGCCTCTATGTTCTTCTCTTTACCATTTAATTCTGAATGATATAGAACAGAAAAATGATTTACGAATTCAAGCATAATCTTACCAGAATTGTTCGTTAATTGTCCCGAACTAGTTCTCAGATGTCTAATTTTATTATAGCCTCTTTGATTGGCAACTACTGCAGCGTGAAACTTCCCTGGCTGGCCCGCGTCACAATATTGTCTCTGACCTTGAAAGAACATTTTATGTTGCGCCTTATTATTAAGAAATTTTTTATATTCATCATTAGAGTCTTTTAACTGGGTCTGCTCATCAATCTTTAATGCGATGGCCGCCTCAAGCGTCATAATCCTCTCCTCCAAAAACTTCTCTTTTTTTGAGAACTCAATTCTCTTCTTTCTTATTTTGCTATAATATAGTCAACTAATAAAAGCCTTCAGCGCTTCCCACACAAAATGAATATGTGTTGATCCGATGTTTTGACACCAAAATTGGGAGATTTCTTTACTAATCAACTCCTGTTCACTTATTATATGCATCCAGAGAGGGTTGAGCCTAAAAGGTCTTGAGCAGCTCTTAAGATCTCTTTCCTTAATCAAAAGTAAAATCGGAGAGTGATCCGAAATGCCATGGGCCTCATATTTCATTTTTCTTATTTTATCAATCATATCGCTATTAGCGAGTGCGAGGTCAATCCTCGACATAGCTTTATATGTGTTACTATAACATGAAAAGAACTTTCTATCACCGTATAAATTTTCTGACAAATTATATAATACTGAATATTTCCTATATTGGGCTCCATAACACTGTTAAAGTCCCCTGAGACCAATACCGAGCACTTATCTTTACTACAAATAAACGAGGCCAAACAAAAGAAAACACTTGAATAAAAAGGAGGAGGATTATATACACTGCTCAAAAAAATAAAGGGAACACAAAAATAACACATCCTAGATCTGAATTAATTAAATATTCTTCTGAAATACTTTGTTGTTTACATAGTTGAATGTGCTGACAACAAAATCACACAAAAATTAAAAAATGGAAATCAAATTTTTCAACCCATGGAGGTCTGGATTTGGAGTCACACACAAAATTAAAGTGGAAAAACACATTACAGGCTGATCCAACGTTCATGTAATGTCCTTAAAACAAGTCAAAATGAGGCTCAGTAGTGTGTGTGGCCTCCACGTGCCTGTATGACCTCCCTACAACGCCTGTGCATGCTCCTGATGAGGTGGCGGACGGTCTCCTGAGGGATCTCATCCCAGACCTGGACTAAAGCATCTGCCAACTCCTGGACAGTCTGTGGTGCACGTGACGTTGGTGGATAGAGCGAGACATGATGTCCCAGATGTGCTCAATTGGATTCAGGTCTGGGGAACGGGCGGGCCAGTCCATAGCATCAATGCCTTCGTCTTGCAGGAACTGCTGACACACTCCAGCCACATGAGGTCTAGCATTGTCTTGCATTAGGAAGAACCCAGGGCTAACCGCACCAGCATATGGTCTCACAAGGGGTCTAAGGATCTCATCTCGGTACCTAATGGCAGTCAGGCTACCTCTGGCGAGCACATGGAGGGCTGTGCGGCCCTCCATAGAAATGCCACCCCACACCATTAATGACCCAATGCCAAACCGGTCATGCTGGAGGATGTTGCAGGCAGCAGAACGTTCTCCACGGCATCTCCACACTCTGTCACGTCTGTCACATGTGCTCAGTGTGAACCTGCTTTCATCTGTGAAGAGCACAGGGCGCCAGTGGCGAATTTGCCAATCTTGGTGTTCTCTGGCAAATGCCAAACGTCCTGCACGGTGTTGGGCTGTAAGCACAACCCCCACCTGTGGACGTTGGGCCCTCATATCACCCTCATGGAGTCTGTTTCTGACCGTTTGAGCAGACACATGCACATTTGTGGCCTGCTGGAGGTCATTTTGCAGGGCTCTGGCAGTGCTCCTCCTGTTCCTGCTTGCACAAAGGCGGAGGTAGCGGTCCTGCTGCTGGGTTGTTGCCCTCCTACGGCCTCCTCCACGTCTCCTGATGTACTGGCCTGTCTCCTGGTAGCGCCTCCATGCTCTGGACACTACGCTGACAGACACAGCAAACCTAAAATCAGAGATGCATCTAAGTCTAATTACCCAATATAATACATCGAACAAAACCATCCATTTAATACTTGCCAAACATTGGCATATCTTACAACAAGATCCCTATCTCGATAAATATCTGCCATCACAACCAAGAATCATTCACAGGAGAGCCCCCACTATGAAAAACATGCTAGCCCCCAGCAAACCAAGACAACATGAAAAAACTGCGGAAATAGATAGGCCTGACCAGAAAGGCAGCTTTAAATAAAAACCTGCCTATGCTGTAAAATTATTACACACAACCGCACTCACTTCTCTTCAAACAAAAATGGATCCACGTTCATGATCAAACACCATATGACATGCCAAACTTACTACGTGATATACTTGATCGAATGTAAATGTGGCCTCCAGTATGTGGGACGCACAACCCAGGCTCTACATAACCGTTTAAATCAACACAGATACAATATACGCAGACAATACCTCAAACACAGCCTTTCTAGACACTGTGCATCAACAACTGAAAAAGAAAACCACCCTTTAACTATCACCCCAATTGATTTTATATCAGAAAATCCTTTCAACAGATTCAATACCCTACAAAAGAGAGAAGTATACTGGATATACCAGCTAGATACCCTTGCACCATATGGGCTCAACGCAATTTCGGAAACAATACTGTAAACATACACCCTCCTATCCATCTCCAAAATAAAATAAAATATTTTCCAATTTAAAATATATAGGAGCATTTTCAAAATTCCCCCCTTTCCCGTCACCCTCCCATCCCATGATAAAAATACAACCAACAAGGTATCCAACCCCAGTTTCAAATTACAGATATGGAAACACCTTTGATAAAAAGTTGCAATATGTCAACAACAAAAATACAACACATTCCCATCCCTGCGACAGCACCCCCTGCTACAAAACAAATGACAAATACAGTGATACTACCTGCGGACGAGATGACCATCTTCAGCCTGGAACCCTAAACAAAGAATACATCCACAAAAAACAAAACAAATAATCAAATATTAATATCAAATATACACAAACACAAAAACAGTATCCTGACTATAAACAATATGACTAGACAGAACCCTGGGCTTATATATATGTACAAACACAAAATATTCTATTATAAATACTATCGCTAATTAAGAAGAATCACCGCACCCCTTCCTTGTTTTACCTGGCCAAAAACTGCCAGAAAACAACTCCAAAGAATATACCTTCCTACCATAAGAGAATAAGGGCAGGGACCCTGCGGCATGCACATGAACGAAAACACAGCTAACCGATGCGCTCCCTAGCAAAATACTGCCCTTACCTATGGGAACATTGAGCCACAGTCCGCTGTCCACACACACATCACAACATAGCGCCCACATAGTCCGCCACTTTGCAGCGCCATGATGGGCATCTCTGAACGGAACCCCCCTCCCAACCCCTTCCATCTCTCTCCCACGCATCATGCTGTCATTACAGCAAACCGTTGTGCTACTGCAGCCTGACATCTGCGGGCACCTGGAGCGCTGCCGAGGCACCTATATCCCCCCTACTTTACAGTGCCGGCAGCAGCTCAAAAGTATACACGAAGCAAAAGATCATGGTACCGAAACATGCCGCACACCACTGTAACAATAAAGGGCCGACCAGCACATAATAACAACAATGAGGCGCACATAACACACAGCTAGCAATCAGCAGCTAAAGAATAGCGATCATCTTATCTCTAGTGACAGCTAGATAGTGATGGGCGTTCCTTCAAGTGACGCCACAAATGACGTCATGCACATCAGCTCCCCGCCCAGCAAACCACTGGCCTGCGCGCCAAAATACTGCTTTTAAAAGACGATGTTTTAGTATGACACAACATATGCTTTTATTGTCCTGACGAAGAGGGCTGTGCGCCCTTGAAACGCGTTGACAAAAGAATAAACAAGCTATCTTAGTTTTTAAAAATATTCTATAAGAACTTGCCTCCTGATTTCAGCGCCGCAGAAAAAGGGTCCAAAAAAAACACTATTTTTATCTCTTTACTCATTTTTCGTGCCCCTTCGGGGGCAGAGAAAAAAGGATCCTTGGGCAGCAGTACAGGACCCGCATGCTGGACGGGAAAATACCAGCACAAGCCTTTCACAATTGTTGTGGCTTCACACAACAACATACGGTAAGCGCTTCTTGTAAAAAGTGCATTAAGACCATATATACAGCCACACACACGAGGCGCGGCCTCCTGTCTCTCTTTTTCTCCCTTTCTTTCAGCAAACCTTCTTGCCACAGCTCGCATTGATGTGCCATCCTGGATAAGCTGCACTACCTGAGCCACTTGTGTGGGTTGTAGACTCTGTCTCATGCTACCACTAGAGTGAAAGCACCGCCAGCATTCAAAAGTGACCAAAACATCAGCCAGGAAGCATAGGAACTGAGAAGTGGTCTGTGGTCACCACCTGCAGAACCACTCCTTTATTGGGGGTGTCTTGCTATTTGCCTATAATTTCCACCTGTTGTCTATCCCATTTTCACAACAGCATGTGGAATTGATTGTCACTCAGTGTTGCTTCCTAAGTGGACAGTTTGATTTCACAGAAGTGTGATTGACTTGGAGTTACATTGTGTTGTTTAAGTGTTCCCTTTATTTTTTTGAGCAGTGTATAAAGGCTAATATATAAAGGGCTTCTGTCACCCCACTAAAGTGTTTTGTTTTTTTTTGGGCTAGTTAAATTAATTATATTGCGATATATGAAAATATAATTGTGTTACTTACTTTGATCCACCAGTTTCTGCAAAAAACGAAGTTTTATAATATGTAAATTCGGTCTCTACCAGCAAGTAGGGCGTCTACTTGCTGGTAGCCGCAGCAGCAATCCGCCCCCTCGTCGTGTTGATTGACAGGGCCAGCTGGGATCTCCTCCTCCGGCCAGCCCTGTCGGCATTTCAAAAATCGCGCGCCTGTGTTGATTCGGCGCAGGCGCTCTGAGATGAGGAGGCTCGTCTCCTCAGAACTCCCTCAGTGCGCCTGCGCTGATGACATCACCGAAATAGAAGACGTCATCGGCGCAGGCGCACTGAGGAAGTGCCGAGGAGACGAGCCTCTTCATCTCAGAGCGCCTGCGCCGAATCAACACAGGCGCGCGATTTTTGAAATGCCGACAGGGCTGGCCGGAGGAGGAGATCCCGGCTGGCCCTGTCAATCAACACGACGAGGGGGCGGATTTCTGCAGCAGCTACCAGCAAGTAGCCGCCCTACTTGCTGGTAGAGACCGAATTTACATATTATAAAACTTCGTTTTTTGCAGAAACTGGTGGATCAAAGTAAGGAACACAATTATATTTTCATATATCGCAATATAACTAATTTAACTAGCCCCAAAAAAAAAAAATCACTTTAGTGGGGTGACAGAAGCTCTATAAATTTTAACGGCCGTAAAAAATGACAAATCTGCCCTATTTAACAATTAAGTAATCCAATGGTTCATAATCCACCACTTTATGGACGTATACACTGACCCCGCGTGAAAAAGAGGACAGACAAGAATGAGATTCCAGTTTAGCCCATTTCTTTTTTCAATGGACCGGATTTTCGGAGGAAGCATGTGTTTCCAGCAAAGCTACAATTTCCGGCAGGTTTTGTGGTTTTGCCCCCCAGCCCTTGAACGTTCCAGGTCAGCACTTTAAGTGTCATAGAATGACTTTAAAACGCGTAAAATAAAAAAAAATAAAAAAATACTGGTAGTCCCACTGTTTCCAGCGATGGCAGGCGTGCCTATCCTCCCCCAATCCCAACCACCCTACCCCCCAAACCAACACAGTGGTTCACAAGTAATAAATGAGTCTCAAACAGAGGGGAGACTACCCCCTTTTTTGAGGAAGGCATCAGTTAAATTAATTTTGAAAAAGGGGAAAGATGATAGTGATATTGGGTCTTATTCGCTTTTGAATACGGATTACAAGATCTTGGCCAAATTGTTAGCGAACCGACTCAAAAAAGTAATATCTAGCCTGATCCATCCCGATCAGATGGGATTCATTCCGGGAAATCTAATTCAGTCCAACACCCGTAGAGCTTTTTCGAATATACCGATGGGCGCGGGGGACGGACGGACCGCACCATCCTGTCTCTTGACGCTGCAAAGGCATTTGACAGGGTGGAGTGGTCCTTCCTCTGGCAGACCATGGACTGGATGAAGTTGGGAAATAAGTTTATAGAGCTAACGCAGTTATTATATTCCCAGCCCATTGCTAGAGTTAATATGAATGGGTTAATTTCCCCAAATATATCGTTACAGCGTGGTACCAGACAGGGTTGCCCCCTCTCCCCCCTGCTTTTCACCATCTTTATGGAGCCTTTTGCTTGTGACGAGGGGATAGCGGGGTTTGGGGGAGGAGGGGCAACAGGCAAAATTAGTATTTACGCTGACGACGTTTTAATATTCTTGAATGACGGATGGAAAGCAGTGCTTCGTGTTACCCAGATTATAAATTATAGATGAATTTGGTGGAATATCGGGCTATCAAATTAACTGGTCTAAATCTATGCTACCTCCTTTGAATCGCACTGCCCCAAATAAAGATATCATAGTTCGAGTTTTGTCCCCCCTGGATCATTCAAATTACCTGGGGATTAAAATAGGCACGAAACGACAAAGCTATAATGAGTTAAATGTTACCCCCATGATCAATAAAGAGAAGATTAGATCTTGGAAGAAGATTCCCCTTTCACAAGCAGATAGAATTGCACTTGTTAATATGATCGTGCTCCCATTGATACTCTATGTTGTGGCAGTCTGCCCTATGTGGGTAGAAGACGCTTTTTTTTTACATGTTGGAAAGACTAGTTAACGATCTGATATGGGGCAGGAAAAGAGTACGTATTAAACAAAAATTTTATGGTTAGCATATGTTGATGGGGGATTGTCTTTACCCTTCTTTCAGGGATATTACTTATGTGCAGAAATACAATGGTGTATGAATAATAGGGAGAATTATCTTGGACAGTACCTTCTTTGTGTCTATAATGGCCCTTTGACGAATATTTTTTGTATTCTCGAAACCGGGCAATTAGCTGCTGGGGGACTTACTTGTCCCATCAGTAAGATGCTACAGAAGGTATGGAACAAGATAAGAGTGATCTTGCAGGCTTCTCACGCGTTACACTTCACCCCCCTTTAAGATAATAGAAATTTAGGGGAATTTTATATGTTAATTGACAATAAATATTGGATTCACTAGAGTCGCACATTTATTCAAGTTACGCTAGGTAAGTTTAAGACCTTATCAGAAATTATTCCCGGTACGGACATCACTGCTATGTCATGTTTCAGATATGCACAACTAAAACACGCATTTGATTTAACAACTAATTTAAAATTTCTTAACATTCAGGAACAAGAGTTTCTGGATTTTTGTTTTTCTTCTTCCGGCACGAGGTTTAAAATTTCACAAGTTTATGCTAGATTACAAAAAGAGCTAGGTAAAATCACTAAGTTCAAAAGTGTTCAAAAATGGGAAGAGGAATTGATGAGCACCGCACTTAACTGGAGAGAGATTTATCAAAATATTCAAAAAGTTTCTGTATCTAGTCAACATAGGTTAATACAATATAAAATAGTTCATCGACTATATTACACTCCGGTATTACTGTCCAAAGTCTATCATAACAAGGGTAGGGAATCTAGCTGCTCTAAGTATAAAAGCTATCATGCTGGGTTTATTAATCTTCTCTGGAGCTGTCCGGTCATTCAGCTTCTCTGGCAATGCATTTTTGAAAGATTGGGGATGAGATCTAAATTTAAATTCGAACCCCACCTTTGCACTCGTTATATTTGGTTTATTGTCGTTAGAGGAAAAAATTCCAAAATCGGTTCAACAGCTCTGGTTAAAAGGGCTTATGGTCGCCATAGTTTTGATCGTTAAAAGATGGGGTTCAGAAAAATCCCCTTGTTTTTCTGAATGGGAAAATTATATGTCTAGAATAAAGATTTTTGAACAGTCAAAATGTAAGGGGAGAAAGTAACTCAGTAAATGGGAGATGATCTGGGCTTGGTGGTAAGTAAGCCCTTTTTGTTTTTTTGGGAATCCTAGCTGAAGAGGTCACAGCGATGTTGGGAGGGATGGGCGGTGTGGTTTTTGATGGTCCAATGTTGTTTCCTCTTGATATTCTTGAGGCCCAGTGTTAACTTCCCTTTTGTTATTTTGGTGGTTATCGACATTGGAAATGTTGTATTTATGTATTTTTTATATTTTGAAAAAAAATAAAGACTGTTATTTGTTTCAACTAAACAGGCCTGGCCATTTACTCCATTATCATCCACCAGCCCCTACTTCTGCCCTTTTGCCTTGCACCCATCTACCTAACATCAAGGGCACCCCCACCTAACACTAGGCCGGAGCTACAATACCAGGGTAGAAAGGGGGTGCCTTCCATTCTGCAGGCCCCAGAGAGTGTTACGGTGAGGAGGACAGCCACTACTCTTATCAGTCCCACAACAACCATTCCTCTCCTCCCAGCTTTCCCCCATGCAGGTCGCTGCATAGACATGCACTAGTATAACGTCAATTCTTCAATGGGAGTCAATAACAAGTGTATGCAGTAGTTTAGTCATATACACCACTGTATAGCATGTGGACAGTTCTCACACCTCTTAGCTGGAACCCTAGCATTGAGAGTGCTTGTTTGTAAGTGAAATTACAGAAAAAAGGGATAAGAATACATGGTGAGCGCCATATTGTCTCTCTCTTTTGGATTTCCATTGGAAATACTGTATATGCTTTTAGTCGTGACTGTGACTGGTTTTACATCCCAGTCACATTCACTAAAGTCTCTCTGAGTTGTAATACCAGGCACATCCTCTTCCATAAGAATGGTGCTGTGGCTCTCAAAAACTGAGAGATAAGCTATCTCACCAGAGATGTGGATTCTCCAAGTCACAATAACTGAAATGCAGAGTCTAAGAAATATTGTCTCCTTTCTTCACCATTAACATTTGCCTGGAGGTATGCACTTTCCTGATTGGACACCCAGGTCACAGATCTAGTCACTGAAGTAGTATGACTGTGACGGTAACGCACACTACACACAGGGGGGAGGATAGTAACCACTGCGCTCCACCCTCACCCCTGGCCCTGCCTACTTGCCTCGCAAGTCCTAATGACAGGGGACAACTAGACAGCAGTCCCTAACTTAGGATACGTGCTGGGAAGACAGACAAGACAAATAACGGAACGTGAACAGACCGGGTCAATACCTAGAGAGCTACGCAGTACTAAGGAATGACTAGAGAATAGTCAGGAAAAGCCGAAGTCAAATATCAGGAGAGAAACGAAGTACAACAGGAGTCCGCAAAGAATCGTCAGGTGGAAGCCTGGGTCATGATACCAGGAGAGATGCGCAGTACAGGAGGAGCAGGCAGAGAATCGTCAGGGAACACAAGATCAGGTAAGTATGCAGGAACAAAACAATCACCAGATAGCTAAAATTAACAGGCAACCTGTGGCCAGCAGGCTGCCTGTATTTATAGTGGGGAGTGAGGGTCATGTGACGTGGCCAGCGTCACATGACCGACAGACAGACAAATTGAGCACCGAGTGATCAGCTCGCCGCTCAAGGCAGACCTAGGAGCAGGGAGCCTCCCAGCTAGCAAAGCCGCCCTGGGAACGAGGCCAAACACAGATCCTCGCTCCCGAAGCTAAGCAGCAGGTCTGCGGCTGATGGGAGACCGAGTGCGCCTTTAGCGCCCCGTGACAGTACCCCCCTTTTACGAGGGGCCACCAGACCCAAGACTTCAGGCGATGGCCTTTCAGGGTGTTCTAAATTAAGTTTTCGAAGTTTAGGAGCATGAACCTCCCTAGCAGGTACTCAAGATCTCTCTTCAGGTCCATACCCCTTCCAGTTAATCAGGTACTGCAAGGAATTACGCACCTTCCTGACATCCACTATTTTAGACACCACATACTCGACAGCATCATTAACAAGAACCGGCAGAGGCGAGGCTTTTGATGGTACTACTGGTTCAACATATCTTTTAAGTAGAGATTTATGGAACACATTATGAACGTGGAATGACTCAGGCAGCTCCAACCTAAACGATACTGGGTTAATCACCTCCATGATCTTATATGGTCCAATAAAACGAGGAGCAAATTTTTTAGAATCTACCTTGAGAGAGAGATTCTTGGAGGATAACAACCAGGAAATTTGCGCCCCTTGAACGTTTCCTATTGGCTATGAGAACTTTGAGCCTTTTCTAGGTTAATTTGAACCCGGGTCCAAACTGTGCACAGTTCAGAAGAGAGCCTATCCGCCTCAGGGTTAGAGGAGGAGACGGATGACCCAGAATGAAAACGGGGATGAAAACCATGGTTACAAAAGAAAGGGGAGACCCTAGCAGAAGAATTAACATGGTTATTCAAAGCAAATTCAGCCAACGGAAGGTATTTAACCCATAATTGCTGGTCATCAGCAACATACGACCTCAGGAATTGTTCCACAGACTGATTAAGGCGTTCAGTCTGCCCATTACTCAGATTACGAAATCTGACATCTTTGACAGAAAGCCCTCAAAAATTTGGACACAAACTGCACACCCCTGTCAGATACAATATTTTCCGGGATACCATGTAACCGTACAATTTCTTTCACAAAAATAGACGCCAGGGTCTTGGCATTCGGGAGTTTAGACAGAGGAATGAAATGAACCATCTTGCTAAACCTATCGACCTCTACCCAAACCACAGTCTTACCCTCCGCCGGCGGCAGGTAAGTAATAAAGTCCATCGAGATATGGGACCAGGGTCTACTGGGAATGGGTAGGGTTCGTAGGTTACCAGCAGGGCGAGTCCTAGGTGTCTTAGACCTAGCACAAACCTCACAGGCTGACACGTAGGACTTGACATCCCTAAATAGAGTGGGCCACCAATAGGATCTAGAAACCAGCTCTCTAGTGCCCTCAAAACCAGGATGTCCACGAAAGGCAGAATCATGACACTCACCCAAGAGCTGTAGACGAAATTGTATGGGAACAAACAACTTATCTGTTGGGGTGGTTGCCGTTGCCAGATGTTGTTCAGCCTTAATGAGAGCCGAGATATCTTGGGTTAAGGCTGCTACGAAGATATTTACTGGTAGGATGGATTCAGGCGGTGCCTCTGTAGGCTGAAAAGCATGGAAGCTCCAAAATAATACATCAGCCTTCACATTTTTACTTCCAGGCCTGAAAGTAATGGAGAATTCAAAACGAGTAAAAAACAGTGCCCATCTAGCCTGACGGGGATTCAACCTCTTAGCAGATTAGAGAAACATAAGGTTCTTATGGTCAGTGACAACAGTTACACAATGCCTTGCCCCCTCCAGAAAATTCCTTTCACTCCTCAAATGCCCACTTAATGGCCAGCAACTCCCGATTCCCTATGTCGTAGTTTCTCTCGGTGGAAGAAAATTTTCTGGAAAAGAATGCACACAGTCTCAGGTTAGTTAGACTAGCAGGACCTTGTGAAAGGACTGCTCCTGCGCCGTCCTCAGACGCATCCACCTCCACAATAAAAGGTCTCTCCTCATCTGGCTGGATCAGAATGGGAACGCTACTGAATGCCTTTTTTAGTGTTTCAAACGAAGTAATGGCCTCAGCAGACCAGTTCTCCAAATCCGCCCCTTTCTTAGTAAGGTCGGTCAACGGTTTAGCAATTACTGAAAAATTCTTAATAAATTTACGGTAGTAATTGGCAAAACCTAAGAACCGTTGTAAGGCCTTTAAGGATGAAGGCCTTACCCATTCCTTAATAGCTAGTCCCTTACCAGGATCCATCTTGAAGGAGTGAGGGGTCAGGACATGCCCTAGAAATAGTATCTCCTGTACACCAAAGACACATTTCTCTTGTTTTGCGGACAACTGATTCTCCCTCAACACCTCTAATACTTGTCTAACATGAGACACATGAGATTTGAAATCAGGAGAAAATATCAAAATGTCGTCAAGATAGACAATGAAAAATGTACCTAAAAACTCTTTAAGAATATCATTCATAAAGTTTTGGAACACAGCTGGGGCATTGCTGAGTCCAAAAGGCATAACCTGATATTCAAAGTGCCCTGCCGGAGTATTGAACGCCGTCTTCCATTCGTCTCCCTCCTTGATTCGGATTAGATTATACGCCCCTTTCAGGTCAATCTTAGAAAACCAGGTTGCCCCCAGAACCTGGTTAAATAAATCCGGAATCAATGGGAGAGAGTATCTATTCTGGATAGTGATCTTATTCAATTTCCGGTAATCGATACAAGGCCTAAGACCACCATCCTTCTTCTTAACCAAGAAAAACCCTGCTCCCATAGGAGAGACAGAAGGTCTAATGTGCCCCTTACCGAGGCTTTCCTTAATATAATACTCCATGGCCTTGCGTTCGGGCTTAGAGAGATTATAAATACGCCCCTTATTAAACCTGGCACCTTCTACTAACTCTATGGTACAATCAAGGTCTATGGGGTGGTAGAACCTCTGGGGTAGGTGATGAGAACACATCAGAATATTCCCTAATGACCGTGGGTAATATATCAGATTCTACTGAGACCCCAGCTTGTACCACAGACAAGCACGAGTCACACTTAGGTCCCCATTTCACCAACTCCCCCCTGGACAAATCAATAGTGGGGTTGTGTAATCGGAGCCAAGACAACCCTAGTACCACCTCGGTAGTGTAAGTTCTCCAGGACTAAGAGGGAACATTTCTCAGAGGGGCACACCCCCACGGTTAAAGAAATCTCTGAGGTACATGACCTTACCAAAACCACCTACCAGGGGAGTGGCGTCAATAGCCATGACATGGATAGGTGTAGGAAGAGAAAAAATTGGAATACCCAGTCTAATGGCGTACTCAGAGTCAATAAAGCTGGCCGCTGAACCATAGTCAAGCCTTACCCGGCCATTTATTAACCCCCAGAGATATTGTTATAAGCTTACATTTCGTAATATCAGGGTGTACCTGGTCTTTAGGTTGCCTTGCCTTGGGAGACTTAACGGAGGGGGCCTTCTTAGGACACTGGTTGATCCAATGGTCAGGATCTCCGCAGTAAAAACACACTCCACGTCTGCGGCGCAGATTCCCTTGAGTCATGCCGACCTGCATTAGTTCTTCGGTAGAGACCTCAGCGTTGTTTCTGGGATAGCCCTCAGGCTGGACCACCATCTGAGAAGAGAACTGTCGTTCCTGTCGTCTCTCTCTAACTTGTCGGTCAAGTCGGACTACAAGGGTCATCATCTCCTCTAGAGTCTCTGAAAGCTGATAACTCACTAGAAGATCCTTTAAGTTATCAGACAGACCTGACCTGAACTGACTCTTAAGTGCTGGTTCATTCCATCCTGAGGGAACACACCACCTTCTGAATTAGGTGCAATACTCCTCCGCAGGTAGATCGCCCTGAACCAGAACCTTTAGAGCAGTCTCGGCTACCTGTGTCCTGTCTGGTTCCTCATACAGGGTAGCCAGGGCCTGAAAAAACACCTTCACTGATGTTAAACAACTGGCGTCAGCAGGTAAAGAAAATGCCCAGTCCTGGGGATCACCCTGTAACCGGGAAATGACAATGCCCACGCGTTGACTCTCGGGGCCAGAGGATATGGGGCGCAAACGGAAAAAAAGTTTAACATTTTCTTTAAAGGAAAGAAACTTCTTCCGATCTCCAGAAAAAGGCAAAGGAAGCTTAATCTGGGGCTCTAAATTTGGACTGGAGGCCTGAGGGATGGAAGCACCCTGTCCTAGCTCAAAAGAACAGAGTTTCTCCCCTAGCTCCTGCACCATCTGCGTCAGGTTAGAGACATGGTCAGTCAGGGTCACCAGAGGATTCATGATACAGTGGTTAGGTTAGGGCCTGTTAATCTGTGACGGTCATGTACACTACACACAGGGGGGAGGATAGTGACCACTGCGCTCCACCCTCACCCCTTGCCCTGCCTACTTGCCTCGCAAGTCCTAATGACAGGGGACAACTAGACGGCAGTCCCTAACTTAGGATATGTGCTGGGAAGACAGACAAGACAAATAACGGAACGTGAACGGACCGGGTCAATACCTAGAGAGCTACGCAGTACTAAGGAATGAGCAGAGAATAGTCAGGAAAAGCCGAGGTCAAATACCAGGAGAGAAATGAAGTACAACAGGAGTCCGCAAAGAATCGTCAGGTGGAAGCCGGGGTCAGGATACCAGGAGAGATGCCCAGTACAGGAGGAGCAGGCATAGAATCGTCAGGGAACACAGGATTAGGTAAATATGCAGGAACAAAACAATCACCAGATAGCTAAAATTAACAGGCAACCTGTGGCCAGCAGGCTGCCTGTATTTATAGTGGGGAGTGAGGGTCATGTGACGTGGCGAGCGTCACATGACTGACAGACAGACAAATGAAGCACCGAGTGATCAGCTCGGCGCTCAAGGCAGACCTAGGAGCAGGGAGCCTCCCAGTTAGCAAAGATACCCTGGGAACAAGGTCAAACACAGATCCTCGCTCCCGAAGCTAAGCTGCAGGTCTGCGGCTGATGGGAGACCGAGTGCGCCTTTGGCGCCCCGTGACAATGACGCTAGAGTTGATTCAGATAAGTCAATTCTCTGGTAGAGCAGATCTTGCTCAGGACAGAAAGGCAGTGGTGGTGCAGCAGAGCAGAAGGACAGGTGCAGCAGAGGTGGTGAGCCAGGGCAACAGAACTGGAGAACAGGTGAAGAACCAGGAGCAGAGCAGGTGGATCGGTGTCACAGAGTTGTAAATCCAATGCAGCAGAGCTGGTGGTCTGATAAAGCAGAGATAGGCTACTTTCACACTTGCGTTCAGAGCGGATCCGTCTGGTGTCTGCACAGACGGATCCGCTCCTATAATGCAAACGTTGGGATCCGTTCAGAACGGATCCGTCTGCATAACAGTTCAGAAAAAATTCTAAGTGTGAAAGTTAGTCAGACGGATCCGTCCAGACTTTACATTGAAAGTCAATGGGGGATGGATCCGTTTGAAATTGCACCATATTGTGTCATCTTCAAACGGATCCGTCCCCATTGACTTACATTGTACGTTTGGCTCCGCACGGCCAGGCGGACACCCGAACGCTGCAAGCTGCGTTCGGATGTCCGCCTGCTGAGCGGAACAGAGGCCAAGCGGAGCCATCCTGATGCATTCTGAGCGGATCCGCATCCACTCAGAATGCATTGGGGCTCTACGGATCCGTTCGGGGCCGCTTGTGAGAGCCTTTAAACGGAGCTCACAAGCGGAACCCCGAATGCTAGTGTGAAAGTAGCCTTAATCAGAAGACAGATAAGGCAGAACAAATTTGATGCAGCTCTGGAAACCAATACTGAAAAACTGATATAGCAGAGTTACTGGAGGCTGGTATTGCAGACCAGATGTAGCAGAGTTCTGGAGACTGATATAGTAAGTTGATGTAGCAGAGTTTTGCATAGCAGAGGTTAATATAGCAAAGCTGATCTAGCAAAGATGACGCAGTGGAGTACTAGAGACTAATAAACTGGGTAGACGGTAACCAAACTGAATAACCAGGCGGTGTCCTACAATCTGAGCTGGGTTAAAATGACCTGCCAGAGGAGGGGAGCAAAGCAGTGCATGGTGCTGGAGCCCAGACAGGTGAGTCACATATAGTCAGGCACTGAGCCAACAGTATGATCAGGATGCAATCGACTAGACTCGAGGATGAGATGGGACTGTAGTCAGGAATGCAACCAGGAGTAAGAGCCAGCAGCAGAACAACAGGTAACAGGCAGATAATCCAGAAGGCAAGACAAGGATGATATCTATGAACAATTCTGAGGTCAAGGTCAGGTTTAATCAGGAGTCAAATTCATGAACAGTAGCACCAGAACAAGAGCCAAGCAAGGGTATGATGCTCAATTTGAGGGCAATGAATGACAGGCTGAATGCCACCGCTGTGGTGAGAAGAGCTGTAGCTAGATCCAACAAAGTCTCCTGCTGATGTCAGGACCAGAGGAGAAGACTAGAGCTGAGTGAGGTAATAGAAATCATTAGAAGAAAATGAAATAAAGTCATGTAGTCTAATAGAACACTCTTGGTCCATTCCTCTAGAGGCCTTCCAGACTTGCTCTGCTACTGTCTTACATCTGATATATCCCAATTCAAAGTGGAGGTATAGTGTACACAATGTCTTTCATATGATGGAATCATATCCATTATGTTTCTGTGTCCTGAGCTGCATTGAAAAATATCTTCTCAGATGAAGCAACCTGGTGATGGTGATGTATTCTGCTGGGACGGAAGCTTCATATCATGGAACAACATGACTGTCCTACTGAATTAGGGGCCATCGGAAGACATGCTGCTCCTCAAGAACCATGGGTAACCTTGCCAGTAAGCATCGCAGTTGGAAGTAAAGAACACCAGACTGCTCCACCAATGTACCAGAGGACCATGCTCTAGCAAAAGACAACAATGGGGGTTTTACCATTACACATAGAGGCTCTGCTCTCTCCACAACTTCTGCACCCTCTGGACTTTGACTGACATGACCAGGCAGTGAAAGCATCATCACACCTTGTCCTGTTAATTAAAGTGCAGAGGGTGCAGCAGTTGCAGAGAGAGCAGAGCCTCTAGGTGTAATGGTAACGCCCCCGTTGCTCCTAAAGTCTCATTTGCATATCATAAAACATCATATTTCTCAGCAATGAGGGCACATATGGACATGGGACCAACACAGATGCCTTCAGCTGCCAAATGCACATGTAACAGCTCAGCCAGTGTCATAGGGACAAAACTGTTGAAGGATTTCCTTTAAAAATGGTGGTGCATGTTCTATGTAGATGTTAAAGGGTTTCTGTCACCCTGCAAAACTCAGTTTTTTTTTTTTGGATAGTTAGATTCCTCATAGTGCGATATAGCAGAATATAATGCTCTTACTTACTTTCATGCGGCCGATTCTTTAAAAAAACGAACTTTTATAATATGTAAATGAGGGCTCTACCAGCAAGTAGGGCGTCTACTTGCTGGTAGCTGCTGCAGAAATCCGCCCCCTCGCCGTGTTGATTGACAGGGCCAGCCGTGATCTCCTCCTCCGGCCGGCCCTGTCAGTAATTCAAAAATCGCGCGCCTCGCGTCATTCGGCGCAGGCGCACTGAGATGAGGAGGCTCGTATCCTCAGCACTCCCTCAGTGCGCCTGCGCCGATGACGTCTTCTCTTTCGGTGATGTCATCGGCGCAGGCGCACTGAGGGAGTGCTGAGGAGACGAGCCTCCTCATCTCAGAGCGCCTGCGCCGAATGACGCGAGGCGCGCGATTTTTGAATTACTGACAGGGCCGGCCGGAGGAGGAGATCACGGCTGGCCCTGTCAATCAACACGGCGAGGGGGCGGATTTCTGCAGCAGCTACCAGCAAGTAGACGCCCTACTTGCTGGTAGAGCCCTCATTTACATATTATAAAAGTTCGTTTTATAAAGAATCGGCCGCATGAAAATAAGTAAGAGCATTATATTCTGCTATATCGCACTATGAGGAATCTAACTATACAAAAAAAAAAAAATGAGTTTTGCAGGGTGACAGAAACCCTTTAAGTGGACCCTCAGACTCATCTCTTCTGGTTGTAGACACAAAGAACCACTGTTAATCATATCTAACTGCACCTAAATGGTGCTTAATGACAAGCCCATCCTGCAATTCTCAAGTAGACAGAAATTGTAAAAAACAACAAATTGTGAAAACATCATGTTTTGTATTGGAAAAATTTGCCCGATCTGATATATTCCTACCGAAACCTAAAAGTGAAGGTTATGGGAATATTTGTTAAGCATGATGGCTTCCTCACAGATGGTAGGTACACATTAACAGATGTTACAACTCAGACGAGACCTCCATAAGTCCATAAAGCATCCTTTATGGTGCTTTGTGGCTTCTATTACTACTGTGTTATGTTTGGCCACAACGGAAAGCGAGATCACGGACTCAATATTGACTAAACATGTTTTCCGAGCTAAGTAGATGATTCAAGGGTTAAACAAGCATTCTCCGAGGTATAATTATCCTTGCATGGCTTGGACTGCAGCTAATAAAATTGGCAGATTTGCTTCCATTTTGCATGGCTCGAGGCTACCGAGAGGCTCCCCTGGTTTGTTCCAAGTAAAATATTCAGCAACGAAACCAGATGGATGATGAGGTGTTTGGAGCTTATTTTTATACCGATGCTATTTAATCCATGAACAAGCTCATACATGTTCAGACTCAATGGGAAACGTCAGGACTCGCGTCGAGCCATCTATCTCATGACAGGACGCCTGATATATCCTCTATGCAAGCAGCAAATAGAAAATTTCCCAACAATAAATAGAGAACGAAGAAACCTGGATGGTAATCAATCAAGCAGATTGCGTTGGTGAGATTCAGGCCCATCTGTTAAACGTTTCCTGCCAATGTTACTGCGATAATGAATAAAGGCAAAAGGTTCCACTTGTGGCTTTTGTGTTTTCTTCAGCAATATTCTGCTTTCATCCCATATCGGATTGTTTCTCCAACACTGAGAAGATGCCAACGACACAGCGAGAAGAAATGGAATGACTCACGTTATGTCAGGATCTATTGGGCAATGACATGGTGGTTTAGTCGTCACTTCTATAATTTATGTTCATGTAATTAGCAGAGAAGTGGAAAATATAGGTATCAAAACAGGGGTTCAAGCTTTGGCCCTCCTCCTGATCCAGAGAAGTTCTTGCTCTGGTGGACCTAGCCAAAGCTTGAATCACATAGCCCAAGGGCATAACTGGAGGTACTGGTGGGGCAAGTGTTGGCTTTGAGAGGATAAGCTGTTCTGCCTTGTCCTAAATATTTACCCCAGATGACCCATTTGAATGGTTGTCAAGTAATGCTACATGTCTGGTCGACACCAGCCCGCAATATCACCTGGGCTTTCAGCAGCCAAAACTAACCTTCTCCCACTGAAAAAGTTCTTCATTTAAGTTAGAAAAAAGTTGGTACCGGAGTAATAGGCTTCAGGAAGTTGCACAGTGAAAGTGAAAAACAGAGAGCTCCCAGAGACCATTATTGAGTTGACATTTGCTAATCTGAGTCAAAGGGATCCTCCAGTTCTTCAATGGTTGAATACCCAAATTGCTGTCCTCACAAGATGGTTGGGGTACACCACAGTGATTCTACTGCCATGCTTTCCTCATGTCTGACTGTGTGGGCAATCAGATGGCCTGAAGAAGGTCTGCTGCACAAAAACATTTGCCACTTCTAATGTGTTTTGCCCTTAAGAAACCATAATTAAATACAAGTTTCAGTTATCAGTTAGATTCATCATCTGCATCAGATGCAAGAAACAGGAGGCTGTATCAAGGGTCAGGCCAAAGGTTGGTACACGAGAAATTAGAGCAGAGTCAAGCAAGAATGGAATCTACAAGAATAATCAGGAAAACATCAGGAAACACACAGGATTAATAGCAAAGCCAGAAAAATATGGAAAGGACTGTGCCGCCATTAAGGGTCCATTCAGACATCCGCAAAACACAGATACCGGCCGTGTGCGTTACACATTTTGCGGACGCCACATGGCCGGCCCTGTGATAGAAATGCCTATTCTTGTCTGCGATTGCGGGCAAGAATAGGACATGCTCTATGTTTTTTGCGGGGCAGCGGAGCGGAACTACCGTGTGCTGTCCACATCTTTTGTGGCCGGATTGAAATGAATGGGTCACACCTGTCTGGCAAAATTGAGGAACGGATGCGGACCCTAAACTATGGACGTCTGAATGGAGCCTAAGTGTTATCTTAATATAATTCAGCATCAGAAACTAGTTACTTTTGTAATTTACTGTTACAAAAATGCTTCAGCGTTACGATGGTAGCCCATATCTGCCGCTGCCCCGCTACTCCAGGCTAGCACTCACCCTGTGTCTGTTACAGTTTCAGCACTCCAGCAGCGGGTCCGGCATCTGTGTTCTGTGTGTCTATTCTTATTATTCTGATATTATTCATTGAACCTCACCTCATTCTGCAATATTGTAAAGGCTAAAAGCAAACAACAAACAATGCAACAGCACTCTGCAAACACAAATAATAAAGTCAATACAATAGTGCCATACTCACTATAGGAAATGTAAAATGCTACATTATAAATGTGAGATTCTTAGCAAATACATTTTGTACAAAATTATTTGTGCCTGTCTGCCAGCGTCAAGGCAATCTCTTTAGGACAGGAATCTAACACTAAATACTACCTCCGCTGGTGCCCCACTGGCCTCTATTAAATTCAGGGAATGCCTGCTCTCCTCTGGATAGGTCATCAGTATCTGATCAGTGGGAGTTCAACATCTGGGCCGAGACCCCCGCCGATCAGCTGTTTGAGAAGGCCGTTGCGCTCACAGTAGCGGCGAGGCCTTCTCTCTGCTCAGCAGCGCCATTCATTTATAGTGGCTGTGCCTGGTATCGCAAGTCATCTCCATTCATTTTAATGGGGCAGAGCAGCACCTAGACCATGTGACCGAAGAACATGACGTAGGGAAAGCTGCGGGAAACCCACGGCGCTACTGCGAGTGCTGTTGCCTTCTCAAACAGCTGATCAGCGGGGGTCCCGGGTGTCGGACCGATCAGATACTGATGACCTATCCAGAAGATAGGTCATCAGTAATAATATCTCAGAAAACCCCTTTAATTCATGGACAATATACAGACACAACTGTTATATAATTACATTGTTTATCCATTTTTCTAAATATGTAAATAAAAATGTCATAGAGAATAGTTACACATTTTCAATTAATAAAGTAAATATGTAAATGTGTAGAAAACTGAGCCAATTATGCCGATGTCACAGATCCTGTACATTGTGTTACATGTGGTGTCAGTGTATTCATTGTGTTCCCATTATTAGGCATGAAAAGGATTAGAAGAGTCAATTTAGCGAGCCTAATAATATTATCCAACACAAGAGAGACATGACAAGCCGACAACGGGCCCGGCCGCTAACAATCTTCAGTCAAGAAGGTACATTATTCTCTATCTTACAGTAAAGTTAAAGGGAACCCTAAGAGGAGAAGTCTATTACCAGCTGTCAGGATGCATGGGGGCTGTCATGTGGACGTTCCTATACAGTGCAAGCTCTTTTTCTTGGGTATCACTTTCTTTTATAGTAGAAATGGGTACTGTAGGTATTTGTAGCCTGCAAACCATGTAGTTTGATGAAGACTTCTACTACATCTGTAAAATTAAAACTAAAGTTGGAGAGGACGGATAAAGCTAAGCCATAAGCTTATAACATGGTGTAATATATCTGTACGGTGGAGCTCTGAGTTTATGACTTGACGGATAAAATAATTCTTGCTGTGCGCAAAAGGCTTGTATTTAAAGGAAAGCTGTTAAGGTTTATGCAGTTTTGCACATTTTATGCAGTCCTAATTGCTAGCAGTGTGATATGTTTTACTCTAAAATGCTGCAATGTCTCATTGTTTGGCTCTCCCCTGGCTTTAACCCCTTAGTGACCACCCATACGCCTTTTTACGGTGGTCACTAAGGGTCCTTAGGCTGGGCCGTCTTTTCACAGCGGCCCAGTCTAAGCACTGCATGGGTCCCCCAAGCGGGGGCTTGTCCAGCAAAAAACAAGCCCTCATACAGCGACAGAAAATAAAAAAGTTATAGCTCTTGGAAGGTGACAATGAAAAAAGAAAGAAAAACGCATATAGGCATATTTATTATCCCCATAATCAGGGTTATCTGTGCTATACATTTATAACTGATTATTGCTCAATAGCATATACAATAAAACAAGTTTCTTCATGAATTTTTTCACATATTTAAAATTTGTTAAGGGCAGCAAGGACATCCTTGTCTTGAGAGATAATTGGATTACTCCTCTGGTGTCTCCAGGGCAGAGAGGAGGAAACCATGATGCATTGTGGGTATGTATTGTGTCTGTGTATCCTGAATTGCTGCATATCTGTCCTGTGTCACAGTCTTCCTTCTGGTCCCCTAGGGGCGTGTCCACCAGATGGGGACCTGCATAAATACGGGCGGGTAGCCCTCAATAAAGTGTGCCTGTTTTACCCTTTATTATGTTGAGGCTGATGTTTGGGTAACTGATCGACGCTGGGGATTGCTATACGCTGAAGATTTGCTATACTCCCCTGACTATAACTACTAGCTCTTGTAAGAGCTGTTCCTGCTCTCTGGATGTAGGAGAGGTTCACCCACTGGAGCCTGGAGCCTTGTCGTAGGTCCAGGGTGGGTAGGAGACGGTGAGGCCTCAACCAAGCTTCGGCGGTTCGTGGGGTCTGCAGTGCCTACGGTGTCAAGTGGAGTGCTTGGAGTCCTCGGAAAGCACTAGGAGCATCCATTCAACGGAGGTACCTGGTCGGGGTGCCAGGAGATCCGTTACATTTGGTGGCAAGCAGTGGGATGGCGTCCTAGTGAGAGGAGAAGTAGCTCGGAGACACCGTTCGTGGATTTACTAAATTGAGGGCAACGCTAGTATCCGTACAGCGCCCCTGGCTACAGCAGAATGGAATCGGCTAGTCTTCGGACAGCGTTCTATGACGAGGAGGAGGAGGCAGCCGCAGACTACAGGGATGCAGACAGAAAGGAAGTCTGGTATGATGCCCTGGAAAATGCCCAGCGGCGGCGAGGTGAGAGTCTCCCCAGTTATGAGCAGCAGCTACAGAAGCGTGTGGCGATGCGGATGGGTCTCTTGGGAGAGCAGCCCCTGGATGACTGGGTAACAGAGCTCCAGAACCTGGTATGTAAGGAGCTTTGGCTAGAGGACGCTTACCAGGCCCTAAGGTGGCATGTCATTCAACATTCCCCCTGGGTGGCTGGCTAATGAGAGTGACAAGGGAGGGGGGCTAATGAGAGTGACAAGGGAGGGGGGCTAATGAGAGTGACAAGGGGGGGCTAATGAGAGTGACAAGGGAGGGGGGCTAATGAGAGTGACAAGGAAGGGGGGAGAAGAGAGTGACAAGGGAGGGGGGGAGAAGAGAGTGACAAGGGAGGGGGGGAGAAGAGAGTGACAAGGGAGGGGGGAGAAGAGAGTGACAAGGGAGGGGGGAGAAGAGAGTGACAAGGGAGGGGGAGAAGAGAGTGACAGGGGGGAATGAGAGTGACAAGGGGGGGAGGAAATGAGAGTGACAAGGGAGGGGGGGAATGAGAGTGACAAGGGAGGGGGGAAATGAGAGTGACAAGGGGGAGGAAATGAGAGTGACAAGGGAGGGGGGGAATGAGAGTGACAAGGGAAGGGGGGGAATGAGAGTGACAAGGGGGGGAATGAGAGTGACAAGGGGGGGAGGAAATGAGACTGACAAGGGGGGGGGGGGAGGAAATGAGAGTGACAAGGTAGGGGAGGAGGAAATGAGAGTGACAAGGGAGGGGGGAGGAAATGAGAGTGACAAGGGAGGGGGGGAGAAGAGAGTGACAAGGGAGGGGGGGGAAGAAGAGAGTGACAAGGGAGGGGGGGAGAAGAGAGTGAGAAGGGAGGGGGGGACAAGAGAGTGACAAGGGAGGGGGGGAGAAGAGAGTGACAAGGGAGGGAGGGGGGAGAAGAGAGTGACAAGGGAGGGAGGGGGGGAGAAGAGAGTGACAAGGGAGTCCCCAGAGCCAGACCAAGAGCCAGACTGCAGCCAGAGACCAGATCATCTTATTGTCCTGGTGGTAAGTAGACAATGCAATATGTTTATTATTTAATTGTTTAGTTATTAATACTACATTGGAAACTAATTTACCTCAAATTTAGGGTCCATTCACACATCCGTGTGTGTTTTGCGGATCCACAAAACACGGACAGCGGCAATGTGCGTTCCGCATTTTGTGGACCGCACATTGCCGGCACTAAAAGAATATGCCTATTCTTGTCCGCTATTGCGGACAAGAATAGGACATGTTCTATTTTTTTCAGGATCGGAATTGCAGATCCGGATCCGCAATTCCGGATCGGGGCCTCACGTCGTGCGGCCCCATAGAAATGTACGGGTCCGCAATTCCGTTCCGCAAAAAGAGACAGCTACAAGAAGCTTGATTAACCCTAAGGGAAACATAGCAGTTCTTTTAATTTAAAAGCTGAGAAAGGGGTGGGTGGAACATGATATGGGCAGATCATCTGATAAGGGGGGGGGGGCGGCAATTTTTATCTTGCCTAGGGCAGCAAAAATCCTTGTCTTGAGAGATAATTGGATTACTCCTCTGGTGTCTCCAGGGCAGAGAGGAGGAAACCATGATGCATTGTGGGGATGTATTGTGTCTGTGTATCCTGAATTGCTGCATATCTGTCCTGTGTCACAGTCTTCCTTCTGGTCCCCTAGGGGCGTGTGTACCAGATGGGGACCTGCATAAATACGGGCGGGTAGCCCTCAATAAAGTGTGCCTGTTTTACCCTTTATTATGTTGAGGCTGATGTTTGGGTAACTGATCGACGCTGGGGATTGCTATACGCTGAAGATTTGCTATACTCCCCTGACTATAACTACTAGCTCTTGTAAGAGCTGTTCCTGCTCTCTGGATGTAGGAGAGGTTCACCCACTGGAGCCTGGAGCCTTGTCGTAGGTCCAGGGTGGGTAGGAGACGGTGAGGCCTCGTGGGGTCTGCAGTGCGTACGGTGTCAAGTGGAGTGCTTGGAGTCCTCGGAAAGCACTAGGAGCATCCATTCAACGGAGGTACCTGGTCGGGGTGCCAGGAGATCCGTTACATTTGGTGACAAGCAGTGGGATGGCGTCCTAGTGAGAGGAGAAGCAGCTCGGAGACACTGTTCGTGGATTTACTAAATTGAGGGCAACGCTAGTATCCGTACAGCGCCCCTGGCTACAGCAGGATGGAATCGGCTAGTCTTCGGACAGCGTTCTATGACGAGGAGGAGGAGGCAGCCGCAGACTACAGGGATGCAGACAGAAAGGAAGTCTGGTATGATGCCCTGGAAAATGCCAAATGCCCAGCGGCGGCGAGGTGAGAGTCTCCCCAGTTATGAGCAGCAGTTACAGAAACGTGAGGCGATGCGGATGGGTCTCTTGGGAGAGCAGCCCCTGGATGACTGGGTAACAGAGCTCCAGAACCTGGTATGTAAGGAGCTTTGGCTAGAGGACGCTTACCAGGCCCTAAGGTGGCATGTCATTCAACATTCCCCCTGGGTGGCTGAGCACGACAGACCCGAGGGTGAGGATTATGATGGACCTGGGTTACTATGGGATGCCTTAGAGGAGGACATTGATCTTGGCAGCACGGAGGAGTCTAGGTTTTGGGACATCTACGACTACCGGATGGGCATGCATGTTTATGCTGACGGAAGGGAGGTGAGCAAAGACATGACCCACCTGGTAACAAGGGAGTGGGAGCTGGAACAGACCTACCAACACCTGCTCAGCTCCATTCATCCCCAACCTACTCGACAAGCAGAGCCAGATCTGCCCTCCTACAACTGGGAAGACTTGCCAGCGATACCCCCTGCTTCCCTACCAACTCCCAAAGTAGGGAACTTCATCGACTGGTTCTGGGAAGACCTCCCGATGGCAGGTGGAGATGGGACCGAGGTCTCTCCACCGGCCCTACAGAGATGCTGGGCAGTCGGCCCAGATCCCAAATGGCAGCCGGAGTTTTAGGGAGTTGAGACAGTTGGTCTGACTCCCCAGCAGCAGTGTGCTGTAAAGAGAGAAGAGACAACCGATCTCTCTCCCCAACCACAGGGGGACAGCACCCCTAACTCAGATGGTGCAGATGGGACCGCGGTCTCTGCACCAGGCCTACCGGGATGCTGGACGGCCGATTCAGATCCCCCACCAACCCTGCAGGAATGCCAGGAGGAGGAGGTAAGCGATTCCTCCGCTCCACAGCCGATCTGCAACAAGGTCCTGGGGATAGGATTCCCTGACCACATCCCAGCGGAAGAGCTGGCATCTGGGCAGAGCGCAGTCAGCCTCTGCCCTCCCCTATCCTCTTCTCCAGAGCCGGACATCCCACAGGCTACCCCAGCGGAAGAGCTGGCATCTGGGCAGAGCGCAGTTGGCCTCTGCCCTCCTCTATCCTCTTATCCAGAATCTGACTCCCCACAGGCTACCCCAGCGGAAGAGCTGGCATCTGGGCAGAGCGCAGTTGGCCTCTGCCCTCCTCTATCCTCTTCTCCAGAGGCTGACTTCCCACAGGCTACCCCAGCGGAAGAACTGGCATCGGGGCAGAGCGCAGTCGGCCTCTGCCCACCAAGTACCTACAGCTCCAAGCTAGAGAGCAACAAGGAAGCAAGGAGTAGCAGATGCCCCCTCAACAGCTGGGGACATACAGAACAGAGCCAGGCCCCAAAATTCAACAGGTCCAGTATTGGGTTGTGGGTGGACTGCCAGACTAACTCAGATACCGACCGGCATGAGGTCAGGTATCTGGTTAGTCTTCCCTGGGAGGGGGAGATGTGTGGCGAAACCAACCTCGCCACTGGGTTTCGGAGGGGCCTGGCTACCAGCCTCTTGCCTCAGGATTATGGCCCATACTAACTTTAAAGGAGCAGACAGACCGGCCGCACAGCTTAAATATGTCTTTGGAATTGTATTTTATGTTATGTGAGGGTACCCAGATAGCTAATTTTATTGTATTCGTGTAGTCTGAATGCCATTCACCTAATAATATGCACTCAGACTTGAGCTATCTGGGGATATGTTAAATGTCTGTGTTTACTGTAAGGGTTGTGACATTGCATGTTTAAATGGTGATTTCTGTCCTGTTGTCCCCACATGTGTATTGGTGATTTCCCTTTGTCTTGAGAGATAATTGGATTACTCCTCTGGTGTCTCCAGGGCAGAGAGGAGGAAGCCATGATGCATTGTGGGGATGTATTGTGTCTGTGTATCCTGAATTGCTGCATATCTGTCCTGTGTCACAGTCTTCCTTCTGCTCCCCTAGGGGCGTGTCCACCAGATGGGGACCTGCATAAATACGGGCGGGTAGCCCTCAATAAAGAGTTCCTGTTTTTACTCTTTACCAAGTTGAGCCTGGTGTTTGGGTAACTGATCGACGCTGGTGATTGCTATACGCTGAAGATTTGCTATACTCCACTGGCATAACTACTAGCTCTTGTAAGAGCTGTTCCTGCTCTCTGGTTATAAGAAGTAAATTTAGGACAGAACCTGGGTAAGGTATTTAATAACTAAATTAACTAATGCCACCAAGGCAATGAGACCTATCTTGACCCAGGTATTACTTAAAACTTCACTTTTATTTTTAGTGTACTAAAACCTACATCACAATAGGTAAATGAAAAAAGAGGGGGTAACTTTTTTAGTTTTCTACGATTCAAAAAATCCTAAAGTTAAAACTACAGTCTCAACTTCACAGGACCGGACTTTGTAAATGAGAGGGACCAGGAGAGTGCACTATCTCCCACCCTCTCACTGATAGGTAACAGTGTCGCCGTCTGCAGGACTAATATTGGCTCAATACTGCTATCCGTGGAAGTGTAAAGCAGAGGGGACTAAAGCGACATCAGCCCTTTATAACGGGAGAAAGGAGACTCCCATACACACAGCTAATCAGCTAAGAGTTAAACTATTAGCCAAAGCTCCACAATTCCGGCAACACTGTAAGCAATGTATCAAAACTACTTGATTGATTGATAACTGTGCTAGTGTGCTAGTCCATTCGGACAGCCACAGTTCAAACACTATGAGGAAAGAGACCGCACATTAAAACAGAAAGAACGGGGGGCATTTTTAATCTGTTTTAATGTGCGGTCTCTTTCCTCATAGTGTTTGAACTGTGGCTGTCCGAATGGACTAGCACACTAGCACAGTTATCAATCAATCAAGTAGTTTTGATACATTGTTTACAGTGTTGCCGGAATTGTGGAGCTTTGGCTAATAGTTTAACTCTTAGCTGATTAGCTGTGTGTATGGGAGTCTCCTTTCTCCCGTTATAAAGGGCTGATGTCGCTTTAGTCCCCTCTGCTTTACACTTCCACGGATAGCAGTATTGAGCCAATATTAGTCCTGCAGACGGCGACACTGTTACCTATCAGTGAGAGGGTGGGAGATAGTGCACTCTCCTGGTCCCTCTCATTTACAAAGTCCGGTCCTGTGAAGTTGAGACTATAGTTTTAACTTTAGGATTTTTTGAATCGTAGAAAACTAAAAAAGTTACCCCCTCTTTTTTCATTTACCTATTGTGATGTAGGTTTTAGTACACTAAAATAAAAGTGAAGTTTTAAGTAATACCTGGGTCAAGATAGGTCTCATTGCCTTGGTGGCATTAGTTAATTTTGCTCTCTGGTTTTAGGAGAGGTTCACCCACTGGAGCCTGGAGCCTTGTCGTAGGTCCAGGGTGGGTAGGAGACGGTGAGATCTCAACCAAGCTTCGGCGGTTCGTGGGGTCTGCAGCGCTTACGGTGTCAAGTGGAGTGCTTGGAGTCCTCTGGAAGCACTAGGAGCATCTATCAACGGAGGTACCCGGTCGGGGTGCCAGGAGATCCGTTACAACTATTTTTATTATATTAAAATGTAATATCATAATTATTATTTTATGGTATCTAATATAATAGTAGTAATAATAATGAATGATAATAAATGGTAGAATAATCATAAAAAGCACTTGCGTTAAAAATAATGCAAAAATAATAAATTGTGCAATATGGTGATGTTAATAAATAGTAAAATAATAATGATGATAATAATAATAAATAGTAACATAATAATAATAATAATAATAATAATAATAATAAATACTGTAGTAAAATAATGATAATAATAAATAGTAAAATACCGGTAAAAAAATTATAATAATTTTACTAATTATCGTTGCCTTTTTATTTGCAGTATGAGATTAAATGAATAATCTGTGGCTTTACTGTTAAATAAAGGTATTTAAAAAATGTCCTTTCTGCTTCATTTATCAAAAAGATGAGTAAAGGTTAAGCAGCATTATTATTACAGAATGGGTTTTTTCATCATCTCCGGCGCTTTAATAAATCAGCCGGTGTCCAGGAGAATATGCTCCATTATTGATTACAGATTATCTGCATTCCTGAGCATCACTTGAAAGAAGAAGAAGAAGAAAATCCCTTTATTGTTCCTCAGTGGGGAAATTTTGGCATAACAGCAGCAATCACATTCACAACAGGAGCAAATATAAGAGTAATTAGAAATTAAAGAGTAAAATACAAGAAAACCATAACACAGAATTTACTTAAAAAATTCACTACAGTTTTTTTTTGAAACGGTGGTGGTTATAAATCCTAACCGCTGCTGGGAGGAAGGACCTCCGATAACGTTCCTTCGTGCACCTAGGATGCAGCAGTCTGTCACTGAAGGAGCTCTCCAGCTCCACAACAGCTTCATGATGGATGGGGTGGAAGCAGGGCCGGTGCAAGGATTTTTGCCAACACAAGCAAAGCTACATTTTGGCACCAACCCCCCTACCCCGGAGCTCACCTGGTCCTGTCTGCAGCAGCTCTCTTCTCCTCTGTGTGGTCCTGGTATCTTCGCTCTGCTTCATACCATCGCTGGTTTGAGGACCATATTTTTCCCCCTATAAGACGCACCTTGGTTTTAGAGGAGGATAATAAGAAAAAAAATATTTTCCATTACACCTCAGGTCAGACCAGCAATAAGACCCCCAATGCTAATCAGACCTCAGCTCACAGCCCCAATCAGACCCCCAATGCTAATCAGACCTCAGCTCACAGCCCCAATCAGACCCCCACAATGTTAATCAGACCTCAGATCAGCCCCCCATGTCAGCCATCAGCCCCCATCCATCAGCCCCCCATGTCATCCATTAGCCCCCCATGTCAGCCATCATGCCCCCCATGTCATATTTCTCCCCCTCCATGTCAAATCACTTATGTCACATCAGCCCTCCATGTCACATTTCTACCCCTCCATGGCACATCACCCCCTCCTTTTTACATCACCCCTATTGTGTTACATTTCTTTCCCCCCCATGGCACATTTCTCCCCCTCCATGGCACATTTCTCCCCCTCCATGGCACATTTCTCCCCCTCCATGGCACTGCCACTGGCACAGACTACAGACAACCCCCCCCATTAATGTTGTGTAAGAAAAGTAAATTAGTAAACATTATGCGCTTTGCTCTGCGTGCGTGCGCTCACCTACCACTCCAGTCGGCAGTCTGGCTGTGTGTGACTCACAGACTCACAGCATGAGTCACCACCAGCTCCCTCCAGTCACTGCTGCTGCCCGCCGCTGGCCGCGGCGCCACTTGCCACGCCAGTCACACCCCCTGACCGGTCCTGCTCACTCACGTGCTGCTCTGTGAGTGAGAGCTGCCACCGGGGCTGCACACACGGCACACATGCACGCAGCGCAGGCTGGTGCGGGCGCCCATCGGTGCTGCGGCGCAAAAACTACTCGGACTCGGAGTACTTGCATGCAAGTGAATTGATTTTTTTTTTTTTTTAAAAAGTTCATTTTTCCGCCCAACCCTTCTCTGCGCCGGGTGCGCCCTAGTTAAGCAGCTTGGTCTGCCTTATGGTAGCGCTGGGCCTGGGTGGAAGACATTGTCTAAGGGTCCATTCACATGTCCGTCGTTGAATTCCACATCCGTTCCGCAAATTTGCGGAACCTTATGCGGACCCATTAATTTTCAATGGCCTCCGCAAAAATGCAGACGGCACTCATTGTGCTGTCCGCATCCGTCATTCTGTTCCGCGGGTTCCGTTCATGCGGATCCGCCAAAAAATATACCTTGTCCTACTATTTGTCCGCATATCCGTTCCGTGGTCCGATTGTAGTCAATGGATCCGCAAAAAATGCGGATGACATGTGGAATTCAGCAATGTTCCACATGTCATCTGCATTTGCGGATCCGTTTACAGGAAACAAAAAAAAAATAAGGCCTGCCCCTTGTGACATGTGTTTCAGTACCAAGGAAAGCTGTGTAGTGAGCAAGTAGACAAACAAACTGGCCCAGTGGCGTACACAAAATTCATGGGGCCCCGGTGCGAAACTGATCCATGGGGCCCCCTCCCTGTCGCCCCCCCCCCCCAACCTGTCGCCCCCCCCCCCCCAACAGGGATCTGTACTGGGACCAATTTTGTTTAATATATTCATAAGTGATATTGCAAAAGGTCTCGATGGGAAGGTTTGTCTTTTTGCTGATGACACAAAGATATGTAACAGGGTTGATGTTCCTGGAGGGAAACGCCAAATGGAAAAGGATTTAGGAAAACTAAAAGAATGGTCAGAACTCTGGAAACTGAAATTTAATGTGGATAAGTGCAAGATAATGCACCTGGGGCGTAAAAACCCAAGGGCAGAATATAGAATATTTGACACAGTCCTGACCTCAGTATCTGAGGAAAGGGATTTAGGAGTAATTATTTCAGAAGACTTAAAGGTGGGAAGACAATGTAATAGAGCAGCACGAAATGCCAGCAGAATGCTTGGATGTATAGGGAGAGGTATAAGCAGTAGAAAGAGTGAAGTGCTCATGCCGCTGTACAGAACACTGGTGAGACCTCACTTGGAGTATTGTGCGCAGTACTGGAGGCCATATCTCCAGAAGGATATAGATACTCTAGAGAGAGTTCAGAGAAGAGCTACTAGACTAGTACATGGATTGCAGGATAAAACTTACCAGGAAAGATTAAAGGACCTTAACATGTATAGCTTGGAAGAAAGATGAGACAGAGGGGATATGATAGAAACTTTTAAATACATAAAGGGAATCAACTCGGTAAAGGAGGAGAGCATATTTAAAAGAAGAAAAACTACCACAAGAGGACACAGTTTTAAATTAGAGGGGCAAAGGTTTAAAAGTAATATCAGGAAGTATTACTTTACTGAGAGAGTAGTGGATGCATGGAATAGCCTTCCTGCAGAAGTGGTAGCTGCAAATACAGTGAAGGAGTTTAAGCATGCATGGGATAGGCATAAGGCCATCCTTCATATAAGATAAGGGCCGGGGGCAATCCATAGTATTCAGTATATTGGGCAGACTAGATGGGCCAAATGGTTCTTATCTGCCGACACATTCTATGTTTCTATGTTTCTATGTTAAGAATTTACTTGGGCCCCCTGGATTGGGATTAATAATGCTCTTTGCCTCTCTGTGACCTTTTTACTACAAAACCACAGTGAGATAAAGTTGTCACTGTGATTTTGTAGCAAATAGATTACAGAGAGGCAAAGAGCATTATCAGTCATGTTACTGCTCCGTGTCTCCGCTGTCCAGTACGGGGCTTGGCTCTTTCAAGCAGCAGATTACCCGCACGGCATCCGCTCATGGGAAAGAGCCCTAAGCCCAAAGCATGACTACACTCACCCAGTCCTAACTAATAAAATCTGGTCCTACCTCATCCAGGGTGTCGCTGGCGTCGGCGTGATGTCCGCTGGATCCAGAACAAGGTCCCTGCGGTGATAGAGAAAAAAGAATAATCACATAAGGAAGGGATGGTGACTGCCCCTGTGAAATCACCAGCAGGGGGCGCTGTGCTGGCCTATAAGACTGAGCCATGCCAATGTATAGCATACATTTCCCCTAAGTGCTACTACACAGTATTAATGCCCACCTTGTGGCCCCTCACAGTAATTAATGCCCACCTTGTGGCCCCTCACAGTAATTAAGCCCACCTTGTGGCCCCTCACAGTAATTAAGCCCACCTTGTGGTCCCTTCAAAATAGTTATGTCCTCCTTGTGGCCCCTCACAGTAGTTATGACCAGATGTATCCCCTTCACAGTAGTAATGCCCAGATATATGTCCCCCCCACTGTAGTTATGGCCAGATATGTGACCCTCTCACAGTTACAGGGGGCAAAATGGAATATATATACAGCGAAGGCAAAAAATTGAATATATACACAGGGGACAAATGGAATATATACAAAGGGGGCAACATGGATATATATACAGGGGCCCTGTATATATATATATATATATATATATATATATATACACACTGCTCAAAAAAATAAAGGGAACACTTAAACAACACAATGTAACTCCAAGTCAATCACACTTCTGTGAAATCAAACTGTCCACTTGGGAAGCAACACTGAGTGACAATCAATTTCACATGCTGTTGTGCAAATGGGATAGACAGCAGGTGGAAATTATAGGCAATTATCAAGACACCCCCAATAAAGGAGTGGTTCTGCAGGTGGTAACCACAGACCACTTCTCAGTTCCTATGCTTCCTGGCTGATGTTTTGGTCACTTTTGAATGCTGGCGGTGCTTTCACTCTAGTGGTAGCATGAGACGGAGTCTACAACCCACACAAGTGGCTCAGGTAGTACAGCTTATCCAGGATGGCACATCAATGCGAGCTGTGGCAAGAAGGTTTGCTGTGTCTGTCAGCGTAGTGTCCAGAGCATGGAGGCGCTACCAGGAGACAGGCCAGTACATCAGGAGACGTGGAGGAGGCCGTAGGAGGGCAACAACCCAGCAGCAGGACCGCTACCTCCGTCTTTGTGCAAGGAGGAACAGGAGGAGCACTGCCAGAGCCCTGCAAAATGATCTCCAGCAGGCCACAAATGTGCATGTGTCTGCTCAAACGGTCAGAAACAGACTCCATGAGGGTGATATGGGGGCCCGACGTCCACAGGTCGGGGTTGTGCTTACAGCCCAACACCGTGCAGGACGTTTAGTATTTGCCAGAGAACACCAAGATTGGCAAATTCGCCACTGGCGCCCTGTGCTCTTCACAGATGAAAGCAGGTTCACACTGAGCACATGTGACAGACGTGACAGAGTCTTGAGACGCCGTGGAGAACGTTCTGCTGCCTGCAACATCCTCCAGCATGACCGGTTTGGCATTGGGTCAGTAATGGTGTGGGGTGGCATTTCTTTGGAGGGCCGCACAGCCCTCCATGTGCTCGCCAGAGGTAGCATGACTGCCATTAGGTACCGAGATGAGATCCTCAGACCCCTTGTGAGACCATATGCTGGTGCTGTTGGCCCTGGGTTCCTTCTAATGCAAGACAATGCTAGACCTCATGTGGCTGGAGTGTGTCAGCAGTTCCTGCAAGACGAAAGCATTGATGCTATGGACTGGCCCGCCCGTTCCCCAGACCTGAATCCAATTAAGCACATCTGGGACATCATATCTCGCTCTATCCACCAACGTCACGTTGCACCACAGACTGTCCAGGAGTTGGCAGATGCTTTAGTCCAGGTCTGGGAGGAGATCCCTCAGGAGACCGTCCGCCACCTCATCAGGAGCATGCACAGGCATTGTAGGGAGGTCATACAGGCACGTGGAGGCCACACACACTACTGAGCCTCATTTTGACTTGTTTTAAGGACATTACATCAAAGTTGGATCAGCCTGTAGTGTGTTTTTCCACTTTCATTTGGAGTGTGACTCCAAATCCAGACCTCCATGGGTTGAAAAATTTGATTTCCATTTTTAAATTTTTGTGTGATTTTGTTGTCAGCACATTCAACTATGTAAAGAACAAAGTATTTCAGAAGAATATTTAATTAACTCAGATCTAGGATGTGTTATTTTTGTGTTCCCTTTATTTTTTTGAGCAGTGTATATATATATATATCCATTTTGCCCCCTCTGTATATATTCCATTTGTCCCCTGTGTATGTATTCCATTTTTTACCCCCTCTGTATATATTTAATTTTTGTAATTTTTTGCATTTTGCCAAATATTTAATTACATTTGCCCCCGGGGTCGGGCCCCTATGAAGGATTTGCTGCGATTCCCACTCTGCCAGATGCTCCCTGTGTTATAAAAAAAACTTAAAAAAAACTTACCTACTCTGAACCTGCTCTGCTCCTGCCGTCTTGTTCATAATCCCGTCTTCTGGCGTGCGTCGGCCGCGTCATCCCGTCAAGCACCGTGATCCCGCGAGACCTGGTGCGAGGGTCACAGGTCTGGAGCAAGGCACTGGCAGCAGCCCTGGATGGAGGCCGGGGCCCGACCGGCCATATACTATTAAAACTTTTAAAATCTGCAGGCCCCAGCTGCCTTGGGTACAGCACTACTGCAGGGGCCAGGGGTCCACAGGCGGCCGGGCCCCCCGGAGTGCCGGGCCCGGACGCAACTGCGACCACTGCGACCCCTGTATGTACGCGCTTGAACTGGCCTATGAAGTTGAGCAATTGATCATCAAAATACAGGAGCGCCCTTCCTTGTGGGACACTAGGAAGGACGAGTTCCACGACCGTGCACTGAAGGACCGAAATTGGGAAGAAATTGCTAAAACTACAACTCCCACCTTGCCCTTCTGTAGTCTGATTGTCCGGGAATAATGTGAGTTGTAGTTTTGCAACTGCTGGTGGAGGGCCGCCGGTTGAGAATGCCTGTTCTAGATTTTTTTGTACAAGACCTAGTCTTTATTGCTTTGCATACATTTATTATTCTCTTTCTGCAATGCATTAATCAACATGTTGCATAGCAACCGTGGTCCCATTTATTTATTTATTTTTCAAAACTTAATTAACTCCATTATATAGCATAAATTTTAATTTTTGGTATAAAAATTTTGTTTTATATTGATCTCTTTCATAATTGTTAGTCAGAAGGATGTGGCGGCAGCAGGGTCCGTCTGGCTCTTCCTGCGGGGGATTAGCCTTCTTGATCCATTCTAAAGGTGACGTTTGATTCCTGCTCTGGCCCATTATATTGAATGGGGCTGGAGCGGAAATCTAGCAGCACAGTAGTATAGCTTAAGCACGGATTCGGCTGGCTGTTCCCCTGTATGAAGTTAGATTAAAACTTTTTTTCTCGGTTTTCATTTTATATTGATGAGCTGCTATCTGTGTAGGTCACCAATATAAGATGATTTTACAAAAAAAATAAAAATATATATTATAGTCTAAAAATCAGCTTATAATGATACGCAACATGATAGTTTGTATTGTTTTAATCACAACAATGCAATACCAGCCTTTAGCTGAATACAAATAAAAATCATCATGTGCTGTCCCCTTAAAATGCTGATGTTCTATACTTACCTTGTCTGCAGAGAAGTTTATTATTTGTGGATTGCGGGTCTGATTATGTCATGTGTTGTTCTAGTTCAAAGATGAACCCAGACGTATCCCCTTAAAAATGATTTGAAAAATGGGACGTGTTTGCGTTCTGCTCTTAACATCAAAAAAATATATATTATTTAACTTTTTAAGACGTAATTAGAAATGAGGTATTAGAAGGTATTTACACCAAATTTAAAATAAAATTTGGATTTTACAAAATACCTCAGCCCGCAAGCCCACGTCAAGGGTCCTTATTCTCTTGCGAGTCCCTAATCTAAACTAACAGCAGCGGATCTAACTAAACTAAGAAAAATGTATTTAAAACCAGATTCCAGCTGAAATCAACGTCTTCCACGGATGGCATCCAACTGCCACGGCAATGCCCCCTCAGGGCTGCAGAAGTAGTCGGGATAGAGTTCCTGAATAGCTAGTCCAGCCGTTCCAGGGCGTCCAGGCCGACTCAGGTCTGAAACGACAGGAGATGTCATATCTAGGCCCAATTCTGCATCTGTGGAGGCGTTGTGAATCCTGGTGAAGTTGTGTAGTAGTACACAAGCCTGTATCACCAGGGTGGCATTGTCTGGATTCATCTGTATGGATGACATGAATACTCTCCACTTTGTGGACAGTATTCCGAAAGCGCACTCCACAGACCGACCGGTGCGAGTCAATCCATAGTTGAAGATGCGCTACCGGTCATCCAGATGGCGTCTAGGGAAGGGCCGCATCAGATGGGGTGACAATGCGAATCCTTCGTCTGCCACGATCACAAAAGCAGCCGGCGGACCTGCAGATCCGGGAAGTCTACCGGGTTCTGGCAGGGCAAGCTGGTTTGTCTGTAGCTGATCACCCTGTCACGGAAGGCCGAGGCGCTCGCTCTCCTCAGCGCCGTCGCCGTCCCTTTGCTGTGCAGGAAAGATGACGCGCACAGCGTTCTCGTCTCCTAGGCAACAGGGGGCGGGATGGACCGGCCGTGCACATTTCCTCCGTGCGGCCGGCGTCCTCAGTTCCCCCAGTAACCAGGGGAGGTCTGAGCACCGAGCTGGACACTCGGTGCTCGGCTGTTCTCCCTGGTGTGGGTCATGTGGCGCTGGCCACGTCACATGACCTCAGCCTGCCATTATTTAACACGCAGCCTGCTGGCCACAGGTTGGCTGTTAATTAGGTATCTGGCGATTGTTTGGTTTCCTGCATACTTACCTGATCCTGTTCCCTGACGATTCTTTGCCTGCTCCTCCTGTATTGCACATCTCTCCTGGTATCCTGACCCCGGCTTCCACCTGACGATTCTTTGCGGACTCCTGTTGTACTTCGTTTCTCTCCTGGTATTTGACCTCGGCTTCTCCTGACTATTCCCTGCTTATTCCTTGGTACTGCGTAGCTCTCTAGGTATTGACCCAGTCCGTTCACGTTCCGTTATTTGTCTTGTCTGTCTTCCCAGCACGTATCCTAAGTTAGGGACTGCCGTCTAGTTGTCCCCTGTCATTAGGACTTGCGAGGCAAGTAGGCAGGGCCAGGGGTGAGGTTGGAGCGCAGTGTTCACTATCCTCCCCCCAGTGTGTAGTGTACGTGACCGTCACACACCCATTCTGGAAGCACTAAAGATGCGGCTGTCTGAAGTGTTCCCATAGGCCTCGATATCCACAATTACAAACCTGTAGTTACTGTCAGCAAGGGCCATCAGCACCACAGAAAAATACTGCTTGTAAGAAAAGCAATGGAGTGGGGCGCAGCCGTAGCGAAATGCGGCTTGACTTAGGGGGAAGTAAGTGGCGGATAGGGTTAATTATGTTATGAGGGGAGTGTTCCGGTAGTAGAAAGGAAGGGGTGGAGCGGGTTATGGGATGTGAGTTTAGAGGATATTGGGGTGGGGCTTATTCAGTCAGGGATAGCGTGGGTAGAAGTTGCACGGCATCATGTCCGCCCTTGAAATGTTATTAGAGCAGGTTAGGGCAGCCGCAGCGGTTCGGGGGTCGCAGTGGGTTCAGGAGACGCTGCAGGTGGTGTTGCAGGGGACCAGCCCGGCTGCGGTCCCTGATGTTTCTGTATTGCGGGCGCGGAGGTCGCGGCCTCCGGAGAGATTGAGCCCAGAGATTACCCCTTGGACCCGGCGGCGCCTTGGGAGCCCCGTTATGGACCCTCCGGTACGGCAGCGGGGTAGTGGAGCTAGCGCTGCTCGCGGCCGTGCGGGGAGGAATACCGCTCGGTGGTCGGGTCATGCGGGAGAGGGAAGGGTTAACCCCCCCTCCTGTCTCCCAGCCAGCGTCTGCAGTCAGGACAGGAGTGACGGCGGGCCCGGTGCTGGAGTGCCTTAACAGGGGACGAGCCTTTGACTCACCTCGGTCTCCGGTGGAAGAATTGAGCCAGCAGCATGATCGTGGCAGGAGAGTGCAGACGGCCTTCAATGCGGTAGGCCAGGGCGGCAGGCACCAGGAGCAGGAAGAACTGGGCGCGCTGAGGCCCCCTAGTGGGCGCCGGAGGCAACTGCAGCATCAGCAAGAGCAGGAAGATCTTGGCGCACTGAGGCCCCCTAGTGGACGCCGGAGGGAATTGCAGCGGGGGAGCAGTGAGTGGCAGGTGGCTCCGCCCCCTAAGAGGGCATCTGCGGAGGGTGATGCATTTAGAGGACCTGTTCCGGGTGACGGTGCGGTGGTTGGTGCGGTGCGGCCACCGTCCGGTGGGCCTGGACGCGGTGCGGATGACGTCGCGGCAATGGATCCTCGAGTACCTGCGGAGGGGTCGGAGGAAGAAGGGGAGCTTGCGCAAGAGTCCACAGAGGATGAAGACATCTAATTTGCGACCTGCGGGGACGCTGCTGAGTCGATTGCGGCGGCAGTGGGTTCCGCGAGTGTCCGGGAGACGGAGTTCAGGCGTGCGGCGGCTGATGGGATCCATCCCCAGGGACGGCCAGGTGAGAGGATGCCACGGGCGGGTCAGTGTGGGGGGGAGGGTGCTGCGGGGGGATGTCTGTGACGGGGGTACTCAGGTAGTGCAGGAGTTGTTATCCGGTTTGTCAGCGTTTTTAGCGAGGGTGGGTTCTGGGATCAGACAATCGCCTGCGGCGGTGTGGTCGAAGGGGGTGCCGGCCTGCGTGGGAGCGGCTAGTCCGGTCGCACAATTTGTAGCGGGGAGTGGGTCTGGGGATTCTGTGGCTGTGGCGGTGCCTGCGGTTGCGGTTTCTTCGGCGTCGGTCGCGGCGACCGGTAGTGGTGGTAAGTCGGGTACGAAGGACGTGGATGGGCCTTTGGGGGCTCATCTGAAACCAGAGGTGAGGGAGAAGATTTATAGGGACGAATATGTTGACATTTTTTCACTTTTGCCCCTAGAGAAGTTTAATTTAGATAGGGTCAAGCTGGATGATTGCAAGAAGGAGGAGGAGGAGCGTCGTCGGTATCGACTGATACCACGTACGTTCATGAATTGGTTACAGGCATTTGCAATTTTGGCAAGCGTGGTAGGGGAAAAGGCGCCGGAATATTGTTCCGCGCTTTTTGGATATATGAACTCTATTGGGAGGCTTATAGGGTGTATGGTGAGGTGGCGTGGTTGCGTTATGATGAGCAGTTTCGTCAACGCAAGGCTATCCGCCCCAGTATTAGGCTCCATTCACACGACCGCAAAATGGGTCCGCATCCGTTCCGCAATTTTGCGGAACGGGTGCGGACCCATTCATTCTCTATGGGGACGGAATGGATGCGGACAGCACACAGTGTGCTGTCCGCATCCGCATTTGCGGTGCGCGTCCTCGATATTGGGTTCGCAGCTCCGCAAAAAGATAGAGAATGTCCTATTCTTGTCCGCAGCTTGCGGACAAGAATAAGCATTTCAATGGGGGTGCCGGGCTGGTGTGTTGCGGACCCGCAATTTGCGGACCGCAAAACACATACGGTCATGTGAATGTAGCCTTAGGTGGGATCACAAAGATATCAGCCTCTGGATGTGCCTCATGGTGGCCCAGAAGGTGGGTGGTCAGCCCTTTCGATGCGCGTCAGGGGGTACGTCAGCGGCAGAGTCACCCCCTGGTGGGAAGAAAGGGGTCTGTTGGCAGTTTAATGAGGGGTATTGTAAGTTCCTGTCCGACTGCAGTTTTAAGCATGAATGCTCCGGGTGTGGGGGTGCCCATAGTTTCTCCTGGTGTTTTAAGAAGGGGAAAGGGAGAGGACAGGATGTTGTGCAGAAGAGGTTTGACACCGGTGAAGGTGGACGCGAGGCTTCCCTTCCTAAATCAGTACCCCGATAGGGCGGCGGCGGAGTTGTTGCGTCAGGGGTTTGTTGACAGTTTTCGTATTCCGTGCTCTTCGGTTTGGGGGGGCAATGTGGAAATCAATAGTAAAAAAATAAAATAAAATTAAGTTAAATGTCCCCCAGAGGTCTTGTATGACCTTATGGGGGACACAAAGTGTAATATATAAAAAAAAATATAATAAATAAATAAAGTGTTTTGAAAAAAATAAAAATTCCCCCCAAATCAGTTATTTAAAATTTTTAAAAAAATAGAAGATAAAAAAAATTAAATAGACATATTTGATATCACCACGTCCACAACGACTGGCTCTATAGTAATATCATATGATCTACCCCATCAGGTGAACGCTGTAAAAAAATAAAAATGAAATAAATGTTGCACCAAAACAGATTTTTTTTGTGAACTCACCTCCCAAAAAACATAATGTTAATCAAAAAGTTGTATGTACCCCAAAATGGTAGCAATAAAAACGTCATCTCATGTCACAAAAAATGAGCCCCCACACAAGACCATAGCCATAAATATATAAAAAAATGGCTCTATAAAAAATGCAACGCAAAAACATTATTTTTTCTAAAAATGTAAAAAAAGAAATAAAAAAATAGACATATTTGGTATTGCCGCATCCTTAACAATTGGCTCTACAAAAATATCACATGATCTTCCCCATCAAGTTAACAGTGTAAAAAAACAAATAAAAATTATGCCAAAACAGTTTTTTTTAGTCACCTAACCACACAAAAAGCATAATATCAATCATAAAGTCTTATGTACCCCAAAATGGTAGAAATAAAAATGTCACCTCGTTCCGCAAAAAACAAGCCCTCACACAAGACTATAGCCAGAAAAATGAAAGAAATATGGCTCTAAGAAAATGGCAACACAAAAACATGATTCTTTTTTCTAAAAATGTTTTTATTGTGTAAAACTCAAAAATAAAAACTTGACATATTTGGTATCGTTGCATCCGTAATAATCGGATCTATAAAAATACCACATGATCATCAAGTGACCGGTGTAAAAAAACAATTTGAAAAATGACACTAAACAGCTTTTTATGTGACTTCACCTCCCAAAAATGAGATAAAAAGCAATCAGAAAGCCAAATGTACCCCAAAATTGTGCCAATGAAAACTACAGCTTGTCTCACACAAAATAAGCCTCATGAAGCTCATTCAACAAAAAAAAAATAATGTTATTGCTCTTAAAAACCATGACAGAAAATTCCATATTAGAAAATCCGGATGCCGCTCCTTCCCTTCTGAGCCCTGGCGTATCCCCTTTGACTTATAATAAAAAATGATGAAAGAGAAGCATTCAGACGTCTTTGGGGAAGGTCATTTGAAACACTCCCACAAGCATTTCATTTCAGAGAAAGTGATTCATTATTATACAGGAGCTGTAACATTTTTCAAAAATTTTAAGATTTTTGGAAAATTTGGGATTTTTTCATAAATAAAGGTGAAATACATTGACTCAAATTTATGACTACAATGAAGTACAATGTGTCATGAGAATACAATCTCAGAATGGCTTGGATAAGTAAAAGCGTTTCAAAGTTATTACCACATACTGTAAAGTGACACATGTCAGATTTGCTAAATTAGACCTGGTCAGGAAGGGGGTAAATGGCCCGGTCTGGAAGTGGTTAAACAAATTTTTATTTATGGTTTTATTACAGTTTTAGTTCATAAAAATAGTGAAAAATTCACATCTTTAATAGGAGTCTATCACCAGTAAATGCACTGATACACTGATAAACCTGACACCATGCCTTCTATGGCTAGATGAGCTGAATGATACCTCTTAGCAATCCATTGTTTCATCCTGGAGAAAAAGTACTTTTAATCCATATGCGAGTGAGCAGTTAAGTGCACTGAGGGCGGGCCCAAGGCACTATGTGCACTCTCTCTAAAAGATCAAATAAGACCCTGCTTTATATGTCACACCCGTGTGTGGGAGGGAGACACCACACCGGACAAAGAAGGAGAGGGAACAAGGAACAAGGCCTGAAAGCTAGGGAAGAAAGAAGGAGACCTCCTAGTCAAATCCCTAGTCATAGTCCTGACTGGCTATCAGTATGAACAGACCCCAAAGGTAGATGAGCAAATACGCAGGAGTACCTAGAGTCCTAACTCACCCTATAAGACCCTGGCGATAGTGACAGGACTGAGACTACCTGTTCCTCCAGAAAGGAAGGATGACTAGGAGTCTCCCTCAGGCCTATAACAAAGGGCAGGGGAAAAACAACACACAGATAAACCAAAACAAAATGCAGAAGAGAAAGGAAACAATTAATTTTCCAGTAGCTATGGCAGCAACAGGAACTCAGCCGAGAACCAAACACCAGCAGACCACAGATACCACTGAGGCTATAAACCACACATCATTGTGGGAGAAGCAAGTATGAATAAGGAAAGTTAAATTACCACAATAGCAAAACCTGGAGGTTAGAGGTGTGGCCAGTATCAGAAACAACACAGATGTCTATTGATCCACAAGGAAACCTTTTAGATCAAAGCATGTGTTGCCAGTCTCACAGATCTTCTGTCACCCACTGTCGCTGGGACATCCGTATGTTTCAGTACGTCCGTGACATTATAATTCTGTACATATTTTCTCCATGTGCAGATGTGTCCTTCCTTATCTTTGCCGAGAGGAGTGGTGTGAGATGACCTGTTCCTTCTTGGCATGGTGTGCGGACATTTAGCTCCATTCAAAAATAATAACCACAGCCGAAACTGCAGTGGATTGTGATAGCACCAAAATCCTCCCTGTGGATGTACTATAAGGGTGGACATATTTCTAGAAGAGGCCCCAGTAACTCCATTTAAGATGGTCCTACACATAAGATGTCCAACCATCGAATGCATAATAGGGATCTTGAGTCTTCATCAACTGCAGATGTTGAGGGGAGAGAAGGATCAGACAGTACGATTTCAACAAGCCTGATCCTTTTCTTCTCAAAGGAGGTACTCTGCTGCCGGATTTCTTGTTAATATAATGTTCTTCAGTTTGAGCCCATCCTCGCTAGGGTGACTTAGGCCACCAGAATTTCACGTGATCTAACAATATGGCTTGATAATATTTTTGAATATCAGGTGAGCCCGTTCCAACATATTTCCGACTTGTGGTCATAACTGAAATTTGGGTTCCGGGATTTACTGCCTGACCATATGAGAGAATTAATAAGTCTTTGTAAATTTTTAAGGACACCTTCACAAGCGGCAGATTTTGTGGCAGAAAATTCTGCAACTGAAAATCATTTTCATTCACCGTAGGGCTCATGTACACGACCATATGTATTTCACGGTCGCAAAAAACAGAAAAAATATGGATGACATCTGTGTGCATGGAACAACTGGCCCCTAACAGAACAGTCCTATCCTTGTCCGTAATGTTTTTTTTGTTTAATCTCTTTTTTATGAAATCAATATTCAAGATTCATAAAAGTAAAGTCATTCCAGTCATTCCAGTGTACATCAGGTATGGACCTCATACAGCAGTCACAAAATTCACAAGTTGATAATAGAATATTGACAGTATGTATGCATAGTTCTTACATAAGCTATGACCTGTGTGCTAGATCCGAGTGAAAGGTATGCAAGATTTCATTAAAACCATGAACTAAGAACTAAAACAATCATCGGCTAATTGCCAATCAGTCACCTATCAGTGACCTAAAGACAACTGACCGGGTAAACAATCAGAGGCTTGAGACAATCTTATAATCTGGTATAAGGTTATGGGAAAAAGAAAGTTATTTTCACCTTTTAAGATGATCACAACGTAGTCTGGTCTTGTTGATTATTATTTGTTGCTTAACTATCCCTTTTAGTACTGTACGTTCCTCCAAGGTTGCCAAGTCCTAAGATATCTGGCCCTGTCTCCATTCTCTAAACCTGGTAGTTCCACCATCCTGTTCACTTGCTGCATTTTTTATTTCCACATGTCTATTGTGGGAGGTGAGGTTTCTTTCCATTTAGTTGGAACAAGTAATTTTGCTGCAGCTATCATATCTGTAATGAGGTCATGTTTGGAAGGTCTAAAATGTTGGAGAGGTAACCATAAGAGTACCAGAACCGGGGGTTAAAATAATGGAGGACGAACAGATGTCATTAATGTTTTTTTCTATTGTCTTCCAGTATTCTATAATCAATGGACATGTCCACCAAATATGGAGCATGGTGCCTTTATCTTTTTTGCACCTCCAACAGTAATTGTTTGGTAGTAGGCCAATCGAATGGAGGAAGTCAGGCGTTTTGTACCATCTAGTAACCGTTTTATAGGAATTTTCCTGAAAACTGATACACTTAGAAAAACCACATGCGTTTGACTGAATGTATTTTATCTCCTCTTCTGAGAAGTTCCTCCCCAATTCCCTTTCCCAATAACCAAAGTAATAAGGTTTGGCATGAGCCTGGCTATTCAGAAGGTTAGTATATATCAGAGAAATAATCTTTTTTGGCGGGTCTTTGCATAAGGTAAGGTTTTCTAACCATGTAGGATCTGGTAGCCATTTGGGTAACATCCCTTTAAACCTATTACAGGTTCGTTAAAAATGTAAGCTGTGTATATTTAGGGGGCTACCCAACTGTAATTTGGTGAATATCTCTGTTAAGGTTATCTGGGAAGAAGGAGTAATGCCTTCTCCTATTCTTATGTTGCATAACTTATTCCACCATGCTGTTGTCATTAGTAATTTGTGGTCTATGAAATTAGGAATGACACTCATGGGTGCTAGTTTAGAAATAGAACTGTGACATTGTGGTAGGAGAGAAGATTTTCGACATACTTTTATCATCCCTTTTGTCATGTCACATAGTGTATTTTGTTGAGCCGGCAGTGGATATTGTGTCCAGAGTAAGGGATGTAAATACCGTCCCATTAGGTGTCTTTCTATGTCTAGGTATGGTGTCGTTAAATTCTTGTTGGCTATTAATGACCATCTAGCTAGTTATATGGATTAGTGGTAGAGGGCAAGATTAGGTAGTGAAATCCATCCTTTATTCTTTTTTTGGATGAGCAAGGAATGGGCTAACCTGGATCTTCTTGCTTTCCAAAGGAATGAGATTAATAAACTCCTGAAGTGGGCAAAGTAAGAGGAAGGGATTGTGAAAGGTAGTACTTGCATGACATAAAGTATTTGTGGGAGTAGATAGGTAGATAGAAGGTTTTTCCTACCAAACCAAGACATGAAAGGGATTTGGATATTGTTCAGAAAGGCTTTTATTTTAGGTATAAGTGGGGTGTAATTAAGATTAAAAAGTAGGGTTGGGTCTGTTGGAATTTGGATGCCCAGGTATTTTAGGGCTTTGGAAGGCTATTTAAAAGGAGAGGACCCCTTGAAATCCTGAATTAAGTGTGGAGGTATATTGATATTTAGTATTTAAGATTTAGTGAAATTAATTTTGAAGTTAGATTCCTCACCATAATGTTCTAAAATCTGCATTATGACCGGGAATGCTTCATTTGGGTTAGAGATTAGTAATAGCATATCGTCTGCAAATGCTGCAGGAGCATTTCCAGACATAATATGAATAGGGTGGGGGAAAGTGGACAGCCCTGTCTAGTGCCATTTTTAATAATGAACTCCTCTGATAGGGTGCCATTACCTATAACTTGTGCTGATGGTCCTGTGTATAAAGAAAACACTGCATTGATGAACTGTTGTGGGTAGTTACATTTTTCCAAAGTTTTTTTCATGAAATCCCAATTTACTCAGTCAAACGCTTTTTCTGCGTCGGTTCCTAAAAGCAACAAAGGGATTTTCCTTTGCTTTGCTGCATGAATTGCGTTTATTATTCTCTAGACATTGTGTTTGCCTTCTCTCCCAGGGACGAAACCTACTTGTTCTGGGCCTATTCATTTATTTAAAAGGGGGGCCATTCTTTGTGCTAGTAATTTTGACCACCACTTGAGGTCGCAGTTGAGTAACGATATAGGCCTATAGCTACCACAATCTTCAGGGTCTTTGCCTTCTTTATGAATGATCGTGATGTGGGCTCTTAGAGCTTGGGGGGGAAGGATGACACACCTTTAAGGAGAGCATTGCATTTGTCCAAAAAGTGTGACAGTAGCTGTTTTCAATTTTTTTTATAGCAAATAATTGGTAGCCCGTCTGGACCTGGGCTCTTCCCTGAGGGGAAGGCGTTAAGAACTTTTTCTAGTTCTGTTACTGTAACTGGGGTTAGCAACTGCTCCTGCTCTTCTTCTGAAAGCATAGGAGAGTCAATATTATTGAGGAAAGATGAGATCACTAAGGTTGTTTGGTCTGTCTGATTTTGTTGTTGTGTTGGAAGGTTATATAGATTGGCATAATATGGCCGGGGCTGTATTGACTTTTTGTGAGTCTTGCGTTTTGATCACTGAGACAAAAGTCTTCAACCTTCTTTTTTTAATGAGGTGGGACATTAATTTATTCCCCCTGTCTCCATGAGCATATATTTTGTATTTCAGGAGTTGTAAGGATTTAGCCGCTTTAATATTAAGAAGGTCTTTAACTTTCTGCCTGAGTGAGGTTAAAGCAGCCCAGTGAGTATTTGTTTGCTCTGATTTATGGAGTTTTTCTTGTGTGTGAATCTGGGCCATAAGTGAATTAAGTTCTTTTGTGTATTGTTTTTTAACATGTGATCCCAAAGCAATCAATTCACCTCTGATGTATGCCTTGTGTGCCTCCCAGACCATAGACTCAGACATTTCTGGTGTGGCATTGAGTTCAAAGTAATCTTCCAACTTTTTGCTTAATTTTTGCATATGAGTTGGGGATTCCAAAAGAGTATTATTAAGTCTCCACGTCCATGCCCTGGGAGGCAGGCACTTTAAAGACAACGACATCATGATTGGGGCATGATCCGAGATAACTATATTTCCAATTTCTACTCTGCTAGCTGTTTGTATGTGGGATTCTGATAAAAACATATAGTCTATTCGATGATATGAATTATGGACTTTAGAATAATATGTGAAGTCCTTTTTGTGGGATGTGTGAGTCTCCACATATCTGTTAGGTGGGCATCTGCAAGTGCCATCGTAAGTTTTAACAGTTGTCGTTTTGAAAATCTTCCTATCTTGTGTTCTAATGGATCTAAGGGGATGTTAAGATCTCCTCCCACTATTGTCATCCCTTCAGCGTAATCTCTAAAGTACTTCAAGTATCCACCGTATTTGGTTCTTATTAGGTGCATACATATTTGCAATCATGACTTTAGTGTTGAGTAGTAGTCCTTGAATAATTATTAGCCTGCCTTCTGGGCCTGAGTATGATTTTACAAGTTAGAATGGTATAGAGTCTCTGATAGCAATGGACACTCCTCTTGAGGCTGATGAATGTGTAGAATAGAACCATTGAGAGTATTGTGGTGAGGGTAAGTTTGGTATATGGTTATGGCGGAAATGGGTTTCTTGAACATGAGCATATACAATAACAGATATACATAAAATGTAACATCTGTAAATACATACAGTATTAATGGTACAACCATCTCCAAGGACCACACCCAGAATCTTATTGCATGTATAATGTACCAGGCGGATATCATCTGGAGTAGGGCCAGGGAGGTGGGCTGCACCTGTTGAGGAGGGAGAAAAGCCATTATTGGCCAGAAAACTAGCTGCCTATTTCTTGAGAGCTTATAAACTAATAAACTAGTGTATAACAGGTTACAGTTATATCTAAGATAGATTAGGATCCATTAGTTTGAGTAGATGAGACGAAGATCCCCCAAGCTTGAGGGACCATCCTCCCACCTCTGCGCATTTAGTGCGTATGGATCTCCTATTATTTAACTTCTTCAGTAGGAATGTTTATAATGGTTACACTCACTCTCTTAAGCAGAGAGAGAAAGGGTTGGAGAGAGTCTGGAAACATCTCCACACCCTAAACCTAAGAACATGAGTGTAATCCACAGTGAAGGTCAAAACATTTCTTTCAAACTTATAACAGCAAAATATACTGGTTCAATCTCCTTCTTAAAAAGGGAGAGAGAGTCATGTGGTGTTTCTTTCTTGAGGTATCTTCTTAGTCTTGGGGGATCTTGCTGTGCGGACCAGTTGCCATGATGGCATTTTAGGGAGGTCCGGTGGCAGGGAGTCTGCTGATAGTGGTAGCCACGAAGGGATTTCTATTGGGGTGATCCCCAGGTTATCCCAGGCTTCCGCTAGATCTTGTGGAGACCTTATGGTGATTTGTCTGCCGTCTTTAACTGTGGCTAGGCCAAACGGGAACAGCCATCTCACTGGTAGTTTGTGCGCCCTGAGTGCGTCTGTTAACGGTTTCAAAACCCGGCGCTTGGCAAGTGTACTAGGAGCTAAGTCCTGGAAAACCTGGATCGGGGCTCCGTTGTATGTGAGATCTTTCTTATCTCTGGCAGCACGTAACAGCGCTGCTGTGTCCAGATACTTAAGCAGGCCACAGATTATGTCTCTTGGGGGGCCTCCTGAGGGCGAGAGGGGTCTTAGTGCTCTATGGGCTCTTTCCACTATAATGGATGAAGCTCTGTCTGCGCCTATTAAGGAAGCAAAAATTTCAGATACTGTTGGCATCACTGCCTCCGCTGAGACATCTTCAGGTACACCTCTTAGTCGAATATTTTTTCTCCTGCTTCTATTCTCCTGATCTTCTATCTGAAGGAGAGCCGTATTAAGGTGGGCTTGGCAGGTCTGCAGAGATGTGTTAACAGATTCACTGTGCTGAATGATAGCGGATTGTGTCTCCTCCAGCGCAATTACTCTATTGCCGATCTGTTTAATGTCTGTTTTTATATCTGCTATGTCTCTCTGGAGTGAGGTCAGTGCTTTGTACAGTACCTTTTTGAAGAACGCTCTCTCTCGAGAGAGAGAGAGGCAAGTCTTCTATATCCCCCGCTCCTTCAGACATGGCGCAAGAGCTTTCTCTAGCTGACCCCTCTTGTGCCGCCGCTGCTCTGGCGCCTCCGGGCGCCATCTTGTTTTTACATGCTGGCGATGTTCCTCTCTTTTTAAACTGAGATTTTCCAGTTGTTGGTGTGCTAGGAATACTCTCTGAGAGTTCACGGTTTGTCTTGTCCGTAATGTTGACAATAATAGGACATGTTCTATTTTTTGGCGGAATGGACATACTGAAACGGAATGCACATGGAGTTTTTTTTCGGACCCATTAAAATGAAGAAAAAAAAAACTGAACGGAATCGGAAAGAAAATACGTTCAAGCACATGAGCCCTAGATTTGTTAGGGATACCTATATTACATCTTTGGGATTTAACATCATTTATGTTGTCGTTGGACACTTTTCAGAAATTATTTAGGACAGTTTGGGCTTCAGCCAGAGATTTTGGGGGATCACATAATGTTAAAATTATTTCATCAGCATAAAATGCAATTTACTATATGTTCAGTGTATCCAAATGTTAATCCATAAATGTTGGTTTTTGTACGAATTGCTTTGGCAATGTATTCCATGATTAACCCCTTCCTGATGCAGTGAGATTCCATTTTTGGATCTTCGTTCACTTCCTGTCTTCCCAGACCCATAATGTTTTTATTTTTCCATTCACATAGCCGTATGAGGGCTTGTTTTACGCTGATCAAGTTGCACTTTCTAATGGCACCATATTGCGTACAATGTAGTGGGAAGTGAGAAAAAAATTCCTAATGGGGAATGGGGGCAACACAATTATGCCACAGTTTTATGGGTTTTGGTTTTTACAGTGTTTTACCCTATGTGACAGAACTAACAACTGACCTGTTCCCTTCAATCCATGGATCAGTACGATTACAGCGATGCCACATTTATATAATTTTTCTTGTGTTTTAATACTGGAAAATACTTTGGAAAAAATGTTGTTTTTTTCCATCACCATAATTTGCCCATAACTTTTCATTTATGTCTACAGAGCTGTGTGAGGGCTCATTTTTCATGGGGTGATGTGTAGTTTTTAGTGATAATATTTTGGGGTGTGTATGACTTTTCGATCACTTTTTATGAAAAAATTTTGGGGTGGTGGAGCGACGAAAAAACTGCGAATTGGCTATTTGGATTTTTGCTTCCGTAACAGTGTGCACCATATGGTATAAATGCATCTATATTTTAATAGTTCAGGCATGTGATCTTTATTTTTTTAATTGTTAATTTACTTTTACTTTTATTATGGGGAAATGGATTTATGGGGTTCTAAATTTTTATGTATTTCTTTTATTTTCTTTAGATTTTTTAAAAACTTTTCTTTCCTTTTTTTAAATGTTGTTAGCCCCCTAGGGGACCTGAATGTATGATCATCAGATTGCCTTTCTCACACTAATGAGAATGTGATTTTATACATTAGTGTGTGTGGAATTCAGTATTTACCAATGCAGTGCTGCCGCCTACACTAAATCCAGTAAGTTGCACAGGCAAAGTATCCAGCAGCCGTCAGTAGTAATAAAATAATATAAGCTTTATTTCTTCAATAACTAAAATCCACATGTGCAAATCATTTAACTCTGATGCTGACATGGACTATAAGAAAATGTTGCAGGCCAACATTTCAATATACCTGTGATAGGCCCGGTAGGCTTGTACAGGCTCAGGCCTATCACCACTAAGGAATGCCTTCTCCTATCTCAATGAGGGAAAAGTGTTTCTACCCCAGGAGTGCAGCACTCCCGGGGGAAAGCCGCAGTTCACCACAGCATCTGAGGAGTTAAATGTCTGCACTCAGCGTTATTACTGAGTGCAGACACTAGCCCTGGGTATCTGCTGTGTGAAACAGCAGGCACCTGATAGCTATGCCACCCCTTTTGCTCCAGAGTGGTTGTCATCTGTAAAGACCTGACATCCACCATACATTTACGGCATATGTTGCTGTATGTGATAATGTTTTCACTGTCTGGTCCTATCAAAGTACATAGGGTATGAGAGAGCAGAGCCTCTAGGTGTAATGGTAACACCCTTGTTGCTCCTAGAGGCTCATTTGCATATATTAGAACATAATTCTTCACAGATGCCTTCAGCTACCAAGCGAACATATATATAATAATAATATACATGTTATATATATATATATATGTATATATATATTGTGATACAGTGAGGGGACAGGTCTGAGCCCGCGAGACCCCAGTATTATGACTTATTTCATCTCTTGCAAAAGTGGCTTCAGTCTGAGTCCCATGGCTATGCTGGATCAACTATTAGCTAATATGTTCTGGAGGGCTCCAGCACTGGATCGGCCAGGTGTCTCCTGGCAATGCCCTGAAGATGGTGGACCTGGTGGAAAACTATGAGGCTACTAAGAATCTACAGGGGGGTTCTTTTGGGAGGGGGGCAGTCAAACCCCGGAAATCCCCACCCCAGGCCCTGAGATTTGAGCCGATGAAACCCACCAGGGATGTACCCACTATGGGCCTGGCTCCGTTAGCTGGCAGTGTCAGGAGCCTGGCCATGTAGGAGGTGACTGTCCTCATCGGGTTGAGCCCATGGACACTAATTGTGGTTACCATCAGTCGCTATATGCCAGGAAACTGTGTGCAACAGGTACCCCGACATCTCTAGACCACTTGTGCCAGATGGAAGTGGGAGACACTCAATCGGAGGCGTTGCTTGACTCAGGGAGCCCGGTGACCCTAGTAAGGGCTACCCTAGTGCGGTCCACTGAGTATACTGGCTGGAAAGTCGGGGTGATGTGCATCCATGGAGACTTAAAAGACTACCCCACCGCGCTAGTGTCTTTAACCACGGTAGCTGGCAGGTGGACCCACGAGGTGGCAGTTGCCACAAATCTACACTACGAACTCATAATAGGGAGAGACTTTCCAGGTTTCCGGGCCCTATAGCCAGTTGTGAGAGTTACTGATACCGGTGAGTCAGGGGTAAACCCAGGAGATTGGCCTTGTTCAGGAGGAAGGCGAGAACCCTGGGAACCTGAGGCCGAACGGCCAGCAGTAGGGGTGACCGCCACTTCGGTGGAAAAGGGGGAGACAACCCCACTGAGTGTAATGGTGGGAGACGTGGAGGTCTTGCCACCAGGTCCTGAGTTGGCAGACCTCAACATCTCTGGGGAAAATTTCGGTACAGCACAACACCAGGACCCAACCCTATCTTGAGTCTGGGAGAATGTGGTAATAATTGATGGTGAACCACAACAACCTGGGGCTGAGTCGATGTTTCCCCGGTTTGTGGTTCATCAGAATATGCTGTATTGGGTAAACCAGCTGCGGGGAGAACATATTGAACAGTTGGTGGTGCCCCAGGCTTATCGCAAACTCGTGTTAAAGTTAGCCCACCAACATATTCTCGGGGGTCATCTGGGAATGCAGAAAACACAGGACCGGATATTACAACGGTTTTACTGGCCCAGTATGTTTAGAGAGGTGGACGAATTTTGCAAGTCTTGCCCGACCTGCCAAACAACTAGCCCCCAGAGCCTTTTCCGCAGTCCCTTAGTACCTCTCCCGATCATCGAGGTACCGTTTGAGCGAATCGCTATGGACTTCATAGGCCCAGTACCGAAGTCCGTTAGAGGACACCAACACATCTTGGTCGTCCTAGATTACGCCATTCGGTATCCGGAGGCGTTGCCACTGAGACATACATCAGCCAAACTTATAGCTAAAGAGTTAATGGAGATGTTTTCCCGAGTGGGGCTACCTAAAGACTGACTGACCAGGGGACCCCTTTTATGTCCAAGGTCATGAGGGAACTCTGTAAGTTGCTGCACATCAAACAGCTACTGACGTCCGTTTATTATCAGCAAACTGACGGCCTGGTAGAAAGGTTTAACCAAACATTAAAAGACATGTTAAAAAGAGTGGTATCTAAGGATGGGAAGGACTGGGACCTCCTTCTGCCCTATCTTATGCTCGCAGTGCGAGAGGTGCCCCAGGCTATATGGCAGACATCCTCGTGGTCTGTTGGACATAGCCAAAGAGGCGTGGGAGCAACAACCCACCCCCTATAAAAGTATTATTAAATACGTCACCCAGATGCAGGAACGTATGGAAACAGTGTTGCCTCTTGTAAGAGAGCATAAGGAGGCAGCTCAGCGAGCTTAAAGTCAGGTCTAGAAGCGGCAGGCTCGGGTCCAGATCGGGTTTTGGTTCTGTTACCGACCGTGGACAGTAAGTTCCTGGCTAGGTGGCAGGGACTCTACAAAGTAATCGAAAAAGTTGGAGAGGTAAACTACAAAGTAAACTAGCCAGGGTGGCGAAAACCGGAGCAGGTGCACTATGTGAATTTACTTAAACCATGGAAAGATAGGGAAACCTGTACAGAAGACAGCCCGTGGCCGGGTTTTTTAGGAGAAGAGATGCCGGCCCCTGTGTCTGATGCAAAAGAGGCGGCTGCCACAGTAAAAATTGCTGACAGCCTCTCCTCTAAACAGACTCAGGAGGCCAGGGAGTTCGTTAGTCAGAATACGGACGCACTTCTATAATCCAGCATGACTTTTGTCGGGTGGTAATAATTCAATTAAGAATTATTAATTATGGTCATAAAAATTATTAATCATAAAAAAAATTAAATTTATAAAATTTGTCATAAATTCTTAAAATCATGACCTGGTGAATTGTAGACAACCTAATTGATACAATTCACATCTGAGTCCGACTATTTCCTCAGATAAATAAGTTTTTTTTGACGTGGGATGACGTTAATGATAAAATGTAGTTCTGCATTATACAATAATACACAGGTATTATAAAAATATGCAGATTTATTGGTTACAAGGTTATAAACATATATAAGTAAATAAACACAAAGATACATGCAAATGAATATATATAGCGTTAATATAAAGCATTACAAGCTTAACAATACATGTGAGTGGAAATAACTTGTCACATTATAACAAAGCTATTATTAGGTTAGGATATCAAAATATGAACATAAGTTATATACATTACTTCTGTTCAGAGAAAACCTCATGATATCAGGATGGGCATGTCTAATCCTAGACATCATTATAGAATGCTAAATACATTCTGCCCCCCCTAACCAACTACACATCACATGACTTCAACATGGGCAAATCCATCCAAGGATATAACTTAGAAGAGATAACTTTATCCTTCCGCCCCATCCTGGACTATTTTCACATACGTAACTTTGGTAAGACTATTAAGACAAATAACAGGGATCTAGGATTTTGCTAGACCATATCTTAAATGGGAAGGATTTGATATAAGTCCTTCCTGTAGGAATCCATCACTTAGCTTGGCGAAGAATGTTCTATTAATATATATATATATATATATATATATAAGCAATTATTTAATGCTTTGCTAGATTATGAGTCCAGATTCTTCTGCAGGTAGAATGAAGCCTCACAATATCCTAAAACTACATCTCAATATGGAGATGATCAATTAATTTAATTATTTATTTATTCGCCAATCTAGATGGTATAATTTCACCCACACTATCAAATTAGTCTTAATAAAATTAAATATCATTTTCTGTGTCTCTTACCAAGTCCTAGTAGGAATCTCACTTCTGCTCCTAGGAAAGCTGGGTTGTCCATCATAGCACATCTCACCATGGCTTTCATCTTGATAGACCTCAACTTCTCCTCTCCTTCCTCCTTTCTTTCTCACTTTCTCTTACCTTCTGCGTATGGCTTATGACCACAAACTTATCAGTTAGACACACCTTCCTAGTTTGGAGCATTCCAATCATTGTCAGATGGGCGTGACCATTGATAAAAAATGTGACATCATAACCCTACCCATAATGCACTTTTGCTACTGTTGTAATGTCACCTACTGATACATAGGTGGCACTGCCGTATAAGCTATCTGCATTATAGTATAAAGGGTTAACTTATTTAAGTCTGAATATACATTTTGACCTTAGAAGCTTTAATTCAAAGCTATAGGGATTAATTCTGACACTTGTAGAAATTAGAGACAGACCTCTAGGCGTCTCTCTGAAGGTTTCTCACATTTAATTTATGGATCGTAAATGGCTTGTTTTCTCACAGAGATATCAGTACCTCCTCTGTCATACCAAAGATGTGATTAATTGTTACAAAACACACATCTTCACAGACACTCTTCTAATGAGAAATATATACAATATACTGGATACATGTTGTCTTCGTAACATATAACAATATAATATAAACAAATATATATATGTCCTACTGATTGTCATATGCTAAGGACTAAGGCTCATTAAATGAATATATGAATTATATATTTTGCTTCATTAATAAATGCCTAATTGTATAGGTAATTATCACCAGCTGCTTCTTATCTTTATCGCCCATCATAAATTTAAAAGTAAACAAGGAGGCCTCTTCTCAGACTGGTACATTCATGGGAAGGATAACACTGAAGAGTATAAACCTTTGTGTGACCTTAATTTGGCCTACTCAAGACATACAAAATTGCAACTATAGTCGAGCATGGCTCTTAAAGGCAATGAACAACCACTTTGACAATAATGAATTGGATATGAATGCATTTACCTATGAAAAGGCACAACACTTTGTCACTGAACCTCAGGCAAACGTCCGATTAAAACCATACCAGGTACCCGAGGCTCGGCGACAAGCCATATCAGAGGAGGTACAGCTAATGTTGCAGCTAGACATCATTGGGGAGTCAAAAAGTGAGTGGGCCAGTCCCATAGTATTTATACCCAAGCCGGACAGGACGTTGCGATTTTGTAACGACTTTCGAAAACTTAACAAGGTTTCCAAATTTGATGCGTATCCTATTCCCTGGATGGATGAGCTCATCGAGAGGTTAGGACAAGCCCGGTATGGGCAGGTGCCTTAAACGGAGGCTGCCAAAGAGAAAACTGCCTTCATCACGCCTGAGGGGCTGTATCAATATAAGTATCAATATAAGTCTGCATGGCGACCCCGGCACTTTTCAACAATTTATGGACATTGTGCTTCGTCCTTATTGTCTGTACGCTTCGGCTTACCTGGACGATATTGTCATCCACAGTACCTACTGGGAAAGTCACCTACCCAAAGTGCAGGCCATAGTGGACTCCCTTTGAAAGGCTGGACTAACCGCTAACCCAAAAAAATGTGCGATAGGCTTAGAGGAGACTAAGTACCTGGGGTATGTCATTGGGGTGTGGAGTTGTCAAACCCCAAGTGAACAAAATAGAGGTGATACAGAATTGGCCCCGACCTGTCACTACTAGGCAAGTAAAGTCGTTCTTGGGAATGGTGGGCTATTACATGAGGTTTGTCCCCTACTTTGCCAATGTGGCCGCGCCATTGACAGGGCTCTTGAAGGGACGCAAGTCAGTGATGGTTAGCTGGGATGATCAGGCGAAAGAGGCTTTTGCTGCTTTGAAGTCGGCCCTGTGCGGGTCCCCGGTTTTGGTGACGCCCGACTTCAAGAAGGAATTTATAGTACAGACCGATGCCTCCGAAGTAGGCCTCGGTGCTGTACTGTCTCAGGAAGTCAACGGGGAGGAGCATCCCATTGTCTTCCTCAATTTAGCTCACCCCAGCCGAGACCAGGTATATAGTGGAGAGAGAGTGCCTGGCTATCAAGTGGGCACTCGAGTCTCTCCATTATTATTTGTCATGGAGAAAATTCCGCCTGGTGACCCACCACTCCCCTCTCAAGTGGATGAGCCAGGCCAAGGACAGAAATGCCCGGGTCACCAGATGGTTTCTTTCCCTACAGAACTTTAAATTTACAATGGAACACAGGGCAGGCCGGTTGCAGGGAAACGCAGATGCCCTGTCCCGAGTACATTGTCTGGTGAGTGTTCACCCCCTCAGGGTTGAACAAAGGAGGGGGAGGGAGTATGTGACACAGTAAGGGGAATGGTCTGGGAAAACAGGTATTTTTCTCCCAGTGTGTGCTGCTGGGATGATTTGCAGCCAGGTGGGGTCAAATACCGCACTGGATTTTAATTGCTGGTCCGGGTTTTTGGCAGCACCTGGCTGTCCTTAAATAGGCAGCTGGGCTCAGCAGCAGGATCTCTGTGTTGGAATCTGAGGCTTGGTGCCAGGTTGGAGGGCTGAGACCCATCGACCGAGGAAACAGGCTCCCTAGAGCCTGCCGTGGACTGCTGGAGGCAGCACTGACATTAAGGTGACTTGTCTTATATGAACTTTCCAATTTGTGTGAAGTAAACACCAAGACTGCAAAGTAACGCATTGTTTTGTGCATTTGCCTCAAGTGTGAATAAACACTGAAGTTTTGCGTTAAAAACTTGTCTTTTGCCTCTGTACTGCGTGCAGACCCTATCTACCAGAGCGAAACCCCACTATATATATATATATATATATATATATATATACACTGCTCAAAAAAATAAAGGGAACACTTAAACAACACAATAGCTTGCTGCTTTTCCAAGGCTGCTATTTCAAGTGCTGCTGTTAGAAGTGCATTAGAGATATTCAGGAGATACTCAGGAGGTAATCTGGAGGTGGATACAATCTAAACAAGTAAGATTTCTTTGTTTAAAATCTTTCCCCTCTTTACAATGGCAGATCTGGTTCTGTGCAGGAATTGTAGTGCTTTTATTTCAGGTTCCACTCTTCAAAGGTTTGGATACTGTCTGATCTGTAGACAGCTCTCCATAATGCAGCAGGAAATTACCTTTTTGAAATATGAGATTTTTAAATTAACCACTAAACAAACTCAGACTGAGAACATTGCAATGTCACTGCCACAGAGGCCCCCTAGAAATGGAAGATGGGTTACTGTAGGTTCAGGTAGACTGAGAGTTGTGGATAGAAGGCATGTCACACAGTCTGTGGATCTCCATAATTCATTTGCAGCACTTTCAGAGTGCAAGAGCAACATGGAGGATGGCTCAAGCACAGTGGGTGAGAAACAATCATCTCCCATGCCTAAAGTATGTAAGACTGCAGCCAAAGACAAAAAGGAGAAGGGGAGGATTGATAGTAAGCAGCTGTTGGTGGGCGATTCCATCATAAGAGGTGTGAAGTTTGAGGAGAATGGTGTTGTGAGATGTCTCCCTGGTGCTACCGCTAGCAGGGATAGACGACGAATCCTAAATATTGTTAGGCAAGCAAAGCAGGAAATGGAAGTGGATGTTATTCTCCATCTTGGGACAAACGATCTGGCTTGCAATGAGGTTTCAAAGGTGAAAGAAGCTTTTCATACACTTGGAAAGGATATACGGGAGGTTGCATCAACTGTTTCATTCTCTGCAGTTTTGCCTGTGCATAACCTTCAGCATGACAGGAAGATGCGCATTAAGGAATTTAATGTATGGCTTGGTGAATGGTGTCTGAACCAAGGGTTTGGCTTTGTGTCTCATGATAGCTCTTGTTGGAATGGAAAAGAACTGTACAAGAAAGATGGTTTGCATCTTTCTCTCAAGGGAACGAATGTCCTCGGTGAACAGTTCCAAGTATTTGCTAAGAAGCATTTAAACTAGGAAAGGGGGGCAAAAGAGTGTTAATCCAGCAGTCCGACTGCCCCCCGGAACAATGCCAGAAGAGGCCAGTAGCACAAAGGTTAAGAAATGACAAGCTCAGAGTCTTGTCTACAAATGCTCGCAGTCTAGGGAATAAGATCAATGAGCTTGAGGCTATAATGGCATCTGAGAATATAGATGTAGTGGCTGTTACTGAGACGTGGTTCAAGGGGAGTAATGACTGGGATATATCAATACCAGGGTTCTCTCTATACAGGAAAGACAGAGAAGGCAAGAAGGGGGGAGGGGTTGCCCTGTATGTGAAAGATAGCATAAAATCTAATTTGATGCAAGTTAGCGAGAACAATTTAGAGTCAGTTTGGGTTACCTTGCAGCTTGATAATCATAAGGTAACTCGTGTAGGTGTTATATATGGACCACCTACCCAAGTCAAAGAATTAGATGATCTAATAGTTGAGGAAATAGCTAAAATGACATTGAAGGGGGAAGTTATCATTATGGGAGACTTCAATCTTCCAGATGTAAACTGGAAAACCAAAATAGCTAGTTCTGCCAAGAGTACAGATATTCTAAATTCCCTACTGGGATTATCTCTACAGCAAGTAGTGGAGGAGCCAACCCGGAAGGAGGCCATTTTAGATTTAGTATTCACAAATGGGAATTTGGTATCTGTCATGGTCTTACCTTCTTGCTGTTCTCCTTCGTTTGACATGTGCTGGCGGCCATCTTGGTTTCTGGGTTTCTTGTAGCCTTCCACCCTGCGGCTCCTCCTTCCCACTGGGAGGAGCTGGATGCCTAGCTCATATATATAGGAGGTCTGTGGCTTCAGTTCCTTGCTTGGTCCTCCTGTGTTCACATGCTTCTAAGACTGCTGCTGCTTCTGGTTCCTGATCCTGGCTTCGTCTGACTACCCTGCTGGTTCCTGATCCTGGCTTCGTCTGACTACCCTGCTGGTTCCTGATCCTGGCTTCGTCTGACTACCCTGCTGGTTCCTGACCCCTGGCCTCTCAAAGACTCTGCTTCGGTTTCACCATCCGCTTGGACTTTTGCTTTACAGCTTTATTTTCAATAAAGCCTTCTTATTTTCACTTATCTCTTGTTGTACGTCTGGTTCATGGTTCCGTGACATTAGGACCAAGCCATGAATTCTGACGGTACAGGGCCATCCTCGCTACCCATGCTGGTTGCCAGACTTGATCAGCAGGATCACCTGTTGGGTCGGTTCGCTGTGGCGTTGCTAACCCTGCTTGAACGCACGGCTCATTTCGCTCCCGTTGCCGATGGGTCGGTTGTCGCTCCTACTGCCGCTCCGGTTGTTGCACCAGAGTCTACCCCGACACCTGTTGTTGCGCCTGCGGTGTTTCGGGGTATGACCGGTTCTGCCCCTCTTCCACAGCGCTTTGGGGGAGAGCCAACTCAGTGCCGAGGTTTCCTTAACCAGGTGGGCATTTATTTCGAGTTGCTGCCACATGCCTTTCCTACTGAGAGATCAAAGGTGGGCTTCTTGATCTCGCTGCTCTCGGACAAGGCCTTGGCCTGGGCCAGCCCTTTATGGGAGAACAACAATCCGGTGGTTGCCGAGTTTTCCGGTTTTGTTGCTTCTCTTCGGAAGGTATTCGATGTGCCGGCTCGTGCTGCCTCTGCTGCGAAGCTCCTTATGTCCATCAGACAGGGTTCACGATCCGTAGCTGAATACGCCATTGAGTTTCGTACCCTGGCAGCAGAGGTGGGCTGGAATAATGAGGCTCTGGTCGCTGCTTTCTCTCATGGTCTCTCGGATGCCTTGAAGGATGAGGTTGCAGCTAAGGACCTACCAGTGGAGCTCGAGTCTCTTATTTCTTTCCTGATTTTGATTGACACCAGACTCAGGGAGAGACCTTCCTTTAAGGAGAGCCTGCGGAGGTCTTCTAACAGATTGGCGCCTACGTTTGCTGTCCCACCCGTGCCTCCCTCTCCTCCCACGCCTCCTGGGGATGACTTGTCTGGGGGTGAACCCATGCAGCTGGGGTTTGCTCGCCTGTCCGAGGGGGAGAGGGTACTCCGGAGACGCGAGGGCCGATGCATGTACTGTGGTCTCGGTGGGCATTTTCGGTTGGCATGTCCGAACCGTCCGGGAGAACGCTCGCACCTGAGATCCTGTCGGGGGCAGATCTTGGGTGGAGTCTCCTCGTCCCCGGTTTCCCGTGTTGACAAACCACTGATCACTGTTGTCCTCTCCTGGGTCGGGGGCTCGGTGACGACCCAGGCGTTGGTGGACTCTGGTGCTGGTGGTTTGTTCATTGATAGTGTGTTCGCTGCCGCCAATTCCATTCCTCTGCAGGCTCGAGGTTCTCCACTGGCTCTTGAGGCGATAGACGGCAGACCCCTTCTGCCGCCACACGTGACTCATGAGACCCTTCCAGTGGGGATAGCCATTGGTGCCGTTCACAGAGAGTCGGTCTGCCTCCAGGTTATTTCGTCTCCACACTACTCGGTGGTCTTGGGGTACCCCTGGCTCCAGAAGCATAATCCGACTTTCGATTGGAGATCGGCCGAGATCCTCTCGTGGTCACCGCAGTGTGGGGCTAGTTGCATCCATGGGTCTGTCAAGTTGCTGTGTACTTCCTCGGACCCTCTGTTGCCTCCTGAATACGAGGAGTACCGGGATGTATTCGATAAGGTGCGCGCGGTTGCCCTACCTCCGCACCGCCCATACGATTGTGCCATAGAGTTACAACCTGGTGCCGTTCCTCCTCGTGGCAAAGTCTATCCACTGTCGGTAGCGGAGAATGAGGCCATGGAGGAGTACGTGAGGGAGGCGCTTTCACGCGGACACATTCGCAAATCCTCGTCCCCGGCAGGGGCTGGATTTTTCTTTGTGAAAAAGAAGGGCGGTGAGTTGAGGCCTTGCATCGATTACAGGGGTCTCAATCGCATCACGATCAAGAACGCTTACCCGATACCCTTGATTTCCGAGCTGTTCGATCGCCTTAAAGGGGCCACGGTCTTTACCAAACTCGACCTGAGGGCGGCATATAACCTGGTAAGGATCAAGGCGGGCGATGAGTGGAAGACCGCGTTTAACACCAGGACCGGTCATTATGAATCCTTGGTTATGCCCTTTGGGTTGTGCAATGCGCCCGCAGTCTTTCAGGAATTCATCAACGATGTTTTCCGTGACCTGTTGCAGCAGTGTGTGGTGGTCTATTTGGATGACATCTTGGTATATTCTGAATCCATGGAGGCCCACATTCTGGATGTCAGACGAGTGTTGCAACGGTTACGAGAGAACAAGCTGTTCGGTAAGCTTGAGAAATGCGAATTTCACCGATCCCAGGTAACCTTCTTAGGTTACATCATTTCCGCTGAGGGGTTCTCCATGGATCCTGAGAAGGTTTCGGCTGTCTTACAGTGGCCCCAGCCCAGTGGTCTTCGTTCCCTGCAGCGCTTTTTGGGCTTCGCCAATTATTATCGGAAGTTCATCAGGGACTTTTCCATGCTGGCCAAGCCTCTCACGGATCTGACCAGGAAGGGCAGTAATTCCCAGGTCTGGCCGCTCGAGGCCATCCGAGCTTTTGAGGCCCTAAAGTCCGCTTTTGTGTCGGCTCCGATTCTGTCGCATCCCAACCCTGGGTTGCCCTTTGTCCTCGAGGTGGACGCGTCTGAGACGGGAGTAGGCGCCCTTCTGTCTCAGCGTAGAACACCAGAGGGTCCTCTGCTTCCTTGTGGGTTTTACTCCCGGAAACTGTCTTCCGCGGAGTGCAACTATCAGATTGGTGACAGGGAGTTATTGGCCATCGTGCAGGCCCTTAAAGAATGGAGGCACTTGCTCGAGGGTTCGGTGGTTCCGGTTCTCATCCTGACGGACCATAAGAATCTGACCTACCTTTCTGAGGCCAAGAGATTGACACCACGTCAGGCCAGATGGGCTCTGTTCTTGTCACGTTTTAATTATGTGGTCTCCTACCTACCCGGTTCCAAGAACATCAGGGCGGATGCCCTATCACGGCAGTACTCCGAGCTGTCCAGGGAGGAGTCGATTCCGACTTCGGTCATACCTCCGAATCAGATCCTGGCCGCCATTCGCACCAGCCTGACCTCTCCCCTGGGTGAGCAGATTTTGGCGGCTCAATCTGGTGCTCCCTCTGGGAGACCCAACGGCAGATGTTTTGTGCCTGAGGAGTTGCGCACTCGGTTGTTGCGAACCTTTCATAACTCCAAGACCGCGGGGCATCCTGGAAAGAATCAGCTGTCCTGGGCTGTTTCACGTCTGTTCTGGTGGCCTTCCCTACGTTCCGACATCGCCGCATATGTAGCGGCATGCTCCGTTTGTGCCCAGAGTAAGTCCCCTCGGCACCTTCCGTTGGGCCTTCTGCAACCCATAGCCACCGGGGAGCGCCCATGGTCACACCTGGGGATGGATTTCATTGTGGACCTCCCTGCATCCCGAGGCCATACGGTCATTCTCATGATTGTGGATCGGTTTTCCAAAATGTGCCACTGTGTTCCTCTCAAGAAGTTACCCTCTGCACAAGAGTTGGCCACGATTTTTGCCAGGGAGGTCTTCCGGTTGCACGGTTTGCCCAAGGAGATTGTGTCGGATCGGGGGAGTCAGTTTGTGTCCAGGTTCTGGCGCGCCTTTTGCTCCCAGTTGGGGATTCGTCTCTCCTTCTCCTCGGCCTACCACCCTCAGTCCAATGGGGCCGCAGAACGATCCAATCAGGCCTTGGAGCAATTCCTTCGTTGCTATGTCTCCGATCACCAAGACAATTGGGTTGACCTCCTGCCTTGGGCTGAGTTTGCCAGGAACACGGCGGTGAACTCTTCCTCTGGGACGTCTCCCTTTATGGCCAATTATGGGTTCCAACCTGCCGTGTTACCGGAGGTATTCTCTCCCCAGGATATTCCGGCTGTGGAGGATCACCTTTCCCTCCTACGTGCTTCTTGGGTACAGATCCAGAAGTCCCTTGAGGCCTCTGCGCAGCGCCAGAGACTCCAGGCTGATCGCAGACGAGCGCCTGCTCCTTCCTACCAGGTCGGAGACCGTGTATGGTTGTCCACCCGCAACCTCAACCTTCGAGTGCCCACTCCCAAGCTGGCGCCTCGCTTTGTTGGTCCCTTCCGAGTGCTTCGCAGGGTAAACCCGGTAGCCTATGCCCTTGCGCTTCCTCCTGGCATGCGGATCTCTAACGTGTTTCATGTCTCCCTGTTGAAGCCACTGGTGTGTAATCGTTTCACTTCCTTGGTTCCTCGGCCTCGTCCGGTCCGAGTGGGCAATCGTGAGGAGTATGAGGTGAGCAATATCCTGGACTCACGCCTGGTCCGCGGTCGGGTGCAGTTTTTGGTCCATTGGCGTGGTTATGGTCCAGAGGAGCGTTCCTGGGTTCCCTCCGCAGATGTCCATGCTCCTGCCTTGCTCCGAGCCTTCCACGCACGCTTCCCTCAGAAACCGTTTTTTTGCTCCGCGGAGGAGGGGCCCTTGAGGGGGAGGTACTGTCATGGTCTTACCTTCTTGCTGTTCTCCTTCGTTTGACATGTGCTGGCGGCCATCTTGGTTTCTGGGTTTCTTGTAGCCTTCCACCCTGCGGCTCCTCCTTCCCACTGGGAGGAGCTGGATGCCTAGCTCATATATATAGGAGGTCTGTGGCTTCAGTTCCTTGCTTGGTCCTCCTGTGTTCACATGCTTCTAAGACTGCTGCTGCTTCTGGTTCCTGATCCTGGCTTCGTCTGACTACCCTGCTGGTTCCTGATCCTGGCTTCGTCTGACTACCCTGCTGGTTCCTGATCCTGGCTTCGTCTGACTACCCTGCTGGTTCCTGACCCCTGGCCTCTCAAAGACTCTGCTTCGGTTTCACCATCCGCTTGGACTTTTGCTTTACAGCTTTATTTTCAATAAAGCCTTCTTATTTTCACTTATCTCTTGTTGTACGTCTGGTTCATGGTTCCGTGACAGTATCTGATATTACTGTAGGGGAAAGCTTGGGATCTAGTGATCACCAGTCAGTGTGGTTTACTATAAGTACAGTGACTGAGTCACACCACACAAAAACAAAAGTTTTAGATTTTAGAAAAACAGACTTTTCTAAAATTAGATTAGTGGTATACGAGTCCCTATCAGACTGGAACAGTTTAATTGGAGTCCAGGAGAAATGGGACTACTTAAAAGTGGCACTATTGAAGGCAACAGAAGATTGCATTAGGCTTGTCATTAAAAGCAAAAAAAGGAAGAGACCACTGTGGTACTCAGCAGAAGTTGCCAAAATCATTAAAAACAAAAAGATAGCATTTAGGAATTATAAAAAAAAACAAAAAACGAGGATGACAGACAAATTTATAAGATTAGGCAGAGAGAGGCCAAACAAGTTATAAGAGCTTCTAAAGCACAGGCAGAAGAGAAATTAGCTCAGTCAGGGAAAAAAGGCGATAAGGCATTCTTCAGATACATAAATGAAAAAAGGAAACTAAAACAAGGAATTACCAAATTAAAAACTAAAGAAGGAAGGTATATGGAAGAAGATAAAGAACTAGCTGACTGCCTCAATGAATACTTCTGTTCAGTTTTTACAAAGGAAAATTAAGGAGAAGGACCTCAGTTGGGAAAGAAGACTAATGAATCTTTTGACGCATGTGTCTTTACAGAGGAAGAGGTTCTAAGTCAACTGTCTAAAATTAATACAAATAAGTCACAGGGGCCTGATGGGATACACCCAAAGCTATTAAAAGAGCTCAGCGGTGAACTAGCAAAACCATTAACAGATTTATTTAACCAATCACTGGCAACAGGAGTCGTCCCAGAAGATTGGAAATTAGCAAATGTTGTGCGCATTCACAAGAAAGGTAGTAGGGAGGAATCGGGCAACTATAGGCCAGTAAGCCTGACATCAATAGTGGGGAAATTAATGGAAACCATACTTAAGGAGAGGATTGTGGACCATCTAAAATCCCATGGATTGAAAGATGAAAAACAGCATGGGTTTACTTCAGGGAGATCATGTCAAACTAATCTTATTGATTTTTTTGATTGGGTGACTAAAATAATAGATGGAGGAGGTGCAGTAGACATTGCTTATCTGGACTTTAGTAAGGCTTTTGATACTGTCCCATATAGAAGGCTTATCAATAAAGTGCAGTCATTGGGCTTGGACTCCCATATTGTTGAATGGATTAGGCAGTGGCTGAGGGACAGGCAACAGAGGGTTGTAGTCAATGGAGTATATTCAGACCATGGTCTTGTTACCAGTGGGGTAACTCAGGGATCTGTTCTGGGACCCATATTGTTTAATATCTTTATCAGCGAAATTGCAGAAGGCCTCAATGGTAAGGTGTGTCTTTTTGCTGATGACACAAAGATTTGTAACAGGGTTGATGTTCCTGGAGGAATACACCAAATGGAAAAGGACTTAGGAAAACTAGAGGAATGGTCAAAAATCTGGCAACTAAAATTTAATGTTGATAAGTGCAAGATAATGCACCTGGGACGTAAAAACCCAAGAGCAGAATATAAAATCAGTGATACAGTCCTAACCTCAGTATCTGAGGAAAGGGATTTAGGCATCATTATTTCAGAAGACTTAAAGGTAGGCAGACAATGTCACAGAGCAGCAGGAAATGCTAGCAGAATGCTTGGGTGTATAGCAAGAGGAATTACCAGTAGACAGAGGGAGGTGCTCATGCCGCTCTACAGAGCACTAGTGAGACCTCATTTGGAGTATTGTGCTCAGTACTGGAGACCATATCTCCAGAAGGATATTGATACTTTGGAGAGAGTTCAGAGAAGAGCTACTAAACTGGTACATGGATTGCACGATAAAACTTACCAGGAAAGATTAAAGGACCTTAACATGTATAGCTTGGAAGAAAGACGAGACAGAGGGGATATGATAGAAACTTTTAAATACATAAAGGGAATCAACAAGGTAAAAGAGGAAAGAATATTTAAAAGAAGAAAAACTGCTACAAGAGGACATCGTTTTAAATTAGAGGGGCAAAGGTTTAAAAGTAATATCAGGAAGTATTACTTTACTGAGAGAGTAGTGGATGCATGGAATAGCCTTCCTGCAGAAGTGGCAGCTGCAAATACAGTGAAGGAGTTTAGGCATGCATGGGATAGGCATAAGGCCATCCTTCATATAAGATAGGGCCAGGGGCTATCCATAGTATTTAGTATATTGGGCAGACTAGATGGGCCAAATGGTTCTTATCTGCCGACACATTCTATGTTTCTATGTTACAATGTAACTCCAAGTCAATCACACTTCTGTGAAATCAAACTGTCCACTTAGGAAGCAACACTGAGTGACAATCAATTTCACATGCTGTTGTGCAAATGGGATAGACAAAAGGGTGAAAATTATAGGCAATTAGCAAGACACCCCCAATAAAGGAGTGGTTCTGCAGGTGGTGACCACAGACCACTTCTCAGTTCCTATGCTTCCTGGCTGATGTTTTGGTCACTTTTGAATGTTGGCGGTGCTTTCACTCTAGTGGTAGCATGAGACGGAGTCTACAACCCACACAAGTGGCTCAGGTAGTGCAGCTTATCCAGGATGGCACATCAATGCGAGCTGTGGCAAGAAGGTTTGCTGTGTCTGTCAGTGTAGTGTCCAGAGCATGGAGGCGCTACCAGGAGACAGGCCAGTACATCAGGAGACGTGGAGGAGGCCGTAGGAGGGCAACAACCCAGTAGCAGGACCGCTACTTCCGCCTTTGTGCAAGGAGGAACAGGAGGAGCACTGCCAGAGCCCTGCAAAATGACCTCCAGCAGGCCACAAATGTGCATGTGTCTGCTCAAACGGTCAGAAACAGACTCCATGAGAGTGATATGAGGGCCCGACGTCCACAGGTGGGGGTTGTGCTTACAGCCTAACACCGTGCAGGACGTTTGGCATTTGCCAGAGAACACCAAGATTGGCAAATTCGCCACTGGCGCCCTGTGCTCTTCACAGATGAAAGCAGGTTCACACTGAGCACATGTGACAGACGTGACAGAGTCTGGAGACGCCGTGGAGAACGTTCTGCTGCCTGCAACATCCTCCAGCATGACCGGTTTGGCATTGGGTCAGTAATGGTGTGGGGTGGCATTTCTTTGGAGGGCCGCACAGCCCTCCATGTGCTCGCCAGAGGTAGCCTGACTGCCATTAGGTACCGAGATGAGATCCTCAGACCCCTTGTGAGACCATATGCTGGTGCGGTTGGCCCTGGGTTCCTCCTAATGCAAGACAATGCTAGACCTCATGTGGCTGGAGTGTGTCAGCAGTTCCTGCAAGACGAAGGCATTGATGCTATGGACTGGCCCACCCGTTCCCCAGACCTGAATCCAATTGAGCACATCAGGGACATCATGTCTCGCTCTATCCACCAACGTCACGTTGCACCACAGACTGTCCAGGAGTTGGCAGATGCTTTAGTCCAGGTCTGGGAGGAGATCCCTCAGGAGACCGTCCGCCAACTCATCAGGAGCATGTACAGGCGTTGTAGGGAGGTCATACAGGCACGTGGAGGCCACACACACTACTGAGCCTCATTTTTACTTGTTTTAAGGACATTACATCAAAGTTGGATCAGCCTGTAGTGTGTTTTTCCACTTTAATTTTGAGTTTGACTCCAAATCCAGACCTCCATGGGTTAAAAAATTTGATTTCCATTTTTTTATTTTTGTGTGATTTTGTTGTCAGCACATTCAACTATGTAAAGAACAAAGTATTTCAGAAGAATATTTAATTATTTCAGACCTAGGATGTGTTATTTTTGTGTTCCCTTTATTTTTTTGAACAGTGTATATACACATACTGTACATGTATAAACACCGTATTTTTCGCTTTATAAGAAGCACCTGATTATAAGATTGATTATAAGATGCACCTAGCGTTTAGAGAAGGAAAATAAGAAAAAAATATTTGGAACCAAAAGGTGTGCTAAAATATGTGCTGTACATGGGTGTATTCCTATGGATGAAGGGGGTTATGGTCACATTTAATATAAACACGTAGGCCAATTACAGTACAATCCCAGTGTTTATATTAAATGTGATTATAACCTCCCTAATCCATGGGAATGCAACTATATACTGCAGTACATGGGATTATTCCTATGAATGGGGGGTGTTATAGTCTTATTTAATGCATATTTAAGCCCCTCTTCATATCCTGGCTGTCACTTACCCAGAAACGTCAGGTGTAGACAGTGCAGGAGACAGGCCAGCGGCCAGGCGGGAGACTGGGCAGGTTTGCTTTATGAGACGTACTTACTCCCCCCCCCCCCAACACACACACTTTAGGGGGAAAAATTTGGTGCTGAGCAATTAAAAGATCCCACCCTTACTAGAGCCAGGGAAAATGTGAAGTCTATTGATGGTAAACTGGTGGAACCGGACGGCAGACTTTGTTTCCCGCATATGGCTGTGAAACATGACTTATTGTACCAGGTAGTAAAAAGGGGAGAGGATCTGGTGGAACAACTGGTGGTTCCTAAAGTGTACCGACGAACGGTACTAGATATTGTTTATGGTCACCTTTAGGGGGGGGGGGTGCATTTGGGAGCTGAAAAAACTACAGACAGAGTCCTTCAAAGGTTCTTTTGGCCTGGGGTCCATAAAGATGTTAAAGACTATTGTGACACCTGCCCCGAGTGCCAAATTTCGGCTCCTAGGCCACACTATCGTAGTCCCCTGGTACCTCTACCAATCATTGAGATACCATTTGAGAGAATAGCCATGGATCTGGTGGGGCCCCTTGTAAGATCTGCTCGAGGCCACCAACATATTCTCGTAATCATGGACTACGCTACTTGTTACCCGGAAGCTATACCCTTACGTAATACGTCATCCAAGGCCATAGCTAAAGAGTTGGTACAGGTGTTCAGTCGCGTGGGACTACCAAAAGAGATCCTAACAGATCAGGGTACCCCCTTTATGTCACGCATCATGAAGGAGTTATGTAAACTGTTCAAAGTTAAACAGCTGCGTACCTCTGTCTACCATCCACAGACTGATGGACTGGTAGAGAGATTTAATAAAACTCTAAAAGCCATGCTTAAAAAAGTGGTAGACAAAGATGGGAAAAACTGGGATTTCCTTCTCCCCTATCTTATGTTTTCCATCCGTGAAGTGCCTCAGTCATCTACAGGCTACTCCCCATTTGAGTTGCTATATGGTCGCCACCCTAGGGGTCTGCTAGATATAGCAAAAGAAACTTGGGAAGAAGAAGCTACCCCCTATAGAAGTGTCATAGAACATGTGGCACAAATGCAAGATCGTATATCTGCGGTGATGCCTATTGTACGAGAACATATGGCCCAGGCTCAGGGGGGCACAACAAAGGGTGTATAACCGCAGTGCTAGAGTACGTACCTTTGCGCCAGGTGACCGGGTTCTGGTACTGATCCCTACGGTAAGAGAGTAAATTCCTGGCTAAGTGGCAAGGCCCTTTGAGGTGATAGAGAAAGTAAATGAGGTAAACTATAAAATCCGTCAACCAGGTAAGAGGAAACCTGAGCAAATATACCACGTCAATCTTATAAAACCGTGGAAAGATCGACTATCACTGGCAGCTGACACCTCCTTCCCACCAGAGCAGCGGTGCTCTGGGAAGCCCCTGTTGCCAGAGGTAACAGTACCCGACTCCCTGGCCAAGACACAAAAGGTAGAAGTGCAGGGGTTCCTCTTTAAGAATAAGGATTTTTTCTCGGAGATCCCAGGTCGCACCTCTGTCATAAAACATGACATCATTACAGAACCAGGGAAAAGGGTTAAGCTGCGACCCTACAGAATACCAGAGGCCAGGAAAGGGCTTATCTCTGAAGAGGTGAGGAAAATGTTGGAACTTTGGGTAATTGAAGAGTCCCATAGCCAGTGGTCCAGTCCTATATTTCTGATCCCCAAACCAGATGGCAGCTGGAGGTTTTGCAATAACTTCCGGAAGTTGAACACCATATCTAAGTTTGATGCTTACCCAATGCCCCGTGTTGATGAGCTCATTGACAGGCTCGGAAATGCCAGATATATAACCACTCTAGACCTAACCAAGGAATACTGGCAAATTCCCCTGACAAATGAGGCCAAAGAGAAAACTGTCTTTGCCACTCCTGATGGGTTGTTTCATCATGTGGTCTTGCCGTTTGGTTTGCACGGAGCCCTGCAACCTTCCAGAGGGTGATGGATAAGATTTTAAGACCCCACAGACGGTACGCAGCCGCATATCTGGATGACATCATCATCCAAAGTCCAGACTGGGAATCCCATCTACCTAGGGTGCAGGCGGTTATCAATTCCCTGTGTGAGGCAGGCTTTACAGCCAATCCCAAAAAATGTGCCATTGGTCTTGAAGATGCTAAGTATCTAGGTTATATCATAGGCCGAGGCCTAGTAAAGCCCCAGTTAAACAAAATCCAAGCCATACAAAGATGGCCTCAACCGGTAAACAAGAAGCAAGTCCGTGCCTTCTTGGGGATTACAGGCTATTACCGGCGATTTATACCTAATTTTGCTTCCCTTGCAGCCCCATTAACGGACCTGACAAAAGGGAAAGACTCTGTCATGGTCAAGTGGTCACAAGAGGCGGAAAAATCATTTCAGACTCTAAAAACCCTTCTGTGCGCTCAGTCGGTGCTGATAACCCCAGACTTTAAGAAAGGGTTTGTCCTACAGACGGATGCGTCTGAGGTGGGACCGGGGGCAGTACTGTCACAGGTACAGGATGGAGAAGAACACCCTGTACTGTATCTGAGCAGGAAACTTAATGACCATGAGCAAAATATGCAATTGTGGAAAAAGAGTGCCTCGCTATTAAATGGGCCCTGGAAGCACTACTATTTGCTTGGCCGTCACTTTGAATTGGTCACGGATCATGCTCTCTTAAAATGGATGTGTGAGAATAAGGAAAAAAATAGGAGGGTAACAAGATGGTTCTTAGCCCTGCAAGAGTACCAGTTTACCGTAAAGCACAGGCCAGGGACCCAAATGGGAAATGCAGATGCCTTGTCACGTGTACATTGTCTGATGTCCAGATGTGTTCCAGCCCCGGGTCTGAAACAGGGGGGGGGGGGGATATGTGACAGAGTGTCTGGAGAAGTAGTGGACAGGGTCTATGTGTGCCCAAGATTCCTAACTTCTGTCATTTAAAAGCAACCAGGGAAATGTTCAGGAGAGGTCTCTGCAATTCGGGTCTGCATAAAACCTGTTTTTAGGGCCTGTGTTGCTGGAGTGGGGAGAGAAGGTGTGGCGAAACCAACCTCGCCACTGGGTTTTGGAGGGGCCTGGCTGCTAGCCTCTTGCCCCAGGATTATGGGCCCTCTCATCAGCCAGGCCTCATTTGTTCACAAAGGACTTGGACTAACTTGAACTCTCACCCCCACGAATTAGACCAGGGTTCAAGTTAGTCCATTCGTTTGGTAATGGTATTTTGTGGATTGCGTCTCAGACAATGTTCATTGTGTTAGTTAATTGCGTCTCAGACAATGCATGTGTTAGTAATTGCGTCTCAGACAAATGCTCATTGTATTTTGTTATTGCGTTACAGATAGAGGGAAGGGGATTTTGTGTACAAATTGCTGGGAAGGTTGAATACTGTAGGTCCATGTGATTGGCTGTTTTACAAAACCCTGTGGGTGGTAACATTGTTGGGAGATGTGTATAAAATGCTTGTGTGTTAAAATAAAGGGAGTTCCTGTTTTTATACCTTCATGAAGTCTTGGATCATGTTTGGGGATGGAATAACTACACTCTTGGGGATTGCTATATCACAATACTCCCCTGAGTATAAGCTCTTGTAAGAGCTTGCTCCTGGTTCCTGTCTCTGGATTTAGGAGAGGTTCACCCACTGGAAGCTGAAGCCCAGTCTTGGGTCCAGCGTGGGTGGAGGACGGTGAGACCCCAACCAAGCTGCGGCGGTTTGTGGGGTCTGCAGTCCTGACGGTGTCGAGTGGAGTGCTTGGAGTCCTCTGGAAGCACAAGGGGCATCTATCGACGGAGGTACCCGGTCGGGGTGCTAGGCGTTCCGTTACAGAAGGGTGGGCCCCACTCCATCCGGACAGTCCGGGTTTTTGGCTGTCAGGTAATTACTCCTCAGGTGTGCTAGCCTGATATAAGCTGAGACTGCAGACACAGCTCTCTCAGCCTGGGAACAGGTTACCTGCATGGAGCCTGTGAGAGCACTTCAAGAGGTATGGACTTTGCTATTTTGTTGGGTGCTTGGTATTAGGCCGGCACTTGGTCAGGGAGGTTTCATGCTGTAAAGTTAGAGCCGGACAGGCTTAGGATTTTTGTTTGTTATATTTTATGTTCTGTACCTCAACTTGACAATAAAACTGGCTGAGGTCAGTTAAACGAAGTTCCTGCCGTGTGGAATGTAACTGCTTCGGTGTGCCTGCTAAACTGAGCCTGTCTACCCAGGAGACGACAGCCCCGCTACCTAATCCCTTACAATTTATATATATATATTACGTTCTGAATTGGGCAGCAATATCTTGAGGGTTACTGATTTTTTTTTGGCCATTTGGATCAGTAAGCGGGCAACACGTTGTTTAGCGGTTTGTGGTGAAACTGCTGTGCTGGAAACCTACCAACTCTGTTATTATTTGCATACAAATTGAGTTTATATCCTGGACTTTAATGTTGGTCAAAGTTCATCTCTTAATTTTGTAAGGGTCATGGAGTGATCAGGAGGAGGGGAATTTTTGTTTTCTAGCTTTGTAATTTCAAAAAGGAAGTTTAGAACTTTTTTATTTCTTATTTATTAATTTTTTTAATAGAGGCCGAGTTTTTAATAAATAGACAACATATAAATGCTTATGTCCATTCCATATGCCGCAAGCCCTGGAGGAGTGGAGCAGAGGATGGGAGTGGTAGTGGCTCTGGCTGCATTATTTGTTGACAGTGGCAATCCCTACTGTACATCGATGCTCCCTAGGGCCAGGGCAGTTATAGGAGGGTGCATCCTTTCTTCCCTTGGGGCACACCCTTATCATGGTAGTCAGGGTGCCCCTGATCTTAACGTTTTGTATGTCTGCAAGACAGGGAGTGTAGGTGCTGTGGCCGATGAATGGTGCTGGAGTCAGTAACCAGGCCAGACATAGAAAATAAATATCTCTCTTTACTAAAGTGCAGAATGGGAGCTGTAGTACATCCAGCGGTATCAAAATACAGTTCCAAGTTATTCCCAGTGCAAATCTTCCCAAATAGCAATGTATTGATTTGAGCAAGGATGGGGATTGTAGTACTCTTCCTTCTATTCTCTACAAAATCTCCCTGCAGAATCTAAGGCTGGCGCATGGCAATAAGGTTGTTGCAAAGTTGGCTGTAATTCTCAGCTGGGGGATACAGGATTGACATATGGTTGGCCAGACCGTTCCAAAGTGTGAAGGGTGTATCAGCAATGCCCCTCTCACTGTCTTAAACAGCAAGTACCTTACTGAACGACTCCAGTTCTCGGCCATGCATATTCTGACCCTTCTTGGTTCTTTCTATATCTTTTCCTGGAGTAGAAGCTGGGGGCAGATCTAAGTCCAACACCTTATTTCCTACAGGGGCACAGTCAGGATTATTAACCCTAACTGATCCATACAAAACTATACTGGGCTATACAATGCATTAAATAATATCACCTAACATCACATAACAAGAACAGCTTGCAAGTTCCCTATTCTGGGATTCTGCACATACCGAAAATGGGTTAGGGGCAGAGTGAGCGTTAAAGTAAAAAAAATCCTAGTAATCTGGATGTCCTAAAATGTAGTTCTTTAGATGCCAAATATAAACCGGGGTATTGTGTGTGGGTCTGAAAATTCAATAGATATCGGGACGTGATCTGACAATGAAATAAGGCCTATTGTGATGTTCTCAACCCTAAACAGGTCTTGAAGTAATATTAAAAACATATCCAATCTATATTATGAGAGGTGGGAGGCGGAGAAGAAGGTGAAGTCCTTCCCAGATCCATGTTGGCTACACCAGATATCCAAACGACCTTCAGTAATAATTAGTTTATGTATGGATGAAGAGACTCTAGTGCTGGAGGTAGAATCTGTTTATGGAAACGTGACTTCATTGAAGTCATCTCCTATCAAAACATGTCCACTACCTCCCACGGTAGTCTGGTCAGTATTTTGTATAAGTTATGTGATTTTAATTGCAATCATAACCCCTCTACTTTTGCTATCTGTACTGGATAGAAGGATATGTGGAAATTTAGGATGTGAAAACTTGTTTTTTCTTTATGAAAGTACGTCTCCTGTGTGAACAAGACATCACAATTTTATGTGGTAGCTTCTGTCCACATGAGATGTCTTTTATGGGAAAAGGTGTTGTCCCATCTCACACACTGGAGGAATATCGTTAGGACATGCCACCTTTGTATAGATATATCAGGGGGCAGTACAGAGATCACTCCGATCATCTATTTATCCCCAGGACTGTGACTGTGACGAGGGGACATCCTCTGCGTCTGGAGGAAAGAAGGTTTGTACACAAACATAGAAGAGGATTCTTTACGGTAAGAGCAGTGAGACTATGGAGCTCTCTGCCTGAGGAGGTGGTGATGGTGCGTACAATAAAGGAATTCAAGAGGGGCCTGGATGTATTTCTGGAATGTAATAATATTACAGGCTATAGCTACTAGAGAGGGGTCGTTGATCCAGGGAGTTATTCTGATGCCTGATTGGAGTCGGGAAGGAATTTTTTCCCCTAAAGTGAGAAAAATTGGCTTCTACCTCAGTTTTTTTTTTGCCTTCCTCTGGATCAACTTGCAGGATAACAGGCCGAACTGGATGGACATTTTTTTATTCAGCCTTATAAACTATGTTACTATGTCCAATCTCTAGAACGGGTTCCCCCAAGCGAAGGAGAAAGCACTGTGCTTTCTCTATGGGAAAAGAACCGAGTTATAAAAAAGAAAGAGACAGGAGGCCGCGCCTCATGTGTGTTGCTGTTTCACAAGAATTATATATCAAGACTTCCTGTTCTTTGAGAGCAGCCATATGGGACATAGAAACAATGGGGGTTTATCAAACTGGTTTAAAAGTAGAACTCTCTAGTTGCCCATAGCAACCAATCAGATTCCATCTTTCATTTTTCACAGCTCCTTTGAAAAATGAAAGGTAGAATCTGTTTGGTTGCTATGGGCAACTAAGCCAGTTCTACTTTAAACCAGTTTGATAAATGACCCCATTGACTTCTATGGGAGAGTTTTCTGGGTATGACAGGACAAAGGTGATCTTCAGTAGATAACAAGTCGGCACTACCTCGAAATTTGCGGTGCACGTGTCAGTGGAATGGCGTCCAACGAAACAATGTAGTAAGAAGACCGCACTTCGCGAAGTTTCAATCCGGAATGCGATTATTGTGTCACATATTATGATTCCATAGTGACGCGTTTCAGCACTAATGTGCTTTCATCAGACTACAAACAAAACATCTCACTTACTAAACTTTAAATAGACAAATGAAAAACCGGGGAACTGACGTCATCAATAAGGCTCCTCCCCCGTCATTGACGATAGTAGCCACATCATGTGAATTCTATAATAGGTTATAAACCAACACGTTTAAATAATCAATCCCGCTAGAAAAAAGAAAAAACATTTGCTAAACTTAATATAGGCAGGATACCTCATAAGAAGCAAGACACATATGAATGCTACGGTTAGGCCCCTGGGTTCTATCGTTTGTAAACAATGGATCCAATAGGCCTCTCTCTTTAGTAAACTATTTTATTTCTGGTCGCCCCCCACGTCGGGTAACGACACTCCCTCAATATCTGATACCGTAGACTGGGGGTTGCATAAATTGGTGCTTTTTTTTTCATGAAAATTAAAAGGGAATGGAAGCAATAAATTTCCTTTCTGATAGTAGATTTGTGTTTACTCAGCCTGTCCATCATTCTCATGGAGGTTTCCCCCACAAGTGTCCATGTGGATTATTATATGTGGGGGAAACCTCCATGAGAATGAAGGACAGGCTGAGTAAACACAAATCTACTATCAGAAAAGGAAATTTATTGCTTCCATTACCTTTTAATTTTCATGAAAAAAAGCACAATATTGCACAGTTACGGTATCAGATTATTGAGGGAGTGTCATCGGCGAGGCAGACGCTCCGAGGAAAACGCGGTCACAGGTATGGGACAAAACCTAGTATTGAATTTATCATCTAAGAGTCTCAGTCCTGCCCAGATGAATTTATTGAAAAAGGGCTTATCCTTTAGCCCGACCGGTAGCCTCGATACGTTCACCTTGGACACGGACCTACACCGCCTTTATCGTAATTTAAGTTTAAAAGCTCAGTTTGGTGGTAATGAAGGTGTCTCTGAATCGAATGTGGATCAGGTGAATCTCTCCTCTACCAGTATGCTGACTGTGAGACAGTTCAATTTGAGAATAAGGAGTAATTATACACCACGAGAACACATCATCCGATTGAGACTTTTGTTAATTTAGTGAAGCGTGATGTGGACACATTGTTGCAACAATGTAAACAGGGCAAGCTATATATACAACACAATTTACCTGTGGAAGAGAAGCATGCCCTTGATCACTTGCTAAATGAAAAATCTTTAATCATTAAACCCGCTGACAAGGGGGGGGGCACTGTTATTTTAGATAAAGAATTTTATGTCACTGAAATCCTGCAACAATTACAGGACAGCAGTACCTACCAAATATTACAAAATGACCCAGTTTATCGTATCAAAGAGATCTTACAAAAGGGGGTGGATGAAGCAAAAGAGAGTGGAGTAGTGGATGCCAAATTGGGGGACTTTCTCATTAATCAACACCCTATTACTCCTGTGTTTTATACTTTGCCGAAAGTGCATAAGTCACTTATCAATCCTCCTGGTCGCCCCATTGTGGCGTCCACTGACTCCATTCTCTCATGTCCTGCTATCCTTCTTGAGAAGGTATTAACACCCTTAACTCAGCATGCACCATCTTACATTCACGATACCGGCCACTTTCTGTCAGAAATTGGCTCACTTCAGGTGGATGAGGGCTGCATACTCGTCACTCTCGATGTGTGCAGTCTATATACGTCAATCATACATGAGAAGGGGAATAAAGCAGTCGCAGGTCTCTTGGACACAAGCACATATACAGAGCAAGAGAAATAATTTTTTCTGAAACTTTTGAGGATAGTACTTGAGCAGAATAATTTTTTGTTTCAAGATTCCTTTTATCAGCAGTGCCGGGGGACCGCGATGGGATCGAACGCCGCACCGCCATACGCAAATACGTATATGGCGTATTTTGAGAGCCATTTTTTTTATTCTAATTTATTATATCAACAGCATTGTATATTTTGGCGTCGTTTCATCGATGATATTTTTTGCGCATGGCGAGCGGCGTTCGATCCCTCACGGAATTCACTACGTATTTGAATTCCATCTGGGATGAACTGAAATTTACAGTACACCAAGATATGGACAGGATCTCCTTCTTAGATACGTGGGTGATTAAGGGAAAGGATGGTAAGGTACAGACAGATTTATTCATTAAGACTACTGACAGAAATAGTTTATTGGCCTTCTCTAGCAGTCATCCAGCATCTATTAAAGAATCAATCCCGTATTCTCAATATCAGAGAGTGAAACGTATTGTCAGTAATAAAGACATATGTGAAAAAAGACTAGATGATATGACCCATAAGTTTAGAGAGAGAGGTTACCCCCTTGAATTATTGAGGACACAGCGAGATAAAGTCGATAGCAAACAAGTGGATAAGAAGAAGAAGAAGGAGACAAGGATCCCTTTAGTAATTAAGTATCACCCATGGTCCCAACGCCTGAGGAGTATCGTTAATCAACATTGGCATATATTATCTAAATCTTACCCACAGATAGGTGAGTTTCAGAGACCACCTATGATATGTTATAAACGTGCTGATAATATTAGATACAAAATAGTTCGGGCTGATGTGGGAAGTAAAAAAATAGAAAGAGGACAAAGTACCTTGTCTGTTCCTAGACAGGGCACTTTTCCCTGTATTAACTGTGTGAATTGCTCGAGTGTCATCAAGGGCTCATGTTTTTCCCATCCCCATTCAGGTGAAAAAATTTCGATAAGGGGTACATTTACATGTGATAGTAGATTTGTGATTTACATTCTTAAGTGTCCATGTGGATTGTTATATGTGGGGGAAACCTCCATGAGAATGAAGGACAGACTAAGTAAACACAAATCTACTATCAGAAAAGGAAATTTATTGCTTCCAGTACCTTTTCATTTTCGTGAAAAAAAGCACAATATTGCCCAGTTACGGTATCAGATTATTGAGGGAGTGTCGTTACCCCGACGTGGGGGCGACAGAAATAAAATGTTACTAAAGAGAGAGGCCTTTTGGATCCATCGTTTACAAACGATGGAGCCCAAGGGCCTAAACCGTGAATACAATGTGTCTTGCTTCTTATGAGGTATCCTGCCTATATTAAGTTTACAAATGTTTTTTCTTTTTTCTAGCGGGATTGATTATTAAACGTGTTGGATTATATCCTATTATAGAATTCACATGATATGGCTACTATCGTCGATGAGGGGGAGGAGCCTTATTGATGACATCAGTTCCCCTGTATTTCATTTGTCTATTTAAAGTTTGTAAGTGAGATGTTTTGTTTGTTGTCTGATGAAAGCACATTAGTGCTGAAACGCGTCACTATGGAATCATAATATGTGACCAATAAATCGCATTCCTGATTGAAACTTCTTACTACATAGGACAGAGGTGCTATCAGCTATTGTAATCCTGCCTGTAATGATAATGAGATGGTCACTAAAAGGTTACCTATACAGACCAGAAGGTCTCTACATATTATTAGGCCTAGTGGCCAGTGTGAAAAAATACATGATTTTGGGATAATTTTTAGTTACCAGTATATGAAAAATTTACAAACATCAACTAAAGTTTTAACATAGGTCATCAATATCAGTTCAGCGGGGGCTGTCTCCCCCCACCGATCAGCTGTTAGAAGAGGCCGGGCACTCTGTGAACAGCGTGGCCTTATCCTAGGCCATGTGCAGGGGTGTAGCCAGTGGCGTACCTACCATATAGGCAGACCACGCAGCTGCTATGGGGCCTGACGTCTTCCTGAAACAGCTAATTGGTGAGGGTGCCAAGACTCAGACCCCCACCGATATAATAATGATGACTAGGCCTGTGCGAATTGAGCTATGAATCGTACATCCAAAGTCACCGCTCCAAACTCCGGTTTAATTCTTTATGGAGATCCGTCTCAGTACAACACAAAAATGTACGGCCTCCGCCGAGACGAAGTGATGTACCAGTCGGAACCAAAGCTGAGTTTGGATCAAAGTTTTAAAATGTTTTTTTTTTTTCAGTTAAAAAATCGAATACCGAAGTCATTCACCAAAGTCTCAAGAGACTTTAGGAATAACTCACTTCGCCTCTTCGGAGGCCATACAGTTTAATGCTGTACGTAGAGGGATCTCCGTACAGCATTAAACCGACGTTTTGAGCAAAGTGACTTCGGATCTAGGATCTAAAGCTCGCTTCACTCATCACTAATGATGACCTATCCTGGGGACAGATCATCATTATCTTTACCTGGATAACCCCTTTAAGAACAGCTTATTTCCTGATGACACATTCTCTCATATTTTTTGCACACTATTCTTTTCTCCACTGATAAAATTGTTCCTATGTTTTTCATTAAAGGGATCATCCCACCGTTAAAGGGATCACCTATCCAAGAACGCATCTTGATGCTCAAGTCAATGTCTATAGAACTGACCAAGATAGCAAAGCACTATGCTCGGCCATCTTCATCAGTCTCATAGACTTTTAAAAGTATGTGACCACCACTCCATTTAAACTCCTCTGATATGGAAGCTTGGGACCCCCATTCTAGTGACCAGTGCTGGTGGGGTGTCCAGCAGTCAAACATTTAACACCTATCTTTTGAATGGGTAATAAGTGTTTTTTATGTGACATCCCCTTTAAAAACCTAATTTCCCAACTGTTTTTATCTCTATGTAGTTTCCTGCTGGTCCATTGACTGGGGTGGCCTGAGTTGAACCTTGATTTGTATTGGGACACCTTGTAGACACAAACTGTTCTTGGAGAAAAACATTTTGACTGTCATTGATTTGATGAGGGGGTCTTAGTTGTGGAATCATTTGCATGTCTGTTTTCTTCTTTCATCATGGATATCCTTGGCCCAACCAGTAGTAAATCACGAGGAAGTGATTTTGTTATAGCCGATGAACTTTTAATCAATACATTGTCCTTGGTGGAAACGATATCTTCTGGAAGTCTTGGAAGTTTGTTCTCCTCCATTCTGATCTTCTGAAATTGGTCTATCTTGGTGAGGCATCGATATGGTGTGTGAACTCTGAGTCGCGAAGGTTTTTGTTCATTCACATAGACACTGTCAGCCATTGTTGCAATTTTTTTTCATTTGTGCCTCTTTCACTTGTGCCGGAAGGTCTAATGGAGCCAATTTAAGTGGTCGCTTTTGTGGGAAATTGTCCACGTTTTTTGAATCGGTTGATGAAACTTTTAAAGAATTGAGATTGTTGCAAAGACCCCCAATGGTTATCACTTCTCCTTCCATCAGAGCAGTTTCTGGACTTGAGATCAATAATTTTTTCTTTAGAAACTTTCTGTCTTTCTTTAGAGATGGTTTTACTAAGCCAATTGTGGTACGTTTGACCAAAGTCGGAACATCGTTGTCAATTACTGTATTTTTTTCATTATTTCTGTTAGGCTCAAGATCCTCCTCATTCAATGAGGGCTGAAAATAAAAAAATAAATGCACATAAGAATATTAAAATTACAATACTAACTAAACACAATAATATGTTTCTATGTGATGAGAACTCTGTCTATCTATCTATCTATCTATCTATCTATCTCTGTACCTCTTTCTACCTATCTCCATCCTTCCATTTATTTTTCTCTGTTTATTTATCTCTCTCTAGTACTCTCTTTCTCTATCTTTCTATTTATGTAAACCAGAGAGACATCATAGATATACACGATCTACACCAGAGACACATCATAGATATACTGGACCTACACCAAAGAGACATCATAGATACACTAGATTTACATTGGAGACACATTATAGATATATTAGATCTATCCAAGAGAGACATCATAGATACATTAGATCTACACCAGAGAAACATTATAGATATTCTAGATCTACACCAGAGAGATATCATTGATATACTAGATCTACCCAGGAGAGACATCATAGATATGATAGATCTACACCAGACAGATGTCATAGATTTACTAGATGTACACCAGAGACATCATAGATTTACTAGAGTCAGGGGGGAACTAACTCTCCTTAGGGAGAGAGCACCTTAATCAGTGTGAGGAGACTTATAGGCCATACATGCTCCTCTGGAATTCTGGGAGGAAAGGGATGCAAATGAGCTCTTAACAAGCTCTGCCTCTAATGCCACCAGATGTAAGGCAACTATCCTATAAGTCAATGTTCAGCTCTTAAAATAAGCCTTGAGACATGACTTCGATATTAAATAAGCCAGCACCTCATCTGCAGACAGCTGTTTCGGGGTGATTGCCCCTCATCACATCAGTGCAGAGCAGAGAGTACTGGCTTGACTGGGTGAGATGCTAATTTTAAGAGCTGAACATTGACTTATAGGATAGCTGCCTTACATCTGGTGGCATTAGAGGCATAGCTTGTTAAGAGCTCATTTGCTTCCCTTCCCTCCCAGATTTACTAGATGTACACTAGAGACACATCATAGATATGCTAGATCTAGCTAGGAGAGACATCAGAGATACATGCGATCTACACCAGAGAGACATCATAGATATACTAGAATAGATCTACACCAGACAGATGTCATAGATAGATACATCTACACAGACAGGACATAAAAAAAGACTGGGCACACACCAGAGTACTCACGGGGTGAAATCGATGTTGTATGAGCTGTCCTCCTGGATCTTAAATGCTTTGTTTCCATGGTCATTGGTGGTTCGGACTCATCCTCTGGAAGCATCTCTTTCTTCATTCATCATGAGGAAAGACTTTCCTCTGAGGTGGATTATGCAGATAAGGATTACGGTCAGACGTATTTATGGAATCGTCTTAGTAAAAGTGAAGATTACACAATCCTGATGTGAGAACTCAATGCCACGAGCTGGTCACCTTGTGCCTGTGTTATCTGATAATCTCTCCTGCTCTGGAGTGAGGCCAATTTAAAGGTTTTTCCTGTAAAATTTTAATCTGTTGTGAAAAAGAGACAATAAAGCTTTGGTTGGTGGGCGTCTGATCCCCGAGACCCAAATTGTTGTCATGAACGGACCAGTTTCAGCCCAGACGCCTCCTCTACGTTACAGTCATTTAATGGATATAAATGTGCAGTCTGTAAGCCTGTGGCTGCTCGGCAGCAATTAGGGCCACCATTCAGCCCCATCTTGAAATATGAGGAACATTCCCTTAAAGAGGGTTTCCAAGATTCCGATATTGATGACATATCTGTAGTAGTGTTGGGTGCGAATATTCGAATCATTCGAATATTCGAACCACGGGGGCAACACGTGAGGTGCACGGTGGGCCGATGAGGGGCCAAACAATAACACAGTTCATCGGTTTACTCACGGTTAGCAGAAAGCCTCCCTGGGCTGGCAGCACAGTGTTGAGGTGGACAGCATGAAATCCTCCAGGGCACGCTCTGTGGTAGGGAAGCACCAGCCTAGATGGATGTTGAGGTGCCCTTGGTGGCAGTGGTGTTTAGGGTGCTTGTGGCGGCTGGGTCCCTTGGTGGTATTTGTCGTGACGCCAGTACCGTTAATGGTGGTACAACCAGTGGTAAGAATGAAGTAGACAGTGGTAGGATACAACTCACAACTTATACTGATGTTGACTTTGGTTGCAGCAGTACAGAATACAGTCTCTTGTTGGTATTACAGTTAATCTGCAAGTCCACTGTTCCTAGGCTTTCTTAGGCTTGATTTGAGCTGTGGTTGGGGAGTACCTTATTCCTATTGATGTGCTCAGTCCTATACCTTGTCCTTTCCCTCCAAGCTGAATATTGGGACAGGTAGCTACTCTGTTTCCCAGAATTATGGTGTGGCTGCCAGAAGCTATAAGTCTTCCACCATGCGCAAAGGTGTCTGTGGCTCTACATAATGGCTATTATCACTGATGAATCTTTCTGAAGCTTGTTTCTATTCCAGGTAGGCAAACTCTCTCCTACTGGTCAGGGATGCAAGTCTACAGTCCGGCCACAGAAAGAAAACGCTCTTCTGCGCCTCACACCTTGGTACTACCTCATAGCGAAGTTGGCTCCACTCACTAATCTGTGGTGTGGAGTCTTCACTCTGCATTCTCATCTCACTACACTCTCTCTCCTAATCTGTCTCACTAGGACTGACCTAGGTATATAAAGAACCTAAGTGTCATCCCCATCTAGTGGTGGGATGTATAAATTACACCTAATCTGCCTGGTAACAGGGATTTTGCAGATAAAAACAATAACTACATTTGCAATGAAAATATCAGGCAGCTCCACTGGCAAAGGAACAAGTGCGGTGAAAAGGGGCGTCGTTCTCTTCACAGGATAGAACAGGGAACAGGGGCGCTGACCTGGTACAGCATATCAGGGATAACCAGGATAGTCCATAATAATAAAATACAATAGTCCCATAAAACAGCATCTCAGAGGCCCAGAGGGGTCATCTCTGGGCACAGTTATTGAATTAAGATTGCACATAAAAGTCACAGCACAGAACTCTACATTTCAGGGATACTTTTCCCTTGGCAAGTCCTGGTAGATAAAAGTACCGTATTTTCCGGCGTATAAGACGACTGGGCGTATAAGACGACCCCCAACTTTTCCATTTAAAATATAGGGTTTGGGCTATACTTGCCGTATAAGACTACCCCTGAATGCCCAGCCCTCCCTGTCTTCAAGACGATCTTCTCCAGTCCAGGGAACTGACTGGGATCTGTGGATGGCACTGATATGGGGAGGGGGATCAGTGGATGACACTGCTATGGGGGGATCTATGGATGACACTATATAGCATCTTATGCTATATGTGTCATCCACAGATCCACCCCATGACAGTGTCATCCACAGATTCCCCCTCCCCATAACAGTGCCATCCACAGATCCCCCTTAAACAGTGCCATCCACATATCTCCCTCCCCATAACAGTGTCATCCACAGATCCCCCCCATGACAGTGCCATCCACAGATCCCTCTCCCCATAACAGTGTCATCCACAGATCCCCCCATGACAGTGCCATCCACAGATCCCCTTCCCCATAACAGTGTCATCCACAGATCCCCCCATGACAGTGCCATCCACAGATCTCCCTCCCCATAACAGTGCCATCCACAGATCCCCCTCCCCATAACAGTGTCATCCACAGATCCCCCCTCCCCATAACAGTGCCATCCACAGATCCCCCTCCCTATAACAGTGCCATCCACAGATCCCCCACTAAACAGTGCCATCCACAGATTCCCCCCTAAACAGTGCCATCCACAGATCCCCCCTAAACAGTGCCATCCACAGATCTCCCTCCCATGACAGTGCCATCCACAGATCCCCCTCCCCATAACAGTGCCATCCACAGATCCCCCCTAAACAGTGCCATCCACAGATTCCCCTCCCCATAACAGTGTCATCCACAGATCCCCCCCATGACAGTGCCATCCACAGATCTCCCTCCCATAACAGTTTTAATTTTTCTTGTTTTTATTTATCACTTATAGATAAGGCTGCCATGCGAGATATGGGCGAAGGATGGACTAAGGAGTTTTGGGAGCGGTGACCTGGGAGCCGTCCAGCAGGTTTATTATACTATCACACAAATTGTGTGTTAGGTTTGATTCCACAGACTGGTTATGCGTGACGGATGTGGACCACATATATGACGGGTGGATTTACCAAACCCTGATTATTCATTTGAGGAGCTGATCTATATATGCGGGCTATATCGAGGTTTGGTGGCGTAGGGTGATGCCTATGTAGAATATGATAAAATATTTATATTTATAGGAGACAATGGGGATAAGCGTGGTAGGGGTCTTCCACTTGGCGGTGGGGCCCGGACCAGGCAAGGGCACACATCGGTGGTCTCTCTTTTGACAGAGGGGGGCGATGGTTGTGGCCCTAGTATCCCCTGTACAAATGTATTCTTTAGCATATCTAGGGTATATCAGACCAATACACCCCAGGGTATATACTTATGGGAGGTACGGGTCTGGTTGCTCTGTACCGTGTAGCACACAGGATCCCACCCTGTATGCCACTTCTGACCTCATTCCCTTACAAATGAATGTTGATAGGGTCGCATCTTTTGAACAGCTCCGAGCCTTTATGAAAGGGTTCCCTCTATGTTTATGTGCGGTATTACACATCTCCGTTTTTCATTTACCCAGTTAGGTACTGAACCGTAGCTATGATATAATTGAGGTGTTTAAAACATCCTGCTGAGATCGGTTCCTATAGCACTGCTAAACAAAGCTATATTCTCATTAAATGGTATCACTTTTCTGTTGGTGTGTCCGTGGTGACCGGCGTCTTGATATTTAGGTATATGCCTTTGAAATAACACTGAATGAAGAGCATCACACGAAATGATATACTTTCCCTGCAGGACCTGGGGTTACTATGACAGCGACTGGACGCTTAGGCGCGTCACCAGTCAGGTGACCGGCAGTAGCGTCATAGATCACATGGTCATCTAGTTGATCATGTAAGGCATGTGAATCCCGTCGGAACATTCGCGCAGCCGCAGTTGTATGCGGAAGACGCCGCACATCATGGACACACCACAGAGTAACAGCCCACGTGTGAACGCTTGGTAAGCCTTACATTAGTATACACTGTGGTTGATAGGTTGTAATTAAGAATATGATTGTTTGTACCTGAGAGAGGGTGGGTTTATTGTCGGGAGCACACCCACTGACTAATTGGTATGGATTAGTACCCTTATATAATATGATGTGAGTCACTTGTAAACTTGTATGTAGCTTGATAAAGACTATTGTCGAAAACGTTGCTGCTGAGCATTTGGTGGATTAAAGAACATTGAACTTGCTTCTGGAGTGCCGTGACCTTCTTTTTCTTCACCTCCCATAACAGTGCCATCCACAGATCCCCCCACCCCGCCATGACAGTGCCATCCACAGATCCCCCTCCCCGACGCTCAGAGGAGTATACATTTATTAACTGTAATCTGTAACTTTAACTTTAAATGAGCGCTCATCTCTTTACTAGGGTACCTTACTCTCAGCTCCGCTAACAGGCAGTGCGCTCACTCACTGACGTCACGCGCCTGCGCCGCCTAGTGGGAGGAGCAGGCACGTAACGTCAGTGAGTGAGCGCCGCCCGCACTGCTTGTTAGCGGAGCTGCGAGTAAGGTACCCTAGTAAAGAGATGAGCGCTCATTTAAAGTTAAAGTTACAGATTACAGTTAATAAATGTATACTCCTCTGAGCGGCGGGGCCCTGTGTATTCTAACCCCCAGGCAAGCGTCCCCGTCCCCATGGGAACACCTGGGGGTTAGAATATACCATTGGATCTGAGTATACCCGGCGTATAAGACGACCCCTGACTTTTGAAAGACAATTTTAGTGTTAGAAAGTCGTCTTATACGCCAGAAAATACGGTAGTGCTGTAATGTCCCTATTTAACCTGAAAATTCGGTTAAAAAGGGTGAAGGTGCAAAACAGAAAAAGCAGGCACAACTTGGATTGGCACTTAAGGCAGGCAGGATGTCCTGATAACAGTATGGCAGCAGAGCAATTGGAATTCTCAGTGGCCTTTCAACCACCACTGGGCCGTGGGAAACTGGCAGCAGCTCATTGTGCCAAAACATAGGACTCCTGTCCTGAAACAGTTAAACTCACTGTAAGGGTCCCTCAGCAATTATGGCCTAGCAGGCCTACTTACAGGTACGTATCCAGTTCATACTGGTCGTCAGACGTGGTGCATCCTGGCTCCGCTCTAAGTCATGGCCTGTGTGGATTAATACTTGGCTGTGCCCACAAAATGGTATTAGCAGGCAACTGTAGAACAAATGGGCCTGTCAATTGCACAGGCTCCACAAGCCTGGGGGTTACCGATGCAGGAGGCTCCATGGGTCTGGGTGTCGTCTTTTACTGCAGGCCCGGGGACATCAGAGTTCTTGGACAAATCACTATTGTCCGGTGGTATTGGTGCCACTCTGGACGCAGCAATTCGGCGCAGGCCATCAAGATGGATTTCTAGCCTGGCGATCTGATCCTCCAGTGTCTCAGGTGATGCTCCGCTGCAGGGATCCGGTACTGTCGCAGCAGGTTCAGGTGCTGGGTCACCACTCTTTCCTCGCCGCAGGGCATCAAGGGTCTCGTGGAATTTCTCTATTTTCCATCTCCGCTTGTGTCTTCTCCCTGCGGAGCAACTCAGGTGAGGGATAGGGACTCTCCCGTTTCTCTAGCACTGTGGGCTGCCAGAAGATATTGGGGCCGGTGAAAGAACCCCTCTCCTGGTAAGTATTGCGAGCAGGCTCACCCAGACTCTCTGGCTCGCATTCCAGACTGGTGGGCTCTTCAGGTTCTTCCCAATCCTCTGGTCCCGGCTTGGGACGGGTTATTGCTGTGGCATACGGACCCCTCAGCCCTCGGCGGTGGTAAATTCTACTTCTTCTCCTTCGCGGAGGTTATGCAAATGTTCGGGTAAGTAGCTGCGTTTTACAGACCTCCGATTCACAAAAAGGTCTCAGCCTGTGGAGAAGTCCTTGATGAACCCGAAACCCCAGCTTTTATCAAACGTTACCACCACTCCCATCCTTCTCTCCAGATGGGGCTGAGTATTCGCGTGGCGCTCGTATACTGTCTTCGCGAGCTCCTCAAAGTAGATCTTTTTCTCAGTAGTTTTTCGCATGGCCGCGGCGGTATCTCGGCCATCAGCGAGGGCCATTGCGCAGAGGGCTGGACAAATCCACCAGGCGAGCCAAGGCACGGCTCAGGCTGCGACCGCGGTGGGAAGCAAGGTGGCCTCTCCGGTCCCGGGGTATAGGCAGGCGGTGCTTCTCTCTCGTCGATCATCTCAGGCTCTGGGGTCTTGGTTGCAGGTAAGGCCATTCCGGCAGGAGACTCTCCACTCAGCAACATTCCCGATCCTTCTACTGCACACGACTGGGTGGCACGTAGGACTTCACACAAGACCTCCCACTGCTCTGGGAGGCCGCCCCCTAGGTACTCCAACATGGGGAGGCGGAGTCCATCTTGGCAGAATATGCTAATTAAAGGCGGTGGCGCGAAAATACAGTCCTTCCCGCTCTCTTCAGCAGAAGGCGCCAAATTCTTCCCGCCAATACAATACAGAGATGGCGCAGCAATAATTCAGATTAGGCGGCCATCTTTAAGCATAAGGCTGTCAATTCACTGACAGCAAGCGGTGACTTAGGAAGTGGCAAATAGTCCACAATATACAGTTTTCACACCGCGACTTTTCACAGCTCTTTGGCCCAACAATTTTTAAATAAACGATATTAAGGGTATTTATCACTTTATAGGCAATGATGGCACACAGTTCAGATTCTACTATGGTGTAGGAATATTCGTATCCTGTTCGTGACGCCAAAATATGCAGTACGCAGCCCTGCAGGGTGAGCGAATGTGAGGTCACAGGGGTAGTTAACAAACCGAGGGTTGCTCTTGGTACTCACAGTTTTTATATACCCTGGGCAGGCGTACAGCAGTGATGGAGAGGCTAGCACATGGATCCTCTGGGGCACTCTCTGTGTATAGGGACCAGGCCAGGTGGTAGGTGAGGTGCCCTGGGTGTTGTAGGTTTAGTGTGCCTGTGGCAAGATCCCTTAAAGTTCGTGACGCCAGTGCCGATAACGGTGGCACACCGATTTGTTGTAGGAATAACTGAGGTACACACAGTTGCAGTGAACCAGAACTTCTTTTACTGAACAGTCCAACTATATACAGTCTCCAGTTAGTTCCATATGTAAAAGGTTGGTAAAAGGCAGTCTTCACATAAATGGCAGGCAAAATCTTTGCAAGATACTCAGAGGGAATAACACTTACAGATCAGGCTGTACTTTCCTCAGATCCTGTCTGGCTTTCACCAAGGCCCGTATGCCCTATTGCTGGCTTTATCCTTGGGTAGGAAAACCTTCCTCTGGTATATATCCTCTTGCTGTAAATATCCTTCTGCCCTTCAGCTTTCTATTTGGCTGGATAAAAGTGGCTCTGCACTGTACTTTTCAAGGTGCTATATATCTTCAGGAGGTAGCTTCTTCTCCTGGTGGCAAGCTAGGAGCCTGGGCTATCTAGCTGCATGTCAGAAGCTGCTCCTCAGCTACACTCTGGCTAAAGTGCACACTTGGCTTCTGAACACTCCTCCCTCCCTGTGCTAGACCTGACTATATATACTAGGGTGTTCCCTAGCTCCCTCTACTGCCTAGAAGGAGGAACTACACCCCTAACAGGCCTGGTACACAGGAGATAATATGACAACATACATTAAAATGCAATATAAAATACCATGACCATGTTCCACAAAAGGTGGAGAACAACGTGACCCAATTGACCCTTGAGTAGTACCCACCATTACGTAGTGGGACACTACACATTTACCCCGCTGAGCCTGTGTGCCAAGCAGCCCTGTGCTGCTGTAACACTGTGAATTTCCCCATGGTGGGACTATTAAAGGATTACCTTATTTTATCTTAAGCCACAAATGTCTGATAGGGGTGCGTTCCACCTCTGGGATCTGCTTCGATCCCAAGAATGGGTCCCCCTCACGCCACCTGAAATGTAGTCTCCATTCTCTGTAGAAGAGCAAGTGTGCTCATCTATTTTATGGAAGTCTCACAGCAGTGAATGTAGAGAGCCGCACCGGCCGGACCTCCTCGCTCTTCCTGGCAGCGTTCAATGGACCCCATTCAGGAGGCAGGAATGAGTCCCAGAGGTAGGACTTGCACCTGTGAGACATATATGCACATCTTGTCCAGGATTCACAAGCTAGAAGTATACCTTAAAGAGGTTTTCCAATGATATGGCATCGCAGTCTGATTAATGGGGTGTGACTTTCCCTTCCAATACATTATTACCTTCTTTTAATTTTTTTTATTTTTATTAGCTTTTTTTTATTTTTACATTTTTTATTATCTTTATTTGCCTTATTCGCATTTCTTTCATTATTTTGTAGCAACATTTGAACCAATCTTGCACTCTCCGTGCCCTTTCTATCAATCTAAGGGCTCATGCACACGAACGTTGAGTGTTTTGCAGACCGCAAAATACGGATACCGGCCGTGTGCACTCCGCATTTTGCAAAATGGAAGGGCCGGTCCCTAATATAACAGTTCTATCCTTGTTCATAATGCAGAAAATAATAGGACATATTCTTATTTTTTGCGGAACGGCCATGCAGATAGATGGACGCGGAGTGCACAAGGAGTCTTTCCTGTTTTTTTGTTTTTTTTTGCGGCTCCACTGAAATAAATAATTCCGCATACAAGCCACAAAAAAAAAAACTGATACAGAAAAAAAATCCTGAGACTTTGGCTCAGTGACCTCACCTGTGAGCTGTTCACATTTTGTGCATATCTCAGCAAGCCATTGACTTAACCCCGTACCTAGGACATACTGTATACCAGGGAGGGCTGTCATTACTGCACTTGTCCACTAGATGTCTCACTCTTGTTATGTATGAAGCTGCACCCAGACTAGAGTGAAGTAATGATCTGCAGAGCTCCAGGTATTGCCAGGCATCTAAAAATCATAATCCCCAAGTACATAGAACCTTTCCGTCATCCTCTCCTGTCAAGTTGTAAAAAATCTTTTTAGTCTTAGCGTTTATTCACACAACCGCACATATTCTGCGGTCCGCAAAATGCAAATCTGAGTAAAATATGGATGACCTTGTATGTTTAGTCCAGATACCTTGTATTTTTAGAATATTTCTTCATTCAAGTTTTCTTTACAGTCATTCAACCTGTTATCCTGTGGTCTGATGAAGGGGCCGGTGCGGCCCCGAAACGTGTCACCTGAAAAGAAAACTTCAATAAAGAAATATACAAAAGATACAACGTATCTGGACTGATTGCGCCGATGCCGTGTCCCGAACCTTCACCTCTATGGGTGTCCTCGTGAGTGAAGATCTTCAAGGTCAAATAGAACTCAGGTGGGTTGGAGATTTGATAACAGAGAGCCCCTTGGTTAGAAGATATGTAATAACAGTCTTGTCGTTTTTTTGCCGCATGGAGGGACGAGCATTTTTGGACTGTTTTTTTGGCTATTTTTTGGGGATTTCAAAAATAAAAGTGACGGAAACTCAGCTGTGAAGTGTCTAGATGTAAAAATCTATCCGTCACACCACAGGAAACTCACAGCAGGAGGCCGGAAACCATCTGACCTTGTTTAGCTGTCAGAGCTGGAGTTTGTCACAATGTATCGGTGAAGGTAAGAGCTATCTGCCTGGAGTCAGGAGAGATCTGCAAAGAAATGCAATAAAAAGTGACAAATAATAAACTTATTTTAGGCAACTTTTTTTTCTCCTTTCAGAATGAAGTGATCAGAGGATCTGGCTGATCTCGCGACCTTGAATTTGCCTCGGAGCCTGGCAGCACAATTACCCATTGTAGGTCACCGGTGCTCGGCGTGGACAGGTCCACACAAGCCTTGCCTCCAGGTCCGCTCGCCTCCATCGGCTCAGGCCTCCTCGCCCTCCATCCATCTCCTGCTCTGAACTTGTCTGAGGTCAGGAGCAGTGACAGAATAGGGAGCAGGTCTTCACAGCTCACAGGATGAGGAGTTTAACTCCTTAGTGACCACCCATGCTTTTTTACGGCGGCCCAGTCTAAGCGCTGCACTAGGAATAGGCTAGCTAGGTTCAGCTGACATTAGCATATCGCTAACGTCTAGGGTTGCCACCTTTTCTTCAAGCCAAACACTTTAGCACCTCGGGGCAAATTTTTGGTAAAGTATACACTATGCACATATTTTGCAATTAAATAATATTGTAAGTAATCACAATACATATGGAGTTAATCACAACTTTCCAAATTTTGTACTTAAAAAATACAATATTTGTGCTTTGACAGATTCTTTATATAGGAAATGTTATTACCTATACAAAAGGCATGTTTTATGGGCAATACTAACAAGTGCCGTGCCTGCAACTTCCCCCCCCTCTTCCAATTAATATTTTTTATTAAACACTTCAAATGTTTTAAATAACTTTTTTAGAAGTTCAGAGGTCCAGGTGTGTGGAGAAGGACGGCAGTCGAGGTGTTGGTCGCAGAGGTCGACTCCCAGTCGAAAAGAAGAAGAAACTGCTCCACGAGCAGGCTGCCGGAGAATGATTTCTCCAACGCTCTCTCTCTATCTCTGATGTCACTTCCTCTCACTAGCAGAGAGAAGGAGGGAGGGAGTGTCTGAAGACAGCGCCGCCCTGCACTAGCATCACTTACAGCTGACCGCCGCGCCGGTAGTGACAGCTGATCGTCCGCTGCTTACACCTCATCGCCAGCCGCTCACGGTCACCACTCGCCGCCGCTCATCGCCAGCGGTCAGGTGGAAATGAATCCTGTGCACGGACTGTCCGGGTCATTCCTGTACGGGTGGCAACCCTGCTAACGTCAGCCAGTTTAATTTGGGTATTTCTGGTGATAGAAACCCTTTAACGCATTTAACTCTACATCTGTAGATAGATAGATAATAGATATGAGATAGATAGATATATGATAGATAGATAGATATATGATAGATAGACAGGACCGGATTTACAATTAGGCACCCAAGGACACATGCCTAGGTCGCCTCCCATCAGAGAGAGTGTTTCTGGATTTAGTTTTATTTTTTCCCCACTTCCCCTACCGACTGGGTAACCTGACCACCAGGTAAGGGGTGGGGAGGTTTATGGCTAATTTCTTACAAATTGAGAGAGTTCTGCACAAAACAGCAGTGATTAGAGCAAGACCTGAAGGACCTGTGATGATGTCAGTAGGGGGCGTAGCTCAGTCATGGAGCGTACAAATTGGTGGTGAAGGACCTGTGATGATGTCAGTAGGGGCGGAGCTCATTCATGGAGAGTACAAATGGTGGTGAAGGACCTGTGATGATGTCAGGAGGGGGCGGAGCTCAGCAGTGGAGCGTACAAGTGGTGGTGAAGGACCTGGTCAGATGTCAGGGGGCGGAGCTCAGTAGTAAAAAGTACAAGTGGTTGTGAAGGACCTGTGAATATGTCACTGTCATGTGATCAGTTCAGCAGATGACAGCAGTGAAAAGCTGAAGTGGTGAAGTAAGACCTGTGATGACGTCTGTGACAGGAGAGGGGAGCTTTGTGTGCTGTGAAAAGCAATTGGTTCAGTGTAAGAGCCAGAGAAATGCTGAGAGTTGTAGTTCTCTCTTCACTCCTCCTCATCTGATATCACATAATAATGACCTGAACATGCTGGGAGTTGTAGTTCTCTTATTCTTCTTCTCTGTAATGTCTTCTGATATCACACAATAACAGCCTGGACATGCTGGGAGTTGTAGTTCTCTCCTCTTATACCTTCTTCTTATGAAATGTCCTCTGATCTCACATGGAAAGGGTTACAGCCAGCTCACCTCAACGTCCTGCACAGCGGTGCACGGAGCGGACTCAAGCCAGTCCTGATTGAAGATAGAGAAAATAGAAGAAATGCTCCAGCACCACGATGGATAATGTGATAATCCTGGTCTTTATTGTCACCAAAATTCAGGTAAATACAGCAGTCAAAAAAACACTGGTGCCCACCGGTTCCAAAGATCTTTGGAACCGGTGGGCACCAGTGTTTTTTTGACTGCTGTATTTACCTGAATTTTGGTGACAATAAAGACCGGGATTATCACATTATCCATCGTGGTGCTGGAGCATTTCTTCTATTTTCTCTGTCCTCTGATCTCACACAATAACAGCCTGGACATGCTGGGAGTTGTAGTTCTCTCCTATTATACCTTCTCCCTGTAATGCCCAATGGTTCCCCGCTCCACCTTGTCCTCTCCAAATCCTGTGATGCTCCTCTGGGCTCCGTCACTGTAAACATCTTGTTTGACATCGCTGCAGCCAATCACTGGCTGCAGATCCACTTGCGTCATGTGACCATTTGTCATGAAGTAAAGGGAGGCAGTCACCACTGTGGCCAGGCATTGCCTGCGGCGATGTCAAACCAGATGCTTACAGCAATTGAGCCCAGCGGAGCATTGTAGACCTGGAGAAGAAGGAGCCGAGAGCCAGCACTGGCAAGCAGGTAAGTAATCTTACCAACCTCACCAAAGTACCAAACAATGTGATGTTTGATAAATTTGGTGATAAGTACGTAAATGCAGACTCAAGCAAAATTGCTGACATCAAAAATTCCCGTCATGATACAGTAAATTCCCTGTTGTCTGTAGGCCTCATTAGGGGGGAAGAATAAGATGTGGAATAGTCATACAGCAGAAATTAGGAAACACACTCTCTACAGGTGTCAGGACCATAATCTGCTGCTCAGCATGTCTCCTTAGAAGTAGAAGGTCTTGGTCTGTCATTAGATGAAGAACACCGAGAACCTCCTCAGTAAATCACTTATGGTACACGGCTGGAGAGTTCACCACCACCATAATCATGATGTTCCTAGCTACTTTCTCAGGCTCAGAAGTGATGAGTAGACTCATCTAAAGTCTTTAAGACCTGTTTGCTCACAGACCCTTGGCCAAGGACTCTCATTTTTTTTTTTTACTTCTTGTTGGTTTCTCTCAGAATATGGTGTATAATTTTAGAAGCCACAACCCAAAAAAAGACTCGCTGGAGAGGGAACGTATAGTCAAGATGTTTTTCTTCTTGGGTTCGACCACATTGTTCAGGAGAATAAAGAATTAAGCCATCACTTAAATGCTGAATATTTTTAGTTTACAATTTTTTGTTTTATGATTGGGCTTCTTTATAATTTTGTACCATAAAGTTAATTCTATGGGGATGTAAGCTTGGTTCAGAAGAACCTTAGGGTTTCAGGTGTTTAGTATGGATTGGGACAGCACTGGGCACCAGAGCAAGAACAATTTATGGGCCCCTTACTCTTCAGTACATCGTTATTGAGCACTTGGTATGGTTCAGTAACAATCTCACAAAAATTTTCAACCATGAGATTCATTAGCTTGGTCCCTTACAGTCCTAGTGGGCTTGCTACCTGGAGCCTCTACAGTACAGTACCTCCTCATTGCTCCTATTTCATGTCGAGGCATAGAGAAGAGACATGACCTCTGTTCATAAGACATTCAACAGAGCCTTTCAGCAGCACACAGAGGTTGTGTAGCTTCATAATGGAGAGCCATATGGTCACTGCTATATTGAGGCCATGCACACAACATGGGGCTTTGCTCTAGGTGGATAGGGGGTTGTTTGAGATTAAGAATTGGGAAGAGTAGGGTCTTTAGTATAGGCAGCCTTGCCATCAAGGTCAGTGGTGCCACCACCAGTAGTGACAGATGAGAAGACCTGCCAGGGCTTGTTTTTCAAGAAACATTGCCACACAAATCCATAGTCTGTGTGTAGTATTCCAGCATTGCAAGTATTTTTTAAAGGGGTTGTCCAGGACATGGCTGCTTTCTTCAAAAGCAAGCAAAAAAAAATCCTAAAAATGATCTTATCTTTTTCAGACAGATTTCTTGGGTTGATGAATGCCTGTTCGGCGAGGCGTTAATATATGGAGGCACGCTGCATTTGGTTAAAAAATAATTTTCCTCTAAAGCCATTTGCATCGTTCCAGGGATTTTATTACATGACTCATTTACTTAAGTAAAAGATCAATTCCATTTTACATTTTGAGTGAAGTTTTTGCATTCAGCTTTTTTCGCAGAATCGTTGGCAAATATAGCAGAAAGTACAGAAAGTAATATATACATTCCGCTCCAGTGGTCCAAGTGAGGAGTCTGGTCCGATTAAGCCCTTCCCCCTATGGACATAATGGTATATCTACATGATCACATGGGCATGTGATGGTCACCATCAAATGGTCGTGTCCAGTAGTGATCACATGAAGAGCCAATGGGTAACTATGCCCTGGCTGACAAAGTGCTCGGCCAAGCCAGTGACCCAATTCCCCTCAAAACTAGCTGCACCACCAGTACCTCCTAGTTCTGCCCTTGATATTATGTCATACCACAAACACTTACCTCATAGTCTCTTCGGAGACAAAGGGACAGTCCCCATGGACCCTTGTGCAGGAGCGCGATTCATGACTATGGCTAGGAATAGAGACAATTTGTTATCCCTTCCCCCCCCCCCCCTTTAAGCTATCACCCCCCAATATGGGCCCACTAGGTTTCTATTGATTGCCACTAGACAACCCAAAGCAGTAAGAACCCTCTGATCTTCATGGAGATAGGGAAAGAGCTTGCAGGTCATGGTCCTCCAGACAACCAATTGTGGTCAATGGAGATGAAAAAGAAGTCTGGCTTGGTTATGAGATTAAGTGGGTCATGTAGCCCTGGTGGATGGACCAAGTCATGAGAAAAAATGGTTCATGGAGCACCAGAAGGCAGTCATGGCCATAAGACATGTTAGGTTGAGTAGAAAGATGTACTCACCAGACAAGTTGGTTTATAAGAAACTCTACAACTGAGGTTTGTTACTTGAACCACAAGGAATTTGCTGTGTGTTTGTAATGGGGTGCAGGAGGCCGGAAGCTACATATAAGAGGCCCACATAATGTCTAGAAGGCTCACTGAGGTTTTTGAGTAAACATTGACAATGATTTCTTGGTGTTTTCTACTGAATGATCAGAGCCTTGGAAGCACTTGCTTGAAATTGACTTGAGGGCTCATGACTTTAAAAAGCTGAGAGACATTGATCTACAGGCTGAAGTTTAATTAAGATGTCTGATGGAGCATGAGGCTGGGAATATTAATATGCCATTGGATTTAATTTAGAACCACGTTGGGGTTTTCAGATCTGTAAAAGTTGGCAGAACTTGTCTTATTTAGGTTGTGCATTAGCTCATTGTATTAACTGGTGCTGGGTCAGTGCATGAGATAAAAGGTCCTCTGATAACTTCTTAGAACAGTAGCTAAGGCCACCGTAAGTTTGTTCTTCATCCATTGCAGTGTACCCACTTGCGTCGTGCATGGTTGTCATGTGAATTTTGCTACTGGTACAATTTACAGGGAACATATCGCTAGTAAATAGGGCATTAGAACAATCAGGTTTTTACTATAAACATATATTGTAGAGTTTTTTTTATGTATGGAAATGTTTTCACACTGGCTATTAGGGCGAATCTGATAGGCTGACACTTCCTCTTTTCTGGAGCTCACTTCTCAGCTTTGCTGTATAGACTGGGACTGAATGAGCAGAGTCATCTCATTATCATTAGAGGGAAGTCATAGCTGAAGAACAGCTTTAGAGAAAGTGAACCTGTATGTGACCCACCAATGAGGCCAGGTGAGGCGATCGCGTCGGGCAGCAGCAGGTAGGGACAAGAGGGGGGCAGCGGAAGGGCCATGGGCAATCAGCGCTTTCATTGTGGTAAAAGGGTTGGGGGGGCCTTCATTTTTAGGATTGATAGGAGATCAGATCCCCACTGATGATATCCTCATTACATGACATCACTTTATGAAATGGGAATAACCCTTTAAGTCATTGGGGTGTCATGATACAAGAAGAGAAATAATGCAGTGACAAATCCAGCTCTGCTATGTCTGCACCTTAAAGTATGCAGTTGAAAAAACTCAATAGGTTTAGCTGCAGTCCCATGGGCATCCCTAGATGACATATCACATTATCACAATGAGCAGTGCCATATCACAATCTCAGCTCTGCTACACAAGGTCCCAGTTCACCTGCCTCTTCTATGAGAACTGCATCACAGTCTACAGCATAACTCCCATCCTCTTCTCATTCCACAGCGACAGCCATGCAAGTAAAGACATGCTCAATGTATAACCTCATGCTATACAAGAAGAAACTGTATCATCTCGACAGTCACGCCACCACGGCCCTAGAAGAGCTAATGAGATGCAACCAAAAGATCTATTTGGGTGTAGACCACTTTACGTCTGGAGCCACATCAAACATTGTGGCTAGAAGGAGAACAACACCCTTGGAACGCAATAAGACGTAATCAAGAAGGGTTTAATCATAACCGACCTGTAATGGAGCTCTTCAATGTCCTAGGGTCATGTTCTTAACACAATGTTCCAGGAGCTTGGTCCCACCAGAGGTGCGGCTGAGGGTTACACAGGCTGCCCTGAGACAAACCTGTGGATGGTACAGTAGTAGCTCCAGTATAAGACGTGCGGCAGTTTGCTATGGATCCAGTAAGACCTGTGAGACTGATCCTAATGCGTGACAATATCACTTATCTCAGTGGCCAAAAAAAAACAATCTACATGGCAAAGGTGGCATCTAAGGCACCAAACAGATGGAATCAGGTTCAGCTCCAATCCAGGGCAGCATTATTACAGCTGACACTGCTGAGCGCAGCCATACAATCCTGCCACCGGGACCGTAAATGTACTGTGCAAGGTGGGAAGGGGTTAAATGATAGGCTTTCCCTTTGAAAGCGTAAGGGATGGAAACGCTGCCGAGGATTTGTGTGTCGTAAATCCGCAGCGATTTCCAGTGGCAGCAAAGTGGACGAGATTTTAAGAAATGCAAAGAAATCCGCTGCGTCAATTGACCCGCAGTGTGGATATCTTCAGCGTTCGGACGCGGTTTCGCATTTTGCGTGCCACGGATCGACCCATAGTTTTAGCCCCGTTTCATCGGGCTAATCCGAGTGCGGATACTTGCTGCGGTTTCCTGAGGTGGAAACAGGCAGAAATATTGGCTGGCGTAGTAAGAGCCGAACTACCATAGATGCACCTAATTTACGACGAGGCGCGCGCCTTATCATAGCGCAGCGCAAGGGGGAAACTAAGACTGGCATAGTAAATGTGCCTGGATGTGTACAGAGCCTAAGGTCACTTTTCAGGCATATACAGTCAGGTCCATAAATATTGGGACATCTACACAATTCTAACATTTCTGGCTCTATACACCACCACAATGGATTTGAAATGAAACAAACAAGATGTGCTTTACCTGCAGACTGTCAGCTTTAATTTGAGGGTATTTACATCCAAATCAGGTGAACGGTGCAGGAATTACAACAGTTTGCATATGTGCCTCCCACTTGTTAAGGAACCAAAAGTAATGGGACAATTGGCTTCTCGGCTGTTCCATGGCCAGGTGTGTGTTATTCCCTCATTATCCCAATTACAATGAGCAGATAAAAGGTCCAGAGGTCATTTCCAGTCTGCTATTTGCATTTGGAATCTGTTGCTGTCAACTCTCAAGAAGAAATCCAAAGAGCTGTCACTATCAGTGAAGCAAGCCATCATTAGGCTAAAAAAAACACAACAAACCCATCAGAGAGATAGCAAAAACATTAGGCCTGGCCAAAACAACTGTTTGGAACATTCTTAAAAAGAAGGAACGCACCGGTGAGCTCAGAAACACCAAAAGACCCGGAAGACAACGGAAAACAACTGTGGTGGATGACCGAAGAATTCTTTCTCTGGTGAAGAAAACACCCTTCACAACAGTTGGCCAGATCAAGAACACTCTCCAGGAGGTAGGTGTATGTGTGTCAAAGTCAACAATCAAGAGAAGACTTCACCAGAGTGAATACAGAGGGTTCACCTCAAGATGTAAACCATTGGTGAGCCTCAAAAACAGGAAGGCCAGATTAGAGTTTGCCAAACGACATCTAAAAAAGCCTTCACAGTTCTGGAACAACATCCTATGGACAGATGAGACCAAGATCAGCTTGTACCAGAGTGATGGGAAGAGAAGAGTATGGAGAAGGAAAGGAACTGCTCATGATCCTAAGCATACCACCTCATCAGTGAAGCATGGTGGTGGTAGTGTCATGGCGTGGGCATGTATGGCTGCCAATGGAACTGCTTCTCTTGTATTTATTGATGATGTGACTGCTGACAAAAGCAGCAGGATGAATTCTGAAGTGTTTCGGGCAATATTATCTGCTCATATTCAGCCAAATGCTTCAGAACTCATTGGACGGCGCTTCACAGTGCAGATGGACAATGACCCAAAGCATACTGCAAAAGCAACCAAAGAGTTTTTTAAGGGAAAGAAGTGGAATGTTATGCAATGGCCAAGTCAATCACCTGACCTGAATCCGATTGAGCATGAATTTCACTTGCTGAAGACAAAACTGAAGGGAAAATGCCCCAAGAACAAGCAGGAACTGAAGACAGTTGCAGTAGAGGCCTGGCAGAGCATCACCAGGGATGAAACCCAGCGTCTGGTGATGTCTATGCGTTCCAGACTTCAGGCTGTAATTGACTGCAAAGGATTTGCAACCAAGTATTAAAAAGTGAAAGTTTGATTTATGATTATTATTCTGTCCCATTACTTTTGGTCCCTTAACAAGTGGGAGGCACATATGCAAACTGTTGTAATTCCTGCACCGTTCACCTGATTTGGATGTAAATACCCTCAAATTAAAGCTGACAGTCTGCAGGTAAAGCACATCTTGTTCGTTTCATTTCAAATCCATTGTGGTGGTGTATAGAGCCAAAAATGTTAGAATTGTGTCGATGTCCCAATATTTATGGACCTGACTGTAATTGAATGGGAGCTCGGTAGGTAAAGGAGTCAAGTTGTTTCGTGCTCAATTGTCTCAGTTTATCAAGTCCTGCTCTCCGCTGAGGGTTTGTTACAATTGTATCCAGTCTACACAATGCTCTGAGAGTTAAACACATAAGCAGCAGTTACACAGCTCTCTCTGTTAGTTTGCTACCATGTATCAGTTCAGGCTGTTAAGCTTGCAGAGCACTGTCTAGACTGGATAAATTGGCCACCATTTACTAAGACCGGCTTTTTACGCTGGTCTTAGACTCCTGCACTGATGTTAAGTTTGGCCAATTTGCGCATAAAATTAGATGCATGTACTGCACCTGGAGTACCTGGCTTTTCTGCCAACATTTTTTTGCAAGGAAACAAGCTAAGGGTTCATGCACACGACCATTGCCTGTTTTGCGGTTCACAAATTCCGGGTCCGCAAAAAACTGATATGTGCATTCCACATTTTGCGGAACTCCATGTCCAGCCCATAATAGGACTTTCCTATCCTTGTCTGTATTATGGACAAGAATTGGACAAGTTCTATTTTTTTTTTTGAGGACATATGGCCACGGAATGCACACGGAGTATTTTCAGTTTTTTATGCGGACCCATTGAAGTGAATGGATCCAAATACTGGCTGGAAAAAAAAAAGAAGCATGGAAGACACATTTGTGTGCATGAGCCCTAAATGTTAGTAAATTTGTCGGATCCAAATCTCAGCCCCGCCACGCCCAAGTGATAAAAGCTGCACAAAAACGCCAGTTCAACAAAATATTGTTTAAAAAGTCACAAAAAGGGGGATTGCAAGTTTTTTAATGCCTATGATCTCAGATTACTGCTTCCGATTAGAACTGGAGCACTCTCATTCAATGACAGCAAGCAGAAATCCTAAAAATGTTGAAGAGTTGAAACAAAAACGGGGTCATTTATTCAGGGACTTAGGACTATAATTGTGGCAAGCCCCTTTTTTATCTGGCCCAGAGACAATATATACGCACGGCTGGTTTCATGCCGCGCTCAGCAGTTGGGGGGGGGGGGGGGGGAGCATGTCGGGGGACATGCTGAAAATTTCCTAACATTCACTAACTGCAAATTTACTAACGGAAGGACTGCCATAGACACGCCTCATCATAAGGCCTCTTTCACACACCCGTATGTTTTTTTCAGTGTTTTGCGGTCCGTTTTTCACGGATCCGATGTTCCATTTTTTGGTTCCTTTTCTGTTCCGTTTTTCCATTCCGTTTTACTGTATACTGTATATACCATACGGAAAAACTGAATGGAAAAACGGAACAGAAACGGAAACAAAAAACGGAACTACGGATCCGTGAAAAACGGACCACAAAACACTGAAAAAGCCATACGGTCGTGTGAAAGAGGCCTTAGGGTCCATTCACACATCCGTGTTGTATTGCAGATCCGCAATATACCCGGCCGACACCCCCCCGTAATTGCGGACAAGAATAGGACATTTTTGGGCGGATGGAGAGAAGCAGGCGTATCCTTTGGCGTATCCACCGCCAGTCTAAATCTATGACAGCTTCCTTGCTTGCTTAAATTTTGATCTTTTTCTAGCCTAATGTCCATGCCCACATCACGCCCCCTTTATTAGACCGGGCATGAGCGGGAACAAGTCGCAGAAGTATGCCAAAAATAGGAAAATTTCTTTTAGTAAGTGACCCCCTAAAATATGCCCCAAAGTCTATTAGGAATTTGATTAAAAGGGTTTTCGGAGACTTCTAGGGTCAATTCACACGTCCGTAGTGTATTGCGGATCCGGAATACACCCCCATAGAACTGCCTATTCTATAGGACATGTTCTATTATTTTCCGGAGCCGTGGATCGGAAGATCGGCGGCGCGCTCCGGAAATGCGGATGCGGACAGCACACTGTGTGCTGTCCGCATCCATTCCTGCCCTATGGGTCCGCACCTGTTCCGCAATTTGTGGAATGGGTGCGGACCCATTCTGCGGACGTGTGAATGGACCCTTAAACTCATGACCTATTCTCTGGATAATCGGTATCTGATCTGTGGGGGTCCGACACCTGGGACCCCCGCCGATCAGCGCTCCCTGATCACTGCAGCCTTCTCCCAGCTTCCCCTAGGTGATGCGATACAATGTACGGCGCTGTGTGAGCTGATCAGCAGGGGACCCGGGTGTCGGACCCCCACTGATCACATCAGATCCTGAAGACTCTGAAAACCCCTTTAATCTTCATTAACTGTTGTAAAATCCCTTTAAGCTTTATTCATGTACAACCTCTTTGACCTGAGGGTTTGACTGCTAGATTTTTTTAATTTTATTTTTGGGTTATGATTTTCTTTTAATTTTATTAGATTTTCTCAGTTTCCATTTTTTCTTTGAAGTCCATTTTCCTCCTTTGGGGTGAAATATTGGGGTCCACGCCCTTAGATACCGGCGTCCCCATTGCTGCCTCAGGATGTTATATTGGACTAATCTGATTATTTTTCCTGATGAAGGAAAAAAAATTATGCAAATGTTTTTATTTAAAGGGGTTTTGCAAGTTTTTATGAAAGTTGGAAAAAAAGAAAAACCATCACTGGCTGATAAATCCCCCCCACTGCTCCACGAGGCCGCGCGCTCCTCATCGACCCTTCAGCAATGACTTCTGTGGCCCCTCGGAACCGAACCCGAGTTCGGGAAATGTTTTTTTACAGCAGATAACAATTTCTGAAGTCATTATGTGAAGTCGATTCGCTTATCCCTAGTTTCCAGTAAAGCTGTTCTGGAGGAGAAGCCGGTAAAACTGTGCAGAGCTGGAGAGTCTGCACAGTCGCATCCTGTATGCAGGTATGGCACCGAGATTAGAACTGCTGGCGTTAAAAGTTGACCCAAACCCCCGGAAATCTCCTTTTCACATGATCTTCTGGTTTCAGAAATGAACAATTTGACGGGCTTCTAATTTCAAATAATTGACGTTTCAGATTCTCACCATTTTTCAAGACCTCTGCTTGTTGTCAATGAATGAGACGACTGTGGTTTCTATTCAGAGGCAGTCAACCTGCTCTGGCCAAGTGGGTACAATTGGGTACCCAGTCTTGACAATGCCCTCCGAGACAAATAAACAATCTCTCTGCTCGTTGGATACAATGTATCCGTCTGGAGGCTGCTCAGCCCACAGAGCATTGTCCGGAGTGGACGCAACTAAGAGCGGAACCAGCTTTATAGAGTTCTCATTCATTGACAGCCAACAGAGATCTTGAAATGGTAAAAATGGAGATTTATCATTCCCCTTACACCGGAAAAATGGCATTTAATTAAAAATCGCAGGTGAGACTTTTTAAAGGGGTTCTCCAGGCTTTTTCATATTGATAGGTCATCAATATCAGATGAGCGGGGGTCCGACAGATCAGCTGTTTGAGGAGACGGCGCGCGCCGTGTGGACATCCCGTCTCCCATCTGTCTTCCTGCTCTGCTGCTGTATGACTATAGGAAGAGAGAAGGGAGACGGCATGTGCAGGGAGATTAAGAGGTTAACTGGAGTCAGCGCCGTAAAACTGGGGCAGAGCACAGGGGCCCAAAATGGGAAGGATAGGGGGCCCATTGTGACTGTCGGGGCCAGTGGACTTGGGTTTAGCCCTGGTTAGAGTTAAGACAAAGGGGTAAAGTTTTAGTTGTATTTGTGTATTCAATGGTTAGACATTTGTTAATATGTTATCTGTATTGATTCCATACTATATTCAAGATCTCTGCTTGCTGTCATTCAAAGGAACTTTCAGTGTTTGCGTTGAGGGAAAGCAATCCTTCCAGTCACAGGATGATGGTACACATCTAAGGCTGCGTTCACACTAGCGGCAGGGTTCAGGAAAAAACGCTTCCGTTACTGATAATACAACGGTCTGCATCCGTTATGAGCGGATCCGGTTGTATTATCTATAACATCGCCAAGACGGATCCGTCATGAACTACACTAAAAGTCAATGGGGGACGGATCCGTTTTCTATTGTGTCAGAGAAAACGGCTCCGTCCCCATTGACTTGCATTGTGAGTCATGACGGATCCGTTTTGCGCCGCATCCCAGGACGGAAAGCAAAGCGCAGCGCTCTGCTCTCCGGTATGAGAATGCAACCCAACGGAACGAAATACATTTTGGAGCGCCCCGTTCTGTTCAGTTAAGTTTTGAGCCCATTGACGACGAATGGGGAAAAAATGGAAATATTTTTTTTTTCCGGTATTGAGCCCCTATGCGGATCTCAATACCGGAAAATATTAACGCCTTGCGTTGTTAATTCCGGTATTGAGATTCCGGCAGCCGAATTGAACAGATCCGTTCCGTTAGGATGCAGTTGTGTGAAATCAAAACAGAAAAAAACTGATCTGTCACTAAATACACTGAAAGTCAATGGGCGACGGATCCGTTTTTTTAGGCTCCTAAAAAAAACACAGATCCGTCACCATTGACTTATGTTGTTTTCAATGATATGTACCCCAAATGGTACCATTGCAGAATATACCAATCCCTCATTGAAGGGGTGTTCCCATCTTAATGATATGCCCCCAATGTCCAAGATGGGAACACCCCTTCAATGAGGGATTGGTATATTCTGCAATGGTGCCATTTTGGGGTACATATCATTGATTAGCTTTTAATAATGTTTTTTTTTTTTTGGGGGGGGGAAGGATTGGGCGATTTTGGGCAATTTTCTGCATTATTGACAGTGTGGTCTAAATATTTTATTTTTACACGTCAATGTGAAATATGTGTACTTTTTATTTCACTCTTTTTGCACTGGATGAGGATTTTTTTGTTTCTTTTATTGTAAACATTTTTTCATGTTTTTTAATACATGTCTGGACTGGACACAAACTGCCATACTCCTCCCGTACGGCGGTGCACTATTGCCTGTCAGTGCTTTAGTCAACTAGAACGGCAGTGAAATGGTTAAAGAAAAGGACTCCATAGGTTCCATCCTAGACAGGTCCATGGATCCCTTCCTCATATTCCCCAGCTAGTATAGAAGGTGATATTTTATTACCCATTAACCCCTAGAATCCCAGCAAACAACCCCTTAGATCTCAGCTTCCCAGACGGGAAGTAGTCGGATTATAGGAGAAGCTGTGATGACAGCTCAGTGTTTAGATTTTGAATGAAAAGTTTGATTTGGACATTACTCATGGAATTCCTTTTGGGTGGGTCTGTGCCGTGCGTCTCGGGGTCTAGCCTCGCGGTCCTGCCCTGTGCATTTAATGTATGTAATTTACTATATAAATAGTGTCTGTAGGGCACCGGGTAAAGGCGATGCTGTTTTATAAGTATTTGAAAAATTCTTTTGAAAATGACCACAAGCGTCTAATTGTCAAAGAAGTCTTTAATTCAGATGAGCGAGGAGGGGGCAGCACCGGGACCTCCCCGGACAGAGCTCTGTACATGAACAAAGAATCCCAGCAGTCGCGTCTTAATGTGAATCAGATGTCTTTTATTCCATAAATGAAAAGACCAGGACCAGGTTTCGGCGATGTGGACCAGGACCAGGTTTCGGCGATGTGGACCAGGACCAGGTTTCGGCGATGTGGACCAGGACCAGGTTTCGGCGATGTGCCTTCATCAACAGGTAGTCCAAATACAATCTTAACAAACTATATCTGCTCTACAGTCACCGCCCACAGGAGCTAAAGTCCATCCCATAGAGGGAATGGCCACAAAGTTACAGGTGTAATCAATTTAATAATAAACAAGCCAAAGCAGAGAAAAAAAGCATCTAGATGGATATTTCATCTTACATTTGTAGATAATTCTCTTGTATAACGTTCAAATTTTCAATACCTGAGAAATAAACAACAGATATATTATAAATATATAACAAAATTATTCTATTACAGATACATAACCTCATATTCCCTATTGAGGCCTCTAGGGTGCAATGTATGGATCCAAAAGGCTTCCCTCCGGAGCAACATCTTATTGATGTCACCCCCCCTCCGTGGTCTAGTCACCTGCTCTATAACCTGAAATTTCAGTTGGGCAATAGAATGTCTGCACTTTTCAAAGTGGCTTGGGATAGGTAATAATAGGTTTTTAGTTCTAATGGTCGATTTCGTTAATTCTGTCCCTCACTGCCTGCATTGTCTGACCAATGTACAACAGACCACAAGGGCATTTAATCAGATAAACAACATTTGAAGACTCACATGTAAAAAAACCTTTTACTTCAAACGGATTCCCGGTATGTGGATGATAAAATGTAGGGCCCTTTATGATGTGTGAACATTGAAGACAATGCAGGCAGGGGAACGTACCTTTACGTGGTGTTGATATTACACTTTGACGCAACCGATGTTTAGTGCCCCCTATATCCGCTTTCACTAGCATTTCCCTATAACTGGGGTTCTTCCTATTGCAAATCAGGGGTAAACTTTTAAATTCTGAGACCTCTGGATAGGCCTTACCCAATAAATGCCAGTGTTTTCTTACAATATTGTCAATGTATGCATTAAAGGGGTGAAATTTATGGACAAATGCTATCCTAGCATCATCCTTTTTCTTCTGTTTAACCCTCACTTGACAAGCACCACTGTTCGATAATACATCTAAGGGATATCCTCTTTCTCTGAATCTAGTAGTATGGATCATCTGAATTCAGCATGTGAAGGTCTACAGTTTACAATGACATGCGATAGAGATAAAGTCAGTTTTTTGGATACATTGGTTAAAAAAAACAAGGAAGGTGAATTATCCACTGACCTCTATAGGAAGGAAACGAATCGAAACAGTATTTTGCATTATTCGAGTGCACACCCCCCTTCCTTAAAAAGGTCTATACCTAAATCTCAGTATCAGCGGGTAAGGCGGATTGTTACGGATCCGCTCTTACAGGATCAGAGGCTGGGGGAAATGACTACTAGATTCAGAGAAAGAGGATATCCCTTAGATGTATTATCGAACAGTGGTGCTTGTCAAGTGAGGGTTAAACATAAGAAAAAGGATGATGCTAGGATAGCATTTGTCCATAAATTTCACCCCTTTAATGCATACATTGACAATATTGTAAGAAAACACTGGCATTTATTGGGTAAGGCCTTGAAGAGGGCACTGGCTATTTGTTCAGTCCCACTAGCTCAACCATCATCCTACCCCCAACCCCCATCCTAACCCAGGAAATAAACACACCACACCACTGCTTGGATTTAATCGGCCACAGCAGCCGTTTATTGAATACATACAAAATAAATAACATAAGTTAACCCATGACGAGGGAGGTCCTAGAAGCCCCAATAACTCCATAAACGCTGGAACACCTGCGTCTCCATCTTGCCCCCAGCCGTTGAACCCAGCTCGGAGGCAGCAACTGATGGAACGCGTAATTAGTTCCTACCAGCTCCTCAATGAGAGTCCAGCCCCTCCCGCGGGGCCCTCCCATCCTCAGGTACCACCATATTCCTCCACTTCAAGGACCTCCCCCGCCTCCACGACTGCCGCGACATATAACACAACAACGCTCCCCTCATTCCACCTCCACTAGGGTCGGGTGGGTGGGCGTTTGGATCCCCTGGCCGCACTGACCTCACTTCCGCCTCCTTCCTCCTTCTCCGCTCCGGCCACGCCCCCCGCCGGCCTAGCAACTGTCGCCTTTCCTCCTACCCCGCCCCCACAAACAACTAACCCTTTCCTCACCAGTCCTTCACCGCCCGGCCTCTTCATGCGCGTCCTCCCCCACCGCTCCGCTCCAGTCCGGCCTGACTTGAAGAGGGCACTGGCTATTTGTTCAGTCCCACTAGCTCAACCATCATCCTATCCCCAACCCCACATCCTAACCCAGGAAATAAACACACCACACCACTGCTTGGATTTAATCGGCCACAGCAGCCGTTTATTGAATACATACAAAATAAATAACATAAGTTAACCCATGACGAGGGAGGTCCTAGAAGCCCCAATAACTCCATAAACGCTGGAACACCTGCGTCTCCATCTTGCCCCCAGCCGTTGAACCCAGCTCGGAGGCAGCAACTGATGGAACGCGTAATTAGTTCCTACCAGCTCCTCAATGAGAGTCCAGCCCCTCCCGCGGGGCCCACCCATCCTCAGGTACCACCATATTCCTCCACTTCAAGGACCTCCCCTGCCTCCAAGAACGCGCAGCTTGACCACCTCAACCCTGCGCGTCCCTCCACACACGCAAAGCAATTTCAACACCACTCTGGAGCCCCAGAGCCCACAAATCCGTACCCACCGCATTCAGGTGCACTCCATCTGCTCTCCAAAATGCACCCTCACCTTTCTCCAACACCTCATGCCGCACCACCACACCCCCATTCCTCGCCATAAACTGGCCAACTGCTCTGTTCACCTTAATCCGAGCCTTATTAAGGCTCTCCACTGACCTCGCACCCCTCCACGCCTTCCGCGGCACAATGTCTGACCAAACTGTTATGATCCCTGGAAACAACGCCCAAATCCTGAGCAAGTCAAACTTGACGTCACGGACCAATTCCCGAAAAGGACGCTTACCCAAATCATTCCCCCCCACATGTAAAACTAACACATCCGGAGGACGATCCAATCGCACGAAATGATGCACCTCCCGCAAAACTCCACCCCACAACATACCTCTAACACCTAACCACCTGACCGTAGCGCACTCCGGACTAAAACCCAACTGTCGCCCACTCGGCCTCACATCTGCTCTGATCGCACCCCAGAACACATAGGAGTGCCCCAGAATCCATACCAAAGCCGCCACCGTCCGACCTGTGAACACAAAAAAGAACAAATTAAAAACCCACCTATCACCAACCGTACCACTACAATAAAGCAGGCCTCACATATGATTTGAAACGCACCGACTCCCAACGCCCAATCCTCCTAATCACCTCCTCACTGGCGCCCCACCTGGCTGCCTCAGTTGCAGCACCAATTCTGAACGAATGACCAGAATACTCCTTAACCGGCACACCCAAAAGCTTCAAACATTTTTTAAAAACCGCCAGGAACTGAAACCTAGACAAGAAGGAGCCGTCCTCATGCCTAAGGAAAGGAACCTCATTACGCTGTAGCCCAGCCCCATAAGACCCTGCACACCGCACCGGACACATACTACAACCTGGTACCGGGAACAACGTAAAACGCTGCCCCCTGCCCTCCTGATCAGTTTTTGACCTCCGAATCTGGACATACACCCTATCCCCCGCTAACTCAACATCTTCACTCCTAAGTCCCCCAGCTATACTCACACTGTCACACACCAACTCCCCCAAGCGAAAAGCACCGAAAAACGCCAAAGCAAATGCCGCCCTGAACAGCACTAACTCCCAACCAGAACTACAAACACCACTCAACTTCTCCCCCATTTGCACAAGCAACTCGAAGGACACCGGCCTCCGATAATCCGGCACCCTGCCTGCCCCCCTACGCCACCCTTTCAGCACCTGCCTAACCAAAAAACCCTTAGTCAAATCCGGCAACCCCCGCAACTTAAAGCCAAACGCTACCCCCGCAATCAAGTGGTTCACCTTTGACACCGACCACCCTTCGCCCTTCAATTGTCCTAACAACATCAACAACCTCACATCACCATCCCCAACACCAGCCCCCCAGGATCCGTTCCAAGATTCCCAGGTCGCCCACGCCTTACCATACTCCCTCCAAGTACCCGGGCTCAACGAATCCCTCAACATCCCCATCACTTCTCCTCCAGGATCCCCCACAGCCACGGCGGACACTCCAGACCTTCCAGCTCCGCTTCTGGCGCAAGAAGCCGGAACCGCTCCCACTGTAAACGAGAAAGAGAATCCGCCACTGAATTAGACACTCCAGCCACATGTTCTGCCACCAACCACATGTTAATCGACAAACATCGTAATACCAGAAACTGTAACAGCCTAACCACCTGGCGGGGAAGTTGCGGACAAACTGTTGATAGCCTGAACCACCCCCAAATTGTCACAATGAAAACGCACCTTCCTGTTTTCAAATTTCTCACCCCACAATACTACCGCCATCACAATGGGAAAAAGTTCCAACAACGCCATGTTCCTCACCCAACCCCGACTTACCCACGAATCCGGCCATACTCCCGCACACCATTGTCCTTGGCAATACGCCCCAAAACCCACTCCCCTCGACGCATCAGTGTACAACTCGAACTCCACACTATCACACAACTCCGCCATCACTAAAGACCTGACATTGTACTGACCCAAAAACTCCGCCCACACCCTTAAGTCCCCTTTTAACTCCTTGCGTAACCTGATATAATGATACGGCGCTAACACCCCCGCCGTAGCAGCAGCCAGTCGTCTACAAAAAATTCTACCCATTGGCATAATTTGACAAGCAAAATTTAATTTACCCAACAATGACTGCAAATCCCTCAGCCTAATCTTCTCCCTGACCAAGGCCCTATCAATCTCCAAACGCAAATCCACCAGCTTATCCTGCGGAAGCCTGCACTCCATCCGCTCAGTATCTATAACAATCCCCAAAAAACACAACTCTGTCACCGGCCCCAACATTTTCTCCTGCGCCAATGGTACCCCAAATCGCGCAAAAACCGACTGCACCGTGTGCAGCAACAACGAACACACCCGCGAATTCGCCGTCCCTAAACACAAAAAATCGTCTAAATAATGGATAACGGATGAACAACCTGAAACTTCCACCACTACCCATTCCAAAAATGAGCTAAAGGTCTCAAAATATGCACATGACAGAGAGCACCCCATTGGCATACACCTATCCACAAAATATTCGCCATCCCAAAAACAACCCAACAAACCCATGCTCTCCACATGTACCGGAAGCAATCGAAAGGCCGCCTCCACGTCCACCTTAGCCATCAACGTCCCCTGCCCCAACCGCCTCACCCATCTTACAGCCGCATCAAAGGAGGTATACACCACCGAACAAAGTTCAGGATCTATACCATCATTGACCGACGCTCCTCTTGGATAAGACAAATGATGAATGAGCCGAAACTTATTCGGCTCCTTCTTAGGCACCACACCTAACGGGGACACCCTCAATCCCAGAATCGGCGGCTCCTTGAATGGACCCGCCATCCGCCCCAACTCCACCTCCTTCTTTAACTTTTCCGCCACAACACCCGCGTGAACAAGCGCGGACCTAAGATTCCTAAGAACCGTAGGCCCCGCCGTAACCACTGATGGAATACGAAAGCCAAACCTAAAACCATCCCCCAACAACCCGGCCGCAACCCGATCCGGATATCTATCTAGGAACACCTGCATCTCTTCCACCCGCACCGGCGTCCGTCCCTTTTCCAGCACCATCACCCCCCCTATTCTTACCCCCTTTGAAGCAACGGTTAGCTCCATGGGCTCCCCCACACCCCGCGCACTCGTGCTTAAATTTGCACTTGGCACCAAATCTGCAATTCCCTTCATTAAAAAGGAAGCACAACCCTTTCGCCGATGCCGCTGCCAACGCCCCAGGGGATGACCCCCCGGACTCCCCACGAAAGGACTGCCCAGCCCTAGGAGGCGCCGTCACCCTCAACCACAACCCAATATCCTTATGATCCCACCGGATATCAGGCCTCACCGCCTTACGCTGCCGGAACTGCTCGTCATAACGGAGCCAGCCCACCCCACCATACACCCTATAAGCCTCCCCAATAGCGTCCTGGTAGCAAAACAGCGCCGAACAGCATTCCGACGCACGTTCCCCAATAACACTTGCTAATATGGCAAACGCCTGTAGCCAATTAGCAAAGGTACGTGGGATCAATCGATGCCTACGCTTATCCTCATCCTCCTTTTTCCCTTCATCCTTCTTACCCCTATCCAGGTTAAACCTTTCCAACGGGAGCAGCGAGAATATCTCCACATACTCCCCCTTCCAGATCTTTTCTCTCACTTCCTGCTTTAAATGAGCCCCCAGCGGCCCCTCAAAGCACACGTACACCTCACCCTGAGCCCTATCATCCAACCTCTGCACCTCCTCCTCCCCCCCGCTTGCGTCTCCACCGACACCGACCCTGCCCCTGCCGTAACAACCTGCGTCCCTGATCCTAGCCCCGGCACCACTCCCCACCCCGGCAATGGAGACCCCGGCAATGGAGACCCAGCACCAGCACCCATACCTGACAACCAACCCGCCAATCCCCCCAAAAACTGCCCCAACCCTTTACTAAATTCACCCATGTTACCACCCCCCCCACCCGGGAAACCCTGAGCTAAAACAGATCCCCAACCAATCTCACCAGGCACCACGGGCGCTGTGACTCCCGCTGCCGTAGATCCTGACTCCCGCCGTAACGCCACTTCACCATCAAAGCTCCTGGATGTCGACGGCTGCTCTTCCTGGACCATCTGCACGACCCTCTGCACCACGCTTGCTGGACGCCTGGACGAGACCGCAGCACCCCCCGCCGCAAGGGGATCTTCCTCCACACTGCTGGAATCTTCTCTGGTCCTGCCCTGGTATTCCTCTCCCCTCAGAGCAGCCCGAGGAACCCTGATGCTTTCTGACTGCCGAGTGGACCGCCCGCTTAAGGAAGGACTGGGCCGGTCCACCGTTCCTGGTCCCGCATCCGTGTCCACTGCTGCAGGGAACGGGGGAAGGGACGTCCCGCTCCTCACAGGGCCCCGCCGAGAACCGGGATTCCTCCCACGGCGAGAGCGGCTCGCAGGAGGCTGAGCGGCCGCTCTCCGCCGCCGAGGGTCCACAGGGGGGCTCCCTATTCGGCGCCGGGCCCGGGGGGTGATTTCAGGGCTTAGGCGTGCCGGCGGGATACTCAGCCGCAGCCGGGCAGTCCTAGCAATGGGGGTAGCCACCGGAGCAGGCGATACAATGCAAGCGCCCACCTGTTCCTGCAGCCAGCCAGGCCCCCTCACCTCCGCCTCTCGCCGCAACCTCTCCAGCATCTCCTCCACCGACATCCCTGGCGCCGACATCTTGAGGTCCGTCCTGCTCATTTGGATCCCCTGGCCGGACTGACCTCACTTCCGCCTCCTTCTTCCTTCTCCGCTCCGGCCACGCCCCCCGCCGCCCTAACAACTGCCGCCTTTCCTCCTACCCCGCCCCCAGAAACAACTAACCCTTTCCTCACCAGTCCTTCACCGCCCGGCCTCTTCATGCGCGTCCTCCCCCACCGCTCCGCTCCAGTCCGGCCTGACTATCCAGAGGTCTCAGAATTTAAAAGTTTACCCCTGATTTGCAATAGGAAGAACCCCAGTTATAGGGATATGCTAGTGAAAGCGGATATAGGGGGCACTAAACATCGGTTGCGTCAAAGTGTATTATCAACACCACGTAAAGGTACGTTCCCCTGCCTGCATTGTCTCCAATGTTCACACATCATAAAGGGCCCTACATTTTATCATCCACATACCGGGAATCCGTTTGAAGTAAAAGGTTTTTTTTACATGTGAGTCTTCAAATGTTGTTTATCTGATTAAATGCCCTTGTGGTCTGTTGTACATTGGTCAGACAATGCAGGCAGTGAGGGACAGAATTAACGAGCATAAATCGACCATTAGAACTAAAAACTTATTATTACCTATCCCAAGCCACTTTGAAAAGTGCAGACATTCTATTGCCCAACTGAAATTTCAGGTTATAGAGCAGGTGACTAGACCACGGAGGGGGGGTGACATCAATAAGATGTTGCTCCGGAGGGAAGCCTTTTGGATCCATACATTGGACACATTATGCACCCTAGAGGCCTCAATAGGGAATATGAGGTTATGTATCTGTAATAGAATAATTTTGTTATATATTTATAATATATCTGTTGTTTATTTCTCAGGTATTGAAAATTTGAACGTTATACAAGAGAATTATCTACAAATGTAAGATGAAATATCCATCTAGATGCTTTTTTTCTCTGCTTTGGCTTGTTTATTATTAAATTGATTACACCTGTAACTTTGTGGCCATTCCCTCTATGGGATGGACTTTCGCTCCTGTGGGCGGTGACTGTAGAGCAGATATAGTTTGTTAAGATTGTATTTGGACTACCTGTTGATGAAGGCACATTGCCGAAACCTGGTCCTGGTCCACATCGCCGAAACCTGGTCCTGGTCCACATCGCCGAAACCTGGTCCTGGTCTTTTCATTTATGGAATAAAAGACATCTGATTCACAACGACGCGACTGCTGGGATCCTTTGTTCATATTACTGTGGATTGACGTCCTCTCCCGTGCAGCGTGCATTTGAGTGAGTGCTGGTTTCTCCATATCAACAGAGCTCTGTACATGGCGGCCGGTACAGCCGCTCTCCGCCGTCTGCATGGGGGGCTCGCGTCAGACTGCTGCTCGGGGGCTTCTGAGTATTAAAGAATGAGAACTGTAATAGTGACACTGCTACTGGTACTACTATAGGACACTGCTACTGGTACTATTATAGGACACTGCTACTGGTACTATTATAAGACACTGCTACTGGTACTATTATAGGACACTGCTACTGGTACTATTATAGGACACTGCTACTGGTACTATTATAGGACACTGCTACTGGTACTACTATAGGACACTGCTACTGGTACTACTATAGGACACTGCTACTGGTACTATTATAAGACACTGCTACTGGTACTACTATAGGACACTGCTACTGGTACTACTATAGGACACTGCTACTGGTACTACTATAGGACACTGCTACTGGTACTACTATAGGATACTGGTACTACTATAGGACACTGTAACTGGTACTACTATAGGATACTGCTACTGGTACTAGTATAGGACACTGCTACAGGTACTACTATAGGACACTGCTACTGGTACTACTATAGGACACTGCTACTGGTACTACTATAGGACACTGTAACTGGTATTATTATAGGACACTGTAATTGGTACTACTATAGGACACTGCTACTGGTACTACTATAGGACACTGCTACTGGTACTATTATAAGACACTGCTACTGGTACTACTATAGGACACTGTAACTGGTACTACTATAGGACACTGCTACTGGTACTATTATAAGACACTGCTACTGGTACTACTATAGGACACTGTAACTGGTACTACTATAGGACACTGCTACTGGTACTATTATAGGACACTGCTACTGGTACTACTATAGGACACTGCTACTGGTACTATTATAGGACACTGCTACTGGTACTACTATAGGACACTGCTACTGGTACTACTATAGGACACTGCTACTGGTACTATTATAAGACACTGCTACTGGTACTACTATAGGACACTGTAACTGGTACTACTATAGGACACTGCTACTGGTACTATTATAGGACACTGCTACTGGTACTATTATAGGACACTGCTACTGGTACTATTATAAGACACTGCTACTGGTACTACTAAAGGACACTGCTACTGGTACTATTATAGGACACTGCTACTGGTACTATTATAGGACACTGTAACTGGTACTACTATAGGACACTGCTACTGGTACTACTATAGGACACTGCTACTGGTACTACTATAGGACACTGCTACTGGTACTACTATAGGACACTGCTACTGGTACTATTATAGGACACTGCTACTGGTACTATTATAGGACACTGCTACTGGTACTATTATAGGACACTGTAACTGGTACTACTATAGGATACTGCTACTGGTACTACTATAGGACACTGCTACTGTTACTACTATAGGACACTGTAACTGGTACTACTATAGGATACTGCTACTGGTACTATTATAGGACACTGCTACTGGTACTACTATAGGACACTGTAACTGGTACTACTATAGGACACTGCTACTGGTGCTATTATAGGACACTGCTACTGGTACTACTATAGGATACTGCTACTGGTACTACTATAGGACACTGCTAGTGGTACTACTATAGGACACTGCTACTGGTACTACTATAGGACACTGCTACTGGTACTATTATAGGACACTGCTACTGGTACTATTATAGGACACTGCTACTGGTACTACTATAGGACACTGCTACTGGTGCTATTATAGGACACTGTAACTGGTACTATTATAGGACACTGCTACTGGTACTACTATAGAACACTGCTACTGGTACTACTATAGGATACTGGTACTAGTATAGGACACTGCTACTGGTACTACTATAGGACACTGTAACTGGTACTACTATAGGACACTGCTACAGGTACTACTATAGGACACTGCTACTGGTACTACTATAGGACACTGCTACTGGTACTACTATAGGACACTGCTACTGGTACTACTATAGGACACTGCTACTGGTACTACTATAGGACACTGCTACTGGTACTACTATAAGACACTGATACTGGTACTACTATAGGACACTGCTACTGGTACTACTATAGGACACTGCTACTGGTACTACTATAGAACACTGCTACTGGTACTACTATAGGACACTGCTACTGGTACTACTATAGGACACTGCTACTGGTACTACTATAGAACACTGCTACTGGTACTACTATAGGACACTGCTACTGGTACTACTATAGGACACTGCTACTGGTACTACTATAGGACACTGCTACTGGTACTACTATAGAACACTGCTACTGGTACTACTATAGGACACTGCTACTGGTACTACTATAGGACACTGCTACTGGTACTACTATAGAACACTGCTACTGGTACTACTATAGGACACTGCTACTGGTACTACTATAGGACACTGCTACTGGTACTACTATAGGACACTGCTACTGGTACTACTATAGGACACTGCTAGTGGTACTATTGTAGGACACTGCTACTGGTACTACTATAGGACACTGTAACTGGTACTACTATAGGACACTGCTACTGGTACTACTATAGGACACTGCTACTGGTACTACTATAGAACACTGCTACTGGTACTACTATAGGACACTGCTACTGGTACTACTATAGGACACTGCTACTGGTACTACTATAGGACACTGCTACTGGTACTACTATAGGACACTGCTAGTGGTACTATTGTAGGACACTGCTACTGGTACTACTATAGGACACTGTAACTGGTACTACTATAGGACACTGCTACAGGTACTACTATAGGACACTGCTACTGGTACTACTATAGGAAACTGCTACTGGTACTACTATAGGACACTGTAACTGGTACTACTATAGGACACTGCTACTGGTACTACTATAGGACACTGCTACTGGTACTACTATAGGACACTGCAACTGGTACTACTATAGGACACTGCAACTGGTACTACTATAGGACACTGCTACTGGTACTACTATAGAACACTGCTACTGGTACTACTATAGGACACTGTAACTGGTACTACTATAGGACACTGCTACTGTCACTATTATGGGACACTGCTACTGGTACTACTATAGGACACTGCTACTGGTACTACTATAGGAGACTGCTACTGATACTATTATAAGACACTGCTACTGGTACTACTATAAGACACTGTAACTGGTACTATTATAGGACACTGCTACTGGTACTACTATAGGACATTGCTACTGGTACTACTATAGGACACTGCTACTGGTACTATTATAAGACACTGCTACTGGTACTACTATAGGACACTGTAACTGGTACTATTATAGGACACTGGTACTACTATAGGACACTGCTACTGGTACTAATATAGTACACTGCTACTGGTGCTATTATAGGATACTGCTTCTGGTACTATTATAGGATACTGCTACTGGTACTACTATAGGACACTGCTACTGGTACTACTATAGGACACTGCTACTGGTACTACTATAGGACACTGCTACTGGTTCTATTATAGGACACTGCTACTGGTACTACTATAGGACATTGCTACTGTCACTATTATGGGACACTGCTACTGGTACTATTATAAGACACTGCTACTGGTACTACTATAGGACACTGTAACTGGTACTATTATAGGACACTGCTACTGGTACTACTATAGGACACTGTAACTGGTACTATTATAGGACACTGCTACTGGTACTACTATAGGACACTGCTACTGGTGCTATTATAGGACACTGCTACTGGTGCTATTATAGGACACTGCTACTGGTACTACTATTGGACACTGCTACTGGTACTACTATAGGACACTGCTACTGGTACTACTATTGGACACTGCTACTGGTACTATTATAGGATACTGCTACTGGTACTACTATAGGACACTGCTACTGGTACTACTATAGGACACTGTAACTGGTACTATTATAGGACACTGCTACTGGTACTACTATAGGACACTGCTACTGGTACTACTATAGGACACTGGTACTAATATAGGACACTGCTACTGGTGCTATTATAGGATACTGCTTCTGGTACTATTATAGGACACTGGTACTAATATAGGACACTGCTACTGGTACTATTATAGGATACTGCTACTGGTACTAATATAGGACACTGCTACTGGTGCTATTATAGGATACTGCTTCTGGTACTATTATAGGACACTGGTACTAATATAGGACACTGCTACTGGTGCTATTATAGGATACTGCTTCTGGTACTATTATAGGATACTGCTACTGGTACTACTATAGGACACTGCTACTGGTACTATTATAGGATACTGCTTCTGGTACTATTATAGGATACTGCTACTGGTACTACTATAGGACACTGTAACTGGTACTAATATAGGACACTGCTACTGGTGCTATTATAGGATACTGCTTCTGGTACTATTATAGGACACTGGTACTAATATAGGACACTGCTACTGGTACTATTATAGGATACTGCTACTGGTACTACTATAGGACACTGTAACTGGTACTACTATAGGACACTGCTACTGTCACTATTATGGGACACTGCTACTGGTACTACTATAGGACACTGCTACTGGTACTACTATAGGAGACTGCTACTGATACTATTATAAGACACTGCTACTGGTACTACTATAAGACACTGTAACTGGTACTATTATAGGACACTGCTACTGGTACTACTATAGGACATTGCTACTGGTACTACTATAGGACACTGCTACTGGTACTATTATAAGACACTGCTACTGGTACTACTATAGGACACTGTAACTGGTACTATTATAGGACACTGGTACTACTATAGGACACTGCTACTGGTACTAATATAGTACACTGCTACTGGTGCTATTATAGGATACTGCTTCTGGTAATATTATAGGATACTGCTACTGGTACTACTATAGGACACTGCTACTGGTACTACTATAGGACACTGCTACTGGTACTACTATAGGACACTGCTACTGGTTCTATTATAGGACACTGCTACTGGTACTACTATAGGACATTGCTACTGTCACTATTATGGGACACTGCTACTGGTACTATTATAAGACACTGCTACTGGTACTACTATAGGACACTGTAACTGGTACTATTATAGGACACTGCTACTGGTACTACTATAGGACACTGTAACTGGTACTATTATAGGACACTGCTACTGGTACTACTATAGGACACTGCTACTGGTGCTATTATAGGACACTGCTACTGGTGCTATTATAGGACACTGCTACTGGTACTACTATTGGACACTGCTACTGGTACTACTATAGGACACTGCTACTGGTACTACTATAGGACACTGCTACTGGTACTATTATAGGATACTGCTACTGGTACTACTATAGGACACTGCTACTGGTACTACTATAGGACACTGTAACTGGTACTATTATAGGACACTGCTACTGGTACTACTATAGGACACTGCTACTGGTACTACTATAGGACACTGGTACTAATATAGGACACTGCTACTGGTGCTATTATAGGATACTGCTTCTGGTACTATTATAGGACACTGGTACTAATATAGGACACTGCTACTGGTACTATTATAGGATACTGCTACTGGTACTAATATAGGACACTGCTACTGGTGCTATTATAGGATACTGCTTCTGGTACTATTATAGGACACTGGTACTAATATAGGACACTGCTACTGGTGCTATTATAGGATACTGCTTCTGGTACTATTATAGGATACTGCTACTGGTACTACTATAGGACACTGCTACTGGTACTATTATAGGATACTGCTTCTGGTACTATTATAGGATACTGCTACTGGTACTACTATAGGACACTGTAACTGGTACTAATATAGGACACTGCTACTGGTGCTATTATAGGATACTGCTTCTGGTACTATTATAGGACACTGGTACTAATATAGGACACTGCTACTGGTACTATTATAGGATACTGCTACTGGTACTACTATAGGACACTGTAACTGGTACTACTATAGGACACTGTAACTGGTACTATTATAGGATACTGCTTCTGGTACTATTATAGGATACTGCTACTGGTACTACTATAGGACACTGCTACTGGTACTACTATAGGACACTGTAACTGGTACTATTATAGGACACTGCTACTGGTACTACTATAGGACACTGCTACAGGTACTACTATAGGACACTGCTACTGGTACTACTATAGGACACTGGTACTAATATAGGACACTGCTACTGGTGCTATTATAGGATACTGCTTCTGGTACTATTATAGGACACTGGTACTAATATAGGACACTGCTACTGGTGCTATTATAGGATACTGCTACTACTATAGGACACTGCTACTGGTACTACTATAGAACACTGCTACTGGTACTACTATAGGACACTGGTACTACTATAGGACACTGCTACTGGTACTACTATAGGACACTGCTACTGGTTCTACTATAGGACACTGCTACTGGTACTACTATAGAACACTGCTACTGGTACTACTATAGGACACTGCTACTGGTACTACTATAGGACACTGCTACTGGTGCTATTATAGGACACTGCTACTGGTACTACTATAGGATACTGCTTCTGGTACTATTATAGGATACTGCTACTGGTACTACTATAGGACACTGCTACTGTTACTACTATAGGACACTGCTACTGGTACTACTATAGGACACTGCTACTGGTACTACTATAGGACACTGCTACTGGTACTACTATAGGACACTGCTACTGGTGCTATTATAGGACACTGCTACTGGTACTATTACAGGACACTGCTACTGGTACTTTCTTTCTCTCTTTCTTTCATCTATTTATCTATCTACAGTGGGGGAAATAAGTATTTGATACCCTGGCGATTTTGCAAGTTTTCCCACCCACAAAGATTGAAAAGGTCTGTGATTTTTATTGTCATATATTTCAACTGTAAAAGACAGAATAAAAAAATCCAGAAAATCACATTGTATGATTTTTAAATAATTAATTTGCATTTTATTACATGAAATAAGTATTTGATACCACAGAAAAACAGAAGTTAATATTTGGTCCAAAAACCTTTGTTTGCAGTTACAGAGATCAGACGTTTCCTGTAGTTCTTGACCAGGTTTGCACACACTGCAGCAGGGGTTTTGGCCCACTCCTCCATACAGATCTTCTCCAGATCTTTCAGGTTTCGGGGCTGTCGCTGCGCTACATTGAGTTTGCGCTCCCTTCAAAGATTTTCGATTGGGTTCAGGTCTGAAGACTGACTAGGCCACTCCAGGACCTTGAAATGCTTCTTACAGAGCCACTCCTTAGTTGCCCTGACTGTGTGTTTTGTGTCATTGTCATGCTGGGAGACCCAGCCACGACCCATCTTTAATGCTCTTACTGAGGGAAGGAGGTAGTTGGCTAAAATCTCACGATACATGGCCCCATCCATCCTCCCTTCAATACGGTGCAGTCGCCCTGTCCCCTTTGCAGAAATGCACCCTCAAAGTATGATGTTTCCACCCCCATGCTTCACAGTTGAGACAGTGTTCTTGGGGTTGTACTCCACCTTCTTCTTCCTCTAAACACGGCGAGTGGAGTAGTTGATACCAAAAAGTAGTATTTTGGTCTCATCTGACCACATGACCTTCTCCCAATGCCTCCTCTAGATCATCTAGAATGGTCATTGGTGAACTTCAAACTGTCCTGGACATGTGCTGGCGTGAGCAGGGGAACCTTGCTTGCCCTGCAGGATTTTAATCCATAACGGGGCAGTGTGTTACTAACTGTAATCTTTGAGACTGTGGTCCCAGCTCTCTTCAGGTCATTGACCAGGTCCTCCCATGTAGTTCTGGGCTAATTCCTGACCTTTCTCAGAACCATCCTTACCCATGAGGCAAGATCTTGCATGGAGCCCCAGACTGAGGAAGATTGACAGTCATCTGGTGTTTCTTCCATTTTCTAATATTTGCACAAACAGTTGTTGCCTTCTGACCAAGCTGCTTGCCTGTTGTCCTGTGGCCGGTCCCAGCCTTGTGCAGGTCTACAGTTTTGTGCCTGGTGTCCTTAGCTCTTTGGTCTTGGCCATGGTGGAGAGCTTGGAGTGTGATTGATTGTGTGGACAGGTGTCTTTTGTACAGGTAACGAGTTCAAACAGGTGCAATTAATACAGGTAATGAGTGCAGAGTAGGAGGGCTTCTTAAAGAAAATCTAACAGGTCTGTGGGAGACAGAATCCTTCCTGGTTGGTAGGTGATCAAATACTTTTTTTATGCAATAAAATGCAAAAGAATTATTTAAAAATCATAAAATGTGATTTTCTGGATTTTTTTTTTTCTAGATTCTGTCTCTCACAGTTGAAGTGTACCCACAATAAAAATCACAGACCTCTCCATTCTTTGTAGGTGGGAAAATTAGCAAAATCGCCAGAGTATCAAATACTTATTTCCCCCACTGTATCTCTCTCTCTATCTATCTGTTTTCTAGTCTATCTAATCAATCTTATTGTGGGTGAATGTTAGCCCTCCAGCATCTATCTATCTATTATCTATCTATCTATCTAATCTATGTGGGTGAATGTTAACACTCTCTGTTATTCAGGGACGGTGTCAGCACCCGGCATACCTGGACAAGTGACGGGGCCCACTGTTCCTGGAGGGGCCCACTGCGCTGCTATGAGCACTTCCATCAATACCATCCCCCTCAGAGCCCCTTCCACCTACTTGCTGTGTCCACCCCTCTTGTCCATCCAGGGCCCCGGGCCCCTGTCTCACTCCTCTGCCTCTCATTATGGCGATGTCTAAACTGCATGCACCATAAAGACCTTCTAACGTCACAGGGTCATTTCACTGTGCCCCCCACCCCGTACTGTGCCCCTTATACCCTGCATTGTGCCCACTTACCATACCCTGTACAGTACCCCTAGTAATTCCCTATACTGTGCCCTCTTGTACCCTTTTATCCAGTCACTGTATGGCGGTGTTAACCAGTTACTGTATATCAGTTTTATCTGGTCACTGTATGGAAGTATCCAGTCACTGTATGGCGGTGTTATCCGGTGACTGTATGGAGGCGTTATCCAGTTACTGCATAGCAGTTGTGGCGAAACCAACCTCGCCACTGGGTTTTGGAGGGGCCTGGCTACCAGCCTCTTGCCCCAGGATTATGGGCCCTCTCATCAACCCATGCAAAACTTAAACCCCATGGCGATTTGACTGTGTTTGTGGCATCTGAGCGCTCAGATCCAAGCCATATGAGGACATGTGGGGTTTTGAGATGTGTGACAGAACCATCTGTCTGTGTAATTGTATTGTATGTTATGTGAGGGTACCCAGTTAGCTCATTTTATTGTATTCATGTTGTCTGAGTGCCATTCACCTAATAATATGCACTCAGACTTGAGCTGTCTGGGAATGTGTTAAATGTCTATGTGTATTGTAAAGGGTGGGACATTGTATGTTTGAGTAAGTGATGTCTGTTCCATTGTCCCCACGTGTGTATTGGCCATTCCCCTTTGTCCTGAGAGATAATTGGATTACTTCTCGGGTTTTTCCAGGGCAGAGAGGAGGAAACCATGATGCATTGTGGGGATGTGTTGTAACATATTGATTGGTGGTATTTCAAACCCCTGTGGGCAGTACTATGTTTTTGGTTTGTAAATAAAAGAGGCTGTACGTGAAGTACAGTGAGTTCCTGTTTTACCCTTTCTCATGTTGAGGCTGGTGTTTGGGTAACTGATCGACGCTGGGGATTGCTATACGCTGGGAGATTTGCTATACTCCCCTGGCTATAACTACTAGCTCTTGTAAGAGCTTGTTCCTGGTTCCTGCTCTCTGGATTTAGGAGAGGTTCACCTACTGGAGCCTGGAGCCTTGTCGTAGGTCCAGGGTGGGTAGGAGATGGTGAGACCTCAACCAAGCTTCGGCGGTTCGTGGGGTCTGCAGTGCGTACAGTGTCAAGTGGAGTGCTTGGAGTCCTCGGAAAGCACTAGGAGCTTCTATTCAACGGAGGTACCCGGTCGGGGTGCAAGGCGTTCCATTACGTTTGGTGGCAAGCAGTGGGATGGCGTCCTAGTGGGAGGAGAAGCAGCTCGGAGACACCGTTCGTGGGGTATATTGAGGGCAACGCTAGTATCCGTACAGCGCCCCTGGCTACAGCAGCAGGATGGAATCAACTAGCCTTCGGACAGCGTTCTATGACGAGGAGGAGGAGGCAGCCGCAGACTACAGGGATGCAGACAGAAAGGAAGTCTGGTATGATGCCCTGGAAAATGCCCAGCGGCGGCGAGGTGAGAGTCTCCCTAGTTATGAGCAGCGGCTACAGAAGCGTGTGGCGATGCGGATGGGTCTCTTGGGAGAGCAGCCCCTGGATGAGTGGGTAACAGAGCTCCAGAACCTGGTCTGTAAGGAGCTTTGGCTAGAGGACGCTTACCAGGCCCTAAGGTGGCATGTCATTCAACATTCCCCCTGGATGGCTGAGCACGACAGACCCGAGGGTGAGGATTATGATGGACCGGGGTTACTATGGGATGCCTTGGAGGAGGACATTGATCTTGGCAGCACGGAGGAGTCTAGGTTTTGGGACATCTACGACTACCGGATGGGCATGCATGTTTATGCTGACGGAAGGGAGGTGAGCAAAGACATGATCCACCTGGTAACAAGGGAGTGGGAGCTGGAGCAGACCTACCAACACCTGCTCAGCTCCATTCATCCCCAACCTACTCGACAAGCAGAGCCAGATCTGCCCTCCTACAACTGGGAAGACTTGCCGGCGATACCCCCTGCTTCCCTACTAACTCCCAAAGTAGGGAACTTCATCGACTGGTTCTGGGAAGACCTCCCGATGGCAGGTAGAGATGGGACTGAGGTCTCTCCACCGGCCCTACAGAGATGCTGGATGGTCCGTTCAGATCCCCCCCCCCAACCCTGCAGGAATGCCAGGAGGAGGAGGTAAGCGATTCCCCCTCTCCACAGCCGATCTGCAACAAGGTCCTGGGTATAAGATTCCCTGACCATACCCCAGCGGAAGAGCTGGCATCTGGGCAGAGCGCAGTTGGCCTCTGCCCTCTTCTATCCTCTTATCCAGAGCCTGACTCCCCACAGGCTACCCCAGCGGAAGAGCTGGCATTTGGGCAGAGCGCAGTCAGCCTCTGCCCTCCCCTATCCTCTTCTCCAGAGCCTGACTCCCCACAGGCTACCCCAGCAGAAGAGCTGGCATCTGGGCAGAGCGCAGTCAGCCTCTGCCCTCCCCTATCCTCTTATCCAGAGCCTGACTCCCCACAGGCTACCCAAGCAGAAGAGCTGGCATCTGGGCAGAGTGCAGTCAGCCTCTGCCCTCCTCTATCCTCTTATCCAGAGCCTGACTCCCCACAGGCTACCCCAGCGGAAGAGCTGGCATCTGGGCAGAGCGCAGTTGGCCTCTGCCCTCCTCTATCCTCTTCTCCAGAGGCTGACTTTCCACAGGCTACCCCAGCGGAAGCGCTGGCATCTGGGCAGAGCGCAGTCGGCCTCTGCCCTCCCCTATCCTCTTCTCCAGAACCTGACTCCCCACAGGCTACCCCAGCAGAAGAGCTGGCATCTGGGCAGAGCGCAGTCAGCCTCTGCCCTCTTCTATCCTCTTATCCAGAGCCTGACTCCCCACAGGCTACCCCAGCGGAAGAGCTGGCATTTGGGCAGAGCGCAGTCAGCCTCTGCCCTCCCCTATCCTCTTCTCCAGAGCCTGACTCCCCACAGGCTACCCCAGCAGAAGAGCTGGCATCTGGGCAGAGCGCAGTCAGCCTCTGCCCTCCCCTATCCTCTTATCCAGAGCCTGACTCCCCACAGGCTACCCCAGTGGAAGAGCTGGCATCTGGGCAGAGCGCAGTTGGCCTCTGCCCTCCTCTATCCTCTTCTCCAGAGGCTGACTTTCCACAGGCTACCCCAGCGGAAGCGCTGGCATCTGGGCAGAGCGCAGTCGGCCTCTGCCCTCCCCTATCCTCTTCTCCAAAGCCGAACTTCCCACAGGCTACCCCAGCGGAGGAGCTGGCATCGGGGCAGAGCGCAGTCGGCCTCTGCCCACCAAGTACCTACATCTCCAAGCTAGAGAGCAACAAGGAAGCAAGGAGTAGCAGATGCCCCCTCAACAGCTGGGGACATTCAGAACAGAGCCAGGCCCCAAAATTCAACAGGTCCAGTATTGGGTTGTGGGTGGACTGCCAGACTAACTCAGGTATCTGGTTAGTCTTCCCTGGGAGGGGGAGATATGTGGCGAAACCAACCTCGCCACTGGGTTTTGGAGGGGCCTGGCTACCAGCCTCTTGCCCCAGGATTATGGGCCCTCTCATCAACCCATGCAAAACTTAAACCCCATGGCAATTTGACTGTGTTTGTGGCATCTGAGCGCTCAGATCCAAGCCATATGGGGCATGTGGGGTTTTGAGATGTGTGACAGAACCATCTGTCTGTGTAATTGTATTGTATGTTATGTGAGGGTACCCAGTTAGCTCATTTTATTGTATTCATGTTGTCTGAGTGCCATTCACCTAATAATATGCACTCAGACTTGAGCTGTCTGGGAATGTGTTAAATGTCTATGTGTATTGTAAAGGGTGGGACATTGTATGTTTGAGTAAGTGATGTCTGTTCCATTGTCCCCACGTGTGTATTGGCCATTCCCCTTTGTCCTGAGAGATAATTGGATTACTTCTCGGGTTTTTCCAGGGCAGAGAGGAGGAAACCATGATGCATTGTGGGGATGTGTTGTAACATGTTGATTGGTGGCATTTCAAACCCCTGTGGGCAGTACTATGTTTTTGGTTTGTAAATAAAAGAGGCTGTACGTGAAGTACAGTGAGTTCCTGTTTTACCCTTTATCATGTTGAGGCTGATGTTTGGGTAACTGATCGACGCTGGGGATTGCTATACGCTGGGAGATTTGCTATACTCCCCTGGCTATAACTACTAGCTCTTTTAAGAGCTGTTCCGGCTCTCTGGTTTTAGGAGAGGTCCACCCACTGGAGCCTGGAGCCTTGTCGTAGGTCCAGGGTGGGTAGGAGACGGTGAGACCTCAACCAAGCTTCGGCGGTTCGTGGGGTCTGCAGTGCGTACGGTGTCAAGTGGAGTGCTTGGAGTCCTCGGAAAGCACTAGGACCATCTATCAACGGAGGTACCCGGTCGGGGTGCAAGGAGTTCCGTTACAGCAGTGTTATCTGGTCACTGTATGGAAGTATCCGGTCAATGTATGACGGTGGTATTGTCATGGCTGAGGATGGGGGAAATCCTCAGCCGTGCGATGCCAGTTGATATTTAGGCTGCTCGGCCAGGACAACAGGATTAGGGAGCAGGTCACCTCCTAAAGCGTCCCTAACCTGACCCTAACTCCTAGCTGCATGGGCCGACCTTGAAGGTAGGAGGACCCATGCTCCGGAACCTCGGATCCCTAACTAACCCTCCGACCGGTCCCTGGACTAGGAGTCAAGGTAAGACGGCCTGTTCCTACTGGACACGGAGGAACAGGGGTCTCACTGGCCAAGCTGCAGGAAAAAGGGGAACACAAACAAACTTACGGATATGGCAGGTGAACTATCCGAGTTCCACCTACCTGCCACAGCCCTGCTGACTGGATCCCTGTGCAAACAGGAATCCAGATCCATAAGCTGCACTAAACAACATAGGACAGGAAAACATCAAATAGACATCACACATAAACTTAACATAAACTAAAATGTGACATATGGTTTATGAACCACAAGGGTGGCTCTCACTGGCAGTAGGTATACACAGGAGGTTGCTATCAGCAAGCATGCTGGAGCAACCTACTGAGCCCTGCCAAACACCAAGGCTATATAGGCCTAAGAGGCCACACCCAACAGTCAGACACACCCAGTGACATCACACACACTGGGAAGGGAGTTAACCCTTCCAGCACCAGGGGAGGGAAGACATCAACTTAAAGGAGACGTGCACACAATAACATAAAAAGCAAGTGCACACATACACACATCACACAAAACCGCATGCACAACGTAGCAAGCTGCAATGGCAAAGCTCCGACTGCTACGCTGCCCATACACACTGTTGCCAGCGGCAACCACAGGTGAGACAAATACCACAGCCCTCACCTGTGATTGAACACCAAAGAGAACCGCTGACAACCGCATGCGGTTCAGGAGTCACGGTCATAGCCATGGCCGTGACAGGTATCCAATAACTGTATAGCAATAACTGTATCACTTTCCCTGCCCACGCCATCTTTTTTACACCTGGCATGAGTGGTGAAAAATTGCAGATTGTGGCGCAAAGGACCTTTGCGCCACAATCTTTGTCAGAAATACACCTAATATAGGCGTGATATGATGTGAACCCACCGGGGGGGTTCGGGGGAATGGGATTTTGTACATAAATTTACTGTGGGGCCCAGTAGGTTCTATCTAGTGAGGGCCTCTTACACAGTATAATAACCCCAGTGCCCCCATTTAGTATAATGATCCCCAATGACCCCATACAGTATAATGACCCCCAGTGCCCCCTGCATACAGTACAAGCCCCAGTGTAGGGGCCACTCGAGGGTCATTATTCTGAATGGGGGGCCACTGTGGGGTAATTTTACTGTGTGGTGGGCCACTGGGGGATCATTATACCGTGTGGGGGCATTGGGGGATCATTATACTGTGTGGGGGCATTTGGGGGTCATTATACTGTGTGGGGGCATTTCGGGGTCTGGGTCATTATACTGTGTGAAGGGCCACTAGTGGTCATTATACTGTATGGGGGCCTTTGGGGGTAATTATACAGTTGAAGGAGTCATCGTTCTGTTATCTTTCTAATAGTGATAGTAATATGCGGGGATATGACTCTGTCGTAAAACAATGATAGAACTTTCTCTGCCTTGTTTAAGTCTGATTTACGTTCACAGGAAAATATTTGACTTATGGTAAATTCTGTAATCCCCCCTAACACCAGTGATAAGCTGGGATGATGTCAGGAACAGATTGAGTTCTAGAAGTTCTATTTGGGATCTGATTATTAAAATACACCTGGATGAAAATAGTGACGGAATCCATGACACCTCCTGTCTGCTCAAAAGTATTCACATCCCCCAACCAGGATTATAGTCACCGAGGATTACTTGGGTCCACTGTGTATAACACGTATCAGTATAGGAACTGAGGAGAGGAATAGAATTCTATTCAGGCGCAAAAGACAACAAATTCTGCAGAAATCAATAAATCTTTGATGACGTCGTCAGAAGTAAATCATTAGTGTCAGTCTCAATCCTGAGCTGAACCTGGAGTTCTATAGCCCAAGGCAGAATGAGGTGATCTGCACATTGTAAGCACTAGGATCGGATTTCAAACATTACAAGACGGATCATTCAGCAGAAGAAAAGTATTTCTCAGCTTCCAGAACAGAAACATGTCAAGTGTAGGTTACATTTCCATCATTAGGGGGCAGTATTATAGTAATTATATGCTTTAACATGGGGACAGTATCATAGTACTGTAGTTATATTCTTGTACATAGGAGCAGTATTATAGTAGTTATATTCTTGTACATAGAAGGTAGTATTATAGTAGTTATATTCTTGTATATAGGAGCAGTATTATAGCAGTTATATTCTTGTACATAGAAGGTAGTATTATAGTAGTTATATTCTTGTACATAGGAGGCAGTATTATAGTAGTTATATTCTTGTACATAGGAGGCAGTATTATAGTAGTTATATTCTTGTACATAGGAGCAGTATTATAGTAGTTATATTCTTGTATATAGGAGCAGTATTATAGTAGTTATATTCTTGTACATAGGAGCAGTATTATAGTAGTTATATTCTTGTACATAGGAGCACTATTATAGTAGTAGTATTCTTGTACATAGGAGCAGTATTATAGTAGTTATATTCTTGTACATAGGATGCAGTATTATAGTAGTTATATTCTTGTACATAGGAGCAGTATTATAGTAGTTATATTCTTGTACATAGGAGCAGTATTATAGTAGTTATATTCTTGTACATAGGAGGCAGTATTATAGTAGTTATATTCTTGTACATAGGTGCAGTATTATAGTAGTTATATTCTTATACATAGGAGCAGTATTATAGTAGTTATATTCTTGTACATAGGAGGCAGTATTATAGTAGTTATATTCTTGTACATAGGAGGCAGTATTATAGTAGTTATATTCTTGTACATAGGAGCAGTATTATAGTAGTTATATTCTTGTACATAGGAGATACTATTATAGTAGTTATATTCTTGTACATAGGAGGCAGTATTATAGTAGTTATATTCTTGTACATAGGAGCAGTGTTATAGTAGTTATATTCTTGTACATAGGAGCAGTATTATAGTAGTTATATTCTTGTACATAGGAGCAGTATTATAGTAGTTATATTCTTGTACATAGAAGGTAGTATTATAGTAGTTATATTCTTGTACATAGAAGGTAGTATTATAGTAGTTATATTCATGTACATAGGAGGCAGTATTATAGTAGTTATATTCTTGTACATAGAAGGTAGTATTATAGTAGTTATATTCTTGTACATAGGAGGCAGTATTATAGTAGTTATATTCTTGTACATAGGAGGCAGTATTATAGTAGTAGTATTCTTGTACATAGGAGCAGTATTATATTAGTTATATTCTTGTACATAGGATGCAGTATTATAGTAGTTATATTCTTGTACATAGGAGCAGTATTATAGTAGTTATATTCTTGTACATAGGAGCAGTATTATAGTAGTTATATTCTTGTACATAGGAGCAGTATTATAGTAGTTATATTCTTGTACATAGGTGCAGTATTATAGTAGTTATATTCTTATACATAGGAGCAGTATTATAGTAGTTATATTCTTGTACATAGGAGGCAGTATTATAGTAGTTATATTCTTGTACATAGGAGCAGTATTATAGTAGTTATATTCTTGTACATAGGAGATACTATTATAGTAGTTATATTCTTGTACATAGGAGGCAGTATTATAGTAGTTATATTCTTGTACATAGGAGCAGTGTTATAGTAGTTATATTCTTGTACATAGGAGCAGTATTATAGTAGTTATATTCTTGTACATAGGAGCAGTATTATAGTAGTTATATTCTTGTACATAGAAGGTAGTATTATAGTAGTTATATTCTTGTACATAGAAGGTAGTATTATAGTAGTTATATTCATGTACATAGGAGGCAGTATTATAGTAGTTATATTCTTGTACATAGAAGGTAGTATTATAGTAGTTATATTCTTGTACATAGGAGGCAGTATTATAGTAGTTATATTCTTGTACATAGGAGGCAGTATTATAGTAGTAGTATTCTTGTACATAGGAGCAGTATTATATTAGTTATATTCTTGTACATAGGATGCAGTATTATAGTAGTTATATTCTTGTACATAGGAGCAGTATTATAGTAGTTATATTCTTGTACATAGGAGCAGTATTATAGTAGTTATATTCTTGTACATAGGAGCAGTATTATAGTAGTTATATTCTTGTACATAGGAGCAGTATTATAGTAGTTATATTCTTATACATAGGAGCAGTATTATAGTAGTTATATTCTTGTACATAGGAGGCAGTATTATAGTAGTTATATTCTTGTACATAGGAGCAGTATTATAGTAGTTATCTTCTTGTACATAGGAGGCAGTATTATAGTAGTTATATTCTTGTACATAGGAGCAGTATTATAGTAGTTATATTCTTGTACATAGGAGCAGTATTATAGTAGTTATATTCTTGTACATAGGAGATACTATTATAGTAGTTATATTCTTGTACATAGGAGGCAGTATTATAGTAGTTATATTCTTGTACATAGGAGCAGTGTTATAGTAGTTATATTCTTGTACATAGGAGCAGTGTTATAGTAGTTATATTCTTGTACATAGGAGCAGTATTATAGAAGTTATATTCTTGTACATAGGAGGCAGTATTATAGTAGTTATATTCTTGTACATAGGAGCAGTATTATAGTAGTTATATTCTTGTACATAGGAGCCAGTATTACAGTACATAGGAGCAGTATTATAGTAGTTATATTCTTGTACATAGGAGCAGTATTAATGTAGTAATATTCTTGTACATAGGAGCAGTATTATAGTAGTTATATTCTTGTACATAGGAGCAGTATTATAGTAGTTATATTCTTGTACATAGGAGCAGTATTATAGTAGTTATATTCTTGTACATAGGAGCAGTATTATAGTAGTTATTTCCTTGTACATAGGAGCAGTATTATAGTAGTTATATTCTTGTACATAGGAGCAGTATCATAGTAGTTGTATTCTTGTACATAGGAGCAGTATTATAGTAGTTATATTCTTGTACATAGGAGCAGTATTATAGTAGTTATATTCTTGTACATAGGAGCCAGTATTACAGTACATAGGAGCAGTATTATAGTAGTTATATTCTTGTACATAGGAGCAGTATTATAGCAGTTATATTCTTGTACATAGGAGCAGTATTATAGTAGTAATATTCTTGTACAAAGGAGCAGTATTATAGTAGTTATATTCTTGTACATAGGAGCAGTATTATAGTAGTTATATTCTTGTACATAGGAGCCAGTATTACAGTACATAGGAGCAGTATTATAGTAGTTATATTCTTGTACATAGGAGCAGTATTATAGTAGTTATATTCTTGTACATAGGAGATAGTATTATAGTAGTTAAATTCTTGTACATAGGAGCAGTATTATAGTAGTTATATTCTTATACATAGGAGGCAGTATTATAGTAGTTATATTCTTATACATAGGAGGCAGTATTATAGTAGTTATATTCCTGTACATAGGAGCAGTATTATAGTAGTTATATTCTTGTACATAGGAGCAGTATTATAGTAGTTATATTCTTGTACATAGGAGCAGTATTATAGTAGTTATATTCTTGTACATAGGAGCAGTATTATAGCAGTTATATTCCTGTACACAGGAGGCAGTATTATAGTAGTTATATTCTTGTACACAGGGCAGTATTATAGTAGTTATATTCTTGAACATAGGAGGCAGTATTATAGTAGTTATATTCTTGTACATAGGAGCAGTATTATAGTAGTTATATTCTTGTACATAGGAGCCAGTATTACAGTACATAGGAGCAGTATTATAGTAGTTATATTCTTGTACATAGGAGATAGTATTATAGTAGTTATATTCTTGTACATAGGGGGCAGTATTATAGTAGTTATATTCTTGTACATAGGAGCAGTATTATAGTAGTTATATTCTTGTACATAGGAGATAGTATTATAGTAGTTATATTCTTGTACATAGGGGGCAGTATTATAGTAGTTATATTCTTGTACATAGGAGCAGTATTATAGTAGTTATATTCTTGTACATAGAAGATAGTATTATAGTAGTTATATTCTTGTACATAGGAACAGTATTCTAGTAGTTATATTCTTGTACATAGGAGGCAGTATTATAGTAGTTATATTCTTGTACATAGGAGGCAGTATTATAGTAGTTATATTCTTGTACATAGGAGCAGTATTATAGTAGTTATATTCTTGTACATAGGAGGCAGTATTATAGTAGTTATATTCATGTACATAGGAGGTAGTATTATAGTAGTTATCTTCTTGTACATAGGAGCAGTATTATATTAGTTATATTCTTGTACATAGGAGCAGTATTATAGTAGTTATATTCTTGTACATAGGAGCAGTATTATAGTAGTTATATTCTTGTACATAGGAGCAGTATTATAGTAGTTATATTCTTGTACATAGGAGCCAGTATTACAGTACATAGGAGCAGTATTATAGTAGTTATATTCTTGTACATAGGAGCAGTATTATAGTAGTTATATTCTTGTACATAGAATATAGTATTATAGTAGTTATATTCTTGTACATAGGAACAGTATTCTAGTAGTTATAATCTTGTACATAGGAGGCAGTATTATAGTAGTTATATTCTTGTACATAGGAGCAGTATTATAGTAGTTATATTCTTGTACATAGGAGGCAGCATTATAGTAGTTATATTCTTGTACATAGGAGCAGTATTATAGTAGTTATATTCTTGTACATAGGAGGCAGTATTATAGTAGTTATATTCATGTACATAGGAGGCAGTATTATAGCAGTTATATTCCTGTACACAGGAGGCAGTATTATAGTAGTTATATTCTTGTACACAGGGCAGTATTATAGTAGTTATATTCTTGAACATAGGAGGCAGTATTATAGTAGTTATATTCTTGTACATAGGAGCAGTATTATAGTAGTTATATTCTTGTACATAGGAGCCAGTATTACAGTACATAGGAGCAGTATTATAGTAGTTATATTCTTGTACATAGGAGATAGTATTATAGTAGTTATATTCTTGTACATAGGAGCAGTATTATAGTAGTTATATTCTTGTACATAGGAGATAGTATTATAGTAGTTATATTCTTGTACATAGGGGGCAGTATTATAGTAGTTATATTCTTGTACATAGGAGCAGTGTTATAGTAGTTATATTCTTGTACATAGGAGCAGTATTATAGTAGTTATATTCTTGTACATAGGAGCAGTATTATAGTAGTTATATTCTTATACATAGGAGGCAGTATTATAGTAGTTATATTCTTATACATAGGAGCAGTATTATAGTAGTTATCTTCTTGTACATAGGAGCAGTATTATAGTAGTTATATTCTTGTACATAGGAGCAGTATTATAGTAGTTATATTCTTGTACATAGGAGGCAGTATTATAGTAGTTATATTCTTGTACATAGGAGCAGTATTATAGTAGTTATATTCTTGTACATAGGAGCAGTATTATAGTAGTTATATTCTTGTACATAGGAGCAGTATCATAGTAGTTGTATTCTTGTACATAGGAGCAGTATTATAGTAGTTATATTCTTGTACATAGGAGCAGTATTATAGTAGTTATATTCTTGTACATAGGAGCCAGTATTACAGTACATAGGAGCAGTATTATAGTAATTATATTCTTGTACATAGGAGCAGTATTATAGTAGTTATATTCTTGTACATAGGAGCAGTATTATAGTAGTTATATTCTTGTACATAGGAGGCAGTATTATAGTAGTTATATTCTTGTACATAGAATATAGTATTATAGTAGTTATATTCTTGTACATAGGAACAGTATTCTAGTAGTTATAATCTTGTACATAGGAGGCAGTATTATAGTAGTTATATTCTTGTACATAGGAGCAGTATTATAGTAGTTATATTCTTGTACATAGGAGGCAGCATTATAGTAGTTATATTCTTGTACATAGGAGCAGTATTATAGTAGTTATATTCTTGTACATAGGAGGCAGTATTATAGTAGTTATATTCATGTACATAGGAGGCAGTATTATAGTAGTTATATTCATGTACATAGGAGGTAGTATTATAGTAGTTATCTTCTTGTACATAGGAGCAGTATTATAGTAGTTATATTCTTGTACATAGGAGCAGTATTATAGTAGTTATATTCTTGTACATAGGAGCAGTATTATAGTAGTTATATTCTTGTACATAGGAGCAGTATTATAGTAGTTATATTCTTGTACATAGGAGCCAGTATTACAGTACATAGGAGCAGTATTATAGTAGTTATATTCTTGTACATAGGAGCAGTATTATAGTAGTTATATTCTTGTACATAGGAGCAGTATTATAGTAATTATATTCTTGTATATAGGAGCAGTATTATAGTAATTATATTCTTGTATATAGGAGCAGTATTATAGTAGTTATATTCTTGTACATAATAGGAGCAGTATTATAGTAGTTATATTCTTGTACATAGGAGCAGTATTATAGTAGTTATATTCTTGTACATAGAAGATAGTATTATAGTAGTTATATTCTTGTACATAGGAACAGTATTCTAGTAGTTATATTCTTGTACATAAGAGCAGTATTATAGTAGTTATATTCTTGTACATAGGAGCAGTATTATAGTAGTTATATTCTTGTACATAGGAGCAGTATTATAGCAGTTATATTCCTGTACACAGGAGGCAGTATTATAGTAGTTATATTCTTGTACACAGGGCAGTATTATAGTAGTTATATTCTTGAACATAGGAGGCAGTATTATAGTAGTTATATTCTTGTACATAGGAGCAGTATTATAGTAGTTATATTCTTGTACATAGGAGCCAGTATTATAGTAGTTATATTCTTATACATAGGAGGCAGTATTATAGTAGTTATATTGTTGTACATAGGAGCAGTATTATAGTAGTTATATTCTTGTACATAGGAGCAGTATTATAGTAGTTATATTCTTGTACATAGGAGCAGTATTATAGTAGTTATATTCTTGTACATAGGAGCAGTATTATAGTAGTTATATTCTTGTACATATGAGCAGTATTATAGTAGTTATATTCTTGTACATAGGAGAAGTATTATAGTAGTTATATTCTTGTACATAGAAGGTAGTATTATAGTAGTTATATTCTTGTACATAGGAGCAGTATTATAGTAGTTATATTCTTGTACATAGGAGCAGTATTATAGTAGTTATATTCTTGTACATAGGAGGCAATTTTTATTGTGAAAACAAACCAAAAAAATACAATTAAAATACATTCTTACAAAAACAAAAAAATAACAGGCATTGTACACACAATGACTACTCAACTAGAATGACTATAGAATCATATTAAACTTAGAAAGTCCACATTTGCTGGGGAGGAAAAAGAAGAGAAAAAAAACACACAAAATAACATCATATTTTCTGTTTTAAACCAAAGACACATTTCTCCATAATTTCCTATTATTCGGGTTACTCTTTATCTCTAATGACTTAACCCACTGGAGCTCAGACATTATTTGGCTTACGGCTGTGGTGTGGTGGAATGGCTCATTGTGTATAGACACGCGGGTTCTCATGTGCCAATGGTAATATTTTATGACCGAAATGATCAGGTACATTGTCCCCCTGTCTACATTCCTATTTCTGGATGGAACAGCATAGATTATATCAGCATAAGTCAGGGACTGCAGTAATGGGATGTTTAGCTTTTGTGACACCTCTTCCCATATTCTCCTCCCACCCCTGCAGTCAGATATTAAGTGCTCCATCGTCTCCTCCTGCTGACAACCGAGAGGACAGTTCCTATCTGAAACACTTAAAAATTTCAGGTTACCCCTAACAAATAGCTTTCCATGTAATGACAACCAAGCTATGTCAAATAATTTGGCGGGGAGTCGATTCCCATTGAGGAGCTTCAGACTTTCTTGTAAAGTGCTAGTCACACAATCCCTCAAGACAAGTGGAGAACAAAAGTAAGCCCTACAGACCCTCACGTATAGATCTTTCCTTGGCTTACCCTCAATGTAGGACTTCTCTATCTTCCACCTTCTCACACACTTCAGCCAATAGTCCAGGTACTGGGGGAGGTAATCACTCGTCCATCGACCCCTCTTGAGACTGCCGCCTCGCACCCAAGACTCTGCAAAAGGCATTATCCAGTCCCTGATACTATTCACCCACAGGAAGCTGTTCTCTGAGTCCAGGCAACCAAAATTAACTTTTAGAAACATGGAGTCAAAGAACACCCTTGGATTCAGCATATCCAACCCACCCTCTCTCCTCTGTAGGTAGGTGATCCCTCTTTTTATCAGGTTCAACCTGTTCCCCCACAACAGTTGGAAGAACAGGCTAAAGAGCCTAGCGGAGAAAGATTCCGGCAAAGGAAAAACGACAGAGACATACAAGAAGACAGGGACCAGGTAAGTCTTCAACATTTTAACCCTTTCTCTATAGGTCAGCCTCCAGTTCTTCCATCGCTGAACCTTTGCATTTCCGGCTTCCAACTTCTCTTCCCAATTTAGTTTGGCGTTATCATTTCTCCCAAATTTGACCCCTATGATTTTAATATAGGTGGAGGCTCTCACAAATTGTGGCAGATCAAAGTCTGGATCACTGTCTGATATCCAGAGAGCTTGACTCTTCTCAAGGTTGACCAGAGACCCTGAGGCCTCCGAGTAACTTCTGATGGCCGCAGACAACATCTCCACCTCACGAGGCTCAGATATCACTACAGTCACATCATCCGCATAGGCAACAACACTCAGGGGCAGGCAATGGGGGACTGGCACCCCCTGAAAACCACACTCCTGCAGTGACCTCAAGAATGGGTCTAAGGCAAATACATACAGCAGCGGACTCAGTGGGCAACCCTGTCTCACCCCTGCCTCAACCCTGAAGGTATCACCCTGCCAACCATTGACCAGAGGAAAGCTCTCAGCCTCGCAATACAGAGTCTTCAGCCAATCGATGAATTGCCCCGGAATACCGTACTTTGACAAAGTGGCCCATAGATACTCATGATCTACTCTGTCAAAGGCTTTAGCCTGGTCAAGACTCACAACATATCTCCCACCCCTCAGGGCTTTACATCTCTCAAACATCTCCCTTATCAAGAGGACTGCTCCAGAGATGTTCCGCCCTTCTACTGTGCCAAACTGACAGCCTGACAACAGTGCTGAGGACAGACAAACTAATCTAGAAAACAGAATTTTTGCCAGAATCTTTCTGTCGACATTCAAGAGGGCAATCGGCCTCCAGTTCTTGATGTCACTCGGCTCTTTACCTTTGGACAGCAGAATCAGCGAGGACACTCTCATGGATGGAGGCATCAGGTGACTTTCTAGACAATTTGTATATACATCCACGAGGATTGGGGCCAAGAGGTCTCTGAATGTCCTATAGAATTCTGCTGTTATCCCATCTGGACCTGGTGCCTTCTTCAGATGTAACTTATCAATTGCCTCTTTAACCTCCGCCACCGTCAAATCTGCTGTCAAAGGAGAAAAGTCCAAATCATTAGTATCAGGGAGGGGAGTTGCCTCCAAGAATTGGGTCATCTTGTCTCTATCCAAAACCTTCCTCTGAAACAAGTCAGCATAGTAAGATCTCACTACCCCCAGCATACCCTCCCGAGATTCTTGCAAAACACCCTGGGGGTCAGTGAGACCGGTGACAGATTTATTTGCCACTCGCTCCCGGCAATTCTCAAAGGGATCAGGAGACCCTAAGGTCCCATAATCCCGTTCAAGAACCAGGGAGGTGTACCTGCTGTACTGATACTGCCTTATCTCAGATTTCAGCCGGTCTATCCTTTGTTGGTCATCCCCTCCCGCCGAATATAGTGACTCCAATTCTTTCCGCAGCTTGAGATACTGGCCGTACTTACTCTTCCCCTTTATAACTGACAGTCTCTTTAAGAGGGATCGGATCTCATCCTTGACATCCTCCCACCAGTCGGCCATATTGTCATAAAAGTCCACTCTCTCTAGCTGACTCTGTATAAGAGAGTGAACATGGCTCTGAACCGAAGGGTCTTCTAATAGACTGGAATTAAGTCTCCATAACCCTCTACCTGTCCCAGAACACTTTGTGACACCCAAACAGAAATATAAGGCCAGATGGTCTGAATAAGGGACGATCTTCTCATCTTTCTCACCAATGGTCTCTGTAGGACTCACCAGAGCTAAATCTATCCGACTTCTTCTTTCACCACAAAAATAAGTAAATTTTGGTTTCCGACCACCCTGCACAAACACATCTGACAACCCGGCCTGTTGAATAATTCTGTTTAAGACCTTGGAGTCCCTGGTAAGAGGCCTATTAGAGGACCTGTCCCAAGATGTCCTGGTGGCATTAAAATCTCCAGCCATGATGACAGGGATAGATGTGAAGAGATATGGCTTCACTTCATTATAAAGGTTAACCCTTTCAGTCACTGTCTGCGAACCATAGATATTTATAAGACGGAGCCTCCTACCCCGAATAGTAACTTCCAGAATTAGGCACCTTCCCATCAATACCTCTGTCAACCTATGTATAGTTACATCATTGGTGTTAAAGAGGATAGAGACCCCGGCACTTGGTTCTACAGCCAGTGACCAAAAGGATGTACCAGACCGCCATTCACGCTCGGCTTCCCGTAAGAGTCCTAAAGTATTCAAACGTGTCTCTTGTAAGAAAAAGACATCAGCATCAAGAGACCTTAGATGTTCATAAACCGCATGCCTGGTCCTCCTCACTCTGACACTGTTCACATTACTGGAGAACACTTTAAGGGTAAAGTCAGCCATCAAAGCAAAGCAAAGCACAAGAAGCAGAGATATTCCCCCCATCATCATGGATCTGAGTCTGAGCCCACCTGCCGACCACCTGTCTCCATGTCTGATTCGGACAGACGTTTAGCTCGCGGGGGTTTCCTTTTTGTGGGGGGATCGCCCTCTTGGTCCTCATTAAATTCATCTACCACCCTCTTTAACTCTCTCTCCATCTCTTCCTCAGCGTCTGACTCTGATAGGACACCGTACCTATTTGTGATAGTCATGACACCTGACCCGGGGTCTACTTTCTTTTTGGAAGGTTTTTGGACAGTGGTCCATTCCCCCTCAGGCTTACGGCTGGTTTTGTCCTTCTTCCGTTTCTTCTGCGGATTTATTGATGCTGGGGCAGAAGACGACGTGCCCACAACCTGCTCAGTGACCTCCCCGTTCCCCTCAGTGACTCCTGGCTGGGACTGGTCAGACACTATGTCACCTATGTTGTCACCCATGTTGTGCTGAGGCTCGGGCGGTGTCACTGCTGACCCTGACAACAGCGTCTCCTCCTCTAGGTCATCTGCCACTTCCAGCAAGTCCTCATCAGGGAAGTCCTTACAAACATTATGCCAGGCGTCTGGACAGTCCCTGTGCGAGTGACCGATCCTACCACAGAGGTTGCACCGGATGTTCTGGCAGGTGGCGCTGACATGGCCGATCTCCCCGCATAAGTTGCATTTTACCAGGGTGCACACACTCGCAATATGACCGGCCTTTCCGCATTTAAAACATTTTCTAGGCTGACCCGCATAGAAGCATACCCCTTTCTCCCGGCCAATAAAGAATGAGTTGGGCAGATGTTGGGTGATGTTGTTAACCTGCCGTAACTTTACCAGGACCTTCCACCCCCCAGTCCATATGCCATCCTCGTCCCTGGTCTTGGTCAGATCTGACATTAGGTCACAGTGTCTTTTTAGCCACACAACAATATCCTGGTGTGGTACCGACTCGTTCCAGAATATTATGGTGACGTTTGCTGTGTCCGGTCTAGAGATGGGGATGAGGCTGAACTTATTCCAGTCATCAGCATCTCTCACCCGGGCGAAATGAGAACAGAAGCGGTCCAGGTCAGACATGAGTTTAAAACTGACGTCATACCCCTGCCTGTCAGGAAGGTTTATCACTGCCAGGATGTTAGATGGCAGGAAACCCATTTGGTGGCACAGAAGTTCTCGGACCACAAACCTCCTGTCAGGCAACTCCTCCTTGGCCCCTCTATGTTTGAACCTGACCACGTTCCTCCTCTTAAAAGCCTGACCTGTATAGTTTACATTAGACCTGAAGGATGGTGACCCACGGCTCCAGGCATTACCAGAGGAGACACCACCAGTTCCACCCTCCTGCTGTACTTGGGGGCGCTGTGGTGGCTGCTGACTGCCTGCACTATGGGGGTCTGACACTCCTGGTGTAACTAAAGGGGGAAAGTGCTGTGCATCAGACTGTACAGCCCCCTCCCCACCATCATCCTCAATACTCTGCGGGTCACAAGCCTCTGAAGGCTGATCTAATGGTGGACCTGACTCTAGAGATGACCCCAAATCCCACACACACTGTGAAGCGCTCCCCTCTGCAGAAACATCATCAGTAACATCACATACAGTCATATCAATGCAGTCACTAGCAGTATGATCCTGCTCTACAGAGCCCCGACAGTCCTGCTGAGCCATGACCTGTGAGCGCTCTGCTGCACTGCTGCCTTCAGGCGAGAGTCCACAGTCCTGCTGCTCTCTACTGCCCCCCAGCGCTTGTGGTGACTGCACTGCTACTGCAGAGTTACCTTCAGGCGAGAGTCCACAGTCCTGCTGCTCTCTACTGCCCCCCAGGGCTAGTGGTGACTGCACTGCTACTGCAGAGTTACCTTCTGGCGAGAGTCCACAGTCCTGCTGCTCTCTACTGCCCCCCAGGGCTTGTGGTGACTGCACTGCTACTGCAGAGTTACCTTCAGGCAAGAGTCCACAGTCCTGCTGCTCTCTACTGCCCCCCAGGGCTTGTGGTGACTGCACTGCTACTGCAGAGTTACCTTCAGGCAAGAGTCCACAGTCCTGCTGCTCTCTACTGCCCCCCAGGGCTAGTGGTGACTGCACTGCTACTGCAGAGTTACCTTCAGGCAAGAGTCCACAGTCCTGCTGCTCTCTACTGCCCCCCAGGGCTTGTGGTGACTGCACTGCTACTGCAGAGTTACCTTCTGGTTTGAGTCCATAGTCCTGCTTCACATCACAAACTGCTGGGACTTGTGGTACCTTTTGAGGAGTCTCTGCAGGTCTTTGCTGTTGCTGGACACTTTCTCCCACTTCTCTGTACAAATTCCCTTTCTCAAAAGGGAAGCTGGCTGGTCTGAGGACTGGTCTTGCACAGGCCTGCTGGGTGTCATCTGGACAGGTTGGAGACTTGGGTATAGATGGAGATTGTTCTGGTGCAGGTCTTCCCCCATGTCCCTCAAGTCTTTGCTGGTTCCTGAAGGATTCAGCGACTGGTCCCATCTGCTCCAGTACAGCCTCCATGTCCTGCACAGTGTCAGCGAGCTGCACAGCGAGGGAGCTCAGCTTCTTGTCGTGGACAACCTGATTGTTGGGGTTTGCTGCCTTTAGCTTATAGACACAATCTATCTGTTTCTGCAGCTGTAGTTTTGTTCTTTTTAATGTCTCCAGTCTCTTGACCAGAGCTGGGATCCGCTCGGCCAGACATAGTTCTGGTGCACGCTGAGTATTGGGGGGTTGTGTACTCACAGAATGGTTCCTTACAGGCGTCCCTCTGCTTGGTCCTTGCACTGGACTTGGTGCAGCCGTGGTCACTGCTGCGAGGTCACTATCTCCAGATTGGGGACTGGGCCCCTGGTTCTTCCCAGTGACTGCACTTGTGGCCCCATGAAGCCTTCCTTCAGTATTCCCTCTGGTCTCATCTGTCGGGTTGGCGACTTTTGCGCTGTTCCCACTCCCGTAACGTGTGCGGTCAGACCGCATGAGGACAGGCTGCTGCAGATTCTCCTGCATGGTCTGCTTCTCCAGGGAAGTTCTCCTCTGTCTGCCTGCGGGTGGGGTGGATTGCACACCTGCAGCCATGGTCTTACTCAGTGATGTTTCCTTCTTTACTTCCAACATTTTCTTTTCATCTTTGCTTCCTGCTGCACTGGGACTGGCAACACTTGGAACATTCCTTCCTTCCAAAGAAACTTTTGGATAATTATCCATAGTGTGAGAAGACTGGGAATTATTTCCCAGAATAGGCCTTGGAGCCTGGGCCTTGCTTGGGGAGCATCCCCACCCAGAGTGGCCCCGCCCTGGGCTTTCTCCAGACATCCAAAGCCTCAGGAGAGCTACTGACACACGTCCTCACAGCTAGGAGGCAGTATTATAGTAGTTATATTCTTGTACATAGGAGGCAGTATTATAGTAGTTATATTCTTGTACATAGGAGCAGTATTATAGTAGTTATATTCTTGTATATAGGAGCAGTATTATAGTAGTTATATTCTTGTACATAGGAGGCAGTATTATAGTAGTTATATTCTTGTACATAGAAGCAGTATTATAGTAGTTATATTCTTGTACATAGGAGCAGTATTATAGTAGTTATATTCTTGTACATAGGAGCAGTATTATAGTAGTTATATTCTTGTACATAGGAGGCAGTATTATAGTAGTTATATTCTTGTACATAGGAGGCAGTATTATAGTAGTTATATTCTTGTAAATAGGAGCAGCATTATAGTAGTTATATTCTTATACATAGGAGGCAGTATTATAGTAGTTATATTCTTGTACATAGGAGCAGTATTATAGTAGTTATATTCTTGTACATAGGAGGCAGTATTATAGTAGTTATATTCTTGTACATAGGAGCAGTATTATAGTAGTTATATTCTTGTACATAGGAGGCAGTATTATAGTAGTTATATTCTTGTACATAGAAGCAGTATTATAGTAGTTATATTCTTGTACATAGGAGCAGTATTATAGTAGTTATATTCTTGTACATAGGAGCAGCATTATAGTAGTTATATTCTTGTACATAGGAGGCAGTATTATAGTAGTTATATTCTTGTACATAGGAGGCAGTATTATAGTAGTTATATTCTTGTACATAGGAGCAGCATTATAGTAGTTATATTCTTATACATAGGAGGCAGTATTATAGTAGTTATATTCTTGTACATAGGAGCAGTATTATAGTAGTTATATTCTTGTACATAGGAGCAGTATTATAGTAGTTATATTCTTGTACATAGGAGGCAGTATTATAGTAGTTATATTCTTGTACATAGGAGCAGTATTATAGTAGTTATATTCTTGTACATAGGAGGCAGTATTATAGTAGTTATATTCTTGTACATAGGAGGCAGTATTATAGTAGTTATATTCTTGTACATAGGAGCAGTATTATAGTAGTTATATTCCTGCACATAGAAGCAGTATTATAGTAGTTATATTCTTGTACATAGGAGCAGTATTATAGTAGTTATATTCTTGTACATAGGAGCAGCATTATAGTAGTTATATTCTTATACATAGGAGCAGTATTATAGTAGTTATATTCTTGTACATAGGAGGCAGTATTATAGTAGTTATATTCTTGTACATAGGGAGCAGTATTATAGTAGTTATATTCTTGTACATAGGGAGCAGTATTATAGTAGTTATATTCTTGTACAGAGGAGCAGTATTATATTAGTTATATTCTTGTACATAGGAGCAGTATTATAGTAGTTATATTCTTGTACATAGGAGCAGTATTATATTAGTTATATTCTTGTACATAGGATGCAGTATTATAGTAGTTATATTCTTGTACATAGGAGCAGTATTATAGTAGTTATATTCTTGTACATAGGAGCAGTATTATAGTAGTTATATTCTTGTACATAGGAGCAGTATTATAGTAGTTATATTCTTGTACATAGGAGCAGTATTATAGTAGTTATATTCTTGTACATAGGGAGCAGTATTATAGTAGTTATATTCTTGTACAGAGGAGCAGTATTATATTAGTTATATTCTTGTACATAGGAGCAGTATTATAGTAGTTATATTCTTGTACATAGGAGCAGTATTATATTAGTTATATTCTTGTACATAGGATGCAGTATTATAGTAGTTATATTCTTGTACATAGGAGCAGTATTATAGTAGTTATATTCTTGTACATAGGAGCAGTATTATAGTAGTTATATTCTTGTACATAGGAGCAGTATTATAGTAGTTATATTCTTGTACATAGGAGCAGTATTATAGTAGTTATATTCTTGTACATAGGAGCAGTATTATAGTAGTTATATTCTTGTACATAGGAGGCAGTATTATAGTAGTTATATTCTTGTACATAGGAGGCAGTATTATAGTAGTTATATTCTTGTACATAGGAGCAGTATTATAGTAGTTATATTCTTGTACATAGGAGGCAGTATTATAGTAGTTATATTCTTGTACATAGGAGGCAGTATTATAGTAGTTATATTCTTGTACATAGGAGGCAGTATTATAGTAGTTATATTCTTGTACATAGGAGCAGTATTATAGTAGTTATATTCTTGTATATAGGAGGCAGTATTATAGTAGTTATATTCTTGTACATAGGGGCAGTATTATAGTAGTTATATTCTTGTACATAGGAGCAGTATTATAGTAGTTATATTCTTGTACATAGCAGCAGTATTATAGTAGTTATATTCTTGTATATAGGAGCAATATTATATTAGTTATAGTTTTGTACATAGGAGCAGTATTATAGTAGTTATATTCTTGAACATAAGGGGCAGTATTATAGTAATTGTTAAATGTATTTCCACACTGTGCTTAACTATTAAAGGGGTTGTCCACTTTATTTGTAGTGATGACCTCCCCTAAGGGTAGGTCATCAATCTCAGATTGACGGGGTGCCGACTTCCAGCACCCCCGCTGATCAGCTGTTTGACGAAACTGCCCTCTCTTCATTGTTTACCTGCTCGACGTCACAACCGCAACAGTGAGTCGGTGTAATTACATCTCAGCTATCCCATTTAAATGTCTCACCTCTGTTTTGGACTTTGAGGACAGGAGCAGCGAGGCAGGAGATGGAGAGAGAGGGCTTTCTGGTAGAAGGTAGCATGGAGTGGGTAAAAGAAGTTGTGACGTCACTGGTCAAATGTTGCCTACGGTTAGATAGTAGGAGGTATTATAGATATAGTGTGTACAGATAGGTAGTATATACAGCATGTACTGATATGTGAGGTACGAGGTATAAATTACACCTCGTACCTTACATATCAGTCAGTACACTGCTGTATATACTACATATCTTTGTCTATTATACCTCATGCCTCACATATCAGTACACTTTTGCATATACTATATTTCTGTACCCACGGCATCTATTATACCGTATATATATATATACAATGGATCTAAAAAGTCTACTGTCCCCTGTTAAAATGTCAGGTTTCTGTGATGTAAAAAAATGAGACAAAGACAAGGAATGGCTTCACCAGAAGAAGATTCAAGTTTTGGAATGGCCCAGCCAGAGCCCAGACCTGAATCCGATTGACAATCTGTAGGGTGATCTGAAGAGAGCTGTGCACAGGAGATGCCCTCGCAATCTGACAGACTTGGAGTATTTTTGTAAAGAAGAGTGGGCAAATCTTGCCAAGTCAAAATGTGACATGCTGATAGACTCATACCCAAAAAGACTGAATGCTGTAATAAAATCAAAAGGTGCTTCAACAAAGTATTAGTTTAAGGGTGTGCACACTTATGCAACCATATTATTTTATTTTTATATTTTTTCTTCCCTCTACCTAAAAGATTTCAGTTTGTTTTTGAATTGAGTTGTACAGTTTATAGGTCACATTAAAGGTGGAAAAAGTTCTGAAATGATTTATCTTTGTCTCATTTTTTAACAGGGGTGAGTAAACTTTTTATATCCACTGTATATATATATATATATATACTGTATATATAGTATACACAGCAGTGTACTGATATGTGAGCTACAAATGTAATAGATGCAGTGTGTACAGGTATATAGTATATACAGCAGTGTACTGATATGTGAGGTACGGGGTATAATATATGCAGTGTGTACAGATATATAGTATATACAGCAGTGTACTGATATGTGAGGTACGAGGTATAATATATGCAGTGTGTACAGATATATACTATATATATATAGGTGTACAGATATAGGGGGTCATTAATTAAGGCCGGTGCAGGCCTCTCCATAATTTTGGTGCATCCAGCGCCACTTCTAAATGTAAGCCAGCTTCCTTCCTGTCTTACATTTAGACCTTTTTCTACACCTAAAACAGGCGTAGGAAATGATAACTGAGACGGACCTGCCGGCCGCCCCCTTCCCCTTCCATGCCACATCCACTTTTTAGACCTTGCATCAGCGAAAAGTCTCATATTGTGGCGCAATTACCATCGTGCCACAATCTGTGCCTTAAATATGCCTAATATAGGAGTACGTCAGCTTCATAAATGACCCCCATATAGTCTATGTGTATACAGTACGGAGGTTGTTTTTAATCCTTGTGTGCGGATTTTGGGCCATTAATAAATTGGTTCCTCTGCTTTCACCTCCGGAGCAGTGACACCTGGAAGTGCAGACATTGTGCCACTAGAAGAAATGTCTGAACCCTCGCAGGTGAAGAATTCTTGCTGATGAGACAAATCAATTTGTTAAAATCAAGTCACTTATCCTATCTATCTATTTTATGCACTTATGTAGTGCTGACATATTCCGCAGCGCTTTGCAGACATTAGTATCCAGGTGTCCCCTATGGGATCCTATCAGTCTGTCTTTGGAGTGTGGGAGGAAACCCGCACAAACACAGGGAGGACCTACAAACTCCATACAGATGTTGTCCTTGGTCGGATTTGAACCTAGGACCCCAGCACTGCAAGGCACCAGTGCTAACCACTGAGCCACCGTGCTGCTATCTATCTATCTATCTATCTATCTATCTATCCATCCATCCATCCATCCATCCATCCATCCATCTATCTATCCAGGGGCGTCTTTAACAAGGGGCAAAAGGGGCAGCTGCCCCTGGCCCAGTTGCTCCTGGGAGGCCCAAGGCAGCTGCCTCTTGAGCCCTGCTGGCCACTGCCCCGGGTGTCAGGCTGTCAGCTACACAGGGGGGTGCTGCCATGCCTACTTGCGTGCGGGCACTCCAGGCAGCGAACTGTGAGAGCTGTGATTCTCTTGGGAGAAAGGACCTTAGATGACATCATCACCATGTGACCAGTAACATAGCGATATTACTGGTCACATGGCTGTGAGGTAATTAAAGGTCCTTTCTCTTTACCAGGAGTGTTGATGCAGGAGAAGTTTGCCATAATTGTGGAGCTTTTTGTGGAGCTTGTGGAGCAGGAAAAGGTGACAGGGGCTGTTATGCTAATATACTGTAAGCTACTGTATAGTGGGGTGCTAAATAGTGTGGGGTGCTGTATACTGTGGGGGGCTGTGTATTGTGGGGTGCTATACTGCTCTACTGTGGGGTGCTGTATACTATGGGGTGCTGTATACTGTGGAGTGCTGTATATTGTGGAGTGCTATATTGCTTGCTCTACTGTGTACTGTGGGCTCCTGTATACTGTGGGGTGTTGCATATTGTGGGGTACTATACTGCTCTACTGTATATTGTGGGGTGCTGTATATTGTGGAGTGCTCTACTGCTCTACTGTATACTGTGGGGTGCTGTATACTGTGGGGTGCTGTATACTGTATACTGTGGGGTGCTGTATATTGTGAGGTGCTATACTGCTCTACTGTATACTGAGGGGTGCTGTATACTGTGGGGTGCTGTATATTGTGGGGTGCTGTATACTGTGGGGTGCTGTATATTGTGGAGTGCTATACTGCTCTACTACGGTATATACTGTGGGGTGCTGTATACTGTATACTGTGGGGTGCTGTATATTGTGGGGTGCTATACTGCTCCACTGTATACTGTGGGGTGCTGTATACTGTGGGGTGCTGTATATTGTGGGGTGATGTATACTATGGGGTGCTGTATATTGCGGAGTGCTATACTGCTCTACTGTATACTGTGGGGTTCTGTATACTGTGGGGTTCTGTATATTGTGGGGTGCTATACTGCTCTACTGTATACTGTGGGGTGGCTGTATACTGTGGGGTGCTGTATATTGTGGGTGCTGTATACTGTGGGGTGCTGTATATTGTGGGTGCTATACTGCTCTACTGTATACTGTGGGGTGCTATACTGCTCTACTGTATACTGTGGGGTGCTGTATACTGTGTGGTGCTGTATTTTGTGGGGTGCTATGCAGCTCTACTATATACTGTGGGGTGCTGTATACTGTGTGGTGCTGTATACTGTATACTGTGGGGTGCTGTATACTATAGGGTGCTATACTGCATACTGTGGGGTGCTGGGGTGCACTGTAACGCTAGGGTGAGCCGAGCCCCGGTCTCCTTCCTGCAGAGCGGTGCCCACTTCCAGCCTGAGCCCAGCTGCCCAGAGCACTGATCCTGAGCCGCTGGAGTCTTCAGAACTGGAAGTATTTACAGTAATTCACTGAACTCTACCAGGTGTGTGGATTTTTTGTGTGTGTTGTGGTGGAGGGCGTGATTGCATGCTAGGGTGGGGGAACGCGGGATCCAGGGGGCCCAAGTAAATTTTTGCCCAGGGTCCAATCAATATTAAAGATGGCCCTGTATATATCTTCTATCTATCTATCTATCTATCTATCTATCTATCTATCTACAGTACCACACAGAAGTGAATACACCCCTCTCATTTTGGTAAATATTTTATTCTATCTTTTGATGAAACAGCACTGAAGATCTGACCCTTTGCTACAATGTAAAGTAGTCAGTGTACGGCTTGTATAACAGTGTACATTGGGTGTGCCCTCAAAATAACTCAACACACAGCCATTAATGTCTAAATCGCTGGCAACAATAGTGAGGACACCCCTAAGTGAACATGGCCAAATTGTGCCCAATTAGCCTTCTTGCCTCCCCGGTGTCATGTGACTCGTTAGTGCTACAAGGTCTCAGGTGTGTTACATTTGGTGTTATCGCTCTTACACTCTCTCTTACTGGTCACTGGAAGTTCAACATGGCTCCTCATGGCAAAGAACTCTGAAAAAAATGAGTTCTTGCTCTACATAAAGATGGCCAAGGATATGAGAAGATTGCCAACACCCTGAAACTGAGCTGCAGCACGGTGGCCAAGACCATACAGCAGTTTAACAAGACAGGTTCCACTCAGAGCAGGCCTCGCCATGGTCGACCAAAGAAGTTGAGTGCACGTGCTCAGCGTCATATCCAGAGGTTGTATGAGTGCTGCCAGCATTGCTGCAGAGGTTACAGGGGTGGGGGTGAGGGGTTAACCTGTCAGTGCTCAGACCATACACCGCACACTGCATCACATTGGTCTGCATGGCTGTCATCCTAGAAAGAGAAGCCTTTTCTCGAGAAGATGCACGAGAAAGCCCACAAACAGTTTGCTGAAGACAAACAGACTAAGGACATGGATTACTGAAACCATGTCCTGTGGTCTGATGAGACCGAGATAAACGTATTTATTTCAGATGGTGTCAAGCGTGTGTGGCGGCAACCAGGTGAGGAGCACAAAGACAAGTGTGTCCAGCCTACAGTCAAGTATGGTGGTGGGAGTGTCATGGTTTGGGGCTTACTGAGTACTGTCGGCTGTGGGGAGCTACAGAACATTGAGGGAACCATGAATGCCAACATGTCCTGTGACATACTGAAGCAGAACATGATCCCCTAAAACTGGACCGCAGGGAAGTATTCCAACATGATACCGACCCCAAACACAACTCCAAGACGACCACTGCCTTACTAAAGAAACTGAGGGCAAGGCCTCCTGCACACGACCGTATGGCTTTTTCAGTGTTTTGCAGTCCGTTTTTCACGGATCCGTTGTTCCGTTTATTGTTTCCGTTGTGTTTCCGTTTCTGTTCCGTTTTTCCGTTCCGTTTTTCCGTATGGCATATACAGTATACAGTAATTACATAGATAAAATTGGGCTGGGCATAACATTTTCAATAGATGGTTCCGCAAAAAACGGAACGGAAACGGAAGACATACGGATTCATTTCCGTATGTGTTCCGTTTTTTTGCGGACCCATTGACTTGAATGGAGCCACGGAACGTGATTTGCGGGCAATAATAGGACATGTTCTATGTTAAAACTGAACGGAAAATTGGAAATACGGAAACGGAATGCATACGGAGTACATTCAATTTTTTTTGCGGAACCATTGAAATGAATGGTCCCGTATACAGAACGCAAAAAACGGCCAGTAAATGGGGAAAAAAAACGGTCGGGTGCAGGAGGCCTAAAGGTGCTGGACTGGCCAAGCATGTCTCCAGACCTAAACCCTATTAAGCAGCTGTGGGGCCTCCTCAAACAGAAGGTGGAGGAGCGCAAGGTCTCTAACATCCACCAGCTCCGTGATGTCATGGTGGAGGAGTGGAAAAGGATTCCAGTGGTAACCTGTGAAGATCTACTGAACTCCATGCCCAAGAGATTTATTGAGTTCTTTGGAGGGCACACTAAATTGACACCGTTATATAAGTGTAACACCCCAGAGTGGTGTTACCACTTCTGCACCTTGCTACTATCTTTTATGGTCTAACCTGTATGTCACCTATATATTTATTTCCAGGTCCCTCAACACTGTGCATTTATAATAATGTTATGTAACTGTTCATGTAATGTGCCTGGAGGTTCACCAGCAGGTGGCAGCAAACACTGCAGAGCTATAGTTAGATAGAATGGAACTCATCATTCCTGTCTCCCCCCCCTCCCCCTTTGGTCAGAAGTGGACCAGTCCTGCTTGCTAACTGAAGGAGATGGGGCAGTTGTGGTTGAGACTCCATGTTGGAGCTGCCAGGATTCTAACCTATTCTTTGGCTGAAGATAATTCAGACGAAAAAGTCAAGTGCAGCATAAAGAAGAAGCCAAGTTACCAAGTCAGCTTGTCAGTACAGCAGAGTGAGAGAAGGATTGAGCAAAGTTGAGTTTGCCTGCCAGTTTAATGCTAAAGCCTGCTGGAACCAAGACAAAGCCTGAAACTGTTTGAAGAAAGGTTTATTCAAGTAAAGCTGCCATTGAACTTCATCTCAAGGACTGGACTCAAGTTATTTCTTCAAATCCCTCAATTATTCCCCCTATGTATTGCTTCCGAGCCAAAGCCTGGGGTCCAGTCGTATCCAGGTAGGAGCACCGTGACACACATAAAGAGACATTTTAGGCCGCAACATACAACTCTGCATTTTCTTCCACCTGGGACACGCGTTATAGAGAGGGCCCTAGGGGGAGGCGCCCATTGCACAAGCTGTAAACTGACTACTTTACATTGTATCAAAGTGTCAGATCTTCAGTGCTGTCCCATGAAAAGATAGAATAAAAGATTTACAAAAATGTGAGGGTTGGACCGTGTATTCACTTTTGTAAGATACTCTATCTATCTATCTATCTATCTATCTATCTATCTAATATCTATCTAATATCTATCTATCTATTATCTATCTATCTATCTAATATCTATCTATTATCTATCTATCTATCTATCTATCTATCTATCTATCTATCTATCTATCTATCTATCTATCTATCTATCTCATATCTATCTATCTATCTAATATCTATTTATCTCCTATCTATCTATCTATCTATCTATCTATCTATCTATCTATCTATCTATCTATCTCATATCTATATCTATATCTATCTCATATCTATCTATCTATTATCTATCTATCTATCTATCTATCTATCTATCTATCTAATATCTATCTATCTAAAATCTATCTATTATCTATCTATCTATCTATCTATCTATCTATCTATTATCTATCTATCTCATATCTATCTATCTATCTATCTATCTATCTATCTATCTATCTATCTATCTAATATCTATCTATCTAATATCTATCTATCTAATATCTATCTATCTATCTATCTATCTATCTATCTATTATCTATCTATCTCTATTATCTATCTCTATTATCTATCTATCTATCTATCTATTATCTATTATCTATCTATCTATCTATGTCATGTCTATTATCTGTCTCACTATATATCACTAGCGATGAGCGAATCGAATCCCACGAAGTGGAATTCAATCCGAATTTTAGGATAAATTCGATTTCCCTAGAAGCTGCATTTCCTCGTTCTTCTTGTCAGCGAATCGATTTAACCTGAAATAGTATAAAAAAAACAAAAAAATTCTAACTTCCCTGCTCCATTTGCTCGAGACGGGCCGCCAGCCTAGCCGGCGTGTTGACGTAATCTCGTGCCGCACAGGATTTCGGCTGAGATCTTCAAGCAAGATGCCGGCGGCCGGCCTGTCGCGAGCAAATGGAGGCGGTAAGTTTGATTTAATTTTTTTTTTTATTGTTAATTTTACACTCATCATGTATGAACGCAGCATCTGAGGGGTACAACGATGGGGGCGGCGCTATCGCTGCTCCCTGCCATTGCACCCGCTACTTACAAAAAGAAATGCGCTTCGTGATGAAGTAATTCGGCACAAAGTGAATTTGTTTGTGAAATTCGGCGAATCAGCCGAATCGAACTTTTAAGAAATTGGCTTATCTCTTTATCTCCTTCTGTCTATCTCATTATCTATCTGTACGTCCATCTCTCTATTCATCTATCATGTTTTTATCCCAGCATTTTTCATGTATTTTACCAGTAACAAAAATGACTTTTCAGGTTTTCTGCTTTTTAAAATCCGTTCCGTCAGATCACGTCCTGTTTCTTCCTGTAACTACTGTACCCAAAATTCCCCGGCGCCTGCTGCCGTCCCTGTCACACTGTAAGGTTATTTCGGATGCTGCAGTAAGGGGACAGAAATACCCAGAAAAGTGGAGCTGCTCTATAATTGGAGCGAGTTGTCCCTGTGTCTCCCATGGTGGCTTCTGAAACTCTATCTCCTGCCTCCCGGCCGCCCCTCCTCTGTGCAGCAGCTCAGCCTCCCTCGTCTGCCCCACACTTCTCCCTGCACTGAAGCCACCGTCCATTGCCCCTGCACCAGCTTCAGGATCATTGTCCTGGCAGCAGCCACCAACCAACTCTGGAATTCCATTTATGTTTGGTGGCTTCTCTGCCCACCTCGTCTTCTCGCCTCTCCTGGGATTTTGGGATGTAGTTTGATCAACTTTTTGCACTTTGTTGCTGAGACTGAACTTATCTGGAAAGCTGAGAGAGAGGTGGCATCTCTGCCTGGTGCATCTCTGCCTGGTGCATCTCTGCCCGGTGTATCTCTGCCCGGTGGGTGCATCTCTGCCTGGTTTATCTCTGCCCGGTGCATCTCTGCCTGGTTTATCTCTGCCCGGTGCATCTCTGCCTGGTTTATCTCTGCCTGGTGCATCTCTGCCTGGTGCATCTCTGCCTGGTGCATCTCTGCCTGGTGTATCTCTGCCCGGTGGGTGCATCTCTGCCTGGTGTATCTCTGCCCAGTGGGTGCATCTCTGCCCGGTGCATCTCTGCCCGGTGGGTGTATCTCTGCCTGGTGCATCTCTGCCCGGTGTATCTCTGCCCGGTGGGTGCATCTCTGCCTGGTTTATCTCTGCCCGGTGCATCTCTGCCTGGTGCATCTTTGCCCGGTGTATCTCTGCCCGGTGGGTGCATCTCTGCCCGGTGGGTGCATCTCTGCCTGGTGTATCTCTGCCTGGTCTATCTCTGCCCGGTCTTTCTCTGCCCGGTCAATCTCTGCCCGGTGCCCGTCTGACTCTGGTGCTCCTGGATGAATTTCTACTAGGTATGTAAAGTTATTTATCTGCAATGTGTTGTATCTGATATGTGGTGCCGACATGTGCCATAGCGCGGTACATAAACATACTGCCATCAGTTCCCCTCGCCAGAAGAGCTCACAATCTATTCTCCCGTTCAGTTTCATATGGGACTAGTCTGCTAGAAGTTTCTTGTAACTTCCACCTGTCTTTGTACTGCATGTGGCTTTGGCATAAGGGGAGGGGGCAAATAAATATAATACATGGCAGATGTAGTAGAGCTGACTGTGTCTTATGGCTCAACAACAAGTTTACAGATCAACCGAATGTTACTAAGGTGCGCAAATAACCCATTCAGCTCTGCTACATGACAGCGGTAACTGTAGAAAAGCTCTAATACTACAAAAGACAGAGGATGACACTCGGGCAATTTTGTGACCTTGCACTCGGTCAACTCTGCTAAATTTTGTTATATGAGAAATGAATGAGGTTGTCTCACCACGCTAGGATATGCCCCCAATGTCTGATAGACGCGAGTCCCACCTCTGGGACCCGCACCTGTCTATAGAACGGTAGCACACATTGTGAAGCAGGGCGCACTGCGCATGCGCGGCCGCCCTCCATTCATTCCTATGGGAGCGCCGAAAATAGCCGAGCTGGAGGCTTGGCTATTTCCGGCAGTTCGATTGAAATGAATGGGAAGCGCACCCCGCCAAAGCGCAGCCTCCGCTCCTTTCACTTCTATGGAGCTGACGGAAATACCCAAGCCAGAGCTCAGCTATTTTCGATGCACCCATTGAAATGAATCAAGGGTGACTGTTCAAGCGCAGTGCGCCTCCTTCAATTTGCCGGCTCCGTTCTACAGATGGGTGTGGGTCACATATTGGGGGCTTATCCTAGCAATATGCCCCCAATGTCTGAGGTGAGACAACCCCTTTAGGATTATTGTTAGTGTTGAGCGAACTTCTGTTTTAAGTTCGGCGTCTAAAGTTCGGCTTCCGGTTAGCGGAGAATCCCGATATGGATTCTGAATTCCGTTGTGGTCCGTGGTAGCGGAATCAATAATGGCCGATTATTGATTCCGCTACCACGGACCACAACGGAATTCGGAATCCATATCGGGATTCTCCGCTAACCGGAAGCCGAACTTTAGACGCCGAACTTAAAACAGAAGTTCGCTCAACACTAATTATTGTGCAATGGAAAGCAAGGACTTGATGATCGGAGCTTTGTAATGGGCGTCAAAAAAATAGGACCTGTTATATTTTTGGTGGTTTTCATGGCCAGACGGACCCCACTGAAATAATTTTTAACAAATAGATGGTTACAAGGGGCCTTTCAGGGGAAAACTCGCATCATCCACGTGCACGAGCAGGGACACGCGCTCCTCACTAGATGCAGAAGGACCTGATGACATCACATGATCACGCTGGGAGCACAGGTCCTGCAGCATCCAGCGAGGAGCAAGTGTCCCCACGTGTGGATGAAATGAGTTTTTTTTTGGTCTGTACTACAGGGTGGGCCATTTATATGGATACACCTTAATAAAATGGGAATGGTTGGTGATATTAACTTCCTGTTTGTGGCACATTAGTATATGTGAGGGGGGAAACTTTTCAAGATGGGTGGTGACCATGGCGGCCATTTTGAAGTCGGCCATTTTGAATCCAACTTTTGTTTTTTCAATAGGAAGAGGGTCATGTGACACATCAAACTTATTGGGAATTTCACAAGAAAAACAATGGTGTGCTTGGTTTTAACGTAACTTTATTCTTTCATGAGTTATTTACAAGTTTATGACCACTTATAAAATGTGTTCAATGTGCTGCCCTCTTCTCCCACTCTTCACACACTGATAGCAACACCGCAGGAGAAATGCTAGCACAGGCTTCCAGTATCCGTAGTTTCAGGTGCTGCACATCTCGTATCTTCACAGCATAGACAATTGCCTTCAGATGACCCCAAAGATAAAAGTCTAAGGGGCTCAGATCGGGAGACCTTGGGGGCCATTCAACTGGCCCACGATGACCAATCCACTTTCCAGGAAACTGTTCATCTAGGAATGCTCGGACCTGACACCCATAATGTGGTGGTGCATGGGCATGGTCACATGCTCTGCTGCAGCCAATAACTGGTGACGTTGCCACAAGTGGCACATCACTGCTGAAGCCAGTTATCGGCTGCAGCAGAGCATGTGCAGCATTGGAGGTAAACACTACAGGGACTGGAAGTGGATATGCGGGAACCAGCACAAAGGACTGGAGAAGGTAAGTACAAATCTTCTATTACGGAGGGCAGGCTGTGGACATTAGATAAAATGTCTTCACTCCCGGAGAACCCCTTTAATGCTGCTTCTGCTCCAGCACATCATAATGTTCCAGCAGGAGGAGCTGAGCAAATGGATAGTTAGTTTTATGGGAAAACATTCAGTGTAAATCCTGCTCTTTCTGCACTTGATGTCCTACAGGGACGGCTGCCAGTCACTGAACTCCTAAGCCCAGAAAGAGCAGGAATTTAAAGGAACTATGCAATGACTAGAGGCCAAGCATTGCCTTTCTGGTCATCGCGTGAGAGGACCTATCCTGTAGTCACTTGCAGCAGGGCACTGACACATCCCAGCACCAGGAATTCAGCTTTTCATGTTGGCCCCCGTCAACACCTGCTGCAGTTTTATGTGCACAGCTCGAGGGGCCCACGGACGTTACTGATGTTATTTGTGTATGACTCCTTGCATTGTGTGTCATCTGCTGCTTGTAATGTGCTAAATAAGTCATCACTGTCGTGTATGATATATCCCTTACAGACAGTTTGGGAAAAGCAGTGTTGCAGTGTAAAGCATGATAAAAGTAGCACTTCTGATGAAACAGGACAATTTTAGACCACCTTAGACTCCCATAGACAATGCAGCTAAGCTGGAGTCAGTGATCATAGATGTGTCCTAATGGAATAGAGCTAAAATTCAGGCAATGTGGGCAGGGGCGGCATAAGAGTATCAAAGGCCCCGGGCTGTTTACCCATCTTGAGCCCTCTATTTACCCCGACCATCCCTCCTGTCACTTCTGCCCCACATTTTGTTTCCTGGTAAATATTTTAAAAAACTATTCTACATATATAATATAACACCCCCAGCCCCTCATAGTGTATAGTGTATAATACAACACAATATACAGTATATAATATAACATATATAATATAACACCCCCAGCCCCTCATAGTGTATAGTGTATAATACAACACAATATACAGTATATAATATAACATATATAATATAACACCCCACAGTATACAGTATATAACACCCCACAGTATACAGTATATAATATAACACCCCCAGCCCCTCATAGTGTATAGTGTATAATACAACACAATATACAGTATATAATATAACATATATAATATAACACCCCACAGTATACAGTATATAACACCCCACAGTATACAGTATATAATATAACACCCCCAGCCCCTCATAGTGTATAGTGTACAACACTCCACAGTGTGCAGTGTACAGTAAAACACCCCACAGTATACAGTATATAATACAACATATATAATATAACACCCCACAGTATACAGTATATAACACCCCACAATATATAATACAACACCCCACAGCATACAGTATATAATACAACACAGTATACAGTATATAATATAACACCCCACAGTATATAATACAACACCTCACAGTATACAATATATAATATAACATGCCACAGTATAGAGTATATAATATAACACCTCACAGTATACAGTATATAATAGAACACCCACAGCATACAGTATAACAGCCTTCAGTATACAGTATATAATATAACACCCCGCAGTATACAGTATATAATATAACACTCCACAGTATACAGTATAACACCCTGCAGTATACAGTATATAACACATCACAGTATATAATACAACACCCCACAGTATATAATACAACACCCCACAATATACAGTAAAAAACACCCCACAGTATATAACACTCCACAGTATACAGTATATAATATAACACCCCGCAGTATACAGTATATAATATAACACTCCACAGTATACAGTATATAATATAACACTCCACAGTATACAGTATAACACCCTGCAGTATACAGTATATAACACATCACAGTATATAATACAACACCCCACAGTATATAATACAACACCCCACAATATACAGTAAAAAACACCCCACAGTATATAACACTCCACAGTATACAGTATATAATATAACACCCACAGCATACAGTATAACAGCCTTCAGTATACAGTATATAATATAACACCCACAGCATACAGTAAAACACCCTGAAGTATACAGTGTATATAACACCTCTCAGTATACAGTATATAATATAACACCTCACAGTATACAATATAACACCCCAAAGTATACAGTATATAACACCCCACAGCATACACTATATAACACCCCAGAGTATACAGTATAATATAATACAACACCCCACAGCATACACTATATAACACCCCACAGTATACAGTATAACACCTCTCAGTATACAGTATATAATATAACACCCTACAGTATACAATATATAATACACCACACAGTGTACAATATATAACACCCCAAAGTATACAGTATATAACACGCCACAGTATACAGTATAACACCCCACAGTATACACTATATAATATAACACCCCACAGTATACAGTATATAACACCCTACAGAATACAGTATGACACCCCACAGTATACAGTATATAATACCCTACAGTATACAGTATAACACCCCAGTAACATACATATCTTACTAGTCGCATGGTGATGATGTCATCACAGGTCCTTTCCGCTATGAGCATCGCGCTCTCCTTCCTTGTAATGGGCATTTTGGGCAGTGATGGGCCCCACAGAAATATTGGGCTGGAGCTACAGACCCAAGCACCCCTATTTTAATCCACTGCTAAATGTGGGAGGAAATGAATGGCGCATGAGCATCACATGGATCCGCTAAATAAATATATATATATACACACAGCATGTCCGTCTGTACAGATGAAGGAACAGGTGCTGGTTGACAGTCATGAATGGCCGCCATTACTGTTTGAGCTCTGAACTGTCATTCTGCAATGCTGTACAGAGTCATATCTCTTCTTACAGCTCTCCTTTCCTTGCTCTCTGTGAAAGTGTCAGTCTTCACTGTCAGTCTGCAATTTTATTCTAAAAAGGGCAAAATATCTAAATTAGTCGCTAAAAGAAAAGTCCATTTGCTCACCTGGCAGGCACCTTCTCCTCAACACAGTCTTTAAGGGAACTTCCAGAGACTGGGAGGAACCTGCTCAGGGTCTACGTTTGATGGTGGACAATTATATGACGGCTATCTTTCTTTGTTACCAAATGTACAGAATGTCCTACCATGGAGGAGAAGAAGCCAGCCACTTCCTCCCTCACTGATATGACTATGATGGACAATTCCCAGCATCCCTTACTTTCCCTCTACCCGTAGGTAGCCTCTGAATGACCAGGGGACAGAAAAAGACTTAATAATGCCTATACCTACCATGGGGGGAAGCTGAAAAGTGCTGCTACAAGCTTCCCGAATGGCCTCCTACAGCCACCACTAGAAGGCGCTCACTGCATACAGATGCAGACACCTCTGATTGAATTTAGTTCTAGGTGTACAAATCCATTTGCAGTGAGCTCCCCCTAGTGGTGGCTGCAGGTAGACAATATTCTCTAATTTAACAAGTCAGGAAACAGAGCTTCCCTATGCAAATATATTATGAAATGGACTTCAGTACATTTGGTGGAGCTCTCAGTGGACGCCATCATGAATACTGTGATTGGAAGGGGGGGCTCCACTATTTCTACATATACTTATCCTATATCTCCCAAGCATTTTCGTTGCAATAAGTAAAAAAAAAACTGACTGTATTATAGTCCAGAGCTGCATTTTTAATTCTGCTAGATGGTACTGGAAACAGTCAGTAAGCTTGTTGTCAGACACACCCTCTAAATGGTATATAGACTGCACCTCTCAATATCACTGCAGACTTCGAACTAGCAGGGAATGTCAGGAGATTTCAGCTCTGAGGCCTGAAGAATTTATTTTACTGGCCAAATGCTCATTATCGGTTGTATGAATCCGCCTCCGTGTGGTGAGTTATCATGATGAGAAAACGATGCAGCAGAGTTCACTTACACATTCAGCTCTGCTACATCTGTCAGTATAGCGTTCCTATCTCAATCTCTGTACATTCCATTGGAAATCTCGGATGTTCTGGTCTGCTGGATGTTTACCTACGATCCACGCTCTGAAATGCGGTTTTCTAGTGGAGGTCGGTGCGTGTATAGCACGCAGGCGAGGTATTCCTTTGATACGGGGATAATGCTGTTTTCTTGTACATACCGTGAAGAGGCTCCATGCCCGTCTGTAAATATAGATGTACATGTCCTGATAATGAGGAGACAACGCTCGCCACCTACGTGGTCGCCGGCGTGCCAAACTGACGCCTTCCCTCAAGGGCGTAAGTACATAGGTGATGTTGGTGCAGTGTGTGTCCTGTAGGGGGCTCCAATGAGAAGCTGGCAGAGCAGGGAAACAGCGTGGGCAGAACTGAATCTCCATCTCCTGTAGTAGACTGACCCGGGTCTGCCTCTGGTGAAGGGTCCGACTGAGCAGCAGCAGAAGAGAGGTCACAAACTTTGAGGGACAATTCGCATCAAAACGTTCCCAGGACTGGAGATTTACTGGAACTCGATTAAAATTTGATTCGGGTCCAAAAAAATTTAACTGGTATCAAAAGTGCTCCGCTTACCCTGAGTAGTCGCGTGTGACACGTTGGGGTCTCCGCTGACCGTATCCAATACTGACTGCGTCAGTAATGTCAGAGGGACAGTGACCTACGTGACCGTGGGTAAACGGGGGGGAGCCGGTAGTTAGGATTTTTTTACAATTTTTTATAATTTTTTTATAAATAAAATAAGACCCTAAAATTTTTCTTTTTTTTTGTTGCAAATGCTCCCCGTTTAGTATACACATACATTCTGCTACATTCTATCTATCTATCTATCTATCTATCTATCTATCTATCTATCTATCTATCATCTATCTATCTATCATCTATCTATTATCTATCTATCTATCTATTATCTATCTATTATCTATCTATCTATCTATCTATTATCTATCTATCTATTATCTATCTATCTATCATCTATCTATTATCTATCTATTATCTATCTATCTATCTCATATCTATCTATTATCTATCTATCTTATATCTATCTATCTATCTATCTATCTATCTATCTATCTATCTATTATCTATCTATCTATTATCTATCTATTATCTATCTATCTATCTATCTCATATCTATCTATCTATTATCTATCTATCTATCTATCTATCTATCTATCATCTATCTATCTATCTATCATCTATCTATTATCTATCTATCTATCTATCTATCTATCTATCTATCTATTATCTATCTATCTATTATCTATCTATTATCTATCTATCTATCATCTATCTATTATCTATCTATTATCTATCTATCTTCTATCTATCTATCTATCTATCTATCTATCTATCTATCTATCTATCTATCTATTATCTATCTATCTATCTATCTATCTATCTATCTATCTATCTATCATCTATCTATCTCATATCTATCTATCTATCTATCTATCTATCTATCTATCTATCTATCTATCTATCTATCATCTATCTATCTATCTATCTATTATCTATCTATCTATCTATCTATCTACCTACCTATTATCTATCATCTGTCTATCTCATATCTATCTATCTATTATCTATCTATCTATCTATCTATTTATCTATCTACATATATATGTCTGTCTGTCTGTCTATCTCATATCTATCTATCATCTATCTATCTATCTCATATCTATCATCTATCTATGTATCCATCTATCTGGTTCACCGTACATTTCTCAGGAGGAGGTCATCCACTTTGAACGTCTCTCTCTCTCATGGTACGTCCATACATTAAATCAGTAATGCACTGAACTGACTGAGTAATGGCAAACAGACTATGACAGCACACCATTATACGTACAAACAATAGAACTAGGGATTAGGGATTATTCTGGATTACAGCGGTTTTATACTTACTATACATGGAAAATGGAAGCTCTCTTCGCACATTTTTGATTAAACATGTGTCAGGCCCATCTACCAACGTCAAGGTGGCGTCCACAGATGGGTTCCTAACACTAGCAGAACTGCCTCTCCTGGGCCTAACCTAAGCCTACAATCTTCAGGGTGGTGTAGGAACAGTAGGTGGTGATGGGTGATGGGTGATGGGTCATCTGCCCAGGGCTTCTGAGCAGAGTATAAATATAGCTGGTACCTAAACCGCCCTGAACATTGTAGGCTTAGGTGTTAGGAACCCATCTGCAGAAGCCACCTCGATGTTGGTAGATGGGCCCGACACATGTTTGATCAAAAATGTGCGAAGAGAGCTTCTATTTTCCATGTATAGTAAGTATAGAACCGCTGTAATCCAGAATAATCCCCAGTTCTATTGTCTGCATGTGTAACAGTGTGCCGCCATATGTATTGTTTGCTGTTTGTATGTAGCTTTATGGATGTGCACCTGTGACTTCTGACATGCTAGTCTTAATTTTCTTGCACTGAATGAGTAATACTTTGCTTCTCCTGTGGTGGCGCTGCAGGAGAATTGAACCTTTTGCTGATGGATTCCTCTACAGATTACAATTAATTGTTGGGGTCTCGGGGGCAGGACGGCTAATAACGGACTATCATCATCATCGCCACAATCATCTGTATACAGTATATATATATATCAGATATAACGATCACTAAGCAATAGACTGGCTGCTTCTATCAGTGGCTCCTCCATGACTGTGTAGTTTGACAAGACACTGCCTTAATTGGCCTAAAAATTGACAACCATTTTTGTAAGTCAGAAATGTTCTTATAGCAGTTGTCAGTTCCCTTCCCCTCACTCCTTTTGGCAGCTCAAACATTGTACGTTACTCAGCAGAGGGCGCTAATGAGCAGGTCCCCATAGGTGGCGCAGGTAACTCCAGTTGGGTGACTTGGCTGAGAAATTAGGTGTCATGGATTTTTTTCGACGTTTTTGTCGTACCCCACACATCGGCCGCGGCATTTACATCAAGTCTTTAGTCTATAAACCTATTAATACTCAGCCAAGTAATTGGTAGAAACCATTGTGAATGTGAAGTTGTACAAAGCCGCTTTGATGCGGGGGTCTTAGGAGTGGATTATACTATTACGAGGGGGGGGGGGGAAAGTGCAATACCCCACACAAGGTCGGAGCGCGCATTCCTCCAGCGCAGATTATGCAAAGTCTGAAAGAAGATTACTCAAGGATAAATTTACTCAAGACGAGCGGTCAAACAGAATTCTCTTCAAATTCAGAGGAAGACATGAGCAGAAATTTAGAGGATTCATTAAAGGGTCTTTCTCCTTTTTTCTCATGTCTGTAGGCTGTGCTTGGTATTGCAGCTCAATCATATAGGTTTTATGAAGTCTGGGATGATGCAATACCAGAGACAGCCTAAAGGACAAGGGTGGCGCTGTTTTGAAAAAACAAAAAACAACCCATTTTAATGATGACTTATAATATTATTATTATTATTATTATTATTATTATAAAACACTAATAAGTTTCCTTGACACCAAGGCAGCACTGGGGATTTAGATGCATTTGTTTTATTTTTATGGACCAAGCAGGATAGCGCTCATATTATACCAAACACACCAGTGTCCGTAGTACTGCCATAGTGTCAATGCAATAGTGCCGCTCAGTACCCATATATATCTTCCATATAGTATAAGGGTATCAGTGTCAGTGCCTAGGGCCCACCATTAAAATGTATTTTGGGGGCCCACTGTGCGGATACATTCAAATATAATAAATAATCTAACAAGTTTTTTCTATGAACATAAGCTGGATGAGGAGCTGTACATTGAATATATGTATGTAGTGCAGCAAGTCTACTGTGTTATGTGCCACTTGTGCAGTGGGTGGGGGACTAGGGGCCCACCTTGCTCAGGGGCCCACCGGGGGATTCCCCTGTACCCCTATGGGCCAGTCTGAGCCTGAAGGGTAAGTTCACACAGCTGATGATTTAGGCGCAAAATGAGCATCAAAATTCTTTTTTTTTTTTTTTTTTTAGGTTGTTTTTTTTTTATCTGAAGTTATTTTTGGTCTGGATTTTGATGCAGTTTTTAGGCCTTCCATTGATTTCTTTTTTTTTTTCCCCAAAAAAAAGCCTCGGATTTCCCAATAGAAGGCATATGGAGAGCAGATGCTACATGGTTTTTGGTGTGGAAAATGAATGCAAAAAGGATCCTCTAGGAGCAACGGGGGCGTTGCCGTTACACCTAAAGACTCTGCTCTCTCTGCAATTTGCACTTTCATTGACCAGGTCAGGTGTGGTGATGTTTACACTGCCTGGCCCTGTCAATCAAAGTGCAGAGGGAGCGGCAGTTGCAGAGAGAGCGGAGCCTCTAGGTGCAACGGTAACGTCCCCATTGCACCTAGAGGCTAATTTGCATATAATTAAACATCATTTTTATGAACACGGGACCAACACAGACGCCTTCAGCTGCCGAGCGCACATGGAACAGGTCAGCCGGTGTCCTAGGGACAAATCTGCTGACAGCTTTAGCTCAAAACAACTTTATTAGTCGTTAATCAGCATGTGAACAACGGCCCTGTATGCCTCTGCTGTAGGAGTCCGCCAAATGCAGACAAATTACAGGTGAGTGGATGAAGCGGATTGTAACGTTTCTATCGGCTCAGATGACGGATGTTTCTGTTCCTTCTGTCGTAAGGATTTTTACAATGGAAATAATGAATGATGATTTGCCATAATTAAAAATGCTGAGGGAGAAGGATGAAGCCTCCCGTCTGTTAATCTTCATTACCGCTAGAACAATGGCGTGACACCGGATCAATTAGCGTAGCTCCGGAGCCCCCATTACTCCAGTCTTCCTAATTGCTGCCATATAAATGTGTCCTGGAGCAATAATTCACGAGGAGCGTCTAGAAGATGGACCCTGAAGGATCTTTAATACAATCAAACACAGGGACAGTTCCACCCGGGGTGGACTATTAACCGTGTACCCATGACAACACTGAACTAGCAAAGAACAGGGCAGGATGCTTTATCTTGAGGATTTTTGCGCCAAAGAATGTACCTATGAGGATGATAGACTTCGTGAGCACAGACAGGTCAGGAAGGGTTATCTTGGATTTACATCAAAACTAGTGTTGAGCGAATCAAAGTATCCAAAGTGAACTTCGATATGAATTTCAGGAAAAATTTGATGCGTCACGATGCCGAATTTCTTTGCGCTTTGTGGTAACAAATAAATTTTTCCTGAAATGGTGTCTGGAAAAAAAAAAATACTCACCCTTATCCACTTGATTGCGGAAAGGCCTGTCTTGATTGAACACCAAAGAACCTGCGGCGAGCGTGATGACATCACCATTGCACTGGCTGCGCATGGTGATGTCATCAGTGACACCCCTTGGCAGTGACTGTGATCAGAGATAACTCCAGTCATGGATATATAACCCCTAAATTTCCATGGTCAATTGCGACCATGATCATTTATGGGGGCAGGGGGGGAAGATAGTCCTGATAACCAAATGGTATGTTAGCTGGGAGCCTTTCGAAGGCTACCAGGCCTGCCATAGTAAGGATGCTGTTAAGCATTGCCTTAGGCAGGGCTTAATAGGAGCACAATGATTTTCCTATACACTGCATTAGTAAAGGGCTGATTACACGGGCCGAGACTCCCAAAGATAATTGCAAACAAGTGTTCTATGGAATGCTCGCTAGCGATTATCTAGCGGTGTAAATGTACCGCCGATTACCCAATGAACAAGTGAAACGTTTGTTCATCAAGTAATTTGATCATTTGTGCGAACACAAAAATTATCGTTTACTGCAGCAGATCGTGCTGTATAAACACGCTATACAACGAGTCAGTATGGGGAAGAGCAATGGCTTTAGCCATCACTCTTCCCCATACTGTGGAGGAGATCGCTGCCTGTAAACGCAGCTTTCTTCTCCGCTGACAAGCAACACATTGTTAGGAAGTAGTGTTGAGCGAACTTCTGTTTTAAGTTCGGCGTCTAAAGTTCGGCTTCCGGTTAGCGGAGAATCCCGATATGGATTCCGAATTCCGTTGTGGTCCGTGGTAGCGGAATCAATAATGGCCGATTATTGATTCCGCTACCACGGACCACAACGGAATTCGGAATCCATATCGGCATTCTCCGCTAACCGGAAGCCGAACTTTAGACGCCGAACTTAAAACAGAAGTTCGCTCAACACTATTAGGAAGGAAAGCTTCCTTCCCAACAATCTGCTGCTCTGTTGTCCCCTGTAAAGGGACCTTTAGTCATTGCAGTCTATGTTAGAGGTGAGCTAATGATTGCATGTTCAAGTCCCCTAGGGGGCTAAAAGTCAAACCAATAAAAACATTTTTTTTACAGATTTAAACCACCCCATTACCCAAATTACACATAAACAATTAAAGATGAACATCATTGGCATCATCACATTTAAAAATGGCAACACTTAAAATATGAAAGTATTTTTCCCCTATTTGAGAATCGTCGTTTTTTTTGTTTGAATTTTTGACTTCTAAACAAATTAAATAAAACGTGTTCAAAAAGTCAAACACACTCCAAAATGGTATCGAAAAAAAAATAATACAGATCACTCCACAAAAATGAGCCTTCATACAGCTCTGAAAATATAGAATTTTTTTTGCTTTTTTTTATTATTTTTAAGTGACAAAGCATAAAAAACGGTATAAATGTTGGTATTATTGTAATTACACTGTGATTTAACCACACAGTGAATAGCTTAAAAACAAAACTCGTTTTGAATTGCGTTGCAGTGTGATGTCACCATCAAATCCCGGAAAAAAACAGGCTTTTGGGAAAGGGTTGGTGCCATTAAGCTATTTACGGTATTTATGCAACTCGACGCAGAAGATACATAATTCATACAATATGCCAGTTCACGCACGCTGCCGTTCTCCATCGTTAATGCCGTCCAAATGATATAACACTATTCCTAAATAATCGAAATACTTCAACTCAAAAGGGCAGCATACCTACAGTCTGTACATGAATATGTATGCAAAGTATGCTCCATAGATGGGGAGCATGTGCGAGCATGCCCTGGAAACCCTCATCTGCCCTTCCAGCCTGAGGTGTTTCACACTTCTCTGCTGTTTCACAGCTTTGTGCCTTTACACTTGTACAGAGAAATGAAATCTTGTATGGTTATGGAGCCCAGCACTTGGTGGGTTCTGTAATGCCCTTGGCCAATTGTCTATTGATGTCAAGGGCTATGATGTCGTAAAATTCAGTGCAAGAGAATGAGCTATGATGTCGTAAAATAATTTTTGGGATTACTCTTTTACTATTCAATATTATCAGTGGATTATCACAAGGTGCTGGACAAAGTCCTGTAGACTTTAGGTGCCAGATTTTCTTTTGTAGCCACATAACAGGAAAGGTCAATAAAAAATGAATAAAAAAGTTGACCATAAGCTTCAAATTTCTAGGAGACTTGGTGGCCGCTTTTCTGCCTAGCTTTTTGTTGCCCCTACATACAGTACAGACCAAAAGTTTGGACACACCTTCTCATTCGAAGAGTTTTCTTTATTTTCATGACTATAAAATTGTAGATTCACACTGAAGGCATCAAAACTATGAATTAACACATGTGGAATTATATACATAACAAACAAGTGTGAAACAACTGAAAATATGTCATATTCTAGGTTCTTCAAAGTAGCCACCTTTTGCTTTGATTACTGCTTTGCACACTCTTGACATTCTCTTGATGAGCTTCAAGAGGTAGTCCCCTGAAATGGTTTTCACTTCATAGGTGTGCCCTGTCAGGTTTATTAAGTGGGATTTCTTGCCTTATAAATGGGGTTGGGACCATCAGTTGCGTTGAGGAGAAGTCAGGTGGATACACAGCTGATAGTCCTACTGAATAGACTGTTAGAATTTGTATTATGGCAAGAAAAAAGCAGCTAAGTAAAGAAAAACGAGTGGCCATCATTATTCATTACTTTAAGAAATGAAGGTCAGTCAGTCAGCCGAAAAATTGGGAAAACTTTGAAAGTAAGGGCTATTTGACCATGAAGGAGAGTGATGGGGTGCTGCGCCAGATGACCTGGCCTCCACAGTCACCGGACCTGAACCCAATTGAGATGGTTTGGGGTGAGCTGGACCGCAGAGTGAAGGCAAAAGGGCCAACAAGTGCTAAGCATCTCTGGGAACTCCTTCAAGACTGTTGTAAGACCATTTCAGGGGACTACCTCTTGAAGCTCATCAAGAGAATGCCAAGAGTGTGCAAAGCAGTAATCAAAGCAAAAGGTGGCTACTTTGAAGAACCTAGAATATGACATATTTTCAGTTGTTTCACACTTGTTTGTTATGTATATAATTCCGCATGTGTTAATTCATAGTTTTGATGCCTTCATAGTCATGAAAATAAAGAAAACTCTTTGAATGAGAAGGTGTGTCCAAACTTTTGGTCTGTACTGTATGTGACCACTGTGGTAAATGATTGGCCTCAAGATGCATGGCTCAAGACAGCTGGGGCCAGTGTAGACTAAGCCTCATCGCTGCGGCCAAATAAGCAAAGACTAGTGGGGAGCATAGGACCAGTGTATATGGAATGGCAGGGGATTAGGACTTTTATTATTTTTTTGCCATCGCCCCCTTGGCTAGATTTTGTCAAGACCCCTTTGAGTACACATGATAATTTTATAGTCAGATTACTGATTATTATTTCTCCTGCACCTATAGACTTTAGACAGTTGATGATCCTGCTAAAACTGTCAGGTTCAGCTGCCATTTATACAATGTGTACATAGACATGTGTACCTGTGTAGGCAGGGGGTATTTACAGTATTAGCTGGCATCTTGTAGCATGAAGCATGAAAACCACAATCCTTGACATTGGTAATGCCACAGCAATCCTAAGTGGCATTAAATCGACTGTGCTGCACAGAACTGGCCAAGATAATGAAAAGAAGCCACTTTAGAGTGATGGTGAGATTTTATAGGGAACATTTTAGGTATTTTACCATTTTTAGCCTTCAGAGCAAAAGAAAAATCAACTTATTCCTGCCAATCTGCAGTGTCTCAATGGCTTTGCTCTTAATGGAAACACGTCATAGATATGTAGGAGATGATCCTCAGCTCATCTAATCCTCTGAATCCTGCGATCAGTTACACTGTATAACTATATAATACAGTATTAGTGATGTTTCTTCCGCTGTACTACCCTCAGGGCACAGATCTGTTTCCAACAATCTAAACCACGTTATTATCACACTCGCCTGACTTATAATTATAACTGTCAAGATAATAATATGAATGTAAGTTCTGTATAGGGAGCCCGCGGTGCAGCATTCATGAAGAATTATGATATGTAAAATTTAAGATCTAGGGCCCATTCACACAACCGTATATTTGAGCGATTTTGCGGAATGGATTTGGACACATTCATTTCAAAGGAGCCGCAAAAGATGCTGGCAACACACGGTGTGCTGTCCGCATCTGCACTTCCGTTGCGTAGCCCCACAAAGTACGCCACTGCGGCCAAGAACATGCATTTCTACCATAGGGCCGGCCATTCCGTTCTGCAAAATACGCAACGCACATGGCCGGTATCCGTGTTTTGCGTATCTGCAATTTGCCGAAAGCAAAAATGGATGAGCCCTAACCAGAAGATATGGAACGGAGGATCATATGAGATTAGAAAAATAAGACTACTTTTTAGAAACAGCGCCACACTTGTCTATGGGCTATGTCAGGCATTGCAGCTAATGAAAGAGGCTGAGCTGCAATACTGTATATAGCCCATGGACAAGAGCGGTGACATTTTTTGGGGAAAATAAATTTCATACAACCATTTTACTCATTGTACAATGGAACCTTAATATTATATATAAAGAAGTCTTCCAGAGTTGTCCCCACCTATGGTGTGCACACCTTTTGTTGCCATCTCAATGCATTTGGTTTTAGTGCACCAAGGGTGGGACAGAGCTGCTCGGTTCACCATAGCTCCTCCATTTTTTCCTCCCTGATTGACAGGGCCACACTTCTCCAGCATCAACGCACCGGGCCCTAAAATCCTGCGCCTGGGCCATTCATACAAACCTTGGTGCATGTACAAAACAGTTTCTTTTGGCCGGCCCCGGGCGAGGGTTGTTCTGCTCACATGTGGTGTTCGAATTTCCAGCCCAGGCATGACATTTCAGGTCGTAGTGCAGTAGCACTGTATTTTTGGGGTACTCCTCTCACCCACCCTAGAAACATTGTCTTAGTGGTGACTCGTCACAGCCAGTGATTGGCTGAATGGCCTTTTCCGGTGTGTCAAGCCAAGACAGTAAGTGGACAGCGACAGGGACTACTGGAATGGCAGAGGAACCGGTGAGCTGTGTAGTTTGTAGAGCATCTTTGTTATTTTGAACCTTTTCTGGCCCCAATTTTTAAGCCTGTTATCTACCTGGAACTTCCCTTTAACTCACCACGCAGGGCAACGATTTTATTCTGCTGTCTAATAATGAAGTAGGTTGTCACAGACCCTCCCCCATGAGCCTTTTATACCTTTTTGATTTTGGTGGTATTTGTTTCTTTTCTTCGACTTGTAACAAGTCTTTGTTATTAGAAGGTTCTTTATTTCAGCTACAAACAGTCTATAGATGAGAGTCCTGCTGAGCTTTAGTATCTCGTATTCTGTATTGATCCAGCGAGTCTATTGCTCTGGAGTTCCATTCACTGCCTTGTTATGGAGCTATAGGAAGGGAGTTGCTTTTATGTTTACTTTCGTATTGTGCTTTTTCTGAATGTTGTGATTGTTGGCAGGTTGGAGGAGGCACTTTGCCGAGCAGCAGGTGCGGAGTCAGGGCGGACGCAGATTGTATTCCAGCTCTGCATTTTTCATTATTTGCTTCCTTACACTTGTTAAGTGTCTTATGTATATTATTGGTTGATCATTAACTCCTTGGAGTCCCCTATGAACCTGGAAAACAGAGGCTACAATCTATCTTTTACCATTTCAATCCCCTTTAGAGAGAAAAGTAGAATGCACTGGGACCTATTACAGTACCCAATTGGTGCGGGTAGAAGAGAGGGACTGCAGTACAGACTCATGGCAAGAGTTTGATCACTCCATCCACAGTACTGTGTAAAATGAAATTAAGTGGTGATTTCTTTAGTCATTAAAGAAATTACGGCCAACGTACCCGGACCTTGTTCATGGTCTTAGTAGTGAGAGAGCAGCACGAGTCATGTAACATCTCTGGCGCTGGAGGAGCTCCCCCTTACACACAGGCACTCTGCAGTCTCTTAAAACGGTCCTAGAGTCGGCCATATTGGAGACGCACACTTCCTTCCTGTATTATCTGCATAGGCTGTGCAAGAGGGCATGTTGCTAGAGAGGCTCGTCCCCATCACCACCTGCCATTGGCTGCTCCCCCTGACACGGAATGTTTTCATCCGCGCACGGGGAGAAGCTGTGGTGGCCATGCGGGGAGTGGGAAGCCGGGTAAGTAGAATCAGTGTGAGGGGCCCGGGCATATGGGGGGGGGGGGCATTTCCAGCCTCGGATAACCCCTTTAAGGACCAATAATATTTTCCCTCTTGCGTTCCAGCAGTGATAATCTTTTAATTTTTTCTTCTATGATGTTTTTTATTTCACGGGATTAGTTGTAAGTTTTTTAGGAACCATTTTGGGGTATATATAGTGTTGTAAATAACTTTAATTATTTTATTTTTAGGGGGAAAGATTAAAAAAAAACTGCAATTTTTACATTATTTTGTGAAATTTATTTACGGCGTTCACTGTGTGGTAAAAATAACGTCATTTTATCATGTGGGTCTGTACACTGATGATAATACCACATTTCTATATATTTTTACTACTTTTCTCTCCTCCTGCAGGCTGTCAGCTCTGCAGCTGATCCCTCATTCTCCTCCAGACTGACAGAGAAGGGGGGGGGGGGGCAGCTGCTTTAACTGCTCCTATCTTGGTACCAGCTAAAGATATGGGCTTTGTATTGTTTTAAAGCTTTCACACAATACCAGAATGTATTGTGTACAGAGGAAGATATCGCTGTTAGAAATCGAATTGGACTGTTGCTTGGACTAAGGCTAATTTCACACTCGCGTTTGGTGCGGCTCCGTCATGGATCTGCACAGACGGATCCGTTTAGATAATACAACCGTCTGCATCCGTTCAAAACAGATCCGTTTGTATTATCTTTAAAATAGCCATCCGTCTTGAACACCACTGAAAGTCAATGGAGGACGGATCCATTTTCTATTGTGCCAGATTGTGTCATGGAAAATGGATCCGTCCCCATTGACTTACATTGTGCGTCAGAACGGATCCGTTTGGCTCAGTTTCGTCAGACGGACACCAAAACGCTGCACCAAAGTGGAAAGGAGAACGGAACGGAGGCAAACTGATGCATTCTGAGCGGATCCTTTTCCATTCAGAATGCATTATGGAAAAACGGATCCGTTTTGGACCGCTTGTGAGAGCCCTGAACGGGTTTCACAAGCAGAAAACCAAAACGCCAGTGTGAAAGTAGCCTCATGCTGTCTTTTATGAAAGCCTGAAATGTCAGTTTTCAAACAAGACAAGTTTCATTCTTCTAGCTGCTACCATTCATGAGATATCAGCTGCCAAAGCAGCCCCCCCCCCCCTCCCCTTTCTGCCCAAGCTACAGTACTTTTCCCACTGAGGAAGCTGAGCTCGGGCACCCTGTAGATGTTTATCAAGTAAAATGTCCTAAAAAAATGATGCACCCTGCCATCAGTTACAAAAACACAAAAATGTTGCTACAGGCTTGTCACTACCCCCAAAAAGCCACCACTAAATATTTTATCTGAATACAGCCTAAAAAGTATCATGCAGTTTATGAAACCTATTTTCATACACCGTAATAGGGAAATCTGGAATATACAGGGGGGTCCCTTGTATTATTCAAGATCCTCATCAGAGAAGAAAGAGGTTACATGGAGCCTTCCACTCTGGAGGACCTGTCCTGTCTTGCAGTACAATACATAGACAACCCATTCATGTGAAGGGCAGTGGGCACTATGTAATGCCTATCTTCCCCTGCGGAGGTGCCGTAGGGAAACTGCCCACTGCCAGGTTTCCTCACGGGTCCCATTAGCAGGACCCTTTGTGATCTGCTTATTATAAAATGGAGGTGAAGCGCTCCAACTGTTGACTGGTTTTTTAAAAACATAAAAAAGGGAAGATAAAAACATGAATAAAGTTCTACATGTTTTGAGCGTGGACTACTCTTCATTAGACACATAAACCTTCCTATTGGGAATGACTTTTTACTTGCGAGTTTCACCCTATGTAGTGCCCCATCCATTTCATCCTGCTTAATATCAAGGGATTCGTAGGGATTATCCAAAGTGGAAAAGCCCTTTAAGTTGGTCATATACATTACAGGAAAGTTTATGAGGTCAGCCTAAGGGCCCACTTACACGGGCCGAGGAACTGGGCAATTATTGGCGACCAACGTTGTTACGAGCACCGACCTCTCAAAAAAATTATCAATGAGTGATCGAATCTTTCATGTTCGGCTGAAAATCCTCGGCTCAACACCTTTGGACAATGGAAGTGTTTTTTGGGATAAACGATCGTAGTAATGATTGTTCATTCCCATACAGTACCGATAATTGCCGCATGTACTGTAAATGCTTCTAACGAGCCAGTGATGATCGAGCATGAAAGATGCTCATTCACGATCACTGCCCACTTTTTTTAGTCCATGGAAAGAAGGGGGAAGGGGCAACTGTCTGAAGAAATTCAAGCTGAAAAGAAGGGATTGTAAGCCAACAAATCATTTATTTGCTATAGGGATAAGCGCCACAAAAGTCACATGTCAAAAAAATGATTATGGTATGGCCAGCATGATTTGCATTGCTTCCACGTACCAGTACATTTTCATGGCTTGGAATGTATAAGTAGGTGCCGTACGTCGCTTGTGGATTCTTTTTCCCAACTTAAGTCCCTTGAAAAAACTGAGAGAAATGTATATCCAGAGTGAAGTCTTACTCTCGGGATTGTTCCTGCATCCCTCGTGTTCAGAGATGAAACAGTTAACCCACGCTCACAACAAAGGCAGATTATTATCACGCGGCATGAAAAGTGAACTGATACTTTGTAGCAAACTCAGTATTTTACTGTAGGGATCAATTACTTGAGGCTTGAAAAAAATGTTTTTCTTTTTGTCTAAAAATGTAAAACGTAAAAAAAAGGGCATCTGTCAGCAGTTTTGTACCTATGAAACTGGCTGACCTGTTACATGTGCATCTGTGTCAGTCCCATGTTCATATGTGCCCGCATTGCTGAGAAAAATAAAGTTTTAATATATGCAAATAGGCCCAAGAGAGCAATGGGGGTGTTACCATTACACCTAGAGGCTCTGCTCTCTCTGCACTTTGACAGGACCAGGCAGTGTAAACATCATCACATCTGGCCCTGTCAATCAAAGAGCAGGGGGCGCAGCAGATGCAGAGAGAGGAAAACCTCTAGGTGTAATGGCAACGCCCCCATTGCTCCTAGGGCTCATTTGCATAAATTTAAACATAATTTTTCTCAGCACAACGGGCGCTGCCAAGTGCACATGTACAGTAACAGGTCAGCCAGTGTTATAGGGACAAAACTGCTGACAGATGCCTTTTAAGTTTCAGTAGCCTGCATGTTAGTAAAAATAGACTTCCCTATGATAAATTCTGTTAATGTTCAGTGAGAGTCGATTTTTTTGTCCTTAGGGGAGGGCTCGGTGGACACAATAGGCTCTTGTTCTCTGTGTATCATTTTTCAAGGGGAACCGGCTCAATAGAAATGAGATGTTCAGAAGATTGTGTTCTTTCGTTATCCTCAAATGTTAAGGACATAAGAGGACAAGGAAATGTTATGTGACCTAAAATTTATCAGCATCTCCGGCAGATGTTATAGAGATTCCATAAGGAAAGTTTGGGTTTTCTCATAAACCCCATTTAAGAATGTTAGATCCTTGGGGGCCTCACCGATCACTAGCTGAAAAGAGGACAAGGTTGTCAAATGTTTCGATAACTTCCAAAGAGATGTATTGCATGGTAATGTACACATAATGTATCCCCACTGTAGTATTGGGGAGAGGTGGGGAAGGGGTATCTAGAAAGCTTCCACTGAGATAAACAATAGTTTCTACTACCACTAGGGGGAGTTTGATTCATATGGATATGGATTTAATGGGTAGCCACTCTGTAACTCCCTATGAGCTCCCTCTAGTGTTGGCCTCCAGACAAACAGAATGTTATCATGTAAAAATAATTTTCGATCCACCTCAAGTAAGTAGAAAAAGCAAACGGGTAACAATGTTTTGAACTTTTGACTTTCAGGCTTCATATCTCACCATCCACTACAGCTTTGAACATCAGACTACCATAATTTTTGGTTATCTCATACATAAATTGGACTTGCAACTATTTAGCATATAATTAGTTATGCAGATTTTTGTCATGTAACTGCATTGTTACTGTTTTGCTCCTAAAATTCTAAATTTAAATTTTTATTATTTTGTTAGTATTTTGTAAATCTACCTTTGGCTTTCCATACTGCCTGAATCCTTCTGGCTATGCTCTCCATCAGATTCAAGCATGTCTCAACCGAAATCTGTTCCCAGGTCACTTCTACATGTTCCCAACGTTGGTGCATACTGGTCGACTCACCTGGGTACGAATACAACTTTTTCTTTAACTCTACCCACAAGTGTTCGATTGGGTTGAGGTCTGGGGACTGTGGGGGCTGATCCAACACCTCTACTTCATTGTCATTGAACCATTTCTTCACCAATCTCAGTTTTGAGACCACCATCGATCTTGGTCAAGTATCCAATGCCTTTGGCTGTGAAACAACCCCATATCATCAGGCTTCTTCCACTGAACTTGACAGTTCATTAAATTTCTCGATCCGTCAGCCCTCTTTTCCCTTGTTTCTTCCAGACTCATTTGCACCAGTCAGAGCCCAGTCTATTGACTTTCATTTCATTGCTCCAAATCACCCGTTTCCAATCTTCTACTGTCCACGGTTTGTACTTTTTTGCAAACTCGAGCCGACTCTTCGTATGACGATATTGAAGTCGAGGCTTCTTCACCTTTTTTTCAGTCCGCCATTCCAGACTTGTGTAATGTGCATTGCACGGAGCTTGCATGGATGTCTGCGATTTCACTATTATGAAGCATACGACCCGCCTCCACTGCCGTGTTTGTCGCTCCAGAACTGATAGACCTTGTCATGAGCCGACTTGTTGACTCCGATATTTTGCCTGGATGTCCACCTCTTGGCTTTGGAACGGATGGACAGACTCCATTTCGTATTCTTCCAACTGCCATGGACCTCACATGAGGCAGTTTGGCAATTTTCCTGGCTGAGATACGCCCTTGGATTTGACAGATGATGCTATTTCTCTTTTCTAGGGAAATCTTCTTCATGGGAATGTGAGAACAGGTTGTAATTTGTAGTCTACAAGAAGAAAAAGATTGTTCCACCACCAGGAGCAAAACAGTAACAATGCAGTTATATGAGAAGAATCTGCGGAACTAATAATATGCTAAATAGTTGTAAGTCCAATTTATGTATGAGATAGCCAAGATGATTGTCTATAAAATAAAGGTAGTCTTCTGTTCAAAGCTGGATTTAGCCCAGGTCCACGTCATTATCTTGATGTATGATGGTCAGCTAGTCAGAATACAAAGCTTCTATTGTGAGCCTGATCTCTGCTCCTGACTCAATCCTCCACCGAGCAGCCACCAGCCCTTGGTCTCTGACTTTATGTTGATCAACTGTTTCTGTGTCAGTTGTCGATGATATAGGATAATCTGGTGATACAATCTGTGTGTTGACCACCAGGGTAGCAATTCTCCTGCCCCAGTCTCTTAAAACCTGAGGGGCTTAGAAACCCATCTTCACCTACTTAACTGGTGATTTTTAAGTTAGTGGAGGGGGCCCTCATGTTTTAACTAGATCAGAAAGAGACCACTACTCTGGAGGACTGTTGGTGCATTGTATAAAAAAAAGTCACTTAGCCCAGTGTGCATGGTGTAATGCCACTTTCCTCCTGTGGAGGTGCTACAGGGAAGTGAAACACACACTGCACAGATTTCAACTGATCTGAATTTGGTTTCCTTAGGTTGGACATGGATGCTGAAAGCCCTAACAAAGACAGTCACATTTTGCAGGTGGTCTCAAAATATGTTAATGTTGCCACAATCTCTTTGCATACAGCATGCTGTTTAGTCCAATGGTGATGCTTACTAACCAACACGAGAGTCCACTGTGGTCCCTACTGGATATATGATCCCATTGAAGTTAACTACTGGAGAAAAAGGTTCCAAAGGAAATTCCCAATGGAAACAGCCACTCCTCCAAAGGCAGCCATACCTGATAGTTATGGGTATCCCAATTGTCATCTGCTATCACCTGCAGAAGATTCGGTCAGACCTTAATTTCTGCAGTAAATGTATGGCTTACTATGTACTACTTGGATGGTCTGCCAGAGTTGGAGACTCTCTTTCCATTCTGGCTCAAGAAAGGGGGAGTTCCAAGTTTGGGATCTGTTTAATGGTGTTGAATTGATATTCTCTAATAGGATGTTCTCCAGAGACTACAAAGGGCCAATAAGGGAACCATTCAGAGAGTTAGATACTACCGGCATGGTATAACTTTACTTATTGGTTTAACGAGCATCTCTGAGCAGAATTTACCTTTTTTAAACCAGTCATACTGCCTTGTAGGGTTGATCCTGCTGATTAAAATGATGCCTATCTTGTGAAAATGAGTTTCAGCATTCCAGAGAAAAAAGATGTTTACTCTACATGCAAGTGAGGGCTTCGGTGCACCAATGGGTGGGGCCTAGCCCCTCTGTGCACCTACGCTTCCAGTGCTGGCCACGCCCCTCAGTGCTCTGAAGCTCTAATTTCCATCATGAACAAAAGTATTTTTTTCTCAGGAAATCCACAACCGATTTTCACAAGACAGGTATCATTTTAATCAGCAGGATCAACCTTATCATGTACTATGGATTCATAAGGCTAATCCTGTTGACAGATGCTCTTTAATATGACCTTTATGATAGATCCAACTTAAAGCACCCAAATGGTTTGTAGACGTGACTCTAGTTGTCCACTATGATTTACAAGGTGCTTGCCACTGACGTGGGTCATTAGGACAATCTGAAGTGCCGCTACTATTTTGGGGCTGTTATATGACACTTGTCACACATAGCAGTGTTAGGGTGTCTACATTATTTAAATTAAAATAAGATGTTTTGAGGACATCCCTTGCTTTGAAGATGAGCTCAAACTATTTATTTTGTCTCTACCTAAGTATATCCTGGATGATAAAACCTGGGATGTGTGGAACGTTACTCGGGACGGTGCTTGCCTTTTTTGATCATTGTGACATTTAAGCCCCTTGGATGTAATTAAGTTCTATATGGAACAGGACTGTGTCAGTTCCTCGACCTGACAGTCGCTGAATGGTCATCATGGTAGCATCTGAAGAAATCATCAAAGTGTTATATAATTAACACATGCCCCTACGGTATATAGGGGTCAGAGGAGGTCAATGGCTTGTGACCTACACTCGATGAGCCAGAACAGAGAGCAACATGGCTGAGTCAAGTTCAAGTACATGAATTGATATTCATCTGAATTGCTATCATGTAATACCACCACACCACAGGAGTAATGGTAGGCTGGCCATGGCTATACAGGCTTAACTGGTGTTAAACATATTTAATGGGTCTGGCCCTCTGACTGATCCCTCATGTGAAGACATCTACCTTAGGCAAAGTTAAACCACTGGGTACTACTGTATATAGCAATACTTGGAATAAGGGCCTCACTACCTCTAATGCCTGTGGGAACATTCAGTAGCCGGGCTCCTGGTAGACACCCATAGTGTTGACTAGGTGATCCAAGCAAAGCACATGCATTCATGTAAATGACCTGCACCTAATTTGTTAAACCCTCCAGGGAAATACCTTCCATTGAGACACACCACAATCATGTAAAAAGTTGATTTCAGACCACTTTTAAAGTGACCTCCAGTTGGAACAAAGGTTTGGTTATGTTAAAATTCAACATGCCAGTGTTTTTTTTTTCCCTTAAAAGACTTCAGGAGAGTCCACACATGTTAGATCGTTGGGTGATCCCACCAAAATAATAAGGGTGTTCAACTGTTATGTTATGTATGGCCATTTTTAGGATTCTGAAGCATTAACGGGAGTCCATCACCTAGGTTCTCATTATTAAAGATAAGGGTTGAACTGAGCATTTGGCTGTTCCAAGGCCCATCAGTCCAAAGATGACTAATGCTCCTCAGACAGATGCAAATTTCAGAGGCATTGCACAGCAGAAATCAATGACCTATCCTCAGGATAGGTAATCAATATAAGATTGGTAGAGGTGCAACTCCCAGGACCCTCACCTCTACATAGCATACAGTACTCAGGCATAGTGGCTGCGCTAGTTCAGTTCCACCCACTTGAACGAGGTTAAGCTGCAGAAACGTCATGTTGCCAATGGATGTGATATCACAGGCCACATTGCTCGACTAATCGTTGAAGGTGCCAGAATTTGGTCCCCCATTGACTTGATATTGACACCCTATCTTGAGGATAGGGCACCAATATGTAAATTCCTGGCGAACCCCTTTAAATTAGGGCATCAAAGTAGCCCAGGGCCAATAACATTCATCATCTCCTGGTCAGCACTAACATATTATTTTCTTCTCACATAGGTGAAAATTTTATATGAACCCATGCCCATTTAAGGACTTGTGGAAACCATGCGGATCACCATGGGGTGCCGAATATTTTGCTTATCACTCCTGATCTTGGTCCTGGTTTTTGGAGGAGGACACTCACAGGCACAGAGAGCTGGTAAGGTGTTCCACTACATACAATGAGCAAGGCTGACAGCTACCCCGAGCTACAATATGCCTAGTGCTGGATATTATGGGAAAGCAGAAAAAAGATATCAAGACTCATCCACTGTCCCCTCAGGTCCTGCACTAGACACATACCTGTATATGCAGAACTCTCTACTGAAATCAATGGAAGTTATGGAAGCAGCCAAGATTGCTGTTTATGTAATTCCCATAGACGACAATAGATAGAGGTGAATTTAAGGGGTTGTAAACAATTAGAAAAACATGATTTGGCACCAAATTGTAGGTAGGTTGTGTCTGCTATTACAGCTCAGCTCTACTGAAGTTTAAGGGGTTGCCCGCTTTTTTTATATTGGTGACCTCTCCTCTGGATAGTCCATCAGCATCTTATTGGTGAAGGTCCGACTCCTGGCACCCCCTCCGATCAGCTGTTTAAAGAGAAAGCACAGCTTGTGCGAGCGCTGCCTTCTCTTCTCTTCACAGAAGTAAGCAGGTGTACTGACAACATAGACGTCCTCATTAACTTCAATGGGACAGTTCCTTCCTATTCAAGTGAAGAAGACAGAGCCATCCTATTGAAGTGAATGAGACGGCGTAGTCGTCATTGCACCTGCTCCCTACTGCAGATCCAATGGTGAGCAGGTAAACGGTGAAGAGAGGGCAACACTCTTACGAACGCTGCTTTCTCTTCAAACAGCTGATAGGTGGGGGTGCTGGGAGTCGGACCCCCACCAATCAGATACTGATAACCTATCCTGAGGATAAGTTATCAATATAAAAAAAGTGGACAACCCTTTTATAAAGGATGAGACTTCTTAGAACAATAATGTAACTGGTATATTTCTTCTCGCTATGTCAAAAATATAACTGCCTTAATACTGTTTCCTATGTACAGAAATATAACTTTTATAATACTGCCTCCTATGTACAATAATATCACTACAGTATTATAATACTAATTCTATGTACAATAATATAACTACTATAATACTGCCTCATATGTACAGGAATATAACTACTATAATACTGCTCCTATGTACAAGAATATAACTACTATAATACTGCCTCCTATGTACAAGAATATAACTACTATAATACGGCTCCTATATACAAGAATATAACCACTATAATACTGCCTCATATGTACAAGAATATAACTACTATAATACTGCCCCCTATGTACAAGAAAATTACTACTATAATACTGCCTCCTATGTACAAGAATATAACTACGATAATACTGCTCTGATGTACAAGAATATAACTACTATAATACTGCCCCCTATGTACAAGAATATAACTACTATAATTTTGCTCCTATGTACAAGAATATTACTGCTATAATACTGCTCCAATGTACAAGAATATAACTACTAAAATACTGCCTCATATGTACAAGAATATAAGTACTATAATACTGCTCCTATGTACAGGAATATAACTACGATTATACAGCTCCTATGTACAAGAATATAACTATGATAATACTGCTCCTATGTACAGGAATATAACTACTATAATACTGCCTCCTATGTACAAGAATAGAACTACTATAATACTGCCTCCTATGTACAAGAATATAACTACTATAATACTGCCCCCTATGTACAAGAAATTAACTACTATAAATAATACTGCCTCCTATGTACAAGAATATAACTACGATAATACTGCTCCTATGTACAAGAATATAACTACTATAATACTGCACCTATGTACAAGAATATAACTACGATAATACTGCTCTGATGTACAAGAATATTACTACTATAATACTGCCCCCTATGTACAATAATATAACTACTATAATACTGCCTCCTATGAACAAGAATATAACTACTATAATACTGCTCCTATGTACAGGAATATAACTACGATAATAATGCTCCTATGTACAGGAATATAACTACTATAATACTGCCCCTATGTACAACAATATAACTACTATAATACTGCCTCCTATGTACAACAATATAACTACTATAATACTGCCTCCTATGTACAAGAATATAACTACTATAATACAGCCTCCTATGTACATGAATATAACTACTGTAATACTACCGCCTATGTACAAGAATATAACTACTATAATACTGCCTCCCATGTACAAGAATATAACTAATATAATACTGATCCTATGTACAAGAATATATCTACTATAATACTGCTCTTTGTACAAGAATATAACTACTATAATACTGCTCCTATGTACAAGAATATAACTACTATAATACTGCTCCTATGTACAAGAATATAACTACTATAATACTGCCTCCTATGGTACAAGAATATAACTACTATAATACTGCTCCTATGTCCAAGAATATAACTACTATAATACTGCTATGTACAAGAATATAACTGCTATAATACTGCTCCTATGTACAAGAATATAACTGCTATAATACTGCTCCTATGTACAACAATATAACTACTATAATACTGCTATGTGCAAGAATATAACTGCTATAATACTGCTCCTATGTACAAGAATATAACTGCTATAATACTGCTCCTATGTACAAGAATATAACTACTATAATACTGCTCCTATGTACAAGAATATAACTACTATAATACTGCCTCCTATATACAAAAATATAACTACTATTATACTGCTCCTATGTACAAGAATATAACTACTATTATACTGCTCCTATGTACAATAATATAACTACTATAATACTGCTCCTATGTACAAAAATATACCTACTATTATACTGCTCCTATCTACTAGAATATAACTACTATAATGCTGCCTCCTATATACAAAAATATAACTACTATAATACTGCTCCTGTATTTAAGAATATATCTACTATAATACTGCCTCCTATGTACAAGAATATAACTACTATAATACTGCTCCTATGTATAAGAATATAACTAGTATAATACTGCTCATATGTACAAGAATATAACTACTATAATACTGCTCCTATGTGCAAGAATATAACTACTATAATACTGCCTCCTATGGTACAAGAATATAACTACTATAATACTGCCCCTATGTACAATAATATAACTACTATAATACTGCTCCTATGTACAAAAATATAACTACTTTAATACTGCTATGTGCAAGAATATAACTGCTATAATACTGCTCCTATGTACAAGAATATAACTGCTATAATACTGCTCCTATGTACAATAATATAACTACTATAATACTGCTCCTATGTACAAGAATATAACTACTATAATACTGCTCCTATGTACTAGAATATAACTACTATAATACTGCCTCCTATGGTACAAGAATATAACTATTATAATACTGCTCCTATGTACTAGAATATAACTACTATAATGCTGCCTCCTATATACAAAAATAACTACTATAATACTGCTCCTATGTACAAGAATATAACTACTATAATACTGCCTCATATGTACAAGGAAATAACTACTATAATACTGTTCCTATGTATAAGAATATATCTACTATAATACTGCCTCCTATGTACAAGAATATAACTAATATAATACTGCTCCTATGTACAAGAATATAACTACTATAATACTGCTCTTTGTACAAGAATATAACTACTATAATACTGCCTCCTATGGTACAAGAATATAACTACTATAATACTGCTCCTATGTCCAAGAATATAACTACTATAATACTGCTATGTACAAGAATATAACTGCTATAATACTGCTCCTATGTACAAGAATATAACTGCTATAATACTGCTCCTATGTACAACAATATAACTACTATAATACTGCTATGTGCAAGAATATAACTGCTATAATACTGCTCCTATGTACAAGAATATAACTGCTATAATACTGCTCCTATGTACAAGAATATAACTACTATAATACTGCTCCTATGTACAAGAATATAACTACTATAATACTGCTCCTATGTACAAGAATATAACTACTATAATACTGCCTCCTATATACAAAAATATAACTACTATTATACTGCTCCTATGTACAAGAATATAACTACTATTATACTGCTCCTATGTACAATAATATAACTACTATAATACTGCTCCTATGTACAAAAATATACCTACTATAATACTGCTCCTATGTACTAAAATATAACTACTATAATGCTGCCTCCTATATACAAAAATATAGCTACTATAATACTGCTCCTATGTATAAGAATATATCTACTATAATACTGCCTCCTATGTACAAGAATATAACTACTATAATACTGCTCCTATGTACAAGAATATAACTAGTATAATACTGCTCCTATGTACAAGAATATAACTAGTATAATACTGCTCCTATGTACAAGAATATAACTACTATAATACTGCCTCCTATGGTATAAGAATATAACTACTATAATACTGCCCCTATGTACAATAATATAACTACTATAATACTGCTCCTATGTACAAGAATATAACTGCTATAATACTGCCTCCTATGTACAAAAATATTACTACTATAATACTGCTCCTCTGTACAAGAATATAACTACTATAATACTGCTCATATGTACAAGAATATAACTACTATAATACTGCCTCCTATGTACAAGAATATAACTACTATAATACTGCACCTAGGTACAAGAATATAACTACGATAATACTGCTCTGATGTACAAGAATATTACTACTATAATACTGCCCCCTATGTACAAGAATATAACTACTATAATACTGCCTCCTATGAACAAGAATATAACTACTATAATACTGCTCCTATGTACAGGAATATAACTACGATAATAATGCTCCTATGTACAGGAATATAACTACTATAATACTGCCCCTATGTACAACAATATAACTACTATAATACTGCCTCCTATGTACAAGAATATAACTTCTATAATACTGCCTCCTATGTACAAGAATATAACTACTATAATACTGCCTCCTATGTACAAGAATATAACTACTGTAATACTACCGCCTATGTACAAGAATATAACTACTATAATACTGCCTCCCATGTACAAGAATATAACTATTATAATACTGCTCCTATGTACAAGAATATAACTACTATAATACTGCTCCTATGTACAAGAATATATCTACTATAATACTGCTCTTTGTACAAGAATATAACTACTATAATACTGCTCCTATGTACAAGAATATAACTACTATAATACTGCTCCTATGTACAAGAATATAACTACTATAATGCTGCCTCCTATATACAAAAATATAACTACTATAATACTGCTCCTATGTATAAGAATATATCTACTATAATACTGCCTCCTATGTACAAGAATATAACTACTATAATACTGCTCCTATGTTCAAGAATATAACTAGTATAATACTGCTCCTATGTACAAGAATATAACTACTATAATACTGCTCCTATGTACAAGAATATAACTACTATAATACTGCCTCCTATGGTACAAGAATATAACTACTATAATACTGCCCCTATGTACAATAATATAACTACTATAATACTGCTCCTATGTACAAAAATATAACTGCTATAATACTGCCTCCTATGTACAAAAATATTACAACTATAATACTGCTCCTCTGTACAAGAATATAACTACTATAATACTGCTATGTGCAAGAATATAACTGCTATAATACTGCTCCTATGTACAAGAATATAACTACTATAATACTGCTCCTATGTACTAGAATATAACTACTATAATACTGCCTCCTATGTACAAGAATATAACTACTATAATACTGCTCCTATGTACAAGAATATAACTATTATAATACTGCTTCTATGTACTAGAATATAACTACTATAATGCTGCCTCCTATATACAAAAATAACTACTATAATACTGCTCCTATGTATAAGAATATATCTACTATAATACTGCCTCCTATGTACAAAAATATTTCTACTATAATACTGCTCCTATGTACAAGAATATAACTAATATAATACTGCTCCTATGTACAAGAATATAACTACTATAATACTGCTCCTATGTACAAGAATATAACTACTATAATACTGCCTCCTATTTTACAAGAATATAACTTCTATAATACTGCCCCTATGTACAATAATATAACTACTATAATACTGCTCCTATGTACAAAAATATAACTACTTTAATACTGCTATGTGCAAGATTATAACTGCTATAATACTGCTCCTATGTACAATAATATAACTGCTATAATACTGCCTCCTATGTACAAAAATATTACTACTATAATACTGCTCCTCTGTACAAGAATATAACTACTATAATACTGCTATGTGCAAGAATATAACTGCTATAATACTGCTCCTATGTACAAGAATATAACTACTATAATACTGCTCCTATGTACTAGAATATAACTACTATAATACTGCCTCCTATGGTACAAGAATATAACTATTATAATACTGCTCCTATGTACTAGAATATAACTACTATAATGCTGCCTCCTATATACAAAAATAACTACTATAATACTGCTCCTATGTACAAGAATATAACTACTATAATACTGCCTCATATGTACAAGGATATAACTACTATAATACTGTTCCTATGTATAAGAATATATCTACTATAATACTGCCTCCTATGTACAAGAATATAACTAATATAATACTGCTCCTATGTACAAGAATATATCTACTATAATACTGCTCTTTGTACAAGAATATAACTACTATAATACTGCCTCCTAGCTGAGAGGACGTGTGTAGGTGGTTCTCCTCATGTCAGGAGCTAGCCCAGGGAGGGGTCACCCTGGGCGGGGATACTCCCCAGGCAAGGCCCCTGCTCCAAGGCCTACTCTGGGAAACAATTCCCAGACATCTCAACCTGTGGATGAAAATCCCAAAGTTCTTGTGAAGAAAATGAATGTCAGCGGTAATGTCGTCAGCGGTCCAAGTCAAGGTGTCAGCAGTCTTTATGGAGGAAGAAGCCAAGAAGTAAAGAAAGTAACAGCAGAAAAGAAAGCAGCCGCAGTAAGTAAGAGTGTGATGAAGCCATCGACCAGTGTGAATGTGCAGCGTCCAGAATACCCTGAGGGAAGAGGCCAGCAGATTGTGCAGGAGGTGAAGACTCCATTGCGGCCGGAAGGTGTGCAGCCCTCACCCTCCCCATGCAGACAGAGAAGAACTTCTCTGGAGAGACAGACCATACAGCAAAATCTGCAGCAAAATGTCCTGATAACTTCTGACCGTACGAGATCTGGGAGCAGCAGCAAGAAAGATGCAAAAAGTGTGGATGAAACCAAAGAAGGTAAAGCAGGAAGGCTACCAGGTGCAGCCACTGGAGAAAACCTGGGAGCCGGTCTCCAAACTGGGGATTGTGCCCCCACCGCAGTGACCGCAACAAGTCCAAAGCCACAAGTGTCTTCACCAGCAGTGCAGAGACCTGGGCTGGACACAAGCGGGGCCACTACACCTGTGAGTCCACAGCCTGCAATACCCAGCAATGGACAGTCTGCTGGAGGGGGAGAGCGCGCACCTGAGCTGAGCCTCGCTGACAAAATCCCAGCACTGGTGCAGAGAATGGAGACTCTGAGAAGAGAGAAACTGCAGCTTCAGAAGCAGATAGACTGCATGTACAAGCTGAAGGCAGCAAACCCTGACCACCAGGAGCTGCACGACCGCAAGCTGAGCTCCCTGGCCATACAGCTCGCTGGCACCGTAAGGGAGATGGACTCTGTCCTGGAACAACTAGGACCAGTTGGAGAGACTTATAAGAACCAGCAGCGCTTTGTATCAGATTTTTTCCAAGATGGCGCCCGGCAGTCCCATGGAAAACCCTTACTGCAGCCAGCAAGTTTTTCCTTTAAAGAAGGAAGTCTGTACAAAGGGGAAGCAAGCGTCCAGCAGCAGCAAGCACCTGAAGCAGTTCCTAGCATGGCACTACAAGTCCCAGCATCCACTACTCTGCAGGAGGAATGTGGCCTGTTACCTGAAGGTAACCCTGTAGCAGCAGTGCAGTCACCACAAGAGTCTGGGGGCAGCACTGAGCACATGGACTGTGGACTCCTAACAGAAGGTAACAGTGCAGCAGCACATGAAACTGCTATTACTGAGCCAGGTCCTCAGGACTGTGCTGTGCAGGGCGGTACTGCTGAGGACATCCATGTACAGGACAGTACTGTTGAGCATATTCATGTGTCTGAGGATACTGCTAAGAACATTCAAGTGTCTGATGATGTTGATGATACTGTGTGTGATAATACGCTATGTGATACTGCTCTGTCAGGGGAGGGTGCACCACAGTCTGTTTGGGATCTGGGATCCTCTGGGGAATCAGGCCAGTCTGTGGATCCCTCTGTTAATGTTGGTGACACTGATGGTGTGGAGGGGTCAGTACAATCTAATGTACAGGAGTTTCCCCCGTTAGTTACACAGACAGCACCAGAACCCCCTAGTACAGGAGGCCAGCAGCCTACACAAGGCTCACAAGGACAGCAAAATAGTGGACCTGGTCACACCTCCTCTGGGAATGCCTGGAGCCGTGGCTCACCATCATTTAGGTCAAACACCAGTTATACCGGCCAGGCTTTTAAGAGGAGGAACGTGGTCAGGTTCAAGCATAGAGGTACCAAGGAAGAGCTGCCCGATAGGAGGTATGTCATCAGAGAGCTGCTATGTAAGCAAATGGGCTTCCAGCCATCCAACATCCTGGCTGTCATAAACCTCCCGGACAGGCAGGGTTTTGACATCAGCTTTAAGCTTATGTCTGATCTCGATCTCTTCTGGGCTAGCTTCACCAGGTTCAGGGAAGAAGAAGGCTGGAATAAGTTCAGTTTTATCCCCATCTCTAAGCCAGATACTGTTAACGTCACCATCATCTTCTGGAATGAGTCGGTTCCCCACCAGGACATTGTAGTTTGGCTGAGGAGACATTGTGACCTTATGTCCGAACTCACTAAAACCAGAGATGAAGACGGTATCTGGACTGGGGGGTGGAAGGTCTTGGTGAAGCTCCATCAGCACCACAATATAACCCAACATCTGCCCAATTCTTTCTTCATTGGCAGGGAGAAGGGTGTGTGCTTCTACGCGGGTCAGCCTAGAAAGTGCTTTAAGTGTGGGAAGACTGGTCACTTAGCGAGTGCGTGCACCATGGTGAAGTGCAACCTGTGCGGTGAGATTGGTCATGTCAGTGCCAACTGCCAGGTCATTAGGTGTAATTTGTGTGGTACGATTGGTCATTCCCACAGGGACTGTCCCATCGCCTGGCACAACATAAGCAATGACTTTCCTGATGATGACTTACCGGAAGGGATAGATGACCTAGAGGAGGACACGTTGTTATCGGGGTCAGTACCAACAGGGCCAGAGCCTCAACAGGACTTACCAGACAGTGATCCAGTACAAACCCAACCCCAGTCGGATATCTTTGAGGGGAACATGGAGGTGGTCACACAGGCTGTAGACACAGAGGCTGTCTCTTCTTCTGCTCCAGTGTTCACCACTGGGGAGAATAAGCAGCCTAAAAGAAAGAAAAAAGATAAGTCCAGCCGTAAGCCTGAGGGTGAGTGGACCACTGTCCGAAAGCCAAGTAAGGTGAAAGTGGACAGTAGACCAGATGGGACAGTGACCGCCAATAGATTCAGTGTCTTGTCGGAGTCAGACGCAGAGGCAGAAATGGAAAGTGAGTTAAAACGTATGATGGCCGAGTATGATGAGGACCCAAGTGATGATCCTCCTTCTAAAAAGAGACCTTTTCAAGTTGAGGAACAGTATGATTCAGACATGGAAACTGGTGGGGGTCAGCGGGAGTGCTCAGACTCTGATATATGATGATGGGGTCCATCTCTCTGTTTCTTCCACTTTGTTTTATTTTAATGGCTGATTTTTATATTAAAGTCATTTCCAGCAACGTAAATAGCATGAAAGTGAGGAGAACAAGGCATGCTGTGTATGAACATCTGAAGTATCTGGATGCCGATGTCTTCTTCTTGCAGGAGTCCCATCTAAATACTTTGGGTCTAGTACGAGAGGCAGAGAGAGAATGGCAGTCTGGTCCTTCCTTCTGGTCGCTGGCTGTGGAACCATATGCTGGGGTCTCCATACTGTTTAACACCAGGGATGTGACCATACATAGATTAACGGAGGTTTCCATGGGAAGGTGTCTGGTCCTGGAGGTCACAATCCGAGGTAGAAGGCTCCGATTCATCAATATCTATGGTCCACAGACAGTGACTGAGAGGACTGACCTTTTTAATGAGGTAAAGCCATACCTGTTCACATCTTTTCCTGTGGTCATGGCGGGGGACTTTAATGCTGTTATGATGCCCAGTGACAGACCTACTGACAGGCCGCTTACTAGAGATTCTAAGGTCCTGAACAGGATGATTCTTCAGGCTGGTCTGTCCGATGTGTTTGCATGTGGTGGTAGAAAGCCAAAGTTCACTTATTCTTGTGCTGGCAGAAGTAGTCGGATAGACTTAGCTCTGGTGAGTCCTTCTGAAAACATCAGTGAGAGGAGAGAGAAAGTTGTCCCTTATTCTGACCACCTAGCTTTGTACTTCTGTTTGGGAGCCACCAAGCGCCCTGATCTCGGGAGAGGGTCATGGAAACTCAACTCCAGCCTCTTGGATGATCCTTACATCCAGAGTTGCATCCACTCCCTTCTTGAAGATCAGCTAGAGAGAATGGATTTTTACGAAAACGTGGCTGACTGGTGGGAGGACGTCAAGGATGAGATCAGATCCCTCTTAAAGAGACTGTCTTTAAAAAAAGGGAAGAGTAAATATAGCCAGTATCTCAAGCTGCGGAAAGAATTGGAGTCACTGTATTCGGCAGATGGGGGGGACCAACGAAGGATAAACCGACTGAAATCTGAGATGAGGCAGTATCAGTACAACAGGTACACCTCCCTGGTTCTTGAACGGGATTATGGGACCTTAGGGTCTCCTGATCCCTTTGAGAACTGCCGGGAGCGTGTGGCTAATAAATCTGTTGCAGGTCTCACTGATTCCCAGGGTGTTTTGCAGGAATCTCGGGAGGGTATCCTGGGGGTGGTGAGATCCTACTATGCTGACTTATTTCAGAAGAAGGTTTTGGATAAAGAAAAGATGGCTCAATTCTTGGAGGCAACTCCAGGCCCTGATACTAAAAATTTGGACTTTTCTCCTTTAACAGCAGAATTAACGGTGGAGGAGGTTAAAGAGGCCATTGATCAGTTACATCTGAAGAAGGCACCAGGTCCAGATGGTATTACCGCAGAATTTTATAAGAAGTTCAGAGACCACTTAGCTCCAATCCTCGTGGACGTGTTCAAAAATTGTCTAGAAAGTCACCTGATGCCTCCGTCCATGAGGGTGTCCTCCTTAATTCTCCTGTCTAAAGGGAAAGAGCCTAGTGATATCAAGAACTGGAGGCCGATTGCCCTCTTGAATGTCGACAGGAAGATTCTGGCGAAAATTTTGTTCTCTAGGTTAGTTTGTTTGTCCCAGGCACTGTTGTCAGGCTGTCAGTTCGGCACAGTAAAAGGGCGGAACATCTCTGGAGCAGTCATCTCGATAAGGGAGATGTTTGAGAGATGTAAAGCCCTGAGGTGTGGGAGATATGTTGTAGGTCTGGACCAGGCTAAAGCTTTTGACAGAGTAGACCATGAGTATCTATGGGCCACTTTGTCAAAGTACGGTATTCCGGGACAATTTATCGATTGGCTGAAGACTTTGTACAGAGAGGCAGAGAGCTTTCCTCTGATCAATGGTTGGCAGGGGGGCACGTTCAGGGTTGAGGCAGGGGTGAGACAGGGTTGCCCGCTGAGTCCACTGCTGTATGTGTTTGCCTTAGACCCGTTCCTGAGGTCACTGCAGGAGTGTGATTTTCAGGGGGTGCCGGTCCCCCACTGCCTGCCCCTGAGTGTTGTCGCCTACGCGGATGATGTTACTGTGGTGATATCTGAGCCTCATGAGGTGAAGATGTTGTCTGCAGCCATCAGAAGATACTCGGAGGCCTCAGGGTCTCTGGTCAACCTTGAGAAGAGTCAAGCTTTCTGGACAATAAGTTCTGATCCAGACTTTGATCTGCCACAATTTACGAAAGCCTCCATCTATATTAAGATCTTAGGGGTTAAATTTGGGAGGGACGATAATGCCAGGATAAACTGGGAAGATAAATTGGAAGCCGGAAATGCAAAGGTTCAGCGATGGAAGAACTGGAGGCTGACCTATAGAGAAAGGGTCAAAATGTTAAAGACTTATCTGGTCCCTGTCTTCTTATATATATCTATCATTTTTCCTTTGCCAGAATCTTTCTCGGCTAGGCTCTTTAGCCTGTTCTTCCAGCTTCTTTGGGGGAACAGGTTGAACCTAATAAAGAGGGGTATAACATACCTGCAGAGGAGAGAGGGTGGGCTGGATATGATAAATCCAAGGGTGTTCTTTGACTCCATGTTTCTAAAAGTCAATTTTGGTGGCCTGGACTCGGAGAACAGCTCCCTGTGGGTGAATAGTGTCAGGGATTGGATATTGCCTTTTGCAGAATCTTGGGTGCGAGGCGACAGTCTCAAGAGGAGGAGAAGGACGAGTGACTACCTCCCCCAGTACCTGGACTATGCCCTGAAGTGTGTCAGGAAGTGGAGGCTAGAGAAGTCTTTCATCATGAGTAAGACCAGGAAAGAACTATACAATAAGATTGTAGGGACTTCTTTTGTTCTCCCCTTGCTCTGAGGGATTGTCCGACCACCACACTGCAGGAAAGTCTGAGGTTCCTCAATGGGAAGAGACTTCCTGCTAAACTGTATGACATTGCCTGGTTGTCACTACACGGGAGGCTCTTTGTCAGAGGTAATTTGAAGTACCTATCTCAGTCAGATAGGAAGTGTCCTCTGGGATGTCCACAAGAAGAGACCATGGAACATTTCATAATGGAGTGCTCGGGAGGAAGGAAAATATGGACAGAAGTCTCTGGCAATTTAAGAATCCCAAGGTTGCAGTCCCTAAAGTATCCTGAGATTATCTATGGTATTCCATCTACTAATGGTAACATCGACAAGGGTACGCTATATATAATAATATCCACCATTAGGTATTACCACTGGCATGCAAGAACTCGAGTGTCCCTACACAGTGAGGCCTTCCAACACACAACAACAGTCAGCCAAATACTGTCTGAACTCAGGTGGATCAGGTCATTGGAGATAAGTAAGAACCAGAACAACAAAATATTGTGGAGAAATGTACATCTGGATTAGAAATGGTTCTCTTATTGTTCGGTTGTACTATAGGATGTTTTTTAAGTTAAAAATGTTTTTGTGTTTTCTATAGTGGAGTAATCATTTACGAACACTGAATGTAATTTATGTTTTTGAACTGAAGTGAAACTTTGTTCATGTAACTGTATTTGTCTTGTTTTTTACAATAAAAATTGCCTCCTATGGTACAAGAATACAACTACTATAATACTGCCTCCTATGTATAAGAATATAACTACTATAATACTGCTCCTATGTCCAAGAATATAACTACTATAATACTGCTCCTATGTACAAGAATATAACTACTATAATACTGCTCCTATGTACAAGAATATATCTACTATAATACTGCTCCTATGTACAAGAATATAACTGCTATAATACTGCTCCTATGTACAAGAATATAACTGCTATAATACTGCTCCTATGTATAAGAATATAACTGCTATAATACTGCTCCTATGTACAAGAATATAACTGCTATAATACTGCTCCTATGTACAACAATATAACTACTATAATACTGCTATGTGCAAGAATATACCTGCTATAATACTGCTCCTATATACAAGAATATAACTGCTATAATACTGCTCCTATGTACAAGAATATAACTACTATAATACTGCTCCTATGTATAAGAATATAACTGCTATAATACTGCTCCTATGTACAAGAATATAACTGCTATAATACTGCTCCTATGTACAACAATATAACTACTATAATACTGCTATGTGCAAGAATATACCTGCTATAATACTGCTCCTATATACAAGAATATAACTGCTATAATACTGCTCCTATGTACAAGAATATAACTACTATAATACTGCCTCCTATGTACAAAAATATTACTACTATAATACTGCTCCTCTGTACAAGAATATAACTACTATAATACTGCTATGTGCAAGAATATAACTGCTATAATACTGCTCCTATGTACAAGAATATAATTACTATAATACTGCTCCTATGTACAAGAATATAACTACTATAATACTGCTCCTATGTACAAGAATATAACTACTATAATACTGCCTCCTATGTACAAGAATATAACTACTATAATACTGCTCCTCTGTACAAGAATATAACTACTATAATACTGCCTCCTATGTACAGGAATATAACTACTATAATACTGCCTCATATGTACAAGGATATAACTACTATAATACTGCTCCTATGTACAAGAATATAACTACTATAATACTGCTCCTATGTACAAGACTATAACGACTATAATACTGCTTCTATGTACAAGAATATAACTACTATAATACTGCTTTCTATGTACAAGAATATAAACACTATAATACTGCTTTCTATGTACAAGAATATAACTACTATAATACTGCTTTCTATGTACAAGAATATAACTACTATAATACTGCTCCTATGTATAAGAATATATCTACTATAATACTGCCTCCTATGTACAAGAATATAACTACTATAATACTGCTCCTATGTACAAAAATATAACTACTATAATACTGCCTCCTTTGTACAAAAATATTACTACTATAATACTGCTCCTCTGTACAAGAATATAACTACTATAATACTGCTATGTGCAAGAATATAACTGCTATAATACTGCTCCTATGTACAAGAATATAATTACTATAATACTGCTCCTATGTACAAGAATATAACTACTTTAATACTGCTCCTATGTACAAGAATATAACTACTATAATACTGCCTCCTATGTACAAGAATATAACTACTATAATACTGCTCCTCTGTACAAGAATATAACTACTATAATACTGCCTCCTATGTACAGGAATATAACTACTATAATACTGCTCCTATGTACAAGAATATAACTACTATAATACTGCTCCTATGTATAAGAATATATCTACTATAATACTGCCTCCTATGTACAAGAATATAACTACTATAATACTGCTCCTATGTACAAAAATATAGCCCAGGTGCCACAGCAGGACGGTTGTATCACACATAGTATGTGATATTTGGGGAGCCCCTGATCCAGATTTTGCATCGGGCTCAGAACTTGATGCCACTCCTTTGGGCTCACATATATGATATATTTTGTCCTTGCCATCCCTCTATAGTCTTTAAATCCTGCCAAATGCCAAGTTTCCCCCACAACGAATCAAAACATGCAGGATTCTTTCACGTTACCTTGTTTTCGGCAGAGGTCACCGGAGATCTGACATCCACCACCGGCCTTGTCAATCTTCTTTCTAAGAGAAGGAAACAAAAGAGGCACAAGAACAAAAACGCGCAGGAATGGGGGGGACATGGGAGAGCAATTCCCTAAAGAGATGCAAAGTCGATACATTGTATTTCCTGCAGAGCTTGGGGGTTTTGTATGGAAAGAATCTGAAATAAATGTTATTTACTGCAACCAAATAATGAGAACAATATTAAGGCTACTTTCACACTAGCGTCTTTGCTGGATCCGGCAGGGTTCAGCAAAGACGCTTCCGTTACTGATAATACAACCGTCTGCATCCGTTATTTAACGGATCCGGTTGTATTATCTGTAACATAGCCAAGACGGATCCGTCAGGAACTATACTGAAAGTCAATAGGGGACGGATTTGTTTTTGATTGTGCCAGAGAAAAGGGATCCGTCCCCATTGACTTGCATTGTGGGTCATGCTGGATCCGTCTTGCTCCGCATCCCAGGATGGAAAGCAAACCGCAGCATGTTGCAGTTTTCTCTCCGGTATGAGAACGGAACGGAATGCATTTTGGAGAATTTCTCTGTTCAGTTACGTTTTGTGCCCATTGACAATAAATGGGGAGAAAACTGAAGCATTTTTTCCGGCATTGAGACCCTATGACGGATCTCAATACCGGAAAATATTAACGCTAGTGTGAACGTAGCCTGATACTAATAGCAATAATGGAGTGAAGAATGAGATATATAAATATTATAATATAATTAAAATATGATTTAAAGAATATAAAAACAATGAAATAACAATACATAATAATTAAGGGTGAGCGAATCGAGCTTCGGATCTCAATTTAAATCGTTCCACTTTGTTTCGGAGACCTGAACTGTGCCCCGATTGTCTTTGAAGGTTGTGTATGATGCGCTGAGCTCCCCTAGGAATCAATTCCCACATGTCTAGCTTTTAATAATAATAATAATAATAATAATAATAATAACAACACCACAAAAAAAGATTTAGACTTCTGACTCAACCCTCTCAAAAAATATTGACCTCCAAACTAGACCCCATAAATTCAGACTCAACCGCTCTAAACTAATACAGACCCCAGACTACACCCCAAACACTTACTGTATTTAGCTCACTCCTTACTTGCTGCTCTCCCATGTAGTTTGAGGACCTGCTGAGGTCATGTGACCATGAGCAGGTCCTTTGGGTCTTTGCAAAAAGCAGCCTTGTTGTAGTTTTCTGTCATGATTTGCACCACACAATGCAATACAACCACAAATGCTGTATTTGGGTTAGGGATCATTAGGATCATTGCATTGTGCATCATGCCTTGAGGCATCAAACCGATCATACTGTAATGGGCTATTGAACCCGATTGATTTTCCTACACTGTGCTTGGGCAGGAGGAAAAGTATAATCATTTTGCCATAGCACAGGTCAGGCAGCAGTTGACACTTTTTTCTGTGGTCATTTTTGGAAAAAATATATAAATAAAAAAAAGCAAAAACGATATTAAAAAAGTCAAAAAAGTACATCCATTTATCCTATCCTCTTCTGTCATCCTCACTCACTTTCCCTCCTCTTATTTCACCTGAGCTCCTCTACCTGTTTTCTTTCTTCCTGCTGCTTTTTTTTGTTCAAATTCCCTGATATTCCATTCCAATAAAATTTGTTTGTATGGTGTAAAAAACATGGAGTATGTCCATAGTAACCAACTGAATAAAAAATCGTAATGGTGGATGGATTTTCCAATTTTAAGGTGACTGTTAGTAGGTTAAGACATTAATTGTCGAAATTCCCAAAGAAAAGCTTTGCATACTCTTCTAAAATAATATATTTTTTGCTATTTTTTTATTGCTGATGTTTTTAAGTGTCAAAATATCCAAAGAAACACACTTTGAATAATACAAATGATAATAATACAGTAATAATAATCTCACAATCGAATATTTTTTTTAAAAAATTTCCTTCATTTTTTTTTAGGTTGTAAGAATGTCCATTATGATTTGGTCTTCATCTTGGACACATCCTCCAGTGTAGGCAAAGAAGATTTTGAAAAAGTCCGTCAATGGGTTTCAAACTTGGTGGACACTTTTGAGATTGAGCCAGATAAGACAAGAGTGGGAGTTGTAAGATACAGCGGCAAACCATACACGGAATTCGACCTGGGGAGATATCAGACTCGAGATGATGTGAAAGAAGCTGCCAGGAACATTAAGTACTACGGTGGAAACACCAATACGGGAGACGCTCTTAGATACATCACAACATATAGTTTTTCTGAGGAGGCTGGTGGAAGACCCAGAGAACGAGCCATTAAAAAAGTTGCCATTCTTTTGACCGATGGAAGAAGTCAAGACCTGGTATTAGAACCTGCAACGGCAGCTCACAAAGCTGGGATTAGGATTTTTGCTGTAGGTGTTGGGGAAGCTCTTAAAGAAGAGCTGGAAGAGATTGCATCGGAACCTAAGTCGGCTCATGTCTTCCATGTCTCTGACTACAACGCCATCGACAAAATCCGAGGGATATTGAGAAGAAGACTTTGTGAAAGTAGGTAACTTATTCTTGAAACTTTTGTTTCCTAGAGCTGAGCGAATATTATGATCTCATATTTTATGGTGAGATTTGTATTGTTTAATATGCCGATTTATAGACATTCACAAAGATTCAACTTTTTTTAATGGGCACATAATGGAAAATGGTTGACTGCATGATTAGGGCTAGTTTTGCCCTGAATACAAAAAAAAAAAAAACTGGTCCAGTTTTGTTACAGCCATATACATAGATGTCATTAAAATTGATATTTTCTTAAGAAATTCTCAGAACGGTTAAAATAATAAAAAGGAGTAATACCTTACTGATTCCCTGCCTCTCCCATTTCGATGCTTCCTGGGTCCCTCATTGGTTTCATTTATTACTGGTCCCTCTCAATATGGAAGTTTGACCACTCAGACATTTCTAATGGCTGAACAAAACGGAACAATAAATGTGTAACAGACATTGGGAGTGGACCCACTGTGCTAACTGACCGGTTTGGGTTCGGTCTATTCCTAAGGGCATTATCCTGGCAGTCCCCTGGTTCACACCCTTTAACCCCCTATACAAGGATCAGGCTTTTGATGCAGGAGAGCCTCCAGGCTGCTGCCTCCTGGAAAAGTCCCTATGTAGTTGGCAGCTGACCCGCTGGGGTCAGAGGCACCAGTGCAAAGAAACAAGGGATCAGATCATACTAGTAGTCCGAAACAGTCAGGGCAGGCAGAGTATGTGCATATCTGTAAAACAATCTGAGGTCAGGGCAGGAATCAGAGAGTCAATAACATAACCAGGCAGAAGTCAGGGCAGGCAGTGGAGAGTAAGAGTCGATAAACAGGCAGAGTTTGGTACATGGGCAGGCTAACAGAAAACCACTCCTTTACTGGAAACTAGCAAGCTAGAAAACTAAAGCTCAGGGGTCGCCATAAATATCCAAAGGTGACCAGCCATTGGATAATTGAAACAATTATTAACTAACCCTTTAAGAGCTGTGAGATGCACGGGTCCCCTAAGGAAGACAGGAAGCCTTGCAGCTTGGTGCTGGCTACGGCCTCAAATATAAGAAATAGGACTACAGAGGCCGTAAGAAAAGCATAGGAAAGTGGGGATAGGTGAGTAATGTGGCATCTGTGCCCACCCCGTGTAGTGGGATAGCAAAGGGGCACACAGCGCCTCCATGAGAGAATGATTCATCAAAGCCTAAATTGTAGGAAATATGGTAACAAAAAAAATTGGCCCTGACTAATAAAAATATGGTTCATCTGTTTGCAAATTTATTGCCCAAATTTTCTTGGTTTCATTCAGTGTTATCATTGACGTTATTGGTGTATTCTGGTTGTTACAAATTATCCTCTATACGGGAACCCCACCAATCATGAGAATCAACCGGAATACATGCTCAGTTGCACATTAGATTATCGACGGTCGAACCCACCAATGTTGACGTGACCGGTCGATTATCTAATGTGTGTGGGCAAGTTTAATTTCATCCCTTTGCTCTGGAAAGAGATAAACAACCACCAGATGTGTCTGGCAGAAGCTTTTTCCCTCTCTTTCCATTGAAAACACATTCCAAACTGGGCATGCATGCATGTATGTGGGGGAGTTGGGGGGAAGAGTTGTTGGCTAAATGGGATTACTTATTGAACTGTGAAACTTTTTGACAATTTCAGTTGGGTGTTTTTTTGTTTTATAAGTTTGGTTATGGTTGTGTCACAATGACTACTAATAGAGCTAAACTGAAAAGGTCTACAGCCCCGAGAAAGCCTCTGCCTGTGCATCGCATTGTGAGACAAATGATGGATTGAGTTGTCTGTGGTCATTGACGGGTCCCACCAGCTGAGGAGCAAAAGTGCACAAGTTCTTTGACCCCTTCATCATTCAAATGCTTTGACATTGGTGTATTCTGCCCTAGATGTGACAATTTTGGATGTCCTACAACTTAGTTTTCCCTTGATACAAGTTCAGCTGAGGCTTCACCAACTTTTTCAATCTTTTACGAATCCATGACTATACTTCTCTCAGGACAATTGGTTGTCAACTCTTGAGTCCAAGTTGAGTTTCATTGTTGGTGGCATCTCGTATGTTGCATGTTTCTGGAAACTTTAGGATTTCTGCAATTCTCAAATCACTGTGGATTTATTTTAGTAAATGTGCTGTTGTTAGGTCACTGTTCTCTCCTTGGTTCATGCTTACAGAGGACACATGGACGCATGTAAGGTCACCTCAGCTGTGTCAAGATGTCACATGTTGAAGTTGTCTGGTTACTACTGGGTGACCATGTGTAACCATTGACAGGGCCAGATGAGATGACTATGTAGGAACCTGGTCCTGTCAATCATGAAGAGGAAGGAGGAGGAGCAAAGGTGTACAGAGTGGCTTTTTTAAAGTAGTAAAGCGCAAGAAAAACCATATCAATTTGGCATCGCTGTAATTGTACTGACCTGCAAGAGTCAAGGTAACATGTCACTTTCAGTACACAGTGAACACCGTAAAAACAAAGCCCTATAAAAATCATGGCAGAATTTATTAATTTTTTTTATTTCACCCCACAATGATTTTTTCCCGTTTTCCAGTACATAATATAGTAAACAAAAAAAAAAAAAACTTATCTTGCAAAAAAACAAAACCCTCAGACAGCTACATGAACCGAACAGTAAAAATTTTTTTTTTATGACAAACAAAAATTAGAAAAAAATAAAAATGTTTCAGGGTGGATTTCCTTTTCTGTGTCTGTTTTTGAGTCCCTCAGAATAGTCAGGTCAGAGGTCAGAAGGTCCCTGGACATCACTCTGACCCTCTTATGTCACATGCTTAATAGTAGGGTCATCCACTGAGAATTCTGTCATTTTACCCACTGACAGCACAAAAAATGTCTCTCCAAAATTCCCGAACTTATTATTTATCATGCAAAATGTACCCTGCAGATGTGACTGTGGATCTGCACGGTGAAGAGAACTTTCCTGTATGACCGGAGCCGCACTTTTACTTGTTGACCCTTTGTATAATGTAAATGCTATTGTTTTTCTTTATCTGCCCACGCTCGATACTATGTATCATTTTTGCACTAATAGTTTTTGAAAATGTTGCTTCACTGTCAACATGGTCTAGTCAAGAAGCCAAAAGCCAGACGCCTGCTGCAGGCGGAGGAGCACAGAGGTGGAGCTATTCCACAAGTTCCTGTCCCATTGCTCATGATTGATGGGGCTACGCTTACACAGACTCCGCTACGCCCTGACTGGTTAGACAAAATAACGACCAGACAAAATATTCAACTAGTCTCAACTAGTAAAAGTCACTCTGGTTATTGTGTGTGTAATAGACATTACCTGTTACCTCCATTTAATTCAAACAGCGCCTTTCAGCAGAGTCAACCCCTATTGAATAGTAATTCTGTCTGGTAGGGTTGATTCTGCTGATTAAAATGATACCTGTCTTGTGAGAATCCATTGCTGCTTTCCGAACAATAGACTTTTGTTATTTATACAAATCAATGCTTTATGCAAATTAGGACTTCTGTGCACCAAGGGACCCCTCAATGCACCTCAGCTTTTCAGTGCTGACCACGCCCCCTTATTTGCATAAAGAATAGAAGTGTTTCCCCACCCCCCTCCTTTGGGAAGTGATTTGCAAGACAGGTATCATTTTAACTAGCAGGATCAACCCTACCAGATAATATACTTCAATAGGGTCGATCCTGCTGATAGGTGCTCTTCAAGTCTAGGTGCCCAAGCTATAGTAGGGGGTGACCATGTGTAGAAGTATCTCCATTGTATATAAGATCTTTAGGGGTGTACACAGATCTCATAGGGCCCCATAGCAAAACTTAGATTGGCCCACCCCAATGGTTTTTATGACAAATTAGAAATTGTGGAGAAATTTTCCAATAAAAAAAATAAATAAACTGGAAGAGGAGCTTCATGAATACGGCACTCTTTCTGAACCTCACATTGCTCAATGTATTTACATCGGACAACTGGCATAAATACTGTACATTGGTAAATCTCCTCTTACGCCTATTAATCCTCCGATGCCCTGAGATACATTATGAAAGTGACCGCCTGCAGCCACCACTAGAGGGAGCTCAGTGCAGAGGATTTTATACATTAACTATTGAACTAAATGGAAACTGTAAAAATCTCCACGCTATGAGAGCGGCAGCTAAAGGAAATGGCAAGGATTTATGTTGCAGAAGAGGTTCAGCAACGGGTTCCCCGGGGCCCCATAGCAGGCACATGATCAGTCTACTTGATAGGTTCTCCGCTGGAGGTGTTATATATCTCCAGAAAGGGGGTGCATTCGATTTTTTTCATCTTTAATATTATTAATCATTATCGCTTTAGAATAGTCCATCAGTATCAAATTGGGGACTCCTATCACCACCACCGATGGTCAGACTGAGGGATCCCCTTCACTGTTTAACAGTGACGGCGCCATTTATTTGGTAGTGGCTGTGCCTGGTATTGCAGCTCAGTCTCATTCACTTGAGAATGGAAGTGATCTGCAGAGCGAGCACTGAGACTTGTACATAGTGGAGGGGAATGGCGGGCTAACTGGATCACCACGGGCCTTTGAGTCGGCTGATCGGTGGGAGTGCCGACTCCCACCATCTGATATCGCCCTATGCTATGGATAGGCCATTAATATCAAAGTCCTATAAAATATCGGAGTCCTGAACATCCCGTTTTGTGGAGGCCTCCCCATACAGTCCAGTCACCTCATGGGGCTTGGTGGAAGTGATCTACAGCACACCATAAATACCCGAAGCTATTAATGACTTAACAAGTCGTCGTATCCAGACGGTGGATATGCTCTCTTTATTTTGGAAGGCTCCACCGTGTCGGGGCTTGAATTCCTGCCATCTCTATCAGGTTACAGGCTGCTCATTGGGACGAGATGCCTGTTATTTATGACCACAGATACCAGTGATGTCTGCGGAGGTATTATAGGGAACATCTCTGAAATGCACACGGCTCAGTTTTATCGAAGAAACGCAAAGTCAAAAATAACAGAAGAGATTAGGATATTATAAAAATATAAGTAAAGGGGTGGGGGGCATATAAGGTGACATCTGGTCAGGACACTGGGGCTATACATGTGATGGGACTGGATCAGGACAAGATTTCATGGAGGTTAGGGTCCAAAGAAAAAAACAGAAGCTTCTGAACCCAATGCAAAATCGGTTAACGGGACCTTCGCCTACCATGTTGATAAGATTGGTGTGACAGAGGAGCATTTTTGGCCCCCTCAGACTCCAGGGCTCTGGTACAACTGATAACTCAGCACCTCCTTGTTAAGATCAAGATTTTATGGAGGTTAGGGTCCTCCAGCAAATCATTGGTCCTAGCAGAGGTTCGCCTCCACTGATCCCCCAGAAAATCACTGGTCTCAGCAGAGGCTCACCTCCTCTGATCCCCCAGAAAATCACTGGTCTCAGCAGAGGCTCACCTCCTCTGATCCCCCAGAAAATCACTGGTCTCAGCAGAGGCTCACCTCCTCTGATCCCCCAGAAAATCACTGGTCCTAGCAGAGGCTCACCTCCACTGATCCCCCAGAAAATCACTGGTCTCAGCAGAGGCTCACCTCCTCTGATCCCCCAGAAAATCACTGGTCCTAGCAGAGGCTCACCTCCACTGATCCCCCAGAAAATCACTGGTCTCAGCAGAGGCTCACCTCCACTGATCCCCCAGAAAATCACTGGTCTCAGCAGAGGCTCACCTCCACTGATCCCCCAGAAAATTAATGGTCCCAGCAGAGGCTCACCTCCACTGATCCCCCAGAAAATTAATGGTCCCAGCAGAGGCTCACCTCCACTGATCCCCCAGCAAATCACTGGTCCTAGCAGAGGCTCACCTCCACTGATCCCCCAGAAAATCACTGGTCTCAGCAGAGGCTCACCTCCTCTGATCCCCCAGAAAATCACTGGTCCTAGCAGAGGCTCACCTCCACTGGTCCCCCAGAAAATCACTGGTCTCAGCAGAGGCTCACCTCCTCTGATCCCCCAGAAAATCACTGGTCCTAGCAGAGGCTCACCTCCACTGATCCCCCAGAAAATCACTGGTCTCAGCAGAGGCTCACCTCCACTGATCCCCCAGAAAATCACTGGTCTCAGCAGAGGCTCACCTCCACTGATCCCCCAGAAAATGAATGGTCCCAGCAGAGGCTCACCTCCACTGATCCCCCAGAAAATTAATGGTCCCAGCAGAGGCTCACCTCCACTGATCCCCCAGCAAATAACTGGTCCTAGCAGAGGCTCACCTCCACCAGTGATTTGCTGGGCATGCCTTGCCTAACATTTCCAGCATCGCGGCCCAGAACAGGAAGTGCAGCGGGCACTGATCAGTGGAGGTGAGTAATGATTCTTTGTTGTTTTTTAAGAGCTTCTGGCTGTTTTTTTTTTTTTTTTTTTACTGGAAAACATCTTCAGATAAACATTATGAGAGATGTACTTATATTATAAATATATATGAACCGGTCAGGACAGGGCCCACTAAAAAGCCTCCTAACAAGCCACCTTACCCATACAGGACCAGAGGTTTGTTCACCCTCTGTGCTTCATCCTTGATACCACAGGATAGATCCACAGGTGGTACATTTACTTTCATGTATCAGAATGGGTTTATTTTGCCGGCAAGCACATGAATTTCTGCAAGCTCCATTCAGATGATGGGGGCATTGGCAGATATTCTGCCGCGTGCGAATTGACCCAAGATATTTATTATTTTGAAAGGTTTCCTTTAAGCACCTGACAGCTTCACATTGAGCCGTGCCTCCATTATCTCCACAACTGTTGTCACCGTCTCATAAGCCAGCGATGAAGAGCACAACCCTTGATAATCCCCTTCGCTTCCGTGTCAGGCAGCTGCCAGCTCCGCGACAGCCGTCCAATTACCAGCACTTCATGTTCAGACGATATTGCCGTCCGGCCCTTTCTGCAGATTGGATAATCTTTTGTGAAGTGTTTAAGTGCTCCGGTTTGTTATCAGTCCAGACAAACAGATTACACGGAGGGGACTCGCCTGTGACAAGCCAATATTAAACAAGTCCAAATATCAAGTGACTCCAGAGATAATGCCTGTGAAATATGACGTTTCCTGCCAGTCGAGGTAGCGTGCGCTTCAGGGACGCCTGTGCATGAAGGTGGTCACCATGTAGCTGGGAAGAGTATGGCCCTGTCCTATCCATTGCTATAAGTTCCCCCTCTTTTTTCCCTACAAAGTCATCAGTGAAAAGGAGAGGATATTAAAAACGAGAAATCAGATATAAAAAAATACAATAGGACGCTTTAAAGGGGTTGTCTCATCTGAGACATTGGTGGCATATTGCTAGGATGTGCTACCAATGTCAGACAGGTGTGGTTCCCCGCTCCTATTTCCAGAACAAGCCCCCAAAAGTAAAGGAGAGCAAAACTTGCCTGCGCAGCATGCTCTCTATTCATTTCTGTGGGAGTGCTGGCTCGGCTATATTTAGAAGACCCATAGAAATAAACAGAGAGCGCACTGCGCAAGCGCGGCCGCTGCTGCATTAATTTCTATAGGACTGCTGGGGATAGATGAGCCAGTGCGCGGGAGATCTTCCGCTGTCCCATAGAAATGAATAAAGGCTGTTCTCCGCTCACTTTGGGGGTCCTGTTCTAGAGATACCCCACCAATTTGCCACCAATGTCTCAAATGAGACAACCCCTTTAAAGGTTTTAAAGGGGTTAATAGTACAAATGAGAAGTTTTTAACTGCAGAGCCTGTTCTGGGGTCTTTGTGTAAAGGGCCTGATTTTATCTGTGTTTATTAAGGGATCTGGTCTGTATTAGTTTAGGTGTCTGGTGTGGGTGTTAGTTTAAGGGTTATGGTTTGGGTTCGGTATGAGTTTACGGGGCCTGGTCTGGAGTCTGTATTGGGGAGGTCGGAGCTTGATTTGTATTAGTTTAAGGGCCTGGTCTAGGGTCTGTATTGGGGAGGTCTGATCTTGATCTGTATTAGTTTAAGGGCCTGGTCTAGGGTCTGTATTTGGGAGGTCTGATCTTGATCGGTATTAGTTTAAGGGCCTAGTCTAGGGTCTGTATTGGGGAGGTCTGATCTTGATCTGTATTAGTTTAGGGCCTAGTCTAGGGTCCGTATTGGGGAGGTCTGATCTTGATCTGTATTAGTTTAAGGGCCTGGTCTAGGGTCTGTATTGGGGAGGTCTGATCTTGATCGGTATTAGTTTAAGGGCCTGGTCTAGGGTCTGTATTGGGGAGGTCTGATCTTGATCGGTATTAGGTTAAGGGCCTGGTCTAGGGTCTGTATTTTGGAGGCCTGATCTTGATCTGTATTAGTTTAAAGGGCCTGGTCTAGGGTCTGTATTTTAGAGTCCTGATCTTGAACTGTATTAGTTTAAGGGCCTGGTCTAGGGTCTGTATTGGGGAGGTCTAATCTTGATCTGTATTAGTTTAAAGGGCCTGGTCTAGGGTCTGTATTTTAGAGGCCTAATCTTGAACTGTATTAGTTTAGGGGACTGGTCTAGGGTCTGTATTGGGAAGGTCTGATCTTGATCTGTATTAGTTTAAGGGCCTGGTCTAGGGTCTGTATTTGGGAGGTCTGATCTTGATCGGTATCAGTTTAAGGGCCTGGTCTAGGGTCTGTATTTGGGAGGCCTGATCTTGATCTGTATTAGTTTAAGGGGCATGGGCTAAGGTCTGTGTTTGTTTTACAGGAGTCTGGACTTGGTGTTGTTTTTATTTAGGGGGGGTCTGTATTATTGATCCAGGACATCTGGTCTGCAGGCTGCATTAAGGGTTGTAGTCTTGGGTCTGTAATAGTTCAAGGGGTCTGGTCTAAGTGTGTCCTAGTTTAAAGGGCCTGGACTGGGCTGATCTGGGGTCTGTATTTGTTTTACAGGAGTCTCTTCTTGGTTTTGTGTTTTTTAAGGGGGTCTGTATTATCTACTTAGGAAGTCTTTTGTAGTAGTTTAAGATATTTGGCCTGGGGTCTTTATTTAGCCAGCCTGGTCAAGAGCTGTATTAGCTTAAAGAGGACCTTTCACCGATTATTACACTATGAACTAACTATACAGACATGTAGAGCGGCGCCCGGGGATCTTACTGCACTTACTATTATCCCCGGGCGCCGCTCCGTTCTCCCGCTATGCCCTCCCAGCTCCGCGACAGCCGTCCAATTACCAGCACTTCATGTTCAGACGATATTGCCGTCCGGCCCTTTCTGCAGATTGGATAATCTTTTGTGAAGTGTTTAAGTGCTCCGGTTTGTTATCAGTCCAGACAAACAGATTACACGGAGGGGACTCGCCTGTGACAAGCCAATATTAAACAAGTCCAAATATCAAGTGACTCCAGAGATAATGCCTGTGAAATATGACGTTTCCTGCCAGTCGAGGTAGCGTGCGCTTCAGGGACGCCTGTGCATGAAGGTGGTCACCATGTAGCTGGGAAGAGTATGGCCCTGTCCTATCCATTGCTATAAGTTCCCCCTCTTTTTTCCCTACAAAGTCATCAGTGAAAAGGAGAGGATATTAAAAACGAGAAATCAGATATAAAAAAATACAATAGGACGCTTTAAAGGGGTTGTCTCATCTGAGACATTGGTGGCATATTGCTAGGATGTGCTACCAATGTCAGACAGGTGTGGTTCCCCGCTCCTATTTCCAGAACAAGCCCCCAAAAGTAAAGGAGAGCAAAACTTGCCTGCGCAGCATGCTCTCTATTCATTTCTGTGGGAGTGCTGGCTCGGCTATATTTAGAAGACCCATAGAAATAAACAGAGAGCGCACTGCGCAAGCGCGGCCGCTGCTGCATTAATTTCTATAGGACTGCTGGGGATAGATGAGCCAGTGCGCGGGAGATCTTCCGCTGTCCCATAGAAATGAATAAAGGCTGTTCTCCGCTCACTTTGGGGGTCCTGTTCTAGAGATACCCCACCAATTTGCCACCAATGTCTCAAATGAGACAACCCCTTTAAAGGTTTTAAAGGGGTTAATAGTACAAATGAGAAGTTTTTAACTGCAGAGCCTGTTCTGGGGTCTTTGTGTAAAGGGCCTGATTTTATCTGTGTTTATTAAGGGATCTGGTCTGTATTAGTTTAGGTGTCTGGTGTGGGTGTTAGTTTAAGGGTTATGGTTTGGGTTCGGTATGAGTTTACGGGGCCTGGTCTGGAGTCTGTATTGGGGAGGTCGGAGCTTGATTTGTATTAGTTTAAGGGCCTGGTCTAGGGTCTGTATTGGGGAGGTCTGATCTTGATCTGTATTAGTTTAAGGGCCTGGTCTAGGGTCTGTATTTGGGAGGTCTGATCTTGATCGGTATTAGTTTAAGGGCCTAGTCTAGGGTCTGTATTGGGGAGGTCTGATCTTGATCTGTATTAGTTTAGGGCCTAGTCTAGGGTCCGTATTGGGGAGGTCTGATCTTGATCTGTATTAGTTTAAGGGCCTGGTCTAGGGTCTGTATTGGGGAGGTCTGATCTTGATCGGTATTAGTTTAAGGGCCTGGTCTAGGGTCTGTATTGGGGAGGTCTGATCTTGATCGGTATTAGGTTAAGGGCCTGGTCTAGGGTCTGTATTTTGGAGGCCTGATCTTGATCTGTATTAGTTTAAAGGGCCTGGTCTAGGGTCTGTATTTTAGAGTCCTGATCTTGAACTGTATTAGTTTAAGGGCCTGGTCTAGGGTCTGTATTGGGGAGGTCTAATCTTGATCTGTATTAGTTTAAAGGGCCTGGTCTAGGGTCTGTATTTTAGAGGCCTAATCTTGAACTGTATTAGTTTAGGGGACTGGTCTAGGGTCTGTATTGGGAAGGTCTGATCTTGATCTGTATTAGTTTAAGGGCCTGGTCTAGGGTCTGTATTTGGGAGGTCTGATCTTGATCGGTATCAGTTTAAGGGCCTGGTCTAGGGTCTGTATTTGGGAGGCCTGATCTTGATCTGTATTAGTTTAAGGGGCATGGGCTAAGGTCTGTGTTTGTTTTACAGGAGTCTGGACTTGGTGTTGTTTTTATTTAGGGGGGGTCTGTATTATTGATCCAGGACATCTGGTCTGCAGGCTGCATTAAGGGTTGTAGTCTTGGGTCTGTAATAGTTCAAGGGGTCTGGTCTAAGTGTGTCCTAGTTTAAAGGGCCTGGACTGGGCTGATCTGGGGTCTGTATTTGTTTTACAGGAGTCTCTTCTTGGTTTTGTGTTTTTTAAGGGGGTCTGTATTATCTACTTAGGAAGTCTTTTGTAGTAGTTTAAGATATTTGGCCTGGGGTCTTTATTTAGCCAGCCTGGTCAAGAGCTGTATTAGCTTAAAGAGGACCTTTCACCGATTATTACACTATGAACTAACTATACAGACATGTAGAGCGGCGCCCGGGGATCTTACTGCACTTACTATTATCCCCGGGCGCCGCTCCGTTCTCCCGCTATGCCCTCCGGTATCTTCGGTCACAAAGTTATGGTAGGCGGAGTCTGCCCTTGTTCTGCTGTAGCGCTGGCCAATCGCATTGCAGAGCTCACAACCTGGGAGAAAATAACCTCCCTGGCTGTGAGCTCTGCGCTGCGATTGGCCAGCGCTAGAGCAGAACAAGGGCAGACTCCGCCTACCATAACTTAGTAACTGAAATCTCCGCCTACTATAACTTACTGAGCGAAGATACCGGAGGGCATAGCGGGAGAACGGAGCGGCGCCCGGGGATAATAGTAAGTGCAGTGAGATCCCCGGGCGCCGCTCTACATGTCTGTATAGTTAGTTCACATTGTCATAATCGGTGAAAGGTCCTCTTTAAGGATCTGGTTTGAGGTTTGTATTTAGGGGTCTGGTATGAGGTCTGTAATAATTTAAAATATTCGGTCTGGATGTATATTATGTGTATTATCTTACAGATCTGGTTTGGGGTCTGTATTTAAGGGTTTGGGGCCTATTATAGTTTAAGGTGTCTGAGGGTGGTCAGGGGTCTGTATTATTTATACAGTGAGTCTGGTCTGGGGTCTCTTCTTTAGATGTTTCATCTGAGGTCTTTATTCATTTTGGGTTATGATGCCTTAGGCCCTATATAAATGGTTGGGGAATATGGTAAAGAATCTTGCAGGCCACTAAATATGTTGAAAATACAAAAACAGCTGAGAAAACATAGGAAATCTGATGGACCCATGATGTTGCAGGTTGGCCATGTGAGAGCGGGCACCATAGTAATATTGGCACTAGGGCAGCACAACACGTGTCCCTGTCATTCGGATTCTTTTTCCTTTCTGTAATAGTTTTGCAGGTCTTTGAAGTATTAAAGCCAAACTCCAAGTCCCTTCCACTCACTGTGCCCCTCTCTGTGGACTTCTTCCTCTTTAGTATTGTGGTTGCTCCCGTAAGAGTCCTCTGCTGCATATGAGGGAACCACTGCTACATGTGACATGTAAACTGAGGGGCCCCGGGCACTGTATGTGTCTGTTTTGCATCAGGACATAAATGACACCTTTGTTTTTTAATAGTCTTTATTTATCATTTTTAAAGAGAAAAACAAAACATATAAAATAGTTCACAACACAAGTACCAAGCGTATCATAGAGACCTTGTAACCTCTTGCTTGATACAATAGAGAGAACTGCATAAAATACCGACAGTATTTCCCTGCTTAGCCTATAAATTCCCTGTTGCATCTTAATAACTGCAAGATGTTCTTAATTACCATTCACTCACACATACACACCACCGCAGCACTACAGCCCCCCATCCTGAACATGTTTTTGACAAAGGCTCACAGTAGCCGAAACGCGTCACTTACCACTTGTATGTGACCATTAAATCCATTTTGAAATTACTACTAGAGCGAGGGCTGGTCCTTACTATACAATTCTCTGTGGATCTTCCCCGGGACGCGCGCACCGCATCGCTGAGAGCAGAAGTGCCGCTTGTATCTTCTTTTGGATCCATCCTGATTTAGATCACCGCTGTCCTAGCGGCCAGCCACGGACCCCAAATCTTCTCAAATCTCTCTGGATTCCCCCTGGTAATGTAAGTCAGCGTGTACATTGGCAAGGCGGCTTCAATAAGCTGCACCCAGTGTTGGACTGAGGGAACCCTCGGGGGCTTCCAGTTCAGCAGGATATTCTTCCTAGAATAAAACATTAGAAAACGATACAATATCCTAGAGCAGGGATGCTCAACCTGCGGCACTCTAGCTGTTGCAAAACTATAACTCCCAGCATACCCAGACAGCCTACAGCTATCATCCCACAGCAGGGCATTGTGGGAGTTGTAGTTTTACAACAGCTGGAGGGCCGCAGATTGAGCATTCCATTTCACTAGGGCACTGGACAACGGGGATGTCTGCCAGTTCAGTAGTAACAAAGAAAAGGAATGATACTGGCTTGTGTAATATTATTTGTCTAGCAAATTTTTCAACCTCTCCGTACTCTATCTTGATCTTGCCTCTTCCAAATTGTTCAGCGCAGGCATGTCTTAATTTGAAATATCTATAAAGACAGGTCTGGGGCAGGTGAAATTCGCTGTCACCCACCAACTTGCATATGTCAATTTGACTGCACAATAGTATTTATAGATGTCTGGTAAGGCCAGACCCCCCCTGATACATGGCGCTTTAAGAGTGTCTTCAACTAGTCGCGGTCTCATATTGGCCCAGAGAAAGAGGGTTAGCATTTTGTCAATCGCCACAAAGTGGGATTTCTGAGGGACCATTGGTGTCGCCCTATACAGATAAAGCAGCTTGGGTAGAATTATCATTTTGAAGATATTTATACGCCCCACAAGGGACAGAGGAAGGATCTCCCATGCCTTCAGTTTCCATTGTTGGTAAGATGTTGAGGGGGAAAAATTGGTGAATGTCCTTGTGCACTATTATCCCTAAGTATTTAAACTGGTCCTCAACCAATGGTTTCGATTGAGGTGAGACAACCCGTTTATCCTCCCTATCCACCAAATAGAGAGCAGATTTAGCCCAATTGACCTTCAGACCAGAGAACCTAACATACTCATTAACCACCTCCAGAAGTGCCTCCATCAACTTCTCTGTATCTCCTAGATAGACTAGCATATAGAGACAACTTCTCGGTGATCCCCGCAATATTCCATCCCTCTATACTGTTGCAGTTATTTAACAAACTGGACAAGGATTCCATCACCAATGCGAAAAGCAGCGGGGATAGGGGACACCCCTGACGTGTGTCTCTATGAAGGGGGAATGATTTAGAAAGTTCCCATTCACTCGTACTCGAGCTGTGGGTTGTGTATACATAAGACGCAGCCATTTCAGAAAATTCCCTGGAAACCCAAATCTGTTTAAAACTTCCCACAAGAAGACCCATTCCACTGAACCAAAGGCCTCATTATCTAACAAGGCTATAGCTCTGTTTCCTACGTTATCATGTGTAATTTGAAAATTGGTATAGAGGTGCCTAAGATTAATATCGGTGGATTTCCCTGGCATAAAACCAGATTGCTCTGGCCCCACTATGGATAGAATAACCCCTGCCAGCCGTAAAGCCAAGACCTTAGCCAAAATCTTAGCGTCTAGATTTATAAGAGAGATAGGCCGACATGTCTACAATTATATAGAGATGGGTTGTGTCTACTTGGAGGCTTGAGCCTGTGAAGTTGATTATCCAGGACTACATATTAGGCCCCTAATATAATAAAGGGGGATTGGGGCAGTTGTGATACCCTAATCATGATCTTATCCAGTATGGACCTAGAAAAAGGGGGAGGTACATATAGACCCACTATTATCATAGGACTGCCCCGTACCATACTGTACAGGATCACATACGAGGATCTATCGAGACTGTGTGCAATTGTAATGGAGTTCTCTTACTGACAAGGATGGATACTCCCCGCGCTGTATTCATATATAGTCGCATGGTGGGTCTGCCCCACCCAAGGGTGTCGAAAAGACAGCACCTTACGGTCCCTTAGATACGTCTCCTGTAAAATAATAAAATCGGGGTTGTAAGATTTTAAGTAGTTAAACACCAAAGCTCTTTTGACCTTACAATTTAAGCCCCTCACCTTCCATGAGACTATCTTAAGCATTGCCATAATGAGAACAAAAACTTGTATCTCTTAATGAAGAAGCCTACAGCGCCGCGGTGACATTCACACTTCCATTCACACCAATCTAGACCTAACCAATAACTTCCCTTACCCCCTCCCTGCCGACACATCCTCAACCTGCCTGGGCTTCTGATCCCAATTTAATCCAAAAGTCAAAAGCTAACCTGACACTGGAACTAGAGTCAGGTCCTCAGCACATATCAACCGCTGACTGAAAAGTAACCCCTAGCCTTCAACTGCTCCCCTCCAATTATGCATTTTACTAAGGAAGTTGGTAGCAGAGTGTCACTCGGATAGAGTCCCCTGCCACTAATCTCTATCCTCCCGTCACTTACGTCTAAGAAAAGGAAAACTCAACTTCCTGAGTCTAGTGAAAAGGAAAAAACATAGGCAAAGTGATGTCTTCTCAAGAACCATATTTGCATCTCCAACTCTAACACCTTTCTCCCCCCTCCGACCCCCACTCCGTATATATCTTGTAGCAATTTCACTACGAAAGATGGGGGACACCCCGATCGTAGAATACAATCAGTTATATTAGGCAGATGCTGCCGAGTATCCAGCCAATTCGAAGCTTCTTCTGGCATCTGAAAGAAACGAGTCGTCCCGTCTACTTGCACTCGAAACGTGGTCGGGTAGAGCATTGCGTACTGTATGCCTAGTTCCCTCAGTTTGGCTCGGACATGTGTAAATTCTGTACCTCAGTAGTAAAATCAGGATAGAAGGATATCTTAGTGTTCTCGTATGAAACAACAGTACCCTTTTTTCCTAGCTGCCGCCAGAATGTTATCTCAGTCTCTGTAGTTTAGGATTTTCATTATAAATGGTCTCGGCGGAGAACCTGGAGGCAGAGGCCTAGTCGAGACTCTGTGAGCCCTTTCAATTACAAAACATTGAAAGAGATGCAACGAGGAGAGCACCGACTTAGGCTTCATGCACACGACCGTTGTGTGTTTTGTGATCCGCAAATTGCGGATCTGCAAAACACAAATGGCGTCCGTGTGCGTTCCGCAGTTTACGGAACGGACAGCCATTAATATAACTGCCTATTCTTGTCTGCAAAACGGACAAGAATAGGACAGGTTATATTTATTTTGCGGACCACGCATCTTTTGCGGCCCCTTTGAAGTGAATAGGTCCGCATCCAAGCCGCAAATACTGCGGCTCGGATGCGGACCAAAGTAACGGTCGTGTGCATGAGGCCTTAATCAGATTCTCAGCGAAAGCCTCAGGATCAGTATGTGGCAGGCGCAGCACTATGAAGTGCCTTTTGCGCTGTGGCATTAAAATAATTTTGATATCTCTGACTTTTAGTCTAAACAGACTGTCTGTTACTCTGTAATTCCTCTAGCGCCGTTCTATGGAAACAGTAGGTTTAAAGAGGACACCAAATGCTTCAAATAACTTCTTTATTAACTTAAACTTTTCTTCATATATAACACTGCCGCCTCCGCAGCAGATAGTCCATGTACATAACACGTGTTGAAAAGATATCACAAAATGGCGGTATGCATATAAGATGGTGGTTCAACTGTTCAATCTTGTCATTTAACATAAAATGGTGGATATATTTCCCTCTTCAGTATCTGTACTCTCACTTTAACTTATTTAAGCACTTTTTGATCTCTCTGAGAGGTATATCTGAGGTCTAACTAATAGTTCACTTGCAGTTAGCAGTGACTATTTGCAGATTGGTTGAGTATGATCTGGTATGGTTGTATGCAATTTGTATGGTTGCAATTGTAGTTTGGTGGAACTGTAAGTAAACACATATATATCTAGTTCAGTATACAGTTCTAAACACAATACTAACAACATGAACATTATATAACTGTTTTAAATACCTATATTGGCCTTTTGCTCCCATAAAACTCAGCTTTCAGTGGCGTGAATGTCTCTTCAGCTCCTGTCTCTGGTGAATAATGATTCTAGCAGCAGGAGCTGGGAAAATTCTGTCTGTGAGGTTGGCTGTGAAATAACCCGGTCTTCAGATGTATAAACGGTAAATAACTGAGGGCTTTCACTTCCCCTCCTGCACCTACATATGACTGGGGAGTCGCAAGAGAGGCCTCCCAGCCACATTGGCAAGGCTGTGGTGTCTGCGTCTCTCCTACCAGTAGGGATAGTGTCTCACTCCTGTGGAGGCCGTGGGGTGACTCTAGTACTTCTCCGCAGGGAGTATGTGCCAGCCGCGGGGTGTCCCCTGTCTCACCACACCAGCGATCTGCGCCGCGCAGCTCTCTTCTCTCCCTCCGAGATGGCGGTTCCCGCGTCTCTCAGGCTCAGTACTGCGAGGGTTCCTCTCCCTCAGCAGCAGCACACATGCAGCTCAAGTATGTCCAGGGGTGTCCAGGGGTCTCTGCCAGGTGGGGAAGGTAATCGTCAGATTATTAGGCCTCGTTCACATCACCGTTTCTCCTTTCCGTTCTCCAGCTTCGTTGAGGAGCAGGAGAATGGAAAGGACGGATTCTGCAGATAACTGAGACCTAAGGGAGCGTAACGGAGCCTAAAGACCCCATAGACTATAATGGGGTTCGTTCGGTGTCCGCTCAGAACAGGACTTTCGTCTCTGCTCAAAAATCATGTTCTGAGCGGACACCGAACGGACCCCATTATAGTCTATGGGGTCTTTAGGCTCTGTTACGCTCACTTAGGTCTCAGTTATCTGCAGAATCCGTCCTTTCCGTTCTCCAGCTCCATTGAGGAAAGGAAAGGAGAAACGGTGATGTGAACGAGGCCTAAAAAAGGCCCCATTCACATGTCCGCAATTTCATTCCGTATTTTGCGGAACGGAATTGCGGACCTATTCATTTCTATGGGGACGCATTTCCTTTCCTGAAAAAAATAGAACATGTCCTATTCTTGTCCGCAATTGCAGACAAGAATAGGCATATTCTATTAGTGCCGGTGATGTGCGGTCCGCAAAATGCGGAGCGCACATTGCCGTGTTCGTGTTTTGCGGATCCGTGGATCCGCAAATCACATTACGGATGTGTGAATGGACCCTAAAGGGAGATGGGGAAATCAGGATACTTAGGAGAGCTTAGAAGATACTTAGGAGAGCTCTCTCTAATGCCGCCTCACGCCATGCTTGCCGGGAGACGCCCCCCATAAATGACAACTTTGCTCCCTGTGCTGAAGCTGCTCTGGTGTCCTCAGTAGAAGTCCTACAGGGCTTGTGTCCATCATAAACTACAAGTGGCCATAAAATGTACAAGACCTGATCCGTGCAGGACACGGCCCAATAAATGAGCGAATAACATGAATAAAGGAGCAAGTGAAAAGTCAGCAGCCGTCCCCTCCGTTATAATAGGCAGGCAGTAAATTATCCAGATCTCCCTAGATAGATAGATATTAGATAAATATGAGATAGATAGATAGATAGATATGAGAGATGGCAAGAAACTTTTCCTTGACTCTTTCAGTGTTTTTGTGAGGATGTAACATAGTACATAAGGCCGAAAAAAGCCCTCCGTCCATCCAGTTCGGCCTGTCATCCTGCAAGTTGATCCAGAGGAAGGCGAAAAAATAATTTTTTTATTCCCGACGGAATAAAAAATTCCTTCCCTGTCTCACCGGTTACAGCTGCTGCAGTTCATTATTATATGAACAGTTTGTGATGTTTTTTTCTTTTGATCTTTGTGTTTTTCTGTCGTATTTTATGATCTTAACCCGGTGTCACAAGGAACAAAGCCAAGTTAACAACCTCAGCTCTGCTACCTCAGTGCAGTCTTCCCGTCAGTCCATGCCCTGAAGACCTCGTCTTTCATTAACCCTTCCTATCATCAGCAGCTATCACATTTCATTCTCAAGAATGTTCTTTAGTGGAAGCGACACGAGTTCCCCCAGCGAGCGGGAGACGGGGCGGTTTGGCCAGAGTTATTTTTATTTGAAATTACGGTTCTAGTGTTACACGGAGTCTCGCAGCGGAGAGCGTGGAGGAAGCTTCTTGGCAGGAAAATCACAGCATCGAGTAGAAAGAAGATGAAAAAAGACAATTTACTTCTAAGGGGCGAGATGTTACCTCCTGACCTCAGCGAAGGCTCCTCGGCCTCCACGTTAATAGTTTTAGCTCTAATACAAAATTTCTTCTGCCGCCTCCTTATGACATATCTGTGACCAGGCTTGGACTGGCCCACAGGGGTACAGGTGAATCCCCCGGTGGGCCCCTGGGCAAGGTGGGCCCCTCGTCTTCCACCCCCCGCATAAGTGGCACATGATACAGTAGACTTACTGCACTACATATAGATCGGAGGCATACAGCACTCCAGTCTATGTTCATGTAATTTTCGGTAAATTATTTAGCAAACTACCGTATTTTTTGCCCAATAGTGGCCCCCAGCAGAAATAATGCCCCTATAGTGGCCCTCAGCAGTAAAAATGCCACCTATAGAGGACCCCAGCAGTAATGATGTCCCCCATAGTGACCCCCACAGCAGAAATAATGCCCCCATAGTGACCCCAGCAGTAATAATTCCCCCCATAGTATTCCTCTAGCAGTAATAATGCCCCCTATAGAGGCCCCCAGCAGTAATGATGTCCCCATAGTAACCCCCACAGCAGAAATAATGCCCCCATAGTGCCCCAGCAGTAATAATTCCCCCCATAGTATTCCCCTAGCAATAATAATGCCTCCATAGTGGCTCCTAGCAGTAATAATGTCCCCATAGTGGCCCCCAGAAGTAATAATGTCCTCCATAGTGGCTCCTAGCAGTAATAATGTCCCCATAGTGGCCCCCAGCAGTAATAATGCCCCATAGTGGCCCCCAGCAGTAATAATGCCCCATAGTGGCCCCCAGCAGTAATTATTCTCCATAGTGGCCCCCAGCAGTAATAATGCCCCATAGTGGCCCCCCAGCAGTAATAATGCCCCATAGTGGCCCATTATGTCCCCCATTGTGGTCCTCAACCTGAAACAGCTGGTAAAAAAAACCTACTTGCAGTACTTCATCCATTTTCATGCGCAGAGGAAGTCGCTCTTCTCTGATCGTGTGGTGACATCATAACACTTGAGCGCACGTCCTTCGGCAGGTCCTTCAGCATCAAAAGAAGTGCGACTTTATTTTAATCCCTAAAAGGCCATTTGGAACTAGTGTACCCATTTATAACGGGAGACATCCTGTCCAATGGCTGTTACAAATGGTCTCATTGATTTCAATGGGGTCCGCCTGGCCATAAAAACAGCCAAAAGACATGTCCTATTTTTTTATGGCCACTATTCACTGTCCATCATGTGAATAATCCCTTGGACTTTAATTGGTTCTGAAAACAGCAGTGTGATGGCTGTTTTTAATGTTCATGTGAATGAGGCCTAAAGCAGCCACTGTTTTCTTCAGTATGTTCAGTCTTCTGCTGCAACCTGCACCCGTTGGACGACTGTTATTTTAGCAATTTGTCTAATATATTTCTTTAAAGTGGCTCGCATACCATGGAGCCTGGCTATACAGACCCGGTGGGTAATCTACCAATTTATTCTAAATTGAAGTTTCGAAATTCATGTTGAGTTGCTGCGAATTAAGGGGCCAAGATCCCTGTGAGTGATTATTTCTAGAAACACAGGTTCCCCTAAACAGCACCTGGGTAGCCCCCCATTACATCTCTAGTACTGGACGCCATGTGACCCCCCCCAATCACAGTCACATGCTGCATAAAGAGGTATCTGCATCAAGTCCAAGAACTTGCTTGTCCTATGAATGATCCCATAACTGTGTATGTATGGATTTTCCTTCCATTGACGGATCAGGGGCTTGTAGAAATATTTTCCATTTTTAGCTGCTGGAACTCTAGAATTTATGACACGTGTGATGTCTTAAAAGTCATCTTTAGGTAAACTCCATGATTTAGATAAACCATAAAAGTCTGATTGGTGGGTACTTGATAGCCCTTGGGATTGGTAGAAGTTGATGGACCCCATTATTACTTGAGAATGGAAATTATGCATTAAAAATGTATCAGAGGTACAAAATTAGAAAAAATTTGAACACTTTTCGATTGGCAACAGGAACCAAGAACCTCCACTGATCCTGATAACCACTGAAACCCCAACAGTCATGAGAAACACCGAACCTCCACTGATCCTGAGAACGACTGAAACCCCAACAGTCATGAGAAACACCAAACCTCCACTGATCCTGAGAACCACTGAAACCCCACCAGTACTGAGAACCACTAATTCCCCACTGGTCCTGAGAACCACTGAAACTTCTATCAATCATTAAAACCACTGAACCCCTACTGGCCATGAGAACTATACATTTTTTCCTGAGGACCATTGAACTCTATCGATCCTGAGGACCATTGAATCCCCACTGATCCTTAGAACCACTGACCTACTGTTTCTAGGGACCATTGAATCCCAACTGATCATTAGCAGCGATGAGCGGCAGGGGCAATATTCGAATTTGCGATATTTCGTGAATATTTGGGTGAATATTCGTCATAAATTCGCAAATTCGAGAATTCGCCATTATTTTCTTGATTGCGAAAATTCGGCAATGTAATATTCGCGTAATGCGCGCGCAATTCAGGCGTGGGTCACTTTTGCTACATTTTTCAAGCTGCTAGAAGTTTCCTGAGACTGGAGAAAATGGTTGGCACGGCAGAACATTACAATAGCTTTATATGCAGATAGAGTGCTCCAATATATTCGCGATTGTGCAAATCTGCAATTAATGATGCGCATATTTTGGCGCAATACGTGCAACCTCACATTTTAGCAGGTCTGACTACATATTACTGATTGGTGCACTAAGTATTGTTGTGAGATCTATGTCTGTAGTATGTATGTATGGACAGCAGAGAAACAGTAATTCCTATCACACTACCTAACACCCTGCACTGGGACCTATCAGCTACACTATATCAGGATATAACCTACACTGACTATCTCCCACTAACTATCTGTATTATATATATAAAAGTATCTAACCAACGTTATGTGGAAAGCACAGAGCACAGCAATGACACTGCTCTCTGCCGAAAATGGCTGCTGGGGAGGTTTTTATATAGTAAGGGGGAGGCAACTTTCCTATTGGTTGCTAGGGATGTTGCTAAGCTCAGACAAAGACATCACAGCCTTCTCATTGGCCCACAAGCAAGAAGCAGGGAGGGATCATGGGTTCAGATGAAAAAGAATCTAGAATATTCACGAATACGAATCACTATATTCTAAATCTTTGCGAATTCTCGAAGTGGCGATATTCACGATTAAAATTCGCAATTCGAATATTCGCGCCCAACACTAATCATTAGAACCACAAAATCCCAACAAATCTTGAGGGCAATTAAAAACTCACTTATCATTAAAATGTTGAACTACCTGAGATCCTGAGATCAATTAAACCCATACTTATCATTAGAACCAATGAACACCCACTGCTTCTGAGAACCATTGAATCCCTACTGATCGTTAGACTAGTTGAAAGCCAATACATCATGAGAACCACATAACCCACTGATCCTAAGAACCATTAATGCCTACAGCTCCTGAGAACACTTGGCCCCGAGGACCATAAAACCATAAAATACTGTTTGATCCTGAGACGAGTCAAACCCATTGAACTTGACCATATCTTAAGTTGAGGCCCACTGAACCCCCCTTGATCCTGAGAACCACTGATCCTCCATCAAACCTGAGAATCACTGAACCCCCACCTATCAGATGTTTGAGATATCTGGTTGGGATGTTTTAGCAGTGCTGAGGGTCTTGAGGGTCATTGAAGCCGGCATGTTGATCATGTCATGTTCTCCCTGGTGTGGAAGCTGTGAGTAGCAGGAATGTGTGGCATACACGGGATGACACCGATCCTCTCATGTGTCACCTTATCTGTGCCCCCTCGGAGCAGTGAGGATCACTTGTTACAACCTGTTTACGTTGTAATCACTTCATGTAATGTAAGGTGCCATGGGCTAGTGACCGGCAGCAATTATTGACTATACATGGATGATCGATTCAAAAATGCCTAATGGGGTGGAAAATGCATCAAGATCCAGTAGACTGGGCACAATATACCTAATGCAATGAAGAAACGCCCACTAATATGTAAGGTGGCACCTGGGGTTGTCAATGATTCGAAAAACATGGCTGCTTTCTACCACATAACATCATCAAACCTTACTAGGCTCGTGTCTGGTATTGCACCTCAGCTCCTTTGAGGTGAATGCAGTTGAGCTGCAGTACCGCACACAACCTGTGGAAGGCGGCAGCTATGTTTTTTCTAATCTTGGGAAAAAAAACTTTAACTCCTTCACCCCCTGTTTTTCGTTTTTTGCATTTTCTTTTTCACTCCCTACCTTTCTGGAGCCATAACTTTTTTATTTTTCCATTCACATACACGTATGAGGGCTCATTTTTTGCAGGAAAAGTTTTAGATTCTAGTGACACCATTTAATATTGCCTATAGTACGATGTAGTGGGAAGCTGGAAAAAATTACCAATGGGGTGGAATTGGAAAAAAAAAAACTTTTTATGGGTTTTGCTTGTACGGCGTTCCCTATGTGGTAAAATTGCCGTTACCTTAATTCTCCAAGTCAGTACGATTACAGCGACACCACATTTGTATTCTTTTTCTTGTGTTTTAATACTGAAAAAAAAAATCTGGAAAAAAATATTTTTTTCTTTACATCGCCATATTCTGACCCCTATAACCTTATTGTACGGATCTATGTGAGGACTCTTTTTTTTTTTTGTGGGGCATTTTGCAGTGTGTATGACCTTTTGATGGCTTTTTATAAAAAAAATTGAGGCAAGTGTAGTGACCAAAAACAGCAAATCGTACATTTTTACTTTTTTTTTTCCATTTCGCTTGCGGTATGGGATAAGTATTTTTGTTTTAATAGTATGGGAGTTTTCACAAGCGGCGATGCCTGTGATGTTTATTTTTTGTATTGTTTATTTTTTTTGGGGGGGGGAAAGTGGGGTATTTGAATTTTTATATATTTTTTATTGTTTTTATATATATTTTTTGTACTTATTTTAATAGTCCCCTTAGGGAACTTGAACAATCATTAGATTGCCTCTCTCATAAACCTTAATGCATTAGTGTTGGTGTCTATGAGGATCACACACAGAGTCTTCATAGGAACCTGTCTGTAGCAGCCTCGGATCATTCAGGAGGACCAAGGCTGCTGCACACACTATGCGGCTCCCGTGATTCCAACTAGGGGGAGCCGCTGCATGCCCGGGAGCGTGCGATGCCAGATGCATTAGCAACGGGTGCCTGCTGTGCTTGTGAGCGGGTACCATCTTCAAAGACATGTACGGCCCAGGGCGGGAAGGGGTTTAATGACGGTCACCCTTGTGACCTTTGGACATGGACATACTAGAAGTGAGGAACTGTCCATAATTAGAAAAATATGGCTGTTTTATTCCAGCACCACACCTGACTGTGGGTTGGGTCTGGCACTGCAGATCTGCTTCCTTGAAATGAATATACACAGGAGTGACACTATGTCTGGACCATAACAGCCATGTTTGGGGCTCATCATGGACAACCTCTTTGGACTTTGAGACACCTATAAGAATCTCTCACTGACCTTATTGCCATCGCAACCAACCAAAGCTCAATTTTCCAGGCTGCACTGTTATAGGTCGCTATGGTAACGAGGCCTAGTCACCTGTAAGAGGCCTTGTTTTTGTAGATTCTGCACAAATGAAGAACTCTCACTCACTTTTACCATTCCTTCTAGAGAAGCAGGAGAACTTGTGGAGTAAACCACAAGATTGCTAAGAGTCGTAATTATTGTGTACGATGATTGGCTTGTGATGGAGGAGGCACAATTACAGGTTTGTCTTCCTCCTTCTCAAGTGTTTTCTCTTTTTGACTACAAAGGCAGGAAATGTCTGAGGGAGCAATAACTACAGATTGTGTCAAGTACATGAACTCCATGATGGTGCTACATAAGATGGTGAGTGCACTGCTGGCATGGTAGACACCCGGGACCATTTTTAAGTATAGTACAGGAGGTTCTGCTGTCTGGGGCCCAGACCAAAAAGGGGCCCATCTGCGGCCCATTATTCACTCCACAGAAATAGCATAAAAATCCTACATCGAACACAAAGTGTAATGATGTCACACAGTCTATTTATCAGATCAGTCTGTGGTGGGATGGTGATGTCACAATGAGTGCAGTGAGGTCACAGTCTATTTATCAGATCAGTCTGTGATTGGATGGTGATGTCACAATGAGTGCAGTGAGATCAGTCTATGTAGTAGGTCAGTGTGTGATTGGATGGTGATGTCACAACGAGTGCAGTGAGTCACACAGTCCATATAGCAGATCAGTCTGTGATTGGATGGTGATGTCACAATAAGAGCAGTGAGGTCACAGTCTATGTAGCAGGTCAGTCTGTGATTGGATGGTGATGTCACAGTGAGTGCAGTGATGTCACGAAGTCTATGTAGCAGATCAGTGTGTGATTTGGTGGTGATGTCACGAGTGCAGTGAGGTCACACAGTCCATATAGCAGATCAGTCTGTGATTGGATGGTGATGTCAGTGAGGGCAGTGAGGTCACTCAGTCTATATAGCTGATATAGACCATGGGAGCTGCTTATGTGTAGGATCTCCCAAGTGTCCCTCTTTTGACCCAGGTCCCTCTGTCCCTCTTTGCTCCTTAAATGTCCCTCTTTAGGTATAGATTTGCATCATTACATTTACAATATTGACCCAGAAAGTATTTGTCTGGTTCCTCTCTGTATAGTTGAGCCTGTCTTGCATATTATTTCATTATTTGATGCTATTTGGATTTTAGAAATGTATATATTCCGATAATTTTTGGCTAATGTGTAAAACACAATAAACCATATGTGTCCCTCTTTGACCGTACAAAAAGTTGGGAGGTATGGACTAGTAGGAGAGTCATTGTCTCACTGTCAGACATTCCCTTTAACCATTTAGACACTGGTTTGTCATGTCTGTCCATGGGCTGTGTCTCCTACTCATTTGAATGGAGCCACAATACCGGACACACCTCGTAGTTGGTCATTTTCCAGACCAGAGAATTTCCTGCCAGTTTATCTTGGACACCTTAGCTTTTCCTGAAGATCTGAACTTATCAGTTTACATACGAATTAATAAACTTTACAACCGCCAACTTTTTGTTCCTCCTTTACTTGCAGTCGGATAGATACAGTTCTGTCATTAACTGTGTATATCTGTACCTAGGAAAGCTGGATGTGAAAATCAGTATGGCCACTATTACAATATCTCACCTAACGTTTCCATTACAGCTCCTACAGCTCCTCCTGCCATTACAGCTCCTTCAAAGGACGGGCTTGTAAAACTCATCGGTGGCTTATCTCTAGGATAGGAGACCGATGTCTGATCAGCAGTGGCCTGAGTGTCATGGCTCCCACCAATCGTTAGCAGTGCCAAAAAGCTACATGTCGCTTCATCTCCTGCACTAATGGGAACCCAGCTTCATAGCCTTGCATTCCAAAAAGCACTTTGCCAGTTATTTTAAAGGGGTATTCCTATTTTTTATTTTAAATGTATTTGTTTATATAATAAAAAATCAGTTTTTTATTTATTCTGCATGCATACCTTTCTTTTATCAGGCAGCTAACCCCTATGGTCAGTAGCATGGTATAGCCCATGTATCAATGCTGTGTAATGTATCTGTGGCCTAACTGAAACATGGCATCAGTCATGTGACACTACTCACATCATATAATCCCTGAGATTCAGTAAGCAGCAGTGTTACATACACATGCCAGGTCAGCAAATGGGACACATTCATGTCAAGTAAACAGGACTAGTATTGGAATCGTGATTTTTATTGTGGTTATTACAGTAACTACATTTATGTGTGTATTTACATGCTGGCCTGTCTGTAGGGGATTTTTAAAAATGGCCCCCTGTCTCTAGGTGATGTTGTAAAATGTCTGCCTGTCTCTAGGTGATGTCATATTGTTAATAAAGTTTAGTGTAGAAAAAAAACTAGCAAATAACCCACACAGATCTGTTTGTACACAGACACTGACATAGTGAGATATTTCTATAGGTAGTAATACTGTATATACTTTATATGTTCTGTTTCTTAATACACTACTGTTCAGCTTTTAGATATCTGCACAGTTAATTGAAAGCCAGGTCACATGATACTTATGAGGGTTAGTGTCGAGCGAACCCGAACTGCAAAGTTCGGGTCCGTACCGAACTTTGTGAGTTCAGGTACCCGGATCCAAACTCAAACTTTGCAGCAATAGTTCGGGTTCTAGTTCGGTGTTCAGGCATTTAATAAAGCTTGTTGAAAGGCTGCAGGGCAGCCAATCAACAAGCATTTAAGCTGTGGGCACTTAGAAGCCATCACAACCATGCCTACTAATGGCATGGCTGTGATTGGCCGGTGCATCATGTGACCCAGCCTCTATATAAGCTGGATCACGTGTTGCACCGCCCATGCTCATGGGCATCACTGGAGCGTGGCTGGGGGGATGCAGAGGACACAAACGATACACCTCCAACAGGGGTCAGCTTGTCGTTGCCTCTGGGCAGCCTGGCACACATGAGCGATTACATGCTGCAGTGTCTCCGCAACGACCGCCGAGTTGCCCACATTCTAACCAGTGCTGATTACTGGGTGGCCACGCTGCTGGATCCCCGCTACAAGGACAACGTGCAGTCCTAAATTCAGTCACTGGAGCGTGATCGGAAGATGCGCGAGTACAAGCGCACTCTGGTAGATGCGCTGCTGATGGCATTCACACCTGACAGCGGGGGCTCAGTGGAAGCACAAGGCAAAGGAATAGAAGTCATAGAAGGAGGAAGCACCTCAGAAGGCATTGTTAGAATGGCCGAAATGTGGAAAAGCTTTGTCAGCACTCCACAATAACCAGCACCACCAGCTGATATGGAACGTCTTAGCAGGAGGCAGCATTTCAGCAACATGGTGGAGCAGTATGTGTGCACATGCCTACATGTACTGACTGATGGTTCTGCCCCATTCAACTTCTGGGTCTCCAAATTGGGCACATGGCCTGAGCTTGCCCTTTACGCCTTGGAGGTACTGGCCTGCCCTGCGGCCAGTGTATTGTCCGAACACGTGTTTAGCACGGCAGGGGGGATCACAGACAAGCTCAGCCGCCTGTCCACAGCCAACATGGACAAGCTCACGTTCATTAAAATGAACCAGGCATGGATCCCTCAGGACTTGTCCGTACCTTGTGCAGAATAGACATGTATACCGGCCTTAACCAGCCATTGTTATACTCCAGCGCACTTTCTCTTTGCGTTCTTGTTTCCATTTCCCAATGTTTTGGGGCCCTCCCAAAAACTGTCTTGGCTATCTCTTCATTCTCCACCGCCGCTTCCACCTACACCGCCAAGTCTACCGCCTCCTCAACCTCCTACTCCACTTTGACCTCCGCCTCCTAGTTCAAGATAATTATTTTAAAAAAAAATTCTATTCTATGTTATTTTAAGTTATTTCCCTATCCACATTTGTTTGCAGGGCCTCCTCTTACCCCCTTTTTGCTTCCTTTTGCAGCCCTCTAGCCCTTACTATGACTATTTTACAGCCATTTCAGTGCACATCCCTAGTGAGGGTCACATGACGGCAAACATATGACTGCTGCCGTGTTTAGTTCTGTCCAGCTCTTTTATGGATGCATTTTAAAGCACTAAATTGGGCCGTACCATTTTCTTTTTTCTTTAGGAAAGGCTAGTGTATTGATATAATAAAGGTCTACAAACAAAAATTTACATAGATGTATATTCGAACATTTTTTAACATTCTATTATCTAAATAAATGTAATCATTAAAACTGGGATACCCCTTTAAGTCCCATGAAAGGCACGGGTATATGCCACTGTACAATGGTTGAAGTTTCTATGGGGGATGCAGAGGCAGCAATCATTAGACCCAAGACCACCACCGATCCTAGTTATGTCACCACAGTCTTTCATTATGTGGCCCCTTTAAAGAGTCGCTGTACTTTCACACAATTTCATTTAATAGAGAATGGTGTAACTAGCAATTTTGTAAATCACTTCATTTAAAAAATCTGCCTGCATCCAGTAGGTGGGGTCTCATTTCCACCTAGAGAGGAAGTGGGAGCGTGTCAGAGCTAGCTGAGATCCTGAGTCTGATAACAGAACTGCTTCTACTGAATTCACTGGAGCCTCCTGCCTTTCTATAAGGGTTTAATTAGATGGCCGTACGGGTGTGGACCCATTCATTCAAAGATACCGTGTGCTGTCCGCATCCAAAGTTCCGTTCCGCGGCCCCGCAAAAATTATATAGCATGTCCTATTCTTGTCTGCAATTGTGGACAAGAATAGTAATTTTTTATCATAGTGCCAGCTATGTACGGTCCGCAAAATGCAGAATGCACACAGGCTGGTATCCGTGTTTTGCGGATCCGCAATTTGCGGACCGCTAAACACTAAAGCTGTCTGAATGGGCCTTAAGTCTGATCTCTCCCTCCTGTTCATCCTGTTCTCTGAGCTCTGGAGCTGAAAACAAACATAGTGGGAAGTAAGGAAAAGGAGGTCACAGCAGTACAGTGCAGGCAGAAGGGAGATACCCCCTGCTTGTGAGAGAAATGCATCTAGCTGTGCAGCTGGAACAGGGAATATGACTGGAAAAAAAAGACACATACCTTAAAAGTTATGATTATACAAAGAAGCACAGCCGTTATGCAAACTTTTTTTGAAAGCTCATCTTTAAGGATTTATATTAATCGATTATGGATTTTTCAGGTGTGGAAATCTAGGTTGGGTTCCCTTAGATACAGTTAATCTGTAAATCTGAGACATTCATTTTTAGTTCGAACCAACTCCATTAGCAAAGTAAACTTTCCCTGTGACCCCCCACAATCTCTGAAAATGTCTTGGAAATAAATAATTAAAATGTAAACGTGAGGCAGTCGAGCCATTCAATGGAATTAAAAGACAGTTGTCTAAATCCCCGTGTCGTGTGCAAGAGGTAGATACATGACTTTCCGCTGGGCTCTTCTGAGAAAACACAAATGAAAGATGGGGTTTAACACAGTGGAATGCTATGGAGATTTCCTGTCTGCTGCCTGTTGAGGGGTTGGCGTCATATCTGCCGTCAGCTGGGACCTGGCGTCACTGATGCATCCCTAATGTTAACACTGAAGCTGAACATCCCCTGAAGAATATCACTCGGGGGGTTGGCTAGAACCTAGGTTTTGCTCTATTAGACATCTAATGAAGACCCGGAAGCTGAGCAGATTATTTCTGCTGTTTTGCTAAAGGTCACGCTTTTGTTGTGTACGTCTTCCCCTGATGACAATCAATAAAGCACTTGGCAGCAGTCAGTTGTGTACAGACGCGGGTCCCACGCCTCATTACTTATGCTGGGCTGGGAGGAAAGTTTTGCTCCACCAGGCTGCAAAATGAAATTCATGAAATGAAGTTGAAGAAGAAACTAGAAATAAGTGGAGAGGATGTGGAATACTTTGCCACTCTTAATGTAAAAGAGTTTGTGCAGCAGGGCCACATTCACTCTGCTGGAGCCTACAGGCAGTGACCATGGCCTAGAGAGGCCAATTATTTTTCTTCTTATTTTAGAAAACCTTTTCCATCTTCTACTTTCCTTTCATCATCCTTTTCCTTCTTCACTGCCTTCTTCCTTTCATTCTCTTCTTTTCTCTCTTCTTTCCTCCATCTCCTCCTGCTTTCTCCAGTCCCTCCCATCTTCCCCTCTTTTTCTGTTTCTTCTTCTTCTGCCATTCTCTTTTCCATCACCTTCTGCTTCTCTCCATCTTCTTATTCCTCACCTTTCCTTTTTTCTCCTTACTCCATCTTCCCTTCTATCTTTTCATTCTCCTTGTCAACTTGATTTTCTTTACCTCTCCATCTTCCACTTCTCTATCTCATTAGGTTGTCCTTCTTCTCCTTCCTCTCATCTTCCTTCTCTCCTCAAACTTCTCATTCTTTACTTCCTTTTCCTGTCCATTTCTTCTTCTGCTCTTTCTCCATTCTTTCATCCTCTTGTTTTCTTCCTCATTTTCCTCCTTCTCTTATTTCTCTCTCTTTTCTGTTTCTCACTTACCACCTTAAAGATTTACCTCTTCTCCCCTTATCTCCTTTTTCTTATCTCTTTCTCCTTTTATCTCCTCTTTCTTCTCTCCTACAGTACTCCCTTAACCCTACCTTCTCAACCTATCCCTTCTTTTGCCCTCCTTGTTCTCCTTTTTCACTTGCACTACTCCTCCTTCTTGCATACTCCATATTCTGTCGTCGTCTCGTGTTCTTTATGCACATTGTACCTGTACCTCTCTTGTCTTTCTTCTGTTTCTTTCCCCATCTCTACTCCTTCTTACTTTTTTCCTCTTTCTCTCTCTCTCTCTAGCTTGTACTTACTCTCCACCTTTTCTCTTCATCTTCCAAATCTTCCTTCTCCTTCTGATGTCTTCCTTCTCTTTGCGGTCCATTTACTTACCTTCTTCTCTCTTTGCTACCACCTTTTCTGTCCCTATGACCTTGTCCCCCCCTCCCTTCCTTTTTCCATCCACCTAACCTTTCTCCATCTTTGTCTTGACCCCTTTTTCTCCTTCTGTCCTCCTCTTTCTCCATCTTGACCTCAGGCTTCCCGACTTTCTCTTCTTCCTTCTCTTTATCTTGTTCTCCCCTCTTCTTTCTCAGTCTTGTCCTTCTTCCCTTTTTTTATTGCTACCGTATCCAACCACATCCATCTTCTCTTTTTTCCTCACCTTCTTCTTCTTCCACATTTGTATCACTTTTATCATTATTAACATTATCCTTCATCTTCAAAGTAACGTTTGACACCTGTTGAACTTCATCTCTTGCTGAATATATTTCTTCAAAATGTCCTGTCTTCTGTTTGGGTATTTTTGGGTCTTTGTTCTTTTTCCATTCTGGTCATTATTATCCAATCCCAATCATTGGCCAAATCTTCTAATGATTTTCATGTTTCATTATTATGTATATGTTGCATGTTTTATAAAACAGAGAGACCTTCAATTTTACTTTCAGGGCACACAGAGGTTCTTGCTTATCGTGTGCCTCACAATCCAGTTTTGTGGGAACATTTGAAAAAAAAACAATCTAGTTCCTGTGTATCCTAACTCTGCTGTATATTCAGATTCTGAACGCTGTTGGACCTAATCCTTATCACACAGCTCATGCGTTTGTTACAATGTGTCAGTGTAGGAAAAAGCAAACAGCAACATTTTATAGAAGAAACTTAGAAGAAAGCTCTATAACACTTGGGTTTACTACAAAAACGGACATAATCCATCTCTCCTGTCCTGGATTATAGGTTGATAGCATCTCCCTACACTGATACATTGTAACAACGCCATAAGCTGTGTGAGCAGGACTTGGTTGCAGAGGGCTTCAGGTTTATCCTGTCATTACTCCTTACCACATTTGGCAGGAAAATGTCACAATATTGTAAGTTGATAACCATGGTGCCAGTTATGATGTGATAAGTTTTATATATAACAGTGCCCATACACCTTCATATGAGGGCATATATATTTTTAATGGGAAGATATGGAAAGAGAAAACCATTGCCAGATAGCTCTCCCAAATTCAATGTGGCTCATCCTTTTCTCCCTCGACTTTATCTGTTGGGGAACATTGGTAGCATTGTGTGGGTGATGCAGCAGGGCAAGTCACCTATCAGTGTGCAGGGATGTCGGGCCTTTCAGGTTCAGCACCGGTGCCCCATGCATACTGATGTCTGTGTTACGTGACCTATCAGGTTCCATGCCTCCTTCTAGCAGGAGATTTTAACAGGTGACGGCTGACCACAGTTGCCTGTGATTAACCTGCTGTGCCTCTATCTCTCTCATTAGGTTGTCCTTCTTTTTCTTCTTTTCCTTCCTCTCATCTTCCTTCTATCCTCAAACTGTGATTGACTGGTGTTTTTGTAACTTCTTAGATCCCTGTAAATCTGACTTTTGGGATTTCCCCTGACTTGGTCCTGACTGACGATACTTTGACGTACCCTACTTGCACTGACCCAGTCTGGTCTTGATTATGTGCTTTTCTTTTGTTCTGATTCTAATGTTTATCTCTGGTTTGGATTCTGGCCTGGTTTTGGTCCCACTTTTGGATTCTGATTTGGACTCTGTAGTGCTCATCTGGTTTTGACCTTTTCTGACATTCCCTTCCCCCTCTGATTGGGCCACGTGCACTTAGTTGTTAAAAGGGACCGTCACCTAGTTGGGACCCGTTGTATAGGATGAATCATCCAAGTAGGCAGGGACAGTGGTGTGGACTAGCAAAAAGTCTGCTGTAGTAAGCAGTGGCGGACTTTACCAAGACGCAAAGGAAGGAAATGCTTGTGGCACCAGAGACCAGGGGGCATCTCTGCTGGCCACAAGTGGAAAATAAAACAAACTAAAATGGCTGACATACACTAACGAGCAAAAGGGTAACAATGTTTTGAACTTTTGACTTTCAGGCTCCATATCTCACGATCCACTACACCTTCGAACGTTAGACTACCATTATTTTATAGACATTCATCTTGGCTATCTCATGCATCAATTAGAATTGCCACTATTTAGCATATGATTAGTTATGCAAATTGTCATGTAACTGCATTGTTACGGTTTTGCTCCTAAAATTCTTTAATTTTTAATATTTTGTTAGCATTTTGTAAATCCACCTTTTGGCTTTCAACACTGCCTGAATCTTTCTGGGCATTTTCTCAATCAGATTCCAACATATCTCGACCGAAATATGTTCCGAGGTCTTTTCTTCACGTTCCCAACATTGGTGCATACTGGTCGACTCACTTGGGTAGGAATACAGCTTTTTCTTCATCTCTACCCACAAGTGTTTGATTGGGTTGAGGTCTGGGGACTGTGGGGGCCAATCCAGCACCTCTACTTCATTGTCATTAAACCATTTCTTCTCCAAACTCGACGTATGCATCAGGTCGTTGTCCTGCTGTTACACTATGTTGTCCTTTTCATATCCATAGTACTCAAATGTACGAAGTAACTCGTCTTGTAAGATACTAGGATACTCACATATAGCTCAGTATTGTGACCACCATCGATCCTGGTCAAGTATCCAATGCCTTTGGCTTTGAAACAACCCCATATAGTCAGGCTTCCTCCACCGAACATGACAGTTCCTTCAATTTCTCGATCCAGAGCCCAGTCTATTGACTTTTGTCTCATCGTTACAAATCACCCGTTTCCAATCTTCTGCTGTCCACTGTTCGTACTTTTTGGCAAACTAGAGCCAAGACTTATTGAAGTCGAGGCTTCTTCACCTTTTTACATGACAATAATCTGCATAACTAATCATATGCTAAATACAGTAGCTGTAAGTCCAATTTATGTATGAGATAGCCAAGATGATTGTCTATAAAAGGATAGTAGTCTAATGTTCAAAGCTGTAGTGGATGGTGAGCTATGGAGCCTGAAAGTCAAAAGTTCAAAACATTGTTACCCCTTTGCTAATTAGTGTATCACCGGTGCAGAATTGCAAAGTTAGGGGTGTCCTTCTCAGCTGTAGAGTAGCAGCAAAATTGCCAAGGTGCACCGCTAAGTTGAGAGTAGGGCTTGGTGATGTGATGGGGCCAGGGGTGCACCTAGCTGTCCCCTCTTGCCCCTACCTGATGCTGCCCGAGGCGATTGCCTCACCTAGCCTCATTGGATGGGATAATTTTGCCTGAGGCCCCAAAAATACCAAATCCACCCCTGCACCAAATGTATTAGGAAGCAAGAAGTGTAAAAGGCCGCAAATGATAGCGTAAATATGGCATGCATCATATTTTGTGATTTGTTTACTCCACATTTGAAGCATAAAACTTTTGATCAATCTGTGTCCCAAGTCTGTGGCTTTCCTTTTCTCTTTTTCAATCATTCAAAGATTCCTCTTTCATGATTTTATCTTGAAAAAAAAAAAATAAAGTTAAGTAAAATTATCTGATGATAGCTGCATAAACACACATTCCTGTCGAAGGCTCGCTCTTATCTTTCCGTGGCCGTGACGTGGTATTTCGTAGCTGCTTTCTCTCAACTTCATACATTGCTACAAAATACAAAACCAAATCTACAAAAAATTGCTGCAGTGATCAGACCTGGTCACAAAAAATGCAGACGTGTTATGTCACCGACTCCACCGGTTTCACAGATGATCTTTAAAATGAGACGCAACGTAAATGAAGCCTAGCCGGAGTAATCTTGTAATCCTAATCAAGAACCATCTGTCATAGAGGACGAATATACTGTATATAAAAACTGTACATACAATACATAACGACTCACATTCATTTATTGGGGCAATAAAATTGCGCAAATTTTTAGATTCTCTTTAATAGCTTTTAAAAAAAATTTATGTCAATAAATGCTCCCAGTCAGACGAGCTGGTGGAGAAATGTCTACAGAAGGCATTGTCTGTAAGACCCACTATGTCAACTTGATCTCTGTGAGGAGAACCAGTACCACCCGAGTGCTACATCAAAGACATCTCACCCAGCCAAACAGTACCCTGCTCTGTCCAGTACTGTCTAGGGCCAAGAACTAGGATCAAGTCTGTGGTTTGGCTGGTGTCCCTAGTCAAGTTCAAGTGAGCAGGACAATGACTTAATGGGTGGCAACCTCTAGGTTGCGCCTAAAGGTTATGGCCACCTATGGTAGGAATTTTTTGTCATTTCATTTTACTTATTTTGGGCTAAAAATTATTTTTTAACCACTGGCTACAGTTTTTGTTCTAAAGCCTTTGCTTTTAGTGTATCTGCAGACCATTTATTTCTACCTCACACTAAACCAGTCAGGGAGCTGCTCTGACGGCTCAATGTGTAGCCCTTATCTCTAAACTCCTAACAGCTCATAAACACTAATATAGCTAAATTCTTATCAAACTGCTAAGATGATGAGGTCATGTCAGAATACTGTGCTATAGACATGTATTACTTATAATCGTTATCATTCATTATGGTTTTCTAATTTGTCTGTAAAAAAATTTGGGCTGTCCCTGATTTTGGGATAATTTGTCTAGAAAAAAGAAAAATTCTGGTTGGCAACTCTGTAAGGGCCACATATTGAGCCATCAGAGCAGCTCCCTGACAGATTCAGTGTGAGGCAGAGAGCAAATATCTGTAAATGTAGTGAAAGTGAAAGCTGTAGAGGAAAAACTGCTGGAAATTTTTAATAAAGACCAATTGAAAAAATGTGTAGCCTAAATAAGTAAAATGCAATGTTAAATCAAAATTGCCCCAAAGGTGTCTGTAGACCCAGTTTTCTTTCTCCTGGACATCTAATTTGCATACTTTTTTCCCAAGGAGCATTGCCTGTGAGGTCTCTGTAAGAAAAATCAATACCCCTTAAGAGCTTATAGCGGGGGAGATGTGTCTGCTCTCCAGAATGCTTTTAAAAAGTCTAAAAAATTAAGAATCAGCAATATTTTGGGCCCATGTGTGCAAAAATGTTGCAATAGTTGGCATTTTTGTACCACGGCAATTTTGAAAATTGGGTGAGAAAATGAGTGTCGTCAGCTATGTTAATTGGTTCTACTCCTGATTTATCAACTGAGACTTTTTTTTAAAGTTGCGAAACCTGTCTCAATCTCACTCCTGTAAAGGGATGATCTAGAAGCTGGAGGAACATCTGAAGAAATAAGTGCCAGGGGAGAATTTATTAAAGGTCTATGCCACATTTTTGGCACAGAAAAGTCACAAATTTTGCTATGTCCCATATGTCTGCGCTATATAAGGGCAAAAAATAAATTAATTAACAAATAAACTCAGGATCAGTACAGGATAAGTAATGTATGTACACAGTGACTGCACCAGCAGAATAGTGAGTGCAGCTCTGGAGTATAATACAGGATGTAACTCAGGATCAGTACAGGATAAGTAATGTAATGTATGTACATAGTGACTGCACCAGCAGAATAGTGAGTGCAGCTCTGGAGTATAATGCAGGATGTAACTCAGGATCAGTACAGGATAAGTAATGTATGTACATAGTGACTGCACCAGCAGAATAGTGAGTGCAGCTCTAGGGTATAATACAGGATGTAACTCAGGATCCGTACAGGATAAGTAATATAATGTATGTACACAGTGACTGCACCAGCAGAATAGTGAGGGCAGCTCTGGAGTATAATACAGGATGTAGCTCAGGATCAGTACAGGATAAGTAATGTATGTACCCAGTGACTCCACCAGCAGAATAGTGAGTGCAGCTCTGGGGTATAATACAGGATGTAACTCAGGATCAGTACAGGATGAGTAATGTAATGTATGTAGACAATGACTGCACCAGCAGAATAGTGAGTGCAGCTCTGGAGTATAATACAGGATGTAACTCAGGATCAGTACAGGATAAGTAATGTATGTGCACAGTGACTGCACCAGCAGAATAGTGAGTGCAGCTCTGGAGTATAATACAGGATGTAACTCAGGATCAGTACAGGATAAGTAATGTAATGTATGTACACAGTGACTGCACCAGCAGAATAGTGAGTACAGCTGTGGAGTATAATACAGGATGTAACTCAGGATCAGTACAGGATAAGTAATGTATGTACACAGTGACTGCACCAGCAGAATAGTGAGTGCAGCTCTGGAGTATAATACAGGATGTAACTCAGGATCAGTACAGGATAAGTAATGTAATGTATGTACACAGTGACTGCACCAGCAGAATAGTGAGTGCAGCTCTGGAGTATAATACAGGATGTAACTCAGGATCAGTACAGGATCAGTAATGTAATGTATGTACACAGTGACTGCACCAGCAGAATAGTGAGTGCAGCTCTGGAGTATAATACAGGATGTAACTCAGGATCCGTACAGGATAAGTAATGTATGTGCACAGAGACTCCACCAGCAGAATAGTGAGCGCAGCTCTGGAGTATAATACAGGATGTAACTCAGGATCAGTACAGGATAAGTAATGTAATGTATGTACACAGTGACTGCACCAGCAGAATAGTGAGTGCAGCTCTGGAGTATAATAGAGGATGTAACTCAGGATCAGTACAGGATAAGTAATGTATGTACACAGTGACTGCACCAGCAGAATAGTGAGCGCAGCTCTGGAGTATAATACAGGATGTAACTCAGGATCAGTACAGGATAAGTAATGTATGTACACAGTGACTGCACCAGCAGAATAGTGAGTGCAGCTCTGGAGTATAATACAGGATGTAACTCAGGATCAGTACAGGATAAGTAATGTAATGTATGTACACAGTGACTGCACCAGCAGAATAGTGAGTGCAGCTCTGGAGTATAATACAGGATGTAACTCAGGATCAGTACAGGATAAGTAATGTAATGTATGTACACAGTGACTGCACCAGCAGTTTTGACCCATGTTCAGGTAACAATCAGACTCCAGCTGCTGCTTTTATAAATATCCATGAATGCCAAATTCTCAGTTTAGGACCCTGTAGTATAAATAGCCCCCGCCGAGGTTGAGGGTCAGCTTTGTGTCTCCAGCTGTTCAGTCCTCAGAAAATATCCAGTGGAAGCTTCTTGATATTCTACCTTCTTGAGATCTTTATAGGTAATGATCTTCGGGAGGACAGTAGGGCCGTGTGTCATCATTACTTGTGCCATTAGGACGGCTGTGATGGAGAGGAGGGTACATTAAATCCTCGGACGTCTGAGCCGTCAGAGGGAAGTGATCTGTGTACATTATATTGTAGGAGGTCTTAACTGAATCTCCTGGGTCTCAATACAAATTCTGCATTTGACCCCAACCTACCATTCACTACTGGCAGAGGGGTGTTTATACCCCCCCCACCCTCTGTGGGGCTCCAGGGGCCAGGTGAGACCACTGCCTCTGCTGCTCTTTATCTCACAAAAGGGCATAGACGGTTGAGAGGCCCAGAAAGGGGAGCTGATCCGGGTTTGGTGGGCTATGCTTCTATGTCATGGCCCGTCATCATCTGAATGGTGACATGTAATACTACATTTCCCTGCAGGGGGCGCTATAGGGGAATTTCCTGATTAACTGTAGCTTTCCAGGGAAAAATCTGCTGTTTGCTGGGCTGTCAGGGGTGAAAACTCCAACGTATTGCATGTTGTCATGACATTATATGGTATTACACTATATTATGCATTATACTATATTATACTTTATACCATTATATTATACTATATTTTTTAACACACTATTACATTATACTACTTTATATTGTATGCTATTATTTGATATTACACTGGTACACTATACAGTCTATACATTATATTGTGTTATACTATATCATACACTGTTACATTATACTATATTTTATAATTCACCATTACTTTATATTATGCTACATTATATTCTATACTATTATTTTATATTACACTATATTAGAAACTATTACACTGCCACACTATACAGTGTATACATTATATTGTATTATACTATATTATATATTATTACATTATACTATATAATTTATTACCATATTTTATAATATACTATTACAAATATAATACTACATTATATTGTATACTATAATATATATTACGCTACTACAGTATACATTATATTGTATTACATTATTCTATATAGTAATTTATTACATTATACTATATTTTATAATACACTTACATTATATTCTATACTATCATTTTATATAACACTATATTATACACTATTACACTATACATTCTATACATTGTATAGTATATTATACACTATTACAATACATGATACTATATTGTACATTATTACATTATTACATTCTATAATACACTATTACATTATACTAAACTATATTGTATATTATTATTTGATATGACACTGCTACACTATGCGGTCTATTCATTACACACCATGTGCACCATATTATATCACTATATACAGTACAGACCAAAAGTTTGGACACACCTTCTCATTCAAAGAGTTTTCTTTATTTTCATGACTATGAAGGCATCAAAACTATGAATTAACACATGTGGAATTATATACATAACAAACAAGTGGGAAACAACTGAAAATATGTCATATTCTAGGTTCTTCAAAGTAGCCACCTTTGGCTTTGATTACTGCTATGCACACTCTTGGCATTCTCTTGATGAGCTTCAAGAGGTAGTCCCCTGAAATGGTCTTCCAACAGTCTTGAAGGAGTTCCCAGAGATGCTTAGCACTTGTTGGCCCTTTTGCCTTCACTCTGCGGTCCAGCTCACCCCAAACCATCTCGATTGGGTTCAGGTCCGGTGACTGTGGAGGCCAGGTCATCTGGCGCAGCACCCCATCACTCTCCTTCATGGTCAAATAGCCCTTACTTTCAAAGTTTTCCCAATTTTTCGGCTGACTGACTGACCTTCATTTCTTAAAGTAATGATGGCCACTCGTTTTTCTTTACTTAGCTGCTTTTTTCTTGCCATAATACAAATTCTAACAGTCTATTCAGTAGGACTATCAGCTGTGTATCCACCTGACTTCTCCTCAACACAACTGATGGTCCCAACTCCATTTATAAGGCAAGAAATCCCACTTATTAAACCTGACAGGGCACACCTGTGAAGTGAAAACCATTTCAGGGGACTACCTCTTGAAGCTCATCAAGAGAATGCCAAGAGTGTGCAAAGCAGTAATCAAAGCAAAAGGTGGCTACTTTGAAGAACCTAGAATATGACATATTTTCAGTTGTTTCCCACTTGTTTGTTATGTATATAATTCCACATGTGTTAATTCATAGTTTTGATGCCTTCATAGTCATGAAAATAAAGAAAACTCTTTGAATGAGAAGGTGTGTCCAAACTTTTGGTCTGTACTGTACATCATATTATACTATATTATATCTTTACATCATATTTTATATCATTCCATTTAGCACACAATCTACAGTACAGTGATTTCCCACTTTCCCCGAGGCTGCGTTGTTATAAAACCTTCCTCGCTGTCATTCTGTAATACAATGTGACATATCTGTGACAATACAAGGGACAAGGACCAGAAAAGGTTCCTTTTGTGAGGGCGCAGCGCCCTGGTGATGAGTCGTCCGCTTCTCCTTGTACAAAGGAAACCGTTCGGGTGGGAAGAGAACACAAAGGAAAGGGAGTCGGATTTTCTTTTGTCCGCACTTTTTGTCCTGGGAAGGATTTGTTGTTACGTTACATCTAACTGATGAATTAGGAAGCCTCCAGAAGAGGCACCGAGGAGGCACCAAGGAGACAAGCCAGGCGCCTCCTCTAGGCAGTTATAGACAGAGGTATAACTGTAAGCTTCTGGGCCCCACAGAGTAAAATCTGTGATAGGGCCCCACACCTTTCATGTGATGTGTATAGTTCTGGTCCACTGATTTGGGGCAAAGGGAGTTTTTGGGTCCACTGATTTGGGCCCCCCCTGCACCCTGTAGTAATACCCCTTGGTACAGAATCTTTACTACTTCTATTCTGATACAATATGAGTGTCAGTCTTTACTGTAGTCAAATCATTCTATTCATGAACTAAGCAGTTCAGTAAGAACAGGCTACAAGTCCTACCAGGCAGCGGAGTGCATGACATTGGGAAGGAAGATCGAACAAAGTTAAAGGGATGGTCACAAAGAATGGCAATGCAAAATACAGAGATGAATGTATAGTAATAATATAATAACTATTAGATACAATGGAAAGTGAAACTGTGAGGGGGAATTTTATACAAACTTTGTAACAATGTAGCCACTTGTATTACATGCAGTACCACTGTTCACCACTACCAGAGGAAATATTTTCCATGGGCATCAATGCAACAGCGCCCCCATGTGTGATCGAAAACAGAGCTAAAATACATATCTGTACATAATGTCATAAATGACATCACAAAGCTGGTTTAAATCACCAATAAGTAGTTTTACATTTTTTTTTATTATTTTCCAAGTTAGATCTAAGGAGGATATTCACATCAGTCCAAACTATTAGTCTGGGTTGTGTTTTCAGAACATGACCCCAATACATTGTTATTGCTGCAGTGACACCTGCTGGTCAGTAGAGGTAGTGCTTAAAATAAAAAATAAAAATTGCAGCATCTGCATCTCCCAACTTCTGGCTTATATATATTTTTGCTTATTTTGTCTTGCTGATTCACGTAGTAGAAGAAAGTTAAAGGCTATGGGGGACATTTATCATTTGATATTGTTTTCGTGTCACTTTCAAGTCTGGTTTTGCGTTGTGTGGTTGCACTAAATTTATGAGATGGTGCACAGATTTCATGCATTTGGTGCAACAGCATTGTGTTGTATGACTTAGTACACCAGGGGGCTGCTTGGTGAAGGATGCGACTTTTCTGGGTCTTTTCTTCGACTTTTCAAGTGTTAGGCCCCTTTCACAGGAGCGAGAATTCCGCGCGGGTGCAATGCGTGACGTGAACGCGTTGCACCTGCGCTGAATCTGGACCCATTCATTTCAATGGGGCAGTGCACATAAGAAATGTTTTTTACGCGTCACTTGAAAATCGCAGCATGTTCTATATTCTGTGTTTTTCACGCAACGCAGGCCCCATAGAAGTAAATGAAGCTGCGTGAAAATCGCAAGCATCCGCAAGCAAGTGCGGATGAAATGCGATATTCACTGATGGTTGCTAAGGAGACGAGGGATGAGCGACCCGGGACCCCATTCCCTTTATTATTTTCTATTATAACATGTTTATAATGGAAAATAATAGCATTCTTAATAAAGAATGTTAAGTAAAATGTCCTTTGAGGGTTAAAAAAAATCTAAATAAAAAACTCACCTCATCCACTTGATCGCGCAGCCGTTATCGTCTTCTTTCTACTTGCAGGACCTGCGAAAGGACCTGCGATGATGTCAGTGCAGGTCCTTTTGCAGGTCCTGCGAGTAGAAAGAAGACGATAATGGCTGCGCGATCAAGTGGATGAGGTGAGTTATTTTTTTAGATTTTTTTTTAACCCTCAAGGGACATTTTACTTAACATTCTGTATTAAAGAATGCTATTATTTCAGTTATAACCATGTTATAAGGGAAATTAATAAAATCTACAGAACACCGAACCCAAACCCGAACCTCAGTGAAGAAGTCCGGGTCTGGGTACCACATTCAGTTTTTTATCACACGCGTGCAAAACGCATTAAAACGCTTTGCACTCGAGTGGAAAAAAAACTAAACAACGCAACGCAATCACAGACAAAACTGACTCACTCGCGCGGGTTTTCCGCAATGTAGCCGCAACGCATTATCTGCGACGCTCGTATGAAAGATGCCTTACTGATAGTAAATGTGCCATAATCCAGGTCTAATCTCACTTTTCTGCCTTAAACATAGACCACCTTGAAAAATGGAGTGTCTCCTAAATGACGTAAAAAAACTCGCAATAGGCCTGTCATACAGCATTTTTACACCAAAGACCTTATGTCTGGCTTGATAAAAGTCCCCTATGTTCTTTTTGTTTTGTTTCAGAAACAGCACCACTCACAGGCTGCACATGGTATTACAGCATTCACGTGAATCAGACTGAGATGCAATACCAGACATAACCCAGGGACAAAAGTGGCACTGCTTTTGGAAAAAAATAAATAAAATAAACATCATTTTTGGCTAAATCTGGACAACCCCTTTAAGGGAGTCTCTTGCCTTTGAACTAATATGTATGATGGTAATTTGAGAGTCTGGGCCACTGCAACGTCTGGGGTACGGAGGGGCCAGATTTTGGAATCGGTTTGATCCCTGGCTTGTTGTTCAGTGGTGGTGACACCTGCTGCTAGGACTGTCTAGACTGGATACAACTGTAGCAAACCCTCAGCTGTAAGATATATAAAAGAAGTATTCATATCTAGACATCTAGGCATATCTAGAAATGTATGCCTCAAATGTCCTATAGGTGCTGGTCCACTTGGACTCATCTCTAGAATGGGGACTCATCTTGTGGACACAGCAAATGTTCTCCAGAAAGGTGCGGGTTCCAAAGATGAGACTAGCAGCTATTGGATATTTAAGGCATATTCTCTAGATATGCTGTAAGTATCTAGATGGAAATGCTCCTTTAAGTTTGTATGGGTTTTAAGTTTCTGGACATAAACAAGAATACTTCTATTCACTGACAGCAAGTAGTGACTTTGAAATGATAAGGGACCAATCACAAAGTATACTAGAAAGTTCTACAATATAATGTAATTTTTCAATAAGTAGAGGGGTCACTGTATATGTTAAATATCCCGCAAAGTTCCTGGGCCCCTATGCAAATCTTTAGCAGGGCCCCCACCTATAATGTGACATTTATAATAAAGGAGTCTGTTAAAAGTTTTTACCATGCTGAACTACTGACAGCACTAGGTAGGGGCTAGGAAGAGCAGTTCAACCATGCCTTAGAAGGAGATTTTATCATCAGGAGTATTGTAAATATGAAGTTTTATTCTGCCAGGTGCTGTCACGCTTCGGTGTGGGAGGGAAACACCACAACGAGCATAGGAGGGAAGGGGGCAACAGGGAATCAGGCCTGAGAACTAGGGAAGGAAGATGCACACCTCCTAGTGAAAACCCTTACCAAAATTCTGACTGAGTTCATACGCAGGAATACCTAGAGTCCTATTAAGCCCTATCGGACCCTGGAACTAATGGCAGGGACAAGACTACCTGTTCCTCCAAAAGGAAGGACAAGCAGTTGTCTCCTTCAGGCCTAATACAAACAATAGGGAAATGCAACACACAGAACCCAAACAAAATACAAAAGGGAAAGGAAAGACTTAACTTCAAAGGAGCAATGGAAGCACAAGGAAATCAGCTGAGATCCAACAACAATCTATCGAAAGGTCCAAACAGAAGCTATAAACCGCACAGCATTGTGGGAGAAGCAACTATAAATAGAGAAGGTTAATTGACCCTAATAGTAAAAACCTGGGGAAAGAAGGTGCGGCAAGCACCAGAAACAACACAGACGTCATTTGATCCAAACGGAAAACATGCCAGACCAAACCACGCTTTGCAAGTCTCACCGATCTCCTGCCACCTGCCACGGGAACATCCGTGACAGGTGCTGCTCCTGCAAGGTCTCCTGGTTGGATGCTACAGATGTCACTCAGAAAAGATGGGTGGGGCTGTGAAGCAGTTCAATGCAGGGAGCACCTCACAGTGAAGCTCCGGCCTCCTGAACACTTGCAGGAGCAGAACCTGGCAGAATAAAAGTTCATATTCACACTACTCCTGATGATAAAAGGTTCACAAAAGATATTTTTGTCGTGCTCTCCCCAGCCCACGCCTGAAGCTGTCAGCAGTTTTGCATAGTCAAAACTGCTGACAGACTCTCTTTATATAAATATTGGCCAACCATCTTATGTTGTGGGGCCTTCCAGCTCCCCCGATGGCAGATATTAGGGGAGAGAAGGTTTGGACATGTTTGATGTCAATGTGCCAGATCATTTTGTGTTTGGAAAATTATCCCGTCTCCCATTCGCAACACATGTGTGCGCCAGCTGTGCTGTGCATGAAATGAACTGAATTCAGAGGAATAAAAAAAGATGAAAAAGTTGACAAAAGTAAAGTAAAATAAATTGTAAAACAGTTGTAAGAACGTGCAAGCAACACGAGAGCAATCTGTGTTCTGGCAGCGGAGAGTCTTCCTGCCCTAGTAAATAGCGGCTGTGCAGACGGGGACAGCTGTGCGGCTGCCACTCCTTTAATATGACTCCTGGAAATAGCTCATGTTCCAGCTGACAGCTCCGGCTGCCTGCCAGCGTGCTATTTAGTCCCTGAAACAGAAGTCTTTGGTTCATTATCTGAACCGATGCTAAACTTTCAATCAGAGTAATTTTCTCAAGTCTCTCACAACGTACAGCAAAGGGAGTCATTAAGGGCGTCAGGAGCGGTTATTTGAAGCGCTCGCTAATTAAGCCTTTGCGGAAAGTTTCCTTCTTGGTACGTCAGGTTGTCGTACTGTACGGATGATCCTCAAGTGGAAAGAGGTTTCATCGAAAAACTCCAAAAATACCCAGACTTCAGACACTAGTAGGAGGAGGAAGTGGTGAGGAGCAGGAGAATTAAAGGGATTCTCCATCTTTAGGGAGCAACCTCCTTTAAGTATGTGAGTCATGAAATGATGGTATCATGTCACCGCTTTCATAAGCTTGATGTCAATCAATGGAATCATTATTGTTTAGATTTAGAAGGGGAAAACATGTCTTAATCAACCAAAACTGACGAGTTCTGTGGAATCGGCTGAACATCAAATGTGATAAATCTTTCCCCAGTGTCTGGATTTGCTATATTGGAACTGGAAGTGGTATGTGCCCACTGTGGTGTGTGGTCCCCACACCCAGACGTCACTCACTCAGCACCTAGGACTGTGCAAGTGAGTGCTGAAGTTCTTTTCAGGACGTACCGTAGATTATATAGAGTGAGGAATTCCAGATACGGGAAATGTAGGGCTGAGAGTGAAGAGTGTGTACTGGTGTAATGCGGTGTATAAATGCTATAACTGCCACTTCATCTCCTTTTTTCCAGACGTCCTTTGTCCAAATGTGAAAGTCGAGGGCGATCGTTTTAGACACAAGAATGGAGAAAAAGATGAAATTCCAGGTATGAATTGTGTGCTCTGTGGGAACTGTAATAATGATAATAATTAGATAAAAGTAGAAAACAATAATATTTATTAATATTTCTATTATTACAATTTTTTGTCTACGATGATCATCATTTTCATTAGTTTTGCAATTCTTATTCATAAAATGTTATAAGATTCATATTTCATACTATAATTATATGATATTACTATGAAAAATTTACTAGCTTTCTCTCTGAGGATACGGTCCCATCAGTAATTGAAAGCCTTCCTTCTATGAGGAGGAGGTCCTATCAGTAATTGACAGACTTTCCTCTATGAGGATACGGTCCTTTTAGTGATTGACAGCCTTCCCTCTATGAGGAGACAATCCTATCAGTAACTGACAGCCTTCCCTCTATGAGGAGACAGTCCTATCAGTAATTGACAGCCTTACCTCTATGAGGAGACGGTCCCATCAGTGACTGACAGCCTTGCTTCTATGAGGAGGAGGTCCTATCAGTGACTGACAGCCTTCCCTCTATGACGAGATGGTCCTATCAGTGACTGACTGACAGCCTTCCCTCTATGAGAAGACAGTCCCATCAGTAATTGACAGCCTTCCCTCTATGAGGAGGAGGTCCTATCAGAAATTGACAGCCTTCTCTCTATGAGGAGGAGATCCCATCAGTGATTGACAGCCTTCCGTTTATGAGGAGGAGGTCCCATCAGTGACTGACAGCCTTCCCTCTATGAGGAGACGGTCCTATCAGTAACTGACAGCCTTCCCTCTATGAGAAGACAGTCCTATCAGTGATTGACAGCCTCCCCTCTATGACTATGTATACAGAGAGAGCTGTCAATCATTGATAATACCTCCTCCTCATAGATGGAAGGTTGTCAGTCACTGATAGGACCGTCTCCTAATAGAGGGAAGGCTGTCAATTACTGATGGGACCTCCTCCTCATAGAGGGAAGGCTGTCAATTAATGATGGGACTGTCCTCATAGAGGGAAGGCTGTCAATCACTGATAGGACCCGCTCCTCATAGAGGGGAGGCTGTCAATTACTGATAGGACTGTCTTCTCATAGACGGAAGGCTGTCAATCACTGATAGGACCCCCTCCTCATAGAGGGAAGGCTGTCAAACACTGATAGGACCCCCTCCTCATAGAGGGGAGGCTGTCAATTACTGATATGACCTCCTCCTCATAGAGGGAAGGCTGTCAATCACTGATAGGACCCACTCCTCATAAAGGGGAGGCTGTCAATTACTGATAGGACTGTCTTCTCATAGAGGGAAGGCTGTCAGTCACTGATAGGACCTCCTCCTCATAGAGGGAAGGCTGTCAAACACTGATAGGACCTCCTCCTCATAGAGGGAAGGATGTCAGTCACTGATAAGACCTCCTCCTCATAGAGGGAAGGCTGTCAGTCACTGATAGGACCTCCTCCTCATAGAGGGGAAGGCTGTCAGTCACTGATAGGACCTCCTCCTCATAGAGGGAAGGCTGTCAGTCACTGATAGGACCTCCTCCTCATAGAGGGAAGGCTGTCAATCACTGATAGGACCTCCTCCTCATAGAGGGAAGGCTGACAGTCACTGATAGGACTTCCTCCTCATAGAGGGGAAGGCTGTCAGTCACTGATAGGACCTCCTCCTCATAGAGGGAAGGCTGTCAGTCACTGATAAGACCTCCTCCTCATAGAGGGAAGGCTGTCAGTAACTGATAGGACCTCCTCCTCATAGAGGGAAGGCTGTCAGTCACTGATGGGACCTCCTCCTCATAGAGGGAAGGCTGTCAGTCACTGATAGGACCTCCTCCTCATAGAGGGAAGGCTGTCAGTCACTGATAGGACCTCCTCCTCATAGAGGGAAGGCTGTCAGTCACTGATAGGACCTCCTCCTCATAGAGGGAAGGCTGTCTGTCATTGATAGGACCTCCTCCTCATAAAGGGGAGGCTGTTAGTCACTGATAGGAACTTCTCCTGGACTTCATGCCCAAAATGAGCAGGAATTTATACATTACAAGTTTTACTGAATCTTTTCCCATAAAACTATATATCAGTATCGGCTCCTCCTGCTCTATAATATGCTGCCTGCAGATTCATTTATTTTTTCAGGGTCTCAGGTTCCCTTTAAATATTCCAATGTCTTATTATAACTCTTCAAATTACTAATCATAATTATAGCGAGTGTTGTAACGAAGGTTCAGCAACGTAATATACATTACCTCTTATTGTGGAAGACATAGATAATCTGTCAGCAGATACACAACTGACGTGAGTCACTCAGATCTGAGACGTTCATTACAGCCAATATTAGAAAGCGGAGAATATAATTGGACCCCGGGGCCCCTAATCGTGACTTCTTACGGATTCATCTGAAGGTCTCCCAGCAGGAGATCTCACATAACATACTGTGGTTTATTTCCAGAATCATCTAATAGCAGTGACAGAAATATGATTTTCTCTAATTCCGGGACTATAAATAGTAGATAAACCATCTGGACCAGAGAATATTGCTTTTTATAGACAGTGGACGTAAACCTGGTATTATACGTCCGCTTCTACTACAGATTTAGTGTTCAGAGCAGGTTTACTGGAGTGACATCAAGAGAGGAAAGCAGAGCGCTAAACACGTCAGCCATGTCTATAGATAGGAGAGGTCCTACTGGATGAGATGTCCATGGCATTTTCTGCTATATCTACACCATAGTACTCAGGGCATGGTTGGGGAAACACGGGGGGCTGATCATTTGGAGAGTAATACGATCATAAAATGGACTCACTAATAGTAGACACCAAAATATTAGACATTGCCCTTAAAAATCTAAGAACATACAATTGAAACAAAAACAAAAAAAAATCCTTAGTTGCAATTAATACAAAAGTAATATCGTTTAAAATATTTTATTATTAAAAAGTCAATGTAAATATGACAATTTAATTAATTACACAAGAATCCTATAATTAAAAATTATTTAAAAAAATATGTACTGAATAAGGGTCTTAATAAGCATCAAAATTATAGTGTCAACATATAAATCTGTGCAAAATACCAAGAGCTATGACTATCCTATAGCTGCTACAGTGCAAATAAACTAAAAAAAAATGCTCTTAATATAAATATACTGTATGTGTCACACTATATTATATTGAAATTTCTTTGAAAATTCTAATAAAAATAATTTTTTTCTATAAAGTGCAAAAAGGGAACCAGTAAAGTGCAATTGCAAACATCCACAGAATATATATATATATTAACTAACAAAATTAAATAAGCAACAAGTGAGCACAAGCTACAGCATATTATACTCACTTGCTGCTTGCTTAATTTTGTTAATAAATATATTTATTTTTATTTATTTTTTTCTGTGGATTTTTGCACTTTTTTTAACTACTAAGGCACATATACTGTATTTATATTGGAAAAAAAATTTTTGTTTGTTTTGCTGTAACAGCTATAGGATAGTCATCACTCTTAGTATTTTGCACAGAATTATATGCTGATACTGTAATTAATGCTTATTGAGTACATCTTTTTTAACTATTGGATTTTTGTGTAATTAATTAAATTGTCACATGTACATTGGCATTTTTAATAATAAAATATTTTAAATGATATTACATTTGTATTAATTGCAACTAAGGATTTTTTGTTTTTGTTTTCGTATAACATACTGCCTTAGGCTACTTTCACACCTGCGTTCAGGTGTCCGCTCGTGCGCTCCGTTTGAAGGGGCTCACGAGCGGCCCCGAACGCAGCCGTCCAGCCCCAATGCATTCTCAGTGGAGGCGGATCCACTGAGAATGCATCCGCCTGCCAGCGCTCAGCCTCCGCTCAGTGAGCGGACACCTGAACGCTGCTTGCAGCGTTCGGGTGTCCGCCTGGCCGTGCAGAGGCGAGCGGATCCGTCCACACTTACAATGTAAGTCAATGGGGACGGATCCGCTTGAAGATGACACTATATGGCTCAATCTTCAAGCGGATCCGTTCCCCATTGACTTACAATGTAAAGTCTGAACGGATCCGCTCAGACAACTTTCACACTTAGAAAATTTTCTAAGTTTTAATGCAGACACATCCGTTCTGAACGGATGCGAACGTCTGCATTATCGGAGCGGATCCGTCTGATGAAACATCAGACGTATCCGCTCCGAACGCAAGTGTGAAAGTAGCCTTAGGGATACTACCATACAGAACTTCAGAATATCAGTTCCCATAAAATACTGCCATATAATGCTTGCTTATATGACAATGCTGTATAGCAAAGACTGTAATTGTATCAGCAGTGCCTACATAATACTGCCATAGAGGGCTGGCATCAAAATGCTATATAGTGACGATGTAACAGTACCATATAGTACTAACATATTGCAGATATTTAGTACTTGCGTAATAATGCCATATAGTGAAGACATAAACATAATACAGTACTTCCATACAGTAACCGTATAATGCTACCATATAATACTTCTATAACAATGCTATATAGCAAAGAAATACTGTAATCTTACCAACAGTGCCTACATAATACTGCCATACTGGGCTTACATCACGATGCCATATAATGAAGACATAACAATGTTAACATAATAATGCCATATAGTGAAGGCATAAACATGCTTCCATATAGTAACCATATAATACTGCTATGTAATCCCTACATAATAATGTCATATATTGAATACTGTACCTTACAGCACCCCATAATACTAACATATAGTTCTTACTTAGAAAATGCCATATAGTGAAGACATAAACATAACAGTTCCATACAATGCTCACATAATATTGCCATATAATGCTTACATAATAATGTCATACAGTGAAGACCTGACAGTACCTGCATAATACCGGCATTCAACACTGACATAATAATACCATATGGCGAAGACATACTGTACACATACTGTAATACTGCCTTATAGGACTTACACAGTGCCATATAGTGAAGATATAACAGTACAGTATACAGTACCAATAGAATCCAGCTATTTAGTGCTTAATTAATGTCATATAGTGAAGGCATAAATATAACACTTCCATACAGTGCCCACATAACACTGTCATATAGTGTAGACCTCACATTACTCACATAAAACCGACATATCGTACTTACCTAGTAATGCCATATAGTGATGACCTTAAACTATCTTACAGTGCCCACATACTGCTGTTATATAGTGCTTAAATTATAATGCCACTTTGTGCACACATAACACATACAATACTAAAATAACAGCGATATGTCGACCTCACAAGCAAGTAATGGAGTTAAAACCTCCCCTCCCCTCGTGCTGTTTACATTGGGCTTCTTCAAGGACCGGGGCCTAGGTGCTATGTCTTTGTCTACATCTGTAGATTAAATCTCTAGATAAAAGTTTAGGAAGCCAAAAATAATTGGTGACTTCCAAAATATACAAAAAGAGACACCTTCTGTCTAGAATTGCTGTTTTGCTTGTAATACCTTGTCTGACCACATGATGTGCTGTAAACAGAGAGCACAAACACTGGCTGCAGACATGAGTAGTACAGTATGCTACAGCACCACCTAGTGGTAGGAATAGTTAGCGCTGACTACTGTTTCATAGGTCCATCATCTCCAAGCACTTCGGTACTAGGAAAATCGTATAATTTTTTTTTTTTTTGTGGTTCAGGTCCCATAAATTTTTCCTTCCATTCTATGTGCATTAAGAAACAGAATATAGATAAATTGCAGGGAGGGAGATTTGCTTTGACAATAAGTTTTAATTATACGGACATTAATTCAGTTTCGCATAAACCACCGAACGTATATCTATAAGATCGCGGTGTCCTCAGCTCCGGAAAGTCACATGATTAATGGCGGATCCCAGGCCTTGCATATTACAACCGCTAATAAGATATAACTTTGGGAAATGAGTAATATCCATATGCATCACAGGAAGTGACCTTCACATCGGCGCAGAGGTCAAAAGCCTTTATTCATTTCCAAGAAAAGGCTGCCCTGAAACGACCCAAAGATGAGGATGATAAGTCACTGACGCGTCGTAACAGGATCAGACAAGATGGTTATGGGAATTAAGAGAATTCTAATAGTCATTTACCGTATCTCCTGCTATGTACAATAGATAGATATGAGATAAATATTAGATAGATAGATAGATAGATAGATAGATAGATAGATAGATAGATAGATAGATGGATACTATAGACATTAGATAGATAGATTTTGATCTTCACCATTCTTTCATATTGAGATCACTCGTATTTGTACCACCATCTTGAATAATCTCTTGAAGGTGCTGGTCCATCTTGCTGACATCCATATTCTTCTAGGTGGCACCAGAAGGTTTTCTTCTATCTGGAAGTTTTATGGTCTATAAGGTATAACCTGTTTTCCGTGTTGTCTCTTCTTATGACAGGCTTTGACCTCATGGAGTTATTCAACATAAAAGACGTCATCGGAGGGAGAGAGACCGGGGTGCAAAGCTCCTACGTGCGTCTAGGGACATTCCCCATCGTACAGAGAACTGAGTGAGTCCACCAAATGGCGGTCCATGGGTCCTAGACATCTGAATATTAATATTTCAAGCCAAGTCATATTTTTATGATTGTTGGGAATGCACTTTTCCTATTCAGTGGTATTGTCAAGAAGCAAGTCCTTAGCAAGCAATCCATCTCTGGTTAGGTCTTCAGGTCAATGCCAGGCTGGCGCAAAAATAAAGGTAGGATGGATCAATGAGACCTGGGTGTAATGTGGCCATTCTTACTGCTGTAATAGGTACATTGTCTATAAGAATACATGTGGATGGAGAACTCTGTGCAGTAGTTTAGCTAAAGAGGGAGCAGAGGTAGTGTTCTCTGCAAGTTCAGAGCCCATACTGCACCCTGAAGCACCATAAACACCTGTATCATAAATGGTGCAAGTAGATGGTGAGTCTGGCAAGGTCAAGGAAGTCGGCAAGGACACAGCTTTACTCAAAAACACCAGTATGATAAGGAGTTACCTTGAAGAACTGAATAGTGGGCCATCCTTAGTTGTGGGCAACTCAACTTAAAGCCCCTCAAACTTGATTGTGCATGGGTGCCCCAAACACAAGATCTCCATTTATCAAACTTCGAGAGTTTTATTCATTAAAGGTTTTTTGTCACAATTTTTTTTAAACATTTGTTAAACCAGCACCTGGATCTGAATATTTTTGTAATTGCACGTAATTAAAAATGTTGTATAGCCTCTGAATTATTTAATGAAATCCATCTGTATGGCGCCACCTTCTGTTTGTTGTTTTCCTTATTTCTTCTCCACCTTACTGAGGTGGTCGCACGCGCTCAGTTTAACTCTTCAGCCATATCTGCTGTTAGAAGCTGTGACAGTCAGGCCTCTCTCACACGAGCATTACGGATTCTCTCAGGGTCTAGTCAGGAAAAAACTGATGGTTTTGCACGCCAGTTCAATCGGTTTTGTCTGCAATCGCATTTAGCGTTTCCGCGCAGGTGCAATCAGGTTTTGATGCGTTTTCTTACGAAAAACTGAAGAATAACAATCTACCATCTCTTGGTAACCATCAGTAAAAAACGCATTGCACCCTGACGGAAAATTTGCTTGTGTGAAAGAGGCCTTACATGGATAGAGCTAAAGCAGAAAGGACATGCCCCCAGATGTCAGTCTGAAATAAACCTAACAGAACAGCTGGAGCATTGAATGGGGAGATCTCTGGATCCATATGAGGTCCAGGGCTGGTTTTGGCTTAGAAGGAGGTTGTCATGTCCTATATGATGTCTGTTTTTTTTTTTTTTACATCAATCAAAATCTTGATGTAAAGATTTGTATGTGACTTGCATAGCATGGGGCAGCTATCCCTAAGTCCCATCACATAATAATAGAGCAGTCAATGCCAGATTCCTTCACACCCACCTAATAACCCTTCGCAACATACTGATCGTGCCTCATGTATTGTGCGACAGACGGAAGGAACTCAGCATAAGAATGTCAAATGTCAATATATTCATAGACTGAGAGAAAAATGAAAATGACCCGCCAGCAAAAAATAAAAAACTACAGGACCCATAGTTCTCAAGATGTTTCTTTCTTATAATTCCCTGGCCTCTGTCTCCTTGATAGTTGGTGAATTTGATACATATGTACAGGGCTATAATACAAATGGCAAAACGAAAACCCCCAGAACGGTTAAGAAAAATGAATTCATCAAGCAATACAAATAAGAGAGGTAGTTAAGAAAAATGAATTTGGAAAAAAATAAAAAAAAATTAATTATAAAATATATAAAAAAAACGACGTGTGTAGGAATTATCATTCAAATTAGAAAAGTTATAACTTGAAAAAAAAAACAAGACCACAAGCAAAATGAATACAGTATATTAATGATATGAGGACAGTCACAAACATACAGTAATCCCAACTTTCATGCTGATACCTGCACAAGGGATGGTTCATGGAACAATACTATAAAAAGGCCCAAAGTAGACAAAAAGAGTCATACATCTGCTAACGGGAAAAAGACACATGTGATGTCACAGCAGTTATCAGAAGGAAGCACACTTGTGATGTCACAGCTGTTACCAGAAGGAAGCACACTTGTGATGTCACAGCAGTTACCTGAGGAAAACACACTTGTGATGTCACAGCAGTTATCTAAAGGAAGCATACTTGTGATGTCACAGTAGTTACCAGAAGGAAGCACACTTGTGATGTCACAGCAGTTATCTAAAGGAAGCACACTTGTGATGTCACAGTAGTTACCAGAAGGAAGCACACTTGTGATGTCACAGCAGTTGTCTGAAGGAAGCACACTTGTGATGTCACAGCAGTTACCTGAGGGAAACACACTTGTGATGTCACAGCAGTTAAAAGAAGAAAGCACACTTGTGATGTCACAGCAGTTATCTAAAGAAAGCACACTTGTGATGTCACAGTAGTTATCAGAAGGAAGCACACTTGTGATGTCAGAGCAGTTAAAAGAAGAAAGCACACTTGTGATGTCACAGCAGTTATCTAAAGGAAGCACACTTGTGATGTCACAGTAGTTACCAGAAGGAAGCACACTTGTGATGTCACAGCAGTTAAAAGAAGAAAGCACACTTGTGATGTCACAGCAGTTATCTAAAGGAAGCACACTTGTGATGTCACAGTAGTTACCAGAAGGAAGCACACTTGTGATGTCACAGCAGTTATCTAAAGGAAGCATACTTGTGATGTCACAGTAGTTACCAGAAGGAAGCACACTTGTGATGTCACAGTAGATACCAGAAGGAAGCACACTTGTGATGCCACAGCAGTTACCAGAAGGAAGCACACTTGTGATGTCACAGCAGTTACCTGAGGGAAACACACTTGTGATGTCACAGCAGTTGTCTGAAGGAAGCACACTTGTGATGTCACAGCAGTTATCTAAAGGAAGCACACTTGTGATGTCACAGCAGTTGTCTGAAGGAAGCACACTTGTGATGTCACAGCAGTTACCTGAGGGAAGCACACTTGTGATGTCACAGCAGTTATCTAAAGGAAGCACACTTGTGATGTCACAGTAGTTACCAGAAGGAAGCACACTTGTGATGTCACAGCAGTTATCTAAAGGAAGCACACTTGTGATGTCACAGTAGTTACCAGAAGGAAGCACACTTGTGATGTCACAGCAGTTAAAAGAAGAAAGCACACTTGTGATGTCACAGTAGTTACCAGAAGGAAGCACACTTGTGATGTCACAGCAGTTATGTGAAGGAAGCACACTTGTGATGTCACAGCAGTTATCTGAAGAAGGCACAGTTGTGATGTCACAGCACTTATCTGAAGAAGGCACAGTTGTGATGTCACAGCACTTAAGGCAGGATGTCACAATATGGATCTGCAGCTTTTATTTTAACAACTACTGATGCATCATGCAGAAGATGTCATCCGTGGAGTCCAGCCTCTGAGATTCCAATAGGCTAGTTCCCCTTAATGCTAGTGAACAGAGGGGGTCTCTGCACATGGACCCTGACAATCGCAACATCTGATGCGTCTCTATGAAATGTCTTTAACTGTCCGTCAGCTCTAATAAAGGACCATTGTTAAGGGGTTTCTCACTTTGGCAAATCCCTACTTGCTAGAAGGTTTCCTTGGCAAGCTTTACTGCTCAGTGCTGTTAGGGGTGTGTCTGACAGCAGCTTGCTGACGTTTCCAATAACAATGTCACGGCAGTGGGTGTGGAACCAGTGTGTTAACCAACAGCTTTGACAGGGCTAATCCTAAGGACGTTATCCTGGCAGTCCCAGTTATTTACCCTTTATTCCCAATTCAGGGATCTGGACTTTGGTGCAGGGGAGCCATGAAGCCACTACCTCCTGGATTAGCCTGTGTGTGGTTAACAGCTGACCCATGAGAGTCAGAGACACCACTGCAGGTCACTGAGGGATCAGGCTGAGTCATAGTCAGAGAGAATCCAAAGTCTGCGAAGGCAATGTTATATCAGTACGGGTAAACAGGCACAGGTCAAGTCAGGCGGCAAAGGGTCAATACAGGTAAACAATAAGAAGTCAGTACACAGGCAGAACAATATTCACTACAGCTATGCAGGAACGTAGCAGGAAGCAACCTATTGCTCAGGCTCCTTTCCACTGAGCAATAGGTTCCTTCCTGCTTAAGTATTCGAAGATTGCCAGAAGATTAAGATGGGTTTGCACTGACTCTTCAAGAGCTAGAGGAAGCACACGTGTGTTCCCTATGGGCAGGGGAGAAGGGGTCTTGCTGGAAAGCAGGCGGCAGCCTGTGTGGAGGGATAGAGTAAGCTCAGCGGCTGGGCCCACTTGAAGGAAGACAGCATGATAAGGGTCCGGCCGGTTGGGTAAGTAAAGCAGAGTAGCAGTGGCTTACAGCCTCCACTGTAGCAATAACTAGTAGAATTGCTTGCAAAGTAAAGTTCAAGTAAAAAATAAATAAATCTAATATAAAAAAATGGGCTTTGTGTAGTCTTCTTCTTCCAGTCTTCTATGACTCCCAAATACCAGGTAGTTCACTGCCAAAAACAAAAGCCAGAGTAACAGATACTGGATGCAGGAAAAATACTGCAACATGGTATATGACAGTATACAGTATAGACTTCAAGTGTGAGAAGGGCGAAAGTTACAAAATGTTGGATTTGATTTGTTTTGATGTAAAATGTAATTACCTTGAAATACCACGTAAAGCAGCAGAAGCCTGATTCATGGGATGCGGCCCATCAGGAAGATTGTGATCATCTGATTCCCATTTAATGTGTCTAATCACGGCAGTAGTCATAGACGCTCGATGAAAGAATCATCAGGAGAATACTGACAGGAGTTCTCAAATCTCAGTGAATCATTCCTCCCAGAGCTGACATGGTGCTTTGTTTAGGTATCGTTGTAAAACTGACTATAGTCTGGATTTAAAGGGATACTGAATATGTATCCTGTGCTTACATTGGTAAAATTGGTTAACCCCTGGCCAAGATCATGCTTTCTGTCATCCAAACGATACTAATAAAGTGCAAGAAAGCAGACCATTGCAAGGCAAAATTCCTCAACCCTGCTCAACAAACGTCAGCAGTAGTCGGTGACCGGTGTCCTCCTTCACCCTCTGTGCACTTGTTTTTGCCTAAGCTGCCGCCACAACATGTCTCAGATCCTCGAGAGTCTAGGTTCGGCTTAGAGCCAGGATACAAGAGGTTGAGGAACCTAAGAGTCACACATTGCCAATCTTAGGTTTAATGGTACCATGTGCATAACCTTCTACTGATACCCCCTATGGTACCCAAATAATACAGTGATACAGTGTACAAATAACTACACCATTAAGTGCCTAATTGCCAGTGTCAGGCTGTTACCAAAATAGCAATAGACAAGCAATAAAATTTGCAATGTAGCTGGATGAAGTACAGATAGTCTTCTCATAGGCACCATGTGTGGGGATGAGGGTGAGCACCAGCCCTGGCTATACATACCTTCAGGCCCCAGGAGGGACACCTATAATGGCGTTATGGCTAGGCCATCCAGACAGAATTTCTAGAAGATGTCTAGCAAGAACATCAGTGCAACACAAAGGTGTGTGCCAAAAGAGTAAAAGTGAAGTGCCTGCAAATGTGTCCCCAATACATTAAATTAGGACACCCCTAGGCGCCACTCTGTGGACTATTTTGGGCTTTCAAACTTCTTGACCAATGGCTTTGATCTAGTGTCTTCTGGTCACTTTAACCCTCCATGCACAATGGCAACTCTTGCTTTGGTGGACACAGGTCATCCATGTGTTAGTTTGCTCTTCAGCTGCTGATCAGGGTCTCATATGGGTTCTCTGTGATGATCCTCATTTTAAACTTGGTGTCGTATCTGCATGCAGCATGATATAGAGCAGAAGGAGCTGAGCAGATTGATACAGTGGCAAAAGATTCAGTTTACCTTGTATTTTCTTTATTTAAATCCATTTAACTACTTAGGAGTCCAGTGGGAGGTCCTACTCAGTGATTGACAGATAACTGATAGGCGCGGTTTTTTAGGGAAATCGATCAATCATTGATAGAATCACGAACCGGACTCATAAACATAGGAAAAGCAGACATTTTAATAAATAAATTGCTGTTATGTTGCTGGCCCGTGGCTGCAGTTGTCCGACTCCCCTGGTAAGCATAGGTGTTACGCCACTTACCCTGCTGCTGTTTTGGTAGTCCGGACCCACTGGCTCTGTTTTACCCTCCAGCAGGGGGTCCTGCTGCTGCAGTCCTACGTGTCTCTTTGGTAACCTTTGGCCTGCTTCTTGCCGGCAAAGGCCTTTTCTTCCCGCATATAGGGCACACAAACTCCTTCTGGCTCTTAAAGGGCTAATGAACGCACATGCTAATTCTTCCCCAGCTTATAGCTGGCCACTTCTAGGTATTTAAATCCCCTTCCCTTGTGGCAAGGTACCTGAGCAATAGATTATTCTAGCTTGCAAGTTCCTGTGAAGGTGTGCTGTTTCATTTGTCTGCCTGTCTACTGACTTGCCCAATTCCTGACTTTGATTCTCCGCTGCCTGACCTGTGCCTGATTTACTATTTTGATCCTTTCTTGCCTGCCCTTTGACTGTTCTTTGGATTGCCTATACTCTGCCTGCCCTGACTTCAGCCAGTCCCTGACTATGATTTAGCCTGATCCCTCAGTGCTCTGAAATGGTGTCTCCAAGAGGTTGTAATCTGGTGGTTCCCCTGCAACAAAGTCCAGATCCCTGTTGAGGGGTTAAAGGGTTGAATACCAGGAGACGGCCATGGATAGCGCCCTTAGTCAAATTGTAACAATTACAAGTTCAACTGAAACATTTTCCTTAAGAATTATACATCTGCCCTGCTCCTCCTGTAAATTACATTGTGACTTAATATGGATAAAGAAATAGGTTGGAAATATCCTTTTTGATTTCTTTCTTACACAGGGATATATTTCCACAAGGTCTGCCGGATGAATATGCATTTGTAACGACATTCAGATTCAGGAAGGCCTCTAGAAGGGAAGATTGGTACATCTGGCAAATTATTGACAAGTACGGGATCCCACAGGTATCTTCTGAAATATTTTAATTGATTTCAAAAATATCATTTTTTTTTATTCTACAGCCCCAGAAACATTGCTGTGGGTTCAGATGTAAACACTGGGGTGGTCATTTATAATTTTTTACGCCACTTTTTGGCATATTTAGCTCACTGATTTTGTCGCAAAGGTGTTTTGTTAACAAAATCTGTGACTTTACCCCACTCACAGCCCTTTTGCGAAGTGGCGGAAAAAGTGGGCATGGTGGGGGGGGGGGAAGGGTGGGATGTCTCAGTAATCATTTTCCATGTCAGTTTATGTGTTAAGTGAGTTTTCTCTGCTCTGCATTGATGAAAGGTAATCATCCTGAAACAGCTGTCTGCAGATGTGACAATGGATTAGCTAGTCTCCAAGTTATGCTTCAAGGCCTGTTTAAGAGGTTGAACACTGAAGCTCGGCTTTCTTTTCTTTTTGGAAAGAGAGATTTTTTGCATATCTTTTCCATGAATACAGAGAATGAATTCCCCGCCTATATGACTACTTAAGCTTACTACACACTCTCCATAAGGAGAAATAGTACCCTCAGATCCTATCCTGAGAGGCAGATAACCAACTTAAAAAAATAAAAAGGGGGGGGGGGTTTACAATAAATAGGTTTCACGTTGGATAGAGAACAGTGCAAACCTGTACTCCACCCACACAACTGTCCCTACCTACTTGCACTATCTACCCTAAATGGTGGCGACTCTCCATAACTTGACTAAGTGCAGAGACCTAAACCTAGTGGAGTAAAAGAGTAGTCAGACAGACAAAACCAGGACCAGATCTGAATCCAAACGTTAGGTCAAAATCAGGCCAAGAGTCCAAACCAGAGACATACATCAAAACAAACACTAAGATACAAAAAAAGGAGTCAAATATACATGGAGTCAGTACCAGGAGATGATGTCAGAGGAATAATCGGTAGTCAGGAGCAAGGTCAGGGACAATCCAGAAGTCACAATAGCAGGAATCCAAATAATAGTACAATACACACTAGTGAGGATAAGAGCCTTCTGATAGGAAGCACATGACGCCAGGCGTCCCTGCTCCCTGATAGGCCGATCAGCCTCACTGTCAACGGGTCTGATTTACGCCAGCAGTGCAGCCACATCGAAGCAGGTAAGTACATGACAATGGGTCTGCAGTAGATGTGGCCATTCAGTGGTTGGGATGTGAATTGCAGCCTCTCAAGGTTTTTGCTAGCAGGTCACAATAATGCAAAATATTGAATTTGTATTGTGATAAACTGGAGTCCTTAACAAAACTGGAAATTGGAAAAGTAAGAGCGGACACGTGTGTTTGACCATGAGAATATGGAGAGTGTAGAGGTGTGATATCTGGTCTATAGAGGCACAATTCAGCTGGAATGTCCAGTACAATCCAGGGGTTTTTGTATAAGTAAAGGGGCTACATGGAGACAATTAAAACCTGATACCCAGTCATATAGTTTCAGTCACATGACTACAATTCGTCGACAATTTTGAAGGTCAGTAAAAGGTTGTATCAATGGAGAAATCTACGGCACACCAAGGAATTATTTTCAAGTGATGCTTTAATACATAAAGTGCAGTTTCACATCATTTTGAACTTAGTTTCCATCCAGAATATACATCAATAAGAGGCTATGAAAATAGTCCCAACGTTTCGGTCGGTCTGAAAAGAATATAAAACAGCATATATTGGATATCTGGGCTTACAAAATTATCGAAATCATATAACATGAGGAAGGAAGTAAATAGTGTAGTCTATGTCGAGTGATAGATAAAAAAAAGTATAGACATGCGTATATATGTATTGCTATGGGCCCAAGATTAGAGTGTATTGCCTTGAGTAAGGGAAGCATGATTGTCAGATGGTATAAGATTAGATAGGTATCAGGGCAGGTAAGTATAATGGTAGGTAAGTATATTATCACATAGATACTGTGCTAATTACTATGTAACTGGTCACTATGAGGAAGCAGGGGAAGAGATAGGCACAAGTCTGAACAGAAGAGACCAGAGTGAAACTCATTAGGGCAGGAAGAACACGTTACCTGTGGCCTAGGTAGAAATATCTTGCCATGCCGGGCGTGCCTCCTATTTGTAGAGAGTTAGAACTTAGCACCTCCTGGAAGGTGACGCACAGAGGGACTGACGTCACCCAGCTAGGCGGCGCGCGCGCATGCGCTTAGTGTATTGTGAGGCTGAAAGGGCAAGCGCTCTGACCATACTGTAAAAGGACATCTAATGTCATTTTAATGTAGTTACAACAAAGTAGGAGGCTACTGGTGTGTGTTTAGGAATGACTGTAGCCAAGGAAGAAAGATGAGGGCAGCCAGGATGTATTGATTCATTTATCAATTGCCAAAAATGGACGCTATAATCAGATTAATCAGAAAGCATAATTATCAAAAGTAGTACACAATAGTTTTACACAATAGAGGTACAGATGTTAAAAATCTATGTTAGATACAGGGTGGACAAAAATGAAAAAATTGAAAAAAAGTGGAAAAAATTAAAAAATTAAATTAAAAATTAAAAAGTAATGAATAAATAATGAGAAATTGTGAAAATGAATGACAATACGAGTTATTTACAAGTTTATTTTAACTCGCATAGTCAATCATTTTCACAATTTCTCATTATTTCTTCATAACTTTTTTATTTTATTTTTTCATTTTTTCCGATTTTTTTATTTTATTTAAAAAGACTGACATTTGTCTTCTGTGAGCACCCACCATTGAAGGGTGTGCAGGTCTCATCTTCTCCAAGTAAAAAGTTGTATGAATAAAAAAATGATATTGACTCATTAATACAAATGATAAAAAGTTTACATTGTTGTCACCTATTGGTGCTTGGGCTAGTTGTCACCTTCTGGCACCTGGTCTAGTTGTCACCTCCTGGCACTTGGGGTAGTCATCACCTAATGGCATTTGGACTAATTGTCACCTTCTGGCACATAGGGTAGCTGTCATCTTCCGGCACCTGGAGTAGTTGTCACCTTCTGGCACCTGGTCTAGTTGTCACCTCCTGGCACTTGGGGTAGTCATCAGCTAATGGCATTTAAACTAATAATTGTCACCTTCTGGCACATATGGTAGCTGTCATCTTCCGGCACCTGAAGTAGTTGTCATCTTCCGGCACCTGGAGTAGTTGTCACCTTCTGGCAGTTGGAGTAGTTGTCACCTTCTGGCAGTTGGAGTAGTTGTCACCTTCTGGCACTTGCAGTAGTTGTCACCTTCTGGCACTTGTAGTAGTTGTCAGTGACAACTACTCAAACTGCCAGAAAGTGACTACTATTCCAACTGCCAGAAGGTGAAAACTACTATGATGATCAAGAAACTTTCATGATGATCTTGAATTTTATAAAGCAAGTCAAGTTTTGCAACCTTTATCCAAAATAAGGTGACTTGAAGTCTATGGAGTTAGAGTTAGGGCTGGAGGTGACAACTTTAAGTTAGAAGAGGGCAACCATTCCAAGAGCCAGGAGATGACAACTTGGTGACTTGCTTTATAATACTCAAGATCGTCATGATGAATTCTTTTTATATACACAGCGCTTCTCCTGTCCAGAGACTGGCACTGCAGTCAGACCTGGGTCCTCACTTAGAAAAGGGCTTTTTTTCCCCCAGAAACAGCGCCACCCCTGACAATAGACTGTGACAGGAATTGCAGCCCCTTGACATTGAAGTGAATAGGCAAAAATCACAATACCTGACCTAGCCCATGGGCACTGTTTCTGAAAAATATCTACATTTGGACAATGGCCATTCCACCAAGGGAGAGGGCTCCTCTGAGAGGCGGTTTATGAATGGAGATGGGCCGCGTCCAATTACGAGTAACTAACCAGGAAACTTCTGAGAGTCATCTCCATATTATTTCTCACTCACAGGTGTCGCTGAGGCTGGATGGAGAGAACAAGGCCTTGGAGTACAGCTCAGTTGGGGTCACGAAGGACGCTGTCAGAGTAAATTTCCGCAGTGGCCAAGTCAGCGAACTGTTTGATCGTAACTGGCATAAGATTTCGCTGCGGGTGCAGGCGAAGACTGTGACCTTGTACATCGACTGCAAGCTGGTCATGACCCTACCCATCGAGGAGCGGGAAAATATTGATATCCAGGGAAAGACTGTGATCGGCAAACGCCTCTACGACAGCGTTCCTATTGATGTAAGTTATATGTCTACATGAGGAAAAACATCATTTCTTTGTAGAGAACAGTTCTGCATGGGTAGATACATTGATAGAATATAGATAGAGAGATGGATAGATATTAGGGTTCATTCAGATGACAGTTCAGCATGTCCGCAAAAAAACGTATTACATTCCATTTTTTTGCTGACCCATAGACTTCAATGGGGCCATGTCCTTATTTTCACTGACAAGTATAGGATATGTTTCGTTTGTTTTGCTGAGACATGGAATGGAAGAAAAGGGCCCCATAAAAGTGAATAATAGAAGTGAGTAATCCGCAAAAAAACGGATCTGCATTTTTGTGGACACCATACGGCCGTCTGAATGAGCGCTTAGATAGATGTATAGATAGATTAGATTGATAGATATGAGATAGATAATTAGATATTAGATAGATAGATATAGATTGACAGATAGATAGATATAGATAATATATACAGTAGATAGATAATTAGAAATTAGATACAATGAACAAAAATATAAATGTAAGACTTTCGGTTTTGCTCCCATTTTGCATGAGCTGAACTCAAAGATCTGAAGCATTTTCTACATACACAAAAGACCCATTACTCTCAAATATTGTTCACAAATCTGTCTAAATCTCTGTTAGTGAGCACTTCTCCTTTGCCGAGATAATCCATCCCTCCTCACAGGTGTGGCATATCAAGGTGCTGATTAGACAGCATGAATATTGCACAGGTGTGCCTTAGACTGCCCACAATGAAACGGCACTCTGAAATGTGCACAGTTTTGCCTTGGCGGGGGGGGGGGGGGGGGTCAGAAAACCAGTCAGTATCTGGTGTGGCCACCATTTGCCTCACGCAGTGCAACACATCTCCGTCGCATACAGTTGATCAGGTTGTTTCCCTGAGACGGTTTCTGACAGTGTGTGCAGAAGTTCTTTGGTTATACAAACCGATAGTTGCTGCAGCTGTCTAGGTGGCTGGTCTCAGACGATCGTGGAGGTGAACATGCTGGATGTGGAGGTCCTGGGCTGGTGTGGTTACATAGGAACCTAGAATGTGTCGGCAGATAAGAACCATTTGGCCCATCTAGTCTGCCCAATATACTGAATACTATAGATAGCCCCTGGCCCTATCTTATATGAAGGATGGCCTTATGCCTATCCCATGCATGCTTAAACTCCTCCACTGTATTTGCAGCTACCACTTCTGCAGGAAGGCTATTCCATGCATCCACTACTCTCTCAGTAAAGTAATACTTCCTTATATTACTTTTAAACCTTTTCCCCTCTAATTTTAAACTATGTTCTCTTGTAGCAGTTTTTCTTCTTTTAAATATTCTCTCCTCTTTTACCTTGTTGATTCCCTTTATGTATTTAAAAGTTTCTGGTCTGCGGTTGCGAGGCCGGTTGGATGTACTGCCAAATTCTCTGAAAAGTCTTTGGAGACGGCTTATGGTAGAGAAATGAACATTCATTGCACGGGCAACAGCTCTGGTAGACATTCCTGCAGTCAGCATGCCAATTGCACGCTCCCTCAAACGTTGCGACATCTGTGGCACTGTGCTGTGTGATCAATCTGCACATTTCAGAGTGGCGTTTCATTGTGGGCAGTCTAAGGCACACCTGTGCAATATTCATGCTGTCTAATCAGCACCTTGATATGCCACACCTGTGAGGTGGGATGGATTATCTCGGCAAAGGAGAAGTGCTCACTAACACAGATTTAGACAGATTTGTGAACAATATTTGAGAGTAATGGGTCTTTTGTGTATGTAGAAAATGTTTCAGATCTTTGAGTTCAGCTCATGCAAAATGGGAGCAAAACCGAAAGTGTTGCGTTTATATTTTTGTTCAGTGTAGATAGATACTTTAGATAGATATGACATAGATACAACATGGACACACTCAGCTCTGCTGCATCATCAGTTGCTCTTCTCTCTAGTTTGTGTTTTGTACTCTCTGATGATCTTTTTCTTGCTTGTTTTTCAGTTTGATCTCCAGCGCATCGTTATATACTGTGACTCGTGGCACGCTGAACTGGAGACCTGCTGTGATATTCCCAGCGGCCCTGTAAGACATTATATCTGGACTTTTTGCGGTACTTTTATATTACATGAGCGACATCCCCTTAGGACACCTTAATGAGGCACAAGTTATAATAATGATGGCAACACATTCTGGATGTTACCAATCACTCCTAATGCACTAGTCAGAAAGGGACGATATAGTCATTAATTGGTCGGGCACCCATGTTTCAGACTTCCACTCAGACACACATGTGAAAATCTCTGCTGCCTCTTTCCACCACTAGGGGGCCAATCTGTACTCAGCTGTATATAGTGATGAGCGGCAGTAGTCATATTCGAATTCGCGATATTTCGCTAATATTTTGTAGAATATTCAGCGAATATTCGCAAATTCGAATATTCGTTATATTCTCAGATTTTTTTTTTACTCGAAAAATCGACAAGGTAATGATCGCGTAATATGCGAATTTTCGTAATGCGCATTTTTATCGCAAATTTTTCAATTGCCGAGCAAAACCATAATTCCTAGCAGTCATAGCACTATATCGAATATATTCGTTTTTTCGAATATTTGTAATATTCTAAAACAAGAATATAGAGAATGTAGAGCAATTTAGCTAATATAGTGCTATAATCTTTTTTTTTAATAGTTGTAATTTTTTTGCAATCTGAACTTCAGATGAGAAAAAAGTTACAACTATTAGACAAAGAATATTATAGCACTGTATTAGCTAAATTGCTCTATATTCGTTTTTTTCTTCGAATATTCGCTATATTGCTATACATTCTTGTTTTAGAATATTACGAATATTCGAAAAAAATGAATATATTTGTTTTTTCGAATATTCGTAATATTCTAAAACAAGAATATGTAGCAATATAGCGAATATTCAAAAAAAAAAGAATATAGAGCAATTTAGCTAATATAGTGCTATAATATTTTTTTCAATAGTTGTAATTTTTTTCCAATCTGAACTTCAGATGAGAAAAAAAATTACAACTATTAGACAAAGAAGATTATAGCACTATATTAGCTAAATTGCTCTACATTCGTTTTTTTTCCGAATATTCCCTATATTGCTACATATTCTTGTTTTAGAATATTATGAATATTCGAAAAAACTAATATATTCGATATAGTGCTATAAATTAGTTTTTTTAGAATATTCATCATTTTTACCCATTTGAAGTCATGATTCCTCCCTGCTTCTTGCTTGTGGGCCAATGACTCATTTGCCCACAAGCAAGAAGCAGGGAGGAGTCATGTTTTTACTCGGCAATTGAAAAATTTGCTATAATAATTCGCATTACGAAAATTCACAATAAAAAAATCTTGAATATTCGAAATTACGAATATATATCACTATATTCTAAATATTCACGAATTTTCAAATTACCTATATTCGCGATAAAAATTCGAAATTCGAATATTCGTGATCAACACTAGCTGTATACAGCTATTCTATCGACCAGTGAAAGTGAAACCTCTAAGCCACAATCAGTTTTGCTCTGTGTCTCATCCTCCATTTCTGATCTTTCTAGTGTGTGGTCACTGTAGTCACCGAGCCTCCGCCTGTTATAACGACCCCCACTGTGGTGGAACAAAGGGGCACTGAAAATACCCTCAACTGTTCACATTGTCCATTTGGAGAGAAGGTAAGTTACCAGGAATGACTATATAGTAGATGTGATATATATATAGTCCTCCACCCAAATTCGTTGTTATAATTACATAGGATTAATGCTAGGGAGCACTACTAGTATCGAAACATTGAAACATTCGCCTCCACTGTGTGTTGTCAACAGAGAAGGGAAAGAAACATCTTGGAAACAGTCGCATGACCACAACTGTATCCAGTCTAGACAATGCTCTGTGAGCCTTAACCTTGGACTGATACATTGTAACAAACTAGCAGGGAGATTAGTGCAGCTGCTGCTGAGGTGTGCAACCCACAGAGCATTGTCTGGACCGGATACATTGTATCCACTTCTCAGAGGAGAGCAGGACAGGCTATGTACAGGGTTACTGCCCCTGAATGTAAACTAGAGTGTTCTCATTCTCTGTCTGCAAGCAGAGATCTTGAAAATAGTGAAGAAACACAAAGTAAATTGTAGAGCGTTTCGCTATTTTCATTATAAGTGTTGAGCGAAGTTATAAAAACTTGAATTCTGCTGCTTCGCCAAATTTCAGAAAGAAATTCGCTTCCTCATGAAGTAGCGGGCGCAATGACGGTGAATGGCGATTGCGCCGCCCCCGTCCCCTTTATTGAACTCCTCAGATTCATTGCTGATTGCGGCTCCTAATGTAAAAATGGAGGCCTTTTAGGGGTGAGAAAAAATAAATAAATACTTATCTTATCCGTTTGAGTGTGAAGACGCCGCCTCGGCCATCTTGATTGAAGATCCCGAACAAAATTTTGCACGGTGCGTGAGACAGCATTATACTGGCTGGTGCGGTAATGTCATACGTCACCGCACACGATCTTCAATCAGGATGGACGCGGCGGCCTCTTTGCGCTTAAACGGATGAGATAAGTATTTTTTTTTTACGCCATTTCCAGGAAAATTGATCCGTTACCACGAACCACTAGGAAATCAAACTTTTCCAGAAAATCGGATCGAAGTCCAGTTTGGACACTTCGATTTGCTCAACCCATTCATTATTCATATAAACCCTCTAATGATTACGTGGTCGTATCTTGTGCACCGATGGCGGATCGGTGCTTCGCTGATAAAGTTATGGATCACGAGTCGGGTCATACATCCGTCCTAAGAGATTTATTAGGATTCTAATTCTGATCATTTTGAGTGTAGGACTAATCAGCGGCTCAGGGATACATTACACGTACTAATTAGTGTGTTCTTTGTATTTAGGGGGATATCGGCTTTCCTGGACCCATAGGTCCAATGGGTCCCAAGGTGAGTACTACTTTACTCTGGACTCCAATGGTCGGCATTATCTGATATTTCAGCACCTACTGATGGTAGCTGCATCCTCCATTAGGTTTTGATTGCTGTTCTTCAAGTAGGAATTATTTTTAAATTTTTTATTTTTAATGTATTTAACCAAATGCAAAACTGACAAATAAACCTGCATAAGATGCCACATACAGTAGGCAAGAAAAAATTGAAAAGGAAATATATATATAATATTTATTTATTTATTAATGTATTAATAAGCACCATCGACCAACTGTTCCATGCAGCCTCTGGAGCTAGCACTGTGAATGGAGCAGGAAGCACAGCGCCGTTCACAGTGTAGTGGTCATGCTGGGATACTGCAGCTCAGCTACCATTGAAGTAAATAGGGGCTGAGCTGCAGTAACCCTGTACGGCCACTACTGTGAACGGCGCTGTGCTTCCTGTTCCATTCATCATGCTAGCGCCAGAGGCTGCAGGGAACAGCAGATCAGTGGGGTCCGGGTGTCGGACCCTGATCGATCAGATATTAATGACCTGTCCTGAGGATAGGTAATCGATTTCAGGAGCCTCTTGCCTACCACTGCATGACTTTATACGTCATGGCGGTAGGCTCTTATCTGTTACCCGACGTATAAATGCGTTGGGTTACATCGTCATGTGCCAGCACAGATAACTGTGACCGCACTGTCATTAGACAGCTGAGGTCACAGTGATGAGTGCGGAGAGCAGCAGAAACGGTCTCGAATGTGGCGTCCTTGTACCACCCTGCTACAAGGATCCATCGCAGTGTACAATGTAAAAGAGAGCGGGGAGCGGCTCTTCTCGATGTAAGAGTGCCCCCTGCAGGCTTGAATTAACCCCTTCCTGCCCATACTGTGGCAGGAAAGGGTTAATTCACTTTAAAAAAAAATGTAAAAAATAAATAATTTAAATAAATCATAAAAAAATTAGAAAACAAAATAAAGAAAATTAAAAAATTAAAAAGTTATAGCAATAGTTACTAATATTAACAATAGTTATAGTTACTAGCAATAGTTAATAGTATTAGCAGTAGTTATAGAAATACTTACTAGTATTAACTATAGTATAGCACACTACCTACACCCATAAAAACATTTGCATTCATAGAAAAATAGAATAAAAGGTCTTAGGTGTCCGATGAAAAATAATATTAAATACATGTAGGTTGGCCTAGTAAGGAAGGGGCATAAACACTCCGGTAATGAAGTGGTTAATTATCATAAATAAAATAATTGTAAAAAACTGAATTGGGGGTCACTCAAATATTTAGGCAAACACGGTATAAGTGATCCACATAAAGTTTATAGGCTTGAATAATCACTTTACAATATTATACATAAAACATTTCATAAAAGAATGGATAAAAAACAATAAAACAATATAACACCGCACTAAAAGATCATAAGTTGGGAACCTGTATTCCAACAACACTAAAAGTCTCTGAGAGGCTGTGCCAAAAAGAGTACTGATATGTTTCCAGAGGTAATTGGCGATTAGTTGCACATTCTTATAATTCAAAAGCAGCTATAATGGGTAAACTGCAAGTAGACTTATGATTGACAAGTCACAAATGTCAGTGTGTCCACAAATATGTACGGTACTTTACCGCTCCTGTAGCTGGTCCGCTTGTACGTCAGGTTAGCTGATGCGGTGCTCTATTTTGAGCTGTCAGGACCTGTGAGTCGGCTTGTGCAGGGAAGTTCCCCGGATGTAGCGGTAGCGATTGTATTACCGCTTTGACCTACCAGGACCTGTGTGGCGTCCCACGTGGTTTGCTGGCGGTCAGGTGTTTCCAGGCGGGATTTTCAAACTTCTTAAGTGTAGCAGACTTGTTCCGTACTCATGTGGACATCCAATTGTATTCTTCTTAGTAGTCCCTCACTGTCATTCACCAAACGCGTTTCGGGGTAAAAGGGACCCCTTCCTCAGTGGCTTGACAGTAGAGGTATAACGCCCCAATTTATATAGTGTTCATAATTGGTAGAAAATGGGGTGGAACATGGATTAGGCCATGGGTTGGACTAGTGAGGGACATCGCAAAGACCAGGAACTTGGATCCAGATATTAAAAAAGAAATCTTTTCTCATAACTCTCAATATTAACAGATTTATCATTCTATTTGGCATTTCATGCGAAGTGTTTCACTTTAATACATATATATAACTTATACAATATAAAATGGATAAAATCCGGAATAAACGCATGTGCGGTTTTCATGCGTTTTTGATGCGTTTTTTCCGGAATTTATGTTAAAATGGATCTGTGATAAAAATGAATACTTGGAAAGTTTAAACACGCATTGTACACTTATAACAATTGTTTACATATATAAAATTTCAAGAATAATATAAAATTTTAGGAATAATAGGGTTCTGACATTACAAAAATATTACAAGAGAATATTAAATAGGGTGTCAGTACTATTTTCTAATTCGATGGCTTGATTTCGATAGCTTGTTTGAGTATATCGATGTAAAGGGGGGACGTTGAGCTGGCGGGAGAGAGAGATCTGGGTGCTGGTAAACAGCCTAACACAGATGTCTCTGTCCCACCAGGCCAGACGGCCCTACTATAAAAATGCAAATAGTTCCATGTCGGCATTTAAACCTTTTGGTAACAGAGTGTTGAATTCGAATATCCTCTTAGATTCTATCCTAGACATCTGAAGGATATGATTGCCTCCTCTCCATGTGTATTTAACTTTTTCTAATGCCATATATTTGAGGCTAGATGGATCACTATCATGGTACTCTTTATAATGTTTGGATAGTGAATGTAGTTCATATCCCTTTTTAATATTTGTGACATGTTCTGACACCCTCTTTTTCAATGTTCGTTTTGTCCTGCCGATATACTGTTTACGGCATGGACATTCAATTAAATATATGACGCTCGTTGAGTCGCATGTCAAACCTTCTTTAATGTCCATAGAAAATGAACTCTGCGTCGACTGGGCTTTAGAGGTTTTTTTAGGAAAATTTGTGATTTTACAGTTGGAACATCGTCCACATCTGTAAAAACCACTAAAAGACAACCAATTTTGTTTTTCTACTGTAATATGCTTCTTTTTTATTGATGGGGCAACTTTGAGGCCTAAATTGGGAACCCTAGTGTATATTATTTGAGGTGAAGTATTCAGTAGGGGACCAACTATCTTATCCTCAAGCAGATGGTGCCAGTATTTCTTAATCACTCTCTCCATGCCTTTGTATTGTGCATGGAAGGGTAGAATGATTCTCAATGGATCTTCTATGGCTTCTCTCTGCCTGGGGATAAAAAACTCCTCCCTCTTCATTGTTCTGACTTCCCCCAATGATCCCTCCAAAAGATGGATAGGATACTGTTTTTCTACAAATTGTTGTTTTAATGTTTCTGCTTCCATCTCAAATTGTGAGTCATAAGTACAATTACGTTTTATTCTCCTAAACTGACTTTTTGGCACGTTGGTCAACCATCTAGGTAGGTGGCAACTCGTGTATAATATGTAACTGTTTTTATTTACTGGTTTTTGATATGTGTTACATATAAGTTTATTATCTTGTACTGTAATATTGAGGTCCAGGAATTGTATATTTGTTACACTAGTGGTGGAAGTGAATTTGAGGTTCCAATCATTTACATTTATTTCTTCCAAAAATGACAACAGTGCTGTACTTGTATCTTGCCATACAAATATCACGTCATCTATGTATCTTCGCCATAGTACCAGACCCGCCCCCAGTATTGGTCCGATGGTGGTAGTCTCCCACTGGGCCATAAATAGATTAGCATAACTGGGGGCGAATCTGGTACCCATGGCGGTTCCTTTTCTTTGTACATAGAATTCCTCATTAAATGAAAAATAATTGTGTGTCAATATATATTGAACTCCCTCTATTGTATACAGTATCTGTTCCTCTTTCATAGTTTTATGGGCAGTGAGTTGTTCATGTAAAGCCCACAGACCCAATTTGTGGTCAATTATTGTATAAAGCGAATTAACATCCAGGGTACCCAAAATCCATCCATTCTTAAACTCCACCTCCTCCAACGTTTTAATAATATCAGTGGTGTCCTTTATATAGGAAGGTATATTTTTTACCGCAGGTTGTAACAATCGGTCTATATACCCTGATAGGTTTGAGGAAATGGAGTTAATCCCGGATATTATGGGTCTCCCTGGAGGATTTTTAGGGTTTTTATGGATTTTTGGGATACAATATAAGATTGGTAGTCTTTTCTCTGTACCCATAATGTATTTAGCCTCTTGTTCTAAAAGAAACCCAGATTCCGTGCCCTTCTTACAATATTGTATTAATACTCTAAAGTATTCTTCTGTGGGGTCTTGTTTTAATTTCATGTAGGTAGTTTCATCCTGTAGTTGCCTTAAGCATTCCTGATTGTAGTCTTCTGTGTTTAAAACCACTATAGCGCCTCCTTTGTCCGCTGGTCTAATAGTTATATTGTTAGCGGATTGTAATTGTTTGATAGCCTCAGTCTCTTTCTTAGTAAGGTTATTTTTTATATTATATCCTTTCAATTTTCTCAGGTCAACGTCCCCCCTTTACATCGATATACTCAAACAAGCTATCGAAATCAAGCCATCGAATTAGAAAATAGTACTGACACCCTATTTAATATTCTCTTGTAATATTTTTGTAATGTCAGAACCCTATTATTCCTAAAATTTTATATTATTCTTGAAATTTTATATATGTAAACAATTGTTATAAGTGTACAATGCGTGTTTAAACTTTCCAAGTATTCATTTTTATCACAGATCCATTTTAACATAAATTCCGGAAAAAACGCATCAAAAACGCATCAAAACCGCACATGCGTTTATTCCGGATTTTATCCATTTTATATTGTATAAGTTATATATATGTATTAAAGTGAAACACTTCGCATGAAATGCCAAATAGAATGATAAATCTGTTAAGATTGAGAGTTATGAGAAAAGATTTCTTTTTTAATATCTGGATCCAAGTTCCTGGTCTTTGCGATGTCCCTCACTAGTCCAACCCATGGCCTAATCCATGTTCCACCCCATTTTCTACCAATTATGAACACTATATAAATTGGGGCGTTATACCTCTACTGTCAAGCCACTGAGGAAGGGGTCCCTTTTACCCCGAAACGCGTTTGGTGAATGACAGTGAGGGACTACTAAGAAGAATACAATTGGATGTCCACATGAGTACGGAACAAGTCTGCTACACTTAAGAAGTTTGAAAATCCCGCCTGGAAACACCTGACCGCCAGCAAACCACGTGGGACGCCACACAGGTCCTGGTAGGTCAAAGCGGTAATACAATCGCTACCGCTACATCCGGGGAACTTCCCTGCACAAGCCGACTCACAGGTCCTGACAGCTCAAAATAGAGCACCGCATCAGCTAACCTGACGTACAAGCGGACCAGCTACAGGAGCGGTAAAGTACCGTACATATTTGTGGACACACTGACATTTGTGACTTGTCAATCATAAGTCTACTTGCAGTTTACCCATTATAGCTGCTTTTGAATTATAAGAATGTGCAACTAATCGCCAATTACCTCTGGAAACATACCAGTACTCTTTTTGGCACAGCCTCTCAGAGACTTTTAGTGTTGTTGGAATACAGGTTCCCAACTTATGATCTTTTAGTGCGGTGTTATATTGTTTTATTGTTTTTTATCCATTCTTTTATGAAATGTTTTATGTATAATATTGTAAAGTGATTATTCAAGCCTATAAACTTTATGTGGATCACTTATACCGTGTTTGCCTAAATATTTGAGTGACCCCCAATTCAGTTTTTTACAATTACCTCTTTATACCAGCATTTGGGAGTGCTGTGGGGAGTGCACCATTCCAGAAGTGGAACAGTGAGAGAGCCACCATTTCTTTTCTATTTTGCATCTTTTCTCCCATTGGTTGAGCTCCCACTGATCCATCATGGATATTTGGCAACACATGGATACTAAGTATAAAACAATTGATAGTTACAATTTCGATACGTCTGTGGAGAACTACGATGATTCCACAAGGAATGTTGACGACATATTTGGCAACTTAGAAAAATTAGTTCAAAAACAATTGCGAAATAAATGGGAAATAAGAGCACTCAATCAATATGTTCAGAGTGGTCTTGTTCCCAAAGGGTTAACATTGACCAAAACCCCAGCTTCAGATCTAATGAATGATACTTTCAAAAGAGAATGGGACACCTTCCTCAAAACACAGTCAATCAGTCTAATCCATATGATTGTTAATAGACGTACACAGATTCTGACTGATATTTCAGAACAAATAACTGATTTGAGGAAGGTGATAGACCAATTCCCTAATAACGAACAAGTACACAGATGGCAACAAAGAATATGCAGAAATTTAGATGCCTTAGAGAAAGATATCATATATAAAAAATCTAAAAAATTAAGAAACTCCATTTATAATGATGTCCAAAATGTTAGTACGGTAGAAGAAACCAATAATGATTATCACAATCAACATACACAATCACAAACACAACAGGACACTAATAAGAAGGGACATACGAGTACATATAATGTCCTTACTAATAATAGATATGAATCACTTTCATCACCTCTTTTTTTAGATTACACCCCCCCACATCACAAAACCAAAATGAAAAAAGCCCGTACCCCATCACCAAAAAGAAGAGTAGGGAGGGATCACAGACAGACACACCAATACAATTTACGACACAGACAAACACCAGTAAAAGAAACACCATACAGACGGAATCACAACCATCACTATCCCTCACAGACACACTACCCAACACAGGAGTACGAACTGAGGACACGCAGAAAGACACAATCATACAGAGGAGAAGAGAGATCAGAAGAGGAAGACATTGTAAGACGAAACAGATACGAGAAAAAGAACCCATATCGAGCATAGTTAATTTAAGTAATACCGAACTTACGGAGGCACAAAAAAACTTGCTGAATAAAGGCTTGAAATATGCCCCGACCACCAAGCTAGATAAGTTTTCCACGTACATAGGGGTGGAAAAATTTATCCGGAAACTCTGCTTGAAAAAATATTTCATAAAGAATCCCATAATAAAAGAACTAAATGGAGATTTTATCAATAAAAAATATGTACACACAGGATTAAAAATGAGTTCCAAACAATATCCAAAACAAGAGATTAGCCACCAAATCGCAACCTTCAAAAAATGTGTAGAAAATGACCTGAGAAAATTGAAAGGATATAATATAAAAAATAACCTTACTAAGAAAGAGACTGAGGCTATCAAACAATTACAATCCGCTAACAATATAACTATTAGACCAGCGGACAAAGGAGGCGCTATAGTGGTTTTAAACACAGAAGACTACAATCAGGAATGCTTAAGGCAACTACAGGATGAAACTACCTACATGAAATTAAAACAAGACCCCACAGAAGAATACTTTAGAGTATTAATACAATATTGTAAGAAGGGCACGGAATCTGGGTTTCTTTTAGAACAAGAGGCTAAATACATTATGGGTACAGAGAAAAGACTACCAATCTTATATTGTATCCCAAAAATCCATAAAAACCCTAAAAATCCTCCAGGGAGACCCATAATATCCGGGATTAACTCCATTTCCTCAAACCTATCAGGGTATATAGACCGATTGTTACAACCTGCGGTAAAAAATATACCTTCCTATATAAAGGACACCACTGATATTATTAAAACGTTGGAGGAGGTGGAGTTTAAGAATGGATGGATTTTGGGTACCCTGGATGTTAATTCGCTTTATACAATAATTGACCACAAATTGGGTCTGTGGGCTTTACATGAACAACTCACTGCCCATAAAACTATGAAAGAGGAACAGATACTGTATACAATAGAGGGAGTTCAATATATATTGACACACAATTATTTTTCATTTAATGAGGAATTCTATGTACAAAGAAAAGGAACCGCCATGGGTACCAGATTCGCCCCCAGTTATGCTAATCTATTTATGGCCCAGTGGGAGACTACCACCATCGGACCAATACTGGGGGCGGGTCTGGTACTATGGCGAAGATACATAGATGACGTGATATTTGTATGGCAAGATACAAGTACAGCACTGTTGTCATTTTTGGAAGAAATAAATGTAAATGATTGGAACCTCAAATTCACTTCCACCACTAGTGTAACAAATATACAATTCCTGGACCTCAATATTACAGTACAAGATAATAAACTTATATGTAACACATATCAAAAACCAGTAAATAAAAACAGTTACATATTATACACGAGTTGCCACCTACCTAGATGGTTGACCAACGTGCCAAAAAGTCAGTTTAGGAGAATAAAACGTAATTGTACTTATGACTCACAATTTGAGATGGAAGCAGAAACATTAAAACAACAATTTGTAGAAAAACAGTATCCTATCCATCTTTTGGAGGGATCATTGGGGGAAGTCAGAACAATGAAGAGGGAGGAGTTTTTTATCCCCAGGCAGAGAGAAGCCATAGAAGATCCATTGAGAATCATTCTACCCTTCCATGCACAATACAAAGGCATGGAGAGAGTGATTAAGAAATACTGGCACCATCTGCTTGAGGATAAGATAGTTGGTCCCCTACTGAATACTTCACCTCAAATAATATACACTAGGGTTCCCAATTTAGGCCTCAAAGTTGCCCCATCAATAAAAAAGAAGCATATTACAGTAGAAAAACAAAATTGGTTGTCTTTTAGTGGTTTTTACAGATGTGGACGATGTTCCAACTGTAAAATCACAAATTTTCCTAAAAAAACCTCTAAAGCCCAGTCGACGCAGAGTTCATTTTCTATGGACATTAAAGAAGGTTTGACATGCGACTCAACGAGCGTCATATATTTAATTGAATGTCCATGCCGTAAACAGTATATCGGCAGGACAAAACGAACATTGAAAAAGAGGGTGTCAGAACATGTCACAAATATTAAAAAGGGATATGAACTACATTCACTATCCAAACATTATAAAGAGTACCATGATAGTGATCCATCTAGCCTCAAATATATGGCATTAGAAAAAGTTAAATACACATGGAGAGGAGGCAATCATATCCTTCAGATGTCTAGGATAGAATCTAAGAGGATATTCGAATTCAGCACTCTGTTACCAAAAGGTTTAAATGCCGACATGGAACTATTTGCCTTTTTTTTAGTAGGGCCGTCTGGCCTGGTGGGACAGAGACATCTGTGTTAGGCTGTTTACCAGCACCCAGATCTCTCTCTCCCGCCAGCTCAACGTCCCCCCTTTACATCGATATACTCAAACAAGCTATCGAAATCAAGCCATCGAATTAGAAAATAGTACTGACACCCTATTTAATATTCTCTTGTAATATTTTTGTAATGTCAGAACCCTATTATTCCTAAAATTTTATATTATTCTTGAAATTTTATATATGTAAACAATTGTTATAAGTGTACAATGCGTGTTTAAACTTTCCAAGTATTCATTTTTATCACAGATCCATTTTAACATAAATTCCGGAAAAAACGCATCAAAAACGCATGAAAACCGCACATGCGTTTATTCCGGATTTTATCCATTTTATATTGTATAAGTTATATATATGTATTAAAGTGAAACACTTCGCATGAAATGCCAAATAGAATGATAAATCTGTTAATATTGAGAGTTATGAGAAAAGATTTCTTTTTTAATATCTGGATCCAAGTTCCTGGTCTTTGCGATGTCCCTCACTAGTCCAACCCATGGCCTAATCCATGTTCCACCCCATTTTCTACCAATTATGAACACTATATAAATTGGGGCGTTATACCTCTACTGTCAAGCCACTGAGGAAGGGGTCCCTTTTACCCCGAAACGCGTTTGGTGAATGACAGTGAGGGACTACTAAGAAGAATACAATTGGATGTCCACATGAGTACGGAACAAGTCTGCTACACTTAAGAAGTTTGAAAATCCCGCCTGGAAACACCTGACCGCCAGCAAACCACGTGGGACGCCACACAGGTCCTGGTAGGTCAAAGCGGTAATACAATCGCTACCGCTACATCCGGGGAACTTCCCTGCACAAGCCGACTCACAGGTCCTGACAGCTCAAAATAGAGCACCGCATCAGCTAACCTGACGTACATGCGGACCAGCTACAGGAGCGGTAAAGTACCGTACATATTTGTGGACACACTGACATTTGTGACTTGTCAATCATAAGTCTACTTGCAGTTTACCCATTATAGCTGCTTTTGAATTATAAGAATGTGCAACTAATCGCCAATTACCTCTGGAAACATATCAGTACTCTTTTTGGCACAGCCTCTCAGAGACTTTTAGTGTTGTTGGAATACAGGTTCCCAACTTATGATCTTTTAGTGCGGTGTTATATTGTTTTATTGTTTTTTATCCATTCTTTTATGAAATGTTTTATGTATAATATTGTAAAGTGATTATTCAAGCCTATAAACTTTATGTGGATCACTTATACCGTGTTTGCCTAAATATTTGAGTGACCCCCAATTCAGTTTTTTACAATTACCTCTTTATACCAGCATTTGGGAGTGCTGTGGGGAGTGCACCATTCCAGAAGTGGAACAGTGAGAGAGCCACCATTTCTTTTCTATAAATAAAATAATAAATAAGTAAATGGAGTATTGAAAAAATTAGTAAATTCACAATAAAATTAATAATTATAGAGAAAAAATAAATAAATAATTACATACAGATGTAGCAGAGCTAACAGTCACGCTTGGTGAGTTAGCACATCTAGTTAACGCGTTATGACTGTTAAATCTGCTACATCTGTAAATATTTGAGCAAATAAGTAAATAAATTGATATGCAAATAGATAAACAACTAAGTAAATTGATAAATAACCATCTTAAAAGAAACACGTTCCCATATCATGTAATTATTTGAAATTCCAGTCGTTCCTGAATATTTCTAATGTATTTTTTATTTTTATTTTTTCAAAAGGGTGAAACTGGTAGTCCTGGGCCAATTGGATCTTCAGGTCCAAAAGGAGAGAAAGGGGAGACTGTAAGTATTTGTCATTTTTAGACTGTATTTTATCAGATATTATACTATTTTCTTCCTATACATGAGGTTACTGATAAGTAGAGATGAGCAAATTTCTTGAAATTCGTTTTGCAGATTTTTTTTTTTATTCTACAGTATACGGGTCCAAATCAATTTTACCCGAATCAAATATGCTCCAATTGCCCTGAGAATTTGGTATATAACACTTTAAGTTCTCCTAGGACTCATATCTAGGTATAAGCGTACCTGGACCTCCACGTTCGGGACCATACCAGACATTATGACGTCCGGATACCGAACCTGAACATGGAAAATGGCTAAAGGTCACACACAGAATTGACAGACACATAAAAAAAAAAAAAAAAACAGAAAGAGTGTTGGCTTCTTCCTCCACCTCCTCCACGTCTTCCACCTACACTGCCACGTCCAAAGCCTCCTCAACTTCCTACTCCACTTGGACCTTCCCCTCTAGGTTCAAGATTGTTATTTTTTATTTTTTATGTAGCCCTCTAGCCCTTTCTATGACTGTTTTAGAGCCATTTTAGTGCCCCAAAGTTCGGGTCCCCTTTGACTTCAATAGGGCTCGTTGTTCGGGGTTAAGTTTGGGTCAAGTTCGTAAACCCAAATCGAACTTTGAAACGAAGTTCGGCCGAACCCCTTGAGCCTAGACATCCACCGGTCTGCTCATCCCTATTCATATCCAATGGATTCAGAGAGTGTGAGACCCTTTTGCTTTTTCACATTTTGTTAAGTTGTGCCTTGTGCTAAAATAAAAATATATACAGTATAGACCAAAAGTTTGGACACACCTTCTCATTCAAAGAGTTTGATGACTATGAAGGCATCAAAACTATGAATTAACACATGTGGAATTATATACATAACAAACAAGTGTGAAACAACTGAAAATATGTCAAATTCTAGGTTCTTCAAAGTAGCCACCTTTTGCTTTGATTACTGCTTTGCACACTCTTGGCATTCTCTTGATGAGCTTCAAGAGGTAGCTTCAAGAGCTTCAAACTTTTGGTCTGTGCTGTATATATCAAGTCCCCCCCCCCCCCTTCCCCCTCCCATCATTCTGCACACAATACCCTATATTGAGAAAGTGAAAACAGAAATTTAGAAATGTTGGGAATTTTTTTTTAAAGGAAAAACTTAAATATTGCATGGGCATAAGTATTCAGCCCATTTGCTCTGACACTTGACATTTAGCTGTTCGGCTTCCCATTTCTCTTTTTCATCTCTGAGATGTTTTATACCCTGATTGGAGTCACCTGTAGTAAATTCAGTGGATTGGACATGGTTTGGAAAGACACAGCCCTGTCAATATAAGTTTTTACAACCGACTATGCATATCAGAACAAAAATCAAGTCACGAGTAGAAAATAACTGCCTTTAGAGCTCAGAGACAGGGTTGTGTGGAGGCACAGATCTGGAGAAGGGGGAAAAACATTTCTACTGCACTGCAGGTTCCCAAGAGCACAAAGGCCTCCATAATTCTTACAGTTTTCTGGTATATGGAAGAGTCATTTCAAGCAAAGGCGATAAAGGTGATCAGATAAGAAATATATGGCACTGTTTTAAGTTATTTACAGAAAAAAAAAATAGTTCAGAATATTCAAGACTTTTGGGAGTTTGGATCACTGGAGGTTCCATATTCTTGTAAATGTAATGGTCCTTCATGTACTATGGTACCTACTAGAGTGGTCTCTAGAGTGTCATACCCCAGAGACCACCAGAAACTCAGAGACTCATGTGTCATTGACATAATGTTTGAGCACTTTATACTTTCAAGTGTCGGACGTTCAAGAAAGTACAGAAGTATCCATCCTTCAATTTATCCAAAAACATGCTGCAATTCACCTGACAACCATCGAGTGACCACATATAGACACATATAGCATAAATAGCTCCATAAGTGTACGACCAGCGTCTCATGCATATGGATGACCTCACAGTTTACTGTTAAAGTTTGACACAATTATATAAAAATTTTACCTTATAAAAAATATATTTTAATGTGCTGGAAAAAATTTGTGCAAAAGCTACCTCAAAAATAATATTCTAAATAGCTGTTAATTGGTGGCAGGTGCGAGTATAAATGCGCTAGAAACGTGTTAAAAATATCCGTCTAATTATTCCAACAGGTGTAAATTTTACATTTGTTCTATGAGACTAATCAGGTCTATAAATATGAGAAAAATTCAGTAGCAAGAGCTTAAATCTTAGGGGCCAGGAATCAGGGACTGTCACAAAGAAAAGTTTGGTTCCGGTGCCTCTGGGGGACAGACAGTTCCACCACTTTACTATGATGGGCTCCATTCATATTGCGCTTGAGCCTTTCATTGGAGAACAGTGCGGAAAAAAGAACTGCCAAAAATACACTATTTTATATTGTTTTTACTTTTTTTATGTATAGACTTTTTGTGAAAATTTTGTGAAAAACATGAACCTTTTTCCGATGGGTGAATTATGCCATCCAGTTGATTCTTTCTCTGGACAAGACAAGATACAAATACTACCAGTCCTTGATAACACCACTGACCAAAAGAAGTCCCAGTTCTGCATTTCCCCGTACTAGGCAATACCATATGCAGATACCCTTACCGGAGACGTCCTAGGTTGTTGGTCGGAGGGGACCAACAACCTAGGATGTTTCTCGTTTAATAAACAGGCGGCAGAAAGTCGGCAGGAAAAAAAAGATAAAATTGGATCTGAAATTTCCACTTCATTGAAAAAATAAGTGTTTTTTTGAATCACATTTCTAATGTTAGAGAAGTGAGCTCTATCTTTTTTTTTCTGCCGACTTTCTGCCGCCTGTTTATTAAACGAGATTTATTAGATAAGAGACAAAACTGGTGTTTACGCCACGCATTATCTTAAGTCTAAAGTTACAAAGTCATTTATTTTCGAGGAGAGAAACGATGATTGATGTGTCGGCAGCGGCAGAAATAACCGCTAAGTAATGTTGGCTCTGATTCCAAACAACATGAGTCATGTTTCAAATTTTCATTTACAAATAGGGCCCAAGGGAAATCAGGGAGCCGCCATACAATGAAGTGTTCGACATGTACACATCAAGGATTGCAAATATTACATTTCAAAGAAAAATGGTGATCATCTCAAGACGTTCTTAGCATCACGTCTTGGAGGTGGAATATTTTTTAAATAAATTTACGTAAACACTTTAATGAGACGTTCTACAACATCTTCTGCCCCATGAAGTGTTCAAGATATTCTGTCACGCAAGACCTTGATGTAAAGAAACCCTTGTCCTAAATGGGGTTGGACCATCCCTTCTTGTTAGAAGGGTCCTTTAACCTCTTGCTGTTCTGTGACATACTATTACATCACAGAGCACTGGTTGATACTGCTCTGTCCTGTAATAGAGCTGTGCCTGCATGTATGTGCATTATACAGCTCTCACTGCCGAGATCAGAGATAACTCTGATCCTGGGGGTTAAATGCTACATATGGCAGTCAATAGCAACCACAAGGTTGTCACAGGCCTCTGGAGCCATGCTGACTTCAGTTCTTACCACAACTGCTGGAGGGTGCATAGGGGAGGATCCATAGGGCCAACACAACCATCGAGGTGGTCCTACCGATGGTCAAATGGGTTCAAGTCTGGGGAGTTATGGGGCCAGAGTAGTACCAGGAAACTGTGTGACTTGTCACATTGTCTTGCTGGAAGAACTCATCCGCCCCAGGGGAGACAATCAGCATGTATGGGTGTATGTGATCTGCAAGGATGGATTCATATCCATATTGGTTGACAGTTCCTTTCACATGGATGAGTGGTCCAGATAATGCCACAAAAACCTATTCCCAGACCATAACGCTGCCCCCACCAGCATGTATTTTCCAGCAAAGGCTGCAGGGTGTTTGTTGTCTGATGTTTCTCTCCTAACACGCCAATGTTCCATGAAGCAGAAAACATGACTCATCTGAGAAGACAACCCGTTACCAATGAGCAGAGGTCCAATTTTGATACTGTGCAAATTGAAGCCTTTTCTGCCGATGCAACTTGGTTAGCAGAGGTGCAGTGACTGCTCGTCTGCCTGCTTTGGAGTCCCTTACACAGTCAGGTTCACTGAACTGTTGTGTTAGACACATGTCTGGTCGCCCCTGTTTTTTTTTGGCAGTGAGCTGCTCCTCTATAGTGTGCCGGTCACCCTCATGCACCCGAACAGTTCACATTGTGCGATTTTAAAAATACCGCCACCCAGGTTCCGAAAGCCAATAATTATCTCTTCCTGTAACGAGGGATATGTGCGCAGACAGCCTAACACACAGCTTATATACTCACCTAACCACTTCCTTCATGAGCTACATGCTGCCAACGAATGAAGTGGTCAGAATAATGGGACTCGACCATGTGTTGCCTGCAATGGATCAATGTAAATGCAGGAGCCACCAGTTCTGCTGTATTTCTGGGCAGCTCCTTTCCTCAGGAGAGTTACATTGTGACATTTATTACTATATGTAGGCTTTAATAGGATACATATATTATATATAGAGATGAGCGAATTTCTCAAAAATATGATTCGGCTGGTTCGCCAAATTTAACGAAAAGATTCTATTTGATCCGAATTTGTTTGTGGCGAATCGCGTTGAAAAACAGCTATTTCCTGGCTGCAGTGAGCCTGAATAGTGGTGTAGAACACTGTGTCTTGCAGTAACACGCATAGGGAGTCTGCTATGGTAGTGAAACAATACTGTGAGTCAGTATGACACGCACATGACAGGCGTCGCTCTTAGAATCACTGCACACTTCACTTATTTGGGCAGTTACGGGGGCAAAACTGACCAAGTAACTCAAGTGTGAACTCAGCCTTACAGGTCAATGTTAGCGTCAAGAAGAAGCGCACTCCTTTTACACCGTCTTCTAATGGGACCATACAGGCCTTACAGCTGCTACACAGACAGGATCCGTTGTGCCATATCAGAAGAAGGTTCAAATAAATGATGATGTCAACCAGGACAAAAAGGCAAAATAGTGGCCCAGTCATGTAGTGGGGAGGGTGGGAGAACAGCTTGAGAAGTCCACAGAGTGGCCCAATGACAAAGTGTTGAGGTAGCAGCAGCATGAGGAGACCACAGAGTGGCCCAGTGAAATAGTGGGTAGGTGGCAGCAGCATAAGGAGGCCACAGACTGGCAAGGTGACATAGTGTGGAGGTGGCAGCAGCTGCAGCATGAGTAGGCCAAAGACTGGCAAGGTGACATAGTGTGAAGGTGGCAGCAGCATCAGCATGAGGAGGCCACAGAGTGGAATAATGACAGAGTGTGGAGGTGGCAGCTGCATGAGGAGACCACAGAGTGGCCCATAGACAAAGTTGTGAGTTGGCAGCAGCATGAGGAGGCCACAGGCTGACAAGGTGACATAGTGTGGAGGTGGCAGCAGCAGCATGAGGAGGCCACAGAGTGGCAAGGTGACATAGTGTGGAGGTGGCAGCAGCATCATGAGAAGGCCACATAGTGACCCAGTGACATAGTCTTGATTTAGCAGCAGCATGAGGAGACCACAGAGTGGAAAGGTGACATAGTGTGGAGGTGACAGTAGCAGCAGCATTAGGATGCCACAGACTGACAAGGTGACATAGTGTGGAGGTGGCAGCAGCATGAGGAGGCCACAGAGTTGCAAGGTGACATAGTGTGGATGTGGCAGCAGCAGCAGCATAAGAAGGCAACAGAGTGACCCAGTGACATAGTGTTGATTTAGCAGCAGCATGAGGAGACCACAGAGTGGCAAGGTAACATAGTGTGGAGGTAGCAGCAGCAGCATGAGGAGGCCATAGAGTGGCAAGGTGAGATAGTGTTGAGTTAGCAGCAGCATGAGGAGGCCACAGAATGGCAAGGTGACATAGTGTGAAGGTGGCATCAGCAGCAGCATGATAAGACCACAGAGTGGCCCAGTTATATAGTGTTGATTTAGCAGCAGCATGAGGAGGCCACAGAGTGGCAAGCTGACATAGTGTTGAGTTAGCAGCAGCATGAGGAGGCCACAGAGTGGCAAGGTGACATAGTGTGGAGGTGGCATCAGCAGCAGCATGAGGAGACCACATAGTGGCCCAGTTATATAGTGTTGATTTAGCAGCAGCATGAGGAGGCCACGGAGTGGCAAGGTGACATAGTGTGAAGGTGGCAGCAGCATGAGGAGGCCACAGGCTGACAAGGTGACATAGTGTGGAGGTGGCAGTAGCAGCAGCATGAGGAGGCCACAGAGTGGCAAGGTGACATAGTGTGGAGGTGGCAGCAGCAGCATGAGAAGGCCACAGAGTGACCCAGTTACATAGTCTTGATTTAGCAGCAGCAGCATGAGGAGACCACAGAGTGGCAAGGTGACATAGTGTGGAGGTGGCAGCAGCATGAGGAGGCCACAGAGTGGCAAGGTGACATAGTGTGGTGGTGGCAGCAGTATGAGGAAACCACAAACTGGCAAGGTGACATAGTGTGGAGGTGGTAGCATCAGCAGCATGAGGGGGCCACAGAGTGGCAAGGTAACATAGTGTGGAGGTGGCAGCAGCATGAGAAGGCAACAGAGTGACCCAGTGACATAGTGTTGATTTAGCAGCAGCATGAGGAGACCACAGAGTGGCAGGGTGACATAGTGTGGAGGTGGCAGCAGCAGCATGAGGAGACCACAGAGTGGCAGGGTGACATAGTGTGGAGGTGGCAGCAGCAGCATGAGGAGGCCACAGAGTGGCAAGGTGACATAGTGTTGAGTTAGCAGCATCATGAGGAGGCCACAGAATGGCAAGGTGACATAGTGTGGAGGTGGCAGCAGCATGAGGAGACCACAGAGTGGTCCAGTTATATAGTGTTGATTTAGCAGCAGCATGAGGAGGCCACAGAGTGGCAAGGTGACATAGTGTGAAGGTGGCAGCAGCAGCAGCATGAGAAGGCCACAGAATGGCAAGGTGACATAGTGTGAAGGTGGTAGCTACAGCATGAGGAGGCCACAGAGTGGCAAGGTGACATAGTATGGAGGTGGCAGCAGCATGAGGAGGCCACAGAGTGGCACAATGACAGAGTGTGGAGGTGGCAGCAGCAGGAGGAGACCTGAGTGGTGAGGTGGCAGCAGCATCAGGAGACCACAGAGTGACCCAGTGACAGAGTGGGGAGGTGGGTGGCAGTAACAGTACTCACTGACGATGGTGGGTGTAAGAAGAAGCACTTGGCATCAGATGTGTGGCATCAGGTGGGTGGCAGCATCAGAATAGTAGCTGAGGCAGGTGGCCAGAAGAAATCGGTCTCTTTTGTCAAGGTTTGGGTAAGGCAGCATGGATGATCTAATCTGATGCATCAGGCATTGCTGGGTGGAAATCTTGGCTGATCCACGCCTGATTCATCTTGACAAAGGTCAGTCTCTCCACATTTTGGGTGGAAAGGCGAGTTTTCCTTGGGGTAAATATGGCCCCCGCTGCACTAATCACCCGCTCTGATGCCACACTACTGGCTGGGCAGGACAGCTTTTCCAGGGCAAACTATGCCAGTTGCGGACACAAATCCAGTTTGGCTGCCCAGTAGTCCAACGGATCTTCAATGTGGGGTGGCAGGCTGCTGTCCAAGTATGCCACCACCTGCTGGTTCAGGTTCTGCTCCAGGTCTAGCTGCTGCTGCTGCTGAGTAGTTTCTTCACTAGGCGGGTTAAGAAAGCTGCTCATCAGCGACTCTAGACTCAAGCTGCTGCTGCTGATGGAGCTGGTAATGCTCCTACCCCCCACCCCGCCACAGCAGCCATTGCAGTGGAATGAGATCGCAAAGGACCCCCCTGGTCAGACCTGCGAGAGACCTTTGCTCCCGACCTCCCACTGCTGCCACACCGCCAAGTAGGTGATTTTACCCCCAACACTCCACACTGACTGACTGCTACCTCCGTGAACCCCTGCAACGCTACTTTCCGGGCAGGTAGGCTCCTGAGAAGTGGATGGTCTACCCTGGGCATGTTTGCCTCCCGCTGCTGCCACCCTGCTGACTCCCGGCAACACTATCGACTTGCTGGCTCCGCCGCTGCCTCGCGCGCAAGCTGCCACCCTCTTCTCTCGATGATTATGAAGCTCCTTCGTCATCCGGCTCCCAATTGCGATCGGCTACATCATCATCGAGTACTGTCTGCATGTTACTGATGTCCTCCTTAAAGGTCTCTGAGCCAGGAGCCTGACCGCTCGCAACACCAACTCCCACGCCACTCTCCTCATCACTACTTGCCCGCCTACCGGAGGAAGCCGCGGATGTCTCCTTCAGATCTTGGCTGGGCAGTAGCTGCTGACTGTCCTCTAGTAGCTCGTCCTCGCTGTATAGTGGAGCTGAGCCCACAGCATATAATACTTCTCTGGCTGAGGGAGCAGAAAAGGACAGAGGCAGGTTGAGACAGGTAAGGGCACAGGGCCTGCTCCCGGGCCATGCCAACTAAGGGTTGTGTCTGACGAACCCACGACTCTTGGCTGAGGGTGTCTGATGTCACTTGGGACGAAGTGGATGATCGAGTCAACCATTCAAGAACTACTGGGTTGCTGGTCAAGACACGACCGCTAGATGACAACGGGAACTCAGGCCTCTTGCTGCGACTCCTGCTGCCACGCTCCCTTACTCTGCTGTGACCTGTGCCTGCGCCAGAAACATTTAGGTCTCTGTCCCTCCCCTGTGCAGGGTCCAGCACTTCTCTGTCTGACATACTGTTAGATCAAATAAATAAATAAAAAGAAAATTAATACACGCCAAAAAAGTCTTTCCTAGCACTGTCCCTAGCGCCTGTGACGTCTCTCCCTGCACTAAGTACAATGGAAAATGGCTGAAACCAAGATGACTGAGGCTATTTATAGGGCTGTGACATCACAGGGCTGTCTGACTGCTGATTGGCTGCATGCATGACATTGTGGGTGATCCCTCGTTACCAGAGTTCTTTGCTCCATGTCCTAACACATGTAGCAGCTATTTTAGGAAAAAAATGTGTTTCGTTACCAAGAATTCGAATTCGGATCGAATTCCACTTCGTCAACTTCGATTCGCTGATCTCAAATTATATGATCTGCATTTCTGATGTAATTAATGTTGATCTTATATTTCAGGGAGAGGCTGGAATACAAGGATTTCCTGGAATTAGAGGAGAAAAAGGAGAGAAGGTAATAACGCCCCATACTTGTCACTCTCGGGTGGATCTTATTCTTCAGTGTCATTTTAACAAAAGGATTGTGCCAGATTTTATTTTTTAATCAGGCAAAGTGATATAGTAATAAAAAAAATTCTCCTTACCGTCCTAAGCTCCATCTCCTCCCCGCTAGTTCAGCCGTGATGTAATGTTATGGCTGTAGTGATGGCATGCCGTATACCGCACGTGACCGCTGCAGTCAATCACTGGACTCTGTGCTACACATCACCAGACCGCTGCTGTGCAATATACGGCACATCCCCTCTGCAATCTGGCAACAAAGTCTGGGGGGATCGGAGAGGTGAGGCAGCTCTAGAACTGAGGGGGTTGAGATAGTCGAGATATTATAACACCGTCCCTGACTAATATAAAAACAATCTCAGACAACCCCTTTAAATTACTTTTGTAATGAAATATTAGCAGCATTCCGAGTGCTGGTTGTGTGTTTGTTCTTCAGTGCCACTGCCTCTTATCACTGAGTGATGATGTCATTGCTTATTATCGGTGAGTGATGATGTCATTGCTTATTATCGGTGAGTGATGATATCATTGTTTATTATCGGTGAGTGATGATGTCATTGCTTATTATCAGTAAGTGATGATGTCATTTTTTATTGGTGATGTCATTGTTTATTATTGGTGATGATGTCACTGCTTATTATCGGGGAGGGATGATGTAAGTGTTTATTATTGGTGATGATGTCATTGTTTATTATTGGTGATGATGTCATTGCTTATTATCGGGGAGTGATGATATCATTGCTTATAATTGGTGAATTATGATGTAATTGTTTATTATTGGTGATGATGTCATTGTTTATTATCGGTGAGTGATGATATCATTGTTTATTATCACTGAGTGATGATGTCATTGCTTATTATCGGTGAGTGATGATGTCATTGCTTATTATCGGTGAGTGATGATGTCATTGCTTATTATCAGTAAGTGATGATGTCATTTTTTATTGGTGATGTCATTCTTTATTATTGGTGATGATGTCACTGCTTATTATCGGGGAGGGATGATGTAAGTGTTTATTATTGGTGATGATGTCATTGTTTATTATTGGTGATGATGTCATTGCTTATTATCGGGGAGTGATGATATCATTGCTTATAATTGGTGAATTATGATGTAATTGTTTATTATTGGTGATGATGTCATTGTTTATTATCGGTGGGTGATGATGTCATTGCTTATTATCAGTGAGTGGTGATGTCATGGTTTATTATTGGTGATGATGTCATTGCTTATTATGGGTGAGTGATGATGTCATTGCTTATTATTGGTGATGATGCCATTGCTTTTTATTGGTGAGTGATGATGTCATTGGTTATTGGTTTAATAATAAAAGAGAAACATAGGGAACAATTGGGACGCTGCTTTGCGATGAATGTACAGATTTATTTGTGAATTTAATTCATATTAAAAGAATATAGAAGGACGACGCATTTCAGCAGTTTACACAACGTCCGCATGCCAGTATTCAAGTTCAGTAACTGCATGAGGACGCTGTGTTATTATGGACCCGAAGAAGGTGACGACTCACTGCTGAAACGTGTAGTGCTTTTATATTCTTTTCATATGGTTTTGATTCAGAAATAATCCTGTACATTGATCGTAGAGCACTGTCCCAATTGTTTCCTATTTTTCTCTTTTATTATTCAACCATTGTTCACCTGTTAAAGATCTGGATACCAGAGAGGAGGAGCAGCAGCCAGTGAACCTCAGGAGAGGTGGACCTACCTTGCAGAAATGTTGTGCTTGTCCTGCACAACTCCTTTTGGAAAGGGATACCTTTCTAGTGGACCCTGTTAGGGCTAATGTAGCAAGGATGGATGTAGCAGAGTTGGTGCTGTGACATAGTAAATGTAGCAGAGTTGGATGCAGTGGAGCTGATGTAATGGCAAGTCTAATGTAGCAGAGATGGATGCAGCAGAGTTGATGTTGTGGTAGGGCCAATGTAGCATTGTTGGATGTAGCAGATCTGATGTAGTGGAAGGTATAATGTAGCACAGTTGGATGCAACAGCACTTATGTAGTGGTAGGGCCAGTGTAGCCGAGTTGTATGCAGCAAAGCTAAAGGACTAATGTAGCAGACCTGGATGCAGCAGAATTGATGTAGTGGCAGAGTCAACGTAGCAGTGTTGGAGGCAGCAGGTCTGATGTAGTGGCAGAGACAATGTAGCAGATCTGAGGTAGTGGAAGGGCTAATGCAGAAGAGTAGGATGCAGCAGAGCTGATGTAATGGCAGGGCGCAAAGCTGGTGTAGTTGAAGGGCCAATGTAGCAGAGTTGGATGCAGCAGAGCTGGATGCAGCAAAGTGGATGAACAAACAGAAAGGCAACGTGATGCTGAACTTTAGGCATCGTCCCACTGCCAGAGAAATGTTTAAGCAACTGGTGTGACATTACTGTTGCGTATCAGGTTGCCATAGAAATCTGATGCACAAAAGAGACAAAAATTCAGGAATAAGGAGGGGAGCGGGGCAGAGACAGTTGAGTAATGTAATTCCAAGATGACTGATCCTTTTGTTCTGGCAGGGAACAAGTCACTGTCAGAGACGACAGGCAGTAGTTTGTTTTTTTGCATAACAACAATACGCATCATTTTTTATAAAAAAAAAAATGTTGTAGAAATCATTTTTTTTCACTAGTTTGAGCCTTCCCTTCAGATAAGGTATAAAAGTTTCTAGGGGTTTACAGCATGTACATTTTTTTCAGGGATCTTTTGGGCCTCCTGGTCCATTTGGCAGGGAAGGAGCCAAAGGAGAAAGGGTAAGTGTTACTTTGTTACTCATTGTTTCTAATGTATGGATTCTAGTCCATGATCACAATTTGGTGACGATTCCTGACCAGCTGGCAGCAGGTGTGTTGACGGCAAATTTTCCAGATGCCAAGTTGCTCGGTGAGAAGTAAGACCAATTCGGACTTGAGGCAGTTAGCAGAAGCTTACCAGCAAGGCAGACTCCCATTTAAGGAGACTATTGTTAGGTTGGTGAAGGCTAAACTGAGATGCAGAGTCTTAGGTATCTTCACCCTCCCAGGATATTCCCTAAGAAATGGTCAGAACCTGATGGTGGGCAAGTGTAAAGGCAGCAAACGTCAGGTGAACATCAGGTCCAAATCAGAAGAGAACGTCGAAATGTTATGTCAGGTTGGTACACTGAATATTGAAGAGAAGACTAAGTCAGGCAATCAAGCACAGGAGATCACAAAAATGTATGGAGAAAAACAACCAGAAAACTCTTCACATGGTTGATAATCAAGCAGAGGAATATTGGATTGTTTCCCCTATCCTAGGTCAATCACATCACACATTGTATCAGTTGTTGATCTTGAAACCACATATTCCTCAAAGCAGAGAGTCATGGGTTCCCATCATTGTGGTGACACTAGGACTCTGTCCCAGGCAACGTGTCAGATGGAGTGCCAGTGCACCTCATGTTGGCTGTGACAGTTGGACTGCAATGTGCCAACCAAAGAAAGTCCAGCTGTACAAAGACAAATTCATGTCCACATTTCATTGCTGTTTTTATTGCACTTAATTATCATCATCAAGGACTAATTGGTAATTTAGGTAACAATTCCAAAAATAATTCCAAAAATTAAGAAACTCTAGCTGCAATTGATCAACTGGTGGGGGTTTCATCTTCTTTAGAACCTTGGTGATAAACTAGGTCCTGTCGTGGGTGGACCTAGTTATTGGATCAGAAACTGGAGCTTCTAGATGATAGACCCTCTCTTGGACAGTCCAACCCTGTCAGCTTGGACCATTTCCAATGCATTGGCAAACTAATAAATAGTACCAGACATAATTATAAGTCCAGTGACTGTATCACATGCTTGATTTCAGAGCCTGATGAACTGAGTGGGGTAATTCTACTTGTGAATGGGAAAAACATTGGCTCTAAAGAACTTTAATGTTGGCATGACCATCATTACTTTGCATGTAGGTTTTAGGTTCAAGACTTAAAAGTTTTAGAGTCAAGTCTTTTCACACCCAAAAGTTTCATTTTGAGAGAAAAAAGTCCACAGTGTTCCTGATTGAAAACGGCTGATGAGAGTGGCTGAATACAAGTTGTGTCCCACCCTGTCATGGTTGAACTACAACAGTATGTGGTTAAATCAGGTTAATGTAAAGGTTGGAGAGAGCATGACTCTAAAGGACTCTTGAGCATCTCAACTGAAGTAGGACAAATCAAGTTCTCCAGATCTGGTGAGTCCTTGTTCCCTCTGAATCATGATGACATAAGGATGGGGTTTAGAAAAGAACATGAGTACGTGTACCCATTTTGCCCACTTTTATAATTTCAGTCTCGTGCATGGTCAAGTAGATTGACCATATTTTCCAAAAAATTCTCTTTGCCAACATGTTCCTGATGGTCGTATTTCCTACTTTGGAGCTGCATGTTCCACTGTGGCCCCAAAAAAGTCACAAATACAACTCGTACAAAATTTGAAACGTTGTTAAAGGGACCTTTCCAATTTTCAGTTGTCTCTACTGATGAAGACCTACTGTATAGTCTAAATCAGTGATGGCTAACCTCCGGTACTCCAGCTGTGGTGAAACTACGACTCCCAGCATGCTCTATTAATTTCTATGGAGTTCTGAGAACGGCCAAGCAAGTTTGCATTTTGGGAATTGTAGTTTTACCACAGCTGGAGTGCGTGAGCTTTGCCATCACAGGCCTAAATGATCAAATCAATGTTCCTGAACTAACTCATCCCTTTATGACTATTGTATGCTGAATATCTCATGGATGAAAACACATGGGTGATGATCCATTTCACAATTTTGTCAGGTAATGGTTCCAAGCATAGGAATATTTTCTTCATGAGCCTGCCTTACTCCCAAATCTCCATCTCACTAATGGAAAGTGTGGGTTGTGTACTGTACAGTTGTACCTCCAATACCATTTACTTCAGTTACTCTCTATCCTTGCTGCTTATTTTCCGACATATTGTTGAAGCCATGCTAGGATGCCTTTGGTTGAAATGAGTTTCCATCCACTACTATTTAGGTGTATCTAAAAAGGTGTAATTAAACCAATATAACCATTTACTCCAGAAAGCTTCACATAGGATATGATCACCATTTAGTGGTTTCTACTTTTTACAAAAAATGGCACCAGTCCACCGTATGTTGACTTTTATGTTGAGCATTTCTTCCAATGTAACTCTTGTACAAACTCATTTGGCTGTCACAATCATACATGGATTACTACATGGTCAGAGGGCAGAGATGATGTTTACAATGACTCTTCCAACTTCTTCAAATTTCATTTTTCAGGGTAGCAAAGGAGAGCGGGGAGAAAATGGTGTTGCTGGCAATCCGGGACCACAGGTAGGAGCTTGGTTAGATGGTTTTCCTAGAACACTTGAATATTTTAGATTATGGCACTGATCGTAAAGGAATATTATAAGTAGAGAACTTTCTTACATGACCACAGTCTTCATTTGGTTCCAAAAATACTGGTTTCGGTAACATATTTAAAAAAAAACCTTTGGCAGCATTTCTTAAATTTGTCATAAAGTAAACTGATAGGGAGTCCAAACTTTAGGTCCTTCAAGTTGTACATTTTTGTACTAAACAACTGATGTTCTTAGTTTATGTACATGTTGGGTACAGAGGTAACACCCAGGCCTTGGTGCCTGAAGGGGCCAAAAGTCCATCTGCCATATAAGAAGCCTCCCATATTTTAAATGGCACCTGACTGGTGGAAGCCATGTTACAGATTATGCACTGGGGCCCAGGAGTTTTAACTAATGCCTCAGACTATGTCCAGTATTTTATGTCAAAGTATCTCCTTCATTACTTGAGGATTTTTTGGTAAACTTTTTTGCTTCTGTCTTCTGACTATTTCGATACCTCGAGCCACCTGCCCTCAAATAGAGAGACACTGGGCAGACAGTCAGGCAAGAGCAAATGAACATGAACTAAAGCAGTCTGCAAACTACTAAGGCTGGGTTTCCAATTAGTGGCTGTGGGGCAGTAGTGGGACAGTGGGACTCGTGGCATGCAGCTCGTAGTGTCCCACAAGTGGAAATCCTCTGTGATAAATGCAGTTATTGATGGAGATGCTGAGAGATGGACCCTAACTGATCTAATATTGATGATCTAACCTATTGCAAGGTCAGACATCCCAAAGGACACCTTTAAAGGGCAGAGGTGTAGCTAGGCTTTCCAGCACCTGGAGAAAGGATTCACCCACGGCGCGCTGGAAACAGCGGTGCGCTGCGACATATTGTTTTAATGCTAACCCATGCCTTTAACTCTGCCCAGTGCAAAACTGTACATAACCAATCCCACCCAGTCCCCATAGGATTATGGGTAATTAGCTTAAAACGTAACTTTTAATAAAATCCTTACAAATATTTTTGCGCCTGTTTTAGGATTAAAAATCTTTGCAAGACCCCTTTTGCAACTATTTAGGAGCGGAAAGGGTGTGACGGGGACCTGAATTTTGGCCCCGAGACATTTATTATCTTTTACACTGTAAAAGAGGAGTAAAAAATACTCAAGGGGCCTGAGTAGTTTTTACTCCAGGCGTGCACCTAATTCATAAGTTAGGCCAATCCTCTGGTAGTGCGGAGGGGGACCAAAGATCGGCGCAAAATGATCCCCAGTATGTTACCTGAAAAAAAACAGGGTACACGGCGGTACCAATACAGTGGCGTAACTAGAGTTCTATGGGCCCCAGGGCAAACTTTGAATCCGGAACCCGCCCTCCCCATAATATGCTTTGTATTACGCTGCCGCTAATCACTACACAAATCGTCAGTGCTTACACCAGGTGTGGACTCCCCAACCCCTACAAATTAAATTATGCCCCCAATTTATAAAATATAAATGACCTGTTTTAATGACCCTTACTCTAATGGAACCCATGTGGTGAAATTGATTACATTATAATGAATCACCTGCTGGCTGTGCTTCTGACTGTGCTGATGAAGCAAGCATGGCACAATAATGGCGGATCTCCTCCCTCTCCACAGTGCTCCTCCCCTGCCGTTCCAAAGCCCCAACAGCCCACCCTGGACGTACCATATAACTCACTCCCAAATCGTCCATCACATCACCCTCTGTGTCCAGAACTATCCGTACCCCCCCCCCCAGCACGTACACCAGCAATCCATCAGCACCCCCCCATCATGTACACAGCTATCAAAGCCCCCCAGCGATAACAGAACTAAGTAACATCAAGTTCAAACTTAACTAAAACTAACTCTCACAAATCCCAGAGTGCCCTTATTAGTAATAGTGCCGCCCACAATATATAAAAATAGCCCATGGGGTGCCCCAGTAATAATAATGATCCCACAGTGCACCCAGTCATCATATCTCCTAATGTGCCTCCAGTAATATTAATGCCCCCTATTGTGTCTCTGGTACAGGGGCGGATTAAGTGCATGATATTTCCGGGGCTGTCTAACCAACTTGGCCCCCCCCCTTCCCCATTTTAGTTTAGTTTTTTTTTTTGTATGAAGAGGCTGCGGTGCTTCATGGGCGCCACAGTCTATTCTTAGGCCATATGACATCTTCAGACCAAAAAAAAAAATACCCTAAATTGGGTCCTAAACTGAAAAATTTGGTCACCAAATTTAAAATACATATAATTATAATAAAAAAAGACATGGAGGAGAATACAGCACCACATACCTCTTACATCCAGTGACATCTCCTGTCATGTAGACCTTCTCTTTCCTCTTCTCCTCCATTTGACCCAGACCGCCATGGCAAATTCTTTCAGCCGCATCTCGTCTCTACAGTTTGTAACACAGACACGTTAGATTTCTCAATTCCTCCTCATCCTGGTGTCCCCACAGTGTCATCCTGCTGCCACCCCCAATACCTGTGCCCGTTGTGCCCCCCAATGCCCCAGGTACTATACTGCTTAAAAAATAGTGACCCTAATAGACATAATTGGAGTCCTTTATCAAACTGGTGTAAAGTAGAACTGGATTTCCAAAAGAGCTGTCAAATATGAAAGGTGGAATCTGATTGGCTGCTATGGGCAACTAAGCCAGTTCTACGTTACACCAGTTTGATAAATTACCCCAAATGTTCCTATAGTGTCTACAGCAGCTATAATGTCCCCTAGAGTGCCCCCAGTAATAATAACACCCTATATTGTGCTCCAGGCAATAATCCTTGTATAGTGTCCACAAAAATAATAGAATTGCCCCTACAGTGCCTCCCCAATAGCAACACCCCCATATAGTAATTTCCACCACATAGTAGTCCCTCCCATAATAATTTGGCCCCACACAGCCCCATATAGTAATTTGCCCCCACACTGCCCCCACATAGTAATTTGCCCCCATACTGCCCCCACATAGTAATTTGCCCCCACACTGCCCCCACATAGTAATTTGCCCCCACACTGCCCCCACAAAGTAATTTGCCCCCACACTGCCCCATATAGTAATTTGCCCCCACACTGCCCCCACATAGTAATTTGCCCCCACACTGCCCATATAGTAATTTGCCCCCACATAGTAGTCCGGCTCCGATAATAATTTGCCCCCACATAGTAGTCCCTCCCATAATAATTTGCCCCCACATAGTAGTCCCTCCAATAATAATTTAGCCCCACACAGCCCCCACATTCCCCCTCCCATGTACTCGAGGTCCCTTGAATATGTCCTCCTCTGTGTGTCGTCCCCCACATGTCCCCCAAAGTAGGCACATGAAATAAAAAAAAAAAATTGAAAAAAAAAATGAAAAGCTAAATACTCAACGTCCAGGGCCAGGCACTTGATCGCAGACGAAGGCGGGATGAGGCAGGCGTGCACGCGTCAATGTGCTGTGTCCCGGCACAGGCGCGTGATTACGTCATCACGCACGCCTGCGCCGGGATTTCACTACCGCATAGGCCTCAGGCCTACTAGGCTTTAAGCCTATGGCAGTGATAGGCGACGGGACAGGGAGCTATGCGCTCCCGTGCCCCGCCGCAGTATGTGGGCGTTCGGGTCGGCGCTGGGCACCCCAGGGGCCCGGGGCTGCCGACCCGAACGTCCCTATTGTAATCCGCCACTGCTCTGGTAATAATGTCCCCACAGTGCCGCCCAGTAATATCCCCCACTACCCCCAGTAATGTCCATATACTGCTCACAGTAATGTACCTATACTGCCCCCAGTAATGTCACTACAGTGCCACCAGTTATGTTCTTCCTTGCACTGCGCCCAGTAATCTCCATATAGTGACCACTGGCATGATGTTCAGTGACAATGCCAGGTCTCCGTCAGAGCACTCATCACAGCAGCGTTCCATCAACTCGGTCCAGCATCTATCAGGCCCTAGCGCTGCCCTACTAGTAGTATTCATGTATAAAGCTGGTGGGTGGAGCCTGGCCGTTGTTAGTCAGGCTCCGCCCCCACCCGCTTAGTTTGTGAGTACTACAAATAGAGCAGCACTGGGGCCTGGTAGAGAGAGGCCGGGCCGAGTGGATGGAACGCTGCTGTGATGAGCGCTCTGGCAGGTGCAGCGTGTGTGCAGCGCGATCGTTACGCCCCTGGTCCTACGCATACAGGGTTTCACTGGCATGTCGGTGTGATACCCGCTGGATCTGGAACAAGGTCCCTGTGATGATGGAGCAAAATCCATAGCAGGGGGCGCTGTGCTGGTCCCAATGTAAAACAGGGTAATCTAGGGCATTTCCCCTTAGTGCTACCACACAGTACTTATGCCCACCTTGTGCCCCTCACAGTAGTTATACCCACATTATGCCCCTCACAGTAGTTATATCAGTTATATCCACCTTGTGCCCCTCACAGTAATTATACCCACCTTGTGCCCATCACAGTAGTTATAACCACCTTGTGCCCCTCACAGTAGTTATACCCACATTGTGCCCCTCACAGTAGTTATACCCACCTTGTGCCCCTCACAGTAGTTATACCCACCTTGCGCCCCTCACAGTAGTTATAACCACATTGTGCCCCTCACAGTAGTTATACCCACATTATGCCCCTCACAGTAGTTTTACCCAAAGTGTGCCCCATCACAGTAGTTATACCCACCTTGTGCCCCTCACAGTAGTTATACCCACCTTGTGACCCTCACAGTAGTTATACCCAACGTGTGCCCCTCACAGTAGTTATAACCACATTGTGCCCCTCACAGTAGTTATACCCACCTTGTGCCCCTCACAGTAGCTATACCCACCTTGTGCCCCTCACAGTAGTTATACCCACATTATGCCCCTCACAGTAGTTTTACCCAAAGTGTGCCCCATCACAGTAGTTATACCCACCTTGTGTCCCTCACAGTAGTTATACACACCTTGTGGCCCTCACAGTAGTTATACCCACCTTGTGGCCCTCACAGTAGTTATACCCAACTTGTGGCCCTCACAGTATTTATACCCACCTTGCGCCCCTCACAGTAGTTATAACCACATTGTGTCCCTCACAGTAGTTATACCCACATTATGCCCCTCACAGTAGTTTTACCCAAAGTGTGCCCCATCACAGTAGTAATACCCACCTTGTGGCCCTCACAGTAGTTATGCCCACCTTGTGCCCCTCACAGTAGTTATACACACCTTGTGGCCCTCACAGTAGTTATACCCACCTTGTGGCCCTCACAGTAGTTATACCCAACTTGTGCCCCTCACAGTAGTTATAACCACATTGTGCCCCTCACAGTAGTTATACCCACCTTGTGCCCCTCACAGTAGTTATACCCACATTATGCCCCTCACAGTAGTTATACCCACCTTGTGCCCCTCACAGTAGTTATACACACCTTGTGGCCCTCACAGTAGTTATACCCACCTTGTGGCCCTCACAGTAGTTATACCCAACTTGTGGCCCTCACAGTAGTTTTACCCACCTTGTGGCCCTCACGGTAGTTATACCCACCTTGTGGCCCTCACAGTAGTTATACCCACCTTGTGGCCCTCACAGTAGTTATACCCAACTTGTGCCCCTCACAGTAGTTATAACCACATTGTGCCCCTCACAGTAGTTATACCCACCTTGTGCCCCTCACAGTAGTTATACCCACATTATGCCCCTCACAGTAGTTTTACCCACCTTGTGCCCTATCACAGTAGTTATACCCACCTTGCGCCCCTCACAGTAGTTATACACACCTTGTGGCCCTCACAGTAGTTATACCCACCTTGTGGCCCTCACAGTAGTTATACCCAACTTGTGGCCCTCACAGTAGTTATACCCACCTTGTGGCCCCCACAGTAGTTATACCCACCTTGTGGCCCTCACAGTAGTTATACCCACCTTGTGGCCCTCACAGTTATTATACCCACCTTGTGCCCCTCACATTAGTAATGCCCACATGATGGATCCTGTTCAATTCTTCAGCTGCCATCAGCCATACCTACTGATAGTAGCTGTAACAGTTACAGGGAGAGAGCTGTAGCAGAAAGGAAACACCCCTCAAGAAAGGCCATGCCCCTTGAACTGTGATAGGGAGAGGGCTTCAGCAGAAAGGGCACTCTCCCTGAGCTGTGATAGGGAGATAACTGATGCAGAAAGGACACAGCCCCTATGCTGTATGCAGGATAAAATACACTTTATCTTAGCTGTGATAGGGAGAGAGCTGCAGGATAAAGGATAAAGGACACCCCCCCCCCCCAGCCTTTTGATAGTGATAGGGCAGCAGTAGAAAGGACACCCCCTGATCTTTTATAGGGAGAGAACAGCAGGATAAAGGACACCTCCTGAGCTGACAGAGTAATTGAAGCAGTGAATGTGGAGATCTCTGGATCCATGTGAGGTCCAGGGCTGGTTCTAGCTTCCTAGAGATTGTCATGTCCTATATGATGTCTGATGGTCATTTTTTTTTACATTAATAATGGGATAAAACCTTTAAATTCAACACATTACGGCTCTTGTGCTGATATTGGGCCAATCTATACCCTGAGATTCTGATTCTGTATGTTCTAATGCCTACCCTATTACATAGATGTCCTTCAGTACTGTCCTCACCGCACCTCATGGGGGCGCTGTACAGCAGAATACATAGCGCCTTGGTGCCGCTGTACAGGGACTGCGCGCGCGCGCCTTTCACATCCGTATGTGACACTATACCGCCCCCTTTATTGATAAACCTTTGATAAAATATTCTCCTTCTACTTCCCGGCAGTTTTAATAATTAAAGTTTAAGATGAAGATGGAACCACCAAGAGGAACCCTGCTGCTTTATGTCTTTTCCCTTTTTTCTGGTACAGAGCCGCTAATGAATGTGGCATTGATTTAGACAATGGGGGCCGGAGAGATGGGTTTAACTCTTGTGAATTGTCCGTATTCCTGCTTTAATTGGACCGAAGATTTGATGTTACCTTTATCCGAGTCCGATCAATAACTAAAAGAGAATCTGATTGACCAAACGCTAGGTGCAAAATTGAGTTTATTCATTATTAAACAGAGCGGTGGAGAAGTCGCGGTGTCTTTTAGAAGAAAAAAAATACCGAAAACTCTTCAGTAAATTATTCATTGAATGTGTGTATTGGGGACAAGATAATAAACGGGATTTGATGGATATTGGACACAGAGGGACATTTATCTATGAGACAGAATGAGTGTCCAGGGTGTCGGACATCAGCTTGGGCCCATAAACCTCCATACTACTCAAAAGGTGGATAAACAACCAGAAGTAATGGACAATGCGCAAACCACAGAAAGAAAAATATCTTCCAGTACATGAAGTCATCAAATATGTCCATACAGTGCTCAGACACTACAGACGTACGGTGCTACAATAATACCGCCACAGAGTGATTAAATACTATTGCCATAAAGTGTCCAAAATAATATAAGGCCCCTTTCGCACGGGGCGAGATTTCCACGCGGGTGCAATGCGCGAGGTGAACGCATTGCACCCGCACTGAATCCGGACCCATTCATTTCTATGGGGCTGTGCACACGAGCGGTGATTTTCACGCATCACTTGTGCGTTGCGTGAAAATCGCTGCGTGTTCTATATTGTGCGTTTTTCACGCAACGCAGGCCCCATAGAAGTGAATGGGGCTGCGTGAAAATCGCAAGCAAGTGCAGATGTGGTGCGATTTTCACGCACGGTTGCTAGGAGACGATCTGGCTGGGGACCCGATCATTATTATTTTCCCTTATAACATGGTTATAAGGGAAAATAATAGCATTCTGAATACAGAATGCATAGTACAATGGGGCTGGAGGGGTTAAAGAAAAATAAAAAATAATTTAACTCACCTTAATCCACTTGTTCGCGCAGCCGGCATCTCTTCCGTCTTCATCTTTGCTGTGCACAGGAAAAGGACCTGTGGTGACGTCACTACGCACATCACATGGTCCGTCACATGATCCATCACCATGGTAAAAGATCATGTGATGGACCATGTGATGAGCGCAGTGACGTCATCAAAGGTCCTATTCCTCAAAGAAGAAGACAGAAGAGACGCCGACTGCACGAACAAGTGGATTAAGGTGAGTTAAATATATATATTTTTTTTTTAACCCCTCCAGCCCCATTGTACTATGCATTCTGTATTCAGACTGCTATTATTTTCCCTTATAACCATGTTATAAGGGGAAATAATACAATCTACACAACCTTGGACCCAAACATGAACTTCTGTGAAGAAGTTCGGGTCTGGGTACCACATTCAGTTTTTTATCACGCGCGTTCAAAACACATTGCACCCGCACGATAAAAACTGAACAACGGAACGCAATAGCAGTCAAAACAGACTGCAATTGGGTACCTACTCGCGCGGGTTTGCCGCAACGCATCCGGACCTTATCCGGACACGCTCGTCTGCAAGGGTCCTAATGGTGATCCAAAAATATAAAGTTATACAGTGCCAAAAATATTACCACATATGGTCTGGGGTGCACCACCAATGAGGCCAGGTGAGGCCTCAGGCAGCACCAGGTAGGGGCAAGAGGGGGGCCATGGGCAATGAGTGCTTAGGTTAAGAAATTGGCATGGGGGGGGGGGCGTTTCAGTTTTCGCCTCAGGCAGGAGAAATGCTAGGTGCACCCCTGCATATGGCTTAATACCATCATACAGGGCATTGTATAATACATCATACAGTATTTAAAGGGTTATTATTCCTGGAAATTTTTTGGCAAATTGATAAGAAATGCCACGAATCTCCGATAGGTGCGGGTCCCACCTTCTGGGACCAATTCCTATCTCATGAATGGGGAGTAAATTGCCCATGAGTGGCCACTAGTGTCGAGCGAATCGAATGCCACAAAGTGGAATGTTCACTGTACACTGCAAAAACAACACCACTGTGCAGTGCTCAAATAATGTCACCATAATAATGCTATCATACTGTGCTCAATTAGTATTATTTCAGCACTGGATAATGTGGCATGCAATACTAAAATAATGTTGCCATACAGTCCCCAAATAATACCAATATACAGTGCTCAAATAATATCACCATACTGTACCGTGACCAAATAATACCGTTCTCAATTACTATTATTTGAGTACTCTAGTAGTGAAAACAGAGTCAAAATAATCCCACTATACAGTGCTAAAATGATGAGTGTCCGAATAATACACTCAGAGATTACTCAAAAAATATTGCCACACAGTGCTGAAATAATACCATCACACAGTGCTCAATGAATGGTATAACAATATATCATACAGTGCCGATATAATGCCAGCATACAGTACTTATGTTAATTTTTTATCTATAGGGACCAGAAGGACCCAGAGGACCACCTGGAGCCCTTGGACCAGTGGGTTCCCCAGTAAGTGACAAGCCATAGTGACCCGATACCATAGACACCACTGCTTTGATTTTTTTTTTCCTGTCTAGACCTTCTGGTATGTCCTTTTGGGATTTTACTTTATTTCTTTTTCAGGTTTTTTATTATCTTTATTTTATTTTAGGGATTACAAGGAGAACGAGGTGAAAAGGGAAGCCGTGGAGAAATGGTAATCATAGGCTCAAAATGTCTTCTAATTCCAAAATTCACTTTCTAATGATTGAAATATTTTTGGTTAAAAATTTTTTTTAAGGAAATTCAAAAAATTCCTGCAATTTCAATGAAAATGTTAAAGTTGTATGAAAGTATTGGACAGGCAGAGTAACTTGGATTGTAGACAGGACTACACGTGATGAAGAGGGATCCTGCCATATCATGTCCAGGTCGCCACAGGCCAAACTGGGCACTTGTTCCCCCCCTGCCCCATTAGGAGATTATTATAGTAGGCTGAGGCCACCCCCCATACTTGGTAAGACTGAACTACATTTGGTGATCGGAAGCCAAGGGCAATGTTCACCCGACAGATTGGAAAAATCCATTGGGCATTTGCCATAGAATTCATGACAGAAGTCCAAGGCTTACCCTTGGATCTGCGGTTTAACATGGCACATACTGTAGAGTAGGCCAGTTCAGACCTTGTGTGGCCACCCCATGGCTCTGATTCCCATCGATATCAATGAGAGGCAGAATACACATGGTTTTCCCATGGAAATCCACTTGAAAATTCTGTCTTGTGAACATAGACTTGTAGAGTCGTCCCATACCCCTAAGGTACCCCTACTGACACCTTCCTCTCCACAGAATGTATGTCATCGATATTGGTTTGGAAATAATGGCGACCACAACTTCTCATGGTCTGAACTATTTATCAGTTAAAGGGAATGTGTCATCAGAAAATGACCTGCTGTTTAAATCACTTTTTTTTAACATATGTTTAACATATTTTTTAAAATTTTTTGGTGATGTTATTTTTAATTTTCCATGTTACTTTTTATATTTACACTAAAAAGAAAAGTCCTGCAGTTTTTGCACTGGCCACTAAGCCTAATAATTGGCGCCATTGCTTGGTCTGTACAGATCACTTGTATGCAGTTATCTGCTTATCTGTCATTCCAATCCTGCCTGTAATGATACCACCTCTGTGTAAAGATAAGACAGGATCTGCCATTCACAATAGGTGATTGTCAGAGCTTATCTAGTCTTTCCTCTGCATGATTAGAAAACGCTTCCATAAAAGTCAATGAGGTCCCCTCCAGACCATTGTGTCTATGGCCCGTGGGACTGCTGTAAAGCAATTTTTTTTAGTGCTGTGTAAATGCTGTTAAGAACAGCTCAGGCAAGATGGCCGCCCCCATAATTATGTTCAGAAAAAAAAAATTAAAAAAAATATACAATCAGAAAATAAAAAAAATATTAGAAAAAAAGGAGATGTGTCACTATCTGGTTTTAACTGGCTGATAACATTCTTGGTGACACATTTCCTTTAAATCCACTTGGCTTTAAAGTTGAATTTTTATTTATTAGTTTTTTCAGAAGCTTCCGTTATGGCTCTTTCCTCCATACACTCCCTGGCCCATATTTACGCTGCGCCAGAATTCTGGTTTATAGGAGTTGTCCGTTTTAGGAGTCAACAACCCCAGTAATCGGAAGTTGTGCCCCATTGAAAAAAAGAAAATCCCACTTACCTGCAGTTCCACCTTTTTTCAGCGCCACTGGCCCATCCCTGGCTTCTTCTGGTCCATCAATCACTGTCCTCAGCAGTCACACGTGCTTGAACAGCGATTTACTGCCAGTGACAATGCCGTTCAAGCACATGTGACTGCTGAGGCTACTTACCGGCCGCAGTGGTGACGGGACGCGTCCACTTCCGATCCAGCCTGGAAGTGGCCCGAAATGCAACAATGGTGCTTGGACTACAGACAGGTGGGTGTCTGTATTAATGGGACACACCTACCTGGACAACCTCTTTAACTTACGCCTTCTTTTAGGCACAAATCAATTTGGTCAACTTGTCGAAGTCTAAAACGCGTCGGTTCCTGGTGAAAAATACTGGTTTAAAATAAGCCAACCACGAGTATCTCACATCTTGCAACGCTCGCCGGGTCCGTCACACCGTGTGACAGATGTAATGCGTCCGCTGAAGGATGCTGGCCAATGTTTGGACTCTCATAAACGCGTTTCAGTTTCCCCCTCGGCCCTTTTATAAAGCAGACGGATCACTTTGAATCAAGCGCGGCCACTTATCAGCCGCCATCCATATCCTCTGGCGTCGTTCTGAGACCCTCGTTTCCCCAGACCTAATTACACCCAGGCACAATCTTTACTCCCCGATAAATGATTATGGATCTGCAGGGAGACTATTACGGCCTGCTGAAATATGCTGCTGAGCAGTCAATTTGATTAGTCTTTAGATGCATTACAGCGCGGCTACAGATTTTGCCGGAACATTTTCATTTCTCATTAAACAATACGAGCGGAAACGGCCTAAAGTACGTGAACACCTCCATCCATTATAATAGGACTAAGGATAGACCATTATCTTCAGGAGGAACATAAATGGAGAGCTGGAAGCGCAGGGCCCCCGCAGTGTCCTATACACCTGGGAAATAACTCTCTGCAAATAGAACTATCCGCCGTCGGTACATTAATACAATTTAATACAGTTCCATTGTCTTATACGTATTCATTAGGGAGAGAGATGGATTGACGCAGGCGGAGGAACACTTACATGCTGGATGCAAATTCTTATGTAAATGATTTGTGATTTATAGACTTAATTTTATCCAATATCGTAAATTAGCCTGCGACCTTAGGTAGAAAGGTCTTAAAGGGGGAATTATGTGCACAGATAGATTGGTCTTAGTGGAAGCAATACACCGTACCACGCATGTTACATTCATGAGTCACACAGTGGTAGCCGGTCTTAAACTACACTGCTGCTAATTTGAATCATTTATTTTTTATTTAAAAAAAGCAAAAAATATAAAAAAGGGCCGGTTTACCTATTGCTACCACTAGGTGGCTTTCTACAGTGTGGTGGAGAAAATTTGCCCAGGTAACACTTCTTTGTTTCCAATGTTACTTATGTTTCCTTTTAAGGGCACACCAAGTGGTTAGGAGGGGTATTGCAAGAAAGATATATTAAAATGATCTTCTGGTCCAAGAAATTGGACCACATTAAAGGGTGGTGCAGCAATTTATACTGATGACCAGCGGGGATCTGACACCTGGGAACCCTGCCAAGCAGCTGATTAATGAGGAGGCGGTGCTCCATGCGAGCACTGCTTCCTGGTCTTTACACTATGTGTAGTCTCCTGTGGAGCGGCGCTTGCATGGAGCTCCACCTCCTCTTCAAACAGCTGATTAGTGGAGGTCCAACCCCCACCCTTTAGATCAGGCATGGCCAACCTGCGGCTCTCCAGCTGTTGTAAAACTACAACTCCCACCATGCCCTGCTGTAGGATAATAGATGTAGGCAGTCTGGGCATGCTGGGAGTTGTAGTTTTGCAACAGCTGGAGAGCCTCAGGTTGGCCATCCCTGCTTTAGATATTGATGACTATCCCGAGGATCGGTTATCAATATAAATCGCTGCACAACCCCGTCAACTGGAGAACGGACAGAATACTTACCCGGTGACCTCCTTATCTGCCATTTCCCAGGCTCCTCTTCTGTCCTTCAAGATGGCCGCACCACTTCTCAGACCACTTGGTGCACGCAGTGCATCGTTAGTCCCCAGACTTTTCCTGCTTGTCAGGCCATGGTCTTGGACTGGCTATAACTGTTGATATGAACAGTACTGGCCAATAAAAGGGAAGAAGGGCGTGTCTTGGACTACCAACGTGGATCAGGCAGTGTGAGAAGCGGTGCGGCCATTTTGGACGGCAGAAGAGAAGCCTGGGAATTGGCGGATACATGAAAACATGTAAAGGTGGTTGCCAGGTAAGTATTTTGTTTATTCCCCAGTTAGTGTGAGCTTTTTCTCATGAACTAAAGGGTCGCTTTAAAAAACTCCTCCAGTCTGTTGATCGGTGTGGATTTCAGGGCAGTAGATCCCTATCATACATTGATGGTCCTGGAACACCTCCTTACCGCTTTTACTGACAAAGGCTCACTGTCTGTACCATAATTAGAGATGAGCAAATTATTGAAAAATTTGATTCGGCTGGTTTGCAGAATTTTACAGAAAAATTAGCTTCATGACAAATGACTTCATCATGAAGCGCAGTTCTTTGTAAGTTGCGGGTTCAATGACAGGGAGCGGCGATTGCACCGCTGCCCGTAATTGTACCCCTCAGATGTCGCGTTCGTACAGGATCGCAGCATCTGACATTAATAATAGAGTGTGGAATGAAAATAAATAAATAAATATGACCTCATCCATTTGCTGGTGACAGGCCGGCCACCATAATTTTGCTTGAAGGTCTTACAAGAAATCTTGCGCGGCCGGCATGTGGACATCATATGTCACCGTGCACGGGATTTTGTGCGAGATCTTCAAGCAAGATGGTGGTGGTCGGCCCGTCGTGAGCAAATGGATGAGGTGCAGGAAGTATGATTTTTACACTAAAATCGATTCGCTACCACAAAGCACGTGGAAATTCGTCTTCGCAAGGAATCAAATCTATCCTGAAATTCGGATCGAAGTCCACTTCGTAGACTTCGATTCGCTCAACACTAACCATAATATTCAAAAGCTTAAAGGAATTGGCTTAAATGGCAGAATGGCCTAAAAAAAACTCCAGTTCCATCACTTTCTGGGTCTTAGCAGCTCATTACTTCCTGGTCCCTATCAACACAGGATACACGACCACTCAACCAATCAGTAGCCACAGTGGTGACCCGCCTCAGCTAGTGAGTGGTTACATTTCCTGTGTTGAGAGAGGCCATGGCGTAGAGACCGTCTTGAACCAGGAAGTTTTGGAAAGGAAGCGACTGGCGATCGGTAAGCCGAGTGTTTTTTAAAATTTTACTTTTTTAAGCTTTTTTCTGCCTCTTTTTATGTTTTTTTTCCCGGCCAGACAGGTTTTGATTAGTGTTGAGCGAACTTCTGTTTTAAGTTCGGCGTCTAAAGTTCGGCTTCCGGTTAGCGGAGAATCCCGATATGGATTCCGAATTCCGTTGTGGTCCGTGGTAGCGGAATCAATAATGGCCATTATTGATTCCGCTACCACGGACCACAACGGAATTCGGAATCCATATCGGGATTCTCCGCTAACCGGAAGCCGAACTTTAGACGCCGAACTTAAAACAGAAGTTCGCTTAACACTAGTTTTGATTGCAAACTGGGCAATTACAATGTCTCTCTGTAGCACCATAGGACTCTTTTAGTAGTGCAGCCTCGGGCATCAGGCCTGCAAATCTCAGTAATCATATTTCAGCATAGAAAGGAGATATTAAAAAGCAGTTTGAAGATTTTTAGTGTGGCTGATTTGAACTCTCCTATGGAGGGTTTCCTTGATGTCTACTTTGGCTTCACTATCAGGTATGCAGCTGTCTCGTCCACATTACTCCATTGATTTAGGGATGCAAATGAGCTCTTAGCAAGCTCGGCCTCAGATGCCACCAAATGTAAGGCAGCTATTCTGTCAGTCAATGTTCGATCCTTTAAACAGGCCTTGAGACATGACATTGACATTTAAAAAGCCAGCATCTCATCTGCAGACATCTGTTTCAGGTGATTGCCCCTCATCAATGCCCCTGCGAATGACTTTTGCATGACTTCAGGGGTCTAAAGGGTTAAAGCAGAAGAGCACAATGAGGGCACAAACATGATTGCTATTTCTTATTGAAGTTCGACAATTTGGTTGAATAACCTATTTCCAGTTTTATTACGTGCATCAGAAATGTTCGGGAGAATCTGTAGATGACTACTGCCCCCTGGTGGACCCAGGGAGAATGCACACCATGATGCTATCACACACAAAAAACTCTGTGAATTTGGAAGAGGTGCGTTGCGACAGCATTCATTTATTAGAAAGTCTCCACTCTGGCTAATAGAGGGGGGTCGCAAGCGAACCTCGATTATGGTGTCAACAGGCATATACTAAGGGGTCATCTTCAGGAGAAAATGTTTTTTAAGTGATATAAGCACTTCAATGTCGGGGAAGGGGTCCAACCTCTAGGAATACCACTAAGTGCCTGAACCAAACAGCAAAATCTGTTTCCCTGCCCAGTTATCACCTGTCTGGGAAGAAGCCACGTCTCTTAAAGGGGTTGTCCAGGATTAGAAAAACAAGCCTTCTTTCTTTCAAAATCATTGCTATATCTGTCTACAGCCAGCGCTTATGAAAGTGTGAGACGTACTGGTGAGGAGTGGGTCACTCTTATCATCTGAGAAAAATCCCTGCAGCCGTGCAGAAATGGCAGTTGCGCTGTGCAGGGATTGTGGCAGGCGCAGCACTATGAAGTGCCTTTTGTGCTGTGGCATTAGAAGAATTCTGATATCTCTGACTTTTTAGTCTAACCAGATTGTCTATTACTCTGTAATTCCTCTAGTGCCGTTCTATGGAAACAGTAGGTTTAAAGAGCACACCAAATGCTTCAAATAACTTCTTTATTAACTCCAACTTTTCTTCATAGCAGCAGATAGTCTATGTACATAACACGTGTTGAAAAGGTATCACAAAATGGCGGTATGCATAAGATGGTGGTCTTGTCATTCAACGTAAAATGGTGGATATATTTCCCTCTTCAGTATCTGTACTCTCACTTTAAGTTATTTAAGCACTTTATGATCTCTCTGAGAGGTATATCTGAGGTCTAACTAATAGTTCGCTTGCTAAATTTGGTCGCAATTCGCAGTATGCAGTTAGCAGTAACTATTTGCAGATTGGTTGAGTATGATCTGGTATGGGTTTTATGCAATTTGGATTGCAATACGGAATTTGAATTGTGAACTTTGTAGTTTGCAATTGGTGGAACTGTAAGTAAACACACATATAACTGGTTCAGTATACAGTTCTAATCACTATATTAACAGTAGGAACATTATATAACTGTTTAAATACCTATTTTGGCCTCTCTGCTTCCAGAAAACACAACACAGCTCTTAGTGAAGTGAATGTCTGTTCAGCTTCTCTCCTCTGGTGTAATGATTCTAGAAGCTCCTGCTAGGGGATTTCCAACACAGGCAGTGTGTGATAGGCTGCCTGTGATTGGTCAAAACTCTTGCTGTGTGTGAGGCTAGCTGTGATTGGTCAAGACTCCTGCCCAGCAACAACAGTTTAACTCTATGCTTTCTGTTGTTTCTGCTGTATCATTGAGCTTACCTTACATTATATAATGAATCTTAAAGGCATATTATCTTTTCTGCTTCTGTGAACACAAAATATAACAGTTTTATGACATCCAAACATGACGTCACTGTAAATAACTCTGTTTTTGTCTTTAACACACAGACATAGGAACTGTATTAAGGTTATTGGCAGGTTTAGCTGTATAAACATATAAGCTATATTAGCAACCTAGGACAAATCTTAGCTGGCCAGCTACTGGGATGTATTGAAGTGGGGCAGTGCTGGCCGGTGGCTCCCTCTGCCACCATTACTAGTCAGCAGAGCCTTTCCACCTCATCTTTGCATATGGGGGCAGGAAAAGGAAGGAACCACAGGAGGCAGGACAGCGCATCAGAAGAATGCTGAGGTATTTATGTGGTGCAGCTGGGGAGATGTTTTGTGCTGCACTGTGATAATTATTTGGCGCAGCTGGGGAGACATTTTGTGCTGCACTGTGATAATTATTTGGCGCAGCTGGGAAGACATTTTGTGCTGCACTGTGATAATTATTTGCCGCAGCAGGGAAGACATTTTGTGCTTCACGGGGTTAATTATTTGGCGCAGCTGGGGAGATGTTTTGTGCTGCACTGTGATAATTATTTGGCGCAGCCGGGGAGACATTTTGTGCTGCACTGTGATAATTATTTGGCGCAGCTGGGGAGACATTTTGTGCTGCACTGTGATAATTATTTGGCGCAGCCGGGGAGACATTTTGTGCTGCACTGTGATAATTATTTGGCGCAGCTGCGGAGATGTTTTGTGCTGCACTGTGATAATTATTTGGCGCAGCTGGGGAGATGTTTTGTGCTTCACTGTGATAATTATTTGGCGCAGCCGGGGAGACGTTTTGTGCTTCACTCTGATAATTATTTGGCGCAGCCGGGGAGACGTTTTGTGCTTCTCTGTGATAATTATTTGGCGCAGCTGGGGGGACGTTTTGTGCTGCACTCTGATAATTATTTGGCGCAGCTGGGGAGACATTTTGTGCTGCACTGTGATAATTATTTGGCGCAGCTGGGGAGATGTTTTGTGCTGCACTGTGGTATTTGATGCTGTATTAATTGGTGCTGCTATTACTGTACATTCTTTGATACAAAGGTAATGTGGTCACCGCATAGTAATATTTGGTTGCTGGTGAGCCTCCAGCATCACCATCAAATGGGCTGACAGAGCCCAAGTAGATAAAGCTTGAGAAACCTTGGTCTACAGATCATGTGAGCTATAGAATCCAGGCCCAATTCAATAGAACTGCACAGCAGTACAAGACACAACCTATGGCCAGATGTGGCGCTGTTTCTGGAAAAATGCAGCCATGTTTTTCTAATCCTGGACAATTCCTGCAAAAAGCACTTCGATCCTTCTTTCTAAGGATTTGTGAAAGCCTCCATTGGTATCCCAACATTAAATCATTACTTCTTATGGTAGGAAGACCCCTTTTAAATATGGCTTTGCAATCTTATTTTCTGAAAAAGCTGAGTGCCAACCGGAAAAAACTGCATCTACAGCTCCCAGCTGGTTGTCACCCAGCTTTTCTTGAGTTCTGAATGATAAAATCTGCCTGGTCGCCACTTCCCAGAAGCAGATCGAGTGACACGGTTTTTACTATTCATGTCATAGTTCCAATTTACAATCCTCTATTGTCCAGCTGTTCTCAGGACTTTATCTACATGCCAGCCAGCCGTATCTTCACCCACACCCAGTGACCATAAATGGGACATCATCAATAGGTCTGGCCCCGTGGCTTCCGGAAGAGATAGGTTCTCTCTGCAGCGGCTGGCCTAAGTTTTCCCAGAGGAGGATGATTAATCCACAGATGATGGGGAGAGCTGTAGTGGGTGGCAAAAATAAATCCATTCAACAAAACATCAAATGCAATTCTAGGGGGTCTGCTAATTGTTTCTGTGCGTAATATCATGGACTTCAAACAGAGGAAAAAAATTGGATTTTCCCTAGAAGAAAGTGAATTGTATAGACATTACGCAGAGCAGGGCCTCTTGTGAAAGGCAGTCACAGATGGGGGTGGGGGTCATCACCAGTGTCCTGTTACTGGGACGTACTGAGATTTGAGAGCAGTGTAAGGCCGTTTATGAGAAAAAGCACATAAGCACATATATATTAAACCTTATTGCTTGGATACCATTTATAACGTACCAAATATCATGCTTCTATAATACATTTCTATAGGAGGCAGTGCTTTGTTTTTCTAATACATACAAGTCCCCTAAATCATGCCATCCTGACTGCCTGCCGCTACCACTAGAGGGAGCTTACTGCATACAAATGAATACAGCAGAGATTGAAGTCTGTTGTCACGCTTCGGTGTGGGAGGAAAACACCACACCGAGCATAGGAGGGAAGGAGGGAACAGGGAATCAGGCCTGAGAACTAGGGAAGGAAGATGGACACTTCCTAGTAAAACCCTAACCAAAATCCTGACTGACTACCAGTATGAACAGACCCCAGAGGTAGGTGTGTTCATACGCAGGAATACCTAGAGTCCTATCTAGCCCTATAGAACCCTGGTACTAATGGCAGGGACAAGACTACCTGTTCCTCCAAAAGGAAGGATGAACAGGAGTCTCCCTCAGGCCTAATACAAACAATAGGGAAATGCCACACACAGAACCCAAACAAAATACAAAAGGGAAAGGAAAAACTTAACTTCAAAGGGGCTATGAAAGCACCAGGAACTCAGCCGAGATCCAACCACCAGCAATCCACAGGTCCAACAGAAAATATAAACCGCACAACATGGCTGTGTGGAGGGAAGCAAGAGATATAGAGCTCTGTATCAGACAGAAAAAGAGTCCATGTCTGATTTAGAAAAACTACTGTCAAATACCTTGGGCCATTCAGATGTCGAATTGTGAATTGAATTTCTTATTAAATATATGTACATTTAAAATAAATCCTACAATTCTGCAGTTTTCAATTTGAATACTGAGCCTCGCAATAGTTTGGCCCTTCCTGTTCTGTAGAGATCAATTCTCAGAAGTCATTATCATCACAGGCAGGATTACAATGACAGGCAACACATTTGTATAGATGACACAGTCTCCTTTCTTTCTTCCTGCTCGCCGCAAGTGTGCACTGCGCATGCCTTTGCGATGGGCTGCCCCCCAGAGCAAGAATGGCAAGTGGTATGTTGTGGCCCTAATTGTTTGTGTCACGCTGCTCCTACCTGGATGCTGTTGGTCCCCGGAGTTAGGGTCGGTAGAAACAAAGTAGTTGTAGTTGTTGGAGTAAGTAGAGTACAGACTTGGTGAAGTTTAATGGTTTTTACTTGAATAAACTTGCCATGAACTTGTGTCATCCAAACAATACTTGATCTTTCTCTTGGCTACAGCAGGCTATGGGCAAACTGGCAGGTGAACTTGAATACTTTGCTTTCCCTCTCTGCGGTGCTAATCTATAGCTTCAGACCTTCAGCTTCAGTTACTGTTTCTTGAGTGAGGTATCCTGTGATCCGATTCGCTGAGTAGTGGTCTTGGGCTCCGTTTTGCCTCTCAGAGGTATCAAGTCCTTTTATATATCAGGAGTGTGCTGCTCTATGAGCTACTTTCCCAAAGCTCCTACAGCAGTGAGGAGAACCGCTCCCTCACCACACCATGCTACTTCACTCTATTGCTCCAATTCTTAACTCCACTTCTCAACTTCTCCACTCTCAACCCAACTATAGCTTCATCCAACCCCTCGCTTGGTAGGAAACAAGACTAGCTCACTTCTGCCCAACAGGGGAAGAATGGAATTTTAACTTCCATTCTATCTAAAGGTACTCTCTGCCAGATACACTTCCACCTGCTGGACAACCAGGCATGTTATATGTAATACCAGTTACATAAGAATATTATTAAGGCACAGTATCAGAGGACCTGGAATTAAATACACAGATGAAATTCTTTGCTAGCCGTTGGAGACAATAGTTAGATGTAAGAATGGTAGTGCCCACTTCTCTTCATACAGCGGATCGGCAGGGGTGCTGAGTGTAGGACCCCCGCTGATCTGATATTTATGACCTATCCTGACGATAGGTTATCAACATTAAAAGGGGGTATAGGATGTCTCTGCCCCTGGTTCAAGATGGCAAGGTGCACCAAACAGATGTCGCGCCCCGGTCACCAAGGAAAAATTGTAACAAAAGAAAGAATGGGCACTCTTATGCCTGGACCCATTCTTTCTTTTGTATCAACATAAAAGCCTGGAAAACCCCTGAAATGGCAGTAATAAAAAAAATCATACTCACCTCATCTATTTGAGTGCGAAGAGGCCGTCACGGCCATCTTGATTGAAGATCCCTCGCAAACTCTTGTGTGTGTGGTGATGTATGATGTCACCAGGCTGGCCAGCGTGATGTCATGGTGTAAATAGCAAATTTCTAAATTACTTCTTTTAAAAAATATACCTGCATCCACCTGAAAAAAAGCTGTAAAGTCATGTTATCAGGCAAGATCCGTCCCTGGTAACAGAGGCAGAAGACAGCTGAGATTAATTGACGGCGTGTCAGAGCTAGCTAAGTATCTGAGACTGATAAAACATCTGCTTCTACACAACTTTAAATATTATAGGAGACTCCCAATGGGTCTGTAAGTGTGATTTATCTCTCCTTATCTGTTCTGTAAGCTCCAGAGCTGAAAACAGACATAGAGAGAAGTAAGGGAAAGGACGTCACAGCAGTAGAGTGCGGGCAGATTCCAAAGAAGGGATCTACCTCTTGATTCTGAGTGAAATGCATCTAGCTGTGCAGCTGAAATAATATAGCTTAAAAAGACTTTAGGGGAGCCCCAAAACACTTGTTTCTTCACAGTTATGATTGTACAAAGAAGCACAGCCATTGTACAAACTTTTTTGAAAACTCAGCTACGCTTTAATCTACTGAATAATTTATAGAGCAACTTGCCCAACATCAGTGCAACCAACAATCCATATGACACGGTCAGTACATCCCTGGGCTCTATGGGACTTTGCAGTTGACGAAATTAGTTACTTTGTATCTTGTCCTCCATAAATGTAACGAGCGGCTGCACTGTAGACAATAATAGCTGCGGTTCTTAGGAAAAGTCGTAACTGTCGCGGCCTTCATTTTCCAGAGCTAAATATGGATGGACCTTCTGAGAATAGATAGTTCATGGAAAAGCCAGAATTATCTTGTCCGCCATGTGCCTCTCCTGGGTTGGTGTTAATACTTTTTCCGTCAGCATGTAGCCACATCCTGGTCATTACCGATGCCTCCTCTTATGCAGAACCAGAGGAGAATGAGGAGAATCAGTGAGGGCCGAGTCACTCTACTACCATAGAAATACAGAAACATATATGGTACCGTACTTAAAGATTTCCCCAAGGGATTTTGCCAAGTTGTAAAAAATTCTTTTCAGTTCTATTCTATAGAATACTGTATTGTCACCAAATTTCAATACCATTATTCCCACTAAATAATGTCTCACAGTGCCGAGACCAAGGAGAAGTGCACCCACCTTCGTGTCTAGAGTTGATGAGACCTGTCACCCCTCTAAGACATTCCCACTATGAGGGCCTATAAGGCTTCCTTAGGCCCCATTCACACAACTTTAAGGGCTCTGTGCACATATTGCAGACTGCAAGTGGCGGTTCCGCAATATACGGGCAACGGCCATGATGCGGATGTGGACCCATTGACTTGAATGGGTCTGCGATCTGCAAGATACAGCCAAAAATAGGACGTCCTATCTTTTGCTGTATCTTGCAGATCGCAAACTCATTCAAGTCAGTGGGTCCGCACCGCACTACTGAGTGGCCCTGGTCCGTTGACCGTGCATTGCAGACCACTATTTGAGGTCCACAGCATGGGCACGGAGCCCTTGTGTTCGACTGAATAAGCCCTTAGAGTCAGCCGGGTGGTTGTGGTGGGGCAGGACAGTGGTTAGCACTTGTGCCTAGGTTTGAATCCGACCATGTGCAACATCTGCATGGAGCTTGAATGTTCTCTCCCGTGTTTGTGTGGCTTTCCTCAAGGTACTTCAGTTTCCTCCCACACTCCAAAGACAGACTGATAGGGAACCTAGATTGAGAGCTCCACTGGTGACAGCGGGTGATGATGATGTCTGCAAAGCGCTGCAGAATATGTCAGTGCTATATAAGTGACTATAATAAAAAATACCCTGAGGGGTCATTACCTGGCCCAGTTTAATTGCAGAGATATTATTCTGAAAGTTGTGGTGATGGGGTCCCTTTAAAATTGGTGCCCTACAGATGTGGTGGAGCTAACGACACATATGCGCTTTTTTACCAGAATGTTTATACCAGCCATTTAATGTTAAAGGAGTCTCCCAAGAGTGACCTACCGTCAGGATAGCTCATCAATATCTGATCAATTGGGGTCTGACTCCCAGCATCCCCGCCAATTAGCACCTTGAAGAGGCCATGGCTCCCAGGTAAGTGTAGTGTCCTCTTCTGGTGACATCACGTTCATCGGTGGCATGGCCTGTGGGCAGCTCAGTCCTATTCAAGTGAATGGGCTTGGTCTGCAATACCAAGCACAGCCACTAGGCAATGTATGGCGCTATTCTTGGTATGCTGTGAGGATGCTGCCTGCCCCTTCAAAAAGCTGATCAGTGGCTGTGCTGGATGTCAGAAATTGATAACCTGTGCTGAGGATAGGTGATCAATAATCAACTACCGGAAAACCTCTTTAAAGTAACACTGCAATACAATGCCCACACAATACCGCCATACAGTGCCTAAATAATACCGCCATACAATGCCTAATAAGTGAAGAGCATGATAGAAAACAACCTGATCATCAATGATAGTGAAGGTTTATATGCTCCACTATCAGGTAAGAGTTCAGTCCTTGAGGCCGGAAAAAACTACCACAATATCCTGACTCATTGAGTTAACAGACACTTTTCAATGAGAAATTCAGCTCTGCTACATCTGCACAGTGTAATTACTCTCATGATGAGCTGGGTGCATACAGTGATTCACATAAGTTCATTGCCCGCTCTTGTCGTTTCCTTTATTTCAAATACAATAATAGAATTACAGCGTCCTTATGAAATATCAATAATCCATTAACTTCTGGCGTCCTGATCTTACGAGGACGCTGATCCGTTCAGTAAATTGCTACAAACTCATTCTAGAAGTAACAGAAGAAATGGCTACCACAGCCGTTCCAGGGTGGCGCTAATTCAGATGTCGGAAAGCGACTCCGAGCTTCAATCACTATTCTGACGATCTGGAAGACACCTCGAAGGAAGAGTGCAAGAAAGATGGACGGGCTGGAAGGAGAAATGTATTTCCTTTAATTGCGCTATCACACATCGCTGGGGTCGGGAATTAGATTTTGCCTTTGATACATTGAGAATGGAGCCTTGACATCCGCGACATATTGTATTTGTCACTTTGTGTGACTTCACCTGGCAGAAAGAATTCAGTCGGCATTTAACTCTTTTCTGGATACACAACTTTTAATGCAACCACTGACAGCAGGCAATGGGGTGTGTGGGGGGGGGGGGGGGGCTATACCTGGCACTAAGGGCATTGTGGCTGGATTTTGTTGATAGTATTGGGATAGAACAGTGTGGCTGGCACTGTAAGTGGAGTATACGCTGTGGCTGGCACTGTATGTGAAGGTTACACATGGCTGGCACTGTATGTAATGGTTACACAGTGGCTGGTACTGTATGTGGAAGTTACACATGGCTGGCACTGTATGTGAAGGTTGCGCTGTGGCTGGTACTGTATGTGAGTTTTACAGTGTGACTGTCACTGTATGTGGAGGTTACGCAGTGGCTGGCACTGTATGTGAAGGTTACACAGTGGCTGGTACTGTATGTGGAAGTTACACATGGCTGGCACTGTATGTGAATGTTACGCTGTGACTGGCACTGTATGTGGAGGTTATGCTGTGGCTGGCACTATATGTGGAGGTTACACATGGCTGGCACTGTATGTGAAGGTTACGCTGTGGCTGGTACTATATGTGGAGGTTACGCTGTGGCTGGCACTGTATGTGAAGTTTACAGTGTGGCTGTCACTGTATGTGGAGGTTACACTGTGGCTGGCACTGCATGTGGGGGTTACACTGTGGCTGGCACCGTATGTGGAGGTTACGCTGTGGCTGGCACTGCATGTGCCAACTAACTACAGGCCTGGTCTCAGTCTCTAGGCGCCAACACTGCAGTGAGGTGCGTGCACGATCTTACCGACCGGGGTCAGCTCTTTATCCGCTGATAACTCTGAGCCGAACAACCAGTCTCTCCAGAAAACATGAGGTTCCTTTGTTCCTCAGCTCTTATCAGCCTTCCTGGAAACAATCCTCCTTCCCCTGGACAGGATCTGAGTCTTGGACAATGATCAGCTTCACTCAGCTGCACCTGTGGTCACTGAGGGGTCCTCTCACTCCTGGATCCATCAGATCCTCTGCTCACACACAGCTCCTTAGTCCAGCTAGCTTCTAAGATGGCTGGTGCTTATTCTAGCAAGCTCTCAAACCCCACCTCCTTTGAATATTCAAATATCTGCAGTCTATTAGCTGTGTTTAAGAAACAGCGCCATCTTGTGGCCAAACAGCAGACTATCAGTCCTGATCATTTAACTTAATACACACACAAACAGTGTTCAAACAATGAGAGCTGTTTCTCAATCTCACAGGGGTTACACTGTGGCTGGCACTGTATGTGGAGGTGACACTTCCTGTGCTGTATTTGTATCATGCAATAGATATTGGATCTGTACTCCTTCTCTATTAGTCTAAGGTCTTCCGACCTGAGGTTGGTTCTCAGTTCTCTGCTACTACCTTTCTCTCATACCCCCAAACTCATATTGCTATCAACCCTTGTCCATTATTTTGCAGGGTCATACAAGTGGTTTCAGATTTATGCCCTTCAGCCATGTCTGTTTTTTGGCGCTTGTAGAAGAACGCGTCCGCTCGGAAGCACAAAGCCTTTCCAGCATCCTGGAGGCTTAATTAATAATGAAGTTGATTGAATATTTTTATAGTGTGCCCAGAACTCATTCATTATATATTCAGAAAATATATAAACAACATGCAAATCCAATTCCATGAGGCATAATTCAATTTCATGTAACTGGAAATGCGCAGCCCTGGTGATCTGGCATCGTAGGCTGGTAACTATTTGATGTATCATCAGGGCTTGCTATCTTCAGATGAGGACATCTGACCCATGTCCTGATAAAACTGGATGGAATAGGATCCACTTAGGGGCACAAAGAGATGGTTCCCCCCCCCCCCCCCCCGACTTCTTATAACGAGGCTGGGCTGCGGGGAATGTGTCATATGATCACTTCCAGATGTACTGAGTGGCTATGAGGGTTTCCTTAGAGAGGAGGGGCCAATGTGGTAAGCTAGTTTACAGTCCTTTTATTGGTAGAAGGGGCACTTATTGGTCACCCACTAGTTCAACTTAAAAAAAAACATTTGCAAAATATCCTCATGTAACAAGGCTCTGATTACAGACACCCTTTATATTTCATATGTGTATCCATAGGTGAAGAGGCAGCAGTTGCATTTGGGCTCTGGTGGCTGAGCAGGGGAAAAAAGTCACCACTATTCTTAACGGCACATATTGGGGGGTGTTACATATTTTGCGTTGGGGTCCAGCAGCTTCAAGTTGTATGATTGTATCCATCAATGCTCATCCTGTTTCTATTTTCTAGGGTGACAGAGGTATTGACGGATTTCCTGGAAAGCCGGGTCTAGAAGGAAAGGAGGTGAGTGATGGTACCCTTCGCTAATAAATGAATGTCTTCAATAAGTATTGTATTATAATTTTAGATAATTGTTTATGGTAATTTAATCATTTTCCAATAATAAATATATGAACCAATGGAGATCACTCACCTTTGATTATTTTCTCTATTACAGGGAGTAAAAGGCAGCATTGGATTACCAGGTCTGAAAGGGCTGAAAGGAGAAAGGGTGAGTTTGGACCCCATGGCGGTGCCACTTCTACTCAAAGACATTTTCCTGTCTCTATCGAATGGATAATGTAATTTTTGGTATATATAGTTAGTGTTTTTCTAAGCCAGCTGGTCAAATTGTTAGGCCCCTTTCACACGGGCGAGTATTCCGCGCGGATGCGATGCGTGAGTTGAACGCATTGCACCCGCACTGAATCCTGACCCATTCATTTCTATGGGGCTGTTCACATGAGCGGTGATTTTAACGCATCACTTTTGCGTTGCGTGAAAATCGCAGCATGCTCTATATTCTGCGTTTTTCACGCAACGCAGGCCCCATAGAAGTGAATAGGGTTGCGTGAAAATCGCAAGCATCCGCAAGCAAGTGCGGATGCGGTGCGATTTTCACGCACGGTTGCTAGGAGACCATTGGGATGGAGACCCGATCATTATTATTTCCCCATATAACATGGTTATAAGGGAAAATAATCGCATTCTGAATACAGAATGCTTAGTACAATAGGGCTGGAGGGGTTAAAAAAAAGAAAAAATTATTTAACTCACCTTAATCCACTTGATCGCGAAGCCGGCATCTCCTTCTGTCTTCATCTTAGCTGTGTGCAGGAACAGGACCTGTGGTGATGTCACTCCGGTCATCACATGATCTTTTACCATGGTGATGGATCATGTGATGGACCATGTGATGACCGGGGTGACGTCACCACAGGTCCTGTTCGTACAATCAGCAAAGAAGGAGACAGAAGAGATGCCGGGCTGCGCGAGCAAGTGGATTAAGGTGAGTTAAATAATTTTATATATTTTTTAACCCCTCCAGCCCTATTGTACTAAACATTCTGTATTCAGAATGCTATTATTTTCCCTTATAACCATGTTATAAGGGAAAATAATACAATCTACAGAACACCGATCCCAAGCCCGAACTTCTGTGAAGAAGTTCGGGTTTGGGTACCAAACATGTGCGATTTTTCTCACGCGAGTGCAAAACGCATTACAATGTGTTCCCGCAACGCACCCGCACATTTTCCCGCAACGTCCGTGTGAAACCAGCCTTAGACAGCAGACTGTTGGGGGCCCAGCAGTCACAGGGGACCCTGGAGAGAAGGCAGAGGTAGTTTTCACAGTTTCTTTGTTCTCTGTTGTCACGTGCATAACATCACTTTCTCCATTGGTCCTGGTGGTCACTGACTGATCACGTGATCGCCGGATATTAGTTTTCGGAAGCTGCTGTTGGGTCTAACTATAAGTGAAAAAATATAGTGCTATATATATATTTTTTAAGACTGTTGAATGGTAAATTTATATATCGGGGTGGTGGGATGTATCATAAGGCAATATTGTAACTCAGGAATTTAGGAAATTTTATTAATATTTAACTTTTTTCAACTTTATTTATTTATTTTATTTTAGAGGCAAATACTCTTTAATTGGATGTAATGATAAACATGCAATATTAATTCTTTTTTTTCTTTTTTTTGGTAGGGTGAAAAGGGTGAAGGAGGACCACCAGGATTACCCGGAAGTGTTGTAAGGGCATTATTACTTATTAACACTTTTTTAGCAATGTTTTGAGATAATAATAAGTCCTCTTATTTATTGTATTCACTCTATTCGAACTAGGACCCTTTAAAATATACCTTTTATTATTTATCATTAAAATATGCCCCATGTTGGTGGCTGATAACATACAGAAGTGCAGACCTAAGGCCGGCTACTTAATACTTCACATATAGTATATGTATAGTATAGTGGTGCTATATGTGAAGTATTAAGTAGCCGGCCTTAGGTCTGCACTTCTGTATGTTATCAGCCACCAACATGGGGCATATTTTAATGATAAATAATAAAAGGTATATTTTAAAGGGTCCTAGCATTATTAATTATTTTTAATAAATGAGAAATTGATTTATGTAAAATTGCTGCTTGTTGCATTGCAGGTACAGATGGAGGGACTTAAGGGAGAACAGGTGAGATATCTGTTATATACTTTATTATTAGTATGTTTTTCTTACATTTTTTAATATTTATTTATTTATTTATTTATGTTTTCTTCAGGTGGACTTAGCTAAACAAATATTAACAATTTAGCAATGCTGCAGATATTTTTAAGGCTACTTTCACACTTGCGTTCGGGGTTCCGCTTGTGAGTTCCGTTTGAAGGCTCTCACAAGCGGCCCCGAACGGATCCGTACAGCCCCAATGCATTCTGAGTGGATGCGGATCCGCTCAGAATGCCTCAGTTTGGCTCCGTTTGGCCTCCGTTCCGCTCAGCAGGCGGACACCCGAACGCAGCTTGCGTGACAGGTCTGTGCGGCGCATTGCTTTTAGCACAGACCTTTCACTTACCAGTAGGAGGAGCGCCCGGCCGGTCACAGACATCGCAGGTAAGAATAATGCTTCTAAAATTGCTAAGTAACCATGGCAACCAGGACTGCAATAGCGTCTTGGCTGCCATGGTAACCGATCGGAGCCCCAGCGATTAAACTGGGACTCCGATCAGAACTCTCCGCTGCCACCAATGATGGGGGGTCGGTCATTTTAATTAGGGGGTGGGAGAGGGGAAGCCGCACTGGCCACCAATGAATATAATACTGGGAAGGGAGGGAGGGGGGACGCACTGGCCACCAATGAGTTAAATACAGGGGAGGGAGGGGGGGCCGCACTGGCCACCAATGAGTTAAATACAGGGGAGGGAGGGGGGTCTGCCCCCTCCTGCCTGGCAGCACCTGATCTCTTACAGGGGGCTATGATACGCACAATTAACCCCTCAGGTGCGGCACCTGAGGGGTTAATTGTGAGGATCACAGCCCCCTGTAAGAGATCGGGTGCTGCCAGGCAGCAGGGGGCAGTCATGTACACAGTTCTTTTAGTATATTCTAACTTGAAGCGTCCCCATCACCATGGGAATGCCTCTGTGTTAGAATATACTGTCGGATCTGAGTTTTCACGAAGTGAAAAATCAGATCTGAAAAAAACAGTTATGCAGACGGATACGTTCTGAACGCAAGTGTGAAAGTAGCCTAACCCTTTTCTGATGCAACGATTTTCCATTTTGTTCATTAACGTTTTTTACTCCCGGCATTCCAGGAGTCATAACTTTTTATTTTTCCTTTCACATAGCCATACGAGGGCTTGTTATTATTGCAGGACAAGTTGGACTTTCTAATGGCACCATTTAATATTGCATACGATGTTGTGGTTAACAGAAAAAAAAATCTAAATTGAGCAGAATTGAAAAAAAAACTCCCTATATGTTAAAACTGTTCTGTTGCCTTCATTCTGCAAGCTGGTAAAATTACAACAATACCACATATTTATAGTTTTTCAAAAAATAAAAAATTCACAGGGACACTCACCCTGTGAATCGAGGTGCAAGGTACGTATCTTACTCAGCCTATCATTGGTTCCTCTGCACCTCAAAATTGTATAATTTCACTGCTAGTCTTTTCAAAAGAAACCGTCTATTCAAGACCCTATTGTTCACTTCTAAATGAATAGAGTGGGGTCCCCATCCAGGACTCTTCAGGCAGAGCAGCTACGAACAGTGTCTCTTGCTTTGGAGGACCTGTGCATACATTACATGGATGGCCTATTCATTTAATTGGAAACGGTGTAATGCTTTGCTTCCCCTGTGGTGGTGCTGCAATCAAATTCAACTCATGTTGTCAAATTCACAAATAGATTGAAGCTGGTCCCAGCAGTACCATGCTCTTATCAGTCTATCATCTGATGATCCTTTTAAAGAGGACATGCCCTTTAAGCTTTTTAATGTGACATTATTCAATACATGAATATGAATTATGAATATCCAATCAATGTTTCTTCTTCTTTTTACAGGGAATGCCCGGACCACGTGGCCCCCACGGTCTTGCTGGGCCACCTGGACCACCAGTAAGTCTCTCCTCAGCGATAATAGGAACAATACAAAAAAAAAAAAAAAAAACATAAAATAACATTGAATGGAGAGCAAACTGCGCATGAATGATATGCTCTCCGTTCACTTTGGAGCCCTGCTCTGGAGATAGGAGCAGAGACCCACACCGATAATTCATTGACGGCATATCCTAGTGGTATGCCACACAGTAAATGTCCCGGATGTAACAACTCCACTATGTTTATGGTGGGCATCCCGGTATAATGGTGGTGCTCTGTAGTAGAATCAATAGCCGTTACAAAGAAATGTTCTTCCTTACCTTTCCTCTTATCTTGATAAATTCTGAGATGTGTGGGATGAGATGACCAGCTTTTTTTTTTTATTAAAAAAAAAACACTAAGCAATGCATGCATGGATATCGGGGGAGAGTCAGGAGGAATAGCAGTGAGCTAATAGCTATGTAAGATGTATCTGTCATGCCCCACTCTGACGATGTGCGGAGGTCGGCCAGGATAGCAGCACGAGTTTAGTATTTGTTTTGGTGCCGTGCTGGATCTGCCTCTCATCAGGTGCACTGGGTGGAGTCATTAGTTTAAATGGCCTCCAGCTAAGTGCTCTGAGCAGATTATACTGATCATTTTGGTTTGGGAAGTTTGGAGGGAAGGTTGGCTGTCAGTTCCTGCTCTCAGAAGATAAGTGTAATTTCTTGTTTGGTTGTTTGTGTCATCTATCCCTTCCAGGTTCTGTGCGAGCAGGCTGCTCCTATCTCCCCACTTCACCATCTCAGGGAGTTCAGGGTTTTGTCAGTCCAGGCTGGAGGACACAGCACACCTACCTTCAAGGTCTGTCTGTGGGCTGAGCAGTGCAGGGAAAGAGGTCAGGGATTAACTAGGAGGTGACCCTTCCCCTGTCTCTCGTCCAGAGCCTGGTTGGTGTGTTACCTTTTATACTGAGTGCACGTCCGTCGTGACAGTATCTCTACCTTAAGACCTCTACCATTATTATGCACATGCGTGGCAGAGATACAAAGGTCAGCCTTGGATTTCTGCTGCAGAAATACATGTCTAATTAACTGAATTTTTTTTTTTTATTCTCCTTTCAGGGGTCTGAGGGACCCAAAGGCAGCCCTGGTCTTCCTGGACTTTTAGGACAAAGGGTGAGTACAACTCATATGTGAGGTTCCTAGTAGACTATGAAATATTTATGTGATGTCTACATGTCTCATGTCATGGCCGGGGATTGAGCAGGGCCCTCACGCCTGATGTAGATGAGGCCCAACTAGAAATGGTGAAGCAACAAGAACTTACTGTTGGACACGGCGTGTACACCACAGCCTCCTAAGTTAGGTCCAGCCAACCAGTTTGATATACACAGTCTTCTCCATAGAGCATGGATGTCAAACTCATGGCCCTCCAGCTGTTGCAAAACTACAACTCCCAGCATTCCCTGATAGCTGTAGTATGCCCAGGCATGATGGGAGTTGTAGTTTTGCAACAGCTGGAGGGCCACGAGTTTGACATCCCTGCCATAGAGGGAGCAGTTCATAGAAAAGTCCTTTCACAATGGTGACCATCTTGGCAAAGCTTGTACCTCCTTATGGTGCTCCCAGGGACTATTTGTATCGGCCTCTTAAAGGGTATCTTTCACCAGTTTTAAACTGGTTATGTTGCACGTATGCTGAAAGTATGGTCAATAATTCCAATGTGCGAAGGGAGCGGGCAGGGTGAAGACAGAAGGGATTTTATTGAACATGTTCTGGAATGAACAAACACATGACCTTCAGTATATGGGGATACAGGAAATGTAGCAGTAAATCCTGTCCTCCCATAAACCAAGATCTGAGTTATTCAGTTCCCCTTTGCTGTTTGTAGCTCTGCTATTCAAGCTTTCGCTCTGCTGCCATCTACTGGTGGTTAATAGCAATGTCATGAATTTAATATAATACAGTCATACTCGTGGATTGTTGAAGCTAGAAATTATAGAGATATTAGTTTATTCTTATGGGGTGCCTATTTTTTTTATATCTCTTACAGTTACAGAGACCCTGATTTGGAGTAGAATGGAGTAGCTCCAGTAGGATGGAGTCCACTTAATGTAATGATTGCTCTCCAGAGCCCTCACATTCACGAGCTCCCGGCTGCCCTGATCAGATGCAGATTGGCAGCTTTCTCCCTACACAAAATATAGGAAGAAATCATGTCAATCATCTGCAGGAGGAGCTGTAGCTCATAAACATCAGGAATCCAGTGCTCTGGTCCCATTGGAGCTCCCCACCACAGAAAGCAACTGAACAAACTAAAGTTTTACCCTTCATTTGAATCTGGGTCTGGGTCAACAGTTTATGCTGTCCTCAAACCTAAGCCCAGATTCCCTTTAAGATCTACACAAGAAACCAGAGTTGTTCCCCAAAGCTTCTCAGTTCCGCAGCCAGGAAGGTTATCTGTTGAGTTGAGACGCCCATTGCACCAGCTCTTTACAGTCACCACTGCAACACACAACTGGACTTTCCAGCTCCTAATACAGGAGACTATGTGATGCCCAACCAACTGTTTCATGGGAAGGCTGTCCCTTAATATAGAATTCCTGGCACAAGGTCCAGATGAGGAATGCACCCCATGCATGTTCACATATTTATAGACCATTCACCTTGTAAGTCTCCACCAATCATGGCATCAGCGACTGGACTTTTCCCAGTGCCATATTGGTTGTGCATGGCCAAATGCCCTAGAGAACCACCAAAAACGGACCTGAGTTGAGAAGTAAAACACTAATAAAGGACAATAACAACTACACGCCCAAAAAAAAAAACAGTCGGCAAGTGACGATAGGTAAAACTAGTGGCGTAGCTAAAGGCTCATGTGCCCTGGTGCAAGAGTTCAGCTTTGGCGCCCCTTCGCTCAGCGCTGGTGCACCTAGCTTTTATTCTGCCCAAGGCAAATATTAAAATGCCCTCCCCCCTTCCCTCAAGTCCTACTATTAAAGGGGTTGTCCTCTTTTTACTACTGATGACCTATCCTCAGGATAGGTCACCAATATCAGATCAGCCAGGGTCCTCCGGCACCCTCGACGATCAGCTGTTTTAAGAGAGGGCAGCACTCATATGAGAGCTGCTTTCACTGTTCTGTTCACCTGCTTGCCGTAGCATTTGCAATGATGAGCAGGTAAACAGACCAGAGAAGGCAGCACTCAAAAAAAAAAAAAAAAAAAAACGGACAACTCCTTTAAAGACATACTTGGAAAACATTACTTTGACAGATCGCCTGCCACCCCGACTGCCTCCATCGAACGATGCTCCTAGTGCTCGCCAAGGACCATCAGCACCGCACTCGACACCATAACCACTGCAAACCACATGAACCACCGCAGTTGGTTCGCTTGTGTCACGGTGGGGAGTGGGGGAAACCCCCCACCATGCGGTGTCAAAGGGTAAAAAGGGTATCAGCCTGGCCAAAAGGAGTAATACGGGAGCAGGTCACCTCCTACAGCGTCCCTAATCCTCTCCCTGACTCCTCACCGTATGAGTGGACCCCGATGGTAGGACGACTCATACTCTGGATTCCTAGAGACCCTAAGTCGCCCTGGTAATTTCTCACCAAGGAGCAGGGAAAAGAGGACCTGTTCATCCCAGTAATGGAGGAACAGGAGTCTCTATCTGAGGCCAGGCTGCAAGGAGAGGGGAACACATACAGATATAAGGATGGCAGGTAAGCGAAGCCAATAACACACTTACCTGCCACAGACACACTGACTGGAACCTGTGCACTAGTGCTGCTGTCCACACCAACATTAAAGGACACAGCACACACCACAAACCACACAGGAACCCAGGACAACCACAGCTCCAATAAACATGAGACAGGGGAATATCTAGTAAACATGACACCAAACACCACCAGACATGTAACACCAAACTAGACATACAAACATCCTGAACATAACCCACTCCATACAAATAGGGACAGGAAGGGAAGGAGACACCGGGATGACATTGATGACCACAAGGGTGGCCCTCACTGGACAGATGGAACACCCTGGACTGGAGCAGAGCTCCAGCACCAACCACAGCTGAAGTACAACTGCACCCAGCCAGCAAGCCACAGGTATATAACAAGCTTGTGGCCACACCCAGGACACACCATAATCCCCACTAGCTAGAAGATTAACCCCTTGCTCGCCAAACTGATCTCAGTCTCCAAGCCAGAGTATATAAGGAGACCTGAGACCACACCCAACTCACCACTTTGCTCCAGCCAGAGTATTAACCCCACACACACCACACAGCAGGGAGACACTACTTAAAGGGGTATTGCATACACAGGCAAAAGGCAGCAGGTTGCCGCAGACAACAGCATGCGTGGCCAGCAATTCACAGCGCACACAGCAAAACCCGTGACACTGCCACAACATGCCAAAACAGCAATATGTTGCCTCTGGCAACAGCAAGCGTGGCAAAAGTGTCACGGCGTACATCATAGGCCGTGAAAGCTTGACTCTTCTGCAGGAGAGTGATGCCATCCATATCATCTACTGGGTAACCACACTGCCGCTGGGGAGAGAGGTCGGCTACCTCTTCTCCTTGGAACGCCCTCTGCTGCTGGGTAGCGACCATCTCCACTCCCAGTGATGCTTGCTGCTGAGATGAGGGACCAACAGTCTCCTCTCTCTGTGACATGGGCTGCCGCTGGGGAAAGAGACCGGTTGTCTCTTCTCCCTTTATAACACACTGCCGCCGGGGATCTGGGCCATCTGCCCAACATCCCTGCAGGACCAGTAGAGAGACCTCGGTCCCATCTCCACCTGCCGACTGTGGGTCCTCCTATAGTGCCCGGTATGCATCATCCAGCCAGGTCTCCTGCCATACCACGGTCTCGTGCTCCGACACCCACCCCTTCCGGGGCTGCCCTCCCAGTAGAGGAATTCTTAGCTTCAATCGCATCTGAAACCTCTGCTCCTCACTGGGGAGACTCTTGCCCCACTGACGCTGCACGTCCTCCAGGGCCTCGTGCCATAAGCCTTTCCAGACTGCATCCCTATAATCCGGGTGATCCTCCTCTTCATCATGGAACGCTGTCCAAGAACTAGCTGATTCCATGCTGCTGTAGCCAGGGGCTCTGTACGAGTACTAGCGTTGCCCTAATTATAAATCCACACATTACCGATGTCCCTAAGGTGCTGTTCCTCGCACTAGGAAGCAATCCCACTGCTGCCACCAATGTGACAGATCACCTGCCCCCCCCCCCCCCCGACTGGGTGCCTCCGTCGAACGATGCTCCTAGTGCTCGCCATGGACCATCAGCACCGCACTCGACACCATAACCCCTCGCAAACCCCATGAACTGCCGCAGCTTGGTTTGGGGTTTCGCCGTACTCCACCCACCCTGGACCCAAGGCCGGGCTCCTGCTTTCAGTGGGTGAACCTCTCCTTAGTCCAGAGCAAAACAGGAACAGGAACAGCTCTTACAAGAGCTAGGGATTATACTCTGGAGAGTATGATTATAGCAATCCCCAGAGTGTAGTTCTCCAATCCCCCAAACATGAGCCCAGACTTCATGAAGTGTAGAACAGGACACTTTAATGCCAGTCAGCACTCACTATTTATACAATTCCAGAGGCGCACCCCCTCTGCCTGTGATACAGTTAACTAAGACAATAGCTAACTCAGTGTACATATACAGTTCAAGTGGTCTAACAACATAACTTAATCAAACATGAACAGCATGCAAACAGACATCCCCTCCCCAGTGTCTTAATGAAAGAATAGGGAGAGAGGAGACACATGCGATGGGATTATCTCCTGAGTGTATCAGAGGGCGATCTACTCCTCTACACCGGAGTCGGCTACTTAATCCCATCACTAACCCAATAGAACAAAGGGACAAATGAACTAACACATTCCTTGGGACCCTCAGTGCAGAGTTAACCCTTTTGGTGTTGCTGGGTTCACCCCTGCACCTTTAATGGGCAATAGGAACTATATGGTCTATAATACTCCACACATAAATCAGGGTTAATAGTTCCTTGTAACCTCAAGAGACTGAGGGGGAAGGGGGGATCTTCATAGTTCTAGGTCCATAGTCCGTAGGAAGGAGGCTAGCCCTCAGGCCTCTCCAGCAGCCCCAGTGATGGTTCAGTCCGTCACAATTACATACAGCGCTACAGAACATACAGGGTCATACAGCCCCACATATGTACCTCTTACATCCAGTGACATCTTCTCTGATGTAGACATTCTCTTTCCTCTTCTTATCCTGTCAGACCAGACCGCCATGGTGACTTCTTTCAGCCGTGCCTCGTCTCTGCAGCGTTTAACAGACATCTTACCTTCCTATTTTTCCATCATCCTCCTAACCTTCTCAACACCCCATCCTGCCACCCCCAATACTGTGTCCACTGTGCTCCCCAATACTTTCCATCAGAAACAGTTACCCTGAAAATACTGGTACCACACAGAAAACACCCCTTTATATCATGCGCTACTACAATAAAATCCCCCCTTCCTTTCAGATCAGACCCCCATATAAAACCCTAAATGAGATCCCCCAATCTCAGACCAAACCCCCCTTATACCTCTATGTCAGACCCCATATAAGACCCCAGTCTTTAGACCTCAGATCAGACCCCGACCCAATATCAGACCTCATATAAGACCCCAATTAGACCATTAGACCTCCAGACTCCCATATAAGACCCCTATTAGACCTCCAGTCCCCAATATCAGACCCCCATATCAGACCTATAGAACCCCATTAGACCTCCAGACTCCGACTAGACCTCCAGACCCCCATATCTGACCCCCATTAGACCTCCAGACCCCCATATCTGACCCCCATTAGACCTCTAGACCCCGAATAAGACCCCCATTAGACCTACAGACCCCCAATCAAACCCCTATTAGACCTTTGGACCCCCAATCAGACCCCCATTAGACCTCCAGACCCCCAGCCATACCTCTCCAGACCCCCAGTCAGACCTCTCCAGACCCCCCAGTCAGACCTCTTCAGACCCCCCAGTCAGACCTCTCCAGACCCCCAAGTCAGACCTCTCCAGACCCCCCTGTTAAACCTCCAGACCCCCCTGTTAAACCTCCAGACCCCCCCCATTAGACCACTCCAGACCCCCCAGTCAGACCTACAGACCCCCCCAGTATGACCTCCAGACCCCCATAGACCACTCCAGACCCCCATTAGACCTCTCCAGACCCCCCAGTGAGACCTCTACAGACACCCCTGTCAAACCTCCAAACCCCCCCATTAGACCACTCCAGACCCCCATAGACCACTCCAGACCCCCATTAGACCTCTCCAGACCCCCAGTGAGACCTCTCCAGACCCCCCATTATACCTCCATATCAGACCTCAGATCAGACTGTAAAATAATAAAGTAACTTACCTCTCCTGCCGCCACTCTCCTTGTCATGGCTGTCTTCTCTTCTCACTGCCCGCGCTGCAGTCACCTGACTTCCTGCAGCGCCGACGCTGCAGGCAGCCAAGACACAGCAGCGCCGGCCCTGAAAAGAGCGAGCAGGAGGAGGGGTAAGTACTGTACAGCGCTCACAGCGCTTCTCTTCCCCTCCTCCCCTCCTCCTGCAGACTAGTGAGTGCTTCTATTATGGAAGCACTCAATAGTATTCCCTTTAGAAGTACATTACCACTACCCTCTGGGCCCCCCTGGCTTAGGGGCCCGGTCGCAACTGCGACCGCTGCGGCCCCTATAGTTACGCCAGCGGGTTAACCACATGGTGATGACCCATATTGTGCCACAGTCATCAACATACATGAGTAGCAATAACCTCAATGAATACATGAGGGGGTCCTATCCTTTGGATATCAATGGAGTTACTGTGGGATCAGAGAAGGGACTGGAGGCTGCCGTCCACTGAAGCATTTTTGAGTTTTTCAGTCCTCCGTTTACCCTAGAAGGAGTGATGCAGCTACTTTTGTTCAGATCATGCAGTATACATATAAGTTTTTTTTATATGAGTGAACTTCTTCTTTAATACATTAGTGAACCCTTCTGAGAAGCTGCCTCAGGGCCTCTCATTTTACTTGTTCTCCTTGAAAGAAGAAACTCAGACTACAAATGCCGCCCCCGCTACCCTCACCCTCTGCTTCTCTGTTGTTTTATATGCTGCCAGGGCAAATTAAGGAAGCTGGCCAAGCTCATTGACATGCTAGCTGGATCGATTAGCATCTTTTCAGGCAATCAGTGAAGAACGGCAAAAAAAAGGCAAATTGTCTTGGGATATTTTACATGCCTTGGACAAAAGGAGATAGTTACTGAAAGGCTACAGCTTAACCAAGAAATTGTAGTTATAAACAGGGTTACATGAACTACTTGCTCCTACCAGTAGATTTCCAGTCCCTCTTTGTCCAAATTGATTGCCAATGCCCATAGCCATAGTCCCTCCACCTCCTCTGCTTGGAGGGTGAGAAGGAGAGATGTGGGTGCACAGTACTGAACTGGCCAGCATCAGGCTATTTACCTTTGTACTTGGTCAGCGCTAGCGGTTCTTCTACTTTTTAGGCCCTGCTGACAAGCTGCCATACTGTCGTCTTCCCCTCTTTGGGCTAGATATATGGCTGCTTAGCTGATGGCCCCAATCACTGGCAGCTCTTCTCCTCTTCAGGCTTTGCTGACCGTCTGCCATGCTGACGGCTCTTCTATTCAGCTGTCATGCTTTTGGCTCTTCTCCTCAGGCTCTGCTGACAGATGCCATATTGACAGCTCTTATCTTAAGGCTCTGCTAACTGGCTTCCACGATGGAGGTTCTTCTCCTTGGGCTCTTCTGATTAACTGGTGGCTCTTTTCATCTTCAGGTTTTGCTGACCGGCAGACACATGAGCAGCTCTTCGACTCAGTCTCTGTTGACCAGCTGCCAAACTGTCTGCTCTTCTCCTCTTCAAGCTCTGCTAACTGGCTGCCAGCTGGCTGCTCTTCTCATCTTCAGGCTCTGCTGACCGGCTGCCATGCTGGCTGCTCTTCTCATCTTCAGGCTCTGCTGACTGGCTGCCATGCTGGCTGCTCTTCTCATCTTCAGGCTCTGCAGACCGGCTGCCATGCTCGCTGCTCTTCTCATATTCAGGTTCTGCTGAGTATCTGCCCCGCTGGCTGCTCTTCTCATCTTTATTTTCTGCTGATTGTCTGCCATGCTGACTGCTCTTCTCCTCTTCAAGCTCTGCTGAATGGCTGCCATGCTGGCTGCTCTTTTCATCTTCAGGCTCTGCAGACCGGCTGCCATGCTGGCTGCTCTTCTCATCTTCAGGTTCTGCTGAGTGTCTGCCAAGCTGGCTGCTCTTCTCATCTTCAGGTTCTGCTGAGTGTCTGCCATGCTGGCTGCTCTTCTCATCTTCTGGCTCTGTTGACTGGCTGCCACTCTGGTGGCTCTTCTTCTCGGGCTCTTTTGATTAGCTGTCATGCTGACAGCTCTTCTCCTCGGGCTCTGCTGACTCTGCCCTGATGTTCTCCTCCCAGAAATAAAATCTAGAAGGGTGGAGGCATCAAACCTCTAGACCTCAGATCAGAGTCCTATGAATTCAGATCTGAGACAAGGCCACCTAAATAAACCAGACCCCAAATAAATACAGAGCATGTGTTAACACGGGAATGGCAACTCACACTCGGTTTGACTTGCATGATTAAAATAATAACAATTTCAAATTCAGGAAGGGCGCTGGGGGCAGAGTATGGATCCACTAGGTATGCCCTCCTCAAGTATGTGTGCGCCACTGGCCTGCCACAGATGTCCTACATACTGCCTGCCACATGGTACCAGCATAGACAGATCAAGTGGCCCTATAGGGGGCATCTGTAATAGTATGGGGGCACCTCTGGCTTCAACAACAGGACATTTGTGGCTAGAATTTCACTGTGCCTGCTATAGATGTCTTCCAGCCACCGATAACCCATCGTTGGCCTTACTTTCCAATTCTAGCCACAAATGTCCTTTTGTTGAAGCCAGAGGTGCCCCCATACTATTACAGATGCCCCCTATAGGGCCACTTGAGCTGTCATTGTATTGCAAAGGAATTGCATTTAGAGTTGCAGTGACATTTGGTGCACCACTGCACGGTATCCATCACCCTCCAGGAACATGCACTAATTACCCTCAGGTCATGTGTTCATTAATGCCTTGTATCAACAGAAACATCTTCACTAATTACGACTCGCTTTCATGGAACGCCCGGCGCTTAACAGATGAACGAATTTCACTGCAGCTATTCGAGTGGAAACCGAATGCAGCCTCTTGTCTTGGACGTTTTTGTAGTCACTTTTATTTTCCTTGCGCGTTTTCCGCTCACTAAGTCATATTTACGCTGTGGCTGATCTGACGGCTGTTAATGGTGCGTGCCACTTCATTGAGCCTTCGCCTGCTTTTTGGCACTGCGGTAATGAGTGTTATTACGGGATATATGACTGCCCTCCTAACGAGGATCTTTAGCACAAATACGATGCGAGACGGTAATTTTCTCCCATCTGTACGTTACAAGGAGTCGGCCGGCGGTTCAGGAAGCGATGTTCGCATTTATGGCACGTCAGAGGGGCTAAACTTCTAGTGCCGAAAAAATATTTATTATCCCGAATCATCGAGGCATCATTTGTTTTCTACATGGCAAAAATATGTTTAAGGGGCTCATGCAGACGACCATATGGATTTTACCGTCCGCAAAACACAGATCCGCAAAAAATACGGATGACGTCTGTGTGTATTTCGTATTTTGTGGAACGGAACAGTCCTATCCTTGTCCGGAATGCGGACAATAATAGGACATATTCTATATGCAGAATGGACATACGGAAACGGAATGCACATGGAGTAACTTCCGTTTTTTTTGCAGACCCATTGAAATAAATGGTTCCGCATACGGTCCGCAAAAAAAAACGAACAGACACGGAAGGAAAATATGTTCGTGTGCATGAGCCCTACGGCGGGGAATGATGGTGACTAAGTTATGTTTAGAAATTTCACTGCTTTCACCCTTACTCTGAAAGTTTTATAGATTGAATTTTTTTCCACAGGGAGAAAAAGGTGAGGATGGTTTACCTGGAGTAGATGGCATCTCGGGGCCTGAGGTGAGTGTATAGTCACACCATCTTAACGTGTTATATAGGTATTATAGCAGAATATGTAACCGTCCCGTAATTCTTTAGCCCAACCAAAAATCTGCATAGAGTTGAATAGAAGAAGAGAGGAGAGGGAGGAGGGGGATGCAGATGCAGTTCTATATTTTTCTGTGTCTGAGACTGGATGCTGTGAGAGGGGAGTGAAAGCTGAAGAGGGGAGACATCTGACATCAGACCGCTAAGCACAGCACAAGCATCCCTCCAGGAGTCCTTCCAGGCATGGAGGGAGAGAGAGAGAGAGAGAGAGAGAGAGAGATATAGAGAGAGAGAGACAGAGAGAGAGAGAGAGAGAGATATAGAGAGAGAGAGAGAGAGAGAGAGAGAGAGAGAGAAAGAGAGAAAGAGAGAGAGAGAGAAAGAAAGAAAGAGAGAGAGAGAGAGATATAGAGAGAGAGAGACAGAGAGAGAGAGAGAGAGAGAGAGAGAAAGAGAGAAAGAGAGAGAGAGAGAGAAAGAAAGAGAGAGAGAGAGAGAGAGATATAGAGAGAGAGAGACAGAGAGAGAGAGAGAGAGATTTTACAAGCCATGAAGAGGGATGTAAACAGAAAAAAAAAAGTTAGATAGGAGTCTTTTAAATTTCTATTTGCAAATCAAATCATGTACTTGTGCTCCCTCTAGTGCTGAAAAATAAAACCTACACCCCTTCCAATTGCTACCTAACCCAAACCCCTATCTTTGCATAATCTTTTGATTATTAAATCTTGATTATTATTATTTTATTATTATTATTATTTTCAACTGAAGATAATTATGTAATATTCACTTTAATAACTGCATATCTGGGTGAAAACTCTAGAAGCACAATTACTTCCTGCGCTAAAAGAGTTTTTCAGGATGTAGCTCCATAGTAAAAGAGGGCCCAGCAGTGAATTGCTTCTGCTGTCCCATTGACAGTGAATGGAGTGGTAGTATGCATGACCGCAGCTCCATGCAAACTGGGGATACAGAATCCCACTCTTGTGATCTTTGGGGATCCAAAGTAATCCTGTGGATAAGGGATCTTGTCATGATGGCACAACCTCTTCAATTCCAGTAATAGCCCTATTAATCCATATGTAGAGGGCCCCCCCTAGTGGTGGTTATAAGGGCTGCAATAATAACCCAGTAATGGCAGCAGTGCTCCCCCGTGTGGTGAGCTAGATATTACACCTAGCATCTAGCACAACAGTGCATTGTACATCCGAATGTATGGCCAAACGGAAATATTACTTAACTGGAATATGTCATAGGTTTACTTTGTAACAATACGACCTACCATATGCTTTTATTTCAGGGACCCCCTGGGCCACCAGGATCTGCCGGACCACCAGGACCTCCAGGCCTCCAGGTACGTCCATCCTCTTTTATGTTAATGACTAAGCTTACATCACATAGTCGACTCTCCCAAATAATCAGTCAAATATCCTCACCCCCGGCCCATTAGGGGTCAAGTTTTTGCCATCCGGTTTTGAGATCCGGCACGGGATCTCAAAACCACAGCAAAACGCTTCTGTTATGATGATACAATCGGCCGCATCTGTTCAGAACGGATCCGGTTGTATTATATCAAAAATGAAGAAACCGGATCCGGCACTAAAGCCACCGTAAGTGAATGGGCGCCGGATCCGTTTTTTTCATTTCTGACACCCATTGACTTACATGGTTTTTGGTTCAATTTCTCTTGCAGCGGTTTTGTGTCCGGCATGGGAACGCAACAAACCGGAACGGAATGCATTCTGGCGCACCCCGTTCCCTTTTGTTCAGTTTGTCGCCATTGACAATGAATGGGGGGCAAAACGGAAGCGTTGTGCTGCGGTTTTGAGAGCCTGTGCCGGATCTCAAAACCGGACAGCGCAACGCAGATGTGAAAGATAAGCCTAGATATGTTACCATTGTAAAGCTTCCACTTACCGGATAAGGGTCCGTTCACACGTCCGCATGGGCTGCGGACCCATTCATTTCAACGGGGCCGCAAAAAATGCGGACGGCACACAGTGTGCCGTCCGCATCCGTAGTTCCGTTCCGCGCCCCTGCAAAAATGTATAGAGTATGTCCTACTTTTGTCCGCAGCCACGGACAAGAATAGGCGCTTCTATTATAGTGCCGGCCATGTGCGATCCGCAAAATATGGAACGCACATGGCCGGTGTCCGTGTTTTGTAGATCCGGAATTTGCGACCCGCAAAACACTTGTGGAATTGTGAATGGACCCTAAGGCCTCTTTCACACGACCGTATGGCTTTTTCAGTGTTTTGCGGGCCGTTTTTTCCGGATCCGTTGTTTAGTTTTTTGTTTCCGTTGTGTTTCCATTTCGGTTCCGTTTTTCCGTATGGCCTATACAGTATACAGTAATTACATAGAAAAAATTGGGCTGGTCATAACATTTTCAATAGATGGTTCCGCAAAAAAACGGAACGGATACGGAAGACATACGGATGCATTTCCGTATGTGTTCCGTTTTTTTTGCGGACCCATTGACTTGAAAGGAGCCACGAAACGTGATTTGCGGACAAGAATAGGACACGACTCAAAATCTAGCAGAACGGAATTGCGGACATACGGAAACGGAATGCTCACGGAGTACATTCCGTTTTTTTTTGCGGACCCATTGAAATGAATGGTTTCATATACGGAACTCAATAAACGGCCCGTATACGGAGCGCAAAAAAGGTTTGTGTGAACGAGCCCTAACTAAGCTAAAACCACAATAAATATTACCACATCTCTAGGAAGCTGAGATATGAAGCGCTGTTTGACGGGGTTTTCACACTGTGGAGATGGGTTAGTGGTCCCTGTGCAGTCTGTAGCATGGAGGGAACATTATGGAGACCTTTTTCTAGTGCCTGCAGGGTGGACTCAAGGTTGACCCATTTATAGACCGTTCTTCACCAACATGTAGATCCTTATCCGTTGTACCACAAAAACACCCCCCCCAAAAAAACTCCCAGATCTTCACATATTTTTGCCAGAAGTGATCACTAGTGCCCCCTACATGAGCGGATCATCAGGCTCAATCCAAGAAAACCAAAATGGTTCCTCCCAACAAACAGCTCCCCAAATCTCAGCTTCCTGGATCATGGAAGGGTATACGTGCTATATGTTTTACTGTGTGTATGTGCGTAGAAAAGCATAGTCTACAATAATATACCGCCAAAGAAAAGAAGAACCACCAGCTATCAGCCAAATGGGGACTCCAATGGCACCTACGGAGAAAAGAGAGCCCGATCGATTGATTGAATATAGGCCCGAATACTTTCCCGCCACAGACAGAAAAAGAGCTCCAACGTGACGTGTACCGTTCACTGTACTGATGTCACTCGGTGAGATCGTTCTAAAGCTCTGACATCACAGCCGGTGACATCACCACAGATAAGATGCAGAATCCGCAGAATATTACTCAAGATGTCCGCATCTGTTCTAGACTGAAAGGGACAATGAGGAGAACGAAACGTTAATCTGCTTAATTTTTCAATTATCTATCTAACATTTAGAAGATAATGAGAATTATCTCTGTGATTAGTTCAATTGGCAAAGAAACACTGAGGAACTTGGACACGAACCAGAGAATGATCACTCGCTGTGCAGACTATTTGCATACATTTGGAGATCAATACGGCCATCGCTACGGTCCTGCATCACCGAACAGAGCTGACATTTTTAAAATGTTTTAAGACAAATCATATCTGATATTGGGAACAAAAAAGTAAATTCGGCCAAGTTCAGTAGTTAAAGGAATTCAAGAACTTTGGAAAAAAAAAACACAAAGGTGCAGAAACACTACTCTGCAAATGCCGTCCGAACATGTGGAGTACAGATCACATTTACAGTCTATTACCTGTAATCCACACACTTGTACAACTGAGCAGAGCCTATGTAAGACGAAGGTACAGAATGCTCATACCAGCACTTCTACCCCTTCGAGTCTTGCACAATTCAAATGCAATATAAAAATACTAACCCCTATGATATGACAACAATAACATACAAACCACCAACGAATACTGACCCTAATGTACAAAAATATGTCTATTATTATACTACCCCCTATATACAATAATTTAACTACTATAATACTGCTCCTATGTACAAGAATATAACTACTATAATACTGCCTCCTATGTACAAGAATATAACTACTATAATACTGCTCCTATGTACAAGAATATAACTACTATAATGCTGCTCCTATGTACAAGAATATAACTACTATAATACTGCTCCTATGTACAGGAATATAACTACTATAATACTGCTCCTATGTACAAGAATATAACTACTATAATACTGCTCCTATGTACAAGAATATAACTACTATAATACTGCCTCCTATGTACAAGAATATAACTACTATAATACTGCTCCTATGTACAAGAATATAACTACTATAATACTGCCTCCTATGTACAAGAATATAACTACTATAATACTGCTCCTATGTACAAGAATATAACTACTATAATACTGCTCCTATGTACAAGAATATAACTACTATAATACTGCCTCCTATGTACAAGAATATAACTACTATAATACTGCTCCTATGTACAAGAATATAACTACTATAATACTGCTCCTATATACAGGAATATAACTACTATAATACTGCCTCCTATGTACAAGAATATAACTGCTATAATACTGCTCCTATGTACAAGAATATAACTACTATAATACTGCCCCTATGTACAAGAATATAACTACTATAATACTGCTCCTATGTACAAGAATATAACTACTATAATACTGCCTCCTATGTACAAGAATATAACTACTATAATACTGCTCCTATGCACAAGAATATAACTACTATAACACTGCTCCTATGTACAAGAATATAACTTCTATAATACTGCTCCTATGTACAAGAATATAACTTCTATAATACTGCTCCTATGTACAAGAATATAACTACTATAATACTGCCTCCTATGTACAAGAATATAACTACTATGGAGGCGGAGCTTGACCAGCTTCCTGACCGGCTGCATGTGAGGAGAGCTCTCCTCTTCTTTGCCTCACAAAGTGGTTTATTTCGCTTCTTAACTGCACAAATATGGGGAAAATCGGCAAATACCTGCCCAAAGAAAGACCTGAACCCCTCAAGCAAGATCGGGGTCCCTCTGAGACGGAGAAATACTTTAACAAGCGGCCTGCAGCTCCAGTAACAGAGAGACCTAAGATGGCCCCTCCTGACCCTGATGACAGCATGGAGGAGGCTGAGAGAGCAGACAGCCCGGCTACTGAGAGCTCCCAGGGATCGCAGGCTGAAGCTGCTGAACCTATCTCAAAGAGGTTCCTACAACAGGCCCTCCTGTCAGTGATACGGCCGGTGATGCAGGAGCTCACTGAGATAAAGGAGGACATTAAGCACATCGGCCATAGAGTGGAGAGGCTTGAAGATACACAGGGGGCCATCCTGAATTACACCCGTGCGATTGGAGATAACAGCTCTGCTTACCTGTCTTCCCTGGATCACGCATACGCCCTGATTGAAGATCAGGAAAATAGAAGCAGGCGCAAAAACGTGCGCTTCAGAGGCTTGCCAGAAGCGGTGTCACATGAGGAGCTTCCTGCAGCAGCGGCAGCCATTTTCACATCCCTGCTGGGCCCTGAAGGTGCATCTGCAGTCACAATCGAGCGCATCCATCGCTCTCTGCGGCCTAAACCCAGGGAGGGAGAACCCCCTCGTGATGTGGTCTGCGGACTCTTGCGGTACGTAGATACCGCTGCGATTTTTAAAGCGGCCAGGGAGAAGGGAGATCTAAAGCATGATGGAGCCAAGATTCTGCTATTCCAGGATCTCGCACTTTCAACCCTGAATAAAAGAAGAATCCTGCGCCCTGTCACCGAGATTCTGCGCCAGAGAAAGATCCCCTTTAAGTGGCTTTTTCCATTTGGCCTCACATTTTCCAGGGAAGGAAAGAGGTGCACGATCCGGACCCCCAGTGATCTGCCGGCGGCATGGGAGCTGCTCAACACCACGCCACAAGATATCCCATCATGGCTGCCCTCGGCGGACACTGGCGTCCCGCTCCCAGAACTCCCTGATAGTTCCAGATGGTCGAAGGTGCCACCAAGAAAAGGAGCAAAGCAAAGAATCACCTGAACATTCTCCACAGGTCGTATGTGGGCTGTTAGATTGCAAGCTCCTCAGTTAATGTTCAATATGTTATAGGAGCACATTTAAGATGGAGGACGTCATTGCTCCCTATGTGGAGGGTGGAAGCTGCATTCACTTCATGTTGTTATGGGCGACTACCATAGAGGTTATATAAGTAATGCATTCTCTCAGGTTGTCAGTTAGTAGGTGCACACAGTATACTGGGATTCCCTGATATGTATAGCCAGATTCTCTCAGGCGGTTATAGGAGTGGCTATGTTCACATATGTATACTAATGTCAGCACACTTTGTGGGGGTGGGGAACCCTGATTTGTGGCCAGGAGCAGTACTGTCTGACACTATGTCGGCCTGCTCCCACCTTGTCTCCGGTGGTTCCTGTGCTCCCGCACGGAGTTCTCTTATTTCCTTTGACCCCCTTTTGCTTGCAGGATTACATATTTTGCTTTTATTAACAAAATTCTGGCTAAAGGGATCAAAGGACCTTGTCCAGGACAAGGCGTTCCCCTGTTTGTTCCCCCTGTTTCCCCATCCATGCTCACGTATGTTATTATATGCACGCACATGTGTATATCACTACACTGATGGCTGCAGTTAACTGCACTACATTCAATGTACGGGGTTTTAATACCCCCCAAAAGCGCTCACAGGTGATCAGACTTCTAAAGAAGAGACGCACAGATGTCTGTTTTTTCCAAGAGCTGCACCTTAAGCTCGGCCATGTTCCTAAACTCTCCCAGTCCTACTTTAATCAGTGGTTCATCAGCTCTCATGCCAAGGCTTCCAGGGGCGCGGGGATTGCCATATCCAGGAGGGTTCCCTTCTCCCTTATCTCATCCTTGACTGACCCAGAGGGACGCTTTATGTTCGTAAAAGGTAAAATTGGGACCGTGCTGGTAACACTGGCAAGTCTATACAGTCCTAACCGGGGTCAGGGCCTATGGTTGAAGACTACATTGACTAAATTTACTTCCTTTGCAGAGGGCATTTGTTTAATAGGGGGGGATCTTAATGTGGCCCTAAACCCACTAGTAGACGCTTCAGATCATTCCTCACAGTTGACCCAAGCGGCTATTGGCAGGATTAATAAGCATCTAGCAGGGGCCCATTTACTGGACACTTGGCGCCTGACTCATCCCACTGACTTAGATTACACGTTCTTCTCAGCTGCGCACAAGGTCTATTCCAGGCTAGACTATATTTTCATCTCTGACGCTCACGCTGAACTGGTGAGTAACTCCACCATTGATCCTATGACAGTATCAGATCATGCTCCTGTCACGACATCCGTGGTGTTCTCTGAATTACCTCAGCAATCTCGACAATGGAGGTTAAATGAGACTCTGCTGGATGATGTGGAGGGAATGAGAGACATAGAAGCTAAATTACAACACTTCTTTAGGGAGAACACCACGGATGACGTCTCTGTCACGACTGTCTGGGAGACGCATAAAGCGGTCATCAGAGGGGAGCTGATTGCCCTGGGTAGTCGGAAAAAGAAGGAAAGACAAAAAACATTTCATACATTACTAGAGAAGATCTCAGCTTTAGAATCTCTGCACAAAAAATCCAGAACCACAGAGGCCCAACAAGAACTAACACTAACTAGGAAAAAATTAAAAGATCACCTTAACTATCACCAGGCCAAATCCTACCAGTATGCCCAGTTCCGTTTTTATGCTCATGGAGACAAAGGGACGAGGCTTATGGCTTCGCTACTTAAGCAGAAAAAAGATGCTTCCTATATAGCTGGAATTAAAGATAAAGATGGCAGGCTATTACATAAAACTTCAGATATTGCGAAAGAATTCCATAAGTTCTATAGTCAGCTTTATGGGCTCAAATGCCCAGATGACGACACAGAAGCTAATATAGAAGAGGCTGCTGACAAGTTCTTGGGGAACCTCAATCTGCCCAAACTGGAGACCAAAGATAGGGAACAACTCCTTGCCCCAGTCACAATAGAGGAAATATCAAATATTCTGAGCTCCATGCCAATGGGGAAATGCCCTGGACCTGATGGGTTTTCTGTGGGGTATTATAAAAAATTATCATCTGTCCTAACCCCTCGTATGGCCACTTGGTGTAATTCCCTATTAAATGGTTCTGTTCTCCATAGGCAATCCCTGGAAGCGACGGTCACAATTCTCCCAAAAGCAGGTAAAGATCCTAACCAATGCGGCAGTTATAGGCCGATATCGCTTCTCAACGTAGACGTTAAAGTATGGGCAAAGTTGCTGGCTTCCCGCCTTGCTCCCCTTCTGCCGAAACTAATTCACCCGGACCAAGCCGGGTTTGTGCCTGGACGAGAGGGAAATCAAAACTCTTGTAGGGTTCTCTCAGCAATGCAATTAGCTAAGAAAGAGAAGGCCTCACTGGTCCTTTTGGGTGTGGATGCGGAAAAGGCCTTTGACAGAGTGAGCTGGAGCTACATGAGGAAAACCCTACATAAACTTGGCATTCCAGAGCAATTCCAAAATGCCATCATGTCCCTCTACCATGAACCTAGTGCACGTATAAGGGTAAATGGTACATTATCCCAATCGTTCCCGATTACAAACGGGACTCGTCAGGGCTGTCCTCTGTCACCTACACTGTACGTCATGGTAATGGAGACATTACTGCAAGCTATAAGAGAACACCCCGGTATAAAGGGTCTCAAAATTAGGGATAGTTCTGTAGAATTTATAAATGCCGCTTATGCGGATGACCTACTGGTTATGCTCACAAACCCTGTCGAGGCCTTTCCGCATCTTCTATCCCTTTTCGAATTATATGGGAGGATCTCTAACTTTAAAGTTAATTATACAAAGTCAGAGGCGATGAACGTCTCAGCGCCAAGCAAAATGATTTCCTCTTTAAAAGGCACAACCCCGTTTATCTGGCAGGGTTCTCATCTTTCCTACTTAGGAATTAAATTACCAGCAGATTTGGACCAAACTTTCAGTTTGAACTTTAAACCCCTCTTAAATGATATACAGAAGCAGCTTTACTCGCTTAAAATCCCATATGTCTCTTGGATGGGTAGAAAGAACCTTCTGAAGGCCTTCATCATGCCCAGGCTCCTGTATGTGATGCAAATGTTGCCCGTTTTTATCCCTATGTCCTTCTTTTGCCAGGTCAGGAGGTTATTTAGAACGTTCCTTTGGGGTGGGAAATCCGCTAGATTGGCCCATAGCAGGCTGATACAGGGGAGGAGCACGGGGGGGTTTGGGTTACCAGACGCACACCTATACTATCAGGCGATTCATTTAAAAAGATGGATTCAGCTACATGCCACTAAATACCAGACTTGGGGATGCGACTTAGAACTTGCCCAACTTTCATCTGTCCAGAGGGCGGGCCTCTGGGGTCTTACTACTTCTAATCTTAGGTCGCAAGTTCTGCTTAGGGGAACCGCCTCAGTAATTCAACAGTTAAATGGCAAACTTAACCTCCTAAATAACCCCTCTCCATCTATGCCAGCGGATCTTCTTCCTTTCACTATACGACCGAATACCAAACAAATAGCAACGACCTGGCATAAACTACGCAAGTTTACAACAGAGGAATTCCTGGGGGCGACCTCGGGGGACTTATCTGATCAACACCCACTACACAACCTTATAAAAAAGTGTAATTTTCTAGAACTGATTGAACTTAACTCAGTCTCCAGACCACTAATAGAGAGTAATAGACATAAACCTACACAGTCTTGGTTTGAGAAACTTTTAACATTTGAGTCCATCCCACGTAAACTGATCTCTTTGTGTTACTTGGCTTTGGTTACTCCCCGCTCCCCTGGAACACCGCAATACCTGAGGCATTGGGCTGCTGAACTTGAGGTGGAACTGAATGAGACTGACATTATGAGGATACATGCGCACTCCCACGGTTTCTCAAGGTGTACCAGGATACAGGAACACACATACAAAGTCCTCACCCAGTGGTATATGACTCCAAAGCAGATGTTTATCAGGGGTATGAGACAGGACGATAAATGCTGGAGGTGTCTGGAGGATACAGGTACTCTGTCTCACATCTTCTGGTCTTGTCCTAGGATCCGTCCATTCTGGGAAGGTGTCTTATCCACTATTCAGAAGATAACACATGTAGTTGTGGAGGTGCCCCCTACTCTTGTGCTCCTGTGGCTCCCGACTCCCTCTTTCTTCCCTCAAAAAGATGCTTAACCACCCAATTACTCCAGGCGGCAAGGCTGCTCATCCCGCAGCACTGGTTGAGTACAGAACCCCCCACTGTGGAGGCATGGCTGAACAAGGTGGACCATATCTGTCGTATGGAGGAACTGGCGAGTTGGGAGGACAGGAATCACAATAAATATGTGAAGCTTTGGACACCCTGGCTCATGTTTAGGGATGACCCTCCGAATAGTCAGAAGGCACACGGGTCTGCTAGTAGTGGTACATTATGAGCTCACGGGTAGAGGGTATATATGCGCATTAATGGTACGCGTTCTAGACCATGTCTGAGTCACTGACAAAATAATACCTGTGAATATGAATACATTCAATATGCACTTTAGATATCTAATATGCTGCAAACGAACGAGTGTCATGGATGGATTGTTGTTGTTTTTGGTTATTCCTCTTTATCCTTCCCTCCCTCCTATTCCTTGTCCCTATCCCCATATCCTTCCCCTCCCCTTTTTCCTCTATTTCTGCGTCATTATGTTCACCAGTCATACTACAAGACCTTTATATACTGGTAAGATGCATCTGTAACCTTTGCATAATACTTGTATAATGGGATATGATTATTCTGTCTATATGTGAAAAATGGGAAATTAGTATTGTCCTGTTATTTATATACGGAATTCTGTTTAGGTCAATATCTACAGTCCTTCAAGCTGTTATGTATACTCAAAGCAATGTACGATATCAACCACTTTGTATATGTCACTGCATAATGTTGTAGTATGTATTTTCAATATACTTTTCAATAAAAAGAGAATTTTCAAAGAATATAACTACTATAATACTGCCCCTATGTACAAGAATATAACTACTATAATACCGCCTCCTATGTACAAGAATATAACTACTATAATACTGCCCCTATGTACAAGAATATAACTACTATAATACCGCCTCCTATGTACAAGAATATAACTACTATAATACTACTTCTATGTACAAGACTATAACTACTATAATACTGCTCCTATGTACAAGAATATAACTACTATAATACTGCCCCTATGTACAAGAGTATAACTACTATAATACTGCTCCTATGTACAAGAATATAACTACTATAATACTGCCTCCTATATACAAGAATATAACTACTATAATACTGCCTCCTATGTACAAGAATATAACTACTATAATACTGCCTCCTATATACAAGAATATAACTACTATAATACTGCTCCTATGTACAAGAATATAACTACTATAATGCTGCCTCCTATGTACAAGAATATAACTACTATAATACTGCTCCTATGTACAAGAATATAACTACTATAATACTGCTCCTATGTACAATAATATAACTACTATAATACTGCTCCTATGTACAAGAATATAACTACTATAATACTGCTCCTATGTACAAGAATATAACTACTATAATACTGCTCCTATGTACAAGAATATAACTACTATAATACTGCCTCCTATGTACAAGAATATAACTACTATAATACTGCTCCTATGTACAAGAATATAACTACTATAATGCTGCTCCTATGTACAAGAATATAACTGCTATAATACTGCTCCTATGTACAAGAATATAACTACTATAATACTGCCCCTATGTACAAGAGTATAACTACTATAATACTGCTCCTATGTACAAGAATATAACTACTATAATACTGCCTCCTATATACAAGAATATAACTACTATAATACTGCTCCTATGTACAAGAATATAACTACTATAATACTGCCTCCTATGTACAAGAATATAACTACTATAATACTGCTCCTATGTACAAGAATATAACTACTATAATACTGCTCCTATGTACAAGAATATAACTACTATAATACTGCTCCTATGTACAAGAATATAACTACTATAATACTGCTGCTATGTACAAGAATATAACTACTATAATACTGCTCCTATGTACAATAATATAACTACTATAATACTGCCTCCTATATATGAGAATATAACAACTATAATACTGCTCCTATGTACAAGAATATAACTACTATAATACTGCCTCCTATGTACAAGAATATAACTACTATAATACTGCCTCCTATGTACAAGAATATAACTACTATAATACTGCCTCCTATGTACAAGAATATAACTACTATAATACTGCCTCCTATGTACAAGAATATAACTGCTATAATACTGCTCCTATGTACAAGAATATAACTACTATAATACTGCCCCTATGTACAAGAGTATAACTACTATAATACTGCTCCTATGTACAAGAATATAACTACTATAATACTGCCTCCTATATACAAGAATATAACTACTATAATACTGCTCCTATGTACAAGAATATAACTACTATAATACTGCCTCCTATGTACAAGAATACTACTACTATAATACTGCCTCCTATATACAAGAATATAACTACTATAATACTGCTCCTATGTACAAGAATATAACTACTATAATACTGCCTCCTATATACAAGAATATAACTACTATAATACTGCTCCTATGTACAAGAATATAACTACTATAATACTGCCTCCTATGTACAAGAATATAACTGCTATAATACTGCCTCCTATGTACAGGAATATAACTACTATAATACTGCCTCCTATGTACAGGAATATAACTACTATAATACTGCTCCTATGTCCAAGAATATAACTACTATAATACTGCTCCTATGTACAAGAATATAACTACTATAATACTGCTCCTATGTACAAGAATATAACTACTATAATACTGCCTCCTATATACAAGAATATAACTACTATAATACTGCCTCCTATGTACAAGAATATAACTGCTATAATACTGCCTCCTATGTACAGGAATATAACTACTATAATACTGCCTCCTATGTACAGGAATATAACTACTATAATACTGCTCCTATGTACAAGAATATAACTACTATAATACTGCCTCCTATGTACAAGAATATAACTACTATAATACTGATCCTATGTACAAGAATATAACTACTATAATACTGCTCCTATATACAAGAATATAACTACTATAATACTGATCCTATGTACAAGAATATAACTACTATAATACTGCTCCTATGTACAAGAATATAACTACTATAATACTGCCTCCTATGTACAAGAATATAACTACTATAATACTGCCTCCTATGTACAAGAATATAACTACTATAATACTGCCTTCTATGTACAGGAATATGAATATTGCTATACTTATGTGTAGTACAATCCATATTCCATATCTTCTTGTGTTCCCTTTGCTATTATTTGCTGTATGTTGATGATTATTTCTGTTATTGCACAGCAGGAAGTAACAGTTTATATAAGTGGTGATGATTTGGGGCAGGGATGGGTAACATCACAAATACATGAATCTATTACAGCTGTCAGGGGCACTCCGCCCACACCTGTGACTCACACATTAGATTACACACTACAGCGATTCCCTGCAGATGTGGCCCTCGATGTGTGTGGGTTTTAATTAATTCATCGCCCTGTCCCCCGTGCACCCGACCTCTGAGAAAACTAATATACTGTAAAATAAAATGTTTTATTCATGACTTATACTATTGACAGTATAGCGGGGGTGTCTGTGCGCGCGCTGTGCATTCTCTATCACTTTTTCTTTTGTGTTTAGGGATTACCGGGTGAAATAGGATTTCCTGGGAAACCTGGGAAAATTGGGCCCCTGGTAAGTACCGGTATACGGGAAATGCAGGGGAATTGGGGAAAAGTGAAAATAAGCAAAACTGCATTTAGGAAATTCTTCTATATGGAGGATATAGCTTCATCTGCACTGGAGGGTTAAGGTGGCGCCTGCAGGTATTTGGGCACTTTCTAATAATATGGCCACTATCGTGGCTCTAGCTCCAGAACTGATACTCTGGTACCCATGCTCTGACTGAACCACATTACTTGGGTCGGCACACATGTGCACACACTGGAGTAGTATTACTTGCCAAATTCATGTCCAGCCAGATTCTCCTTCTCTGGTAAACCTGACCAATGTTTTGTCGCCCTCTGCTGGAGTTAGATGTTACAGCAGCATTTCCCTGTGCACAGACCACTGTCAGCACTGATTGTCTACCCCGTCATACCCCAGGCACACAACGTTCCCCATGTCAGACTGCAATGTATGCAATGCAAGTGAGCAGTATAGATGTGCCACATGATTAGAATATGACAAAAAAATGAAGTATCAGATGGAATAAATCCAGGTGTACCCTGAAATATTATAGATAGAAGCTGAAGTTCATTAGATGTCTGTTTACTCTGCATTAACTATTTATTTCATAGGGATCAACTGGAAAAGACGGAAAAGATGGAGTGGATGGAAAACCCGGCCCAAAGGTGAAATGTATCTTCTGTACGCATGGGATAGATGTGACTCCTTTATAAATACTGCTCTATGGATAGGATAGATGTGACTCCTCTATACATACTGCTCTATGGGTGGGGTAGATGTGACTCCTCTATACATACTGCTCTATGGGTGGGGTAGATGTGACTCCTCTATACATACTGCTCTATGGGTGGGGTACATGTGACTCCTCTATACATACTGCTCTTTGGGTGGGGTAGATGTGACTCCTCTATACATACTGCTCTATGGGTGGGATAGATGTGACTCCTCTATACATACTGTTCTATGGATGGGATAGATGTGACTCCTCTATACACACTGCCCTATGGATGGGATAGATGTGACTCCTCTATGCATACTGTTCTATGGATGGGATAGATGTGACTCCTCTATACATACTGCTCTATGGATGGGATAGATGGGACTCCTCTATACATACTGCCCTATGGATGGGATAGATGTGACTCCTCTATACATACTGTTCTATGGATGGGATAGATGTGACTCCTTTATACATACTGCCCTATAGATGTGATAGATGTGACTCCTCTATACATACTGCTCTATGGGTGGGGTAGATGTGACTCCTCTATACACACTGCTCTATGGGTGGGATAGATGTGACTCCTCTATACATACTGCTCTATGGGTGGGGTAGATGTGACTCCTCTATACATACTGCTCTTTGGGTGGGGTAGATGTGACTCCTCTATACATACTGCTCTATGGGTGGGATAGATGTGACTCCTCTATACATACTGTTCTATTGATGGGATAGATGTGACTCCTCTATACACACTGCCCTATGGATGGGATAGATGTGACTCCTCTATGCATACTGTTCTATGGATGGGATAGATGTGACTCCTCTATACATACTGCTCTATGGATGGGATAGATGGGACTCCTCTATACATACTGCCCTATGGATGGGATAGATGTGACTCCTCTATACATACTGCCCTATGGATGGGATAGATGTGACTCCTTTATACATACTGCTCTATGGGTGGGGTAGATGTGACTCTTCTATACATACTGCCCTATGGATGGAATAGATATGACTCCTCTATACATACTGCTCTATGGATGGGATAGATGTGACTCCTCTATACATACTGCTCTATGGATGGGATAGATGTGACTCCTCTATACATACTGCTCTATGGGTGGGATAGATGTGACTCCTCTATACATACTGCCCTATGGATGGGATAGATGTGACTCCTCTATACATACTGCCCTATAGATGTGATAGATGTGACTCCTCTATACATACTGCTCTATGGATGGGATAGATGTGACTCCTCTATACATACTGCTCTATGGATGGGATAGATGTGACTCCTCTATACATACTGCTCTATGGTTGGGGTAGATGTGACTCCTCTATACACACTGCCCTATGGATGGGATAGATGTGACTCCTCTATACATACTGCTCTATGGATAGGATAGCTATGACTCCTCTATACATACTGCTCTATGGATGGGATAGATGTGACTCCTCTATACATACTGCCCTATGGATGGGATAGATGTGACTCCTCTATACATACTGTTCTATGGATGGGATAGATGTGACTCCTCTATACATACTGCTCTATGGGTGGGGTAGATGTGACTCTTCTATACATACTGCCCTATGGATGGAATAGATATGACTCCTCTATACATACTGCTCTATGGATGGGATAGATGTGACTCCTCTATACATACTGCTCTATGGATGGGATAGATGTGACTCCTCTATACTTACTGCTCTATGGGTGGGATAGATGTGACTCCTCTATACATACTGCTCTATGGGTGGGGTAGATGTGACTCCTCTATACACACTGCCCTATGGATGGGATCATGTGACTCCTCTTTACATACTGCTCTATGGATAGGATAGATATGACTCCTCTATACATACTGCTCTATGGATGGGATAGATGTGACTCCTCTATACATACTGCCCTATGGATGGGATAGATGTGACTTCTCTATACATACTGTTCTATGGATGGGATAGATGTGACTCCTTTATACATACTGCTCTATGGGTGGGGTAGATGTGACTCTTCTATACATACTGCCCTATGGATGGAATAGATGTGACTCCTCTATACATACTGCTCTATGGATGGGATAGATGTGACTCCTCTATACATACTGCTCTATGGGTGGGATAGATGTGACTCCTCTATACATACTGCTCTATGGATGGGATAGATGTGACTCCTCTATACATACTACTCTATAGATGGGTGTCACGGATGGTGTTTGCAGAAAACAAGAAGTAACAAATAACGATCCGACTGACTTGATCCCAAACTAAGGAACATATGGGTGAGCCCTATAATAGCCCTAGAGCTCTCCCTGACTGCTCAGCCCATGCAAAGATCTTTATGATAGAAAATTGCATACCCTCGTGCCTAGACTGAGTGACACCTGAATACCCTACAATAGTGAGGGGACACGACCACCGACTCCCTGCACTTAATACGGAGGGAGTCAGGGTCACCTAGAATCAAGCCAACAGGAAAACACAAATAAAGGAATAGACTTATCTGAGGAACCAGCAGTTGCAGCATCTAGCAGTGAGCACAATCCAGGAAGTAGTATAAACCGCAAAGTGAGGCAGTATGGGAGGGGATATAAAGGGAGGCAATCACTGCTAATTGATGACAGCTGGGAGAGGGAGAAGAGATGACAAAGCAAAACCAAAACAAAAGAACATCATGCAAGAGGTACTGAAGAACGTCTGTCAGAGCTTCTCAGAGATCTGGCGGTGACAGTACCCCTCCCTCTACGAGTGGACTCTGGACACTTAGAGCCCACCTTCTCAGGATGGGACCTATGGAACGCTCTGATAAGACGAGTGGCCTTAATGTCCGCCACTGGGACCCACATCCTCTCCTCAGGACCATAACCCTCCCAATGAACGAGGTACTGGAGAGAACCGTGGATAATACAAGAATCCACAATCCTAGAGACCTGAAATTCAAGATTACCATCAACCACAATCGGAGGAGGAGGCAAAGAGGAGGGTACAGTGGGTTGGACATAAGGTTTTAATAGGGACTTGTGAAAAACATTATGGATCTTCCAAGTCTGAGGAAGATCAAGACGGAAAGCAACAGGATTGAGGACGGACAAGATCTTGTAAGGCCCAATAAGCTTAGGACCCAACTTCCAGGAGGGAACCTTCAATTTGATATTCTTAGTAGACAACCACACCAGATCACCCACATTCAGGTACGGACCAGGCACGCGTCTCTTATCCGCCACACGCTTATATCTCTCACTCATGCTCTTTAGATTATCCTGAATCTTTTGCCAAATAGATGACAAAGACGAGGAAAATCTCTCCTCATCAGGTAAACCAGAAGACACCTCTCCAGAGAATGTCCCAAACTGCGGATGAAATCACAGAATTTGAAGCTATCCAGCTTAAAATTTAACTTTTACTAGATAATATTTTAAAAGAGGATTAATTCCAAGTATTTCATGATATTATATTATAACAAAAGCCAGACTGAAGGTAAATCAAGACCCACCGTTAGCATCTAGGCAGGAGGTCATTTTGTCGATAAAAGGTAAGAGATATGGCACTTACAGTTAGATGATTCCCTTATATAGGTAGATATATTTCAGGTGAGGTCAGGAGGAATTATTATCCCTATAGATGCCCTACGGTGTCTACCCCTGCCTACAGGCAGAGCACCCGCCCTGAAAGGGGCGACCCCACCTCTCGGTGGCTAAACCCTTTTCTTACCCTCACGTGACCCTAAGATGCTTCCTCACAGTTGACTACTTGATTTCCCGTTGGTTGTTTGAGGACAGAGATAATTGTCCAGGTGGTATAAAGAGAGACTGTCCCGACGCGTTTCCCCAAGTAAAAATCCTTGGTTCATCAGGGGACTTTGCTGTTTAAATTCCCATAGCCGAAAGATGGTGGCTATATGCTGGTGATGATAAAGGCATATCATCAGCCTTTATCATCGCCAGCATATAGCCACCATCTTTAAACAGCAAGGTCCCCTGATGAACCAAGGATTTTTACTTGGGGAAACGCGTCGGGCCAGTCTCTCTTTATACCACCTGGACAATTATGTCTGTCCTCAAACAACCAACGGGAAATCAAGTAGCCAACTGTGAGGAAGCATCTTAGGGTCACGTGAGGGTAAGAAAAGGGTTTAGCCACCGAGAGGTGGGGTCGCCCCTTTCGGGGCGGGTGCTCTGCCTGTAGGCAGGGGTAGACACCGTAGGGCATCTATAGGGATAATAATTCCTCCTGACCTCACCTGAAATATATCTACCTATATAAGGGAAAAAGGGCAACAGGAGCCGCACTGCGAAAAACGATGTCAGCGGAGTGCAAGCGGCTATGAAGGCGGTCCCCCTCCAAAGCATATAACAAAAAGAAATTCCGCAGCACTTCCAAGGCGTAAAATGAAAAAAATAGTTCTTTATTTACCAGACAGCTGTCTGGTAAATAAAGAACTATTTTTTTCATTTTACGCCTTGGAAGTGCTGCGGAATTTCTTTTTGTTACCTATATAAGGGAATCATCTAACTGTAAGTGCCATATCTCTTACCTTTTATCGACAAAGTGACCTACTGCCTAGATGCTAACGGTGGGTCTTGATTTACCTTCAGTCTGGCTTTTGTTATAATATAATATCATGAAATACTTGGAATTAATCCTCTTTTTAAATATTATCTAGTAAAAGTTAAATTTTAAGCTGGATAGCTTCAAATTCTGTGATATTATTGGTGATAGCTTTCCACACTATTATACGACACTCTGTGATTGTGGGACAAACTGCGGATGAAACCCATATGCACCAAAATTTTTTGACTTATCAGAGGACTCCTGACGACGGTTATTTAAAGCAAACTCAGAAAGGGACAAAAAAGAACACCAATCCTCCTGATTCTCTGTCACAAAACAGCGCAGATATGTCTCCAGATTCTGATTGACGCGTTTGGTCTGGCCATTCGACTGCGGGTGAAAAGCAGAAGAGAATGACAACCGAACCGCCAAGTGAGAACAGAAAGCCTTCCAGAATCTAGAAACAAACTACATGCCCCTATCACAGACTATGTCTGAAGGAATGCCATGCAATTTGACAATGTGATCAACAAATGCTTGTGCCAGCGTTTTAGCATTGGGTAACCCAGGAAAAGGAATGAAATGCGCCATTTTGCTAAAACGGTCCACCACCACCAGAATCACAGTCTGCCCCGAGGAACGAGGCAGGTCCGTAATGAAGTCCATGGGCAAATGTGTCCAATGATGGGAAGGAATGGGTAACGGGAGGAGAGGACCCGATGGCCGTAAATGAGGGACCTTGGCACGAGCGCAGGTCTCGCAGGCTGCCACAAAACCCTCAACCGACTTACGAAGAGCCGGCCACCAGAATCTCCGAGCAATGAGATCCACTGTGGCTCTACCCCCCGGGTGCCCAGCAAGGACAGTATCGTGGTGCTCCTTAAAAACCTTGTGTCGTAAAGCGAGAGGCACAAACAACCCCCCAGGAGGACAAAGATCAGGAGCCTCTGCCTGGGCTGCCTGAACCTCTGCCTCCAATTCAGGATAAAGAGCAGAGACGACCACCCCTTCAGACAAAATGGGACCCGGGTCTTCAAAGTTCCCCCCTCCCGGAAAACAACGTGACAGGGCATCAGTCTTCACATTCTTAACCCCAGGGCGGAACGTGACAACAAAATTAAACCTTGAAAAGAACAAAGACCATCTGGCCTGTCTCAGGTTCAGACGCTTGGCTGACTCCAAGTAGGCCAGATTCTTATGGTCGGTAAACACGGTAATAGGGTGTCTGGCTCCCTCTAGCCAATGGCGCCATTCCTCAAAAGCTAACTTGATGGCCAACAACTCCCTATCTCCCACATCGTAATTTCTCTCTGCGGAGAGAAAGAGGCACACGGTCGCCATTTGGCAGGGGAGGGACCCTGAGACAAGACCGCACCCACACCCACCTCAGAAGCGTCCACCTCAACAATGAAGGGCAGAGAGATATCAGGTTGTACCAAGATGGGAGCGGAAGCAAAACTCTCTTTGATACTAGAAAAGGCCTTACGCGCATCTACTGACCAGGAGGAAAAATCTACCCCCTTTTTAGTCATATCAGTGAGTGGCTTAACAACAGAGGAATAATTCAAAATTAACTTCCTGTAATAATTGGCAAAACCCAAAAAGCGCATCAGCGCCTTCTGATTCTCAGGAAGCTCCCAATCAAGCACAGCGCGGACCTTCTCGGGGTCCATGCGAAAACCAGAAGTGGAGAGAAGAAAACCCAGAAATTGAATTTCTGGAACCGCAAACACACATTTTTCCAGTTTAGCGTACAATTTATTCTCCCGCAGAATGAGCAAGACCTGACGTAGGTGGTCCCTATGAGTTTTGAAATCAGGAGAAAAAATAAAAATGTCATCTAGATACACTAGTACAAATTTCCCCATTAAATGATAAAAAATGCTGTTCACAAAATGTTGGAAGACGGCTGGAGCATTCATCAAACCAAAAGGCATAACCAAATTCTCGAAATGGCCCTCAGGGGTATTGGAGGCTGTCTTCTATTCGTCCCCTTCCCTGACCCTGACCAGGTTGTATGCCCCTCTTAAATCCAATTTAGAAAAAACTTTAGCCCCAACAATCTGGTTAAACAGGCCCGGGATCAGAGGAAGCGGATAAGGGTCACGAATTGTGATACTGTTCAGCTCCCTGAAATCCAGACATGGTATTAAAGAACCATCTTTTTTCTTAACAAAAAAAAACCTAGCGGCAACAGTTGACTTCGAGGGTCAGATGTGTACCTTTCTCAGGCTCTCAGAGATATAAGTACGCATAGCGACCCTTTCAGGTTGGGAGAGATTGTATAAACGGGATTTAGGAAGCTTGCCGTCTGGGATGAGATTAATAGGGCAATCGTACTTCAATTTCCGCATCAACCTTGCCAATAGTAACAGATGGAACGTTTTTAGAGGACTTTTTTCTTTTTGTTTCTATATTACTCTCAAAAAACTCCCTCAATCTCCTAGAGGGGCAAACATTTGCCAAATGATTTATACCTCCACAACAAAAACAAACCCTCCTCTGAGAGCTGAATCCTCTGTTGTTAGAGGCAAGCAAACCCAGCTGCATGGGCTCCTGCTCAGAGGGGATTGAGAGAGACTGAGGTCCCTGCACACTGAATGAGACCGCCCCACTGTCCTTGGACTGAATATGACAGGAAGGAGTGATCTCTCCTCTATCTCTAATACGCCTGTCAATACGAACAGCCCGAGACATGGCAGACTCCAAGGAGGTAGGTCTCTCATGAAAGGCAAATGCATCTTTCAATCCCTCCGAAAGACCATGGCAAAATTGACTTCGGAGTGCAGCATCATTCCAACCAGAATCAGCTGCCCATCTCCGAAATTCTGAACAGTATATCTCTGCAGACTGTTTACCCTGGCATAAAAGACGCAGTTTAGATTCAGCCAGAGCAATACGATCCGGATCATCATTTATCTGACCCAGGGCTCCAAAAAATTCATCCACCGATCGGAGGGGCCGTGCCCCCACCGGTAGCGAAAAAAGGCCCAAGACTGAGCGTTATCCCTGAGCAGCGAGATGATGATCCCCACCCTCTGCTCCTCATCACCAGAGGAATGGGGAAGTAGGCGAAAATGGAGTTTGCAAGCCTCTCTAAAACAAACAAAATTCTCACTACCCCCGGAGAACGTATCCGGAAGCGAGATCTTAGGCTCAGAACAAACTCCATGAACGCAAGCAGAACCGGTCACCTGAAACTGAGAGACAGTTTTACGGAGATCTGCTACCTCCAGTGAAAGACCCTGCACGCGGTCAATCAAGGCTGAAACCGGATCCATGCTTAAGACGGTTTTGGTGGTTTATAATGTCACGGATGGTGTTTGCAGAAAACAAGAAGTAACAAATAACGATCCGACTGACTTGATCCCAAACTAAGGAACATATGGGTGAGCCCTAAAATAGCCCTAGAGCTCTCCCTGACTGCTCAGCCCATGCAAAGATCTTTATGATAGAAAATTGCATGCCCTCGTGCCTAGATTGAGTGACACCTGAATACCCTACAATAGTGAGGGGACACGACCACCGGCTCCCTGCACTTAATACAGAGGGAGTCAGGGTCACCTAGAATCAAGCCAACAGGAAACACAAATAAAGGAATAGACTTATCTGAGGAACCAGCAGTTGCAGCATCTAGCAGTGAGCACAATCCAGGAAGTAGTATAAACCGCAAAGTGAGGCAGTATGGGAGGGGATATAAAGGGAGGCAATCACTGCTAATAGATGACAGCTGGGAGAGGGAGAAGAGATGACAAAGCAAAACCAAAACAAAAGAACATCATGCAAGAGGTACTGAAGAACATCTGTCAGAGCTTCTCAGAGATCTGGCGGTGACAATGGGATAGATGTGACTCCTCTATACATACTGCTCTATGGGTGGGGTAGATGTGACTCCTCTATACATACTGCTCTATGGGTGGGGTAGATGTGACTCCTCTATACATACTGCTCTATGGGTGGGGTAGATGTGAATCCTCTATACATACTGCTATATTGGTGAGGTAGATGTGACTCCTCTATACATACTGCTCTATAGATGAGGTAGATGTGACTCCTCTATACATACTGCCCTATAGATGTGATAGATGTGACTCCTCTATACATACTGAACTATGGATGAGATAGATGTGACTCCTCTATACATACTGCTCTATGGGTGGGATAGATGTGACTCCTCTATACATACTGCTCTATGGATGGGATAGATGTGATTCCTCTATACATACTGCACTATGGATGAGCTTGACGTCATTTATTTATGGCCATCTTGTAATCTTATATTCAGCTCTTCTTTTGCACTGACATTATAGGGGGAACAGGGAGAACGTGGCTTAGATGGATCCCCCGGAGTAACTGGGCCACGGGTAAGTACCTATCACATTTACTGGTTGTTTTTCACATTGATGTTATGGTCTCCAACCTCAGGGCCAATTTATTGCCCTATCTTTATATTTTATGCCCCAGTATAAATAGCATAACCGTAAATTATATTCTTATAGTGACCAAATAATTTATTTATACTCAGTGGCGTGCCTACGGTGTTTGGCACCCGGGGAGAGTCCTTTCTCTCTCGTAGGCAATACTCCCTTCCATCCGGCAATACTTTCAAAAAATTGTATCCCCTCACAGTAGAATTGCCCTCATTGTACAACCTTCACAGTAGTTTTGTGCAGATGTGTGCCCTCTTACAGTAGTTATGCCCACATTGTGCCCTCCTCACAGTAGTTATGCCCTCTCTGTGCCCCTTTTACAGTTGTAATGCCCTCTTTGTTCCCCCTTCACAGTAATAATCCCCATTGTGACCCCATTCATAGTAATAATCCCCATTGTACCCCCTTTATAGTAATCATGCCCATTGTGCCCCCTTCACAGTAATATTGCCCATTGTGCCCCCTTAATAGTAGTAATGCCCACTGTGCTAGTAATGCCCTCTGTGCCCTCTCCATAGTAGAAATCCTCATTGTGCCTCCTTCACAGTAACAATGCCCACTGTGCCCTTTCAGTACCTGAGTGGGACTAATGGTGACAATAGTCTCACCGATATTTCAAGATTCAAAGCTGCCAGTGGCCCACAGTGTGAAGTGTGGGGAAATATCCTTTTAAAATATAGCTTTTATAAGATATGCGATAAAATATACACCATAGGATGCATCAACAATACAAAACATATATAAGGGGTTTCTGTGATAGATGCCCCACTGCTGGTAAAGCTAAGGTAAGCAATAAAACTGCTGCGCCTGAGTGGACGCACGCAGTCTTACCTAAAGCAAAGGTAAGTATTAAACCGGCCGCGCCCTGTGGACGCAATCAGTCTCACCTGACCAACAACAATACAAGACATAAAATAAAGGGGTTCCAGGATAGATACCCCACAGCTGATTGATACAATGGTAAGTATAGAACACTGCTGCGCCTGTGTGGACGCGAGCAGTCTTACCTGACCAACCAGGTGACCAGGATCGGCATGACGGGGAATGATGCTGTGATGAAACTGGGTGTAGAACAGAGATGCAGTAACGGGAGTGTGAATACTGTGCCCTAATTCGCCCTATACACTTGGTAGGAAGGGGGCTGCTCCCATACTGCCTGTCTACACAGAGCACCCGTCCTGAAAAGGACGACCCCGTCAGGATACCTGTCCCTAGTTATGGACCTGATCACTAGTCTAACAACAATAATTATAACTACAGACCTCCCGACGTGGCACGTTTCTGTCGTGTCGACTCCTCAGGGGGATTCAGTACATGTAGAAAAAAGAAACAGTGTGTACCACCTTAGACTGCAGATAGCAGGTAAGCATATCCTGCAGTAAAGTGGTTACACTACAAAGGTAAGCTCAAGCACTCAATATAGGAGCCTGAGGGCAGACATCCAAGGTGCAGGATTGTCATGCTGCAGAGGGATAGATGCTCCTCCGCTTGTTGGTGTGTGAGGATATAGTGATCCTCGCCAAAGGTAATATCCCTATGGTTTAGGGGGTTCCTCAACCAATACCAGCCACACTGACACATACCTTGTTGGAGTTTAAATAGAGCCCAAACGCGCCTCTTCTTGGGAGACCGCCCTGTCAGCATCTGCGTCGGCGTCTGACGTCACGCGCATGCGCCGCGACGCACCAGACGCCGCCGCCCATACCACATGATTATGGCGACCAATCTAATCCAGGGGCGGAGGGTGTGAGCGGTTACCTAGGAGACTGAGTCAACAGGAAGTAACCACACAGCAAGACTCGTGATAGAGGCGTCTGTGATAACGCTATGACACAGAATCATAGCAAGATTAGACTGACATTTTTTGCAGGAAATACAAGAACACGGACAGGTTACAGAGAATTATAAACATGAGGCAAAGTGGGTTTGAATTAATAATGACATAGATGTTACAGATGTGTTCATCCCATCACTTAGAACGGGCTGTCACCGTTAACCTGGGATATATCCTTTTTAAAGGGGCCATCACCGCATTCTATATGAAGCACCCATAATCAAGCCTTTCATTAAGGCCACGAGGTGCAGATGTTTTGAGATGGAATATCCATCTGGATTCTTGTTGAAGCAACCGCCTATCCCAGTCACCCCCTCTCAAGGGGGGTTTGACAAGATCGATACCCAGGAACTTCAAGGAGGCTTTACCATTATGCACAGTATGTACATGTTTTGAAATTGGGGTATCTCGTTTGTGTGAGATATCCCCTATATGCTCCCCTATCCGTCTCCTGAATTCCCGTATCGTCTTGCCTACATATTCAATCCCACATTCACATTGGATCCGATAAATGACCCCTCTAGATTTACAATTAATGAAATGTGGGATTGAATATGTTTTGCCTGTAACATTGCTCACAAAAGATTTGGTAACTTGTATGCGCTTGCACGCTATACAATCACCACATCTATAACAACCCTGGATCCTACATCGCAACCATGTGGTCTTAGTGCGATCAGGTGCATAGTGACTATGCACGAGTTTGTCACGGATATTTGGTCCCCTACGGTAGGTGATTTGTGGTTGATCACTCAAGACATCTTTCAAGTCAGGGTCCATTTTGAGGACTTCCCAGTGACGTTTAATAATCTGTCTGACTTGTTGGGACCCCCTATCAAAATTGGTGATTATTCTCATGATCTTGGTTTGCGAGGTGGATGGTGGGTTAGGGGTGAGCAACGAGCTTCTTGGACGAGACAGGGCTGACTGGAACGCTGCTCTCAACACATAGTCGGGGTAGCCCCTGGACAAAAATCTCAACCTTAAATCAGCTGCCTGGTAAATAAAATCATGTTTGTCTGAGCAGTTGCGTCGTAGTCGCAAGTATTGGCCCCTAGGAATTCCTCTCCTGAGTGGGAGGGGATGGTTACTCTCCCATCTCAGGAGGGAATTCGTGGAGCTCTCCTTCCTAAAAATTGACGTGTCAAGTTCCCCCCTTGCATTCTTGGAGATTTTAATGTCCAGAAATGGCAGTGATGTAGGGTGTGACTCACACGTAAAACGCATACCTATGTTATTCTGGTTGATATGTTGGACAAAGGTTTCAAAAGTCCCTTGTTCACCATTCCACAGTATAAAGATGTCATCAATGTATCGCGCCCACAAGCCAATTTCATAGGTATCCAACGCCTCCTCTTCCCTAAAAACGATAGTTTCCTCCCACCAGCCTACTGAGGGTTATAGGCGGGAACTGAAAAATATTTTGGATGAGGCGAAAACCTCCAATGTCATCACTGCCGAGGAATTTGCTTTTCTATTTCCTTTGCATCCCCGCAAATCTACATTCTATAGTCTCCCCAAAGTGCATAAGGGGGTCAGTCCTCTGAAGGGGAGACCCATAGTGTCGGGGGTGGACAATCTCAACCAGAATCTGGGTATTTATATCGATCAGGTATTGGCACCCTTTGTTACAGCTCTCCCCTCCCATGTCAGGGACACTACTGACCTCCTTAAACGTCTGGAGGGTCTGACATTGGAGGAGACATGCCTTCTTTCCAGCATTGATGTGGAGGCCCTCTATTCATCTATACCGCACAATTTGGGCCTCACCGCAGTAGAACACTTTCTACGATCACGGGGATGTCAGTATCGCGCCCACAGCCAATTTGTCCTGCGTCTTCTTGAGTTTACCCTAACACGTAATTTTTTCACCTTTTACAGGAGGACCTACCACCAGCTCAGGGGTACTGCGATGGGGAGTCCGTGTGCCCCGTCGTATGCAAATTTATTCCTGGGCTGGTGGGAGGAAACTATCGTTTTTAGGGAAGAGGAGGCGTTGGATACCTATGAAATTGGCTTGTGGGCGCGATACATTGATGACATCTTTATACTGTGGAATGGTGAACAAGGGACTTTTGAAACCTTTGTCCAACATATCAACCAGAATAACATAGGTATGCGTTTTACGTGTGAGTCACACCCTACATCACTGCCATTTCTGGACATTAAAATCTCCAAGAATGCAAGGGGGGAACTTGACACGTCAATTTTTAGGAAGGAGAGCTCCACGAATTCCCTCCTGAGATGGGAGAGTAACCATCCCCTCCCACTCAGGAGAGGAATTCCTAGGGGCCAATACTTGCGACTACGACGCAACTGCTCAGACAAACATGATTTTATTTACCAGGCAGCTGATTTAAGGTTGAGATTTTTGTCCAGGGGCTACCCCGACTATGTGTTGAGAGCAGCGTTCCAGTCAGCCCTGTCTCGTCCAAGAAGCTCGTTGCTCACCCCTAACCCACCATCCACCTCGCAAACCAAGATCATGAGAATAATCACCAATTTTGATAGGGGGTCCCAACAAGTCAGACAGATTATTAAACGTCACTGGGAAGTCCTCAAAATGGACCCTGACTTGAAAGATGTCTTGAGTGATCAACCACAAATCACCTACCGTAGGGGACCAAATATCCGTGACAAACTCGTGCATAGTCACTATGCACCTGATCGCACTAAGACCACATGGTTGCGATGTAGGATCCAGGGTTGTTATAGATGTGGTGATTGTATAGCGTGCAAGCGCATACAAGTTACCAAATCTTTTGTGAGCAATGTTACAGGCAAAACATATTCAATCCCACATTTCATTAATTGTAAATCTAGAGGGGTCATTTATCGGATCCAATGTGAATGTGGGATTGAATATGTAGGCAAGACGATACGGGAATTCAGGAGACGGATAGGGGAGCATATAGGGGATATCTCACACAAACGAGATACCCCAATTTCAAAACATGTACATACTGTGCATAATGGTAAAGCCTCCTTGAAGTTCCTGGGTATCGATCTTGTCAAACCCCCCTTGAGAGGGGGTGACTGGGATAGGCGGTTGCTTCAACAAGAATCCAGATGGATATTCCATCTCAAAACATCTGCACCTCGTGGCCTTAATGAAAGGCTTGATTATGGGTGCTTCATATAGAATGCGGTGATGGCCCCTTTAAAAAGGATATATCCCAGGTTAACGGTGACAGCCCGTTCTAAGTGATGGGATGAACACATCTGTAACATCTATGTCATTATTAATTCAAACCCACTTTGCCTCATGTTTATAATTCTCTGTAACCTGTCCGTGTTCTTGTATTTCCTGCAAAAAATGTCAGTCTAATCTTGCTATGATTCTGTGTCATAGCGTTATCACAGACGCCTCTATCACGAGTCGTGCTGTGTGGTTACTTCCTGTTGACTCAGTCTCCTAGGTAACCGCTCACACCCTCCGCCCCTGGATTGGATTGGTCGCCATAATCATGTGGTATGGGCGGCGGCGTCTGGTGCGTCGCGGCGCAATGCGCGTGACGTCAGACGCCGACGCAGATGCTGACAGGGCGGTCTCCCAAGAAGAGGCGCGTTTGGGCTCTATTTAAACTCCAACAAGGTATGTGTCAGTGTGGCTGGTATTGGTTGAGGAACCCCCTAAACCATAGGGATATTACCTTTGGCGAGGATCACTATATCCTCACACACCAACAAGCGGAGGAGCATCTATCCCTCTGCAGCATGACAATCCTGCACCTTGGATGTCTGCCCTCAGGCTCCTATATTGAGTGCTTGAGCTTACCTTTGTAGTGTAACCACGTTACTGCAGGATATACTTACCTGCTATCTGCAGTCTAAGGTGGTACACACTGTTTCTTTTTTCTACATGTACTGAATCCCCCTGAGGAGTCGACACGACAGAAACGTGCCACGTCGGGAGGTCTGTAGTTATAATTATTGTTGTTAGACTAGTGATCAGGTCCATAACTAGGGACAGGTATCCTGACGGGGTCGTCCTTTTCAGGACGGGTGCTCTGTGTAGACAGGCAGTATGGGAGCAGCCCCCTTCCTACCAAGTGTATAGGGCGAATTAGGGCACAGTATTCACACTCCCGTTACTGCATCTCTGTTCTACACCCAGTTTCATCACAGCATCATTCCCCGTCATGCCGATCCTGGTCACCTGGTTGGTCAGGTAAGACTGCTCGCGTCCACACAGGCGCAGCAGTGTTCTATACTTACCATTGTATCAATCAGCTGTGGGGTATCTATCCTGGAACCCCTTTATTTTATGTCTTGTATTGTTGTTGGTCAGGTGAGACTGATTGCGTCCACAGGGCGCGGCCGGTTTAATACTTACCTTTGCTTTAGGTAAGACTGCGTGCGTCCACTCAGGCGCAGCAGTTTTATTGCTTACCTTAGCTTTACCAGCAGTGGGGCATCTATCACAGAAACCCCTTATATATGTTTTGTATTGTTGATGCATCCTATGGTGTATATTTTATCGCATATCTTATAAAAGCTATATTTTAAAAGGATATTTCCCCACACTTCACACTGTGGGCCACTGGCGGCAACCACTGTGCCCTTTCACAGTAATAATGCCCTCTGTGAAATCTTTGTTGTAGTAATGCCCTCTGGCTCTGTGCCCCCTCCATAGTAATAAAGTCCTCTGTGCCTCCTCCATAGTAATAAAGTCCTCTGTGCCCCATCCATAGTAATAAAGTCCTCTGTGCCCCATCCATAGTAATAAAGACCTCTGTGCCCCATCCATAGTAATAAAGTCCTCTGTGCCACTTCCATAGTAATAAAGACCTCTGTGCCCCCTCCATAGTAATAAAGTCCTCTGTGCCACCTCCATAGTAATAAAGACCTCTGTGCCCCCTCCATAGTAATAAAGTCCTCTGTGCCACTTCCATAGTAATAAAGTCCTCTGTGCCACCTCCATAGTAATAAAGTCCTCTGTGCCCCATCCATAGTAATAAAGTCCTCTGTGCCACCTCCATAGTAATAAAGTCCTCTGTGCCACCTCCATAGTAATAAAGTCCTCTGTGCCCCCTCCATAGTAATAAAGTCCTCTGTGCCACCTCCATAGTAATAAAGACCTCTGTGCCCCCTCCATAGTAATAAAGTCCTCTGTGCCACCTCCATAGTAATAAAGTCCTCTGTGCCACCTCCATAGTAATAAAGACCTCTGTGCCCCCTCCATAGTAATAAAGTCCTCTGTGCCACCTACATAGTAACAAAGTCCTCTGTGCCCCCTTCATAGTAATAAAGCCCTCTCTGCCCCCTCTGTATTAAAAAAATAAAAAATAAAAAAATAAAACACAGTAACTACTCACCTTGTCCCATTCCAGAAGCTCACATACCTCTCTATCCCGCCGGCACAGATCTCTCTGCAGTACTGTGTGGGCTAAGCATATGCAGATTGCCAGGCTGCAGGCTCCGCCCATACAGGCCGGCAGCGCGATCTGTGCCTGCAGGATGAATGGTGGAGCGGGGAGAAGTCTTCCTGCTTCACCATTCAGAGCGCCGCCGGCCTGAAGGAGGAGAGTAGCGCGGGGAGCTGAGCAGTGAGTGACAGGACCGCAGCTCTCAGCGCTCCAGCAATGAGCGCTTCAATCTGTATTGATGGAAGCGCTCATTGCATCTGGCAACCCCCTGAGAGCCACCCCCCCCCCCCCCTTGGCTCGCCACTACCTCTACTTTAGCCAAATATTACCCCTCTATAATGTGTGCTTTGTCTAAAGAATACCACCATACCCTGATCATTATTACCACTTAATCTTCAACCTCTTTCTCTTTTAGTATCTTCCCCTCCTCTTTCAAACAATCTATTATTACTCCATTATTAAAAAGTTAATCTCTCGATCCATCCTGCACAACTAACTACACACCAGTCTCCAATCTTCCCTTCATCTCTAAGCTCCTGAAGCATCTGGTCTCCTCTCGCCTCAACCGCTATCTCTCTGATCACTTTCTCCTTGATCCACTACAATCTGTTTTTCGCACCCTACATTCAACAGAAACTGCCCTCCTGATAACAAAATTCAACGGTGACTACTCTCTGCTCATTCTCCTTGACCTCTTTGCAGCTTTTGACAGTGTAGAGTCCACTATCTCCTACTCACCATGCTCCAATCCATCGGCCCAAAGGACACTGCCCTCTCCTGGTTCTCATCCTATCTCTCTGGCCGCTCTTTCAGTGTATCATTTTCTGGCTCCACTTCTCCACCTCTCCCTCTCGCTGTTGGAGTTCCTCAGGGTACAGTCCTAGGCCCTCTCCTCTTCTCTCTGTACACAGACCCAATTAGACAAACCGTCAGCGAATTTGGTTTCCAGTACCATCTTTATGCTGATGACACACAACTATACACTTCATCCCCCGACATCACCCCTGCTGTACCACAGGACACCAGTGATTGTCTGTCCGCTGTCTCTAACATCATGTCCTCTCTATATCTGAAACTGACTCTTTCAAAAACTGAACTTCTTGTGTCCTCTTCAAACATAGAAGAGGATTCTTTACGGTAAGAGCAGTGAGACTATGGAGCTCTCTGCCTGAGGAGGTGGTGGTGAATACAATAAAGGAATTCAGGAGGGACCTGGATGTATTTCTGGATGTAATAATATTACAGGCTATGGCTACTAGAGAGGGTGTCGTTGATCCAGGGAGTTATTCTGAATGCCTGATTGGAGTCGGGAAGGAATTTTTTTCCCCTTAAGTGGGGAAAATTAGCTTCTACCTCACAGTTTTTTTTTGTCTTCCTCTGGATCAACTTGCAGGATGACAGGCCGAACTGGATGGACAAATGTCTTTTTTTCGGCCTTATAAACTACTATGTTACTAACCTGGCCAAGCCTGGTATCTCCCTCTTAGTGCGACACCATCATCACTCCTAGGCAGCGCCCGCTGTGTCGGGGTGACGTTTGACACTGATCTTTCTTTCACCCCTATATTCAATCTCTTGCCCGCTCATGTCGCCTGCACCTCAAAAACATCTCTAGAATCCGCCCCTTTCTCACTATGGAAACAACAAAAACTCTCATTGCTGCCCTGATCCATTCCCGTCTCAACTGCTGTAACTAATTACTAATTGGCCTCTCCCTCACCAGACTTTCCCCTCTCCGATCTATCCCTAATACAGCAGCCAGGATCACCTACCTGTCCAAACGCTACTCAGATGCCTCCACTCTGTGCTCTGTGCTGCCCGAACAGTATAGAATTCAATTTAAACTGCTTGTCCTCACCCACAAAGCTCTCCACAGTCCTGCCCCTCTACATCTCTTCCCCCATCTCTGTCTACCACCCTACCCGTGCTCTACATTCAGACAATGACTTACGACTGACTTCCACCATAATCCAATCCTCTCACTCCCGGCTCCAAGACTTCTCTGGAATGTCCTACCCCAAGAAATTAGGTTAAACCACAACATACACAGTTTTAGGCGCTCCCTAAAAAACACATCTTTTTAGGGAGGTCTATCACCTCCCCTGATCTAACTCCTCTCCATACATAATCCATTTATCATTTCCTGAACCTGATCCTCCACCAAACTCCTCCCCCGGCCCCCGAAGCACTTCATATATTGACTGGTGACGGCTCATGCAGCTTTATATCTGCTCCTCTATTCTCCCAAGATGCATGGACCATTGTACAAAACAAACACTTTTACCGTTTGTGTCACCCCTATCTCCTCATAGATTGTCAGCTCTTGTGAGCAGGGTCCCCATTATCGACTTGTCTGTTGCGATGTTATTTATGACTGTTTGTACAGTCGTGGCCAAAAGTTTTGAGAATGACAGAAATATTAGTTTTCACAAAGTTTGCTGCTAAACTGCTTTTAGATCTTTGTTTCAGTTGTTTCTGTGATGTAGTGAAATATAATTACACGCACTTTATACGTTTCAAAGGCTTTTATCGACAATTACATGACATTTATGCAAAGAGTCAGTATTTGCAGTGTTGGCCCTTCTTTTTCAGGACCTCTGCAATTCGACTGGGCATGCTCTCAATCAACTTCTGGGCCAATTCCTGACTGATAGCAACCCATTCTTTCATAATCACTTCTTGGAGTTTGTCAGAATTAGTAGGATTTTGTTTGTCCACCCGCCTCTTGAGGATTGACCACAAGTTCTCAATGGGATTAAGATCTGGGGAGTTTCCAGGCCATGGACCCAAAATGTCAACGTTTTGGTCCCCGAGCCACTTAGTTATCACTTTGTGCTGGAAAATGCATTGTTCTTCACCAAACTGTTGTTGGATTGTTGGAAGAAGTTGCTGTTGGAGGGTGTCTTGGTACCATTCTTTTATCATGGCTGTGTTTTGGGCAAAATTGTATGTGAGCCCACTCCCTTGGATGAGAAGCAACCCCACACATGAATGGTCTCAGGATGCTTTACTGTTGGCATGACACAGGACTGATGGTAGCGCTCACCTTTTCTTCTCCGGACAAGCCTTTTTCCAGATGCCCCAAACAATTGGAAAGAGGCTTCATCGGAGAATATGACTTTGCCCCAGTCCTCAGCAGTCCATTCACCATACTTTCTGCAGAAGATCAATCTGTCCCTGATGTTTTTTTGGAGAGAAGTGGCTTCTTTGCTGCCCTTCTTGACACCAGGCCATCTTCCAAAAGTCTTCGCCTCACAGTGCGTGCAGATGCGCTCACACCTGCCTGCTGCCATTCCTGAGCAAGCTCTGCACTGGTGGCACTCCGATCCCGCAGCTGAATCCTCTTTAGGAGACGATCCTGACGCTTGCTGGACTTTCTTGGACGCCCTGAAGCCTTCTTAACAAGAATTGAACCTCTTTCCTTGACGTTCTTGATGATCCTATAAATTGTTGATTGAGGTGCAATCTTAGTAGCCACAAAATCCTTGCCTGTGAAGCCATTTTTATGCAACGCAATGATGGCTGCACACGTTTCTTTGCAGGTCACCATGGTTAACAATGGAAGAACAATGATTTCAAGCATCACCCTCCTTTTAACATGTCAAGTCTGCCATTTTAACCCAATCAGCCTGACATAATGATCTCCAGCCTTGTGCTCGTCAACATTCTCACCTGAGTTAACAAGACGATTACTGAAATGATCTCAGCAGGTCCTTTAATGACAGCAATGAAATGCAGTGGAAAGTTTTTTTTGGGATTAAGTTAATTTTCATGGCAAAGAAGGACTATGCAGCAATTCATCTGATCACTCTTCATAACATTCTGGAGTATATGCAAATTGCTATTATAAAAACTTAAGCAGCAACTTTTCCAATTTCCAATATTTATGTAATTCTCAAAACTTTTGGCCACGACTGTACATGGACCCCTGAATTGTAAAGCGCTGCGGAATATGTTGGCTCCATATAAATAAAGATTATTATTATTATTATCCTGACTGAATAATGCTGCCATACTGTGATCATTATTAATATCCAACCCTGACTGAAGAACACTGTCATAGTATGACCGTCATTACCACCATATCCTGACTAATACCTGTATTTTGTGTCTGAACAATACTGTCATACCACAGCCATTATTAATATCATAATAATACCCCGCTAACTATGACCATTATTACCACTGTACCTTGGTTTAGTAATAATACTAAGCTTTGATCATAATATACACCATGCTGTCTCTAAATAAAGCCACTATACCATAACTGTATAACACCATCATGCCATGACTATTATTAATATCATACACTGACTAATACTGCCATTATTTATTTATTTATTTATTTTATGCACTTATATAGCGCTACTATATTCCACAGCGCTTTACAGACATTATATTATGACCATTATTACCACAATACCCTGACTGAATAATTCCTTTACCGCCATGACTACTATTAATAGCAAATTCTAACTAAATAATTCCACCTTATCATGACCATTATTACCCTCTTACCCTGACTGAATAATACATGTATACTATGTCTGAACAATGCGGCCAAAATATGATCAGTATCACAACCATACCTTAACGAAATATTTCATAACCATTACTAATATCATACATATGACTAAATAATACTGCCATACTACGACTATTACTACCACTATGAGCTTAGTAAATAATACTGCCATACTATGACCATTACTACCACTATACCCTAGTAAATAATACTGTCACACTATGACTATTACTACTACTGTACCCGTAGTAAATAATACTGTAATACTATGACTATTACTACCACTATACCCTTAGTAAATAATACTGTCACACTATGACTATTACTACTACTGTACCCTTAGTAAATAATACTGTCACACTATGATTATTACTACTACTGTACCCTTAGTAAATAATACTGCCATACTATGTCCATTACTGCCACTATACCCTAATAAATAATACTGCTATACTATGACTATTACTACCACTATACCCTTTGCAAATAATACTGCCATACTATGACCATTACTACAGCTATTTCCTTAGTGTATAATACTGCCATACTATGACTGTTACTACCACCATACCCTCAGTATACAATACTACCATATTATGATTATTACCACTTTACCATTACTGAATAATACCACCATACTGTGCCTGAATAATACTGCCATACAATTGCCATTATCACAGAATATCGTCATTTGGAGACCAGTTGTTACCCCCATACTATACAAATATAGAAATAAAGCACTGATCAGGTGCAGTACACATTTAAATTCCCAAAATAGGGACATTTAGGTTTCTGCCCCACAAAAACCAGGGACCTTCCAGAAAATTGTAACTTTAGGGGTAGACTTGTATACACCCTGCCCCATATTGGCCAGCTTTGTGGAACACTCGAGGAAAAACTTGAGCTATTGGCCTGTATGCGATGAAATAACATCTTGAAGTCGGACACTTTCCTGTCTTTTTACCTGAATGGGACGGATCAGTCGTAACTTCCCTGCTCTGCTGCCCGCCATATCACAGGACCCTGCCGATCTGATATTGATAACTTATCCGTAGGACAGGTCATCAATATGGGAAAACCAGACAACCCCTTCAAGGCTCAGTCTTTAGATGTGGTTGTAATGCTCTATATGACCACTGGGTGGCAGCAGACACTTGTTTGTGATGATTGCCTATTTATACTATGTAGCAATTTCTTCTTCTTTATTACTATTATTGTTATTATTCTATTATATTTTGTAATCATTACTTGTCATATGCTTTACTTCACAGGGGCAGCCTGGTGACCGAGGACTATCGGGTCGGCCCGGAGAAAAGGTAAAAGATCTGAATAAAAGTTTATTAATGAATTATAATGATGTATATTCTGCATCAGATGCACAGTTCTAGCGGGCATGACACTGCGGGGGCATCCCAGGGTGCTGCTGACTTTATAGCTGCCAGTAGAGGATTTGTCATCAATATTCTAAAGCAATAATCAGCAACCTCCGGCACTCAGGATATTCTGAAACTACAACTCCCAGAATGCTCCATTCACTTCTAGGGGATTTGTTAGAACAGGCGAGCATGTTTCCATGCTAGGAGTTGTAGTTTCACGGCACCTGGAGCGCCGAAGGTTGCTGATCCCTGTTCTAAAGTAAGAATTTAGTGGGTTCAAGTAATACATAGTAACATAGTAACATAGTACATAAGGCCGAAAAAAGACATCTGTCCATCCAGTTCGGCCTGTTATCCTGCAAGTGGATCCAGAGGAAGGCAAAAAAAAAAAAACCTCTTTAAAAACTCTTAAAGGGAAGGTTTTTGTGAATTCACCTGCAGCAAATTTGGTTCAGAATTTGAGTGGAACGGACTTTCATCCACAGACATTTCTGCAACAAAGGTTCTGCATGTGTAGATTTACCGTCCAGGGGGTAGAAAAGCTGGGTTATTGGAAGCTGTAATGACAGCTATGATGAATGGCTCCCAGAGTAACCAATAACCATCAGGACGGAGGAGAACCCATGGATGGATAACACCTCCGACTGCTAAATGTCTTCCAATATATTAATATATATATTATTATTATTTATTGACCTGCCTGAAAGATGGTGTCAGCCGGTTATCGTGTAATGCTAACAGTAGTATTACCCCCTAAAATAATAGTATAAAATACCCCTCATGAATATAAGTCCTGGAGTCGCGTCTTCTTCGCCTCAAATGTTCCCTTTTTCCATAGTAATTATGTTGCACCACATCGCTCCTTATAACCTCCGCAACAGCAGTGATGGTGGATCCATGAAATCCGTTCTAACATTGATTTATATTACATAGGGTGAAGCCGGCCCCCCAGGATTATCAGGAGCAGATGGAAAGAGGGGAGACCGGGGAGACCAGGTAACGGACGTGCGGAAGAAATATACAGTCGTTTATTCTATTCCCAATATTATTATTATTTTTAATTAATTACATTTTATATTATTTATACTGTATTTTAAATTTGTATTATTATTTTTTATTATTCTATAGTATCTATAGTTTATATTTGTAATTATTATTATTTATTTTATTGTTTATATTTAAAAAAAAAAAATTGATTTTATTTTATATTTGTTATTTTTACATTATTGTTTATAGCTTTGATTTTTATTTTATATTTGTTAATTATTTATATTTTTGTTCTTAGAAGTATTTTATATTATTGTTTATATTTTTGATTGTCACTTTTAGTATTTTTTCATTGATATTTGACTATTATGTATCGTTTTATATTATTATTCATATTGTATGTTTTGACTATAATTATTATGATCATTATTCTTAGTTACTTATTTTTTTTTTATATTGTAGTTTATATTTTAGATTTGCATTAGTTTTAGGCCTCATGCACACGACCGTTGTGTGCACCCGTGGCCGTTGCTCCGTTTTCCTTGATTTTCTGCGGACCCATTGACTTTCAATGGGTCCGTTGAAAACTCGGAAAATGCACCGTTTGTCATCCGCCTCCGTGATTCGTGTATCCTGTCCGTCAAAAAAATAGGACCTGTCCTATTTTTTGGACGGACAACGGTTCACGGACCCATTCAAGTCAATGAAAGTTCAGGGCATTGAACGAGTTAATTTTCCTAAACGGGGCGGAGACCATAGGAAAGCTCTTCTCAATAGAGAAGCCTATTGGATTTTTAGATTTCAGTCCTGTATGCCTTTGGGCCTTAATCAAAGACAAGATTTAATATTGCATTATTAGATGTATCTTCTTCTCTTGTCCTTTAGGGGCGGTTCTTGCGTGGGAGGAAGAGAGGGGTGAAAATAATTTTTTTTTTTTTTTTTTTCCCTCTCTTCTTCTCATGCAGTTCTGTTCCTGTGTCTCAGTGGTATATGCTGTGGGTGGGGTGAAAGCAGTCCAATTGCCAATCAATAATCCACAGCTGAATCACTGCTTTTACTCTGTATATAAGATTTGTCAGTCTTATTCTCTGTATCATGAGGAAGGATCTGTAATATATGTTGATCCGAAACATGTTGATGATATGAGCCTGATGTTTGGTTTTTAAGCACGTTTCCTAATAAAACACGCACTGCGAGGTGAAGCTGGACAATATTTTTTTGCTACTTCTCATCCTTGGTTCCGGTTCTGTGTCCGTGCTCCTCGGTGGTGTATGGTGAGGTGAGCTCCAACTTGGTGTTTTTACATTCAAGTCAATGGGTCCGTGAAAAAACACGGATGCACACAAGATTGGCATCCGTGTCCGTGATCCGTGTCCGTAGGCTACTTTCATACAGACGGATCCGAAGATCCGTCCCCCATTGACTTTCAATGTAAAGTCAGGAGTTAATATACCATCGGATCGGAGTTTTCTCCAATCCGATGGTATATTTTAACTTGAAGCGTTCCCATCACCATGGGAACGCCTCTATGTTTGAATATACCATCGGATTTGAGTTACTTTGTGAAAACTCAAATCCGACAGTATATTCTAACACAGAGGCGTTCCCATAGTGATGGGGACGCTTCTAGTTAGAATATACTACGAACTGTGTACATGACTGCCCCCTGCTGCCTGGCAGCACCCGATCTCTTACAGGGGGCTGTGATCCGCACAATTAACCCCTCAAGTGCGGCACCTGAAGGGGTTAATTGTGCATATCATAGCCCCCTGTAAGAGATCAGGGGCTGCCAGGCAGCAGGGGTCAGACCCCCCTCCCTCCCCAGTTTTAATTTCATTGGTGGCCAGTGTGCGGCCCCTCCCCCGGCACCCTCTCCCTCTATTGTATTAATATCATTGGTGGCCAGTGCGGCCCCCCCCGGCCCCCCCTCCCTCCCTTTATTGTATTATCATTGGTAGCCAGTGTGCGGCCCCCCCGGCCCCCCCTCCCTCTATTGTATTATCATTGGTGGCCAGTGTGCGGCCCCCCCCGGCCCCCCCTCCCTCTATTGTATTATCATTGGTGGCCAGTGTGCGCCCCCCCCGGCCCCCCCTCTATTGTATTAATATCATTGGTGGTCAGTGTGCGGCCTCCCCCCCCCCCCCCCCCCACCACTGCAGTCCTGGTTGCCATGGTTACTTAGCAATATTAGAAGAATCATACTTACCTGCTGCGCTGTCTGTGACCGGCCGGGAGCTCCTCCTACTGGTAAGTGACAGATCATTAAGCAATGCACCGCACAGACCTGTCACTTACCAGTAGGAGGAGCTCCCGGCCGGTCACAGACAGCGCAGCAGGTAAGTATGATGCTTCTAATATTGCTAAGTAACCATGGGAACCAGGACTGCAGTAGCATCCTGGTTGCCATGGTTACCGATCGGAGCCCCATCGATTAAACTGGGACTCCGATCGGAACTCTCCGCTGCCACCAATGATCGGGGGGGGGAGAGGGGAGGCCGCACACTGGCCACCAATGATATTAATACAATAGAGGGGGGGCCGGGGGGGGCGCACACTGGCCACCAATGATAATACAATAGAGGGAGGAAGGGGGGGCCGGGGGGGCGCACACTGGCCACCAATGATAATACAATAGAGGGAGGGGGGTCCGGGGGGGGCGCACACTGGCCACCAATGATATTACAATAGAGGGGGGGGGCGGGGGAGGGGAGGCCGCACACTGGCCACCAATGATATTCAAACTGGGGAGGGAGGGGGGTCTGCCCCGTGCTGCCTGGCAGCCCCTGATCTCTTACAGGGGGCTATGATACGCACAATTAACCCCTTCAGGTGCGGCACCTGAGGGGTTAATTGTGCGGATCACAGCCCCCTGTAAGAGATCGGGTGCTGCCAGGCAGCAGGGGGCAGTCATGTACACAGTTCGTAGTATATTCTAACTTGAAGCGTCCCCATCACCATGGGAACGCCTCTGTGTTAGAATATACTGTCGGATATGAGTTTTCACGATCTAACTCAAATCCGATGGTATATTCCAACATAGAGGCGTTCCCATGGTGATGGGGACGCTTCAAGTTAAAATATACCATCGGATTGGAGAAAACTCTGATCCGATGGTATATTAACTCCTGACTTTACATTGAAAGTCAATGGGGGACGGATCCGTTTGCAATTGCACCATATTGTGTCAACGTCAAACGGATCCGTCCACATTGACTTGCATTGTAAGTCAGGACGGATCCGTTTGGCTCCGCACGGCCAGGCGGACACCAAAACGACTTTTTTTTCATGTCCGTGGATCCTCTAAAAATCAAGGAAGACCCACGGACGAAAAAACGGTCACGGATCACGGACCTACGGAACCCCGTTTTGCGGACCGTGAAAAAATACTGTCGTGTGCATGAGGCCTTATTGTTATTTTTTTTACATTTTAGATAATTTTTTCTTATGATGATGTCCTTTATATAGGCGGATTCCTATGGAGTGGTCCCTGGCAGGAGACAATGGGCATGAGATTGTTACTGATAATTTGTTTCACTTTCTTTTACACTGAAGTTTGATACATTTTATTTTGATAGGGCGAGCCTGGGATTGCTGGACCATTAGGACCTAAGGGAGATAAAGGAGATACGGTAATTATCATATAAGGCTGCAGAGGGCGTTATCACCACCTTTAACACGTCCCCCTCCCCCCAATAGTCACAATTAATTACTTTTATTCCTATGTTTGTTCATTGTACACAATTGTTCCGTTAAGAAATAGTCACATTCTGCCTCCATTCAGATACTAGATTGTCTGATTTGCTTAACCTTCAGACGTCTAATTTGCCAGAAGTCCAATAATCCAGAAACTTAAAGAACCCGATAGTCTGGTATCTTGTTGGAATTCATAGTTTACGTATCAACTTTTAGACCTGCAGTGAGAATCGCGAATCCTGAGAAAGAATGAAACAAATGTACGCCACAGAAATACTTTATATATTCATCCCATCCATTGCTTGGGACATTAATATAAAAGACAAAACTTATGTATCCACATTCCTGAAGCAGTTCTGCTTAAGACTGAAATTTAAAGGGTTAAAAGGGACCCCCAAAAACGATACTTTCTGTTTATTCCCCGAAGGCCTCCATTAATCTCCCCTCCCTTCTCCAAAGCTACAGCCGAATGAACAGAGGTCTGACGTCCAGCGCTTTGTTATTAATTAAAAAACTATTTGCTGCAACAAACCCCCCACCCGTGGACCCAAACAAGACCAAGTCCTGCCCCTTTTAAATAATCCCCACCTCTTTTCTGTACGTGTGAAGAACCAAAATGAAAAAAAGTCACAGTTTTTATATTATTATTATTATATTTTGTATTACTGCAGTATTTAAGAAGCGTTCCTGTTTTTCTATTTATTTATTTATTATTGCTGTATTGTCCCTTTTTAATTTTGGGTTCTTCCTTTTTTCTGGCGCCGCTGCTCCTCGTGATTCCTGGCGTCCCTTATATCCGCCAGATACAGTATACACCAAACTAGAGGTGTGTGTGTGTGTGACAGAGATCAGCGGCGCCAGAGTAAAAAAGGGAATCCAGATCCGTAAAGCGAATAATCTAAAACTATCAATTTTCCCGGTGAATTGATCTCCCATCGTTTAGGACATTTTATGACCTCTACTCACACCCTTGTCCTCCGTTCCGCAGGGTGCCGTAGGTCCTCCTGGTGTACCGGGGACGGCCGGAGGGGTAAGTAGCAGCCGTGAATTGCTCTCCTTTGTCTCTGTATTATAGGTAGTAGTTTTATACCGTATGTCAATATAATTAGGGATGAGCCTAAGTTTTAAAAAATTCTATTTGGCTACTTCGTTACGAAATTTGATTTGTTATGAATTAGTTACTTTGTAACAAATGGCAAGGGCAGAATGATGGGGAGCGGCGATCACGCCAGCCCCCCCCCCATCATTTGACCCCCCCCCCCCTCAGATTTCACGTTTAATGCTGATCGTGGCATCTGAGAGTCCCATTAAACCTATCACGGGGTTAATCACTGATGACCTCACCGCGCTTGCCCAGCGTGATCACATGAGGACGTTACACATCAGCGCGAGCGAGAATTGGTGCGTTTTCTTCAGTCACCGGTGGGTGCAATTACACCCACTAACTGCCCCTCCCAAATACAGGGACTCCTATATAAAGCGCATGACCCCCCTCATCCAGTCAGCAGCTATGATCTACCGTACACTGATTATGAGAATTTTCTTGGTACAGAGCTCCAAATCCCCAGCACAGACATTGATAACACTCTGGCTACCACTAGAGGGAGCTCCTGCGCTTACTGTAGACCAGGCATGCTCAACCTGCGGCCCTCCAGCTGTTTCAAAACTACAACTCCCAGCATGCCCAAACAGCCTTCAGCTATCAGCCTACAGCAGGGCATTGTGGGAGTTGTAGTTTTACAACAGCTCCCTCTACTGTTGGCTGCAGGTTATCAGCATTCTATCATTTAATTCTATACCTATGCAGGGGGGTTTGGAGCTATGGATCAGATAATCAATTAAAAAAAAAATGTGTATATTAAAAATATTACATTTTCGCTCAGTTGTCATTCATCAATAGTTCCATCCAAACACAATTTGGGAGGTTGTCACATAAAAATTCTCCTCATCTGGCTCAGTGCATCACATGAAGACACTGAACAAGCAGGGGGTGTTAGGTAGAATTGAATGCAGTCACCGACCCCACTCTACTGTATTATTAACCTAACATTTGTTTCCTTCCAGACGGAGACGGTGGTCGGTGAGCCCGGGTTACCCGTAAGTAGCGTTAACATGAACTCTTAGCTATAGAGATGTAGCAGAGCTGAGATCTGTGATTGGTTCCGGCGGCATGGTAAATGTAGTCCTATGGAAAACGCCAGGTAATAAAGAGTGATCTCAGAGTATATTCGTTACTGCGCGGTGTGGGTGGTAAACTCCGCACCGAACACAGGAGGGAAGGGAAGAGGTACTAGGCCTGGAAACTAGGGAAAGGGTAAAGGTCGCCTCCTAGTGAATCCCTAAACTGAGCCCTGACTGCTATCAGTACGAGCAGACTTCGATGGTAGGAATGTTCATACGCAGGAACCTAGAGCCCTGTCTGACCCTAAAGGACCTTGGAAATAGTGTCAGGACAAAGACGAGCTGTTCCTTCCCAGCTGAAGGAACAGGAGACTCCCTCAGGCCTAATACCAGAAGATAGGGGAATACAACAAACTAGAAATAGGGAAAAGACACTTAACTCCGAAGTATGCGGACGAGCAGGAACTCCGAGGAGAACCAGACACCAGCGCTTCCACAACCAGAAGGAGCTATAGACCACATAGCATGATGGGTGAGACCAGACTAAATGGAGGAGTGGGAATGACCACTCGAGCTACACCAGAGACCAGAGGTGACGTCATAACCAGCAACTACACAGAAACCTGTCAGGTCACGTGAAGCAGCCAGATTTTTTGCCACATGACAATCTCGGCTCCGCTACATCTGTCCATAGAAAATACAGTCACCATGTTTACCTATGGCAGTGATAACCTGAGCACCTGTTGTCACGGCAACCACTGTGTCGCCTGTACAACGAGGCGGTCGCCTGAAAAGGAGATCATGTACGGTATGAAACGAGGGAGGGAGAGGACGGTAAACACCGAACCCCTTCCCTCCAGCCCTACAGTTAAAGACATGCTTGGAAAACATCACATACAGCTGGGGGGGAGCGAATCGACTTCGGATGTCTGCATAAAACTTAGTTTCAATACTGTACGGACCGAGCGCTAATTACAGTATTAGAATGTATTGGCTCCGATGAGCCTAAATTATTACTTCGCAAAGTCTCACGGGACTTCACATAATAACTTCAAAAATTGATTTATACTGTAAAAAACTATTTCCCGAACTCTGTTTTGGTTCTTCGGTTATCTCATCTATTATCTATCTATTATCTATCTATCTATCTATCTATCTATCTATCTATCTATATATTATCTATCTATCATCTATCTATCTATTATCTATCTATTATCTATCTATCTATCTATTATCTATCTATCTATCTATCTATCTATTATCTATCTATTATCTATCTATCTATCTATCTATTATCTATCTATCTCTCTATCTATCTATTATCTATCTATCTATTATCTATCTATCTATCTATTATCTATCTATCTATCTATTATCTATCTATCTATTATCTATCTATCTATTATCTATCTATCTATCTATCTATTATCTATCTATCTATCTATCTGTCTCTATTATCTATCTATCTATCATCTATCTATCTATTATCTATCATCTATCTATCTATCTATCTATCTATCTATTATCTATCTATCTATCTATCTCATATCTATCTATCTATCTATCTATCATCTATCTATCTATCTATTATCTATCTATCTATCTATCTATCTATCTATCTATCTATCTATCTATTATCTATCTATCTATTATCTATCTATCTATCATCTATCTATCTATCTATCTATCTATCTATTATCTATCTATCTATCTATCTATCTATCTATCTATCTCCTATCTATCTATTATCTATCTATTATCTATCTATCTATCTATCTAATATCTATCTATCTATCTATCTATTATCTATCTATTATCTATCTATCTATCTATTATCTATCTATCTATCTATCTATCTATTATCTATCTATTATCTATCTATCTAATATCTATCTATCTATCTATTATCTATCTATTATCTATCTATCTATCTATCTATCTATCTAATATCTATCTATCTATCTATCTATTATCTATCTATTATCTATCTATCTATTATCTATCTATCTATTATCTATCTATCTATCTATTATCTATCTATCTATCTATCTATCTATCTGTCTATTATCTATCTATCTATCATCTATCTATCTATTATCTATCATCTATCTATCTATCTATCTATCTATCTATCTATCTATCTATCTATCTATTATCTATCTATCTATCTCATATCTATCTATCTATCTATCATCTATCTATCTATCTATTATCTATCTATCTATTATCTATCTATCTATCATCTATCTATCTATCTATCTATCTATCTATCTATTATCTATCTATCTATCTATCTATTATCTATCTATTATCTATCTATCTATCTATCTATCTAATATCTATCTATCTATCTATCTATCTATCTATCTATCTATCTATTATCTATCTATTATCTATCTATCTATCTATCTATCTATCTAATATCTATCTATCTATTATCTATCTATCTAATATCTATCTATCTATCTATCTATTATCTATCTATCTATCTATCTATTATCTATCTATTATCTATCTATCTATCTATCTATCTAATATCTATCTATCTATCTATCTATCTATCTATCTATCTATTATCTATCTATTATCTATCTATCTATCTATCTATCTATCTAATATCTATCTATCTATTATCTATCTATCTAATATCTATCTATCTATCTATCTATTATCTATCTATCTATCTATCTATTATCTATCTATTATCTATCTATTATCTATCTATCTATCTCATATCTATCTATCTATCTATCTATCTATCTATCTATCTATCTATCTATCTATCTATCTATTATCTATCTATTATCTATCTATCTATCTATCTATCTATCTAATATCTATCTATCTATCTATCTATCTATCTATCTATCTAATATCTATCTATCTATCTATCTATCTATCTATTATCTATCTATCTATCTATCTATCTATCTATCTATCTAATATCTATCTATCTATCTATCTATCTATCTATCTATCTATTATCTATCTATTATCTATCTATCTATCTATCTATTATCTATCTATCTATCTCATATCTATCTATCTATCTATCTATCTATCTATCTATCTATCTATCTATCTATTATCTATCTATTATCTATCTATCTATCTATCTATCTATCTATCTATCTATCTCTTATGAACATGTAATTATGGTTCTTTTTCTTGCTCTTAGGGAATTCCTGGGCAGAAAGGGGATAAAGGAGACCAAGCAAATCCTGGCGATCCGGTGAGTGACCTCAGTGACTACAATGTGGTCGTCTCCCAGTTTTCGGAGAGAGAGACCGGAGGGGCGCAGTGTCGAAGCCTTATGTCCCGGGTTTTTAATGCCCATCATACGGGGCTGCACAGTGCCCAGACTAACCTATTATATAGACCGTGCCCAGCTGTGCCCAGGCATTGCCATCCTCTGCCCGGATACATGATGTGTATTTCCTGTACAGTCCGCCTGTTGTAGAAGACCATACAATGGCCAGGACCGCCTCGTGCCGATCGTTGTACTCTGCCTGCCCAGTGTGCCGCGTGGCGCCATGCAGCAGAAGCGATCCGCCGCTCAGCAGAGGTCCCCAAGCCCCAGAGAACCGCAGGACATTTCCTTTAGTCCTGTATTATCGGGACCGGACAGTGGGTTTTTTTTTCTGGATTATTGGCCAGTTTTCTCTGCTCTTTTTTTTCAGTTCTGTTCGGGAAAATGTATCGGACTATTGGACTTTGTGAATGATTTGATTTTCTGGATTACTAGATGCCAAAATTTTAAGAATTTTACTTTTTCTTTGTTTACAATTCTCAATGTACTACAGCAACTATCATCCACCTGCATCTTCTCTATAATATTCTGTTCCTTTTTTTTTTCAGGGGCCACAAGGACTGCCTGGAGATGTGGGCCCCATTGGACCTGTAGGGCCACAGGTAGGTAAATGGATGCGGTAATGACTTTGTATTGGTTTCCTGCAAACTGAATGACCTAAGCAGAGAGTGATCTGCAGCCCGTATCTTTATGGCGTTACGACACTACAACCCCCATCATGCCCTGACAGCTGCTGCTGTCCTTGAGTTGGGCTTGTCTGATAAATAGTTAAAAATCAGTAATTTCTTATTTCCGTCTGACAAGGAGTGTGGCCACCATTACTATCCTCCAACCGAGGATGTTTCATTAGGTGTAGTTCCTGCAGTGACCACCAGGTGTCACCAGCACAAGGAATGGATTAGGGTTTACATACGGCTGTTTTCTTCTAGAACCAGTGCCACCCTTCTCAATGGGCTGCTACTGCAATTCCCACTGAGCAGTGAATAAGGCTTATTTGGAGCATTTCTGTGCTGTCCACAGTCCAGGCAGCAGGGGGCAGCACTTTTCTAAAGCTGTGACATTGCATCGAAAAACCCAACACCAATTACAGCAGCTGCTGAGCAACCATTACAGCAGCTGCCCAGGATGCATCTTGGGTAGTGCCGCCGCTCCCTCAGTTTTGAAACTAAAACTACTAGCATGCCACATCAATGCACTTACGGAGCGAATGGGGCAGAGTTTAGAGCCGCGGACAGTTCCCCTTTAAATACGACATAGGGTCATTGTGTTCGTCATTCCCTCCTTATAGCCAAAATTGCATTGATGAGCGGAGTCGAGCTTCACATTATGTTTCCTCCACCTGTCCGTAAAGCCGCTTTTTACTGACGCCTCGTCCCTCTAAGTGGCTGCTGCCGGCCTCTGGGGACATTGATGAATAAGTCATTTGGCAGTAAAAGCTGCGGAGCTGTCAGCTCTGTACACCCAGCGTGGCTGCCCCTTTATTAGAACGCTTTCATCTCCTCGTCTTATGGTCTCCAAGGTCTAGTGGCTCTTTACTTTTTGCAGGTGAGTATTTGTGCATACTAGAGTACAGCTGCCATATCCAGCAGTGTAGCTGGGGGGCGCTGTGTTGCTGGGTGCCAAGGTGGGCACCAATAAGTCACTCTTCCTTGCCAAAGGACTTGGGCGACAAAATGATTCTGAGTGATAGACAGGTGGGTAATAACTCATGTGGGTGTCATCATGGTGGCCGCCATGACAAAAAAATAAAAAATCTTTTCTAGAGACAGATATACTGTAGCTAAAAGAGGACGACTAAGGGGGCTTTGATACAATATTATAATCTCTTAGATCGATTTATAAACATTGCTGCCCCAAATGACAAAATCAGCTCTGCTACATCAGTGTTTGGAAGCAGATATTGTCGGACAGTGTTACAAAGATAGGTGGGGTTCCTGGGCCTCTACCAGGGTCCGCACCTGCCTTGCCTTATGCTAGTGCTTTCTCATGGAGCAGAGGACCTTTTGGGCCTGAATGTAGCTGCTTCCTCAGCACCCCCCATGGTTGCACCCCTACGGAAAGTATTTGGCACAGAGATACCCGATAGGTTTCAGAAGCAAAACAGGTTTCATACTCGGTTTTTAAAGGGCCACAAACTCACAATTTGCAGCACCATTATAAGCATCTGAAGTAGTGATCATGGGGGGCCGGGATGTTCCTAAACTTCATCCGGTCCCATTAAAATAGTCTCTACCAGGTCTGAAATGGATGAAAATAGGGAACACCAATAAAGTAATATCACTTTAATGGAATGCATACTGTGGATAATATTAAAGGGGATCTCCGCTGGTCCTGGGATGGGGTTGTTCACAGCATCTGGTGCACAGCCTCCTTCAAGTGCTACACGTTCTGCTGTAGAATGAAGATGGAGGATATATTACAACATTTCACCCCCATACCAGCCCCTTTTAAATCATAAAATGAGAAATGTATCAGAGATGTAGCAGAGGTGAGTTTGTCATTTGGCACAGTTTATCTTGCTTTGATGATATTGCATTGGACGACGCCCGTGGCGAATCCTAATGTCAGCAATCCTGGTAAAATCCGGGACTTGCACCTAGTTAGTTGCCGCCATGTCCTTGATAAAAGCACAGATGGGGTTAATGATTGACCCCTTACAAGATCCGCGTAGAATGGAATGTCCCCCCTCCTCCAGGGTCATGGAGGGCAGCTTCTTTATTAAGACGAGTCCTCTGCCACATCCCTTGTACTCGGTAAGGATGAGCGTTCGCTGAGCATGTGGGTCACTGTGTACGGTGAATTTAACTAAAACCGCCTGATGACGGGCTGACACAGCAGAATCGGGAATGAGACGGAGCAAAGATTGCAAGAAAGAGAAAATGTACGAATGTCAAATTATTCCGGGTCACTGCCGCTTCCTGTAGTACAGTAGCCAGATTAGAAAGGCGTGGATTCTTCTCAGCCATCCTGGAATCAAAATGGAAGGAGAAAGACCCTTCTGCTGGACATGAGCATAGACCCAACGTGGAAGTCAACGTTGAAGGACAATGACTTTCCACCCCAAAAAACACCAAGAATAGCGAAACCACCATTTACTGTAACAAATCCAGATCCATGATTAAAGCAGAAGTGACCTCCATCCCCTCACAGAACTAGGAGCTACAACTGATCAGGACAAAGTATCATCATAAGAACCAGTAAGCATAACCCAAAAAGGGGGGAATATGAGTCAAAGTGTAAAAAATGCAAAGTCCAAGAAACAACTATGATACAGGCCACAGCAGCACCTGAGACCCCAACGCCGTTTCACAGTCGCTTCCTCCACTTCGTGAACTTCGATTCACTCAACACTAGGTATGCCATTTTCCTACCAGACCAAAACTGTACAAATGGAGAAGGGTGTGCATACCTATGGGGGGTGGGGTGGCTATGAAGATGGAGACAGATTTTGGCCACGTCCCTTTTCCATGAGCTTAATTGGTGTGTGCAATTAATCCATGGGGCAATCAGGGTGACCTTGGCATTAGATGACACATCTGAGTAAAACTGACCACAACTTCTGTTTTTATTTAACGCAGGGTCCAGTGGGTCAACAAGGAACCAAAGGAGAACGTGGACCTAAGGGAGATATTGTAAGTATGTCTTAAGATATACCTCGGATAACTAGAAGGTTTAGACTTTAATTGCTAGATAATAAAAGGGAACTTTGGAGGAACATCTAGCGATGCCACCATACATTTATTTATAGGGATTTTCAAGATAATATAACAATGACTACTTTCTCCATAGTGTCTGATATTACAGATTAGCCCCATTCACTTCTGTGGAGCTGAGCTGCAATAGCAGACACAACCCAAGAACATAGTGTTGGGTGCAAGACTGACAGGTACTGGTCAATGTGATGGATTCAGCTTCCTCTTGTACCACATAAGTGGGGCCAAGTCTGTTGTAGGGTGGGATAATAGCTTTGAATAACCAATTTGTCCTCCATGTTGTAGAATCCCATCAACACCATCAAGAATAATGAGTACAATGTAGATTGGTAATATTTGCTCACCTCACTGTGGGGATGGCACCAACATGAGGGGCCTCATAGGCCCAATAGACCTAACTGCTTACTTTTACTTTAAGGTGCCATGGCTTATGGAAGCATCCTCAAGCATGGCACATGTCAGTCCTCATAATTACCCTTCTTACATAAGATCATGAGAAGGGTTGAACCTCATTTCATGTCAATGTTGTTTGTTCTATCATACAATACCTCGAATCAACTTGTATTATTCATCTATCATACATTTCACTTTATCATGCTACACCTTTCTTACCATCAGGGTCCACCAGGCCTTGCTGGTCAATCTGGAGCCAGGGGACTACCGGGGAATGTGGTAAGTGTTCTGAGTTTATACATCAAGGGGCAGAGTGAATGCCTCAGCCAGTCCCTCAGGTTCATAAGAGGACATTTTTAGGTGGCCCTATGACAGATTTGCATTGGGGCCCCTTAGTTTTAATCAAACAACCTCAGGCCATCATATATAATACAGGCGGAAAAATTTTTTTTTTTATATTTTGCTGTCATAATCCAAATCATTCTTTTGTCATTAATGTTTTATTTTTTTATCTATTTATTCTACACTTTTTAGCACTTTTGTATCATTTTAAGCTTTCAGTACAACAGAGTTGCATATATAGTTGTTATTTCGGTCTGTTGGGCACAGGACAAGAGGGATCTCTATATATTCAGGCACCTTAATTAAACAGGATACTTGAATTGGAGAAAAACTTGCAAAAATATTCACGCACTAGTTATAACAGCTCTATAACCTTAAAAACAATATAAAATATAACAGAAATAAAATAATTGTAGTCTCACCTTTCTATAAATCTGCAATCAGTTTGATGATTTGATGAAAAGACTTTAGTACAAAAAGTTATACCTTCTGTGTAGTGTTGATCGAGCACCAAAGTGCTCGAGTAGAACACTTTGTGATGCTCGGGTGTTCTACCGAACACAATGGATGAATCCCAGGCACCCTCTGCTCTGAAGAAGGGAGGGTGTCGGGACTCTAGTTCGGCTCTATATTTATAGCTATATCCATATATGGAGTCAGGGCTTGGGGACACCCCAGTGTATTTAAACCTAATTTCTGAACAGTTTCTGCCAGGATTTGAACTCCCAATTTTGTACATTAGAGGCAAGGACCTTATCCACTGAGCTATAACGCTGAATGCTAAACTATGTCAGAAAAACCTCATAGTAGTTTCTGATGTAGTGAGTATTCCTATTCAGTAGAAGATTTATTTTATATTTTTGTGCGGGTTAACATGTAGCTCTATAGTGTAGTGGTTAACCTCCTTGCCTCTAATGTACAAGGTTGGGAGTTTGAATCCCTTCAGAATTTTTTATACATATATATATAAGTTTTTAGTCATAATATATTTACATATATTATAATATATACTATATTATAATATATGCAAATATATTATGGCTAAAAACATCAGTAGTAGTTTCTCACATATTATGCATTCATATTATCAGAAATATAATTTTATATATATATATATATATATATATATTTTTTTTTTTTGTAATTACACATTTATTTCATGCCATACATTTTTTTGCAATTGCTAAAAAAAAATATAAAATATATAAATTTAATCTCTATTTCTGAAATGTTTCTGCCATGATTCAAATTCTCAACCTTGTAGATTAGAGGCAAGGACCTTATCCACTCAGCTATAAAGCTGAATGCTAAACTGTGTCAGAAAAACCTCATAGTAGTTTCTGATGTAGTGAGTATTCCTATTCAGCAGAAGACTTATTTTATATTTCTGTGCAGGTTAATATGTAGCTCTATAGTGTAGTGGCTAACATCCTTGCCTCTAATATACAAGGGATTGGGAGTTCAAATCCTGGCAGAAACTTTTCAGAAATATATGCGGAATTACATTTAAATACACTGTGCCAAGCATAGCGATGCTCAAACTGGTGTTCGGCCGAGCATGCTCGATCAACACTACTTCTGTGTATATAGGGAAGCTGTTTCCAGCGTGCCATACTTACATACATTAAGAGGCTTGCATAGACATGTTACATGACAGATCTAGAATCAAGGTCATTCTTTGAAGCTGGAGCATGTGTTATAATAAGCCAAGTGCTATAGAAGGTATATATAGAACATAATGAAAGGACAGGATGTAACTGTAGAGGTGATTTCTTCCATCTACAACGAGCTTCAAGTTGGCCTTCTCAGGAGTTGATGTAACAATTAGAGATGAGTGAAATCATCAAAAATTTGATTTGGCTGCTTCGCCGAAGTTCAGAAAGAAATTTGATTTGTGACGAATTACTTTGACACAAATCACATTTTATTTTATGGAGAGGGCGCAATGCTGGGGTATGGCGATTGCGCCGCCCCACGTCATTGAAACCCTCAGATGTCGTGTTGATCGCAGATCTGAGGGTCACATTCAGCCTATCAAGGGGTTAATCATGGGTTAACAAAATAGATCTCCTCACCTCATCCATTTGCTTGCGTAGAGGCCGACACGGCAAGGCCATCTTGATTGAAGAAAATGCACCAAATCTCGCACAAGCTGACGTGGTGAAGTCACATGGCAGCACTCGCAAGATTTGGAGCGTTTTCTTCAATCAAAATGACCATGGCGGCCTCTCCACGAGCAAATGGATGAGGAGAGTATGTATTTTTTGTTGCCGCGAATTGACGGATTTGTGACGAATTGAATTTTTCCTGAAATTTGGAACAAAGTCCACTTCATTAACTTTGATTCGCTCAACGCTAGTTCCAATTATGGTTGAACCATATGATTAATGGGTTACACCACTCTTTGTATATCTCTCATCATATCCTAGAAAATTTTAGGTCTTCTAGGTCATCTAGATTTTTATAACATTAAGGAGTCAAAGACTAACTGATGGAGGTCTACCTTCTGAGGCTCCACTCGTATGTACATGCATCACTCCACTGCTGGCTTTAAATAGGATTGGTCCAGGTTTGATGGTGGAGCAAGAAGTCAAAGATCCACGACTGACATGTTCTAAAAGTCAATGGAAGGGCAAGTCAAGTGCAACCTGATGGGCAACACAGTGAAAATAGATCATAGTGTAGTAGGGTTTATTGCACTCAAGGAGGGACAGCCTCAAGTCAGGCTGTATTCTTGTGTGCAATACTCAACCCTCATATGATTCAACAGATTCTTTACTCAGCTGAATGGTATGTGCACCATGTCTGAGGCACAGATATATAAGATTCATGGAAGGATATGAAGATAAACATAAAGGTTGTAAATGGTTGCAGTTAGAGATGTCTAAGTCCATCTGCCCAACAGGTCAACAGCTTGTAGAATGCAATCAGTGAATCTTTTATTGGCCAAACGTATCTGCCCTGTTTTATCTAAAATATTTATGGAACCTGTAAAACCTAATGCCATATACAGAATCCTGTAGCATTACTAGAAGTCATTTCATAGACACAACACTTTCTTCTCTGCTTGCGAGTCACAACCAAAGCCTCATTCAGATTTGCGTTGACTTCCTGTTACCAGAGAGCAGTGCCTTGTGGGAACTCAGCCCAGTTATCCAGCTATAGTTAAAGACTTTGGATACCATTGGGATTATTTTTTTCTTTTGAGGCTAAAAATCATTTTTCCAGTTGGTCTTTAAAAATGTTCAGCCATTTTTAAGATACAAGGGTTTAAAAAATCAGTCTATTTGCAGATTGTCAATGACAGCTCATGAGAAACCTTATCTCTGACCTCCTGACCTCACAAACACTCATTATAGCTAAACTCTTATCAAACTGATTAGAATATGGCTTAAATAAGTGTTTATGAGGTCAAGAGATCAAAGATAAGGCTTCAGCTGATGGAACTGAAAAGTGATACTCTGCAAGCAGACTGATTTTTTAACCCTTGTATCTCAAAACCGGCTGAACATTTTTAATAAAGACCAATTGAAAAAAATGTTTTTAACCCAAAATGAGTAAAGTGCAATCATAAAAAAATTGCTCTAAAGATGCTCATAGCCTTTAAGCTGTTTGGTCACATGATTGTGAAGCATAGTTGCATGAACAGAATTTTTGGAGGCAGCATAGGATTTAACTGCAGTATAAGAAAATATATAACGAATGAGGTTAAAATGCAAGGTTTTACAGCAAACATCAATCTGTGTATTTTTTTTTTCTCATGATTTGAATAAAACAACTAATCCAAGTGCTAATAATTTAAAATCCATTTTTTTAAGGGAATTCCAGGAGACGCCGGTTTGCCAGGAAAAGATGGACTGAAGGGCGAAAAGGTGAATAGATCTAATATGATTTTGCAAGCAATGAGACGGTAAATGGTACCAGCACAGTAGGCAGGGACTGCGGGGAGCCGGGTGCTTTTCCATCTGTATTCTGTCTCCTTCGCTTTCTTGATATTTCTACTAAAATGAAAACTGAAAAGTTCATCAAATCAGATGTTGTCTGCCAAATTTCCCCATCTGTTTACTGGATAGCAGCAAGAGGGGAATTAGGAATGTGAAACCTGAGGCTGAGTGTATGGGTCAAGAATAAGCCTGGCTGGTCAACAGCTTAAAGGCAAAATGGCCTACTCCACAGCGAAGGTCGAGGCCGTTGTAATAGTGCATGCAAAAAAAAAGGCTAAGGTGTGTTCCCCTTTAAATATATTATTGTTTGTTGTGCCTCCATTATTGTCCCCATCTATTGACCACACATGACTGTATGCCTATTTTATTCTGTGTACATTGTGGCTGATGGGTTGCTGTATGCCCAGTGTTACACGGCACAAGAAACATAGTTTCCTGTCTGGCAGCTTGCAGAAGAAGACGGTGCTAAGCATCAGAGAAGGCCCACGTGGAGCAAGCATTGTGCCATGACATTGAGGAGAGGAGGGGGCAGCAGGAAGAGCTTGGTGCATCAGGGATGATTGTGTCATTGGCCACCTGGAGTGCTCGAGTGCCTGGGCAGGTGTTGCAAAAGAACAGGTCTCAGAACAGCTGCCATGAATTTGGTGGTGAACTCGAAGCCGGAGGGCTGAGACAGTGAGAGCCCCTGCCCTAGTAAAGTAGGTTCAGAGAGGGTGCAGAATGACCACCCAGAGGCCTAAGTGAAGCCATGTCTCCAATCTGACCAGAGTGATTGGATCTACGGGGAAATTGGGGGACAGTTGTAAGAGAGATGTGCATTAATGAAAAATGTTAAGAAGTTAGGACTGCCTTCAGCGGGCATTCAGCATCCTGTGTTAGTCTACTTTTACACCTCCAGTGTGAAACTCCGCCATGGCCCTTCCGACAGACAAGAGGAGAATCGTCAGCTTGTCTGCGAGAATGCGTATGGATCTCCGCCAGACCCAATTGTATAGGATGGGGCCGGCAGGCATTCCATTCGAATCTGACAGCACCTGATCCGGAGAATTCTGGAAAGATGTTCTCTGCTGGAACCAGAGATGTGAAATTAGCCTTAGTACTCCAGTGTTGAGTAGTATACAATATATATGAGGTTCACATTGCACACTTGCAGCTGAGTGTAGAGGAATTCTGTGGAAGGTTGTGGTGTTGTTTCCATTAGGACTTATGAAGACCTATGAAGACGCAGGGACTGTATGAACACCAAATGAGCGATGCAACCACATGAGTTGTGTATAAGGTTAGAGCCCGCTGTGGAAGAGGGCATCCTCTCTGAGGCTTACAGTGGCATGGCACAATGGGGAAATTGCCGGCAGTTGCTTTGACACAACCTAACTTGGTGGGTCCTTGACCGCAGTTGAAGAACCGCTCAGTGAAGTCATAACCACAAATGTCTGCTTCATTCAAACAGGAAGCTATCAATGGAAATGCAACAATATCACAAGATGCTTGAGTTGAGCCTTTGCCTGCTGTTTATGGTATTATAGTAGATGGTCAATAACCAATATGGAGGCTATTAAAGGGTTTGTCCACTATTGAGAATGAGAGATGAGTAAATTGATTCTAAATTCAATTGGATTCAACCCAAATTTTGTAAAATGTGTTGCATCCAAATCCAAGTTTTTGGTGATTTGATTCAGTCAAATATTGGGTGGGGGAGAAATGAGTTTAAAAATGTGGGAGTCCTAGGAGACCTCAGAGAGCCATACACAATTGTTCAGGCCAATTAGAATCCTTTTGATTTAAGTAGAATAAATCTTGACCCCAATCAAACTGGTTGACCAGTTTGGCCAAGTAGAATTTTGAGTGATTTGCTCATCTCTATGGATCCTTTAGGTAAGAGAAGTCCTTGATAGTAAGCTGATTTTATGATGTCCTGTGCATGGTGCTCCTGTGCAAGGTTCTTGACAATCTATTGGGAATCAGAACTAGGTGCTTAATTACCCTGCAGCCACCACCGCAGGAGAAATTTGGATTGCTCCCATTGAAATCAGTGGCCTCTCGGCGCAATGGAGAGACACTCTCCACACTGTCTAATAGATGAGGATCCTGAATGAAAATCTCTTCTAGTAAATAATATGGTCCTTGAAATTGGGTTTTCTAAGCCAGGCAACCCCTTTAAAGAGGCATTGTGTTTCCCAAAATATTGGCAGATTATGACAGATATTAGTAATTAGAGATGAGCGAATTTATGAAAAGTTCGATTTGGCTGATTCGCCGAATTTTACCCCAAAAATTGCTTTGTGACAAATTATTTCGGCATTAAGCGCATTTTTTTGTAAGCAGCGGGTGCAATGACAGGGAGCTGCGATAGTGCCGCCCACGTCATTGTACCCCTCAGATGCCGCATTCATACATGATCGTGGCATCTGAGTGTAAAAACAGTGCGAAAGTAACATTAAACAAATGATTAAATCATACTTACCTCCTCCATTTGCTCATGACGGGCCGGCCGCTGCCATCTTTCATGAAGATCTGGAGCGAAATCTCGCGCAGTTCGAGATTTGACTTCAAAACTCTGGCCGGCGTGGTGAGGTCTTACATCACCACGCACAGGATTTTGGCTGAGATCTTCAATCAAGATAGCGGCTGGCGGCCAGTCGCAAGCAAATGGAGGAGGCAAGTATGATTTTTTTTGTTTTTAACACTATTTCAGGTTAAATCAATTCGCTAACACGAAGCACAAGGAAATTCAGCTTCGAGGTGAATCAAATTTATCCTGAATTTCGGATCGAATACAACTTCGTGGGATTCGATTAGCTCATCTCTATTAGTAATATTATAGAAATAAAAAGTGAGTGCATTGAAAAAGTGCAGCTGAATTACATCGCTAACTGATATTTTTTGTGATTTTTGTAAGGGTGAACCAGGCAGAGAAGGAAAACTTGGACCACCAGGCCCACCTGGAGATGCTGGCTTGGCTGGTTTACCTGGACTACCAGGACGAGGCAAGGATGGTGAAAGGGTAAGCTTAAGAAACACAAATAAATACAGCACAACCCTACTTACGTTCTCCCAATACACTCAATTGCTAGTTATCCTGTTGTTGGGTATTTGACGTATGAGTGTCCAGTTCCAGCGGTTGTATTAGCATTATGAAAAATATACTGGATTTAATGCTCCGTAAACCTCAAGGGGGATGCTGGGGAGACATTATCTGTGTCTTTCCTGCATTTCCTTTTCTATAGATGTCCCCATGATAAAACAACGGCTAAATTTTTAGTTTTTTAAGTTCTCAATCAGAAGGGAAGGATGCAATAAAATATTTTAGTCAATACCATTTTTTATTTCTATTGATAGGAAATCAATGTTTTTAGTACCATAGAAGGCATGTCAAATCAGTTGGCGTGTTATTGAGAAGCATTACCTGTATGGCCAGTTTTACCTGGTAATTTGTATAGAACAATGCAGGGAGGACAAATACCTTGTCTTCCCTGCATACTTTGAGTATCACTGTACACAAGGGAAATAGCAAATGTTATAAAAAATTTAATATTTTAATTTAATGTAGGGTGAACGCGGAGCTCCTGGCCCACAAGGACAACCTGGATCTAAGGTAAGTCAAAACTCTGCAGTCATAAAACAATGGTCATGGCTCCAGTAACATCAGCAGTGATCTTGCTTGTTGACTATATAGGTAGGTAGATCTTAAAACTTCTGACTTGTCATAGTGACATAATTGGTTCAAAGGGGCCGAAGCACTAAGCTGTACTTTTTGGCCCTTCAGCTATGACCAACTTTACATGGCCAAAAATAGTGAAATCCTCTGTGTCATCAATGCTATATTCCCTCTGAGGGAACCTTGTTACTCCTAATGGACCGAGAATTACGATAAGTTAATTTATTTGGTTAACCCTATTAATGGGGTATCTCCCAGGAAGAGAACCATCACTAGTGGCTCCCTGTGAGTGAAAATCCAACTTTTTTATCAAGCCTTGGAACATGACAAGGTAAAATGCCAAGCCAGGTAGATGAGGGGCAAGCACACGGAAACAACTCTCTATGGATGGATATCTGGCCTTGCATTTTCCCGTCATATTTCAAGGCTTGTTAAAAAGTTGGATTTTCACTCATAGGGAGCAACTTCCACAAGGTGGTGCTAGCGAGATGGTTCTCATCCTTGCATTTTCCTGAAGCATTGCCAATAAGTCTCCACATCATGGAGTGCTTCCAGTAAGTCTCCATACAGGACTGGTCTCTTTAAGGAATTCCAGCACCCTGCCTTAACCCTATTTCGAAAATAAGACATTTTGTGATCTATTAGATCAACATCATTACGTCCATCTAAGCAGTCTGTCTCTTTTGGAACATTTGAGGGGTCAAACAAGGATTTGTTCACCACAGATTTGCTCAACATAGTCTTAGTTGGGCAAGTTGACTGACTTGATTTTGGCCTCTAATGTGAGTTTCTCCAGCTTATCTTGTCCTCTGATGGGTCTTCAGACTTCTCAATAACATGTTCTTGATTACTCAACTCATCTCCATCGTATCAGTCATACCATTTCATCCTCTTCCATTAACACTTTCAAGCATAACTAGATTTGTCCAAATGTCCTACCTACTATGAAACGTTAGTATGGTTATTTATGCTTCAAGGAAAAGTTGAATCATGAGGTCAATGATCTTCTTGTCTCCCTAGCCATCTATGGTCTTCTCAAAAGTTCTTGCCAGCAACATAAACAACATAAATTTTATGCTAACATAAAACATTTATCATAGCAGTACCATAGACCTTGAATGTAGTAGAAGTGCACATTTCCAACAAAAGCTTCATTCAAGCTTCTCCTGCAAATGGTCGTGCAGCAGGACAGACGAGGGGCCATCATCTACCACTCTACCTATCGTGGGGGCCTCAGTGGTCATGCCCACAAAGATCTAACATTTATCACCCATCCAGTGAATAGGTGATAAATGTTTTAGGCTGGTATACCCTTGTAACATAACATGCATTTAAACGATTTGTGAATGAATAATCTTACGCAGGCTAAGTGAATAAATATATTTACTAAGTGATTAAATATAAGATAAAACAGAGAAATCACATACAGAATAGTAAAAAGTAAATAATCATCAATGGCCCTGCAATATGGGGTGACACTCCGGTCAGCATATCATAGCACATGGACAACACCCCAGGCTATACAAGAGATATGACAAATCAATACTTCATCCTACCTAGAATGAAGTCTTCAATAGAGTGCCCCGAATGTATGTGTGCCACAGAGTTTAAACCGTTTAGCCCCTCCTCCAGTGTGCAGCATGCATGTCTCTAAGATCACTCAGGAATGTGTTCTTATCAGCACAATGGGGTATGGGTATTACATTACATAGCACATCATTAAACAGAATGGTAATAATAAAAGGGAACAGAATTAAAGGGACAGAACCAATCAGTACTTAAAAAAATGCCCTTACAATACAATCCCTTTAAGACTTTTTGTTAAAATAATTCCCTTCTAGCCTTACTCTACCAAGTCCTGTGATTTTTTGTTAGTGTCTTCTCCCCTAAAACTACCTTAAAAATTTACTATGCTTGAATTTCATGGCCATGTTAATACAACTCCTTAAATTCTGTGCAAAGATAAAGACACCAAGCAGCTTCAGAAAAGACATGTGTTGAGTGCCCTGTGGGTCAAAGACTCTCAGGAGGATCTCATCCACAGCTGTATTAAAAAACAAAACAAAAAGAAAACAGCAATGAAGAGACATAAATATAAGAAAATTGAAACAAATGAGTAGGAAGGAAAGAAAATACAGACTGGAGTATTAATAGGTGTGATATGTGCGGAAAGTCACCAGATGATTTATTCTACTGACACAAGTAAGGAAAAGGAGAAGAAGAAATGCACGGCTGGGTAATTAGCGTTTGGTACAATGCATCCATTTTTCTCCCTAATTGCTCCCTGGAGCTTTCATTAAAATGGTATTTAGTGACATGGCCGTCAGAAGCAGCAGATCATTTCTTCTGACCTGTGTGTATACTGTTCTGTAGGCTCCAAATGAATACTAAAATTATTTTATCACTTGGAAGAGTCCTTAAAAATCAGGTACTTCATCATACCTTTGAACGTTTAGATGTTTCAAGAGTTTTCAGTCTTTTTCAAGGTTGTTTAGAACATGAAGAGTTAAGGTGACAGGAAAACTTTTGTACTAATGACGGACCGAAATGCGTCCTTTACTGCATATACACTCATTAAAAAAAAATAACTCACCCAGATACAAATGTCGAATTGCTCCAAAACTCGGGTGTCAGGCAGATATGATAGCATGTGCTGTTTGATTAAACACTGGGTCTTGCCACAAGAGGGAGTAAAAGTGCTTCTCTTACTGCCCTATAAAAAAGCTCTCAGAGGCAACCTTTGGGTAGTGTACTTCTTAGTGAGAGATTGTTGACTGCTAGACACGTTTCTATGATGCACACAAAGACATTTGACAAGCTTTGAGAGGCGGCACATGACTGGACTGAGAGAACCGGGATGGTTGTTTTGATGAACTGTCCACTGTCTAGGCTGTTCTCACCAATCTGTTAGGAGGTGTTGTTAACAGTGGTTAGGTGAGGGCACACATGGTGAACACGCCCCTGATGGTCCAGGCAGACCATCAATAGAGAGGATCATTTGATGAAGCACATGCACCTCTCACAGTTTCATTGTCTACCATCCAGACACAAGTGGCCCTGTCAACTTTGTTTGCAGTCGTGCTATGAACAAGAAACCTGGACTGCTATGGACTGGAAATGTATCATCTTTCGTGATAAATCCAGGTTCTGTTTGGTATCTGATGATGGTCAGGTTTGCATGTGGAGGCCTCTTGGTGAGCGCTTCAATCCTGGCTTTGCTGTGGAGCGACACACTGCCCCCACAGCTGGTGTGATGATCTGGAGCACCAATGCATACAACAGTCGGTCATCCCTAGTAGTGATGCAAGAGACACTAACAGCTCAGCGATATGTGCAGGACATCCCGGGGCCACATGTGATCCTCTCATGGCAGGATAATAGGTTTCCAGGGATGTCTCCATCAGATTACAACACTTCCTTGGCTGTCCGGGTGCCAGATCTATTGCCAATTCAGCATTTATTGGACCAGCTGGAACACCAGTTTCAGCAACCAATGAATGTGCAGGATCTACAGGCCCAGCTGTAACATCTGTGGTTAAATATGCCACAGGATACCAGGAACCTGTATGCCTCCATGCTCAACCGTATCTTATGTTGTATCCAGGCTAGAGGTCGTATCTCATCTTGTATCCAGGCCAGAGGCTGTATTTCATCTTGCAACCAGGCTAAAGGACGTATCTCATCTTGCACCCAAGCTAGAGGCTGTATCTCATCTTGTATCCAGGCTAGAGTCTGTATTTCTTTTTGTATCCAGGCTAGAGGCCGTATCTCATCTTGTGTCCAGGCTAGAGGCCGTATCTCATCTTGTGTCCAGGCTAGAGGTCGTATCTCATCTTGTATCCAGGCTAGAGGCCGTATTTCATCTTGCACCCAGGCTAGAGGCCGTATCTCATCTTGCATCCAATCTAGAGGCCGTATCTCATCTTGTATCCAGACTAGAGGCTGGATTTCATCTTGTATCCAGGCTAGAGGCCATATCTGTCACGGTGGGGAGTGGGGGAAACTCCCCACCGTATAAAGAGAGCTAATACTAAGCCTGGACACAGGGAAAAGGCGCAGGTCACCTCCTACAGTTGCCCTAATCCTTACCATGATCTCCTGACCGTATAAGCGCCCCCTAAAGGTGGGATGGCTCATACACTGGAACCTAGATACTGCTGACCCTAATGGTCCCTACCATAGGGGTCAGGAATAGGAGACAACCGGTTCCTCAAGGACACAGACAAACCGGAGTCTCCAGTGGCCTAGAATCAGAAGGTAAAAGATAGATAGAGCTGCAACTGAACGACAGGTAAGCACCAGGTAAAACAACAAACACTTACCTGCCGCAGCAAAGATGGAACAACGAAACCAAACCACCTGGAACCTCCTGCGAACACCGGATGCAAGCTGGCTCCAGGCAAGGCTGCTCCTAAGCTTTAGGTTTACCCCTCCGGGAAACCAATGGGGCCCCGTTCCGGAGGCATAGACAGACAAGGGGTTGTCTAGCAACCATGCCAGGCATAACACCAAACATGCCAGGCATAACACCAAACAAGACATCACCACACACCCATAGCATAAACCCACACCAAACTCAACAGGTAAGGGTAGGGGAAAGAACATAGAAACAAGGGGGTGACATAGATGTTCAACTAGGATGGCCCTAAGACTGGACAGATGGAATCCAGGAACATCCACACTCCAACACACACACCAAGGCTGGAGACAAAACTAGAACTCAGGTTCAAAACACAAGGATAAATAGAGCCTAGAGACCACACACAGTTCCACACCAAGGAAGACAAATCTTAACTCCGAACACACCAGGATGGGAAGGGACACACAACTTAAAGGGGAAGTGTCAAAACATGCAAAACAACATGTTGCCACCAGCAACAAGCATGCACGGCAAAAGTGTCATGGTCCACTACACCAGACCATGACACAGCCGTGACAATATCTCATCTTGTATCCAGGATAGAGGCCGTATATCATGTTGTATCCAGGCTACAGGCCGTATCTCATCTTGTATCCAGGCTAGAGGCCATATCAAATCTTGTTTCCAGGCTAGAGGCTATATCTCATCTTGTATCCAGGATAGAGGCTGTATCTCATCTTGTATCCAGGATAGAGGCTGTATCTCATCTTGTATCCAGACTAGAGGCCATATCTCATCTTGTATCCAGGTTATAGGCTGTATCTTATCTTGTATCCAGGCTAGAGGCTGTATCTCAACATGTATCCAGGCTAGAGGCTGTATCATATCTTGTATACAGGCTAGAGGCCGTATCTCATATTGTATCCAGGCTAGAGGCTGTATCATATCTTGTATACAGGCTAGAGGCCATATCTTGTCTTGTATCCAGGCTAGAGGCTGTATCTCATCCTGTATCCAGGCTAGAGGCAATATCTTAACATGTATCCAGGCTAGAGGCTGTACCTCATCTTGTATCCAGGTTATAGGCCGTATCTCATCTTGTATCCAGGCTAGAGGCAATATCTTAACATGTATCCAGGCTAGAGGCTGTACCTCATCTTGTATCCAGGTTATAGGCCATATCTCATCTTGTATCCAGGCTAGAGGCCGTATCTCATCGTGTATCCAGGCTAGAGGCCATATCTCATCTTGTATGCAGGCTAGAGGCCGTATCTCATCTTGTATCCAGGCTAGAGGTCGTATCTCATCTTGTATCCAGGCCAGAGGCACCCAATGGGGTCATATAACCTAGTACAGTTTTCCCCAATAATCTTCTCCTTTTCTCTAATATTATAATCACTCCCATTTCTCATCATTACAGTCACACAGAGAAAGATTCAGTCCAACATCTCCTTCTTGGTGCGGTATTTTTTTGTCATTGAGTGTAAATACAGGTCTTGGAGTCTGTCCGTTCTGATGCAGCTCTCTCCCTGTGACTGTTGCAGCTTCTAACACTAGATGCGACTGGTAGCAGTTGAAGGATAGACCTGAGCGCGTGCGTCCACCTCAGCAATATCACTGTGGCAGATGGAAAAAGAAGGAGAAGAACAAACAGCAGGTGGCACTGTGTATACAGTAGATTCTATTGAATAATTCAGTGGCTATGCAAAATTTTTAATTGACAAAAGTATTCAGATGCAGGTGCTGGTTTAAAAAATTTAGAATATTTTTGTGGGATAACCCTTTTAAGGGAAAAAAACAATACGTGTAGGTCTGGAAAGGGAGCAGGACTTAGTCTACTTACCTTGTAGTAAGAGCCTGCCTCTACTATTCTAACTGCACAACTAGACCCCTATCCTTTTAATTAAGCCCCATCATGTCGGACTCGTGAACGAGCCTCGCCTCGCCTCTAAAAAAAAGTTTTTACTGGATTGACCGTTTCTTTCTGGTGCACCTTCGGTGTGAAAAACTGCCAAGAATTAACATCTAGAAGAAGTAACATGATGAATTAGAACTTCGCAAATTTCCAATTTCAAGTCATAAGCCCAATTTCCTTCTTAACAGTTTAAATTAAAGTTTTTGATCTGACGGAAGTGAAGCAAGTAAAAATCTCGTTGTCCTTCAAGCTTTGCTGGTTTTGAAAAATTGTGCAGTAGAGGAAGAGTTTTAGGTGCCGTGACTTTGTGTTCATTATACTGGAATAAGGGTACTTTCACCTAGCGTTAGAGGAATCCGGCAGGCAGTTCTGTGACAGATCCATCTGTATAGACCTATATTGCTGGTTCGTCTGTTTGCCTTCATTTCGCTGGATTTCCTGCCCGTATGCCCCTGTTCGTGTGTTTCCCCAAATACCGATTGGAACTACTGAACGGACGGCCACCCAGGAGAGGAGTGTGCTGCTAGTTAACCCAAATGGCCTCATTGTTCACAAAGGACTTAAACTAACTTGAACTCCTGGTCTAATGCGTGCCATTTTGGGATGTTAAATGTCTGTGTATTGAAAAGGGTTGTGACATTGTGTGTTTAAATGGTGATGTCTGTTCTGTTGTCCCCACGTGTGTATTGTGGTTACCCTCTGTCTTGAGAGATAATGGGATTACTCCTCGGGTCTCCAGGGCAGAGAGGAGGAGACCATGATGCATTGTGGGGGATGTATTGTCTCTGTAGTGCTGCATGTCTGTCCTGTGTCAGTCTCCATTCTGGTCCCCTAGGGGCGTGTCCACCAGATGGAGACCTGCATAAATACAGGCGGGTAGCCCTCAATAAAATTGATTCCTGTTTGACTTTCAAGACGGAGCTTGGTCTCGTTTGTGGAGGGATTTATTATTGGGACAGCGCTTTCGTATATTGCTAGCTGTGGAAGGAGTTCGACTGAATTGCTGATCGGGAGTTGCCACTTCATATGCTCCATTCGGGAGTTTGACGATCGGCTGGATTAAAAACTGCATTTCTGGAGAAAGGGGCTTATTCACTAAACGGCGGCTTCATCTACCTGGCGGTGAGTGTCGTAACAATTGGTGGCAAGCAACGGGATGAATCCCACCGCCCAGAAGGCCAGCTACAAATCCCAGGGTGGAAATGCAGTATGAGGAATTAAGGCGTGCTACCCTTAAAGATATATTGGAACGCAGAGGACGATCAGCGAGTAATCTCAAGAAGAGAGAGATTATTTCTATATTATTGGAGATGGATGCAGCACAGGGAACGGAGAGAGCTAATGTGCCTGGCATACTGGATTTAACACCCGAGGAGGTACAATTTAACCGGGCAGTCCAGATAAGGCTGGCACACTTTGGCCCCAACCCTGCAGCAGATATTGTGGTCCAGGTGCAAGCAGCAGTAGCAGCACAACAGGCGCTCCAGGGAAGAGGAGCTGCAGCAGCAGAGGTACCCCATAATAATAATGGAAGGGGAAAGGTACCTTTTGCTGCATTTAGACATTTTGTGGAAACGGAGGGAGAGATTGACGGGTTCCTGGCCGATTTTGAAAGGCAGTGTGCCTTACACCAGGTACCCACAGAGGAATGGGTCACTATCCTCTCTGGGAAATTATCCGGCCGGGCCAGTGAGGCTTTTCGGGCCATCCCAGAGGAGGAACTTACAAGTTACCGGGCAGTAAAAGATGCCCTTTTGGCCAGATACGCTGTCACCCCTGAGGCGTACCGGCGGCGATTTCGGGACACTAACAAGCAGGCTGGCGATTCTTATGTGGAGTGGGCATGCAGGGTACACCGCACCGCAGCCCACTAGATGGCAGGGTGTCAAGCGGTAACTGGGGAAGAGGTGCTGCAAGTATTTTTGTTGGAGCACTGCTTTGATCGGTTACCTGCAGGAGTCAGAGAGTGGGTTAGGGACCGCAAACCCGCTACCTTACCTGAAGCTGCTCGTCTGGCCGATGAATACACAGATGCATGATGGTTAGACCAGACAGCAGCCAAGGTCCCTACCGAGTGGAGTACAAACCGGCAGCACCTCCAACCACTACTGTGTATCACCCCCCAGCGCAACGCACCCCCACAATACCACCAGCGAACAATTATGTTCAGCCAGCTCGGTTCAACGCCCGGGATTACTCTCAGCCTATCCGGTGCTATGGGTGCAAACAGTTGGGGCGCAAGAGACCGGAGTGCCCATTGAACAATACCAACCGAGCGCAGTCGTGGAGAAAACCAGCCGGCGGACATCAGCAGCCACCCCAGTCTTCCGCTCACTGTCTTGAGCAGGAGGAATTTTGGGGTATACTACATGAGGCGGATCCAGTACAAGCAGCCCAGCAGGATAACCGACAGCAACACAGGCAGATCGTTAGACTAAATGGCAAAGTGGTCACTGGTCTGAGAGACACCGGAGCCACTATGACCCTGCTCCAAAAGAACCTTGTTTCGGAACACCAACACACTGGAAATACTGTGGCAGTGAGGGTAGCAGGAGGCGCCGTGTTCCGTCTACCTGTTGCCCGGGTTCATTTGGATTGGGGAATGGGCTCTGGACATGTGAATGTGGGGGTTATGAAAGACTTGCCTGCTGATGTCTTGCTCGGGAATGACCTGGCCCCTTTGGTTTCTGCTTATGCTCCAATGGGACCTGCTGATGTCAACCCAGTGACTACCCGGGCCCAGACCCGTGCTGCTGGAACCAGCCCACCTGCTGCTGAGACCCAGGTAAGACCCGATTCCCCGACTAATACCCTAGGACAGACCTTTGCTAGCTGGGATTCCCCAGAGGAGTTTGGGAGGGAAACTCAGGCAGATCCGACTCTCCAGAAGTATAGAGACAGAGCAGATACTGGAGAGGTAGGAGTAGATGGGGAGCGGTATGTATGGGTGGGGGACAGGTTATATAGGATCCCTAAACCGTCCCAGAAAAGTGTTGCCCATCCGCCGGATCGACAGCTGGTGGTGCCCGCAAAATACCGGCAGGAGATTCTGCGGATAGGGCATGATGTTCCATTAGCCGGACATCTAGGGTCCCGCCGCACAGCCTATAGGATCATGCAGAACTTCTTTTGGCCAAATTTTAATCAGGCTGTGCGGATATATTGTAGTATGTGTGACACTTGTCAACGGGTAGGAAAGCGGGGGGACCACCCAAGAGCTAGGCTTATGTCTATGCCTATCATTGGGGAGCCCTTTGCCCGCATAGCCGTTGACATTGTGGGTCCACTGGCCAGGGCTAGTCCATCTGGTAAGAAGTATATTCTCACCGTGGTGGACTATGCCACTCGCTATCCAGAGGCAGTAGCGCTGTCTAATATAGAGGCAGAGACAGTTGCTGATGCCCTGGTTAGAATTTTTACTAGGGTCGGGTTCCCTAAGGAGATTCTCTCTGACCAGGGAACCCAATTTACCGCTGTGCTCACCCAGCAACTGTGGAGGGTGTGCGGCATTAAACCGATACTTAGTTCCCCGTACCATCCACAGACTAACGGCCTCTGCGAGCGATTTAACGGCACCCTCAAACAGATGTTGAGGACCTTTTCTGACACTTGCAGAGACTGGGAGCGATTCCTGCCTCATCTGTTGTTTTCTTACAGAGAGGTGCCCCAGGAATCTACTGGGTTCTCCCCCTTTGAGTTGCTCTATGGGAGGAGGGTCGGCGGACCCCTAGATCTCATTAGAGGCCACTGGGAGGGGGAGACAGAGCAGGAAGGGACCCCCATAGTACCGTATGTCCTGGAACTCCGGGACCGCATGGAGAAACTGTCCCTGATGGTTAGAGAGAATCTCCAGGTGGCCCAGGGGAGACAGAAGAGATGGTACGATCGGGGTGCCCGGCAGCGAGTCTTCCAGGTTGGGCAGAAAGTGCTAGTGCTCAAACCTGTGAAGGCGAACAAGATGCAAGCATCTTGGCAGGGCCCGTATAAGCTGGTAGCTCAGGTGTGTGATACTACCTACCTCATAGCCAGCTGTTCAGATGAGAGGATCCAGCGATCCTTTCATGTGAACATGCTAAAGGAGTATCAGGAGAGACCGGAGGATGTCGCTGCAGTATGTGCCCCTGCTGCAGACGATACAGAGAGTTTACCCTTACCCGATTTGTTAGAGAGGGACTCCCAGACTGACCTTACTAGTCTTGTACAGCTAGGGGATAGATTAAGCCCCACAGAGAAGGGACAGGCAAGACAGCTTCTGTGGGAGAAGCAGGCGACGTTCTCCCAAGAGCCTGGCTACACTACCCTAACTGTACATAAGGTAGAGACCCCTGGACAGAACCCCCTGCGACAGCCCCCTTACCGTATCCCTGAAGCAGTCCGAGAAGGAATGCGGAAGGAGATACAGGAGATGACCCAGCTTGGGGTCATCGAACACTCCGATAGTCCTTGGGCTTCGCCTGTAGTCCTGGTGCCTAAGAAAGATGGGACCACGCGGTTCTGTGTAGACTACAGGCGGCTCAACGAGCGGACCACCACTGACGCCTACCCGATGCCCCGGGTAGACGAATTATTAGATCGTATTGCCAGGGGACGCTATCTGACCACCATAGACCTGTGTAAAGGCTATTGGCAGATTCCCCTGGCCGAGGATGCTATCCCCAAGTCGGCCTTCGTCACCCCATTTGGCTTGTACCAATTTAAGGTCATGCCATTTGGGATGAAGAATGCCCCGGCTACCTTTCAGCGTATGGTGGATAGACTTCTCGATGGATTCCAGGAATTTGCGTGTGCATACCTGGATGACATTGCGATCTACAGTGGGTCCTGGGAGGAACACCTAGTACATGTAGGGGTAGTTTTGGACAAAATTCGGGCTGCTGGCCTGACATTGAAGCCAGAGAAGTGCCATCTAGGCATGGCTGAAGTGCAATACCTGGGTCACAGAGTGGGGTGTGGGAGCCAGAGACCAGGGCCGGCTAAGATAGAGGCAGTAGCTAACTGGCCCACACCTGTCACTAAGACCCAGGTGTTAGCCTTCCCAGGGACAGCAGGGTATTACAGACGCTTTGTCCCAGACTACAGCACTATTGCTAAGCCCCTGACTGACCTGACTAAGAAAAATCTCCCTAAGCAGGTCCTGTGGTCTCCGGCTTGTGAAGCTGCGTTTCAAGCACTCAAACAGGCTCTTGTAAATGCCCCTGTCCTGGCTGCCCCAGTCCCTAACAAACGTTTTCTCGTCCATACAGATGCTTCCATGTATGGACTGGGGGCTGTGCTGAGCCAGGTCGGGGAAGATGGAGGAGAGCACCCTGTCGCATATCTCAGTAGAAAGCTGTTACCCCGAGAAGTGAGTTATGCGGCAGTGGAGAAGGAATACTTGGCCCTGGTCTGGGCATTGAAAAAGTTAAGCCCTTATTTGTATGGACTGGAATTTTCCCTTGTGACGGACCACAATCCCCTTGTCTGGCTTAACCGGGTCTCAGGAGACAATGGTAGACTGCTGCGGTGGAGTTTAGCTTTACAACCATATAACTTCACCATCAGCTACCGACCCAGTAAGCAGAATGAGAATGCAGATGGATTGTCCCGGCAAACCGACGTTCTTGCTACCTCCTAGTCCGGTCATCCCCAAGTTGACCCGCTAAAGGGTCAAGCCGGGTCTGCCGGAGTGTCCCACAAGGGGGGAGCCGTGTGACAGATCCATCTGTATAGACCTATATTGCTGGTTCGTCTGTTTGCCTTCATTTCGCTGGATTTCCTGCCCGTATGCCCCTGTTCGTGTGTTTCCCCAAATACCGATTGGAACTACTGAACGGACGGCCACCCAGGAGAGGAGTGTGCTGCTAGTTAACCCAAATGGCCTCATTGTTCACAAAGGACTTAAACTAACTTGAACTCCTGGTCTAATGCGTGCCATTTTGGGATGTTAAATGTCTGTGTATTGAAAAGGGTTGTGACATTGTGTGTTTAAATGGTGATGTCTGTTCTGTTGTCCCCACGTGTGTATTGTGGTTACCCTCTGTCTTGAGAGATAATGGGATTACTCCTCGGGTCTCCAGGGCAGAGAGGAGGAGACCATGATGCATTGTGGGGGATGTATTGTCTCTGTAGTGCTGCATGTCTGTCCTGTGTCAGTCTCCATTCTGGTCCCCTAGGGGCGTGTCCACCAGATGGAGACCTGCATAAATTCAGGCGGGTAGCCCTCAATAAAATTGATTCCTGTTTGACTTTCAAGACGGAGCTTGGTCTCGTTTGTGGAGGGATTTATTATTGGGACAGCGCTTTCGTATATTGCTAGCTGTGGAAGGAGTTCGACTGAATTGCTGATCGGGAGTTGCCACTTCGTATGCTCCATTCGGGAGTTTGACGATCGGCTGGATTAAAAACTGCATTTCTGGAGAAAGGGGCTTATTCACTAAACGGCGGCTTCATTTACCTGGCGGTGAGTGTCGTAACAAGTTCCGTTGCCGGAACTGCCTGCCGGATCCGGAAATCCGCGTGCAAGCGGATACCATTTGCTTCCGGATCTGGATGCGGATCTGTTTGACAAATGCATTGAAATTCCGGATCCATCCCTCCGGTGTCATGCTGAAAAACGGATCCGGTATTTATCTTTTTCACACTTTAATGGAAAATAATGCCGGCATTCCGGCAAGTGTTCCGGAATTTTAGCCGCAGAAAATACCGCAACATGCTGCTGTATTTTCTCAAGCCAAATACCGTAAAAGTGACTGAACTGAAGACATCCTGATGCATCCTGAACTGATTGATCTCCATTCAGAAAGCATTAGGACAAAACTGAAGCGTTTTTTTCCAGTATTGAGCCCGTAGGGCGGAACTCAATACCGAAAAACTTTAACGCTAGTGTAAAAGTACCCTAAGACGATGAAGCGAATTCTACTTCACTTCAGAGACTCAATTATTAATCACATTTTTCTGCTGTTTCTTTATATTCTACTTTGCAGCATTCATGTAATAACAGTGTAAAACGAATCAAGAAGAGCCTTAAAAAGCACCTGTCAGCAGGATCAGCCCTATTAATCCCTGCACGGCATGTGATGTGCAGGGCTATGAGTAAATCTCATAGACCCCAGCTTTTAGGTCTATGAGAGAAGCAATCTGATGATTGCTTATTCAAATTCCCTATGGGAACTATTAAAAAGTGTAAAAAAATACGAAAAATGCTTTTTAAAATATACTGAAAATAAAAAATATAAAAATTCAAATCACCCACCTTTCCCCAAATAAAAAAAAAAACATAAAAAAAATACTGTAAAGATCATGGCCATCACCGCATGTGCAAATGCCCATAGTATTAAAACATAAAAATATTTATCCCATACGGCAAATGGTAAAACGGAAAAAATAACTGATTCGCTGTTTTTGGTCACTTCGGCTCCCACAGAAAATTTAATAAAAGGTCATCAAAAAGACATACATACCCCAAATGGTATCATTGAAAAATACAGATCGTCCTGCAAAAAATGATCCCTCAACCAGCTCCATACACATAACTACAAAAAAGTTATTGGGGTCAGAATATGGCGATGAAAAGAAAAAACTAATACATACAGTCAGGTCCATAAATATTGGGACATCGACACAATTCTAACATGTTTGGCTCTATACACCACCACAATGGATTTGAAATGAAACCAACAAGATGTGCTTTACCTGCAGACTGTCAGCTTTAATTTGAGGGTATTTACATCCAAATCAGGTGAACGGTGCAGGAATTACAACAGTTTGCATATGTGCCTCCCACTTGTTATGGAACCAAAAGTAATGGGACAATTGGCTTCTCAGCTGTTCCATGGCCAGGTGTGTGTTATTTCCTTAATATCCCAATTACAATGAGCAGATAAAAGGTCCAGAGTTCATTTCCAGTCTGCTATTTGCATTTGGAATCTGTTGCTGTCAACTCTCAAGATTAGTTCCAAAGAGCTGTCACTATCAGTGAAGCAAGCCATCATTAGGCTGAAAAAACAAAACAAACCCATCAGAGAGATAGCAAAAACATTAGGCCTGGCCAAAACAACTGTTTGGAACATTCTTAAAAAGAAGGAACGCACCGGTGAGCTCAGCAACACCAAAAGACCCGGAAGACCACGGAAAACCACGGAAAACGACTGTGGTGGATGACCGAAGAATTATTTCCCTGGTGTTGAAACACCCTTCACAACAGTTGGCCAGATCAAGAACACTCTCCAGGAGGTAGGTGTATGTGTGTCAAAGTCAACAATTAAGAGAAGACTTCACCAGAGTGAATACAGAGGGTTCACCACAAGATGTAAACCATTGGTGAGCCTCAAAAACAGGAAGGCCAGATTAGAGTTTGCCAAACAACATCTAAAAAGCCTTCACAGTTCTGGAACAACATCCTATGGACAGATGAGATCAAGATCAACTTGTACCAGATTGATGGGAAGAGAAGAGTATGGAGAAGGAAAGGAACTGCTCATGATCCTAAGCATACCACCTCATCAGTGAAGCATGGTGGCGGTAGTGTCATGGCGTGGGCATGTATGGCTGCCAATGGAACTGCTTCTCTTGTATTTATTGATGATGTGACTGCTGACAAAAGAAGCAGGATGAATTCTGAAGTGTTTCGGGCAATATTATCTGCTCATATTCAGCCAAATGCTTCAGAACTCATTGGACGGCGCTTCACAGTGCAGATGGACAATGACCCAAAGCATACTGCAAAAGCAACCAAAGAGTTTTTTAAGGGAAAGAAGTGGAATATTATGCAATGGCCGAGTCAATCACCTGACCTGAATCCGATTGAGCAGGCATTTCACTTGCTGAAGACAAAACTGAAGAGAAAATACCCAAGAACAAGCAGGAACTGAAGACCGTTGCAGTAGAGGCCTGGCAGAGCATCACCAGGGATGAAACCCAGCGTCTGGTGATGTCTATGTGTTCCAGACTTCAGGCTGTAATTGACTGCAAAGGATTTGCAACCAAGTATTAGAAAAGTGAAAGTTTGATTTATGATTATTATTCGGTCCCATTACTTTTGGTCCCTTAACAAGTGGGAGGCACATATGCAAACTGTTGTAATTCCTGCACCGTTCACCTGATTTGGATGTAAATGCCCTCAAATTAAAGCTGACAGTCTGCAGGTAAAGCACATCTTGTTCGTTTCATTTCAAATCCATTGTGGTGGTGTATAGAGCCAAAAATGTTAGAATTGTGTCCATGTCCCAATGTTTATGGACCTGACTGTATGTGGTTTCACTGTAATTGTACTGACCTGTAGAATGAAAGTAACAGGTCAGTTTTTCCATATAGGGAACGCTTTAAAATTAAAATCTATAATTGCGGAATTGCATTTTTTTTTCAATTCTACCCCATTTGGATTTTTTTTTCCAGCGTGGTGGCTTTAAAAAGTGCAAAAAACAAGCCCTCATACGCTTATATGAATGGAAAAATAAAAGAGTTTTGCCCCCGGAAAGGCAGGTTTTGAAAAACGCAAAAAAAAAAACCCTCAGGGGCTGAAATGGTTAAACCAAGCATACTGCCTGGTAGGGTTGATCCTGCACTAAAAACATGTTCACGCTTAGCTCTGTCAAAGTGCAGGGAGCGCAGCAGTTGCAGAGAGAGCTGAGCCTCTAGGTGTAATGGTAACGCCCCTGTTGCTCCTAGCCGCTCATTTGCATATAATAAAACACATTTTTTCTCAGCAGTGAGGGCGCATATGAACATGGGACCAACACAGATGGGTAGAGCGAGACAAGGGCATGTAATGAAGGGGCCAGCTGTGTCTGAATGGTGACTACAAAATTGTGGGAGATGCTCCCGCTTGTCGGCTGCTCACCACTGGTGTCTGGCTGGCCCAATCTAAGCCTGTTCGCCATGTGTGCCCTCACTTAACCACTGCTCTCAGCACCTCCTACCAACCAGGTCAGATCAGCCTAAGTGGTGGAAAATTTGTCGGAATGAGTCAAATGACCATTTTGTTTCTCTCTGTCCAATGATGTGCCTTCAGTCAACTAGGCAAAATGTCTTTGAGGAAGTCGTAGAAGCATGTCTAGCAGTCGACTATCTCTCACCATCTACATATGTGCCTGAGACATAACTACATGCTGCGTTTTAGAGCAATCTGACATTTCAATATGGGTGCGGTATTTTATTTTTTTTAGATTTTTTTATTTTTACTTTTGCCATGCACTACTTTCCCACATACAATGTGCAAAGCTTTTCTTTCTCTCTCTATTCACCTGTCCCTAGGATAGATGGGGTCCACAGGGTGACGGACTGATCAGTAGAATGAAGGAGCTGCTGTGTTTCACCCCTTTTTTCGCAGTTTTATGACATACAGTGGCACATGAGGACAAACAACCATGTCCGATACTACAGCTCAACACTATGCACTTGAAATCAGGTTCAGACCTCCATGCAGGGGTGTAACTACCATAGCAACAGCCCATGCGACAGTTATGGGGCCCAGGGAAAGAGGGGATCCAGTCTTAGTTGGGATTATCTCCTCCTCTACTGGAGGTGAAAACTTGGTCAGGACTCTACCCTCTAAAGGGTAAACAACTTTTAGCAAATGAGGCAGTGGAAAAATGGCCCAAGGATCATTGAAAAGGGTTTTGGCAGAAACCCTTCTGCCCTGTGTGGGGGGCCTGGTTTGATCCTTGCTATGGGGCCCTTACTTCTCTATGTATGCCACTGCCTCCATGGATCACATATCGGTGGTCTATCCTGAGGATATATTATTAATGTGTGTTCCTGAAAAAAACTCTTTGAGAATTCAATGGGAAATTGCAAAAGGCTCATTCACGGCAAAACTCCATAAGATCTGTGTTGTAAAGAGAATATGGGGCTTGTCCCACGGGATGATTAATCACACCTACATGGAGCACCACTAGAAGATATCAGGTCAGAAGAAAGGTGGTAGAAAATTTTGAGTTTGTCTGGATGATCCTAATTGAGCATTTCCCCTAAAAAGTAAATAAATAAAAATAGGGATAGGGAAGTAGGAAGAAAAAATGCTCAGAAACGAACAGTGTGAGACCAGGTAAAGACCCCTTATAGGAATTACTGTACATCTTAATGAATCTCCAATTATGGCTGACTTAGAGAGAAAATAGAAGACATCCCAAAATGACCAAGGTCGATTCGAAATTAATATGCCCTATGTGCCCCTAGATGAACCTGTAGATTCACATGATAGACTCCCGTGTAGGCTTCACGACTCAGAAGCAAGAAGATCCTTGGGGGTGGGGCTAATTTTTCTGGAACCCTGATTGGCACTTTAGGAATCCAAAAGTGTATCTTGGTCCCTAAGCAAAATCTGTAACAAGACCCCCACTTTCTATCTGATATTTATAATACTGCTGTTTTTTTTGAGTGACAAAGAGGACTCTGAGTGCCTTCAAGAGCCTTGGAATAAGTGCCATATCTACACCCCCTAAAGTTACGCCCCTGCAGAAGCCAATTTAGTAAAGGCTGTTGTTCTCAGTACCTTAACAACAGGATTTTTTTTTACAAATGAATTTATTTATATAAAACCTGTCCTGGTGAGATGATGCAAAAGATGTTATGTTCTCACAGCTCGCCGATTATAACAGTCATATGTACCATGTACAGCATATAAATCCCAATATTATAGGGACTTCAATTCTAGATTGCTTTTTGACATTCTGGCTATATCTACGCTTATTGACGACTTATTGTTTCATGGACCATATCCAAGGAAGTTTGGCTGCCTTCTAATCCGAGACCTGCCAGGCTTTCTTCAGCTGCTGGAAACATTGCTCTTGCATTATGCTGAGTGAGACAAAATGCAGATAAATGAGTCACAAAAGAGAACTAGAAATCGAATTAAAGTTTTACGTAGGGTTGTTTTGAAGCCCAAAAAAATTTAATTTTCAGAAAATATAATTTTGTTAAGGAATTCATACACCTGTGGGAGAGAGACATCTGCCATGTTGTGGGAAAATACATTTAAGATACACTGAAGTATAGATAGGGCGGCCTACTACAAATAAAAATGTGAAATTCGACTACAAAGAGGTCAATGGGTCTAGTCTCTTAAGGCGGGACTCTTTTAAAGAGAACTTATTAGCAGGGCCAACCCTTCTGAAAGTGTTGATTCTGCTGGTTACACTAAACTGAAAATTTGTTTTACTGTTGTAGAGACATCTTAGTTTTAAGTAATATTCTAAGTAGAGCTTTAGTGCACCAAGGGCGGGCCTTAGCCTCTTGGTGCACTGTAGTTCTCCCACTTCCCATACATAGCCTCGCCCCCTTCCCTAGACAGGGCCAGGCATCTTCTTTGTGCTCTTGCCTCTCCCTGTAATCCTGCGCATGCACTGTAGATTCTGTTATTGACACATGCGCGGTACATCTCCTTCAGGTTTCCCAACAGCTGAGAGGATGAAGCAAGAGCACAATGAAGATTCAAAAAGAAGCCAAAGAGACTCAAAAATGTATAAAAGTATCTTACATTTTTGAGTCCCATTGGCCTTTTTTTGGATGTGTGCGTGGTGACGTTCCATGGGCTTTTTTGATATTGATTAATGGGATGGTGAGGTTTTTGTAGGTTATATAAGAGTACAATGAAGATGCCTGACCCTGTCAAGGGAAGGGGTTCAACTCATGAGTGGAAATAGCCCTATTATTTTTCTCTTTGATTATCGTAAAAAAACATATTCATTGGTAATTAAAGGCATTACCCAAAAAGGGGCATTTAACACCTATCTTCAGGAGAGCATTAGGTGTCTGATCGCAGGTGTATGCCACCACTGGGACCCCTACCATCACTAGAACGGATGTCAAATGGAGGGGTGAAGAGGAGCTTGAATTAAATGGTAGTTGAGCATACACCCTTCAGTGTCCATTCAGTATCCTGTGTCCTTCATAGAATAACCCCTTAATGCTCATTAATACTAAGGGCCCTTATTCCAATGCATTCATGTATTTATGGGTGCTACATTAGAAGCTTGGGATGGGTGTCCCATGCTGAGTGTAGTGGAGCTCGGTTGTCTAATGAAAGTTGGGCTCCTGCTCCAAGGACAATAATATATTGGCTGCAGTTCATAAAAGTGAGGGCGATCCCTTCTGCCATTCTTTGTGCTCTCACTTTTCCTGAAACAACTGGATTAGGCGTCATGCAACCCGCCCTGTCCATCTCTTGCAGAGAAGGGTTGTGTGACTACTTTCTTCCACTATTGTTAGCTAATGGAGGAAAACCTTTGTAGATGGTTATAAGGCTAACCCACAGTAAGATAGGCACTCTAACTCCTTGAGCACTAGCTATAGGCTCTGTCCACTTATTGCTTGTTTGAACTTTACAGGGAGACCGAGGATCTCCAGGCCTGCCTGGACAACCAGGATCCCGTGGTCCACCAGGTATAGGAATTGATGGCAATCCGGTAAGTACACTTTTCAAAATGACGTTAGTCTAACTTTATTTTCTTGCTGGTCCTTTTTGTCACAGAGATTTTATGTACCAGATGTCAATATAGACATTTTACTAATATGTAATATAAAAAAAGTCCATTACCATGAAGATCTCAGGAGGTACTGGTTTGTACCTTGTTCTGTACAGATGAGGAGCAATAACTCTCCCCTGTAGCTGTCTACAGATTAATGTCTCTGGTTTTCTTTTATGTCCTTTATAGAGCGCTGACGTATTTCATAGTGCTTTACATACAATCTAAATTCCCTATCAATATGTCTTTGGAGTTTGGGAGGAAACAAGGAGAACAGACAAACTCCTTGCAGATGTTGCCCCAGATGTTGTCTAGTCCGATTTGTAACATAGTAACATAGTTTGTAAGACTAAAAAAAAGTCCATCCAGTTCAGCCTGTTATCCTGCAAGTTGATGCAGAAGAAGGCAAAAAAAAAAATCCTAATTTTTCTAATTTTAGAGGAAAAAAATTCCTTCCCGACTCCAATCAGGCATCAGAATAACTCCCTGTATCAACTACCCATCTCTAGTAGCTATAGCCTGTAATATTCTTACACTCCAGAAATATATCCAGGCCCCTCCTGAACTCATTTAGTGAATTCACCATCATCATCGGGTCCAAATAAACTCTACCCGAATTGCACTCTCCCTCATGCTCTCCCAAACCTTATCATTAGATTCAGAAATTTTTGAATAATTTGGGTCAAATTCAGAACCGATACACTCATCTCTAATCCCTAGTCATGTTCCAAGACTCTTGCTCCAAGGCTCATACCTATATGTGGCCCTACTTGAAGGAGAGCTAATTTCTTAAAAAAAAATATAATGTCCCTTTTATAGTCCGATGGGCTTGTTAGTAGTAACATGCACATGACCTAATTCCTGTAGAAAATTATAGACTGCTTTGCAAGGTTGAGTACACAGTGCTCACAATTTGTTTCTAAACACCTTTAACAGTAGAAGAAGGATTTTGTTTCTTGATCTTTCTTGGAGAAGTAATGTGATGTAATTCCTTATTGTGATTCGCCTTCACAGTTGAGATTCAGTGTCTGAGCTGATTTTCATATTTAAAAATTTTTGGTAAAATTCTCTTCATAAAAGATTTAATATGACAGGTTAAGCTATATGTACTAGTTTACTGGAGATAGGTCAATGAACAAAAAATGTATTATGATTTTCAGATTTTGAGTCTTGAATGAAGTCCCCTTCCTAATATAAGGCAACGGGCAACTATTGTAGCTCTTCAGGGTTTTTGCCTTATGGGTCAACACTGTAATGCTGATGGATTTGTGTTTTCTTTTATCCTTTCTATATTACTGTGTACCTGGTTATGCACAGGGCTCCTCAGGACCTTCTGGAGAAAAAGGAGAGCAGGTATTTTCTAATTTGATTTCTTTCTTGGAGTTGACAAGCATGTAGATAAAGACGGTGCAGAGGAAGCAGTTATAATTTTGCATTGGGTCCCAGATTCTTCATGTTCCGTCTCTGGGAGTTGATATAACTCTCAGTGATAGAATCCTGGTCTTTGGCACAGCCTTTCTCTCTTGGCACCATGTGATAGGATAATTTTAGGTCATATTCTGTTTTGGACTAAACATATATCCCTATGTTTTACTTACTTAAAGGGGTTCTCTGGGCTGCAGATACTGATGACCTGTCCTCAGGATAAGTCATCAATATCAGATTCGTGGGAATCCAAAATACAGCACCCCACCGATCAGGTTTTGATGACCGATCATTCAAAAGGTCATGTGTTTCTGTAGCTTGGAGAGCCCCCTCAAATTTACTTTTATCATATCCTGCTATGCAGGGCCGTCTTTAATATTGATTGGACCCTGGGCAAAAATTTACTTGGGCCCCCTGGATCCCGCCCCCCCCCCCCCCCGCACTTTGCTGTACTTGCTATACAGCAGCACTTACCTGTCACGTCCAGGGCCTCCAGGTGACGTCTCCTCTCTGTCATCATCTTCTCTGTAGATCTTCTCTCTCATCATCTTCTCCACTCGGTCTGGACAACTTCTCTTAGCCGCCTCGTCTCTGCAGAGTGTGACACACAGACATCTTAGCTTCCTCACATTCTATCATTATCCCCCAACTGGAGTCCCCACAGTGTTATCCTGCTGCTTGCTTTCCCCCCCCCCCCCCCCCCAGGGGTGTAGCTATAGGGGGTGCAGAGGTAGCAGTCGCTACCGGGCCCAGGAGCATGAAGGGGCCCAAAGACACTTGTGCCGCATAAGAAGACACACAAAGCACTGAGGGAAGGGGGGCCCAAGCTGAACTCTTGCACCGGAGCCCATAAGCCTTTAGTTACGCCCCTCCCCCCCCCCAAATACTATCCTGAAGAAACATTACTGCACCCCATAGTAATAGTTCTCCTCATAGTCCCACCAATAGTAATTCGCTTCTAGAATGCCCTCATTAGTAACACTGCCCCAACCGTGATAATGCTCCTCAACAATGCCCCCATTATTAGAAGAGCCCTCCCATATTAATAATACCCTCACAGAGTCCCCAGTAGAAATAAGGCCCACTATTGTTCCCCCAGTGGTAATAAAGCTCCCTACAGACCCCTCAGTAGTAATAAGGCCCCCATAGTGCGCTTAGTAGAAATAAGGCGGATCTATAAGACCCTCCTATAGAGCCCCCAGAAGTAATAAGACCGCCTATAATGTCCCCTGGATCTGTAGTGCCCCCTGCAGTTATAATCCTCCCTCCACCATACAGTCCCATGTAAATAACATCACCTCCTCCCCAGCCGCCTCCAACGCACAATCCCATGTAAGCATCACCCCCTAAGGCTACTTTCACACTTGCGTTTGTGCGGATCTGTCCTGTACTTGTACAGGACGGATCCGCACCGATAATACAAACTAATGCATCCGTTCTGGACCGATTCGTTTGTATTAGATTTGAATTTCTAAATCCCAATATGGATCCGTCCTGACTTACATTGAAAGTCAATGGGGGACGGATCCGTTTACAATTGCACCATTTTGTGTCAATGCAAAGGGATCCGTCCCCATTTACTTACATTGTCAGGACGGATCCGTTTGGCTCCGCAAGGCCATGCAGACACAAAAACGCTGCTTGCAGCATTTTGGGGTCCGCCTCCAAAACGGAACGGGGGGCCGCACGGAGCCGAACAAATGCATTCTGAATGGATCCGCGTCCATTCAGAATGCATTGGGGTTAAACTGATGCATTTGGGGCTGCTTGTGAGAGCCTTGAAACGGATCTCACAAGCGGATCCCCAAACGCAAGTGTGAACGTAGCCTAAACATTAAGTCCCATGTACATAAACATCATTCCCCCCACCATCCACTTTCAACATACAGTCCCATGTAAATAACATCACTCCCTCCCCCAGCCACCTCAAGCACACAGTTCCATGTCAATAACATCCCTCCCTTCAGCCCTAACATACATCCCAGTTAAATAACTACAACTCCCAGCATTGCTCTGCCTCTCCCTGTTCCTTCACTTACCTCTCCAGTCCTCATATACAGACATCAGCATTAGGCTCCTTCTCCTCTTCACTCCGGTCCAATCCTGCACTGGTCACATGATGGTGACATCATCCAGGTCATCCTATCACAGCCTGTTTTGCTGATCACATGACCTGTGATGTCACCACAGGTCCTTCACCTCTACACCCAGTGTATTCGATTCTAGCAGGCAGGCAGGACATTCGGGGCCTGGGACAAAACATCAGGGGCCCAGGCCCTGAATGTTTTAACCTAGCGACGCAGTCACTAATGAATGGGAGTCGGGAAACAGAGCTCCCTTGGGCCCCCAGGAGCAACTGGGCCCGGGGCAGCTGCCCCTTTTGCCCTGTGGCAAAGACGGCCCTGCTGCTATGAACAAAAAGTAAACTAGAAGATTTTTTAACCATAGCCTGAAGAAAACCTTACATTAAAGAGGTATTCCAAGATTTTAATATTAATGCATACTTACCAACATTTCAGTTGGTAAAATCCGGGCATACAAGCCCCAACCCCAGGAACACCCCAAAAATGCCCGGACAGCACGAGTTTGCTGGGACTGTCTACAAAAATCAGGGACAGTCCCGGGAAAATTCGGCAGAGTTAGCAACTATGTTAATGGCCCATCCTCAGATATGAGATCCATGTGGGCAGTATCAGATTGGGGTTCCTTGGGCCCACCAGAGAAATTAATTGTGTGGGTCCACCATCAGTCTTTACAGAACATGTGCACGTCCACTCCCTAATTTCATTGCATGACAACTAGACATTAGCAGTAAGCGATTGGCCCACCAGAGGATCTTCTGGTACTCTGGTGGGTTAGTCCAACACTACATGTGGGTCTGACACTCTGCACCCCGACAATCAGCTGTTCTGCAGTATCCGTTCCAGAGCCAAAACTACACAGCTCCGTCCATTGTGCAGTGGACAGAGCTGGTTACTACTGCTCCGTTCACATTGAACTGATTGGTAACCCGATCTATCCACTACACAATGGATGGAGCTGTGTAGTAGCTACTGGAGCAGCTGATCGGTGGGGTGCAGGGTGTCAGATAAAGGTGGCTTGTCCTGAGGATAGGCCATCAATAGTAAAATCCTGGACACCTCTTTAAACTCACAAGAAATGTTACATCCTTGCCATGCAGCAAATGGAAAATATTACACGGCCACAATTGCCTCCTATGATTATATTTATAATCCGAGTGAGACAAGATAATTTAATGGCTGCACTTGAAGAAAAATAAAATTGTCATTCTGTAAAACCTTTATAAAGAGAAGCGGCTTTCATTTTTATGACCTATCCAAGTCTTTTTTTTTTCTTTTGTCAGAATGTTCATTTTTATTTTACTTATTTATATGTTAAAATGTTCTAAATCCTAAAAAAGAATATAAGCATAAAATAATGTTGTCAAAAAATCAGCATTCAAATTATTAATAATGGTTATGATGACCAGCGGGTGAGAACCCGCTGCTCCACGGGACCAACTCCTTCTGAGGGCGATGTCTGAGCACATCCCTCATCCTTCACACCTCTGATGGTGAGGAGAGACCTTCTTAAGGGGAGTACCAGGTGCTACCTCAGAGGTGACTTGGAACACAAGGGAATCGGGATTCGGGAACAGAGTGTGAACCCACTGGACTGACCTCCAGGTGACACAATACACCCAGTGGATGCTGGGAGGCCAGATACGTAGTCATGGTACAAAGGCAGAAGTCAAGGCAGGCTGCAGTCAGGCAAAGTCTGTAAATGTAGATCAGGGTCAGGGCAGGCAGCAATCAGGCAAACTCTGTAATACATAATCTGTAGTCTGATACACAGACTGACAAGACAATGACAAGAACCAACAGAATACCTTAGCTCAAACAGGAAACTAGACTAGCTAGGAACCTAAGTTGCTTAGGTGCCTTCCTGTAGGAGGAGACGCCTTTAAATACTTCCTGCAGACCAGCTATAGGCAGGGGAAGATAGAGGGCGTGCACATGCTGCTTCACATAGGCAGAATAGACACGCCCGCAAAAAAAATAAAAAAATATATATATATATATATATATATATATTGTGACACAGTAAAGGGAGTTGTCTGGGAAAACAGGCATTTTCAGCCCAGTGTGTGCTGCTGGGCTGATTTGCAGCCAGGTGGGGTCAAACACCGAACTGGATTTTAAGTGCCAGTCTGGGGTTTGGCCACACCTAGCTGCCTTTAAAACACAGCTGGGTTCAGAAGAAGGAATCTCTGTGTTGGGATCTGAGGCTTGTGCCGGGGTGGAGGGCTGAGACCCGTGTGTGGGGACACAGGCCGACTAAAGCCTGCTGCTGATGGACTTTTTGTGGCAGAACAGCCCGCCTGATGTGAACTAACACCAATACTGCAAGGTGACTTTTTGCTTGAAAGTGACTTTTTGTTTTGTGAACTTGCTAACGTGTGAATAAACACTGAACTTTTTGATTTAAGAACTGGTTTGTGCCTCTATACTGCGTCCACTTATCCTGTCAATCAGAGCGAATCCCCACAACTGGTGGAGGATGCGGGCAATCGCAGTGAGGCTGGCGTAAAAGCCGAAATATTTATGTTGCATTTTTCGGGCTCTGTTGTCTGTCCTGGATAAAGCCTGCTAAGTTGCAAACAGCATCACGGGACTAGATGGAGGAGATGATGAAGCAGGTGGTGCAGGCCAATCTAAGGCAATAACAGGCAATGGAGCAGCAGCAGGAGACTAACAAACAACTGCTAGAGGCTAATCAACGACAACGAGAAACGAACCAGCGGCTGCTGCAACACCTTATGGCCTTAGAGAAGACAGGAGTATCTTAGGGAGTCCACGATGCCCGAAAAGCGGTCCGCACTGCAATCCCCAAGATGGCACCGACGGATGATGTCGAAACCTACCTGGCGGTGTTCGTGAAGGTGGCCGTGAGGGAGTGTCTACCCCGAAACAAGTGGGCTAAGGTCATCGCTCCGTTCCTGGCATCCGGACCCCAACAGGTTTACTTCGATTTAATGGACGAACAAGTGGCAGACTACTATAAGGTCAAGGGTGAGATCCTGGCGAGACTGGGGGTGAATGTGTCGGTCGGTACCCAGCTGGTGCATCAGTGGGAGTTTAACCCGACTGAGCCAGTGAGACTCCAGTATTATAATTTGCTGCATCTCTTGCAAAAATGGCTACTGCCTAACGTACTGAGTCCCACTGCCATGCTGGACCGTATTATAGGTGACAAATTCTGGAGGGCATTGCCACCACCCCTCCAGCGCTGGGTTGGCCAGACATCTCCTACTAGTGCCCTGGAAATGGTGGACCTGGTCGAACGGTATGCGGCTACTGAGGAACTCTAGGGGTCAACTCTGGGGAAGGGCGTAATAAAACCCAGAAAATCCCCGCCCCAGACCCAGCGGCCTGAGCTGAGAAAGACCACATGGGATGTGCCCTTTGGGGGATCGGAACCCGATAATCTGCTGGCGGTGTCATGAACCCAGCAATGTACGAGCCGACTGTCCCCACCAGGTCGAGCCCATGGACACAAAGTTGGGCATCGACAGTCATTGTATGCCAGAAGGGTCAGTGCGTCAGACACTGCAGAGGCTCTCCATAACAAACATTTGTGTCAGGTGGAGGTTGGAGTCACTGCCGTGGCGGCTCTGCTGGATTCAGGGAGTCGGGTGACCTTTGTGAGGGCTTCCCTGGTGCGACCCACTGAGTTCACGGGCCGGAAAGTCAGTGTCCGTAAGCACGTGTGCCGGCAGGTGGATCCATGAGGTGGCCGTAACCACGAGCATGCACTATGAATTGATATTAAGAAGAGACTTTCCATTATTCCCAGCCCTGTGGCCGGCCTTTGTACATACTGATCCCCAAGAGATAGGGAAAGCTCCAGTAGCGAGGCCTGGCCCAGTTGAGGTGTTAGAATACAGGAAACCCAAGGCAGAGGGGGAGACAACACCACGGATTAGGATAGGTAGGGAGCATAGGAAGATAGCTCAGCAAGCCCAGAGTCGGACCTATAATCGAGCATCTGGGGTCCGTAACGGTAACCCGGGTGATCAGGTTTTTGTGCGGGTGCTGACCGTGGACAGTAAGTTCCTGGCTAGGTGGCAGAATCCCTACGAGGTACTCAAGAAAATTGGAGATGTAAATTACAAGGTACACCAGCCAGGGCGGCGAAAGCCAGAGCAGGTTTACCATGTTAATTTACTCAAACCGTGGAAAGACAGGTTTTCTAGGGGAAGAGGCTCCGACCCCTCTGTCTGATGCAAGGGAAGCGGTTGCCACAATAAAAATTGCTAACAGCCTTTTCTCTAAACAGACTCAAGAGGCAAGGGAGTACGTTGGCCGGAACACGGATGTGTTCTCGGACCTCCCTGGACGCACTTCCACAATTTGGCATGATATTGTCACTGAGCCTCAGGCAAAAGTCCAGCTAAAATCATAACGGGTACCCGAGTCTCGGCGACAAGCCACAGTAGAACACAGGGCAGGCCGGTTGAAGGGAAATGCGGATGCCCTGTCCTGGGTGCACTGTTTGGCATGTGTTCACCCCCTCAAGGTTGAACAAAGGGGGGGGGGGGGGTTATGTGACACAGTAAAGGGAGTTGTCTGGGAAAACAAGTATTTTCCTCCCAGCGTGTGCTGCTGGGCTGATTTGCAGCCAGGTGGGGTCAAACACCGAACTGGATTTTAAGGCCTCTTTCACATGGGCGTTGCGGGAAAAGGTGCGGGTGCGTTGCGGGAACATGCGCAATTTTTCAGCGCGAGTGCAAAACATTGTAATGCGTTTTGCACTTGCGTGAGAAAAATCGCGCATGTTTGGTACCCAAACCCGAACTTCTTCACAGAAGTTCGGGCTTGGGATCGGTGTTCTGTAGATTGTATTATTTTCCCTTATAACATGGTTATAATAGAAAATAATAGCATTCTGAATACAGAATGCATAGTAAAATAGCGCTGGAGGGGTGAAAAAAAATTAATAAAATAATCAAACTCACCTTAGTCCACTTGATCGCGCAGCCCGGCATCTCCTTCTGTCTTCTTTGCTGATTGCAGGAAAAGGACCTGTGGTGACGTCACTCCGGTCATCACATGGTCCATCACATGATCCATCACCATGGTAAAAGATCATGTGATGACCGGAGTGACGTCACCACAGGTCCTTTTCCTGCAATCAGCAAAGAAGGAGACAGAAGAGAACCGGGCTGCGCGATCAAGTGGACTAAGGTGAGTTTAATAAAAAAAAAATTAACCCCTCCAGCCCTATTTTACTATGCATTCTGTATTCAGAATGCTATTATTTTCCCTTATAACCATGTTATAAGGGAAAATAATAAAGATCGGGTCTCCATCCCAATCGTCTCCTAGCTACCGTGCGTGAAAATCGCACCGCATCCGCACTTGCTTGCAGATGCTTGCCATTTTCATGCAACCCCATTCATTTCTATGGGGCCTGCGTTACGTGAAAAACGCACAAAGAGGAGCATGCTGCGATTTTCACGCAACGCACAAGTGATGCGTGAAAATCACCGCTCGTGTGCGCAGCCCCATAGAAATGAATAGGTCGGTATTCAGTGCGGGTGCAATGCGTTCAACTCACGCATTGTGTGAAAGGGGCCTAAGTGCTGGTCCGGGCTTTGGCAACACCTAGCTGCCTTTAAAACACAGCTGGGTTCAGAAGAAGGAATCTCTGTGTTGGGATCTGAGGCTTGTGCCGGGGTGGAGGGATGAGACCCGTGTGTGGGGAAACAGGCCGACTAAAGCCTGCTGCTGATGGACTTTTTGTGGCAGAACAGCCCGCCTGGTGTGAACTAACACCAATACTGCAAGGTGACTTTTTGCTTGAAAGTGACTTTTTGTTTTGTGAACTTGCTAATGTGTGAATAAACACGGAACTTTTTGATTTAAGAACTGGTTCGTGCCTCTATACCGCGTCCGCGTATCCTGTCTGTCAGAGCGAACCCCCACAATATATATATATATATATATATATATATATTCAAATCACCCTAAACATCCTAAATAAAAATAAATATAAAATAAAGCTCATAAGCTCCCCCGTGGCCCAAAATGCCTGAACTATTAAAATATAAAAGTATTTATCTTGTACGGTGATCGCCATAATGGAAAAAAAAAAATGACCGATTTGCAGTTTGTCGTTGCTTCACCACCTCAAACGAAGCTGAATAAAAAGTGATCAAAAAGTCAGAAACACTCCAAAATGGTATCAGTAAACAACTACAGATCACCCTGCAAAAAAATAGATTTTTTCAGTGTTAAAGCACAAGAAACTAGATAAATGTGGTATTGTTGTAATCTTACTGACCCGGAGAATGAAAGAAATAGGTCAGTTTTATCACATACGGAACACTGTAAAAATTATACTTATAATGGCTGCATTTTTTTCCAATTCCACCCCATGTGGAATTTTATTCCAGCTTCCCTCTACATCATATGGAATATTAAATGGTGTTATTACAAAGTACAACTTTTCCTGCAAAACATAAGCCCTCATGTGGCTAGTTATGGCTCTGGGAAGGCCGGGAATGAGTAATGCAAAAATGGAAAATCATGTCCTCAAAAGGTTAAAAAAATTAGAAAATAAAAAGGACTATAAAAGTTAGGCAGTCATGAAAAATCTTTGCTTGAAAATTTTAGGACTAAAGCTACACCGGGGCTCATCTAACCACTGATGACATCACCAGGCACCCTATGTCTTGTAGAGCAGTGTTCTTTAACTCCGGTCCTCAGGGCCCACCTGGCGGTCATGTTTTCAGGATTTTCTTAGTATTGAACAGGTCATACAATTAGTGTCAATACATCAGGACTTACCACAGGTATTCATTCTGTGGGATATTCTCAAATCATGACCACCGGCAGGTGGGTCCTGAGGACTGGGGTTGAGGATCACGGCAGTAGAAGACCAATATATTGCATTACAATAAGCTTGTGGCTTAGAGACATTTGCAACTTTGTAATAATAGAATTGGGACAAAAATCTAAGGGGTTTGAAAGACGATGCAGTTAAAAAAATTTTTTTTTTTCACTTTTACAGGGAGTTAGAGGTCTTGCCGGCCCACCAGGTCCCCAAGGTCCCCCTGGACAAGATGTAAGTCATGAATGTATAAACTGTTCTGTATAAATAGGATTTGAAAGTCAAATAACTAATAAAAGTCAATTGTGGAATTTTTGAAAAAGTCAGACTAGGAAATTCCTTAAATTAAAATCGTTCCCTATGGCTCCGGCTGCTGAAAGGTAACTGATGGAAAACCTAGGAGCATCCATGCAATACTGTTTTACACTACTCCTGTTAAGATGCAATGTGATAAATGCTCATGCTATGGAAAAGGGTGCATGACCCCTTTAAATCATAGTGCCTTCATGAGACACCCTCTTTAAAGGGAACCAGCCACCATGAAATTCGGTGATAAACCAGGCACAGTACCTTGTAGGACTATCTCAGCTGAATGATACCTTTAACTTACCGATCCGTTGCTTTATTCTGGAGAAAATGTACTTTTAACTCTTGTTGAGTGCACCGAGGGTGGGCCTGAACTACTCTGTGCACCCTTGCTCCTCTTGCTTCCTCCAGCCCTTCCCTCTTGGTCTTGATTGACAGTACCAGGTTCCTGCATAGTCATCTTACCTGGTTCTGTCAATCAAGAAGGAAAGGGAGGGGCTGGCAGAGGAAGCAAGAGGAGCAAGGGTGCACAGAGTGGCTTGTGCCCGCCCTCGGTGCACTTAGTTGCTCATTTGCATATGGATTCAAAGTCCTCTTTCACTAGAATGAAGCAACGGATCGCTAAGTGTAAGGTGTAATTACATCCAGCAGAGCTAGCCCTACCGACACTATGCCTGGCGTAGCAGGGAACTTCTTGCTGACTGACTCCGCTTAAAGGAAAGGTTTTACAAGGTCTTATTTGCACATTATATATAATTATGTGATTATGTCACTTCTCAAAATCAATGAATTTCCTTCCAGACCATAATAAAAAATAAAGGGAAAAAAATATATAATTTCCTTACTGAGTTCCCACTTAGAATGCAAAAAAAAGAGAGTTGCCTGCAGACCTTTCTCTATGCGGATCGACTTTCTGAATTACCTTGTCGCTGGTCTTTCATCTTAGGCTTTAAAGCAGAAGCTCAGAGCAGAAAACAGACTGAGTTGACTAATTAAGTGGAAAGAAAGCCGAAATACCTCCATAATCATGCCGCTACCCATTTACATATGGAAGTGTTATTTTCATTCAGTCCCTGGTGAAGGGGGGGGGGGGAGACTCTTTAAACTAATAAGGATGTCTCATATTTACATAGTGAAGACGCCATCAATAATGAATTGGCTGTGACGTGAGGGCGGCAGTTATTTCACTGATTCTTCATTGTATTCCAGGGTTTTCCAGGAAATCCGGGAGAGAGAGGACCTCCAGGTGAACCGGTATGTGGACAGACCACTGTATACATAAAGAGTCCGCCATTATCGCATGTTGTGATGTATTGATGAACCCCCTGTAGAAGACAAATTGGGGCTGGATATTGTAGAATGGAAATGTCTGGTACAATATAGATTTCCTAGATGAAAAATCACTGGACAACACCATCTGTACAGACAGTGAGTCAGCAAGGAATTCTAGAAGATTTCAGCTGTGCAGTATAAATGCAGCTCTAAACTAAAATACGGTGTAGATATTTGGTAAAGATTTACTGGTATATACCCTATTGAAGCTGAAATGAATCCTCCACATACCTAGACCACCAGGGATGCTGACATTAAAGAGGTTGACCAATATTTTTTTTAAAAAGCAGGTAGTGTGGTAAAAAAATAAAATAAAAAATATATACTCATCTGAAGACCACTCAGGTTAGTTATTGGCTACTGTAGTCACGTGCTTATGTAGAGCATGTCACCACTGCAGGATGAGTCCCCAAAGTGGTGGTGCTGGAGCATCAGGGGATTTGCCAGATGTGTATAAGTTACCTTTTTAATATTCCCACACCCCCTGCTTTTATTTATTTATTTATTTTTTACTCCTGGGCAACTGTTTTAATCCTTTAGTATGTATTGGAGGCGTGGCGATCTCCTTGGAGTCATTGCACACCTGACCAGTTAATCTGTCCTGGAGGCTGGTTTTAAAGTCAGTATAAAACTGAGTCTGCTTATATAGAACCTACCATTAGCCATCTGGCTCCAGGAGAAGTATATGGTGGGTTCAGCATGCATGTTGGTACTTGCATCCCTGGATCCAATGAAAGCTGTAATGGCACCGGACGGGGTTACAAGCAGTGTACTTGGCTTGCATGCTGACCTGCATTCCCTGGATTTTATGTGGCTGTCATGGCCCATGAACAGGTAGGAACAAGAGTTAGGGACCACTCATGGGACAGCCTTGACGCGGTGAGTGGCTTACTATGCTTTGGCCAAAATATAAACCAATGTCTCATCCAGCATGGAGGGCAGAGTGCTGGATGTAGTGTGCGATCACATTTGCATTTTCCGTTTTAATCCTTTCACCACTCGAGATCACCAGGAAAGCTTAAATGATTCCCTCCACTAACCCAGACCACCAGGGAAGATAAAATGAAATACTTTACTACCCTGTACCCCCAGGATATCTGAAATGTATCTCTTCATTAAGCTACAAGTCAGGTCTCAAGGCCTTAAAGTGTCGAACATTGACTTACTGGATAGCTGCCTTACTTCTGGTGGCATCAGAGGTAGGGCTTGCTAAGAGCTCATTTGCATCCCTTCTTGCTAGACTGCTAGAGATGGTAGAATACATCATGCCACTACCCTAGACCACCAGGGGATCTAAAATTAAACCCTCTACTACACTGAACCATCTGGGAATCTACAATTAAACCCCTCTACTTCCCTGGACCACCTGGGAAGCTAAAATTGAACCCTCTACTACCCTGGACCACCGGAAAATCTGAAATGAGTCCCTCCACCACCCTAGACCACAAAACAAAGTTTACTTTAGTCCACATCTATTTTCTTCTTTATTTTCGGTTGCTTAATGTAAGTCTAATTGTCACAAAACATGGAATTTCAGATTAAACGGACAATTTAATCCATACTGACATGTTGCATGTGTGTTGCATTTCTGTTCTTTAGGGTCCGGCCTCATTGATCAAAACACCAGATCTGGAAGTCTATGTTAAGGTAAAATTGATGTATTTATAGTATTTTATAGCTAGAATGAGCCGATAGTAACTTGCTAGCTGACAGATTTCTAATCCTACTTGGAACATGTCCTTCGGAAAGCTCCTTTTGAGTAATGATGGATCCATAATCGAATCCCATAGGTTCAACAGATTAATGTCCAACCAGATCCCTAAAATTTTACCCATCTGTACGTTAAGCAATAATGGTTAAAGGGGTTATTCAATCCTATAAAAATCCCCCCCATATGCCAGGCCCCCCACACTGAATATACCTGGCTCCATGAGCCGCTCCTGGTCCCCGCACCGCCGCTGCTGCTTCTCCCCGTGCGCAGATGAAAACATGCGGTGTCACGTATGACGAGTATAATTATCCATACAGTAAACACCATGGTAGATTAAAAATAATTAAGATCTCCTAATAATGACTGTAGCATACCTGGCCTTCTGTATTAAAGAGATATTGGTGCTTTTACCAATTTTGGGCTCCTTAAAGAAGATTAGGAGGGTAAGACTTGTTGGTCAATTCCTCATCATTTGCTCACATTCTGGTTCCTGTAAAGAGAAAGGAGAACATATGTTCATTCCACTAGTATTAAAGAAGCTGAAGATATCTGAGTTCCTTTCATAGGGTCCTCGAAGGTTTCAGTTTTAGTGCATATAGTCTTGGCTACCTAGGAGCACTAAAATCCGATTTTTGTCCAATTTTGTAGGACTTGTGCAAAGATTGTCCTCCAGGTCCACCAGGGCTACCGGGAATCCCAGGATATAAAGGTGATAAAGGTCTTCGTGGTCCTCCAGGACAGGATGGCATTGAGGGTAAAAAGGTAGGCCTAATAGACACTTCTACCTTAAGACTGTAATTTTAGATATTCAGAAGGGTTCTGAAATTTTTTCGAGTAAGCCTTGACTATAAATTTCGAGTGAGCCATGTTGTGGCTATAGAAACATGATAATCATTTGTAAAGTTAATGTCACTGTGTGTTCACTGTGTCACAGGTTGCTGTGTACGCTCGCTTTAGTTGCTCTGGCGTACTGGCTGCAGGCTTCTGTGTAGGCTGGTTGCCTTGGGCAATGTGTAGTTGCCGCGGCCCGTGGGTGAACTGTTCCCAGCAGATGCATGCTCCCCTCCCTGTTTGTCTGGTTCAGGTGGGGTTAATGTTCTGGTCTGGGTGTGTATGATAGGTGGTCAGGTGACCTTGTTAACCTGCTATATAATCCCGTTGTGCGTTTGGGGTGAGTCTTTCTCCAGCTTTGCTTGGTGCAGGATCTATGCACCTGACCTGGGGTATTCCATCTGCCGTGTCTGTGTGGTCACCTTGTCTTGGTCCCTGCTTGATGTTTCCTTGCATTCATGTCTCTGTCTGTCCACCCATGGACTAACTTCGCATGGGGAACAGGCATCTCCTAGTCCAGTTCTGTGTCTTGTCATGCAGCTCTGTATGTTCGCGCATGGACTTACTCTGCATGGAGAACAGGCATCTGCTAGTCCAGTTCTGTGTCTTATGGTGCAGCTCTGTCTGTGACCGCCATGACTTCGTTCTGCATGAGGTCCAGGCATCTGCTTGTCTCCTGTCTATTCAGCTCCCTCTGACTGTGACCGCCATGCATCCGTTCAACATAGGGTCCAGGCATCTGCTTGTCTCCTGTCACAGCAACTCTGTCTGTTACCGCCATGCATCCGTTCAGATTGGGGTCCAGGCATCTGCTCGTCTTATGTCTTAGCAGCTCTGCCTGTGACTGCCATGCATTCGTTCCGCATGGGGTCCAAGCATCTGCCTGTCTAGGCAACTCTGCCTGTGACTGTCATGCATCCGTTTGCTATGGCGTCCAGGCATCTGCTTGTCTCCTGTCTATGCAGCTCTGCCTGTGACCACTATGCATCAGTTCCGCATGGGGTCCAGGCATCTGCTAGTCTGGTTCTGTGTCTTGTTTTCTGGTTCCCGTTAAGTCTTGTCTGAACAGTGTCCTGTGTTCGGTTATGTTTGGGTTCCTGTTCATGTGCCTGGGTTCCAGTCTAGTCTTGTGTTTGTCTGGAGAGTTGGTGCTTACACCAGTGTTAGTCTCTGCAGGTAAGTGGCCAAGTGCACCAGGACCATCCTGGAGGTGCAACCTGGGGAGCTCACGGTTAAGTTGACCCCCACCATCTGGGGCTCTGTGAAGAACGTGGCTCACTTAGTCTTCTCCCACTGGGTTTGGCCCCAAGTCAAACTGGTGTGCTTGGTCTAGTGGTATTATCTGCCACTATACTCTTACCTGCTGGTCCAGCTTCCTGTCACATCCATATCTCTGTTAATAAAGTATTCGTTTTGGTCCTTGCCTTGTCTGGTTGCTTGCCTTGTTGTTGTACGCCTTAGAGATGTTCTAGGGGTTGGTGTGACCCCTTTAGAACATGACAGTTAATTACATTTTAATTGCGAACGTTCTTACACATAATTATTGTTTGTATATCATGCGGCTGCATGTTCATCTGTATTTCTACAGGGAGAACAAGGCATCACGGGTCCTCCTGGGCCAACAGGCTTGGATGGTATGAAGGTGAGTTGCATTATTAAGAACACGTAGCAATTATTCCAAATGACAGATTAATATTTGCTGCCTGAATGACAAACCTCCTTGATTGCGAGAACCTCTTTCTTAATGGATTACAGTACAGTGCACACAGTATCACAGTGTTTTTAGCGTCCTCGCTTCAAGGGCATTGCTGTACTTACTAAGGAATATTGGTTTGTCCTACATCAAGGGTCAGTGCCTGTAAGTGTATGGAAGTTGTATGCTGATGGATACAGTAGGGAAGGTTCATCAATACAGGAGGCAGAAATTTGCTCCTTTTTTTCAGAAACTGATCTCAAAACTGGTGAAGCAAGAGCAAAAAGTGTCTAAAATGTATAGATTTGATGGACATGTTCTCCATTTCCTTCACTGGTGTCAAATATTTTGTTTCCTGTCCTAGCCTTGTATCTACATACCCTAGACAAGGTACAATGGTTTTCCTTACCAGAGGATCTTACTTAGTTTATTTATTTATTGGGGAGTATATCCTTATATTATTTGGGAACTCTATGGTGCACCTCAAGGGGTGGGCAACAGTAGATGGTTCTCAGTCCACTGTGGGTTTGGGAATGGGGTCTACTGTTAGTAAGGGTTCTTTAAAGGGGTTTTCCAAGACCTTTATACTGTATCTGACCAGTGGGGGTCTGACACCTGGGACCTCTGCCGGTCAGCTGTGTGAGAAGGCACCGGCGCTTGCTCTGCTCGCCAAGAACAGCGCCGTACACTAGACATCACATGGCCTTGTCTTAGCTGCGAGAAAGACTCGGTGCTAGTGTGAGCACCAGTGCTTTCTCAAACAGCTGATTTGCTGGAGTCCTGGGTGTTGGGCCCCTCCCAAATCAGATACTGATGTCTTATCCAGAGGATGGGTTATCAACAAAAAAGTCTTGGAAAACTCCTTTAACATAACCACTGTTATTTCAGTTATTTTCCATCATAGAATCCCTGACAAAATAGACACCAGTGGTGGCTGAAGGACCCCCTTGACTATAATGGGTCCTTTGGGTTTCCATCATGGAAAAATGACACAGTATGCACCTCTATTACATCTGGCATTTTTGATGGAGCCTCCAAAGCTGATGTGAACATTGTGCTTGGTCTGATAAAAGGCATGGCAGCCAGAACTGCGGTTAACTGCTCAACAAGGTGACATGGCTTAGCCAAAAGTGGGTATAGCTTGGCAGAATAGGGGTACGGCCTAAGATATGACAATGTGCACCAACATGTTTGACAGAATATTTGGCAAAAAATTCTGGCACAAAGTAAGCCAACGACTAGAAGGTATAAACTTAGACCAAACAGCCTAAAGGTGCGCTAGATTTATCAGCCAGGATCTGCCATTGAGATAAATCTGGCGCATCTTTACACTGTGTACTCTAATTTTGCATTGTCTAAATCTTAGACAGTATAAGCAAATCTGCCTCATTGAATCAAGCAAACATTTTTGTTCATGGCCCTTTACTATGACTGCCTAATAACTTTGGTTTGTCTGACCTTTGTGCATCAGTTAGTTACTGTAGCAACGACTTGGAATGACTTGTATAAAATATCGTACCAAGTAGAGTAGACTTCAGCATGTCCTCCAAGGATTCTTTATTCAAATTGAGTCCAATTTTTTTTTTAAAGTGCTAAAGATAGTGCAACGTTTCGACTAGTATATCCTAGTCTTTCTCACGTTGGTGCTGCTTTCATATTATATTTTTCTTCTCTTGTATAAAATACCAGTCACTGTCATTCAACTGGATGGAGAAGTGTTCATATTTTCCCCCATATTTGTTATAGGGCAGCAATGGGGAGCGTGGAACCGAAGGAGAAGCTGGACCGAAAGGTGAACAGGTAAAATATTTGGATAATGTTTGTAATATCAGGCTCATGTTTTAGACAATGGTTGGCTATGTTTATCAAAGTGTTGTGTCACTCTCCCCCTCTTATAGTGCTCCTGTGAGCTGCTGTCTACTATTGATCACTACAAAATAGGGCAGGTCTCTATTACTGCCTGGAAACCCTGACTAGAATCCACCAGAGGAAGAGCAGTCCTCTTTGATGCCTTTATGTCACATCTGAATCATCCCTGTCCGTTTGGATATCAGGATGAATGTTTCTTATGGGGATATGCCTCTATGAGTCCCTGTATTGCTTGCCCTCCCATCTATTTGACTGAGTGTCTTTGGTGGTGAGATGCAGTATCTCACCAATTTTTTTATAATTACATTTTACTTATTTTGGGGTAAAAAAAAAATTCGATTGTTTTTTATTAAAAATGTTCAGCTGTTTCTGAGATACAAGGGTTAAAAATCAGTCTGCAAGCTGTCACAGTCTGCATTCTTAAGGTACCTTTACACGAGCCGATTATCGTATAAATTATGGTTAAATCTAACTGCACGATTATCATTAGAGCAATGAACGATAGAGTGACAACCGACCATCGGTAGATTTCTCATTGTCTCGGTCGCTTGTATGGGCACAAAAATAATCATTGGACGTTAACAATTTCATACGTGTATACGTGTAGTGTTTATTGAGCACCAAAGTGCTCGGGTGCTCTGGCCGAACACATCGGGAGCATCTGAGTATAATGAAAGTCAATGGGAGAACCCGAGCATTAAACCAGGCACCCCCTTCTCTGAAGAGGGGAGGGTCCCTGGTTCACAGGAAAAGGTCAGAAATTGATGGAAACACCACTGAAATGGTTCAGGAACAGCATGGGGTGGATGTCTGGATGCATCTTGGACTCCCAGATGGCTGCTGGGAACGATGTTGTCCGAGTATTACGCCACTTTTACAGACTGACAATAATACGCACAAAACCGAAGATAAAATCGATTTTGGAGGAAAAATAGTTAGGAAACATTCTTTCCTGAATATTTATTTGTATATAAAGTGCAAGTGCTGCCAAAAATTACAAGGAAGAGGCACTCAGATACAACCTGTATATCACATAAAGGATGGCCTCATTCACATTGTGGTACAATTGTTCAGGTAGTGGGACTCCTACACTCAAAAAAGCCTATGCACTAAGTGAAAGGGCTGCCAAAAATTACAAGGAACCGGCACTACAATACACCCTTTATTACACATAAAGGAGGGCATCATACACAACCTTGAAAAATTATGATAGATGGCCTGCTGGTGACCCTCAAAAACATTTGGAGCAAGGGCCTGCTGATCTGACCATCTAAAACATTATGGGCGAGGGCCTGCTGCCGCTTTGGTGACTCTAGAAAACCTGGCGCCGATCGCACGTCCCCGTGACAGCGATGATCCATTCGGATGTCTGCCCTATCAACTTTCGATGTTATTTTCAGCGCAAACCATGGTGACCACGGGTAACGGGGAATCATGGTTTGTTTCCGGAGAGGGAGCCTGAGAAACGGCTACGGCTACCACATCCAAGCAAGGCAGCATGCGCACAAATTACCTATTAGGTACAATTAGGTGAGGGCCTGCAGGGTAGAAGACCCTGTAAAAGATTTTAGGTTCAGGCCTGCTGGTGAGCTGACCTTTTAAAACATTATATGCGAGGGCCTGCTGGTGAGCTGACCCTGTAAAATATTATATGCGAGGGCCTGCTAATGAGCTGACCCTGTAAAAGATTTTAGGTGCGGGCCTGCTGGTGAGCGGATCCTGTAAAAGATTGTAGGTGAGGGCCTGCTGGTGAGCTGACCCTCTAAAAAATTATATGCGAGGGACTGCTGGTGAGCTGACCCTCTAAAAGGTTGTAGGTTAGGGCCTGCTGGTGAGCTGACCCTCTAAAACATTATATGCAAGGGCATTCAGGTGAGCTGACCCTGTAAAAGATTGTAGGTGAAGGTCTGCTGGTGAGCTGATCCTCTAAAACATTATATGCGAGGGCTTGCTGGTAAGCTGACCCTGTAAAAGATTTTAGGTGCGGGCCTGTTGGTGAGCTGACCCTCTAAAAAATTATGAGAGGGCCTTCAGGTGAGCTGACCCTGTAAAAGATTGTAGGTGAAGGCCTGCTGGTGAGCTGACCCAGTAAAACATTATATGCGAGGTCCTGCTGGTGAGCTGACCCTGTAAAACATTGTAGGTAAGGGCCTGCTGGTTAGGTGACCCTGTAAAACATTGTAGGTGAGGGCCTGCTGGTGAGCTGACCCTCTAAAAAATTATATGCGAGGGCCTGCTCTTGAGCTGACCCTCTAAAAGGTTGTAGGTTTGGGCCTGCTGGTGAGCTGACCCTCTAAAACATCAGCAGGTGAGAGCTGCCTCACGCTTGATTCATTGACTATTACCTGGTGGCGTGCACTCCCTGTGTGGACCCAATTCAGATACAGCATTTTTTTTCCTTTTTTCCGGTTGGAACATGGCACACATCTCGTTACGCCCTATGGATGATGATGATGATGACAGGGTGAGAAAAACGAATGCCATTTTTGATGTTCCTAAACAGGAGATGCAAGATGTTTTAAATGTGAAAACGCAAATGTCATCTCTTGAAAAGTTACTGATGAAGGAACTGCAAACTTGGTGGGATGCCACATCATTGCAAAAATATATGGATAAGAAAATGATTCCTCGTGGCCTTAGGATAAAGAAAAAACCTACCACCAATTATTCAGATTCCTTCACCTTGCAATGGCAAGCTATCTTGTCGGATTGTTCCTTGAGACTCATGGATCTGATAGTACAACATGAGCAAGATACCCTTTCCAATCTTAGGGAAGAAGCTCAAGATTCACTATCAGCACATTCTAACGTGCCGGTTTTTGTCGAATTAGACAACCAACTCAAGGACAATCTGAATAAAGTGGAAGAGGATTTAATGTTGTTCAAACAGAGCAAGTTTAATAGGGATCTATTGGACTATAGCAACAACACAGTCTACACATGGGCGGACACTAGTGTGAATACACCTCGCTCTATTTTGCGGAGATCCCGTTCCAGATACAGACGAGCAACCAAGGTATCATTTAGTTCAACTGAATGAGACTCAATGGAATCTTCACCTGAATTTGATAACTTTCCTAATGATAGGGAGGGGGCTTTGGAACATTCCCCACAGTCTACTGCTCAGCATGAAAGACAGTCAAAAAACGAAGGGCAGGCAAGCGGCACAGGAAAAAGTCGCCGCTATCCGTCTCGACAGAAGAGATGAATATGAACATTCAGGTACTCAATATGTCGGCGTCTATTCTTACATCGGATCAGGTTGGTGTTTTAAAGAAAGGTTTATCGTTTTCACCCACTCACCATTTTGATTTATATCGCACCATCCTGGACGTTAATAGATTTGCCCGCAATCTTACTTTGAAAAAACATTTCCAAGATGGACTTTTGCAAGATGCCCCTGATCCTGTCACCGCACTGTCCCCTTCTTTAATGTCTGAACATAATGTATATGAGGGGTTAACAAACATGTCTCTTTCAGTTATGTCTATGTGTGATACCTCCAATGGTTTGGATAGTGGGAGTTGCAGTGCACCACCTCCTGTTACCAATACCAGTGGGATGAAATTTGTTGAGATGGTCCACTGTAATTCCCTTCAAACCATTTCACAAAATGAGTCTGGTCATATTAACTCCTCGAGAGATTTCAGGACCTCTAATAGAGATTTCTATCCTATACAATCCCGATCTGCAGCATTAGATAAATATCAGGAATTAGTGGAAAGAGACTTATGCCTCTTATTTGATGTTACTCAATCCAGAAGTCACTCCAATATGACTCTGACAGAGAGAGCTGCACTCCGGGATTTAAGGGTTAGAAAGGACATCATAATAAGGGAGGCTGATAAGGGCGGAGCGGTAGTCATTTTGGATAGGGGTCTATACAAACAACTAATTACAACTATGTTGTATGACACCCAGGTTTATGCTCGATTGTCTGGTGATCCCCTCCTATCCTTTCAATCTGAAATGAGAAATGTTTTGGAACTAGGAGTGTCATCTGGGTGCCTCAACAATAGAGAAAAAGATTATATTCTCCTATTTTCCATGCGCTGCCGAAGGTCCACAAGAACACTTTTCCTCCCCCTCTCAGGCCCATTGTGGCTGGAATTGGCTCCTATTCTGAACGCTTTTCAGAGTGGGTGGATTCCCTCCTCCAACCCCTGGTTCCGTTGATTCCTGGATTCATACAGGATTCACGTTCTGTACTCCAGGCTTTTTCGGGATTTGAATGGAAGGAGGATCACAGCAGACATAAAATCTTTATATACCAATATTCCACACAATTTAGCCCTTACATCCCTACGTTGGTTTCTAAACCATTAGATCAATTATACTCTTGAACTCAGGGAATACATTACCTTGGTGGTGGATTTCCTCCTCAGACACAATTATTTTTTATTTGATGATTCATTTTTTTTGCAGTTATCAGGGGTGTCGATGGGGGCAAGATTCTCTCCCTCAATTGCTAATATATTTATGGCATGGTGGGAGGGTTATTTTCTCCTCATCGACACCTCTCCTTTTATGGATCGCCTGCTCTGGTATGGACGTTACATCGATGACCTGCTTATGGTGTGGTCTGGTGGTGTGGCGTCCATACCAGAGCTGGCTGCTTTTTTCAACTCTTGCTTGGATTCCATACAATTTATTTTTCATTTTGATACTACAGAGATACAATTTCTGGATTTGTGTCTGAGGGGTAATTCTTCAACCCACAGGGTTAATACATCCACCTACCGCAAAGAACTGGCTGGCAATACTACATTATCTGCACACTCATGCCACCCACCTCACACCATCCGAAACATCCCGAAGGGAGAACTGATTCCGGTCCGCCGCAATTGCTCTGATATTGACACTTATGACAGGGAAGCTTCTAACATAAAAAACAGATTGTTACGCAGGGCATATACATCTAATAATATAGAGCGGGCAAAGAAAATGGTTTCTGGTATGGATAGACATCTGTTAGTGTTTCCAAAGTCCCCTTCTAGCAATAGATGTGCTATTGCTTCCACCATAGAGAAATGGGCCACCTATTTTGTTACGCAGTATAGCCAGGAATTTTCTGCGATTTGTAAAATCATGAAAAAATATTTTCATGTCTTGGATTTTGATGGACAGTGGGCCAAAGTTATATCTGATGGCATGAGATGTGTTGCCAGAAGAGCTCCCACTTTGGGTAATCTAGTTAGTACAAAAACCGCAATGTCTCAGCTGCCAGCCTACATTTTGCGGTCCTGCACGCGGGGGATGTATCTAGTTTAAGAGTACAAGGTATAGAAAGAGGTTTTTTTGCCACCGAGAGGGGAGGATCATAGAAGGAAGCTTCTTAATAGAGAGGCCTTCTGGATCTTTCAACTTGGATCCTGCCAACCAGAGGGTTTAAACAAACGTCATGACCTCATTTTGCAATACTGAATATGTCAATATGTTCGCTCTCTGTACTTATATTTATTTGCTCTGGTATCTATGAACACATTGCTCCGTATATTATTTTAATAATAAAGCCATACCATGTACTTTTTAACTGAGGATATTGTAGGACCTCCCTCTGATACCTCCCTCCCCCAGGTGATATTCATCAGTCTGTGATCTGGCAGGTATTTATCGGAGGGTGCTCCCATTACATTTCTGTGTTTGTCATGAAGAAGGACCCATATGTTCTAGAGGTCTGAAACGTGTCACTGTACACACCTTGTCTTATGGAAATTTTAAAACCGCTGGAATAAAAGAGTAAACCTTTGCACCCGAGCTGAGCTGGACTTCTTCTTTTATTGGATCCTATATATTTCCGCATCCAGGTGCGGCGTCCGTGCCCAGAGGGTGTCTTTCAGCAGGTGAGAGCTGCCTCACGCTTGATTCATCCTCTAAAATATTATATGCGAGGTCCTGCTGGTGAGCTGACCTTCTAAAAAATAATATACGAGGGCCTGCAGCTGAGCTGACCCTGCAAAACATTATATGCGAGGGCATTCGACGAATAAATATGTTGATATGATTGAGGAGGATGAGAAAAGGAAGATTCAACCATATACCCTTGTTTGTGTTGGAAGGGGTGCATCATAAACAACACATTTACAGTGCCTTTATGTTCCGCCGCTTTCCTCTGGTGGAGTACAGAAGTCATGGTCAATCCAGGCCTTGTTCATTTTTATAAGAGTCAACCTGTCAGCGTTTTCAGTTGACAGGCGGATACTCTTATCTGTTATAATGCCACCAGCAGCACTAAATACCCACTCAGACAAAACGCTGATGGCAGGACAGGCCAGCACATCCAAGGCATAGAGCGCCAGTTCGTGCCACGTGTCCAGCTTGGACACACAGTAGTTGTAAGGCATTGAGGGATCATTGAGGATGCTGACACGGTCTGCTATGTACTCCTTCACCATCATCCAAAAATTTTCCCTCCTTGTGACACTAGGCCGGGCATCAGGGTGAGGGTGCTGGCGGGGTGTCATGAAACTGTCCCAGGCTTTGGAGAGTGTTGCCCTGCCAATGTTAGAACTGTGTTTTCCCCTTGTCTCCCCTCCTCGGTTGTATTGATATGTAGAGAAAATCTAAATCGCACATCCTCATTCCTATACTTCTGATATGACAACTGTTTACAATTTTCAGCATTTCTTTTGATAAAACAAGGCTATACAGCACTATTATCAATCATTTGCTGTGCACTATTAGGATGCATTAGTATACAGTTTGATCAAAGAGCATAGGCCCACTTACCGCGACAAGGTTGCCTCTTTTAAGTGGGGACCTACTCTAACTATGGTGCGGCGCCGTGCGGCGACCACCGCGCCTCCACACCGCTCCAGCAGGCAATGGGATCCAGCAGCCACAGAGCGGTCCCACTGTGCGGCAAATCCACCTAGGCCCCGGGTCCCATCACTCCACCAGCACAGCACAGAAGCAGCGACGGCCACCGTCCAGCGCCGTATGTGAACTGGTGCAAAGAGCTCACCTGTTCACAGCCTCTCAGTAACTCCAACTGAGATGTGGTAGGAATTTATAGACCCTTTGCAGACTTCTGCTAATTAAAAGCACCTGAGCCAAATGGGGAGGAGTACTGATTCAGAGGGGTGCCCCTCCTCGGTTGGCCAAGGAACTACGAACTCTGCCGCCAGCATGGTCAGATGGAAATTTTTGGAGCAATTTTTCAACAAGGATCTTGTGGTATTGCACTGTTTTGCTCGTCCTCTCCACCGGAGGAATGAGGGATGAAAAGTTCTCTTTGTAGCGGGGGTCGAGAAGGGTGAACTACCAGTAATCCGTGTTGTCTAAAATGCGTATAACGCGTGGGTCGTGGGAAAGGCAGCCTAACATGAAGTCAGCCATGTGTGCCAGAGTCCCAACAGGCAAGACTTCGCTGTCGTCATCAGGAGGATCACTCTCAATCTCCTCATCCTCTTCCTCCTCTTCTGCCCATCCACGCAGAACAGATGGAATTAAACTTACATGGGTAATACCCTCTGAAGTGGAGGCAACCGTCTCCTGCTCCTCCTCCTCCTCCTCTTCCTCGTCCAATTCACGCTGAGAAGACGAACTAAGGGTGGTCTGGCTATCACCCTGTGTAATGTCTTCCCCCATTTCCAGCTCTTCCACATGCAAAGCGTTGTCCTTAATTGTGAGCAGAGAGCGTTTGAGTAGACACAGAAGTGGGATGGTTACGCTGATAATAGCGTTATCGCCGCTCACCATCTGTGTTGATTCCTCAAAGTTTCTTAAAACCTCACAGAGGTCAGACATCAATGCCCACTCCTCACTTGTGAATAGCGGAAGCTGACTGGAAAGGTGACGACCATGTTGCAGCTGGTATTCCACTACTGCTCTCTGCTGCTCACAAAGCCTGGCCAACATGTGGAAAGTCGAGTTCCAGCGCGTACTCACGTCGCACAACAGCCGGTTAGCTGGCAATTTCAAGCGCTGCTGCAGCATTGACAGACTGGCTGAAGCTGTCGATGACTTGCGGAAATGTGCACACACGCGGCGCACCTTCACCAGTAGCTCAGACAAATTGGGGTAGGTATTGAGAAACCGCTAAACCAATAAGTTTAAGACGTGGGCTAGGCATGGGATGTGTCTGAGCTTGCCGAACTCCAAAGCCGCCACCAAGTTACGGCCATTATCACACACAACCATGCCTGGTTGTAGGTTGAGTGGCGATAGCCACAGCTCAGTCTGGTCTCTTATCCCCTGCCACAGCTCTGCGGTGGTGTGCTGTTTGTCCCCTAAGCATATCATCTTCAGCATGGCCTGTTGCTGCTTCCCTACTGCAGTGCTACACTGCTTCCTGCTACCGACTGATGACTGACTGGTGCTGCACGCGGATAATTCGGAGATGGAAGTGGAGGAGGAGGTGGAGGAGGAGAAGTGGGGGTTGGAGCCACTAACATAGGTGCTGGCGGAAACTCTGATCGACGTAGGGCCCGCAATCCTTGGCGTTGGTAGCACCTGTGCCATCCCAGGGTACGACTCGCTTCCAGCCTCCACAACATTCACCCAGTGTGCCCTCAGGGAAATGTAGCGTCCCTGGCCGAATGCACTTGTCCATGGTTAAGTGATGTTACGGGACACATGTTGGTGTAAGGCGGCACGGCACACCTTGAAAAATAGTGGTGGCTGGGGACTGCATAATGCCGAATGGCCACCGACATCAGGCTGCGGAAGGCCTCAGTGTCCACAAGCCTAAATGGCAAAATTTCCAGGGTCAGTAATTTGGAAAGTCGCACATTTAGTGCTATGTGGGTGGGTGGCTGGATATTTGCGCTTGCGTTCAAATGCCTGGGGTAAGGACATTTGTATGCTGCGCTGGGACATGGAAGTAGATGTGGTCGCTGATGGTGCTTGCAAAGGTCCAGGTGCAGGGCGGGAGGCATCCGGGCCTGCGTCTTGGACAGGGGATTGCCCAGCACGTAACACAGGGGAAGAGGAAGCAGTGGTGTGGCCCGCAGACACAGATTGTGGACCCAGGCGTTCAGCCCAGCTATTACGGTGCTTTGATGCCACGTGGCGGATCATGCTGGCGGTGGTGAGGTTGCTAGTGTTCACGCCCATGCTCATTTTGTAATGCACAGGTTGCAAATTACAATTCTTTTGTCAACCGCGCTTTCCTCAAAAAAGCGCCATACTGCAGAACACCTACCCCTTGGAAAGGCAGATTTCCGCAAGGGGGTGCTCCGTGGAACAGTTGCGGGCCTGTTTGGTGTGCCCTGCCTTATCCCTTTTGCCATCCTACTGCCCCTTCCAGCCTGTTTCGGTGCTGCAGATCCCTCCCCCTCTGTACTGCTGTCCTCGCTCGGCTTCCCACCTTTCAAGGTTGGGTCAGTGACTTCATTGTCCACCACCTCCTCTTTCACTTCCTCACTCTGCTCATCCTCCTGACTTGTTGACCTAACCACAACCTCAGTGTCTCATCCTCTTCCTCAACCTCTTGAGACAGTAATTGCTGTTGAGTTATTGGCAACTGTGACTCATCATCATCCACCTCATTAAACAGTAATTGCCATTCCCCACCGTCATCTTCTTGTGATTTTGGATGCTCAGGAGTTTGGGAATCAGGGCACAAGATATGTCCCTCTTCAAGCGTGCTTGGCGAGAGGGCCAAATCAAGGAATGGCGAGGAAAAAAGCTCCTCTGAATATCCGAGTGTGGGATCACTTGTTTGGCCAGACTGTCCATGGTGGGGGGAAGGAGTATCCAGACTGGACTTGGTGGAAGACAGGATGGTGCTTAAGCGACTGGAAGCATTATCTGCTGCAATCCAACCGACCACTTGGTCGCACTGGTCTGACTTCAAGAGTGGTGTCCTGCGCCGCCCTGCAAACTGGGACATTAAGCTAGGTATCGTGGATGACTGTTTTTTTTGCGCTCTGGCAGCAGGCACAGTTTCAAGGCGCCCAGGGCCACGGCCTCTGCATGAAGCATCCGCATCGCGGCCACTGCCCTGTCCCTTACTGCTTGCCTTCTTCATTTTAAATGTGATACATGCTTGAAAGTATGTCACACCTACATTAGTGTAGGATTTGGCAGTGTATGAGCAAAAATTTTAAAAAGGTATTTGGGATGTGGATACATCACACAGGAGATATCCCACAGATAATGTCAATGCTGTCACCAGCGGCTAATAAAAAATTACAGGGAATGTCACAGGTATTTGGGACGAGGAAACGTTATACAGGAGAGGTACCACTGGTAATGTCACTGTCCAAAGCGTCTACGTAAAAAGTACACTGTATGTCACAGATAAAAATTTTAGGTGCACAGGAGATGTGGTGCAGCTAATCTCACTGTTCGCCGCAGACACACGTCTATTGAAAAAGTACACTGAATGTCACAGATATTTTTTGGATGCGCACACTTTACACAGGAGATGTGGCGCAGCTAATCTCACTGTTCGCAGCAGACATCGTCTATTGAAAAAGTACACTGGATGTCACAGATATTTTAGGGATGCGCACACTTTAGCTGCGCCACATCTCCTGTGTAATCTCACTGTCCGCAGCGGACATAGTCTTCGGGAGACGTACACTGGGTGTCACTGATATTATAGGGATGCGCACACTTTACACAGAAGATGTGGCGCAGATAATTTAACTGTCCGCAGCGGCCTATTAGACGCTATTTAGTGCAGGATGCGCTAAAAATATATATTGCTGCTTTCCCACACAATAGTTCTTAAAAGGACTTTTGGGTCTCTGAAAAGTTTTTCTAATAAAAATCTTCCAATAACACTCCCTACACTAACTGTCCCTTCTTCAGCACAGCTCTCCCTGACTAAGACTGAGCCGAACACGTGTCATTGGGTGCTTTATAGCACCCGATGACGCATTCCGGCCAGCCAATCACTTTAATGCCAATAGACAACATGGCTATGGCATTACAGTGCGTGCCAGTACCTCCCTGCACGTTTATTGGCTGCGTAGAGCCAATGTACCGCCATGTGCCGAGCATGCTCGATCAACACTACATACGTGTAAACAGGAATTGTTCACCGCACGCCACTCAAATTTCGCTTGGTGCAAATGCAACAGTCTGCTTTACAAACAATGGAATATGCGATCGAATTGATGATTTTGTGAACGATAATCCTTGCTTCTAAAGGGTCATTGTTATAACGTTCACTATACCAAGAAACAACTGATTTGTTGCCCTGTGTAAAAGTACCTTTAGAATCCAGTCATCTAATGGCTCATGTAAAGCTCTTATATCTGATCTCTTGACCTCATAAACACTCATTATAGCTCAATTCTAATCAAACTGATAAGAATATGGCCTAAATCAGTGTTTATGAGGTCAGGAGATCAGAGATAAGAGCTGCACACGAGTCATTAGATGACTGTGACAGCTTGCAAACAGACTGATTCTTGTATCTCTGTATTCATAAAAGGTGTACGTAGCCTTTAAGAAACAGAAAATTTGCCAATAATGATAGAATTATTCTTATGTCCTTTGTTGTTTGATGATGTCACCATAGACTGTGTATCCTATTCCAGGGTATACCAGGAATACCTGGCTTCATTGGACCACCTGGTACCTCAGGACCTCCTGTAAGTTTTTCTCTCATCTTGAGCTTTACAACTTAGTATTTTTCATGTATTATTTGCAGTTTTAGTATGAATTTGTGCAACAACCCAAAATTCCTAGGGACTCAACATGCACCAATTTTTCACATAAATATGTTTGTGCTTGCATGCCAGTCATGATGAAGAGAAATCTGTAAAACATGTCTAAAGAGCACCAAATTTACCACACCACTAGATACCCCCTCCCCCAAATAACTTTTAGATTAATCTACTCTTTTTGTCGGGTAGAGATTTCTGTCACTTGCTAACTATCTTTCTTAATCAACAATGAGTTACACATGTGAGTTTGGTGCAACTTTCATACCACTTGGTATATTTGTTTTAACAGGAAGATATTGGTAAGTGATGCTACATGGTTCTCTCCCACTAGAGAAAAGCCAGACATATCATGCTTTGAAATGAAGAAGATGAGTCTTGTGGCACCAAATTTGCACAAATCATTTGGACCGCGCACTCCCACCCATTACCCAGGGATTCTAATCAGAGTATAATATAGCTGGATTCTACATTGTCCTGAATTTTGTAGACTTAAGCCCAGGAGGAGCAAATCTAATAGTGTAGGTCCCATCTGTTAGAAGCTACTCTTTTGCTGGTACTGTAGATGGGCCCAGCAAAATTTTTATCAAAAATGTGCATAGGAAGCATATAATTTTCAGATGGTAAGTACAGAAGTAATGCAATTCAGATTGATCCATATTTCCAGTTTTTTTCATGTGTCTTTGTGCATGGAGCAGTGTACAGGTGCCACTCCATTCACGTCTCACACCATGAAGGCAAGTATTTCAATTCTTTTCAGTAATTGCTTCATCTTCTGTCATTTATTAAGGGACCTGATGGCTTACCTGGAATCATGGGCCCTCCTGGCCCCACAGGAGAAACCGTAAGCAAAATATTTACTAATATTTATATATGCATTGTGCCATTTGCTACATTGTACAATGTTTGTTACTAGGGAGCTATGATTATTTGAAAATACAAAAATACAGAATTACAGCTACGTGATGAGATTTTTTCAGTGGCTATTCACACATACACTGCGTGCAGAATTATTACGCAAATGAGTATTTTGACCACATCATCCTCTTTATGCATGTTGTCTTCCTCCAAGCTGTATAGGCTCGAAAGCCTACTACCAATTAAGCATATTAGGTGATGTGCATCTCTGTAATGAGAAGGGGTGTGGTCTAATGACATCAACACCCTATATTAGGTGTGCATAATTATTAGGCAACTTCCTTTCCTTTGGCAAAATGGGTCAAAAGAAGGACTTGACAGGCTCAGAAAAGTCAAAAATAGTGAGATATCTTGCAGAGGGATGCAGCACTCTTAAAATTGCAAAGCTTCTGAAGCGTGATCATCGAACAATCAAGCGTTTCATTCAAAATAGTCAACAGGGTTGCAAGAAGCGTGTGGAAAAACCAAGGCGCAAAATAACTGCCCATGAACTGAGAAAAGTCAAGCGTGCAGCTGCCAAGATGCCACTTGCCACCAGTTTGGCCATATTTCAGAGCTGCAACATCACTGGAGTGCCCAAAAGCACAAGGTGTGCAATACTCAGAGACATGACCAAGGTAAGAAAGGCTGAAAGACGACCACCACTGAACAAGACACACAAGCTGAAACGTCAAGACTAGGCCAAGAAATATCTCAAGACTGATTTTTCTAAGGTTTTATGGACTGATGAAATGAGAGTGAGTCTTGATGGGCCAGATGGATGGGCCGGTGGCTGGATTGGTAAAGGGCAGAGAGCTCCAGTCCGACTCAGACGCCAGCAAGGTGGAGGTGGAGTACTGGTTTGGGCTGGTATCATCAAAGATGAGCTTGTGGGGCCTTTTCGGGTTGAGGATGGAGTCAAGCTCAACTCCCAGTCCTACTGCCAGTTTCTGGAAGACACCTTCTTCAAGCAGTGGTACAGGAAGAAGTCTGCATCCTTCAAGAAAAACATGATTTTCATGCAGGACAATGCTCCATCACACGCGTCCAAGTACTCCACAGCGTGGCTGGCAAGAAAGGGTATAAAAGAAGAAAATCTAATGACATGGCCTCCTTGTTCACCTGATCTGAACCCCATTGAGAACCTGTGGTCCATCATCAAATGTGAGATTTACAAGGAGGGAAAACAGTACACCTCTCTGAACAGTGTCTGGGAGGCTGTGGTTGCTGCTGCACGCAATGTTGATGGTGAACAGATCAAAACACTGACAGAATCCATGGATGGCAGGCTTTTGAGTGTCCTTGCAAAGAAAGGTGGCTATATTGGTCACTGATTTGTTTTTGTTTTGTTTTTGAATGTCAGAAATGTATATTTGTGAATGTTGAGATGTTATATTGGTTTCACTGGTAAAAATAAATAATTGAAATGGGTATATATTTGTTTTTTGTTAAGTTGCCTAATAATTATGCACAGTAATAGTCACCTGCACACACAGATATCCCCCTAAAATAGCTAAAACTAAAAACAAACTAAAAACTACTTCCAAAAATATTCAGCTTTGATATTAATGAGTTTTTTGGGTTCATTGAGAACATGGTTGTTGTTCAATAATAAAATTAATCCTCAAAAATACAACTTGCCTAATAATTCTGCACTCCCTGTATAAGGGAGGCCCATAGAAAATGTGCTCCGCTTGATGGTTCTGGGTTTTGGAACATAACTAGGCAATTTGCCCTGTACAACCAAGAGCAAAGAGGAGGAATACGACTAGCGTCCCTCTCTCCAAGGGTTCAATAGCAACTCTATGATTTACCTCTGTGGTACGTGCACCCTTAGATGCATATTTTAAAAATTGGGACTCTGTAGTAAAAAAGTAGAGATTAGCAAATTGATTCTAAACGAATTCTGCTGCCAAACAAATTCAACGTTTTGGTGATTCGCTTCGGATGAATCACACAAAACAGCGCCATTGTACTGTAAAAATTTGCCTGAAAAACTGTACGGAAAATGAGGTTAGAGTATCACATGACTCTAGGAGGGAGGAGGGCTTACCCTGATTGGCTCAGAGGCTGACAAATAGGTTGTGAGCCAATCAAGGAGCAGGATTTTGGCAAGCCCTTCAGTCTCTGGGACGTATAATTGAGCCTTTTTTTAATTACCGAACAGCTGCTATTTTGCTACCGTGTATAATTTAGCAGTTCATCACATTTTACCAGAGTGTTCGTAGTAGGGCACATTTAATTGCACCTCTGTAAGTTGTTGAAAAAATTGTTTCAATTTAGCTACCATTTGTAATTGGGCATCTCAGCGCATTTCAGTGCATCTACACTAACCTAAAGAATTATTAGGAACACCTGTTCTATTTCTCATTAATGCAATTATCTAGTCAACCACTCTTTACAACCGAGGTATGCAGCAAAGCATTTGTGAAGCCACAACACGCACAACCTTGAGGCGGATGGGCTACAACAGCAGAAGACCCCACCGGGTACCACTCATCTCCACTACAAATAGGAAAAAGAGGCTACAATTTGCACGAGCTCACCAAAATTGGACTGTTGAAGACTGGAAAAATGTTGCCTGGTCTGATGAGTCTCAATTTCTGTTGAGACATTCAAATGGTAGAGTCCGAATTTGGCGTAAACAGAATGAGAACATGTATCCATCCTCTGATGGCTACTTCCAGCAGGATAATGCACCATGTCACAAAGCTTGAATCATTTCAAATTGGTTTCTTGAACATGACAATAAGTTCACTGTACTAAAATGGCCCCCACAGTCACCAGATCTCAACCCAATAGAGCATCTTTGGGATGTGGTGGAACGGGAGCTTCGTGCCCTGGATGTGCATCCCTCAAATCTCCATCAACTGCAAGATGCTATCCTATCAATATGGGCCAACATTTCTAAAGAATGCTATCAGCACCTTGTTGAATCAATGCCACGTAGAATTAAGGCAGTTCTGAAGGCAAAAGGGAGTCCAACACCGTATTAGTATGGTGTTCCTAATAATTCTTTAGGTGAGTGCATATACCAGTTTCACTCAACACATTGTACTGAGTCAATATACTATGCAGTTTTATTTAATAAATTGTATTATCTTAATACACCATTGTAAATTGTCAATATCAGTGTGCAGTGTGTTTGTAGAAGTTGATGAATGCTTAGTTGTGCCTTTAAATTGCGTTTTTAAATTGCAGAAAAACACTTGCAAATTTGGTAGTACCGTTAAGTAATCAGCGTACCAAACCCAAGACTTTTTTTATTTACAGGCTTCATAATAAAATGTCTGGTAAATATCATAGTGGAAAATGAAAGATCCCTCAGTCATAGTGTGGGTGGCTGTAGTAGTACAAACAGCAGTAGCAGCCCTAGCCGTCCGGCCAGTAATAGTAGTAGTAGCAGGCCACCATTTTCTTTCGCTTCCAATAGGCGCCACATTATCATTGAGGAGAAAAAGGATGAGATTGTGGACTGGATGGCTCACTCCTCCTCTCAGTCACAGCAGGATGATATTGAGGTGAATTCTGAGTCTGACAATGTCCCTTGGAGCCAAGGGTCACAGCATTTCACCTGTTCCTCCTCCTTGCAGCCCCAGAGAAGCCTTTCAGTTGCATGATCTGTCTTCACTGCCCTGTCCTAGTGGAGCACCTTCTTTTTTGCTAAGAAGAGGCAACAAAATAAATATACTCAAGATAGTCTCCCCGTTGATGGCTTATGTTAGAACAGTCAGCATTTGGATTGCCATGAGGAGGAGGTTCAGACAGAGATAGAAGACCCCACGCATAGCTGTATCATTGCTGATGGTAGTAGTGTCACTTGTAGCCACAGTTATGGTGGTAGGGGAATGATAGCCCTCGCAACAGTGGCACTTGGAACAAATACAAAGGGGAAAGCTGGGAGGAGGGCAAAGAAACCCACAATGACATATCACAGGCTGATAAAAGTGTCCGGGTCTGTGAGAACAATAATGATGGCGGAATGATCTGCCATTGCATGGCATGAGCTGCAAAATTCCGACTCACGGGAAGTCCATCTTGCATATGCTAGAGTGTCTGTACAAGTAGAATACAGCTCTGAATGATTTCTTCATGCTCCAGATCAACTCAGCAGGGAGCATGTGTTGTTTAGAGGTCAGGCAGTGGCAGCTCATCAGAGAGGCATGTTGTGCGTTCCTGCCCTTCGAAGAGGCCACCAGATTTGTCAGTAGTAACAACTGTGGCATCAGCAATGTCACCCCCATGATATTTATCTCAGAGAACAAGCTCATGCTGATGCATCAAGGGATGGCGGAAGAAGAACAGCTTTGTACTGACAGGGGTATCATTAGCATCAAGCAATCTGCTGATTACTGGATAGAAACACTTTTAGACCCTTGCTATGAAAGCAAAATGGAGGAATTTTTTCCTGTTGCTGAAAGGGAGGCAGAATTGCTGTATTACCGTGAACTTATCACAAACAGCATATTGGTACCTCAGAATTGCTTTATTTAGTGCAAGCTAAAGTTAGGGTGCAGTGAACAAGAGAGCCCCAGCATTCATTCTTGACCCCTCTAATTCAGATATTGACTCTTCTATAGGGTCTCCTAGGTTGCAGTCTCCAGATTAGTCTTCTGTGGCAGCAGCTGGCTAAACCGCTGTATCTTGAGGTCAACCAGCAGAAGTCAGGGCAGGACAATTACTTATGAGTAAGGACTGGGGATCAGGATAATGTAGAGTCAGAAGAAGACAAGTCGCAACAGGAAGGTGCTAGACTAGACATTGCTCTAGGACAAAACTAGCTAGGGAAGAACCAAGACCCTGCACAACCAAAAATAAGGTGACATGAAATAAAGTCTGTGTCCTTAAGAAGACAAGAAGTTACCAGGCCCGGTAGGATCCAGGTGACATTGGGAGCAGGATTGAGAGGGAGGATTTTTAACATAATGAGCTCAGTGGAAGTCAAAGTAGTCCAGTGTCTAACATCTCCTGAATGTGAAAAGTGAAGCAAGGAAATGTTTTTTCTCGCCAAACATCACTTCTGGCTCCGCAGAGCAGCTTTAGAAAGTCATACCAGTCGCTCCGATTATAAAATAAATTGAAAGCTCAATCACATTCAGACGTTTATTGTACCGTTTTACAGAGAATAATTGCATCGGCCCAAAGGTCAAAATACAAAGACAAATCTAATTACAAAATTTTATTTGAAACTGCAAAAGAATTCTTCTGTATGTAAAGTTTTCTAAAATGTCATCAAAAAGGAAAGATCAGGAATGGAGATACAGACGTACAGCATCTACTATACACTTATTAGGCTGGTTGACAATGGAGTGGGGAGGAATTGAAGGATCAGCCCATTGATCTAATAGGAGAGGAGAGCCTGAATTTAGTAATCTATCTGCTCTATCTTCTGTAGTAGCGAGTCATAAGCCCAGTATTATCTTTATTAAATGGTGGCTCAGTGGTTAGCACTGGTTCCTTGCAGCACTGAGGTCCAACGGTTAAATTTGACTAAGGACAACATCTGCATGGAGCTTGTATGTTCTCCGCGTATTTGACTAGGTTTCCTCCGGGTTCTCCTGTTTCCTCTTACACTACAAAGAGAGACTGATAGGGAACTTAGATTGTGAGCCCCATTGGGAACAGTGAGCAATGATAATGTCTGTAAAGTGCTGCGGAATATGTCAGCGCTATATAAGTGAGTAAAATGAACAAATAATGCACAGTATGTACACATTCACTCCAGCAGCAGAATAGTGAGTTCAGCTCTGGAGTATAATACAGGATGTAACTAAGGATCAGTACAGGATAAGTAATGTAATGTATGTACACAGTGACTGCACCAGCAGAATAGTGAGTGCAGCTCTGGAGTATAATACAGGATGTAACTCAGGATCAGTACAGGATAAGTAATGTAATGTATGTACACAGTGACTGCACCAGCAGAATAGTGAGTGCAGCTCTGGAGTATAATGCAGGATGTAACTCAGGATCAGTACAAGATAAGTAATGTAATGCATGTACACAGTGACTGCACCAGCAGAATACTGAGTGCAGCTCTGGAGTATAATGCAGGATGTAACTCGGGATCAGTTCAGGATAAGTAATGTAATGTATGTACACACTGACTGCACCAGCAGAATAGTGAGTGCAGCTCTGGAGTATAATACAGGATGTAACTCAGGATCAGTACAGGATAAGTAATGTATGTACACAGTGACTGCACCAGCAGAATAGTGAGTGCAGCTCTGGAGTATAATACATGATGTAACTCAGGATCAGTACAGGATAAGTAATGTAATGTATGTACACAGTGACTGCACCAGCAGAATAGTGAGTGCAGCTCTGGAGTATAATACATGATGTAACTCAGGATCAGTAAAGGATAAGTAATGTAATGTATGTACACACTGACTGCACCAGCAGAATAGTGAGTGCAGCTCTGGAGTATAATGCAGGATGTAACTTAGGATTAGTACAAGATAAGTAATGTATGTACATAGTGACTCCACCAGCAGAATAGTGAGTGCAGCTCTGGAGTATAATACAGGATGTAACTCAGGATCAGTTCAGGATAAGTAATATATGTACACAGTGACTCCACTAGCAGAATAGTGAGTGCAGCTCTGGAGTATAATACAGGATGTAACTGACGATCAGTACAGGATAAGTAATTTAATGTATGTATACAATGGGGAACGTACTTTGGCAATTTTTTTAAAATTAAGAATGCACTGGAGTATAAGGTGCCATAATTATTAAGAGGATCCAGCCTCTGCAAGATCTATAGTGTGAAGTCACACTACAAACATTCTATAATTCACTTTTGCAAGTTTTATGCAATTTTTTTGCAAAGGTTGCATGATGACACTGTTGTATACAGTATGATTTGCTATTTCTCATGCAGGAACATTTGTCGATTGTCCCATCACAGATGTATGTCAATACATGTATTATGTCACGTTTAGATTAACCTGACATATTGATTCTGTATGGCCAACTGACAGCTGCAATGTTATATTGCACCATTCGATTGGTGACTATCCACCATGGAGCCCCAAATATAGTCTCCAGTCAACGAAGGAAACTATTTATAATGTTACTGAACATTTTATGTAGATTCAAACTCAGAAAATTTCTCCTAATTGGTGGTAAATTCTGTTCAATTAATTAACCGTTTGAAGCTCTATAAAAATGGACTTGTGAGGAACAAGTTAATCTAGAAATATCTTACAGTATTTATGGGGTGACTGTGTTTAACATGGGAGTACAATGGCCCCCTGCCAGGAGCTCTCACACTTAGCAGAAGACACAGCCCGACTCCCGCTGTGAACACCGTCTGGAGAAAGGTGATTTACTTAGACAAAAAAGACAAGCTCATAACTGGCTTCTCGGCACCACAGGAAACTGCTGAGCACTGATTGAATTCTGAGATTGAAGACAGGGAGACGAGGAAGACCAAAATTGCTTCTCCGAATTGAGGGCAAACAGCAAAGCGACTCTACTAATGAAACAAGTTTACATGAGCATAATATCCAGATAAAAGATTATGTAATGCTTGTAATACTCTCACTTAAAACCACCTGGAGCCATCTTCTCATGTTCCAGTCAGCAGTTTATGAGTTGCCTAGAACTCTAGGAAAAGACAACCTCTAAAGTTCAACATTAGTGTTTGTAGGGGGATGATATCCAGGTGACCCTATGGTCTATAAATGTACAAAGTTCTGTAGAGTTACATGCCGTGACAACATGCAAAACTTGTTGACAACCAAAGTTCGATGGAAGTACCTTCTACCCACTAGAAAAAATTATTTTGATGTACCACCATTAGAGCTTTAAATGTAAGCTCCCGGGCCTCAATGTAATATTGGTAACCGGCCCTCCATGCCTATCATATGCCATTATCTTTCCATCTTGCAGAGGGGTCTTTTGGCCCAGATCTGACCACTACCCTATCCTCTTCTGTAGCTATTGCCCACCCTTAGTCTGTACAGAAGATCTGCATGTCTGTTGCTATTATTGCTCATACAAGGTGGCCATGCACATTAGCACACCCAGCCACCCATCTACTATATATGGGGTATTCTATCTCTTTCTTGCCTGTAGATGTTGGAGAGAGAGGGGGATATTGAACTTTAACGTGTCCAATTCATTGGTCTCAAGGGAGATATGTGGGTACCGAGGGTTTTATTCCCCTTTTTTATCAGCCAGGCTTAGAGTGCATGTGTATGGAGAGTGTCAGGAGAAATAGCTGTGTCAGGCAAATGCGTATTCAGCCTATATCTACATTATCTTAGGGATATGGCCACCTTTATCATTAAAAAAATCAACTAGGCTCCTAGTTCATGAATCAACTGTGTAAGACATAGTCCTAGGAGAAAGTAATTGCCTTCAGGTCAGCTCCAATGGGCTTGTCTTCTGCTAAACCTCTGGGACCCATTACTGCAACAAAAACTGAGCCCTCCAGAGGACTCAATGGTATTATGGTATGTCTACCCATCCTTGGTGACAACCCTTACTGATTTTGTAATTGTAGTTGCTAGTGGTTGTCACCCTTTCTTTGTTACCCAGCTTGGAAACGTACATTTTAAAACTCAAAAAGTATAATAAAAAATGGACACCGTCAAGAGAATGACATATGCCTACAGGTCATGTTCTAATTTTCTTTGAAATGGTGTCTAAGCTATTGTTTGGCTGGACATTATCGACATTTTCTGGAACATATACCAACTAGTAAACTAAGCACAGGCTGATTTCATGGTTAATATCAGGAGAGTCATTTGTGCCTTAAAATGCCCCTGATGAACAAACTAGGACCTAAACATCTGGATTTCTGTAGATGAATGGCCCTAGCTATATAGTACTAGTTTAAACATGAATGACTTTCTATAGATTTGATAATGGTTGGTTGATCAAGTGATTGATTGATTGATTGATGATCATGAATACATATTTCCTAAAATTCTCTTTGTTGGTTTCAGGGAAAAGAAGGACCATCAGGACCAAGTGGCCCCCCTGGACTACCAGGACTACCGGTACAAGTACAATCTGTTTTTCCATTTTGATGTACCATACTACAGTATTATAAGTTAGTAGAGCGGAATCATCTGTTCATAATCCTTAACTCTTTCCATGCCACTGTGAAGGGCCTGACCTTTCCTAAATTACACAAAAAAATGTAAAAAAATAAGCCAAAAGCTGGATTAAAAAAGATAAATACTTTAGGGGGTCAACTTAGAAAAGTCACTTTGAAGGTGGTTCTAATGTTTTGGTGCTCTACAACCAGCAATAGAAAAATAGCCCACCAAAAACCAAAATACGATTTAGTCCTTTGAAGCCAGGCAAATAGATAAACTACACAAATAGCATCCATTTTCATAGGACAAACATATGGTAATGGTTTCAGAAATGTTTGTTCTTGAAATATTTTGCAACAGTTATCAATTCTTTTTTAAAAAAAAGGAAAAATATTCTTATTTTTTCCTTAAAGGGGTTTTCCAAAATTTTAATACTGATGACCTATCCTCTGGATAGGTCATCCATATCTGATCGGTGGGGAACTGACACCCGGTACCCCCGCCGATCAGCTGTTTGAGAAGGCACTGGAGCTCCTGTGATTGCCGTGGCCTTCTCACAACTTTTCCTAGACCAGTGACGACACGTTCATCGGTCACGTTGCCTAGGAGCAGCTCAGCCCCATTAAAGTGAATGAGGCTGAGCTCTATACCAAGCATGGCCACTATAAAATGTACTGCGTTGTGCTTGGTGAGCTGTGAGAGGACAATGATGCTCACCGGAGCGCCAGTGCCTTCTCTAACAGCTGAACAGAGAGGATCCCGGGTGTCGGACCCCCACCGATCAGATACTGATGACCTAGCCAGAGGATAGGTAATGAGTATTAAAATCTTGGAAAACCCTATTAAATATATATATATTTTATTATTATATCTGTTATCTAATGGCACAAAAGAATGGTCTAAGGTGTCCCATGGAAAATAATATCAAGTCAATAAAGGTTGGCTCAGAAATTAATTAGTTATTTTCCTAAAGATTACAACTCATTCATGGAGACATAAGAGAGGATATGAGCCGGTATGTGAGCTCTGTACTTTTCGCAATGTGCCTATGTCTGTCTACTGTAATATTCATGCCCCAGTCAGCTCGTTACAATATTTAATAACTCTGTCAATCCTGTTTCTTATAATTTCCTTGTATTTTGGTTTCAGGGCATCACTGGCAAAGACGGAAAAGACGGGAAGCCGGGGGCACCTGGGGAGGCAGTATGTCATTCTTATTATTAAGTAACGTGGCAGTGGCAAGCATATTAACAAGCACTTGGGCTGATTTATTGGACCAGTCAAAATGTCACCTTCTGCTTTGTCACCATTATGAGAATTGAGACACCTGGGAATTTCTAACCTCCTTTACTCTAGTAGAAGACAAATATTGAAAAATACAATGCATTTACTAAATCTAATATAAAATATAGGGCATCATGTGGACCATACATTGCTGAAAATATGTGAACAAGTGACGGTTGTATAAATATACCTTTTAAAAAAGTCTAGTCTTCTAAGGTAGCTTTCTGCTAAATTTTTTAACCTGGCTGGATTACTGTACAGTGAACCACAAGAACATTAATGAGATGAGGCAGCAATGTTAGATCCTAAACCACTTATCCTGTTTGAGGAATTGTGGACAGAGCGGTGAGCAGCTAGACATGTTCTTACCCTACTTGCCACAATGATGTTAAAAGGAGATTTTCCTCAAAGTAACATCAGAAAAAGTTAAAAGCTCACATATATCTAGACCCTCTAAATAATATTCTTTTACCACCATGCAAAACAATATAGTTACAATACTGCATCTTATGTAAGATCGTATAACTATTATAATACTGCCTGCTATGTACAAGAATACAACTACTATAATACTGCCTCCAATGTACAAGAATATAACTACTATAATACTGCTCCTATGTACAAGAATATAACTACTATAATACTGCCTCCTATGTACAGGAATATAACTACTATAATACTGCTCCTATGTACAAGAATATAACTACTATAATACTGCTCCTATGTACAAGAATATAACTACTATAATACTGCTCCTATGTACAAGAATATGACTACTATAATACTGCCTCCTATGTACAAGAATATAAAGACTATAATACTGCTCCTATGTACAAGAATATAACTACTAGAATACTGCCACCTATGTACAAGAATATAACTACTAGAATACTGTTCCTATGTACTAGAATATAACTACTATAATACTGCCTCCTTTGTACAAGAATATAACTACTATAATACTGCCTCCTATGTACAAAAATATAACTACTATAATAATGCTCCTATGTACAAGAATATAACTACTATAATACTGCCTCCTATGTACAAGAATATAACTACTATAATACTGCCTCCTATGTACAAGAATATAACTACTATAATACTGCTCCTATGTACAAGAATATAACTACTATACTACTGCCTCCTATGTACAAGAATATAACTACTATAATACTGCTCCTATGTACAAGAATATAACTACTATAATACTGCCTCCTATGTACAAGAATATAACTACTATAATACTGCCTCCTATGTACAGGAATATAACTACTATAATACTGCTCCTATGTACAAGAATATAACTACTATAATACTGCCTCCTATGTACAAGAATATAACTACTATAATACTGCTCCTATGTACAAGAATATAACTACTATAATACTGCTCCTATGTACAGTAGGTGTTTGTGAGATTGTGCTTTTAGCACGACAGCGTCGCGCTGATACTCGGCAACATGGTGCCGAGATCTCGCACTCACTGGAATAGTGACAGCACATCCCAGCAAGCGCGTCATAGAAGCGACGGGAGATCCGACTTGGATTCCCGCCAATTCTACACGTGTGCGGCGTTTGTTATGAATCCTGAGGGGGAAGTCCCCGCCGGATTTTAAATAAAAATCCGGCCTGGGTCCCCCCCTCAGGAGCATACCGGGCCCTTAGGTCTGTTATGGGTTGTAAGGAGAGCCCCCCCTACGCCGAAAAAAACGGCGTAGGGGTCCCCCTACAATCCATACCAGACCCGTATCCAAAGCACGCTACCCGGCCAGCCAGGAAGGGAGCGGGGACGAGCGAGCCCCCCCCCCCCCCTCCTGAGCCGTACCAGGCTGCATGCCCTCAACATGGGGGGGTTGGGTGCTCTGGGGCAGGGGGCGCACTGCGGCCCCCCCACCTCAGAGCACCCTGTCCCCATGTTGATGAGGACAGGGCCCCTTCCCGACAACCCTGGCCGTTGGTTGTCGGGGTATGCGGGCGGGAGGCTTATCGGAATCTGGGAGCCCCCTTTAATAAGGGGGCCCCCAGATACCGGCCCCCCACCCTAAGTGAATGAGTATGGGGTACATCGTACCCCTACCCATTCACCTGCAAGAAAAGTGGTAAAAACACAAATAAACCACACAGTGTATTAAAATATTTTATTTTTCTGCTCCGGAGGCCGCCCCCTGTCTTCTTTATTAGCTCTTTTACCAGGGGGGGCTCTTCTTCTTCCGCTATCCCGACGGGTCTTCTCCGCTATCCGGGGGGTCTTCTCAACTCTCCGGGGTTCTCCTTCTGTCTTCTCCGCTATCCGGGGGGGTCTTCTCAACTCTCCGGGGTTCTCCTTCTGTCTTCTCCGCTATCCGGGGGGGTCTTCTCAACTCTCCGGGGTTCTCCTTCTGTCTTCTCCTTCTGTCTTGTTGACTCGGCGCACCCCGGTTCTTCGTCTCGCGAGACTCGGCGCACCCCGGTTCTTCGTCTCGCGAGACGTCGAACCGGGGTGCGCCGAGTCAACAAGACAGAAGGAGAAGACAGAAGGAGAACCCCGGAGAGTTGAGAAGACCCCCCCGGATAGCGGAGAAGACAGAAGGAGAACCCCAGAGAGTTGAGAAGACCCCCCCGGATAGCGGAGAAGACAGAAGGAGAACCCCGGAGAGTTGAGAAGACCCCCCGGATAGCGGAGAAGACCCGTCGGGATAGCGGAAGAAGAAGAGCCCCCCCTGGTAAAAGAGCTAATAAAGAAGACAGGGGGCGGCCTCCAGAGCAGAAAAATAAAATATTTTAATACACTGTGTGGTTTATTTGTGTTTTTACCACTTTTCTTGCAGGTGAATGGGTAGGGGTACGATGTACCCCATACTCATTCACTTAGGGTGGGGGGCCGGTATCTGGGGGCCCCCTTATTAAAGGGGGCTCCCAGATTCCGATAAGCCTCCCGCCCGCATACCCTGACAACCAACGGCCAGGGTTGTCGGGAAGGGGCCCTGTCCTCATCAACATGGGGACAGGGTGCTCTGAGGTGGGGGGGCCGCAGTGCGCCCCCTGCCCCAGAGCACCCAACCCCCCCATGTTGAGGGCATGCAGCCTGGTACGGCCCAGGAGGGGGGGGGGGGCGCTCGCTCGTCCCCACTCCCTTCCTGGCTGGCCGGGTAGCGTGCTTTGGATACGGGTCTGGTATGGATTGTAGGGGGACCCCTACGCCGTTTTTTTCGGCGTAGGGGGGGCTCTCCTTACAACCCATAACAGACCTAAGGGCCCGGTATGCTCCTGAGGGGGGGACCCAGGCCGGATTTTTATTTAAAATCCGGCGGGGACTTCCCCCTCAGGATTCATAACAAACGCCGCACACGTGTAGAATTGGCGGGAATCCAAGTCGGATCTCCCGTCGCTTCTATGACGGCTCTGTCTCCATCGCGGCAAGCCAGCTCGGCGCTGGCTCCCGCGATGGGGCTCGTAGGTGCTCAATCTCGCCGAGAAAGAGAGCGAGATTGACACAAAATCGGGTTCACCTACTGTACAAGAATATAACTACTATAATATTGCTCCTATGTACAAGAATATAACTACTATAATACTGCTCCTATGTACAAGAATATAACTACTATAATACTGCCTCCTATGTACAAGAATATAACTACTATAATACTGCTCCTATGTACAAGAATATAACTACTATAATACTGCCTTCTATGTACAAGAATATAACTACTATAATACTGCCTCCTATGTACAAGAATATAACTACTATAATACTGCTCCTATGTACAAGAATATAACTACTATAATATTGCCTCCTATGTACAAAAATATAACTGCTATAATAATGCTCCTATGTACAAGAATATAACTACTATAATATTGCTCCTATGTACAAAAATATAACTGCTATAATAATGCTCCTATGTACAAGAATATAACTACTATAATACTGCTCCTATGTACAAGAATATAACTACTATAATACTGCTCCTATGTACAAGAATATAACTACTATAATACTGCCTCCTATGTACAAGAATATAACTACTATAATACTGCTCCTATGTACAAGAATATAACTACTATAATACTGCTCCTATGTACAAGAATATAACTACTATAATACTGCCTCCTATGTACAAGAATATAACTACTATAATACTGCTCCTATGTACAAGAATATAACTACTATAATACTGCTCCTATGTACAAGAATATAACTACTATAATACTGCTCCTATATACAAGAATATAACTACTATAATACTGTCTCCTATATACAAGAATGTAACTACTATAATACTGCCTCCTATGTACAAAAATATAACTACTATAAACTGCTCCTATGTACAAAAATATAACTATTATAATACTGCCTCCTATGAACAAGAATACCACTACTATAGTACTGCTCCTATGTACAAGTATTTAACTACTATAATACTGCCTACTATGAACAAGAATACTACTACTATAGTACTGCTCCTCTGGGCAAGAGTAATGGGTTGACTTTTGATGATTTTTGGAGTGTGTGGATCTGTCTGGTATTGTCTATTAAACCTTTTGAACTGTATAGTATGTGCATATACAATGATGCAATGACCGGCAGAATACCTACAGTCAGGTCCATAAATATTGGGACATCGACACAATGGTAACATTTTTGGCTCTATACACCACCACAATTGATTTGAAATTAAACAAACAAGATGTGCTTTAACTGCAGACTGTCAGCTTTAATTTGAGGGTATTTACATTCAAATCAGGTGAACGGTGCAGGAATTACAACAGTTTGCATATGTGCCTCCCACTTGTTAAGGGACCAAAAGTAATGGGACAATTGGCTTCTCAGCTGTTCCATCGCCAGGTGTGTGTTATTCCCTCATTATCCCAATTACAATGAGCAGATAAAAGGTCCAGAGTTCATTTCAAGTGTGCTATTTGCATTTGGAATCTGTTGCTGTCAACTCTCAAGATGAGATCCAAAGAGCTGTCACTATCAGTGAAGCAAGCCATCATTAGGCTGAAAAAACAAAACAAACCTATCAGAGAGATAGCAAAAACATTAGGCGTGGCCAAAACAACTGTTTGGAACATTCTTAAAAAGAAGGAACGCACCGGTGAGCTCAGCAACACCAAAAGACCCGGAAGACCACGGAAAACAACTGTGGTGGATGACCGAAGAATTCTTTCCCTGGTGAAGAAAACACCCTTCACAACAGTTGGCCAGATCAAGAACACTCTGCAGGAGGTAAGTGCATGTGTGTCAAAGTCAACAATCAAGAGAAGACTTCACCAGAGTGAATACAGAGGGTTCACCACAAGATGTAAACCATTGGTGAGCCTCAAAAACAGGAAGGCCAGATTAGAATTTGCCAAACAACTAAAAAAGCCTTCACAGTTCTGGAACAACATCCTATGGACAGATGAGACCAAGATCAACTTGTACCAGAGTGATGGGAAGAGAAGAGTATGGAGAAGGAAAGGAACTGCTCATGATCCTAAGCATACCACCTCATCAGTGAAGCATGGTGGTGGTAGTGTCATGGCGTGGGCATGTATGGCTGCCAATGGAACTGCTTCTCTTGTATTTATTGATGATGTGACTGCTGACAAAAGCAGCAGGATGAATTCTGAAGTGTTTCGGGCAATATTATCTGTTCATATTCAGCCAAATACTTCGGAACTCATTGGACGGCGCTTCACAGTGCAAAGCATACTGCAAAAGCAACCAAATAGTTTTTTTAAGGGAAAGAAGTGAAATGTTATGCAACGGCCAAGTCAATCACCGGACCTGAATTCGATTGAGCATGCATTTCACTTGCTGAAGACAAAACTGAAGGGAAAATGCCCCGAGAACAAGCAGGAACTGAAGACAGTTGCAGTAGAAGCCTGGCAGAGCATCACCAGGGATGAAACCAGCGTCTGGTGATGTCTATGCGTTCCAGATTTCAGGCTGTAATTGACTGCAAAGGATTTGCAACCAAGTATTAAAAAGTGAAAGTTTGATTTATGATTATTATTCTGTCCCATTACTTTTGGTCCCTTAAACAGTGGGAGGCACATATGCAAACTGTTGTAATTCCTGCACCGTTCACCTGATTTGGATGTAAATACCCTCAAATTAAAGCTGACAGTCTGCAGGTAAAGCACATCTTGTTCGTTTCATTTCAAATCTATTGTGGTGGTGTATAGAGCCAAAAATGTTAGAATTGTGTTGATGTCCCAATATTTATGGACCTGGCTGTATGTTATTATATCCATATGTTTAGTTGTATGTGCTCGACTTGTTTGCTTCCTCCTGTTGTCTGATATATTAATGCAGGCAGCGCTGGGAGCTCATGCTGGGGTTATTTATCAGACAGTCAACAACACAAGCAGGGAGGAGAAACACAGCTCTGCGCTCATTGATCACAGGGTTCTCCCAGGTCTCATAGTTCTGCTATCGCTGATATTTCAGAGGTGATTCATTTGCCGGATATGGAAACCTTGATGAATAATTCTTACATTATTTATTTTAAATGAAGTGCTGTTCGAGGTTACTGCACATGAAGAAGCATAATCTTAGGATTGTTAAGCATATCTGGCCGTCTTACTGAGCTGGCAGCATTCCTTGTAGGGTGTACCTATCATTCTGGGGCATTTTTTAAAATAATCTGTCTCACCACAATATCACTAGTATCCAAAAGTACTCCTGCACTCAGAAGCACTGCACTCTCTGCCGCAGGCCACAGTTCTGTGTCTGCTTCTAACTAACTAGAAAAGTATGGGTGGACTAGGAACGTAATTTTTCCCTGGAAAGTGGGTAATTGGAGAATATAAGGATACAAAATAGAGGATTACGGTACAATTTAAAGCTCCTGGTCTTAAGGACGGACCAGGTGACAGGAAAAAAGTACCTAGAGCAGAGGCTTGCAGAGGCGCCAAGGGGTGGAGGTGGAGATTACTAAAAGAAGTGTAATGGAGATATACCCGTCCAAAGCTATGGATAGGGGGAGGCAGCAGAAGTGTTTCGGAGGGTCAAAGAACAACCTTGCCCACTTAGAAAAAAGAGGCGGTGCAGGAAAAAATGAGAAAGGGGAGGGAAGAACCCTTTGCATCCGTTGTAAAAAGAAACACGTGATAGGCGCCAAATCCCTTAGTCAATATTAGTGATGTAGATTATACTAAATTGTTTCTGACCCTCACATGGGTCTTTTTAAGGATGAAACTTAGTACAGAATAAACAAATACTCCAATGTTGGTGTTAGAGATGGAGGAAGTAAAATCAAGTACACTCACTTCACAGGGGGGTAGTCACCAGGATAAGCTCAAGACACCTGGGACTATTAACCACCCCGGCCAGGATCGCATGTAGGAATCTTAGTGACTGAACGTAGCCTACGCAGAATGGCTTCTGGTCAATCGCTTTATTAATACGTGGCTCAACGCGTTTCGAGGGTCTGAGGCCCTCTTCTTCAGGAGAAATAAAGGAGCTCAATTACAACATGTAACAGAAAAAACAAAAAGGCACAGGAGAAGATTGAAATGAAAATATATATATATATATATATATATATATGTGTGTAGGTCCCATATGTCCTTCTAAAAAATAGCGGTAAAAAGTGGGTAATTGCCCAGGGCCCCCATTGACTAAGAGGGCCCCCAAGAACTGGACCCACTGAAGCCACCTAAGAGTGGAACCTTTATTGCTCTTGAACACAAGGAGATTAACCTCTTCTCTAGCCTAGACCACCAAGGTCTATATCATTAACTTTTACACTATTTAGGTTTTGCATTGTGGTATTATTTAGGCACTGTTATGGCAGAATTATGTGAGTATTGTAAATAAGTATTATTTTGCACCTGATGGCAGTATTATGGAGTAACCATATGCCTCCTCACTGTTTTCACACAATGTAAGCAGTTTTTGCTTGCTGTTTGAGCTGGGAAAACTCCCAGTGCATGCGCCATACATATCCATTGGCCCCCAATCACCCTGACGGAGGCTCAAATAGTGACCCCCATTGGAATGGTATATTGTGTATGTTTTTGTTTTTCTGCCATATGGAATAGCACGGTCCAGTGCACTATGCCATACCTTATAGAAGCATCCTGTAAAATTATCAAGCATGGTTTAAGCCTAGGAGCTTATGGGTATCAAATGCTACTTCAAAATGCAGTATGAAAGCTCTGCCATTAACAGGAGAGGAGGAAGATGGAAGGGAGTAACTACACTGCCTGATCATAATACACACATTGTTTGCAGTCTGTATCCATGGTGACACATAGATCTGCATAGATGCTGTAGACACAAGTGTTAGGCTATTTTTGCAAAAGTATACACATCCTTCAATGTCTGTGATTAACAGGTTTCAAAAAGTTTGAGTTACTTGCCAATAAACCTAAATCTTTTCAATCCTTCAGATGATGGGCACTAGTCCATAGAAAGGATACACTGCAGCTGGAAAAAGTACAGAGGAGAGCGACTAAACTGATAAGGGGCATGGAGGGTCTTAGTTATGAAGAAAGATTAAAAGAATTGAATTTATTTAGTCTTGAGAAGAGAGGTCTAAGGGGGGGACATGATTAACCTATACAAATATATAAATGGGCCATACAAAAAATACGGTAAAAAACGGTTCCATGTAAAATGCGCTCAAAAGGCAAGGGGGCACTGCCTCCGACTAGAGAAGAAAAAGTTCAGTCTCCAGAAGAGTCAAAGCTTCTTTACTGTAAGAACTGTGAATCTGTGGAATAGACTTCCTCAGGATGTGGCCACAGCAGGAACAGTTTTAAAAAGGGTTTAGATTAATTCTTAAAAGTATACAACATTAATGCTTATGAAAACGTGTAGAAATCTGAGTCTCATTTCCTTCTGTGATTCGCGTCCCCACCTATCCCTTGGTTGAACTTGATAGAATTATGTCTTTTTTCAACCGTATTAACTATGTAATTTGATATGTAACTATGTATAATTATGTTCTTTTTTACATAGGGGAAACCAGGAGAGATGGGACCTCCAGGTCGGGAGGGGGCTCGAGGACTGCCCGTGAGTATTTGATGAAGTAATAACCACTGATCACAGGGGTCAAAGGAATCCATGTGAAACGTATGTGGAAAGTTCACATTAGTATGTTCTGATCATTATCTGTTGTCACCGCTGCCTGTTTTAAAGAAGAAAATGTGAACAGGTGACAACACATGGAGGAAGATCAAAAAAATTAAGCTGGCGAGGTCCATATCAAAAAGTTTTCATTCTGGATAAACAGTGTTGATAGTTTTGACTTGTAGACCTCAAATTCCAGACTGTTTGGACGGTCCCAGGTTAAAATTTTGTGTTTCATATTTTAGAGTGGATCGTGCACCATTATGAACTGATTTCAAGGAGTTCTTCAGGGAAACTTTATTAGGGATATTATTGACCTGAAGAATATCTCGTCCTTAAAGGTTTTTTTTTTTCTGAAAAAAAAAAGAGCCAAATCGACATTATATATAACAAGAAAATGGTTACTCACCTAATGTGGTGTCCAGCACTGCAGTTCCAGTGCTCCCCGCTGCAGCAATGACATGTCCATCAATCTCCATGACCATCACAGTCAATATCTAACGATGTGTAGTTCCAATGCTGAGGGCAGTGATTGGCTGCAGCAGTCATGTGGGTAGATGGACAGTAGGTGGGGCTTGGCTCCTATTGTCATTGGAGAAAGGGAGTGATGGGACGGTCTCTGTACAGTGTGATGAAATATGTCGGTGCCATATAAGCCACAGAAAACAATTCTCATTTGTCAACATCATAAAGGCAACCTCGATATCCAAGAATTATATGAGCAACCACTGATTATTAGGGAAGGAGCTCCTTAATGAGGAGAAAACCCTCCCTGACCTCCACTGTACATGTATGGTGGTTAGTTCCCACACACTGCCATACATGTACAACCCAGTCATCGTGCGGGCTCAGGACATAAGCCTGCACCATCATCATCAGAGGGTATCAGCTGACACTCTGCTTTAACAGCAGGGATCAGAGATAACTTCGATCCCCTCCATTTAACCCCTGAGATGCTGCAGCCAACAGTGACCTCCACATTTAAGTTTTTTTTAAAGAGATGGGGGCTCCTTTGTACCTCATTGCATTCACCCGGTACCAATAATTGCTATGGCAGCCCCACAGTCCGCCATCTTAATACACTTATTAGGACTGCAGTGTATACAGAGTTTAATAATAGTTTATTAATAACTAGACATTAAGCCCGTTACAATAATGGGAACTAGAACAGTAGTGCATAAACATTAGTAGAAACATATCTATATTGAATGGCAAGGGAACTTGACCACACTGACTGCTGGCTGTGACTGGTGACTTTGGGTGGTGGCCGAGACTGGCGGCTGTGGCTGAGATTGCAGACTGCAGCTAGTGGCTAAGACTGCTGGCACTGACTGGTGACTGTGGCTGAGACTGTGGGGTATCTGCAGTGGATCTCGGACCCATTCACTTAAATGGGGTCCGCGATCCGCATCCGAGGGTCCGCGGATGCTCGGCCAGAAACACCACGGAAGCACCGTAGTGCTTCCGTCAGATTCCGATCCATGCTTCCGCACCGCATCTCCCGGATTGCGGACCCTTCGAAGTGAATGGGTCTGTGATGCGCCTGATCAGGCTTAGATATACCAAGGCAAGCTGGATGCCTGTGAAGGTGTCTGGTTGTCATGGTAACCATCGGGACGCTGCCACAGCTCAGCAGCCCGATGGTGGAGGGAGTTCCCTCCCTCAGTTTAGCCTTCAAGCATCGGCCACTGTCACAGCAGAGCAGTGGCCCGATGGTTTAGCCCCTCCATACAGCGGTCCCTAAGGACCACGGCATGGAAGGGGTTAAATGTCCGACATCGGTGCCAGCACCAATGTCGGCCGTTTCAAGTAGAGTGCTAGCTGCCGCTCTGCCATCCTGAAAGGGGGGATGGGGTGGGGGGTGCTGCGCACTCTGCATCTCCTTCACGGCGGCGGTGGAACTGTGGCAGGAGCGGATGGCAGCAGTGGAACTGTGGCAGGAGCGGACGGCGGCGGGGGAACTGTGGCAGGAGCGGACGGCGGCAGGGGAGCTGTGGCCTGCCTATAGGGTCTCAGAGTTATCTATGTGCTGTCAGGCTGATTACACTCTGCAAGGGAACTTGTGTGGTGCACTGTGTCCGTGTGCAGTGCTGTGTCCTGATTGGACGCCCTGCCGCGCATGCCCGTTGCAAAACTGGTGACACACACCGGACACAGTGCACTCACTCAGGGAATTTATTATGTAGGATCATAATAATAATAGTTTAATAATATTTTTTAAATGTTAATAAGGCTAAAAATAAAAAGACATTTCCTCCTTTTTATGTAAAAAAAAAAAAAAAACTCACAATCCTACATAATTGGCATTGCTGCATCCCTAGCGACCAGAACTATAAGGTTAGGATTTAAATTAACCCATCTGGAAAGAAAAATAGAAAAAAGAGCAATTAAAATAGTACGAGTGAAAACTACCACTCAATTCCCACACACCGCTGCATTGATGGAAATATAAAAAAAGTTCTGATGATGGCTCAAAGTGAACGCAGTAAAATAAAAATCTGAATTGCTTTTTCCCCCATTCCACACATGAAAGAGTTAATAAAAGTGAACCAGTAATGTACACCAAAATAGTGACTTTGAAAAATACAACTCATCACACTTAAAAATAAGTCCTTGTAGGGTTATGTCGATAGAAAAAGAAGATGAGGATGAAAAATTGGATTACATCCTCTCAATTCACTGTTCAGATCCATATTCACTGAAGATGGGCTGCCTGCTCACTGAAGGATCAGATTTCATAGAAGTTTATGAAGAAGGGAGCGGATAGGACGAGGGAGGGGCTGCAAGACTGCTGCTGACTTATAAGTGGTTTCCTGTCTCACTTCACTGCTGGATTTACATCTAAACTCCCTATTTCTGCTGTATAATGTCTTTAAGGGTATGCAACAGATATTAAGGGAGCAGAATCCTCTGTCCATCCATGTCCTGTGTATGGACAGACATGATTCCGGCTAGTCTCCCCCCACTAGCTCCGAAAAAAATAGAATTGCAGACAGACTGCAGAAGGAAAAATGCTGAAAACTGCCAGATACAAGTTATATAATGGACAGAAATACTGTGATATCTCATGTACACCCACATGGCAGCATCTTCTGAAAACTTACCTGAAATAACAGCTAGACTTTAACCCATTAAAGAACTTAAATACGCCATTTTTACGGTAGCCTAGTCTAAACACTGCATGGAAGACAGTGATGCCTGCAGTGCTGGGCTCCTGCTCTAACAGCCGGGATCAGCAGAACCACCAATATGGGCTTTTTAACCCCTTAGATGGACATGACAACAACGTGGTTTAGAGGGAGGAGGCTCCTTATGTCTTCCATCTATTATACTGTCAGTGCACTGGCAGTATAATACACTGTACTGCATAAGCAGTACAGTGTATTATAGACGCTATCAAATGACCAGTGTGGGACTAGTAAATGGTTAAAAAAAAACTTCAAGTTTTATTAAATAAAAAAATTAGAAATCTCCAAGTGAAAAAACTTTTTTCCATTGGAGGAAAAATAAGATCCCCACCTCATATTTGGTATGGGCACAGCTGTAACAACCAACACTACACTATCGTGCAATTTATCTCGTACGGTGGACGTAGTAAAAAAAAAAATTATAAATAAAATAATGCCAGAGTTGTAGTTTTTTTATTTGCCACAAAAATAAACAATATAGAAACTATCAAACAGTGTTATACTCCAGAATTATACCAATGAGAAATACAAGTCATCCAATAAAAATCATAGCTCTGTAGAAGAAAAAATAAAAAAAAGTTATGGGTCTTGGGAGGCGGCGTTGTAAAAACATTTGCTTTTCTTTTTTTTTATAAAGGATTTTATTTTGCAAAACTATATTTATTTGGTATCGCTGTAATCGTACTGACCCAGATAATAAAATGACACCGGCTGACCTGTTACATGTGCGCTCGGCAGCTGAAGGCGTCTGTGTTGGTCCCATGTTCCTATGTGCCCGCATTGCTGAGAAAAGGTGCAACGGAGGCGTTACCATTACACCGAGACGGCTCCGCCCTCTCTGCAACTTCTGCACTCTCTACACTTTGATTGAGAGTGTCAGGTGTGATGACGCTTTCACTGCCCGGCAGGGTGCAGAGGGTGTGTCATTTGCAGAGAAATCTGAGCCTCTCGGTGTAATGGTAACGCCCCCGTTGCTCCTAGAGGCTCATTTGCATATATGAAAGCATCATTTTTTTTCAGCAATGAGGGCACATAGGAACATGGGACCAACACAGACGCCTTCAGCTGCCGAGCGCACATGTAACAGGTCAGCCGGTGTCATAGGGACAGAACTGCTGACAGATGCCCTTTAAGCAGAGCTCCAGACTCTGCACCGGATGCATAATATTGGGAAAATACATTTGCTGTCGTCTCGCAACGCTGAAACATACGAGGAAACCTGATATAATGATGGAGGTCGCCCCGTGAAGCTCAACAGCCTCCGCAGCAAAGAGGAAAATTACTTCTGAATGAATATTGGAAATCAATATTTTTTACTGAGCCCACGGCGGGATCCGCGACTGCCTGCTGGACGCGAGTGCGGTCACGGAGATGAGCGAGGCAGGGACTGGATGTGCTGCATGGACTAAATGTCTCTCACTTGAGGCCTGGTAATTTATTATGACCTTTCCTGGACATGAAAGACCATCTTAATTAGGACGATCGGAAAAGACGCCTAAAGGGATACTTTTTCTACCTTACTCTTAAACAGGAGCGGTCGCCTCTACTGACGAGTGTGTTTTAGTAACTAATTGCATTCCCCATGTAACAACATTTCTGGAGCATATAAAATTTTGAATCTATAATGTGACGTCCCTCTATTATTCCTGCTAGAAGAATGAATGATGAATGAATGAATTGCTGGTAATTTGCAATAAAGGTCCATATGGGTGTTACCAGTTGGGGGTTGTCCTTGCACAGTCTGACACTGGCAGCACTGATTGGATAGTGTCAGACTGTGCAGGGACATGCCCCCAACTGGTAACACCCAGATGCACCTTTACTGCAAACTGCTGGTAATTCATTTATAACTTTTAGTAGGGAAAATAAAGGAATGGCACATCAGAGAATGATAACAATAAATGCTCTAGAATTGTTACTACATGAGGAATGCAAGTAGTTACTAAAACAGAGATGTGAGGAGAGGGGACAGGAGGAAATATCTATTATTGTACTTTATATTCTACTTATATATGTACACAGTGACTCCACCAGCAGAATAGTGAGTGCAGATCTGGAGTATAATACAGGATGTATCTCGGATCAGTACAGGATAAGTAATGTAATGTATGTACATAGTGACTCCACCAGCAGAATAGTGAGTGCAGCTCTGGAGTATAATACAGGATGTATCTCGGATCAGTACAGGATAAGTAATGTAATGTATGTACATAGTGACTCCACCAGCAGAATAGTGAGTGCAGCTCTGGAGTATAATACAGGATGTAACTCAGGATCAGTACAGGATAAGTAATGTAATGTATGTACACAGTGACTCCACCAGCAGAATAGTGAGTGCAGCTCTGAAGTATAATACAGGATGTAACTCAGGATCAGTACAGGATAAGTAATGTATGTACACAGTGACTGCACCAGCAGAATATTGAGTGTAGCTCTGGAGTATAATACAGGACGTAACTCAGGATCAGTATAGGATAAGTAATGTATGTACACAGTGACTCCACCAGCAGAATAGTGAGTGCAGCTCTGGAGTATAATACAGGATGTAACTCAGGATCAGTACAGGATAAGTAATGTAATGTATGTACACAGTGACTGCACCAGCAGAATAGTGAGTGCAGCTCTGGAGTATAATACAGGATGTAACTAAGGATCAGTACAGGATAAGTAATGTATGTACACAGTGACTGCACCAGCAGAATAGTGAGTGCAGCTCTGGAGTATAATACAGGACGTAACTCAGGATCAGTACAGGATAAGTAATTTAATGTATGTACACAGTGACTGCACCAACAGAATAGTGAGTGCAGCTCTGGAGTATAATACAGGATGTAACTCAGGATCAGTATAGGAGAAGTAATGTATGTACACAGTGACTCCACCAGCAGAATAGTGAGTGCAGCTCTGGAGTATAATACAGGACGTAACTCAGGATCAGTACAGGATAAGTAATGTAATGTACTGTATGTACACAGTGACTCCACCAGCAGAATAGTGAGTGCAGCTCTGGAGTATAATACAGGATGTAACTCAGGATCAGTACAGGATAAGTAATGTATGTACACAGTGACTGCACCAGCAGAATAGTGAGTGTAGCTCTGGAGTATAATACAGGACGTAACTCAGGATCAGTATAGGATAAGTAATGTATGTACACAGTGACTCCACCAGCAGAATAGTGAGTGCAGCTCTGGAGTATAATACAGGACGTAACTCAGGATCAGTACAGGATAAGTAATGTAATGTATGTACACAGTGACTGCACCAACAGAATAGTGAGTGCAGCTCTGGAGTATAATACAGGATGTAACTCAGGATCAGTATAGGAGAAGTAATGTATGTACACAGTGACTCCACCAGCAGAATAGTGAGTGCAGCTCTGGAGTATAATACAGGACGTAACTCAGGATCAGTACAGGATAAGTAATGTAATGTACTGTATGTACACAGTGACTCCACCAGCAGAATAGTGAGTGCAGCTCTGGAGTATAATACAGGATGTAACCCAGGATCAGTACAGGATAAGTAATGTATGTACACTGTGACTGCACCAGCAGAATAGTGAGTGCAGCTCTGAAGTATAATGCAGGATATAACCCAGGATCAGTACAGGATAAGTAATGTAATGTATGTACACAGTGACTGCACAAGCAGAATAGTGAGTGCAGCTCTGGAGTATAATACAGTATGTAACTCAGGATCAGTACAGGATAAGTAATGTATGTACACAGTGACTGCACCAGCAGAATAGTGAGTGCAGCTCTGGAGTATAATACAGGATGTAACTCAGGATCAGGACAGCATAAGTAATGTAATGTATGTACACAGTGACTCCACCAGCAGAATAGTGAGTGCAGCTCTGGAGTATAATACAGGATGTAACCCAGGATCAGTACAGGATAAGTAATGTAATGTATGTACACAGTGACTGCACAAGCAGAATAGTGAGTGCAGCTCTGGAGTATAATACAGTATGTAACTCGGGATCAGTACAGGATAAGTAATGTATGTACACAGTGACTGCACCAGCAGAATAGTGAGTGCAGCTCTGGAGTATCATACAGGATGTAACTCAGGATCAGGACAGCATAAGTAATGTAATGTATGTACACAGTGACTGCACCAGCAGAATAGTGAGTGCAGCTCTGGAGTGTAACAAAGGACATTACTCAGGATCAGTACAGGATAAGTAATGTAATGTATGTACACAGTGACTCCACCAGCAGAATAATGAGTGCAGCTCTGGAGTATAATACAGGATGTAACTCAGGATCAGTACAGGATAAGTAATGTAATGTATGTACACAGTAATTGCACCAGCAGAATAGTGAGTGCAGCTCTGGAGTATAATACAAGATGTAACCCAGGATCAGTACAGGATAAGTAATGTATGTAGACAGTGACTGCACCAGCAGAATAGTGTGTGCAGCTCTGGAGTATAATACAGGATGTAACCCAGGATCAGTACAGGATAAGTAATGTAATGTATGTACACAGTGACTGCACCAGCAGAATAGTGAGTGCAGCTCTGGAGTATAATACAGGATGTAACTCAGGATCAGTACAGGATAAGTATTGTAATGTATGTACACAGTGATTGCACCAGCAGAATAGTGAGTGCAGCTCTGGAGTATAATACAAGATGTAACTCAGGATCAGTACAGGATAAGTAATGTAATATATATACACAGTGACTGCACCAGCAGAATAGCGAGTGCAGCTCTGCAGTATAATACAGGATGTAACTGACTATCAGCACAGGATAAGTAATGTAATGTATGTACACAGTGACTGCACCAGCAGAATAGTGAGTGCAGCTCTAGAGTATAATACAGGATGTTACTCAGGATCAGTACAGGATAAGTAATGTAATGTATGTACACAGTGACTGCACCAGCAGAATAGTGAGTGCAGCTCTGGAGTATAATACAGGATGTAACTCAGGATCAGTACAGGATAAGTAATGTAATGTATGTACACAGTGACTGCACTAGCAGAATAGTGAGTGCAGCTCTGGAGTATAATACTAGATGCAATGCAGGGTTATTCCTGGAAACCCCTTACACTTTTTTAATTTAACCCATCATGTGAAAAGATCAAAGCTGATCATGGTATGCAATGGGAAACGCTAGGAAAAGATCTCCCTTTAATGGATTTACATCCAGATGTTCCATGGATAGTCCACTGAGTGACCCGTGGGCCGTCTGTGTGTGGTGCTGGTTGTTAGGACATACTGTGCTTACGTTCTCTAGGGAGCCGATGTACTTATTTTATAGTGTGAACAGTTAGCTTCCTGGAGTCTGCAGGTGACACATCCATCTCTGCAAAATCTGCATTTATAAGACTTCACGTTGTAAAGAAAGGCACAGGGAGGTTTGTCAGCAAAATAGGCTTAGAAAACTTCTGCACCCGGATAAATACTCTGTTACTCTGTTACCCCTTCCCTCCATTAGGGATCAGTGATGAATAGTTCTGTGCACAGCTAAAATAGAGCAGAAGGAGATGAAAAGCTCAGACTCATCGCTGCAGATGTCGTCCTCATTATAATGATTAACACTAATGAACGCTGCAAGGAAATGATCAATGAAGAAACCGATGAGAGTCACATCAATATGTTTATTAAATTGTGGTGAAAACTGCAACTTCACAAATAGATTTAATTATAAATATCTAACAGTGTCCAGCTCCTGTACAGACTTATCGGTCTCCACGGATACAGACTACAAACAAACCCTGTGTAGTCTGATCCCGAAGCCATGTGTTACTCCCACCCAGCTTCTTGCCATCATGCAACGGATCTGACTGCACAGGGTTAATCGTGTAGTCTGTGACCGTGGAGACACTTACAGTGGGATGCGAAAGTTTGGGCAACCTTGTCAATCGTTATGATTTTCCTGTATAAATCGTTGGTTGTTACGATAAAAAATGTCAGTTAAATGTATCATGTAGGAGACACACACAGTGATATTTGAGAAGTGAAATGAAGTTTATTGGATTTACAGAAAGTGTGCTATAATTGTTTAAACAAAATTAGGCAGGTGCATAAATTTGGGCACCACAAAAAAGAAATGAAATCAATATTTAGTAGATCCTCCTTTTGCAGAAATTACAGCCTCTAAACGCCTCCTGTAGGTTCCAATGAGAGTCTGGATTCTGGTTGAAGGTATTTTGGACCTTTCCTCTTTACAAAACATCTTTAGTTCATTCCGGTTTGATGGCTTCCGAGCATGGACAGCTCTCTGTAAGTCACACCACAGATTTTCTATTATCTTCAGGTCTGGGGACTGAGATGCCCATTCCAGAACGTTGGACTTGTTCCTCTGCATAAATGCCTTAGTGGATTTTGAGCAGTGTTTAGGGTCGTTGTCTTGTTGAAAGATCCAGCCCCGGCGCAGCGTCAGCTTTGTCACTGATTCCTGGACATTGGTCTCCAGAATCTGCTGATACTGAGTCAAATCCATGCGTCCCTCAACTTTGACAAGATTCCCAGTCCCTGCACTGGCCACCCAGCCCCACAGCATAATGGAACCACCACCATATTGTACTGTAGGGAGCAGTCGTTTTTCTTGGAATGCTGTGTTCTTTTTCCTCCATGCATAACGCCCCTTGTTATGGCCAAATAACTCAATTTTAGTTTCATCAGTCCACAGCACCTTATTCCAAAATGAAGCTAGCTTGTCCAAATGTGCTTTAGCCCACCTCAAGGGCGGAGAAAAGGCTTCCTCTGCATCCCTCTCGCATACGGCATCTCCTTGTGTAAAGTGCTCCGAATGGTGGAACGATGCACTGTGACTCCATCCGCAGCAAGATGATGTTGTAGGTCTTCGGTGCTGGTCTGTGGGTTGACTCTGACTGTTCTCACCATTCGTCGCTTCTGTCTATCAGATATTTTTCTTGGTCTGCCACTTCGAGCCTTAACTTGAATTGAGCCTGTGGTCTTCCATTTCCTCAATATGAAATCTCTGAGACAGCTTTCTGTATCCTTCCCCTAAACCATGATGGTGAACAATCTTGGTCTTCAGGTCATTTGAGAGTTGTTTTGAGACCCCCATGTTGCTACTCTTCAGAGAAAATTAAAAGAGGAGGGAAACTTACAATTGCCCCCCTTAAATACTCTTTCTCATAGTTGGATTCACCTGTGTATGTAGGTCAGAGGTCACTGAGCTTACCAAGCCAATCTGAGTTCCAATAATTAGTTCTAAAGGTTTTGGAATCAATAAAAAGACAAAAGTGCCTAAATTTATGCACCTGCCTAATTCTGTTTAAACAATTATAGCACACTTTCTGTAAATCCAATAAACTTCATTTCACTTCTCAGATATCACTGTGTGTGTCTCCTATATGATATATTTATCTGACATTTTTTATCGTAACAACCAACGATTTATACAGGAAAATCATGACAATTAACAAGGTTGCCCAAACTTTCGCATCCCACTGTAGCTCTGCACAGGAGCTGCAAGCGCAGAACAATAGAATTTTTACAAAGTTTACAAAGTTGCTCCATTTTTTTTGGACGCAACTAGAAGTAGAATTGTTTGGATATATACTGTAGGTTCACGGTGGAAGATGCCAGGTATTTTTTGGAGTTTTTCTGGGACAAAAATATTGCTGACGCATCGTCAGGATAAATCATCGATATCTGATAAGTGGGGGACCGACTGCCGGCACTCCCACTGTGCTCCAGTGAGGGCCGCGGCTTCTTTCTGGGCCAGTGTCATCACCTTCATCGGTCACATGAACGGGCCTGGACTGCAATGCCTCTAAAGGCATTCCGTTATGCATCCCGTCATAGAATTGCGTTACGGTCCGTGGTAACGAAATCCATAACGCAATTCAGCTTTTACCAACAAACGAAGTGTGAACGAATTTCAAAATATGAAATTCGCTCATCTCTAATTGTCATTATCATTTGAACACGGTCACAATTTTGGTAATTTATAAATGCATATTTTTTTTAGGGTTTCAAGGGGCACAGAGGAGATGCAGGATTACCGGGCAGCAGAGTAAGTTCTGGAGTCTTATTATACTATGAAGTATGAATAAATTAATTAATTAAAGGTGAAAATCATGACCTAATGCTAGGAGATACCATCGCTTTCTGATCTGTGGGGGTTCAACTGCCAGTATCCTCACCGATCCTAGGAATGACATGAAGAACCATTGCTTCTAAGGCTACTTTCACACTTGCATTTGTAATTCAGGTATTGGGCAGAGGATCTCAATACCGCGATTAAACTGATCCGTTTTGATTTTGCACATCGGGATGCCTCCGTTCTGTTAGGATGCGGTTATGTGAAATCAAAACGGAAAAAAACAGATCCGCCACTACATACATTGAAAGTCAGTGGGTGACAGATCCTATTCTTTAGGCTCCTAAAAAAAACGGATCCGTCACCATTGACTTAGGCCTCATGCACACGACAGTGTTTTTTCACTGTCAGTGATTTGGGCTTCAGTGGTCCGTGTCCGATTTTGCTTCAGTTGTGTTTCCTTGTGTCTTCCTTTTTTTTTGTCTGACAATGAAAAAAAAAGGAAGGTTAATGAAAAGTGTAATTTTATTGCACCAAGGTCTTGTAGAAAAAAACGGACACGGATGACATACCAGTTGTGCATTTGTTTTGTTTTTTTGACGGACCCATTGACTTGAATGGGTCCGTCCTCCGTTTTCCGTTGACAAGAATAGGACAGGTTATATTTTTTTGACGGACTGGAATCACGGATCACGGACGCGGAGAAAAAACGGAGGACTATCAGTTTTTTTTCACAGCTCCATAGAAATGAATGGGACCTCCGCTAAACTGTGAAAAATGACGGAATGGATGCGGATGCACACAACGGTCGTGTGCAGGAGGCCTTACATTGTAATCAGGGCCGGATCTGTTTTTTACCCATTTTTATGTTCCGGTCACAAAACGCAGTGCTGCCAGAACGGAAGACATCCTGATGCATCCTGAACGGATCTCTGTCCATTCAGAATGCATGGAGACAAAACAGAACGGTTTCCGGTATTGAGATCCTCTGCCGCATCTCAATACCGGAAAACAACAACGCAAGTGAGACAGTAGACTAAAGCAGTAAAGCCCTTACATCAAGAGATACAGTGGATGTATTTGTCTATGTTGAAGGAGCTGTCACCCCTCCTGACAAGTCTGGTTTGGTAAATAATTGTATTCCATGTGAAATTACAATCCTGGAGCATTTATTCTCAGATTTTGTGCCATTCCTGTCTTACTCCTATTAGAAATGTATGAATGCATTGACAACTGGGTGTTACCAGTGGGGGGGGGGGGGGGGTCCCTGTACATTCTGACATTGACAGGCTGTGCAAATACACAACTCCTTTGGCAAAGTAAACAGTAAAGCCAAGTTGGCATTTCATTCATGAATTTAGGGATAATGGAAAGATGCCCCGGAATTGTTATTTCATGAGGAATTAATAAAGTTACCAAAACAGAAATGTCACGTGATGTGTCACCGGTCCTGGAATGTCTGCTTCAGTAAATACTTGTGTTCTTCAGAAAATTACAATTCTGCATAGTCCTTTCTTATAACTGCATTGTTCTGCTCCTCTATATAACTCTGCATTGTTCTGCTTCTCCATATAACTCTGCATTGTTCTGCTCCTCTATACAACTCTGCATTGCTCTTCTCATCTATATAACTCTGCATTGTTCTGCTCCTCCATATAACTCTGCATTGTTCTGCTCCTCCATATAACTCTGCATTGTTCTGCTCCTCCATATAACTCTGCATTGTTCTGCTCCTCCATATAACTCTGCATTGTTCTGCTCCTCTATATAACTCTGCATTGCTCTGCTCCTCTATATAACTCTGCATTGCTCTGCTCCTCCATATAACTCTGCATTGTTCTGCTCCTCCATATAACTCTGCATTGTTCTGCTCCTCCATATAACTCTGCATTGCTCTGCTCCTCCATATAACTCTGCATTGTTCTGCTCCTCTATATAACTCTGCATTGTTCTGCTCCTCCATATAACTCTGCATTGCTCTGCTCCTCTATATAACTCTGCATTGTTCTGCTCCTCTATATAACTCTGCATTGTTCTGCTCCTCCATATAACTCTGCATTGTTCTGCTCCTCCATATAACTCTGCATTGTTCTGCTCCTCTATATAACTCTGCATTGTTCTGCTCCTCTATATAACTCTGCATTGTTCTGCTCCTCTATATAACTCTGCAGTGTTTTGCTCCTCTATATAACTCTGCATTGTTCTGCTCCTCTATATAACTCTGCATTGTTCTGCTCCTCCATATAACTCTGCATTGTTCTGCTCCTCTATATAACTCTGCATTGTTCTGCTCCTCTATATAGCTCTGCATTGTTCTGCTCCTCTATATAACTCTGCAGTGTTCTGCTCCTCTATATAACTCTGCATTGTTCTGCTCCTCTATATAACTCTGCGTTGTTCTGCTCCTCCATATAACTCTGCATTGTTCTGCTTCTCCATATAACTCTGCATTGTTCTGCTCCTCTATATAACTCTGCATTGCTCTGATCCTCTATATAACTCTGCAGTGTTCTGCTCCTCCATATAACTCTGCATTGTTCTGCTCCTCCATATAACTCTGCATTGCTCTGCTCCTCTATATAACTCTGCATTGCTCTGATCCTCCATATAACTCTGCATTGTTCTGCTCCTTTATATAACTCTGCATTGTTCTGCTCCTCCATATAACTCTTCATTGTTCTGCTCCTCCATATAACTCTGCATTGTTCTGCTCCTCTATATAACTCTGCATTGTTCTGCTCCTCTATATAACTCTGCATTGTTCTGCTCCTCTATATAACTCTGCATTGTTCTGCTCCTCCATATAACTCTGCATTGTTCTGCTCCTCTATATAACTCTGCATTGTTCTGCTCCTCTATATAACTCTGCATTGTTCTGCTCCTCTATATAACTCTGCATTGTTCTGCTCCTCTATATAACTCTGCATTGTTCTGCTCCTCTATATAACTCTGCATTGTTCTGCTCCTCCATATAACTCTGCATTGTTCTGCTTCTCTATATAACTCTGCATTGTTCTGCTCCTCCATATAACTCTGCATTGTTCTGCTCCTCTATATAACTCTGCATTGTTCTGCTCCTCTATATAACTCTGCATTGTTCTGCTCCTCCATATAACTCTGCATTGTTCTGCTCCTCTATATAACTCTGCATTGTTCTGCTCCTCCATATAACTCTGCATTGTTCTGCTCCTCTATATAACTCTGCATTGTTCTGCTCCTCTATATAACTCTGCATTGTTCTGCTCCTCTGGAAATGTATTAATACATTGACAACTAAGTGTAACCAGTCCGGTTGTCAGTAGAGTGTGTCAGTACCAGGTCTGACAGTGGTAATGGTAGTAAGAAGTGTGAGCGTCACATTCCCGGTCTGTCATCTGGTAGCGCCCAGTTCTCTATTTATTTACACATTTCTAGGAGCATTAACAGAGGAAAGGCTCAACTCAGAATTGTCATTTTATCAATAGTTTTAATCTTAATTAAAGTAGACATCAACGAGCAGAAGTGTCCTCTTTAACTTTACTCAAACTCCAATACCAGTTATGAGTCTCTGACCTAAATGTCCTAAAAATTTTGCATAATTGGTTGTCTAGATTTTCAAGAATATTCATATACATAAAAAAATTGGGAAGTTTAATTTAACATTCCTTTTTTTTTTTTCATTTTCTTAGGGAGAACCTGGTGTAACAGGACCTCCAGGGCGAGAAGGAACATCAGGAAAAGATGTAAGTCCTGAAGGAATTGATTAGGGTTGGTTCACATCACATTTTTATAGTCCGTTTAACCACCTCAGCCCTTATAGCTTAAACCCCCTTAATGACCAGACCACTTTTTACAATTCTGCACTACACTACTTTCACGGTTTATTGCTCGGTCATACAACTTACCACCCAAATGAATTTTACCTCCTTTTCTTCTCACTAATAGAGCTTTCATTTGGTGGTATTTCATTGCTGCTCACATTTTTACTTTTTATGACAATATAAATTTCCATATAAATTTATATTAATCTAAATTGACCGAAATGATTGCAAAAAAATTAAATTTTTCACTTTCTGTTGTAAAATTTTTCAAATATAACCACATTTCTATATAAATTGTTCTCTAAATTTATTGTTCTACATGTCTTTGATAAAAAAAAATGCAATAAGTGTATATTTATTGGTTTGGGTAAAAGTTATAGCGTTTACAAACTATGGTGCAAAAATGTGAATTTACGCACTTTGACTTTCTGAGCACCTGAAGGTTGCTTCAGGTTCTACAATGGCCAGACAGTAGAAACACCCCACAAATTACCCCATTTCGGAAAGTAGACACCCTAAGGTATTCGCTGATGGGCATAGTGAGTTCATGGAAGTTTTTATTTTTTGTCACAAGTTTGCGGAATATGATATATATATATTTTTTTTCTTACAAAGTCTCATATTCCACTAACTTGTGACAAAAAATTAAATTTTACATGAACTCGCCATGCCCCTCACGAAATACCTTGGGGTATCTTCTTTCCAAAATGGGGTCACATGTGGGGTATTTATACTGCCCTGGCATTTTAGGGGCCCTGAAGCATGAGAAGAAGTCTGGAATATAAATGTCCAAAAATTTTTACACATTTGGATTCCGTGAGGGGTATGGTGAGTTCATGTGAGATTCAATTTTTTGTCACAAGTTAGTGGTATATGAGACTTTGTAAGAAAAAATAAAATAAAAATCAATTTCCGCTAACTTGTGACAAAAAAAAAAAATCTTCTATGAACTCGCCATGCCCCTCAAAAGTGATCTTTATAGCGCCGCAGCGATTTTACGGTGTTTTTGCAGTAATCAGTGAAATTTCTGTCACTGTGGTGGGGCGGACTGAACGCAAGTGTGCGCACAAGATCAGGCCTGATCGGGCGAACACTGAGTTTTTTGTAGAGCCTATAGAACATGTCCTATTTTTGTCAGCAATTGCGGACAAGAAAAGGCGTTTTCTATATTGTTTTGGCAATGTGCGGATCCGCAAAATGCGGAAAGCACATTGCCGGTGTCCGTGTTTTGCGGATCCGCGGTGTCCGTGTTTTGCAGATCCGTGGATCCGCAAAACACATACGGACGTCTGAACGGAGCCTTACAGGGGGGTGATCAATGACAGGGGGGTGATCAGGGAGTCTATATGGGGTGATCAGGGGTTAATAAGGGGTTAATAAGTGACAGGGGGGGTGTAGTGTAGTGTGGTGCTACTTTACAGAGCTACCTGTGTCCTCTGGTGGTCGATCCAAGCAAAAGGGACCACCAGAGGACCAGGTAGCAGGTATATTAGACACTGTTAACAAAACAGCGTCTAATATACCTGTTAGGGGTTAAAAAATCGCATCTACAGCCTGCCAGCGAACGATCGCCGCTGGCAGGCTGGAGATCCACTCGCTTACCTTCCGATCCTGTGAACGCGCGCGCCTGTGTGCGCGCGTTCACAGGAAATCTCGCATCTCGCGAGATGACGCGCCGATGCGTCTAGGAGGAATAACCCGGCCGCCTGCAGGACGCATCCCTGCGTTATGCGGTCGGGAGGTGGTTAAAGTATACAAAAAACGTATACATTAAATGGATGCTTCAGACTGATGCCATACAGTAGCATCCATTCCCCATAGAGTTTCATTATAAAATAAAAAATTAATAGTTTTTTTTTACCGGACTGTTCAGGATACAAGAACGTGATGTGCTGAGTTTTTGTATCCTTTTTTTTTCTAACGTGTACGTCAAATAAAGGCATAAAACGTGATGTGAACCCACCCTTAAAGGGGTCATCTGGGACATTTTTAACCAATCATCTTATCCTTTAGGATAGACAATATTTGTAATTGACTTACTTTTAATATGCCTCATGAATCCTCCATCCCGAGGATAGGTCATCACTATCAGAATCTTGGAAAAAACCTTATTGTGTTAACGCAACAAAAACACATTACAAAAAATCACGTTGATAGTGACCACACTGTCACAGCTGGTGTCGAAATAACACTATCTTTACTTTGCTTTTCCATGATTGGTTGGAATTTTCAAAGTTCCAGACAACCCCTTTAATCTCTAGGTTACACCATAAAGCACAACATTTCCCCCCCATTTTTTATTTTATTTGAATGTTCGATGGCAAGTGCTGAAGCCTGTACTTGCTTTGGCAACATAAAAACAAAGCAGGACTGGCATGAACCACCCGGCATACGAGATACTACAACTTTTAGCCACTGCCTTTGTGATATTGCCTATGATGCCTTCTAAGTAGCTAATGGCAGTGGTGGTTGGTGGTCATGCTGCCATGGCCGGAACATGCTTCAGGTGCAGCCTGGTAAAAGACAGTAGGTCTTTTCTAAAATATGGGATTTTAGGTATGTAAAACTGGACTGAACACAAGCAGGATTTCCATTTTTCACCTGGACTGGTTTTCAGTGAATACAGATTTTTTATTTTTTCCTCCATAAACAGAAGCTTCATACTTACCTGCTCCCCGCCGCTCCAGTCCTCCGCACTGCCTCCTGCATGTCCATGATCCCGTCCTCCGCACTGCCTCCTGCATGTCCATGATCCCGTCCTCCGCACTGCCTCCTGCATGTCCATGATCCCGTCCTCCGCACTGCCTCCTGCATGTCCATGATCCCGTCCTCCGCACTGCCTCCTGCATGTCCATGATCCCGTCCTCCGCACTGCCTCCTGCATGTCCATGATCCCGTCCTCCGCACTGCCTCCTGCATGTCCATGTTCCTATCCTCCACGCTGCCTACTGCATGTCCATGTTCCTATCCTCCATGCTGCTTACTGCATGTCCATGTTCCAATCCTCTGCACTGCCTACTGCATGTCCATGTTCCTATCCTCCATGCTGCCTACTGCATGTCCATGTTCCTATCCTCCATGCTGCCTACTGCATGTCCATGTTCCTATCCTCCATGCTGCCTACTGCATGCCCATGTTCCAATCCTCCGCACTGCCTCCTGCATGTCCATGATCCCGTTCTCCGCACTGCCTCCTGCATGTCCATGATCCCATCCTCCGCACTGCCTACTGCATGTCAATGTTCCTATCCTCCATGCGGCCTACTGCATGCCCATGTTCCTATCCTCCATGCTGCCTACTGCATGCCCATGTTCCTATCCTCCATGCTGCCTACTGCATGTCCATGTTCCAATCCTCTGCACTGCCTACTGCATGTCCATGATCCCGTCCTCCGCACTGCCTCCTGCATGTCCATGATCCCATCCTCCGCACTGCCTACTGCATGTCCATGTTCCTATCCTCCATGCTGCCTACTGCATGCCCATGTTCCTATCCTCCATGCTGCCTACTGCATGTCCATGTTCCAGTCCTCCGTATTGCCTACTGCATGTCCATGTTCCCGTCCTCCGCACTGCCTCCTGCATGTCCATGATCCCGTCCTCCGCACTGCCTCCTGCATGTCCATGTTCCTATCCTCCACGCTGCCTACTGCATGTCCATGTTCCTATCCTCCACGCTGCCTACTGCATGTCCATGATCCCGTTCTCCGCACTGCCTCCTGCATGTCCATGTTCCTATCCTCCACGCTGCCTACTGCATGTCCATGATCCCGTCCTCCACACTGCCTACTGCATGTCCATGTTCCCGTCCTCCGCACTGCCTACTGCATGTCCACGTTCCTGTCCTCTGTACTGTCTACTGCATGTCCATGTCCCAGTCCCCACATGGTGTTTACATCCGCCGCAGCCTGGGTATGGTCACATTCTCCGCTGCAGCATGGCCATGTCTCCACTGAAGTCAGTCATTGGCTGCAGCAGAGCATATGACCATGTCCATGCTGTGGTGGATGTAAGCAGTGCGGGGACTGGAACATGGACATGTGGTAGGCAGTGCAGAGGACTGGAGCGGCAGGGAGCAGGTAAGTATGACTCTTCTGTTTACAGAAAAAGGCTGGGGGCACTTGCAAAAAAAAAATTTATATTCCTGGAGAACCCCTTTAAAGGACCCTTTCCCCATCCTCAGCCAATGATTGGCTGAGCTGGCAGTCCAAACCATTTTTGACATGTCGAGTCGGAGACCAGGATATGGTGAGGGGTGGGGAAGGGAACGGCCTCCGAAAAGCAGTGGTGGGTGATCAGTAAGGTGAGAAAGGATGGTTTGTTATTGTAACACTCTGACCCCATTTTTAATTAAAATGATTCCCCTGGAATAACCCTTTAAGGAATGATTTTGAAGAGAGCGTTCTATCGACGACATTCCCAATGTGACATAATATATTATTTGGCTTTTCACAATTTATAATTCACAATTTAATGTTTTGCTTTTTTCTATATTTGATTAGGGAGACCTCGGGCCACCAGGACACCAGGGTCCAAGAGGAATCCGAGGCCCAGCTGTAAGTAATCCTGCAATGGGGAAAGCTGTGACTATTGTGATGTGTGTGTGAAAGACTATAAAATCTAGCTATAACTACATTATGACAATTTTCAAAAATTTATTTTAAATGTGTGGTGCTGTTTTTGGAAGAAAGCAGCCATGTTTTTCAAATTCTGGATAACCCCTTATGTAAAGCATACATATTCTGGCAATACACTGTATAGGGATCAGCAAAGGAACCTTCACCCACTGCTGCGCGCTCGCCAGATAACCGGATATTCCATACAGATGAACAGACCACAGCATCGCAGCCGTTTTACAAACTGGCTTTCTCACGCCGGGGTACATGTTCTGTACAGTCTGAGCCATTCTCAATTCCTGCGTCAGCGGTCACATCGGATTACGGATATCAGTGGTGAAGCCTGAGGTGTCGCAGCGTCTCTCATGAGTAATCTACAATTGACGTCATCATTCCCAAAATATCATTTGTTTCTGATGCATCATCTTCTTATGTCTTAGAGATGTCTTTGCTGTCATGGAGACTCGAAATCTGTAGGTCACAGTCAAGTGAAATTATTAAAGGGAAATGTCACCAATGTCAGAGAGGTGCGGGTCCCACCTATCTCTAGAGGTTTTGGAGTTCTGAAAAAGAGTCAAACAAGATTTCGCCAATTTACGCCACTCCTATAGAAGTGAATGGAGGGTGGCCAAGCTTGCATGGTGTGGCCTTGTTGACTTTGGGGGTCCCGTTCTAGACATCTCAGAGGTAGGACCCGCACCTATCTGACATTAGTGGCATGTCCTAGCGATGTGTGAGATGGGCCAAGGAGCTGTTACCTCTCCTAACATGTCAGTTTTAATAACCACTTGCATCCTTCATGTAATAACAATTCTGGAGCATCTCTTCTTATCACTCTGTGTTGTACCATTCTTCTATTATTCCTATTAGAATTTTATGAATGAATTGTCAGCAGTCTGCAATAAAGCGCCCATGCACAGTCTGACACCGGCAACACTGATTGCATAGTGTCATACTGTCACTGCCGGCCCAGTGAGAGATCTGAGGAGATCAGATAAACTTGCTGCACGTGAGTCTATCTGACAGGTTCTAGGTGTTTCCTTTCAGTTTGTTGTTGTGGGCGGGATCCCACCTCTCCACAGGTTCGGCTCGTTTGCTGGTTAGAGGCTCTATTTTAGTCTGCCTCTGACTTCTCCCCATGCGGTTGATATTTCCTTCTGGAGTTCCTGCTGGTTGTTTGTGGATCCCTTGTTCCTCACTCTTCCCAAGCCAAGTTCCGCTTTTGCTCTGTGTTGTTTGTGTCAGTCTAGGTCTCAGGGAGACGCTGGCCCCTTCACTGTGGAAGTCTCATTCCCTGCTCCCTAATCTAGGGTTTGCTACAGTACTAGCAGGGTCTAGGTACGAGTGTATGTGTTCATCCACCATTAGGGCTTGCACATACGGTCAGGAGTCAGGGAGAGACTCAGGGATTGCTAGGGGGTAACCATCTCTCCCTCACTAGCTTCTAGGCCTAGACTGTTATCCTATGCTGTCTGTTTATCTGGTGTACCTGTTATCCACATTACCCCATGACACATACTGTTCTGGAGCCCCCCACTGTTTCCAATTCATTCATAATCGTCAAGTAGGAATAATAGAGGAATGGCACAAAGAATAGATGCTCCGGGATTGTTACTGCATAGGGAATGCATGCAGTTACATTACAGAAATGTCAGGAGAGGTTACAGCTCCTTCTTAAAATCTTTGACCAGGCGCTTTAAGACAACCCCAGGCTGATAAAATAATGCACATACTGGTTATTTACAGCAGATCTCTAGGCTCCTCCCTCTTACTGAGGCTCCTCCCCATCATTCAGCAGTTTATTTTCTTCTCCCATTGGTGATGTCTTGTTGTCCCATCTTACCGTTACTAAGGTGAGATGGAACCAACCACCAGGTGGACGGGAAACTGCAGAGCTGGCCGGTGCTCTCCTGTTTCTGTAGCTGATTCCCAGCCGTCTAGTGGTCGGTGCTTAGTCCCATCTCACCTGAGTAATGGTAAGATGGGACAACCCCTTTAAGTCTGTATCATAAAAGTAGAACAAAATAAACATAAAGATCTGGAAAATGGATATCAGTTTCAAAAATGTAAGCATGTAGAATCCACCAAACATCTGATTTCATATGTGTAGCATCATGTGCTCTTTACTGTTTGATTCCTAGGGCAAAAATGGGTTGGCCGGACCTCCGGGAAATCCTGGGGCACCAGGTCCAATAGTAAGTATTAAAAATGTACTGTAACAGTATAACTAGTATAACACTGCTACTTTGTAGTACTCCTATCAACGGTACAAGAATATCACAGATATAATACTATAAACACAGAAATATTTGCAGTCATCTTTTTTACTTTCTACTTTTCTTTTCTGCATTTCAGGGGCCTAAAGGAACCAAAGGAGAAACAGGAGCTGCCGGAATCCCCGGGTTTCAGGGACCGAAAGGACCACAAGTACGTAGATGATCTGTTACGTGATTTCGAGGTTCACAGACTCTTTATCTATCTGTCTATCCATCTGTCTATATCTATCTACAAAAATAGAAGATGTGAGCAGCACAGCAGAAAATTGTGGTGGGGTGCCAGCGACTGCGCAGGCGATTCAACTTCCCAAAAATACGAAGAAAAGTATTCCACAGCACATCCCAGGCGTATATTTTAAAAAAGTGTATTTCAATGACCAAACAGCTGTTTGGTCATTGAAATACCCTTTTTTTTTAAATATACGCCTGGGATGTGCTGTGGAATACTTTTCTATCTATCTATCTATCTATCTATCTATCTATCTATCTATCTATCTATCTATCTATATCTATCTATCTCTCTCTCTCTCTCTCTGTATGTCTATTTATCTATTGTGTCATCTTGTCTTACAATGGATGTTTTCTATCCTTCTATGTTTGAGATTTTTTTTTGCATTTCGTAGGGAGCCCCCGGTGAGAGTGGTCCACCTGGCAAGGAGGTAAGACTTTTTCCCCTTTTAACGAAGACCTCTGACCTCTCCTGATATGTCTATTTTAGTAAATACTTTTCATGTGCTCATTCAGGCAACCGTATGAATTAGTCCACATCCTTTCGGCAATTTTGCAGAGCGGGTGCGGACCCATTCATTTCAATGGGTCCGCAAAACATGCGGACAGCACGCCATGTGCTGTCCGCATCCGTTGTTCCATTCCACGGCCCAGCAAAAAAATATAGTGCATGTCCTATTCTTGTCTGCAATAGACATTTCTATAATGGGCCGCTCATTCCGTTAATTGCAGAACGCACACGGGCGGCATCTGTTTTTTTTTTTTTGCGGATCCGCAATTTACGGACCACAAAACACGGCGCGGTCATCTGAATGCGCCCTAAGAAATGATTCTGAAGCATTTTTTTTCTTAGAAGTTTGCATCCCTGGAATTGTAGCGGCATAACCATGACATCTCCTTATACTGTGTGACACTAGACATATGAAAGATCTCCAACACCTCCCAAATGTCCTTTTTACCTTTTGATATATATATATATATTTTTAATCCTTCCTCATTTTTAGGGAGCTGCTGGAAAACCCGGGGAACGGGGAGCTAAAGGAGAGAGAGTAAGTTATTTATTGCATATTTCAAGCTCCATTTCCAGTGGAACATCTACTCTTTGGTGCTTTCCTGCTGGTGCAATAGTGCATTGCCTCCAAGTCCTAGCATCTGTAGGACACGTAGACGTGAAGCCAGTTGTCATGTGTAATTGGATTTGGCTATAGTGGGGTGTTTGGAGGTATATTGACCAGGATCTGACTATGGTCAGGAAATTAAAGGTGCCATTCATGGAAGACTGTATCTGTTCACTGGTTCCGATATACTTCTGTCTCATAATGGGTGATATACAGGGTATCCATTGGTTCATAGATTTCTATTATGCACTGGTTAATGGAGATGCTTAAAAGCAGCTGAACAGTAATGTGAAAGGTCTAAAATCTCTTAAAATGTTGTATTAGCCCCAAGTGACATCATACTGTAGCTTCTTATAACTCAGCCGTCTTACCAATATGATTCACTGTAATTTATAGTATCTTGACTTATACATGATTTACTAAATTTCAGGGTGATCCAGGTACTAAAGGTGACAAAGGCATGCAGGGAGAAAAAGGTCAATCGGGACAACCGGGTAAACCAGGCCATAAAGGATACCCTGGATTAATAGGCCCATCAGGACCACCTGGAGAGCAAGGAACATCGGGACCTCCAGGTTCACCAGGATCTCCAGGATTGACTGGTCCTAGGGTAAATTTATACTATTTAAAAGGACATAACTTTTTCATACTTAAGTTTTCAATTTCTTGTTATTTGATACATAGAATTTTAGAATACTTTGTAACTTACAATGTCAGACATTAAGACTATAAAGTCATAAAATTGGCAAATCACTATTTAAAGGACACCTAAAGGTGCACAACCCTTTTAATACACTGGGTGATAGCTTAGATCCTGATTTAACACCTAGTTGCTAGAAAAAAAGGCCACCATGTATACATGTGACACAGATTATTAGCCAAATCAGACATACCATCTGTATCCAAAGCCTTGACTAACCAAACCAGAGCCACACATCTGTAGACAAAACCTTGACTGGGCAAACCAAGGAGACCCATCTGTAGATAAAGCCTTAACCATTTAAAGCAGAATCACCCATCTTTAGACAAAGCCTTGATCAGCCAAACCAGACACACCAATCTGTAGACATAGCCTGGACCATTCAAACCAAAGACACTCATCTATAGACATAACCTTAATCTTCTAAACTAGAGACACCAATCTGTCAGCAGTGCCTTGCTTGACCAGCCAAACCTGAGACCTCCATCTATAGTCAGTGCCTTGACCAACTAACAAGAGAAACTTATATGTTTGAAAAGTCTTGACCAGCCAAACCAGAGATGCCCAACTCTAGACAGAGCCTTGATCAGCAAAACTAGAAACACCCATCTGTAGGTAAAGACTGGGAAAGCCAAACACAGACACTTATCTGTAGACATAGCTTGGTCCATCCAAACCAAAGACACTCGTCTGTAGTCATAGCATTGACCAGGCAACCCAAAGACACCAATCCGTTGGCAGTGCCTTGACCAGACAAACCAGAAGCACCTCTTTGTAGGCAGAGCCTTGACCAGACAAACCAGACACTCTTTTGTAGAAGACCCCCATCTGTAGACAAAACCTGGACCAGCTAAATAAGAGACACCTATCTGTACCCAGAGAATAGTTCAGCCAAACGTCTTCATATGCAACAACATTTAAAAATTAAAAATCTGCATGTTTAAGCCCTGCCCAATGGTCCTCCCTGAAATGCCCCCAAACTAGCCACTTTGCTAGACTGATTCACAAGATTGTCCTGGCAAAATTGGGGCTGCTGGCGGGTAGCATGCTTGTCGTTTGGTTACCTCATTAGTTCACAGAGCATTGCAGTCTCTGGATGTTTTAGACAAATCAAAAAAGATCCATATACATTACTAGCTGGGGCCTCTCTCTTCAAGGGCCACATAGCAATTGAATGGAGTGCCTCTATGGCAAAGGTGCCCTTAGATTTATATTATTGGGATTGTACCTTACCCACAGGTGGAGAAATTTTGGCTCAACTTCCAATGTTCTTAAGCTGCAGAAAACCATTATCTGTAAGCCAGGTCTGGTATCCATGGCATTTGTGATTCATCCTATTATCCATGGCTGCCTATTAATTTTATTTTATTTTTGGATTAGTTTAAAACCACATTAGTCATGTAGCTCTATTCTCAATCTTTGTAAATTTTGTTGCAAAGTGTTCTATGATTCCTTTCAGGGAGAAACACCTTCCATTGATACTTTAAGGAGACTAATTCAAGAAGAGTTGGGAAAGCAACTCGAAGGTACGTCAAAAATTAGCAAGTAGAGATGAGCATATTTCTTTTCTAAATAATCAGTGAAAACATGTAATTCAATTCAGAAAAGTGCTTGAAAATTAGCCTGAAAATTTGTATGGGGCACCCTGAGGTCTCCTAGAACTTTTTTCTCTCTTGTTTTGCAACCTTTTTTTGGGGGTATTTTTTAGGAACCCCTCCTCCTTCTTTTAAGCTCTTTAACACCAATAAAGCAAAAGTAAATAAAGTCAGAATGAAACTAACATACGTAGCTATAGGTAAACGCATGGTTGACGGTGTTAACAAACAGCCTGCTAAAAAACACACTGCACTGTCACATTTGTTATGATTTTTAAAATTAAAATCCATTAAAAACACTGCTATTGACATAGTAAAATATGCTTATTTATGTACTTATAAATGGTAGAAAAATTGCAACAGATATTTTTGGGTGCTAACCACAGGCCCAGTGTACTGCAAAGACACTGTACACTTGTATTTATGCACTAAAACACACACTTATAAATTGTAAAAAAAAATTGCAACAGGTTTTTGGTGCAATTGTGCAGCATATGCAGCGAAATATATGCTGCTGGTAATGCTGGGAAATGTGACTATAAAACAGTTTGAACTGTAGAAACTTTGGAACAGTTTTTTGGACAAAAAAGTCTGGCGCATGCACAGAAAAATAAGTGTACTGAATCTGTGTGCAGTCAGTGCTAGTGTTGAGCGCGAATATTCGAATATCGAATTTTTTTCGCGAATATCGGCACATCGCTAATTCACGAATATTTCGAATATAAATTCGATATTTCGAATATTCGTTTTTTTTTTTGTTTTTTTGTCTTTTTTATTGTTATATTTTTTTCTTTTCCACTTCCCTAAAGTTGTTCTTACCTGTCCTTTGGATTCCTGGCTTCCTGGCTGCTCCAGTCAGTGCCCGTTGCCGCTTCTGCCGACTTCCGTGCTCATGGAGCGTCCCATCACCATGGGAACGTCTCCATATACTAGAATGTACTGTCGGATTTGAGAATTACGTTGAAATCGCAATTCGATTATTTCAAGTTATAATAATCGAATTTCGATTTTAACTTAGCACTGCTATATTCCATATGCCAATATGGAATATAGCAGTGCTAAGTTAAAATCGAAATTCGATTATTATAACTTGAATTAATCGAATTGCGATTTCAACTTGGACCTGGTTTGCTATGGTTGGCTTGGTAGAATTAGTGAATATGACGAATATATTCGTTATATTCCACAAAACGAAGATAACAAAGTATTCTGCATCTTCGTTTTAGCTACCTATTCGTCAACTTCGCTAATTCTAGCAATCATATAGGAAAGTTTACTATAGAGACAGCTAAGTTTAATTTGCTTAAAACTGCTTTTAAAAAAAAAAAATAGAATAATTATAATACCTGATAATTATCATAATTATTCTATTTATAAAAAAAAAGCTAAGTAATATAATCGCATAGCGAATTAAAGTTAGCTGTCTCTATAGTAAACTTTCCTATATGATTGCTAGAATTAGCGAAGTTGATGAATAGGTAGCTAAAACGAAGATGCAGAATACTTCGTTATCTTCGTTTTGTGGAATATGACGAATACATTCGTTATCTTCGTTTTGTGGAATATGACGAATACATTCGTCATATTCGCTAATTCTACGAAGCCAACCATAGTAAACCAGGTCCAAGTTGAAATCGCAATTCGATTAATTCAAGTTATAATAATCGAATTTCGATTTTAACTTAGCACTGCTATATTCCATATTGGCATATGGAATATAGCAGTGCTAAGTTAAAATCGAAATTCGATTATTATAACTTGAATTAATCGCATTGCTATTTCAATAGGAGAGTAGCCTTTAAGTTAAAATCGCAATACGCGATTATTTAAATCGCATATTAATCGCGATAACAAGAATAATGACGAATATTCGATTTCGACGAATATTCGCGAATTTCGTCGAAATCGAATATGGCACCTGCCGCTCATCACTAGTCAGTGCTAGACATGAAGTTAAGAACAGCTCCAGCAGCCCTCAGTGTAAGACTCGCAGTACACTAGCTGCCCCTATCTTGTCCCTAATGATAACACCTGACTTTCTACCTAGTAAATCAATCTACCTAAATACTATATATTCTTCCAAATCCTAAACTGTCCCTATGAGACCCTATAATGTCTGGTTTGTGTCTATAATTGCTGTCAGAGACATGGAAGACATGTCCTATCACATCAGGCCTATTTCTGGTTAATAAATTACCCCCTATATTCCTTTGCAAAACAATAGCTATAGGGGTTAAACAAGCAGTAGTCACATCCAGGTCCTGGTGCCTAGAAGGACACAAAGGCTCACAGAAAAAGGCACCATCATGATATATGGCACACGGAATATGGATTGTAGTCCAGCAGCTTCAGGTTGCCTCCATCTACATATGTATAGTACTGAATCTCGACCCCCTAAAATTAAAACATAAAGAGCATTTCACTGTCTTGTCTGATATGGTACTTAGCGGTGACTAATCAAAAGTACTAAGCTCATGTCAAACAAGTGACGCAAGATTTTTTTATGGATTTTAGAAATATTGAGCCGTGCCTTTATTTATTGTCTGTCTACTTTTTTTTAGCAAAATTATCCTACCTCATGTCCCAGATGCAGCCAGCTCACATTAAATCCTCCCAGGGCAGACCAGGATCACCAGGTTCTCCTGGAAAAGATGGAAATGATGGAAGACCCGGTTCACCAGGAGAACCAGGACAGCCTGGGCAAATGGGATCAGAGGGGCCTTCAGGACCTATGGGTCCAAAAGGTTAGAAAACATTAAGATGTCCTTATACATTATCTATGTATATTTTGAGTATGACATTGGTTGTATTCCTCACATTTAGGCCTCATGCACACGACCGTTCAGTTTTTTGCGGTCCGCAAACCGCAGATCCGCAAAAAACGGAAGCCGTCTGATTGCATTGTAGACGTGCCTATTCTTTTCTGCAAAACGGACAAGAATAGGACATGCTATATTTTTTTTTGAGGGGCCTCGGAACGGAGCAACGGATGCGGACAGCACACGGAGTGCTGTCCGCATCTTTTGCGGCCCTATTGAAGTGAATAGGTCCGCACCCGAGACGCAAAAACTGCGGCTCGGATGCGGACCCAAAAAACAGTCGTGTGCATGAGGCCTTACTGTGAAATATTCAACTAACTGTGAAATATTTCAAATACCTTATAAATGAATGAATGAATTCATAGAAAGATCTACCATTCAGGACCCTCATCTAACAGCTAGTGTAGAAAGGGGCTCGGGGCATCTTTTGCTTTGGAGGACCTACCATTAATGTCAATAAGTAACTACATGGCATGCAAATGTTCGGGCACAATTACTGTTGCTGTGAACCTTTGGAGGCATTTTCTTTTATTATTGCATTTTACTCATTTTGAACTAAAATAATTTTTGCAATTGGTCTTTATTAAAAATTTTGAGCCATTTTCCCTGTACAGCTTTGAGATTTTCTAGTAGCCTCCTGTCTGTTTTCACTCTGTTCATTCTGGCAGCACAGCTGACAACTAGTGACCTCCTAAACACTCATTATAGCTCCATTGTTATCTTACTGATAAGATTGTGGCTTAAATAAGTGTTTATAACCTTGTAGTAATTTAGAGATAAGGGTTATTGGATGACCGCACAAAGTGAAAGTGAAAGTATAATGCACACAGCTAGACAGTTTACGCTTTGTGATAGAACAGCTGAATATTTTAATAAAAAACTATTGAACAAAATATTTTTAGCACAAAATGAGTAAAATGCAATCATAAAAAATTACCCCAAATGTGTACATAGCCTTTAGGTTGAAAATGAAATGATCTCCAAAAGTTAAAGATGACACATTCCCTTTTCATCTTTTACTTTTTCAAAATAACAAAAAGGAAAAGGGCCCCTGCATGGTTAATACCTGGTAGCACCCCCTTTGGCAAATATCACATCTTGTAAATGCTTTTTGTAGCAGCTAAGAAAATTTCAATTCTTTTTTGAGGGATTTTTTGCCATCCTTCCTTGCAAAAGTCCTCCAGTTTCCTGGGCCATCTTGCATGTGCTGCTCTTTTGAGGTCTATCCACAGATTTTGAATGATGTTCAGCTCAGGGGACTGTGAGTGCCATGGTAAAACGTTCAGCTTGTGCCTTTTGAGGTAGTTTCAGGTTGCCTTTAACTCAGTTTGAAATATAAATAAGAAATGGCAGTTAACAAGAACAGTGGAGGTCAAGAGAAGGTCTGGAAGACTAAGAAAAATTAGTCGTAGGATTGCTAGAAAGGCAAATCTTAACTCCTGCTTGAATACAAAAGACCTTCAGGAATATTTGGCAGATTCTGGAGTTGTGGTATATTGTTCTACTGTTCAGCAACACCTGCACAAATATGGCCTTTATTGAAGAGTCTATCACAGTTCTGGTAGATATAGACAACAGATGTCAGGTAGTTACTAGTGTAATTTAATTATAATATAATCACAGAGTACCTTCACCAGTGTAAAACGTAACCTTAAAACGTAAAAGGTTACGTTTTACACTGGTGAAGGTACTCTGTGATTACTTTATGGAAGAGTCATCAGAAGAAAACCTCTCCTGCATCCTCACCACAAAATTCAGCATCAGATGTTTGCAAAAGAACAAGCCTTATGCATTTTGGGAACAAGTCCTGTGGATCAATTAGGTTAAAATTGAACTCTTTGGCCACAATGAACAAAGGTATGTTTGGAGAAAAAAAGACACAGATGATTTGGGGTTGTGTTGCTGCCAATGGCATGGGGAATATTTCACAGGTAAAATCCACAATAGACTACCTCTAAAATGTAAATGATGAACATAAAAAACAAAAACAAAAAAACTGGTTTAGCTTAAAATACAAAGGGAATGTGTCATCTTTAAGGGTCCATTTACATGTCCGTAAGTGTTTTGCGGATCCACAAAACACTGACACCGACCATGTGCACATAATAGAAAACTATAATAGAAAATGCCTATTCTTGTCTGCTATTGAGGACAAGAATAGGACATGTTCTATTTTTTTGCGGAGCTGCGGACCGGAAGTTCGGGGCCGCGGAACGGAAGTGCGGACGCGGACAGCGCACTGTGTGCTGTCCGCATCTTTTCTGGCCCCATTAAAAATTAAAGGGTTTGCACCCGTTCCACATAATTGTGGAACGGATCCGGACCATTCAACAGACGTCTGAATGGAACCTTACTGTATGCCTTTTGGAGATAATTTCATCTTTAACTTGCTTAACTGTTCACAGTAACAGTAATTTTGACGAGGGGTGCCCAAACATTTTTATTCCACTGTATGTAATGCTTTATTTCCCCTGTGGTAGCACTGCAAGACAGTGACCATTTGCTGATGAGTTCCACCACCGATTACTAGTGATTTCAGCAAAAATTCACCCTGCGATTGTCAAGGCTGAGAGCATTATGCATATGATAGTTCTGCATCCGAAAAAGAAGGAAACAACTTTTTGTAACAACTTTTTGGTTTTATTTTTTTTTAAACTCAGTTTATTAAAGAAAGTAAAACATGACACCTTGTACCAGGGTTTAAGTTTTTAGTTCCTAAAATATCTTCTATGTGTCATATTGTGTGTTCTACAGGTGAAAGAGGATCTAAAGGTGAACGAGGGGAACCTGGAGTTGGCCAGCGAGGTGAAATTGGTCCACCAGGAATTCCAGGTATTTGAATGAAACATTGGATGCAGTAATTGATTATTTTTACCTCATATTTTATACTTTGGTATGCCATTCTACCACATTCAACCTTCTTCATGATTTGGCAGTTTACTCTATATTATGGTTGCTCATTGTCCTATCATTTGAGTGATCTCCACAATCGTTAGTCATCCCCCTGTATAACAACAAGTCAATGCTTGGAGCACCACTTAACCCAGCAGCTACTGACTCTCCAAGTGTGCAGGCTCGTACAGACAAAGTTAGCTCATGGCATTGTAGGCTTTTCAGTGACCTGTTATTTCCAGTGATATTCGTCTCAGCGTCCCTCATATGCTTATATGCTTCTATGCAACAATGGATTTTCCTAAGAATCAATAAAGAACTCGAAGGTGATTCACCCATGGATTGTGAGTATGGAATGAATTGCTCACTGAAAAAGCTTCTTATACTGTAAGGTAACTTTGTATGCACACTTGGAGTGTCAATCATATGACCTCACATACATTTCTGAGCTATAGTGAATGTGATTGGCCAAAGTCCTCACAAAACAAGTTGACTAGCTCCTCCCCATAGACTCATAGGCAAGCCACTTAGATTTACAGGGATTGGGACTGAGTTGCAGTATCAGACACTACCACAACCATATGTGTTAGACTGTGCCTGTGTAAACGATGGGGGGGGGGGGGGGGGGGGGGGTGTTGAGGCAATGGTTGGAAGTGATTTTAGATTTGTCTTGTCAACTTGTACTTTAGGGAAGAACTTTCTGTAAAGTGAAATCTAAAATATCTCTCTCCTTAGGTGTTCCTGGAGAACCTGGATATGCCAAAGATGGGCTTCCTGGAACCCCAGGTCCACAGGGTGAATCAGGTTTACCAGGACATGCTGGTCCTCAAGGACCTCCTGGAATAAATGGACAATGTGACCCATCACAATGTGCCTACATTGCCAGCTTAGGATCTAGGCCTGGTAATGTCAAAGGAACCTAAGGACATCTAAGAAGACCCAAAAGGACTTACCAAAACTTGAATTCATTGCTGGTTTAAACAACCTTCCTAAATGAAGAGTATTTCTAATGCTCCATCAACACCTAGGAGATTCTGGCTTAGGGGGGAAAAAATCCAGTTTTTCTTTCTATTTTTTTTTTTTGATGGATGAAACCAATGATTACTGCCGGTCGGTCAAGGCTTTTGTGTTCTTACATTATGTGTGTCATTTATATATTTTTTATTTAAAAGAAGGACTTTGAAAGTACAAGATGTTGTTTGGAGACATTTCAAAGGAGAAACAGTTCCAAGGGAATTCAAATCAACTCTGTCTCAATAATAATATCACTCCTGGTCTAAGAAGTAGCCTAAGACCAATGATCCCCAAAATATAGCAGCAAACCCTGGGAGAGAAGATGTTCCTTCTGTTTTCCCTTCTGTTTAGCCTAAAGCATACACAGCATTTAGTGAACATGGCATACATTTGGACACTATTGGTGTAATTTATCAAACTGGTGTAAAGTAGAACTGGCTGAGTTTCCCACAGGAAACAGATTCCACATTTCATTTTCCAAAGGAGCTGTCAAAAATGAAAGGTTGAATCTGATTGATTGCTATGGGGGACTAAGCCAGTTCTACTTTACACCAGTTTGATAAATGACCCCATACATTTTTCTGATCTACAATTCTCCCTTGGTGTATTTTGCCTCTCTTAATTGTTCAAGTTGCTTAGCAACCCTTGTCTTGCTCTCTGAGTGACCACCAGTTCAGTACATGGTGGCTACATACCCTGATGTGGTCACAAAAAGTTCTGTTTAGAAAACACAGGGCAAAAAGCAAGCAAGACTAATGAGAAATGGGCATGAACAAGAAGGAATGCAGGTTATGTGCTACCTGTGAACCAAAAATTAAGATTTGGGAAGAAAGTGGAGGAGCAAAAAGAGTCAATATTGTGTCTAAAAAAAGGGTTGTAGAAATACAAAATATTTGTTAAGAAATTCATCTTTTTAGGTGAAAAAAGTTGAGCAACTCCTTTCTCAATTGGCTGGAGTATACATACTTGAAATTTGTGGTTGTTTTAGATCAGATCTTGTCAACATTATTAGATCAGGTCTAGGCAACTTTCAACATGAGCCCTGTTTTGAGCATGTGGTGTGGAGCCCCAGCTTACGCAGCTAGCATAGTCCATATTAATGTTGGGTTTCCAACAACTGTTCTCAGGGTTCCCAGTTCAGATGGGAGATTTCCTTTAAGTATAGTTCCAGCAGTATTGATTAGCCATGCCTAGACTGCAATCTCAGGTTGCATAGAGTGGCATTGTTGTCGTCTGTTGGTTTTCCGTCTCTTGTGCACTTGCTGCTTCCATCCTTATTAGCTGATTACAGTTGAGTTCTGAAGAAGAAGTAGCTGCAGCCATTGTCTATAAGCGGCATCCCACACTTAACATCCCACTTAGTTAAAGCTCGAGCATCCATTAGTAGAACAGACCCAGAGCCAGTACTTAACCCAATGCAAAATATAAAACAGAGCCCCCATTTCCATCTGCCACTTATAATAGTGGTGTCTCCTTATGTGGTTGAAGGATCTCTAAGCCCACCAAGACACCAGGTTCCTAGTACAACTGCTACCTCTGTACATCCTTTAGGAACACCCCTCAAGAGATCTTTTTGAGTAAGGGCAGCTATGACTTGCCCTAAAAGTCGAGCTATTCAGTACATTTATTTTCAAATGACAAGGCTCCCCTGGAAGTCAGAAATGCCAAGATAGCCCATAAAATTCCTCAAACCACTTCTTTGCCTCAATCTGGTCTATGAATCAAGGTACTTTTGACACGTGATCCCGCTTGGTGCCTCCAATTGGCTGAGGAGGCTTAATTGGAGGTGGTATATTTTAGTTGCAAAACCACAAAGGTCTTTAGTTGAGTCAAATGCACCCGCCACTTCTCCGTCCGAGGAACAGTTGCCGTTAAGCCGTGGTATAACCCCTATAGTACCACAGCAATCATTTACTGGACAGCTCAGTGATGAAGAACGAGAAAGAAGGTCATCTCTTGTTCTGGTCAATACTTTTACGTCTCTTTGGAAAATTTTGTTGTAGCTTATAAGAAATGTATTGTGCTGAAAATAAGTTATTTGTTCATAAATCAAGATATTACAGAATTCAAAAAGTTGCAATTGATGGATTGACCTTCATTTACTTTGGTGCTAGTTTTTCATTCTGTTGTTTTAAGATATTTTAGGTTTATTTGCCGGCCATCAAACCGTCCTTTGCGGCATATAGGGGGGGGGGGGGGGGGGAACCTGAAATATAAATTGTGACTGTCTCTGAAATGCAACTTTTATGTATTTAAAAAAAAATATATTGTACTGACATAAAAACCTGTTATGTTAGATTTATTATAATTTTTTCTTAATTTGGGTCTTTAGATTGATTGATCCTCTGCTATGAATTAATTTACAATAGCTACTTTACGTAATTCCTCATTGGTAGACAGATTAACCCCTTAAGGACCGGGCTCATTTTCACCTTAAGGACCAGGCCATTTTTTGGAAATCTGACCAGTGTCACTTTAAGTGCTAATAACTTTAAAACGCTTTGACTTATCCAGGCCATTCTGAGATTGTTTTTTCGTCACATATTGTACTTCATGACACTGGTAAAATGAAGTCAAAAAAATTATTTTTTTTGCACAAAAAAAATACTTAATTTACCAAAAATTTTGAAAAATTTGCAAATTTCAAAGTTTCAGTTTCTCTACTTCTGTAATACATAGTAATACCCCAAAAAATTGTGATGACTTTACATTCCCCATATGTCTACTTCATGTGTGAATTGTTTTGGGAATGATATTTTATTTTTTGGGGATGTTATAAGGCTTAGAAGTTTAGAAGCAAATCTTGAAATTTTTCAGAAATTTACAAAAACTAAATTTTTAGGGACCAGTTCAGGTCTGAAGTCGATTTGCGAGGCTTACATAATAGAAACCACCCAAAAATGACCCCATCTAAGAAACTACACCCCTCAAGGTATTCAAAACTGATTTTGCATACATTATTAACCCTTTAGGTGTTGCACAAGAGTTATTGGCAAATGGGGAGGAAATTTGAGAATTTAATTTTTTTGTCTAATTTTTCATTTTAACCCATTTTTTCCACTAACAAAGCAAGGGTTAACAGCCAAACAAGATTGTATCTTTATTGCCCTGACTCTGCCGTTTACAGAAACACCCAATATGTGGCCGTAAACTACTGTACGGCCACACAGCGGGGCGTAGAGTGAAAGGTGCGCCGTATGGTTTTTGGAAGGCTGATTTTTATGGACTGGTTTTTTGACACCATGTCCCATTTGAAGCCCCCTGATGCACCCCTAGAGGAGAAACTCCCTAAAAGTGACCCCATCTAAGAAACTACACCCCTCAAGGTATTCAAAACTGATTTTACATACGTCGTTAACCCTTTAGGTGTTGCACAAGAGTTATTGGCAAATGGGGATGAAATTTGAGAATTTTATTTTTTTGCCTAATTTTCAATTTTAACCCATTTTTTCCACTAACAAAGCAAGGGTTAACAGCCAAACAAGACTGTATCTTTATTGCCCTGACTCTGCTGTTTACAGAAACACCCCATATGTGGCCGTAAACTACTGTACGGGCACACAGTAGGGCGTAGAGTGAAAGGTGCGCCGTTTGGTTTTTGGAAGGCTGATTTTGCTGGACTGTTTTTTTGACACCATGTCCCATTTGAAGCCCCCCTGATGCACCCCTAGAGTAGAAACTCCATAAAAGTGACCCCATCTAAGAAACTACACCCTTCAAGGTATTCAAAACTGATTTTACAAACGTTGTTAACCCTTTAGGTGTTGCACAAGATTTAATGGAAAATAGAGACACAATTTCAAAATTTCAAATTTTTGGCAGATTTTCCATTTTAATATTTTTTTTCCAGTTACAAAGCAAGGGTTAACAGCCAAACAAAACTCATTATTTATGGCCCTGATTCTGTAGTTTACAGAAACACCCCATATGTGGTCGTAAACAGCTGTACAGGCACACGGCAGGGCGCAGAAGGAAAGGAATGCCATACGGTTTTTGGAAGGCAGATTTTGCTGGACTGGTTTTTTTGACACCATGTCCCATTTGAAGCCCCCCTGATGCACCCCTAGAGTGGAAACTCCAAAAAAGTGACTCCATTTTAGAAACTACGGGATAGGGTGGCAGTTTTGTTGGTACTAGTTTAGGGTACATATGATTTTTGGTTGCTCTATATTACACTTTTTGTGCAGCAAGGTAACAAGAAATAGCTTTTTTGGCAAGTTTTTTTTTTTTGTTATTTACAACATTCATCTGACAGGTTAGATCATGGGGTAATTTTATAGAGCAGGTTGTCACGGACGCGGCGATACCTAATATGTATACATTTTTTTTTATTTATGTAAGTTTTATACAATAACTTCATTTTTAAAACCAAAAAAATGTTTTAGTGTCTCCATAGTCTAAGAGCCATAGTTTTTTCAGTTTTTGGGCGATTATCTTGAGTAGGGTCTCATTTTTTGCGGGATGAGATGACGGTTTGATTGGCACTATTTTGGGGTGCATATGACTTTTTGATCGCTTGCTATTACACTTTTTGTGACGTAAAATGGCAAAAAATGGCTTTTTTTACACTGTTTTTATTTTTATTTTTTTTACGGTGGTCATCTGAGGGGTTAGGACATGTGATATTTTTATAGAGCCGGTCGATACGGACGCGGCGATACCTAATATGTATACTTTTTTTTTATTTATGTAAGTTTTACACAATGATTTCATTTTTGAAACAAAAAAAATCATGTTTTAGTGTTTCCATAGTCTAAGAGCCATAGTTTTTTCAGCTTTTGGGCGATTATCTTGAGTAGGGTCTCATTTTTTGCGGGATGAGATGACGGTTTGATTGGTACTATTTTGGTGTACATGCGACTTTTTTGATCACTTTTATTACCTTTTTTGGGAAGTAAGGTGGGCAAAATTTCAATTTTCTCATAGTTCTCATAGTTTTTATTTTTTTATTTTTATGGCGTTCACCGTGCGGGGAAAGTAACATGACCATTTTATAGATCAGGTCGTTACGGACGCGGCGATACCTAATATGTGTAGTTTATTTTATTTTTTTAATTTTTATTCAGTGATAAATGTGTTTTTTTTTATCTTAACTTTTTTCACTTTTTTTTACATTTTTTTGACCCAGACCCGCTTGGTTCTTGAAGATCCAGTGGGTCTGATGTCTGTATAATACAGTACAGTACAATATATATTGTTCTGTACTGTATTTTACTTACACTGAACAGATCTATGCTTTCAGCATAGATCTGTTCAGCACCATGGACAGCAGGACGCCTGAGCAGGCGTCCTGTTGCCATGGGAACCCTCCCCGTCTGCTCAGAACTTCGCAGACGGGGAAGGGTAAGCACGGGGCTGAGGGGGGCTCTCTGGGGGCTCTCTCCCTCTCCATCGGGGGGCTGCAAAGGCACAGCAGCCCCCCGATGGAGAGGGAGTGAGCTCCCTGACCGATGACAGTTAACTTTTTCCATACAGCGGTCCGTACGGACCGCGGTATGGAAAGGGTTAAACGGCTGACATCTGCACAGATGTCAGCCGTTTATACCAGGGTGCCAGCAATGTGCTGGCACCCTGGTATAACCACTAGAAGCCAACGATCATTCATGGGAGGCGGGCGGGGGATCGCGATCCCGCCTGCCGCACCGCCCGCCTCCCGCAACGCCCCCACCGCATGCGACACCCCCCCCGCACCACCCGCCGGCATCAAATCATGCAGGGGTGCAGGGGGGGGGGTAGAAAATATAGATTATAGCCACTCTAAAGTTTCTGATCCCCGCGGTCAGGGACCGCGGGCATCAGAAACTGCAAAAAGCGCAGCAAACCGCAGGTCTGAATTGACCTGCGGTTTGCTGCGATCGCCGACACGGGGGGGTCACATCACCCCCCCTGGCGTTGTCACAGGATGCCGGCTGAAGGATTTCAGCCGAAATCCCGTTCCGTTTAACCCCTCGGGCGCCGGAATCCCGATTTAAAAGTTAGGACGTACCGGTACGTCCTTGGTCCTTAAGGACTCGGGAAATAGGGCGTACCGGTACGTCCTATGTCCTTAAGGGGTTAAAAAGCCACACCCCTGAGGAGTCCCATCAAAACTTTCATGCATGTGAACATAATATCACCACAACATGGGGAGCCCCTGAGCATCAAAAAATAATATGACTGTGTCTTCTCAACATGAGAGAAGGTCTCTACCACAGTGAATGCTTCCTACTGTTAAAGGGAATCTCTCACCAGGAAATTCACTGCTCGCTCAGCTGAATGTAATGATACCTTTCACTTAGTGATCCCGGGATTCATTCTGGAGAAAAATAACTTTTAAACCTTATGCAAATGAGCAGTTAAGTGCATCGAGCGCGAGTTCAAGCCACTCTGTACACCCCTTCTCCTTCTGCTTCCTCTGTCAGCCCCTTCATCTCCTTCTTGATTGACAGGGCAAGGCGAGATGACTATGCAGGGCTGACCTAATTATGCATAAAATGGTAGAATTACTGCATGTTCTCATCATGGTCATCTGTGCCATTCATGGGACAATTCCTGATTTTGCTTTGGAGCCTTTGGGATCACAAGTAATCAGTCAGCCACTGTAAGAGAAGATGGGTACAGTAGTCGTTCTAGTAAGGATCCCAGATGAAGACAATCTCATGTTACTTTGTCAGCATTGCAGGGATATAACTCATGTGCATAAAACCTTCCTGTTTCTAATTAGCGCTGCAGTGTTCAGTTGTTTTTGAGAATTCTTTGCAACATGGGATAATAGGACTGTGTAAAATCCTATCTATCTATCTATCTATCTATCTATCTATCTATCTCATATCTATCTATCTATCTATCTAATATCTATTATCTATCTATCTATTAGTGTTGAGCTCGAATATTCGAATAGCGAATATTAATCGCGAATATTGCAACTTCATAAATTCGCGAATATTACGAATATAGTGCTATATATTCGTTATATCGAATATTCGTCATTTTTTAACATCTGAAAACATGATTCCTCCCTGCTTCTTTCTTGTGGGTCAATAAGTCATTGGCCCACAAGCAACTTAAGCAGGGAGGAATCATGTTTTCATATGGAAAATAAAATGACCAATATTCTAATAAACTAATATATAGCAATAAAGTGAATAAAATCGTTATTTAGAATTTTCGCATTATTTTTTCCTATCTTTACAGTTGTTCGCATACTCCTCCCCGACAAGCGTCCCCGTCACTATGGGAATGCCTGTCGGTTAGAAAATACCATCGGATCCGAGTTTTTGCTGAGATCGTGAAAACTCAGATCCGATTGTATATTCTAACTTACAGGCGTTCCCATGGTGACGGGGATGCTTGTCGGGGAGCAGTATGCCAAAGTGGAATAACAGTACACATTGGAAAAAAAAAGAGGAATATTCTAAAAAACTAAGTTAAAGCAATATAGCGAATATTCGTAAAATACACATATAGACTGTAATTTAGCTAATATAATGCTATAGTATTTTTTTTAATAGTGTACATTTTTTCCAAAACTGAAGTTCAGAAGAAGCAAAAACAATTAGACAAAAAATATAAGATTTTAGCACTATATTAGCTAAAGTACAGTGTATATGTGTATTTTACGAATATTCCCTATATTGCTATAACTGCGTTTTTTAGAATATTACGAATATTCTAAAAAACTAAGTTATAGCAATATAGAGAATATTCGTAAAATACACATATTAGCCTAGCCATAGCCATAGGAAAGTTGCCTTATACAGTTAAAAGAAAATTCGCAATACACAAATAATTAAATCACATATTATTCTCGATAAATAGAATAATGACGAATATTCAATCGAATAATCGCAAAATATTGCGAAATAGAATATGGCACCTCCCGCTCATCACTACTATCTATCTATCTATCTATCTATCTATCTATCTGTCTGTCTGTCTGTCTATCTATCTATCTATCTCATATCTATCTATCATCTATCTATCTATCTCATATCTATCTGTTATCTATCTATCTCATATATATCTATCAAATCAAATCGGCTTTATTGGCAGGACTAAATACATTTTAGCATTGCCAAAGCAAGTGGGAAATAATTGGGTAGGGTAGGGGAATGGGGACACGCCCAGGGTGGAGAGGAGTCCATGGTATATCAGGCTCCTCTCAGTCTATGGCAGGCAGTAATATATTGTGCTGCTGTGGCCGCTGTGTTCTCCTCTTCCGCCAGCAGTATGGAGAGTCTCTCTTCCTCTTCCATGGAGGTGAAGTCTGGGCAGAGATCAGACAGTCTCCTGAAGTGAGTCTCCCTCACTGCTGAGTATTTGGGGCACCGCAGCAGGAAATGAGCCTCATCCTCCACAGCCTCCTGGTCGCACTGCTGGCACAGTCTGCTCTCCCTGGGCATGTACCTCTGTCGGTGACGCCCGGATTCAATGAGCAGGCTGTGGGCGCTCAGTCTGTATCGGCTCAGGATCTGTAGGTCTTTTGGATTGGGGAGTTTCTCCAGATATGGGGCCAGTTTGTACTCCCTCTACAGGCTCTGGTATACTGTCAGCTTCTGGGATGTTCTTATGTCGTTCCTCCAGACGCTGATATACTCCTCTTTGTACTTGTGTATCGTCCTCTGGATTTCGCCTCATATCTATCTATCTATCTATCTATCTATCTATCTATCTATCTATCTATCTATCTATCTATCTATCTATCTATCTCATATCTATCTATCTATCAATATATCTCATATCTATCTATCAATATATCTCATATCTATCTATCTTATATCTATCTATCTATCAATATATCTCATATCTATCTATCTTATATCTATCTATCTACTGTACATAGCAGAAGAAAAATGACGATTAGAATTCAATTCCCGTAACAATCTTGTCTGATCCTGTTACAACACATCAGTGACTTATCATCTGGGCTTATCTTAAAAAAAAAGGAAAACTCTATGGGGAAAAGACACTGTACTGATGTGATAAGTGTTGAGAGGTTTCACAGTGTAGCAGATCTGCTGTGAGCGTTGTATGCCGTTATCACCATGTCAGTCATGGGACAGAATGAGATCGGTAATGTAGACAAAAGTATTGCTGACTGAGTCAGAGTATTTCCAAAATGGCAAGGCTCATGGTGCATTAGTTGTATGCAGTACCTACCAAGCGTAGTCCATGGAAGGACACCTAGTGAACCGGTGACAGCACAAATTAGTGACAACTAGTGATGATCGAGCATGCTCGGCAGGTTCGGAACATGTCATCGGGTGCTATATAGCGCCCAGTCACGCGGGTTCGACTCATTGCGAGTCAGGGAGAGCTGTGCTTAGGAAGGGACAGAGCGAGTGTAGAGCAAATTTGATCTCAAACCTTTCAGAGACCCAAAAGTCCTTTTAAGGACTATTGTTAGAGGTGGCAGCAAAATTTATTTTGGGGGAATTATTTTTTTGTGTCAGGGCAACCGTTAGTGACATTCATTTTCTGCATTCTACAAACTCTGCTTGCTGTGACCAGTGAGAAGCAAATCAGCACTGATATCTAGGCCGTGTGTGACGCCTATATTTAATCCAAATAGCAGTTACAGTCAGTTTCTGTATTGTTCAAACTCTGCTTGCTGTGAGCAGTGAGAAGCAAATATACACTTATTCCTAGACAGTGTGTGAGGCCTATATTTAATCCAAATATCAGTGACATCCAGTGTCAATATGAAGAAGGCGAGTATTAAGGGACGAGGAAGTGGACGTGATTCTGGTTCACGCAGAGGCCGTGGCTCAGGGCGCGTTGCAACTGTGCCTGCTGCCAGAGCACAAGGAAAACAGTCATCCACGATACCTAGCTCCATGTCCCAGTTTGCAGGGCGTCGCAAGACAACACTCTTGAAGTCAGACCAGTGCGACCAGGTGGTCGGTTGGATTGCAGCAGATAATGCTTCCACTGGGTTAAGCACCACCCTGTCTTTTACCAAGTCCAGTCTCAGTAGCCAACAGTCTGGTCAACAACACAATCCTCACCCTGATCATCCTTCCTCCTACCATGTAGAGTCTGGCCAAACAAGCGATCCGGTACTCGGATGTTCCGAGGAGCTATTTTCACCCCCATCACTTAATTTGTCCCTCTCCCCAAGCACTCTTGAAGAGGAACATGAGATCTTATGCACTGATTCTCAACCTCTAGAGCCTTCACACTCACAAGATGATGTGTTTAAGGAGGTGGATGATGACGAGACACAGTTGCCATAAAGTCAACAACAATTACTGTCTGCAGAGGTTGATGAAGAGGATGATATACCGTTGTCAATCACTGAATGTGTGTTGAGGTCAGTAAATGAGGAGGATGATCAGAGTGGGGAAGTTGAAGAGGACTTGGTGGACGATGAGGTCAAAGACCCAACATGGGAAGGCGGAAACGCGAGCGAGGACAGCAGTCCCGAGGGGGAGCGATCTGCAGCACCGCAACAGGCTGGAAGAGGCAGTGGGGTGGCAACAGGGAGAAGGCGGGCCACGCAAAACAGGCCTGCAAGTGTTCCACGGAGCACCCCCTTGCGGAAATCTCCCTTGCCAAGGGGTAGGTGTTCCGCGGTATGGCGCTTTTTTGCGGAAAGTACAGACGACACACCAAAATGAGCCGAGGTGTGAAGAGTAGCAACCTCACCACCACCAGCATTATCCGCCACATGGCAGCCAAGCACGGCAATAGGTGGGAGGAACGCCTGGGTCCACAGTCTATGTCCGCGGGTCACACCACTGCCTCCTCTTCCCCTATGTTGGGTGATGACCAATCGCCTGACGAAGGCGCAGGCCCGGATGCCTCCCGCGCTGCACCTGTACCGTCGCAAGCACCATCAGCGACCACATCCACATCCCTGTCCCAGCGCAGCGTCCAAATGTTTTTACCCCAGGCATTTGAACGCAAGCGCAAATACCCAGCCACCCACCCACAGGCCATGGCACTAACCGCCCAACTTTCTAAGTTACTGGCGGTTGAAATATTGCCATTTAGGCTTGTGGACACCGAGGCCTTTCGATGCCTGATGTCGGCGGCTGTCCCTCGGTACTCAGTCCCCAGCCGCCACAAGTCATTAACAGCTTCAGCTGGTCTGTTGACGCTGCAGCAGCGCTTGAAATTGCCAGCTCACCGGCTGTTGTGCGACGTGAGCACGCGCTGGAACTCCACGTTACACATGTTGGCCAGGCTTTGTGAGCAGCAAAGGGCAGTAATGGAATACCAGCTGCAACATGGTCGTCGCCTTTCCAGTCAGCTTCCGCTCTTCATAAGCGAGGAGTGGGCATGGATGTCTGACCTCTGTGAGGTGTTAAGAAACTTTGAGGAATCGACACAGATGGTGAGCGGCGATAACGCTATTGTCAGTGTAACCATCCCACTTCTGTGTCTACTCAAACGCTCTCTGCTCACAATTAAGGGCGACGCTGTTTGTGGGGCAGAGTTGGAAATGGGGGAAGAAGACATGACCCTGGGTGATAGCCAGAACACCCTCAGTTTGTCTTCTCAGCGCATATTGGAGGAGGAGGAGGAGGAGGAGCAGGGGACGGTTGCCTCCGCTACACAGGGTAGTAGCCATGGAACTTTAATTCCATCTGTTCAGCGTGGGTGGACAGAAGAGGAGGAAGAGGATCAGGAGATGGACAGTCATCCTCCTGATGATGACAGCGAAGTCTTGCCCACTGGTACTCTGGCACACATGGCTGACTTCAAGTTAGGCTGCCTTTCCCGTGACCCCCGTGTTATACGCATTTTAGATAACAGGGATTACTGGGTGTTCATCCTTCTGGACCCCTGCTACAAAGAGAACTTCTCATCTCTCATTCCTCCGGTGGAGAGGACGAGCAAAATGGTGCTATACCAGAAGTTCGTTGTTCACAGATTGCTGCAAAAATTTCCATCTGACAACGCTGGCAGCAGAGTCCATACTTCCTTGGGCAACCGAGGTGGGGAGACAAGGGGAACACACAGCGCTTCCAGCAAAGGCAGGGCAACACTCTCCAAGACCTGGGACAGTTTTATGACACCCCGCCAGCACCCTCAACATGGTGCACGCCCTGGTGTCACAAGGAGGGAAAAGTTTTGGAAGATGGTAAAGGAGTATGTAGCAGACCGTGTCAGCATCCTCAGTGATCCCTCAGCGCCTTACAACTACTGGGTGTCCAAGCTGGACACGTGGCACGAACTGGCGCTCTACACCTTGGAGGTGCTGGCCTGCCCTGCCGCCAGTGTTTTGTCTGAGCGGGTATTTAGTGCTGCTGGTGGCATTATAACAGATAAGCGTATCCGGCTGTCAACTGAAAATGCTGACAGGTTGACTCTTATAAAAATGAACAAGGCCTAGATTGCCCCTGACTTCTCCACTCCACCAGAGAAAAGCCACGACTGAACATGAAGGCACTTTAAATGTGTTGTTTAGAATGTACTGAATACTCTGTATTCCCATGCACCCCTTCCACCACAAAAAAGGGTATATGGTTGAATCTTCCTTTTCTCATCCTCCTCCTCCTCGTCCATCACGTATATGCCTTCTCATATAATTTTTCGGATGGTCAGCTCACCAGGAGGCCCTCACCCATAATGTTTTAGATGGTCAGTTCACCAGCAGGCCTTTACCCATAATGTTTTAGATGGTCAGCTCACCAGCAGGCCCTCACCCATAATGTTTTAGATGGTCAGCTCAGCTGAAGACCCTCACCCCTAATGTTTTAGTGGGTCACCAGCAGGCCATCAATCATACTTTACCTCTCCTGTATAACGTTTCCTCATCCTAAATACCTATGACATTCCCTGTAATTTTTTTGTACTCGTTCCAATGACAGGCTCTCTTAAGAGTCCTGTATTGTTATTTATCGTCACTACCTCCCTGAGTCGTTACCCCGCCTGCCTTTCTTGGAAGTGATAGCCGTGGCAATCCCTCAGGCTCCCTCTCCGGAAGCAAACCCTGATTCCCCATTACCCGTGGTCACCATGGTAGGTGCAAAAAAGAACATCGAAAGTTGATAGAGCAGACATCTGTCATGCCCCGTCCTGACGGTGTGCGGAGGTCAGCAAGAATAGCAGCACGAGTTTAGCGTTTTGTTTTGGAGCCGTGCTGGATCCGCCTCCCATCAGGTGCACTGGGTGGGGTTATGAGTTTGAATAGCACTCCACCCCAGTGCTCTGAGCGGATTATACTAATCACTTTGGTCTTGGAAGCTAGAAAGGAAGGTTGTCTGTTCCAGCGCAGAGAGATAAGTGTGGTTTCTTGTTTGATTGTTTGGTGTCATTTCTCCCATCCAGGTTCTGTGCGAGCAGGCTGCTCCTATTTCCTCTCTTCACCATCTCAGGGAATTTAGGGTGTTTCAGTCCAGGCACGTGGACACATCATACCTACCACAAAGGTCTGCATGTGGGCTGAGCAGTGCAGGGAGAGAGGTCAGGGATAAGTTAGGAGGTGACCCTTCCCCTGCCTCTCGCCTAGAGCCTGGTTGGTGGTTTAACTGTTAGTCTGAGTGCACGTCCGCCGTGACATTATAATCCGCCCAAAACTTTGACTGTCATTGCTCAGCGGTTTTGTAATGGCGTCAATTGAGGCATTAGTTGACCGCATGCAGGGGCTATCCCTAGAGGTTGCGGAGCTGCGTGGTTCGGTCGCATGGTGTCAGAGTGCTCTGGTATCAGGAGGAGGTCAAGTTTGTGTGGAGCCTAAAGTGGCTCTTCCTGATCGATTTTCAGGGGGTATGGATGACTTTGTCCGTTTTAGAGAGTCCTGCAAATTGTACTTTCGGCTGCGTCCATCTTCATCAGGTGATGAGGGTCAGAGGATAGGAATAATTATTTCTCTGCTTAAAGGGGATGCGCAATCCTGGGCCTTTTCTCGAGATTACGTAATTTATTTCAGGGGGAACATACTGCTGAGGCTTATTGTGTTGAATTCAGGAGATGGGCTACTGAATCAGAGTGGAATGATCCTGCGTTACATAGCCAGTTTTGTCAGGGGTTATCTGAAAGACTGAAGGATGCCCTTGCTTTTCATGAATACCCAGACTCTTTGGAGAACGCCATGTCGTTAGCAGTACGGCTAGACAGACGTATCAGAGAGAGGTATAGGGCTTCTCCTGCACGAGGTTTCCCTTCTGTGAGTGGTTTCGTCTCTACTGCCTCCCCGGGTGATGTTACAGGTAACGTGGGGCTAGTGGAGGAACCCATGCAATTAGGTCAGATTTCTTTCCATTCGGATAGTAGAGACTTTAGGAAATCGCACAAACTATGTTACTATTGTGGAAAGAGTGGTCATTTTGTTTTTGCTTGTCCTTCTGTTAAACCACAGGTGGTAGAGAAAAAGAAAAAAAAAACTTTCCTGACACTTGGTAGCATGAATGGTGTGGTGGAGCAGGCAGGTAGGCAAGCTCCCTGCAGTTCCCGTTTTCTCCTTCCAGCTATGGTGGCGCTGGAGTCAAGAAATGTTTTTTTAGAGGTGTTCCTTGATTGTGGTGCTGGTGTAAACCTAATTGACTTTCTTTTCCTTCAAGATTTAGGACTAAGTACTTGCACTTTAGTGAACGAGATTCATGTTTTTGCAATTGATTCTTCCCCTCTTTCTCAAAGAAGCCTTACTCACATTGTTCATGGTATTAACTTAAGGTTGGGTGATTCACATGTGGAAATTATTTCTTGTTTTGTCTTGAAGGATTTGCCATCTCCTATAGTTTTGGGGTTGCCATGGTTGACTAAACATAACCCAATTATAGAGTGGCAAGCGAGACAAATCATCGGTTGGAGTGAGTTTTGTTCGGATAATTGTTTTGGCACTTCTATCTCTGGTGTGTCCACTTCGGCTTTACCTCAGTATCTCTCAGATTTTGCTGATGTCTTTTCGGCGGGTGGGGCTCAGGAATTGCCCCCTCATCGTGACTATGATTGTCCAGTCAATCTCGTCCCAGGGGCTAAGTTGCCAAAGTCTCGGCTTTATAACCTTTCTCAACCCGAAAGAGAGGTCATGCGAAAGTATATCGCCGAGAGTTTGGCAAAAGGGCATATTAGACCATCTAAGTCTCCAGTGGCAGTGGGGTTGTTCTTTGTGAAGAAAAAGGATGGATCACTGAGACTGTGTTTGGATTTCCGGGAATTGAACCGTATTACAGTCCGGGATCCATATCCCCTGCCTTTGATCTCTGACCTTTTTGATCAGATTGTTGGAGCCAAGGTGTTCTCCAAGTTGGATTTGAGAGGGGCCTAAAATCTGATCAGAATCAAGGAGGGGGATGAGTGGAAAACGGCCTTCAATACGCACGAGGGTCATTTTGAGAACCTGGTGATGCCTTTTGGGTTGACGAACGCGCCAGCAGTATTTCAGCGATTCGTCAATGACATTTTTCATCATTTGGTGGGGAGGTTCGTAGTAATTTACCTGGATGATATTTTAATTTATTCTCCTGATCTGAAGACCCATCAGGATCATGTGAGACAGGTTTTGGCGATCTTTCGGGAGAATAAATTATATGCTAAATTGGAGAAATGTTTGTTTGCGGTGCAAGAGCTTCCGTTCTTGGGATACCTGCTTTCTGATTCTGGTTTTCGTATGGACCCCGAGAAGGTCCGGGCGGTTCTAGAATGTGACCGACCAGAGAATCAGAAAGCCTTGATGCGGTTCTTGGGGTTTACGAATTATTATAGAAAATTTATTTCAAACTATTCTACCATAGTAAAACCTCTCACTGATATGACCAAGAAGGGCGCCGATGTCTCTGTCTGGTCGGATGAGGCATTGCAGGCCTTTTCGTCTATTAAGGAGCGTTTTGCGTCCGCTCCCATTCTGGTGCAGCCGGATGTGTCTCAGCCATTCGTGGTGGAGGTTGATGCATCAGAGGTGGGGGTTGGAGCGGTACTGTCACAGGGTTCATCCCCGGGCAAGTGGGTCCCGTGTGCCTTTTTCTCCATGAAGCTCTCGGTCGCCGAGAGGAATTATGATGTTGGAGATAGAGAGTTGTTGGCTATCAAGTTGGCCTTTGAGGAATGGCGCCACTGGTTGGAGGGGGCAGTTCACCCCGTTACGGTATATACAGACCATAAGAATTTGGCATACCTGCAATCTGCCAAGCGTCTAAACCCTAGGCAAGCCAGATGGTCACTGTTTTTTACCAGGTTCAATTTTGTGGTTACCTTTCGCCCAGGGGTCAAGAACGTCAAGGCAGATGCCTTGTCTCGCAGCTTTCCTGGGGGAGGTGATTCAGAGGATCCTACGCCGATTTTAGCGGATGGGGTGGTGGTCTCCGCTCTATACCCTGAATTGGAGACAGGGCTGGGACAAGGTCCACCACCAACAGAGGCTAAGCTGCCCAAGTGCGCCCGCCCCCCCCCCCCCCCTTGCCTGCGCCCAGGGCCGGTGCAAGATTTTTTACCAACACAAGCGAACCTACATTTTGGCGCCCCCGACCCCCCCTCCCCCTTCAGCTCACCTGGGGGAAGGGGGGGGGTGCGCCAAAATGTAGGTTCGTCCCATAAGACACACCTAGGTTTTAAAGGAGGATAATAGGAAACAATATTTTTCATTCCACCTCAGGTCAGACCCGCAATGTTAATTAGACCTCAGTTCGCAGGCACAGCTCCAATGCCTCAGATCAGCCCTCCATGTCATATTTCTCCCCGTCCATGGCACAGACAGACTACATACATTGTCTCCGCCCCATCATGTAACCCCATCCTCACCCATGTCACATTTCTCCCCCTCCATTTGATTGCTCTAACACCTAAGGAAATTTATATATTTTTTTAAAACCTGATGTTTCTCCAGATGATCTTATGCTAAAAGTCATGGTAATAGAGTCTCAAAGGTCTATAGAATCAGGTACAATATTTTTACAAAACTTTGAGACTCTATTAACACTACTATCAACATCAGGTCATTTAGAGAAACAGCAGGTTTTTTAAATTATGTTTTTCCTTTAGGTGTTAAAACATAACTTTCATTTGATTGCTGTAACACCTAAAGGAAAAATCTTTTTAAAAACCTGCTGTGTCTCTAGATGACCTTATGTTGATAGTAGTGTTAATAGAGCCTCAAAGGTCTGTAAAAAATAGGGTAACTGCTTCTATAGACCTTTCAGACTCTATTACCACTGCTATCAACATAAGGTCATCTTGAGAAACAGCAGGTTTTTTATTTGATTTCCTTTAGGTGTTCAAGCAATCAAATAAGTTATGTTTTAACACCTAAAGAAAAAAGATAATTTAAAAAACTTGCTCTTTCTCTAGGTGACCTTATGTTTATAGTAGTGTTAATAGAGTCTCAAGGGTCTATAAAAGCAGTTACCCTATTTTTACAGACCTTTGAGACTCTATTAACACTACTATCAGCATAAGGTCATCTAGAGAAACAGCAGGCTTTAAAAAAAATCCCTTTAGGTGTTAGAGTAAATTGCAATCAAATTAACATTGTGTGTTAAGATTAGGGTCAGAAGCAGACAAGCAGGGTTTCTTTAGCCTCTTGGGTATTAGTTTTTACATTCATAAAGCTCCACATTGAGCTTCCAGCAGCAGACAGATGCCAGGGCCCTTCTGTGGTCACCTCACCTGGGCACATGGTCTTTGCTCAGCAGAGTCCTGACATACATGCTGGGTAGATGCTAGAATGGATTTGTTAGAAGGAGGTCTGTGACGTCACTGGTCACATGCTCCTTCATGGTCACATGATCCACTGTGAGAACGCCTGCCTCCTGCTGTGTTCAGCTCCAGAGAGAAGGGGGTGTGAAAGGATGGACCAATGGCAGGGCAGCTAGCTGATACTGGCCAATCAGCAGCCTCCTGCTCCTATCTACAAAAGCAGCTTAGAGTGAACACTGGCTGGGGAGGGGAGGGGAGGGCGCCCGGCAGCACGTAAGTGATTAAAAAAAAAAAAAATAAGAGGTTTGTTTTTCCGCCCACCCCAGGCTGCGCCCTGAGGCTGGAGCCTCCCCAGTCTCTGTGTCGGCCCGGCCCTGATTGGAGATGGAGGTGTTGGGAGCCCAGGAGGGGGCTCCTGGTTCTTGTCCCCCAGGGAGGTTGTTTGTTCCTGAGGGCCTGCGATACAAGGTGTTGAAGGAACATCACGATACTATCCTTGCTGGACATCCTGGTGGTAAGTCCACCTGTGATCTGGTGTCCCGGAGGTTCTGGTGGCCCGGGTTACGTAAGAGCATTGAGAATTACGTGACAGCCTGTGAAACCTGCGCTCGGTCAAAGGTTGCTCATACTCGACCGGCTGGTTCACTTCTTCCATTGTCGATTCCGTCTCGTCCTTGGACACATTTGTCTATGGATTTCATTACGGATCTGCCGAGTTCCTCCGGGAGAACAGTAATTTTGGTGGTTGTTGACCGTTTCAGTAAAATGGCTCACTTTATATCACTAACTAGTCTGCCTAACGCTAAGACTCTGGCGCAGATTTTTGTGGATAATATTGTGAAATTGCATGGTATTCCTTCGGATGTGGTCTCTGATAGGGGCGCGCAGTTTATCTCCAGGTTTTGGAGGGCGTTCTGCTCTCGGCTTGGCATTCAACTTTCTTTCTCTTCGGCTTTTCATCCGCAGTCGAATGGTCAGACGGAGCGTACTAATCAAAACCTGGAGACCTACTTGAGGTGTTTTGTGGCTGAGAATCAGGAGGACTGGTCCTCATTCTTGTCCTTAGCAGAATTTGCGTTGAATAACCATAGGCAGGAGTCCACGGGTAAGTCGCCATTTTTTGGCGCATACGGTTTCCATCCTCAGTTTGGTACCTTTTCTGGGACTGGTTCCTCTGGGATGCCAGAGGAGGAGAGATTCTCTTCTGCCTTATCCTCCATCTGGCGGAGGATTCAAGGGAATTTGGAGAAGATGGGTGAGAGGTATAAACGAATGGCTGACAAGAGACGTGAGACTGGTCCGGACCTGTGTGTGGGTGATCTGGTATGGTTGTCTACTAAGAATATCAAGTTGAGGGTGCCATCTTGGAAACTGGGTCCAAGATTTATTGGTCCGTATAAAATTTCTGCAGTGATCAATCCTGTAGCGTTTCGGCTGGATCTTCCGCAGACTTGGAGGATCCATGATGTGTTCCACAGGTCGTTACTAAAAAAATATGTGAAACCAGTGGAACCATCGCCATTGCCTCCTCCTCCTCTTCTGGTCGAGGGAAACTTGGAGTTCGAGATCTCCAGGATTCTCGACTCTAGAATTCTTCGGGGTTCCCTTCAGTACCTGGTGCACTGGAGGGGATACGGCCCTGAGGAGAGGACGTGGGTTCCGGCGCTAGATGTCAACGCCAGCCGACTGGTGAGGGCTTTTCATAGGTCCCATCCGGATAAGGTTGGTCCGGGGTGTCCGGAGGTCACCCGTAGAAGGGGGGGTACTGTCATGCCCCGTCCTGACGGTGTGCGGAGGTCGGCCAGAATAGCAGCACGAGTTTAGTGTTTTGTTTTGGACCCATGCTGGATCCGCCTCCCATCAGGTGCACTGGGTGGGGTTATGAGTTTGAATAGCACTCCACCCCAGTGCTCTGAGCGGATTATACTAATCACTTTGGTATTGGAAGCTAGAAAGGAAGGTTGTCTGTTCCAGCGCAGAGAGATAAGTGTGGTTTCTTGTTTGACTGTTTGGTGTCATCTCTTCCATCCAGGTTCTGTGCGAGCAGGCTGCTCCTATTTCCCCTCTTCACCATCTCAGGGAATTTAGGGTGTTTCAGTCCAGGCACGTGGACACATCATACCTACCACAAAGGTCTGCATGTGGGCTGAGCAGTGCAGGGAGAGAGGTCAGGGATAAGTTAGGAGGTGACCCTTCCCCTGCCTCTCGCCTAGAGCCTGGTTGGTGGTTTAACTGTTAGTCTGAGTGTACGTCCGCCGTGACAACATCCGAATAGATCGTCAACATCATGGGGATGTGTGATCAGCTTAGAAGTTATCTAGAGTTAACAAAGTGGCAGCAGGCCCTCACCTACAATTTTTTACACGGTCAGCTCAACGTCCGTTCCTCTTCCAAGTTCATTATCATCAGATGATAGTGTGGTCAACACAATCGTAGTCACCGGGGGTCAAGTAACTAATTAGAGCCACACGCTCAAAACGGCCATGCACCACCACCCACAGAGTCGCGAAATAGGTATAAATCTGTCAATCCTTTCAGTGTCCGGGCCGGGTGAGGCTTCCCGTGCGTACTCAAATTAAGCCGCAGGCTCCACTTCTGGTGGTGCCCTTCCATCAATTAGTTTAAGTTTCAGCTTTGCAACCATACTCCCCCCGGAACCCAAAGACTTTAGTTTCCCAGAAAATGCTCGGCGGGAAATGGGAATAACGCTGCCGGGATCGTCTTTGAACCTCCAACTTAAGTTGTTGATTAATGAAAACGTTCGTGGCAACAAAGGTTTCGGCTGTGGTTCGGCTTGCGCTGGTACAAGAATTTCACCTCTACAGGTACAATACAGATGCCACCGGCCGTTCCTTTTCCAATGAGTTCAGTTTGATCGTCCAAGAGTCCGGTCAACACAATCGAAACCACCGGCCGTCCCTCTTAGTCATGGCCCCAGTTCCGAAAATCACGTAAAAGTTTGTCTGAACTTGCTCTTTATATAAAAGAAAAAATACAGGAAAGAATGTTTCCTAACAATTTTTCATCTAAAATCGCTTTTATCTTCGGTTTTGTGAGTTTTATGGCCAGTCTGTAAAAGTGGCGTACAACTCGGGCAACATCGTTACCAGCAGCGACATTGTAGTCCAAGATGCATCCAGACATCCTCCCCATGCTGTCTCCAACCCATTTCGGTGGTGTTTCCATCAATTTCTGACCTTTTCCTATGAACTAGGCACCCTCCCCTCTTCAGAGCAGGGGGTGCCTGGTTTAATGCTAGGGTCCTCCCATTGACTTCTATAGGGCTCGGGTGCTCGATCATCACTAGTGACAACATTCCTGTTGGTGATGATAGAAAGGTGTCAGCATGCACAGCACATTGCAGCTTACTGTGTATGTGGGTGAGCGCCTATGCTGACCTGTATCAACCACCGAAAGTGCTTATAATGGTCACCTATAAGAACCAAACTATGGCGCAATGGAAGGAGACAGCCTGGTCTGATGAATCAGGTTACATCATGTGGGTGGCTTAGTGTCAATGCTCCACCAATGTATCCACCATCAAAACAGCTTATAATGGTCACCTATGAGAACCGGACCATGGAGCAATGGAAAAAGGCAGTCTGGTCTGATCAGGTTACAACATGTGGATGGCGGGGTGCCTGTGCTTCATTTACCAGGAGAAGAGATGGCACCAAGTGAACTATGAGAAGAAGACAAGCTGGCAGATGTAGTGTGATACTCTATGTTCTGCTGGAAACCTTAGGTCCTTTTATATTTGTGGATAGGACATTTACCACCTACCTAACCACTGTACAGATAAATTCATGGCAGTGGTGCCCCTTAAAAACAGTGGCTTCTATCTGCAGGATAATGCCCCAGGCCATGAAATGAGTTCAAGGTCTCCAAGTTTCCCAGATCTCAATCTGATAGTCGTCTGTGGGATGTGCTAGAAAAGTCCCATCCCTGAGGGCTGTATCTCAAAGATGTTGACATCTTGGTGCCAGATAGTCATGTGGTACCATAGAAGTCTTGTGGAGTCAATGGCTCCAGTGGTCAGAGCTTTTTTGATGCCACAAGGTGGAACCTACATAGTATTAGGCAGATGGCTGAATGGTATATATGATCTACAGTATTTTCTAATTTAAATCATCTGCTCAAATATTATAATGCATCATCCAGTAGAATCATGAAGGTTACATTAACCCTTTACCATTCTTTGCACCTTTAGCTCTAATCCTGTTCAGTGTAAAAACTGTATCGCAGAGTTTGTGCCAAGCATTTCACAGCCAGCCCATATAAATGATGGGAGCGTTCCGGCAGAACATTTACATAGTGGAAGCCGCTGGTGGAGCTCATGTAAATACATGAGATCATATTCTGCAGCTTTCTGTCACATCCAGGTTCTGTGAAGCAAATTCAGTAAGAGATTGTAAAAAACCTTTCTAATCCACAAGATGCACTGCAGACTGCAGCACGTGAGCTGGGAAATAGATGCTGAATAATGAATAGCCTAGGAGGGGGGGGAGGATGGTGAGACCCTCAGGACCAAGATTATTATCGTCTTCAGAACGTGATGTACAGGGAGTGGCAGAGTAGCTGCATACATAGACCTATCTTTGCATAAAGTGTTTCTATCCTGCCTCTAGCAGTACAATTGAGCAGTCAACATCCTCTAAAGAGAATGATGTGACTCTGCACCATCTCTCCCAGTCTATACAGCAAAGCTGAAAAGTGCACTGCAAAAAAAAGGAAGTCTTAACCTAATGAGATTGCTCCATTGGACAGTGTGAAAAGGCCAACATTTTAGGATTTCATATTTGGATAGTCACATCAAAAATAAAAAAAATGTTATTTTTTTAAAGAAATATGTGTTTACTATAAATAAAAATCTTATTTAAATAATGATGCAGGGAGTGGAAGAGAAGTTGCATTCAGAATCTTATCTGCCAGCAGTACAGTCGAGCTGTCAACCATCCCGTAATGAGAAGAAGGTGACTCTGCCCCATCTGTCACAATTTAAACAGAAAAGCTGACAAGTGTGCTGCACAAAACAGGAAGTATTAGTCTATTGTGATTGCTCCAGTAGCTAGCGTGAATTTTTTTAAATATTCCAATAATATTTATTTATTTAATAAAAACAGCACAAAAATGTAAAAAAAAAAACACATAAAAATCTTAAGAAATCATACAAATATGACATTGCCTTTAAAGGGTTTATCCAGGATTTTGATATTGGTGGCCTATTCTCAGGATAGGACATCAATATGAGATCTGTACGAGTCCAACTCGGGCATCGCTGCCTATCAGCTGCTGCAGCAATTACTGGAGATCCAGTGAGCACTGTGGCCTCCTTGCAGATTACCAAGCACAGTGCCATCCACAGTGGCCGTGCTTGGTATCGCAGCTCAGCCTCAATTATTTGAATGGGACTGAGCTGCACCTGTGACCAATATACGATGACGTCACTGGTCTAGGAAGAGGCCCAACCACACACAGAGCACCGCGATTAGTGGGGGTGCCTGTACTTACACGCAACCAATCTCATATTGATGACCTATCCTAAGTATGAGCCATCAATGTCAAAATGGTTACGTCCAAAATATACTTATAGGCTAGTTTGGAATTTAGATAGTGAGCCCCAATGCGGATAGGGACCGATGTAAGTAATGACAATCTCTGTACAGCATAGACGCTACCCGGCCAGACGCTACGCTAAGACCCTTGTGCTGCAGAAGAAGACACCAGTATTATAGAAAGTGCATGCTGGTCAAGTTACATCTCTGGCCAGAGGGAAGGGGTTAGGTCAATAATTTGGCATGGGGAAGGTGTCATTTTAAGAGTGCGTGCTTCTAGGCCCATGGCCACAAAGCACAGAAAGAAGGGGGGCCCAAGCTGAACTCTTGCACCAGGGCCCGTGAGCCTTTAGCTACGCCCCTGGTGTTGAGCGAAATGAAGCATCCAAAGTGGAATACGGCCCAAATTTTAGGAAAAATGTGATTCTAAACTAAGCCAAATTTCCTCACGCTTTGTGGTAACTAACCATTTTTTCCTAAAATGGCGGCTGGAGTTGTCTTAGAACGAACGGAAAAAAAAACAACAACTCATCGATGATGTCACCATGTGATTACGCTGGGAGCCTGTGGTGATGTCATCGTGCTCAATGTAGATCCTTCAGAAGGTCTTTTTCAATCAAGAGAGGAGCAGACTGCCTCTGCAGGATAAGGTGAGTGATTTTATTTTATTTTTTAAACCCAAAAGGCCATATTGTTTTTTAACGGCCGTTAGATGGGTGCACTTCTGTCTATGCAGCTGTTAAAAACGGTCTCTTTGATTGATAGGCTGAAAGCTGTTTTAACATAGCGATTCGTGACAAATTAATTTGTAACAAATCCAATTTCTTGTCAAACTTCGGCGAAGCTGCCGAATTGAATTTTTCAAAACTTTGCTAATCTCTAATAATAATAATAGGATGTTGTAGAACTGTAACACTCCATGTTGTAAAAGCTCGTCCAGAGGACGTAGTAACATTGCTGGTTCTGTCCTCCGCGTACAAAACCATTACCAAAAATTGTTGCTTTTTATTTACAAAATGTTGAGGTTTTTGTTAAATAGATTTTTTCAGTATTTGTTTTCTCTGAGTTACGAATAAATGGTGTTTGTAAAATGCTCTCTTGCAATATGCAGCCAAGACGCTTTTTAAGGAGCTTGTTACAGTTAATTAAGGAGGATTAATCAAATATTTATGATGCACCCGTGGAGCAGCATGCTTAATGCGAGCGGTTTTGCTTTTGATCACGTCGGCCATTGATAATAATAAAAATTGTTTCAGCTGTGACTACATGTATTATGGAGGCTGAGATGACTCGACAGGTTTGGGCTGTGATCACTGATGAAGTCCGGATTAAATATTCACAAGGATTTTCATCTACTGAACAGCAGGAGATTCTGCTTTTTTTTTTTTTTTAGAGGGCGACTGTAAAATTTTTATGTCATTAGGACCTTAATGGGATTGGCCTGTTTGGGACGTTGCTGGTGTATCGTTAATATATGCTATCATTGTCAGATAGGTGGAGGTCCCAACTCTCTGACCTACTGCTATTTAGGGAACGGGGCTCCCGTGAGCACTCAGAATGCTCTCCAGGCATTGCTATAGGAATTCCAAAAATAGCTGAGTGAGCCTGCTCGGCTATTTTCAGAACGCCCACAGCAAAGAGTGCATTAAGCAAGCATGGCCATCTCTCCATCCGTTCCTATGAGACTGTGGGAAATAGCCCAGACAGTGTTAGGCTATATTTGAAACTCCCACAGTAGTGAACAGAGAGTGGCTTTGCATGTGCGGCTGCTCTCAATTCACTTCGGAGGTTGACATTCTGGAGAAAGGAGCAGGTCGCTAATGTGGAACCCTCACCTATCTGACATTGATGGCATATTCTAGCGATACACCATCAATGTTCCAGATGGGAATATTCCTTTAAATGGTGGCCATCAGCAGAAATTTACTGTTTAAGGTTTGGTAAAGATTTCCCAGGGAAGTCGTCATGACGTTTACGGTAAAAACTAGGGATGAGTGGACCCGTGGATGTTCGGGTTCGCCGGTTTCAGCCGAGCTTCGGGTCAAAGGCCGGGTCCCGAACTTGACCCGAACTCGAACCCAAACCCCATTAAAGTGCACTAAAATGTCTATAAAATAGTCATAGTAAGGGCTAGAGGGGTGCAAAATGAAGCAAAATGGGGGTAAGAGCAGGACAATTACCTTGCAAACAAATGTGGATAGGGAAATGACTTAAAAAAACATAGAATAGAAAAAAATAATAATAATAATAATCTTGAACTAGGAGGAGGAGGTCAAAGTGGAGTAGGAGGTTGAGGAGGCGGTAGACGTGGTGGTGTAGGTGGAAGCGGCGGTGGAGGAGGAGGAGATTTGTTTTTTGTTTTTCCCTTTATTTATTTATTTTTTATAAATTTGGGAAGACCCCAAAACATTGGGAAATGGAAAAGAGAATGCAAAGAGAAAGTGCGCTGGAGTATAACAATGGCTGGGTGCGGCCGGTATACATGTCTACTCTGCACAAGGTACGGAAAAGTCCTGTGGAATCCATGCCTGGTTCATTTTAATGAACATGAGCTTGTCCACGTTGGCTGTGGACAGGCGGCTGCGCTTGTCTGGGATAACACCCCCATGCCGTGCTAAACACACGTTCGGACAATACATTTGCCACATGGCAGGCCAGCACCTTCAAGGCGTAAAGGGCAAGCTCAGGCCATGTGCCCAATTTGGAGACCCAGAAGTTGAAGGGGGCAGACCCATCAGTTAGTACGTGTAGGCGTGTGCACACGTACTGCTCCACCATGTTGCTGAAATGATGCACCTGCTGGTGGTGCTGGTTGTTGTGGTGTGCTGACAAAACTTTTCCACGTTTCGGCCATGCTAACCCTGCCTTATGAGGTGCTGGCGGTGCCCCAGCTGCGTTTGCGACCTCTTCCTCCTTCTCCTCTGCCTTCGCCTAGTGCTTCCACTGTACCCCCGCTGTCAGGTGGGAATGCCATCAGCAGCGTGTCTACCAACGCGAGCTTGTACTTGCGCATCTTCCGATCACGCTCCAGTGACGGAGCGTGGCCACCCAGTAATGAGCACAAGTTAGAATGTGGGCAACTCGGCGGTCGTTGCGCAGGCACTGCAGCATGTAGTTGCTCATGTGTGCCAGGATGCCCAGAGGCAACGACAAGCTGTCCCCTGTGGGGGGTGTATTGTCTGTGTCCTCTGTATCCCCCAAGCCATGCACCAGTGATGGCCATTATCTGCTTTGGGTGCCAACCTGCTGTGAACACAGTTCCTCCTCCTCATCATCCTCCTCCTCCTCATCCTCCAGAACTGTGCCCTGGCTGGAAAGTTGTGTACCTGGCCTCTGTTGGTGCAGGAACCCACCTTCCGAGCCACTTGTGAATGACTGGCCTGATAACCGTGGAAATGATCCCTCTTCCTCCTGTGCCACATCCTCTTCCATCATCGCCCAAAGCTTTTTTTCAAGGAGACATAGAAGTGGAATAGTAATGCTGAGGATGGCGTCATCGGCACTGGCCATATAGGTGGAGTACTCGAAACAGCGCAACACGGCATACACATCCCGCATGGAGGCCCACTCGTTGGTGGTGAAGTGGTGCTGTTCCGCAGAGCGGCTCACCCGTGCGTGCTGCAGCTGAAACTCCAGCATATGCAAGGTGGAGTTCCACCTTTTGGGTACGTCGCATATGAGGCAGTGAGCGGGAAGGCCAAAGTTACGCTGAAGCGCAGACAGGGCGAGCAGCAGAAGGGTGAGAACGGCAAAAGCGCGCACAGACGGCCCGCACTTTCTGCAGCAGCTCTGACATATCGGGGTAATTTTTTAGGAGCCTCTGCACCACCAAATTCAGCACATGGTCCAGGCAAGGGATGTGCATCAAACTGGCCAGGCCCAGAGCTGCTGCGAGATTTCGCCGGTTAGCGCACACCACCAGGCTGGGCTTGAGGCTCAGTGGCACCAACCACTCATCGATTGGTTGTTCCATGCCTGTCCACAGCTCCTGTGTGGGGTTTCTCCCCCAAACAGATGAGTTTCAAAACAGCCTGCTGTCGTTTCCATAACCAAGTGGCTGTGCTGAAGTTGGTGGTGCAGGTGTTACGCTGACTGGATGAGGAGGCGGTAGAGAAGGAAGCGGAGTAGGAGGAGGAGGCAACAAGAAACATCCTGCAATCCTCAGTGGCGGAAGGACATGCGCCAAACTGCTATCCGCCTCAGGCCCAGCCACCACTACATTTACCTAGTGTGAAGTTAGGGAGATATAATATCCCTGCCCATGCTTACTGGTCCACGTATCTATGGTTATGTGGACCTTGCCACAGATGGCGTTGCGCAGTGCACACCTGATTTTGTCTGCCACTTGGTTATGCAGGGCAGGGATGGCTCGCCTGGAAAAGTAGTGGCGACTGGGAACCACGTACTGTGGGACAGACACACCATAAGGTTTTTTTTTTAAGTCTCTGTCTCCACCAGGTAGAATGACAGCATTTCAAAGGCCAGGAATTTTAAAATGCTGGTATTCAGGGCTAGTGATCGTGGGTGGGTGGGGGGGTACTTCTTCTTTCTCTCCAGTGTTTGGGGGATCGACAGCTGAACGCTTCCATGGGACAGTTTGGAGATGCTTGGTGACGATGACGGTGGTGGTGTTGCTGCCACATCCTCTGTTTCCGGGGTGGAAGGTGCCACTGTCACTCCAGAGGTGGAGGAAGAGGCCGAGACTGCAGAAGAAGAGGGAGCAGGAGGAGCCTGTTTTTTGAGGTGTCTACTCCACTGCAGGTCGTGCTTTGAATTTAGATGCCTGGTCATGCAGGTGGTGCTCAGGTTTAGAACATTTATGCCTCGCTTCAGGCTCCGATTGCACAGCGTGCAAAACACTAGCATCTTGTCGTCAGCACATTGTCTGAAGAATTGCAGGGAACTCCTTGGAGCTGGCTTTGGTGTGCTCAGATGCTGGGTGCGGTGGGCAGTAGCAGGCGTACTGTCTAGGGGACGGCCACTCTGCTTTTGCACCCTGCCCCCTCTTTTTCTGTGCGGCTGGCGCTGTGTGATCACCACCTCTTCCTCCGAACTGCACACATCACTCGCATGACCTTGATTCCATGTGGGGTCTAGGACCTCATCATCCTCCACATCATCTTCCAGCCACTCTTCACCCCTGCCTTCCAAGCTGCAGCAGTTGGCACCTGTGTTTCGTCATCATCAGAGACGTGCTGCGGTGGTCCTCCCATGTCAATATCCTGAAACATAAGTGGTTGGGCATCAGTGCACCCAATCTCTTCCACTTCTGGGGCAGGGCTAGGTGGATGGGGACCAGGTGGGGGACAATGTGAAGGAACTGGAGGCACTGTTAGCCACCCTATCTACTACCGCCTCTACTTGTTCTGGCCTCACCATTCATACACCGGTATTCGGGCCTACAAAATAACGCTGAACGTTCTATTGCCTACGTGCACCTGAGGAAGGTGTTTCATTTGGGCGTGTAGCTGGCACAGATCGACCACGTCCTCTCCCTGCAATAGGAGCTCCACCAACATCAGCAGCACCACGACCTGGGCCACGTCCCTCATTTGATGCTCTCCTCATTCTTTGAGGTCACCCACCGAACTAACAGACAGATTAAATATATAAATTTTCCTGTCCTGTATGCAGTGCAGGTGTACCTCACACAAAAAATGGGTATATGTCACCCACCGAACTAACAGACAGATTAACTATATTAATTTCCCTGTCACGGATGCAGTGCAAGGATTAACTATTATATTTTTGTGTCAGGGGTGCAAAGCCATATAAAATAGCCATATAAAATTCCTAACACTCTCTCTTGCTTCAGCTGCCTGCTTCCCGTCCCTGCACTACTCGGAGCTGATGGGCGGTGCTACACGTGATCCAGCTTGTATAGAGGCTGGGTCACATGATGCACCGGCCAATAACAGCCATGCCATTACTAGGCATGGCTGTGATGGCTTCTAAGTGCTTACTGCTTAAAAGCTTGTTGATTAGCTGCCCTGCAGCCTTTCAACAAGCTTTATTAAATGCCCGAACACCGAGTTCGAACCCAAACTTTTGCTGCAAAGTTCGGGTTCAGGTCCGGGTACCCGAACTCGCAAAGTTCGGTAAAGACCGGAACTTTGCAGTTCGGGTTCGCTCAACACTAGTAAAAACATTTTTTAACTTTGCAAAAAATTCGTTTTTTTACGTACTGCCATTAATACAGTTGTAGCTAATGTAATATATATTCCCCCCTCAAGGATTAATCCTTCTCCCCAAATTTTTTTTTTATATAACTTGGTCTAAATGCAACATGACATGGATATGGAATTCTAGAAGGATAGCTCACAGGCTATGGACACCTTTTAGGGATTTTATTTTTATTGCATTTAACTTATTTTTGGTCTTTATGAATTTTTTAGCAGTTTGTCTTCTACAGCCTTCAGTTGCACTTCATTAGCAGACTGTCCGCCCTGATGGCTCGATTTATAGCCCTTATCTCCTGTTTTCTGACAAACCTATAAGAATATTCTGTAAATGAATGTTTATGAACTGGGGGGGAACTAGAGATAAGGGCTACAGAATGATCTGTCAGAGCAGCTCCCTGACACAATGTAGCGAGAAGGAGAAAGCAACAGTCTGCAGAATCGCAGATACAGAAAAAATGAAAGCTGTAGAAGACAAACTGCTGAAAATATTTACAAAAAGAAAAGAATATATATATATATATATATATATATACACAGTACAGACCAAAAGTTTGGACACACCTTCTCATTCAAAGAGTTTTCTTTATTTTCATGACTATAAAAATTGTAGATTCAAACTAAAGGCATCAAAACTATGAATTAACACATGTGGAATTATATACATAACAAACAAGTGTGAAACAACTGAAAATATGTCATATTCTAGGTTCTTCAAAGTAGCCACCTTTTGCTTTGATTACTGCTTTGCACAGTCTTGGCATTCTCTTGATGAGCTTCAAGAGGTAGTCCCCTGAAATGGTTTTCACTTCACAGGTGTGCCCTGTCAGGTTTAATAAGTGGGATTTTTTGCCTTATAAACGGGGTTGGGACCATCAGTTGCGTTGAGGAGAAGTCAGGTGGATACACAACTGATAGTCCTACTGAATAAACTGTTAGAATTTGTATTATGGCAAGAAAAAAGCAGCTAAGTAAAAAAAAACGAGTGGTCATCATTACTTTAAGAAATTAAGGTCAGTCAGTCAGATGAAAAATTGGGAAAACTTTGAAAGTAAGGGCTATTTGACCATGAGGTAAAGTGATGGGGTGCTGCGCCAGATGACCTGGCCTCCACAGTCACCGGACCTGAACCCAATCGAGATGGTTTGAGGTGAGCTGGACTGCAGAGTGAAGGCAAAAGGGCCAACAAGTGCTAAGCATCTCTGGGAACTCCTTCAAGACTGTTGGAAGACCATTTCAGGGGACTACCTCTTGAAGCTCATCAAGAGAATGCCAAGAGTGTGCAAAGCAGTAATCAAAGCAAAAGGTGGCTACTTTGAAGAACCTAGAATATGACATATTTTCAGTTGTTTCACACTTGTTTGTTATGTATATAATTCCACATGTGTTAATTCATAGTTTTGATGCCTTTATAGTCAGGAAAATAAAGAAAACTCTTTGAATGAGAAGGTGTGTCCAAACTTTTGGTCTGTACTGTATATATATAAGATGACAAGGGGCAGCACTCCGGTCTCCAGTGAAACAAAGTGGATCTTTATTACACCCAATGCCAATGCAAAGTTTCAGCTCTCTCATTGAGAGAGCTGAAACGTTGCATTGGCATTGGGTGTAGAGTGCTGAAACGTTGCATTGGCATTGGGTGTAATAAAGATCCACTTTGTTTCACTGGAAACCGGAGTGCTGCCTTGTCATCTTCTACATTAGTGACTGTTTTTTCGTCCAAAACTTTTCAAAGACATGCACCTGGCATCTAAAAAGGACTGTTGCTGTTATATATATATATATATATATATATATATTAGTCCAAGGTAAGCAGAATGCAAAGGTGTCCATAAATTCTAAAAAGGTTTTAGAGTATTAGAAAGCATGTCTTTTTGCAAAAACATTGCTACTTATCTTGGTCCAGGGGTTGTGACTGTTATCGCAGCTCAACTTCTTTGAAGTGAATAGTGCTGAGCTCCTGTACCACACATAAAATGTTTAAAAAGAAAGCAACCATGTTTTTGCATTTGTAGAAATTCCCTTTAAGGAAGTTAGCCCTATGACAAGACCCCAAATCAGAGGTAGTGGGAAAGGAGAAGACTTCAGGGAGCACCATGACTGTACTACATAGAAAGATGTTCATTTGCAGGGTAGGAGTTGTATAATTTGACAGATTACTAACTCCCCTCCAAATCCATTCACGGATTGCTGGATTCTCTTCACAGTTGAGATCAGGTACAATACCAGCCACAACCCATGGACAGCTGTGGTGATGTTTGCACATGAAAAAAGCTGCAATTTTCTAATCCTGTACAACTCATGTTTAAGGGTTTATCTCATGAAGGCAAACTCTGTCCATATAGTCTGTTAATGTATATGATCATCATAAAGAGGGTCCCCACACTCGATACCCCCCCCCCCCCCATGAGTCAAAATGAAAATATGCGCTGTTTGAACAGCTCCCATTCTGGCATCCATATGTACAGCCATCATTTAATACTATTGTTTGGAGAGAGAGGGACATGGGACGATTACCTGATTTGCATTTTGAAGGGGTTTGTTCCTATAGGACACCCTAGAGATGAGCGAAATTTCAAAAATTTGTTTTGGTCCAGCCAAGAAATTCAAAAAAGATAAGAATCAGTTCTACTCGAATCAAAAGTGCTTTTAATGACTGGAAAAATCTATCTTTCTCTATCTCTATCTCTCTCTATAGATCTTCTGAAGAAACTCTGATTCTACCAAGTCAAAAAAAAATCTAAAATTCTGGTCAAATTTCAATCCTAAGAAATCGATTTAATTATCTCTAGGACAAGCCAGTTAATGTTCTTTGATTCTGTATCCGTTCAGGTTTGATATATTAACAGGTTAAGAAAATCTTGACTATTTCTACAGTAAGAATATTCTGTGGTCAATCTTGAATCCATCTTTGTTAGTTTTCTATCATTATTTCTCAATACTTTCTTTATAAACTGTTCCAATACAGTTCTTGAGAATACAATTAGGCCGAAACAAATTGTCCTTCCTCTACGTTCCTTGTAAAGCCCCAGACACTCCCAGTATCAATAACTGGCCTAAATACTTATACATGTTTCCAGAGGCTTTAACGATTACTCATTCAGCCTATTAACAATAACTTTAGTATCTTACATAACACATAAACCTATGAGCAAACAGTAAGCAAAGCAAACACCCCAACTAATCATTCTCTCCTTTCAGTAGGAACACATCAACACTTGAGTTATATAAACGTAGAAATGGGAAGGACAACTCATTTAAGACATCAGCTTCTTAGCAACCACCACCAATAAAAGGAAGAATATTCAAAGAAGACCATTAAACTAACCCTAGCTATAATGTAACATAACATTTTGCTCTTCAAATGACTCTATGAAGCTTGAACCTTGTTGGATCTTCTAGCAGAAGAATAGAAGTTATCTTCTAATTTTTGGTCTGTGATGGATGCAACTTGGCCATCTTCAACAATCTCACTTTTTAAGCAAGGCTGGAAAACATTCATAGAAAGCAGTTCAAGTGGAAGAGTTCACAAGAAAATCAAGGTCGAAGGCAAGGAGCTATCACGTCCTCCTTTAGATATATTTACATTTGAAGACTTGCACGTGTTAAAGATGAGCCCAGAGAGGGAAAGTTGTCTTTCATATCAGATGAACTTTGTTCCAAAAGAGATCGGTTGTTTAAGAAGTTTGACAGCACTCTACTTGGACACAAATAACCTTGAAGAAGTTCCACCAGAAATAGGTACTTTAAGCTACCTCCAAAGACTCACACTCAGTAACAACTCATTGAGCTTTCTGCCTCCTGAACTTGCCAAGCTTCAAAACCTACAGAGCATCCATCTTGCCAATAACCATTTTATGGCCTTTCCCACCGTTGTTTGTCAGCTTCTTAATTTGACTTTCCTTGATCTGAGTGACAATAAAATGGAAGCGATCCCCCGAAGCATTCAACAACTGAGAAGACTCAACACCTTTCTAGTTATGCTAAATCTTCTGGTGAATCTCCCTGAGGAATTTTGCTACTTGACAAAACTGTCTTGCCTTTGGCTGGGTGGCAATAGGCTGCAAGAGCTTCCAAAGACATTTGGGAACCTGATCATGCTAGACTGGGGCCATAACTATTGCTCCTATAACATAGAGGGAAATCCTCTCAAACATCCTCCAGTGGAAGTATGCAGCAGAGGACCCAAGGAAATTAAGGAATACTTTGATTCATACAACTAATGGGATATTCTCCAATGGACAGTATCTTAAGATGATAAATATAATCTCTCTGGTTCAATTTTTTTTAGTTATATTTTTATTAGAATTTAAAATATTGAGATTAGGTTGAAAAATTAGCTAATCAATATATACGGCCAATAAGGTGACTGCTGTTCATCTACAGCCCTAACAAACATATTGGGCATACTGGACACTTCACAATGCTATATATTTCATTCTTAGGGGGAATGCATCACTATTGATACTGAAATTAGTTTTTTCCTAAATATTTTTATTTTCTGGTAGATTTTTTAAACATATTTTCTGTAAATGATTATTGGGGTAGCCATCATGCCTAAGCTACTGTCAACAGCATTCAGCAGCCACACAGGCCATAGGAGGCTATAGACTGCAAATGACTCATTGCCTTCTATGGGAGACTGTTATGGGCATGCTCTGTGACCTGTGCAGAGGTCATTGTGTGGGGAGGGGCAGGAGGTGAGCTGAGACTATCATCTCTTGTGAATGGTATCATTCTGTGTAATGTATATAGAGGTATCCTACTTGTGATGCGATCCTACTTGTAATCCTACTTGTGATAATAATGAGATGACTGCAGAGATGTGATCTCTACAGAACAAACTTGTCAGCCTATATATAAATAATGAGGTGTAAAATTAGAAAAACATCACCAAAAAATCTCTTAAATGATATGCTTAGCATAATATTGACTTAAAGTGGTTATCCTGAATTTACATATTGATTGTCTATCCTATGGATAGGTCATCAATATGAGACCGGACGAGTCCAAGCTCTGGTGAGCTTCACTGCCTCCTTGTGGCTTACCAAGTATGGCTCCGTCCACTGAATAGTGTCGGTGCTTCGTAAAGTAGCTCAGTCCCATTTTCTTGAATGGGATTGGGCAGGGCATAGGCCATGTGGCCAATTAACGTGATGTCATTGGCCTATGAAGATGCCTAAGTGCTCACAGGGCACCATGGCCTCTTGATACAGCAGGTTGAGGGGGGTGCCTGGTGTCGGACCCCCACTGATCTTAAACTGATGACCGATCCTGAGGGTAGGCCATCAGTTTGAAAATCCTAGAAGACCTCTTTAAACAATAGGTCATTTTCTGATGATACTGTCTCTTTAGATGCTACATCTAGCAACTACAGTATTACTATTCTATTTGCTAATGTTTGGGCTTAGTATATCTGACTGTCTAATCCAATTTTCTGTAATCTAAATGTAGAATGAAATTGGGTATATTGGGTGCAGCAGGGATTTAATATAATATAGAGATAGGAGAAATGTTTTGTACAACCAATGGATTCTTTCGGCTTTGGTAATGAGATTTTCAAAATCTATGACCACTAATGAATCTTGGATGTCATTTGTTGTCCTTCATACTATACGAGTGTGCAGCATATGACGTAAGGTTCACTAGAGATAGCTCTGTGTACAGACTACAGAGTACAATACAGGTGTTACATTGTATCCGTATTGTCTATCCTTCCCTCTCTATAAAGGGGCTCTCAAGTCCCATAATAATTTATCTATCTGCCCAGAGTATACCAAACATTGCATATTTTTGCCCCATATACCAGTTTTCAATGTCAGCACTTACCTTCCCCTATTCTCATCATCCCTGCATCCTGGCAGGATGTTTACATGCAGAACTTCCTGTTTTCATCAGGGTTTTCTTTGGCAGGGCTTGATCTACATGCCACACTGTTATCTCTACGGTAGTTATACCCCCTACGCCTCCCCTCTCGATGTTAGGAGAAGAAACCACCATGAAACACTACAGAGAAAAGCATGCTGGGATTGGTTAGAAAACCAGCAGAAAGCTGATGAGAACAGGAAGTTCTGCATGTAAACATCCTGCCAGGATGCAGTGATGCTGAGAACATGGGAAGGAAAGTGCTGACATGAAAAGCTGGTATATGGGGCAAAAATATGTAGTGTATGGGGTAGTCTGGGCAGATAAAAAGATCATTACGGAACCGGAGAACCTCTTTAACTCTATTGCTAGTACAATATAGACAAATGCTATTTTTGTAACTTTCTGTATAAAAACTGGCATTACAAGCTCTTTCAGTGCTCAAGGCAAACATGCCAAAACGTGTCCATTACATAACAGTGCTATATTATTGTCAGCCATGGTGTCCACATAAAGGGGAAATTGTACCTCTGACAGCCTCTGTTCACCCCAACTTTTGATGAAAACTGACACTCTCAGAAATGTGACAGACGATAGTTTCCCCATGACAGTGACAGTGTGCTCAGTCAAATATGTGATGCACACCGTACTCCGATAAAAGTGACTGTCACAGTTTCCCCATAACGATGACAATCACAGTGCCTCTCATAAGTTCCAGTCGCATTACTCCCTTTAATGTCCCCAATAACTACTTGTCACGTGAATACCACCTATGCTGCATCAGTATCATGTCATGGGGCACCACAATTGGTGTCAGCCACAATTCCCTCAAAGTAATTCACTAAACCATCCAAACGCCGAGTCTACTAGTTCCAGTCCTTCAGGACCCTGCAATTTTCCTTTTTTTTTTTTTACTCCCTGCCTTCCTGGAGCCATCATTTTTTTTATTTTTGTGTTCACATCGCCGTATGAGGCCTTCATTCTCCAAGTCAGTACAATTACAGTGATACTACAGTTTTTCGTCTGTTTTGAAACTTAAAATAAAAAATAAAATTTTGAAAGAGAACTGATTTTTTCTTTTAATCGCTATATTGTGAACCCCTTAGCTTTTTTTTTATAGTTATGGCTATGGATCTGTGTGAGGGCTCAATCTTTGCGGGGCAATCTGTCGTTTTAATTGATATCATATTACAGTGTGTATGAATTTTTGATCACTTTTTTTTTTTTTTTTTTTTTTTGGGGGGGGGGGGGAGGTAATGTACAACGTTCCCTATACAGGATAAATATGTTTAGTACAGGCATTTTGGGATGTGGTGATGCTAATGACCTTTATTTTTGTTGTTGTTAAGTTTTAAGATAGGGAAGGGGGACATGTACGGCGGAGGTCAGGACGACGTTAATATAAGCATGTACATGCTTCAGGCTTCCCAAATAGCGAGTCCCTGAAAAGCAGGTGTGCAGACACTAGGGGGCGCTCAGTTGTAACTCATAATCCCTGCTCTGATCTCTGTGATCAGTGCAAGATGAAGAAGAGCTTGTCTCAAGAAGGATATAAAAGTCTGCATTATTCTGTATGGTCCGCAGTAACACTGTTCTGGTCAATATGGAGGGCATTGTAGTACGCCCACTAGGCAGGTGTGCCCTAGGCTACAGCCTCCCCTGCCTACCCTTTGGCCCTGCAGAGCTTATTCATTGAACTTCAGCAATGAAAGAATATGAGTCATTTCTGTCTGATCTCCATGGTTCTGAACAGCTTGCTGCGGTTTTATCCTCTCATAAATTAGCTGTGAAAATGTCACAGGCATATTGTAAGAAACCTGTTAATGGGATTTGTTCCTTTCTAGACCGAAAATTGTGCATCTGCGTCATGAAACTTCAAAAATGTTAATTGCTTGCTGAGTTTTCCACCTTTTATAGGTTCTTATATTGTTTAACATTTGCATAATCCTCGTGAAGAGAAGCGTTTAAAATCCCCCAGTGAAAAAATAAAAAATAATTGTTCGGCTCTATAGGATCAGATTCATAGCATGAAATAGATTGTCTGTGGAACAGCTGCTTCTGAAAAGGTTTTACATAGGTCTACATACATGTATGCTATACTCCATCCTCATCTGGAAAGCTGCCCCTGAGTTTCCTGGTTGATGAGTAGAATGAGAATCAGTAAGGACTGACACTTGGGAGATGGGATGAACTCCAGCAAAGTGGGGATATGGAACATAATTTCTGCTCATTTTCCACACATAATGTTGGCCTGCTTCCACTAGGGGGAGCTCACTTCATACAATAGCTCTGTATAAATACATATAACGTGACTGTCACCGCCAGTTCTGTGAGAAGGTCTGGCAGACGTTCTTCTCTACCTCTTGTATGATGTTCTTTGTTTTGGTTTGACTTTCTCATCTCCTTTCCTTCTGCTAGGGGTCACTTATTTAGACTAATCGTCTTCCTTTATATTCCCTCCCATACTGCCTCACTTTACGGTTTATACTACTTCCTGGATGAAGTGTTCACTGCTGGAGGCTGCTTCTGCTGTTTGCTCAGATAAGTCCTTTACTTTATTGTGTTTCCTTGCTGGCTTGATTCTAGGTGACCCTGACTCTGTCCGTATTAAGTGCAGGGAGCCGGTGGTCGTGTCCCCTCACTATTATAGAATTTTTAAGTGTCACACAGACTTAGGTACGTGGGCATGCAATCGTCTACCATCGAGACCCTTACATGTGCATAGCAGTCAAGGAGAGCTCTTAGGGTTTTATATGGCTCACCTATAAGCTCCTTAGTTTGGGATCAAGCCAGTCGCTTATTTATTCATAAGTTCCAGCTATCTGCAAACTTCACCCGTGACAGTGAGCTCCACCTATTGGTGGCTGCAGGCAGCCAGAATTGTAACATTTAATGTTTTTGTGAAGAGAAGCATCATTATTTTTATTTTTTTAAATGTAGCTGTCATGGGTAGAGTCACGGGTATCAAGATAGAGCGGAGGTGCACCCCCTAAGCTGACACCCGATCCCTTGTCCTTGCCTACTTGCACCACCCGCCCTAGGTGACGGAGCGCAACTGGGCGACAGTCCCTAACCTACTAAGTGCAAGCAGAGAGAAAGAGACAGCAGGGAAGAGGACAGCCACTGAGAAGTTACAATAAGCGGACAAGAGGTAGAACAAAAACGGAAGGCGAGGCGGGTCAACTAGCCGAGGTCAGTCCAGGAGGTCACGTCCGAACAAGGGAAGAGGCAAAGACAAATCTGTAAACAAGCCGAGGTCAAAATCCGAGAGGTAGCGTCAAGGAACAGGGAGCAGGCAGAAGAGGTGTCAAGAGGCAGATTGAGGTTCAATTCCAGAGGTAGCCTAATAACAATAAAGTACACAGCCTATAGGACGAAAATCACAGGCAACCTGTAGCCAGCAGGCCGCCTGTATTTATAGTGGGGAGTGAGGGTCATGTGACGTGGCCAGCGTCACATGACCGACAGCCAGACAAGTCGAGCACCGAGTGATCAGCTCGGAGCTCAAGGCAGACCTAGAAGCAGGGAGCCTCCCAGCTAGCAAAGCCGCCCTGGGAATGAGGCCAAACACAGATCCTCACTCCCGAAGCTAAGCAGCAGGTCTGCGGGTGATGGGAGACCGAGTGTGCCTTCGGCGCCCCGTTACAGTAGCCCAGACACTAACACAGATAATATATGTGTTTGGAGGGGATTTCAGATGTTTTATGCTTTCCCCAATCCCTTTTTGATAGAAGAGTGTCTTGCTGTACGCTGATCATAGGTGGTCTTGCTGCTTGATCAGTGATCAGCTGCAATCAGCGAGGAAATCCAGCAGCAAGTGTTCAACTCCCCTGCAGCACCACCACAGGGGAGATGAAGCATTACACTGCAACCATTCAAGTCAATAGGCTGTTCTTAGTCCTACAACTGCTGGCTTTCCAAAAAAGGGCAATAATAAAAATATTTATTGGCACCCAACTTTCCGGACACCCTCAACGTGTCCTTGGAGCTGTACAAAATAAAATTTGGGCCCCATCGGAAATCTTAACTGGTGATATGTTGGGTTTAGCCATAATGCTCAAAACATAATGTCCCTTCCATAGCCCTCTCTAGGAACAGAAGGATTTTTAAAGTTAATAAAGCCACAGTGATATGTAATGAATTCACGCTGAGAGAAAGCAGAGCTGCAGTATAAAGCATGGGAGGCAAGATCAGTAAGAAGCACATTTCAGGCTACTTCAATCTCCAGTAAAGTTAAGCCTGTGTTCAAATCATCTCAGAGCCTTCCATCATAGGCAAACATCCGGAGAATTTCCCAACATAGAGCTCCAGTGGAAGGCTCGGACTCTTACAGGGAGGCACAACGGCATACATCGCTCATAGGATCTCATTAGAAAAATGGCAATATTGTGTTTCACATCATGTGAACGTAGCTCAAACTGGATTCACTGATCATTGCCATGTGATAGTGAAGCAGAGATGCAGTGTAAAGCATGGGTGATAGATCAAGAGTCTAATGAGACATAATTTTAGATTACCTTCGACTTTGATAGGCAATGAATCTATAGCTATTAAATGCAGCAAATTATTACTGGTCCTGATATTGGCATCTGAAAATCTCGTATCACCCCCTTGGTCTCAGGTTATGGCTTTGTAGCTTTTTATTTGTTTGCTGACCACCTGCCAGATGACAGGCGCTCAGCAACACTGATCTGCACAATGCCAGGAAGCTGCTGCAGGTCTGCCAGGCTCTCTGCCCAGAATTATCTTCTGCCCAACAGAATTTCCCTGAAAAAGCAATGAACAGTGAAGGGGATGCGGGGACTTTGAGATATTTTTGCAGCCGGTTGGTTCCTGCTTGGCAATCCTCCAGGAGGCATCAGGTATGTGCTGAGTGATTGAATGTCAGGGAGGCGTTGAGGAGTTTGTGCTTCCTCCACCTCATAAAGCGTTTGTCTGGTAAGTGCAGCCGCCCGGCGCGCTCATTTATCATACTCTGCCACTGACACGCTGGGATATTGTTCAAACCGTGCACATTACGCACATCACGGCGTCCGCTGTGTTCTCTTATAAGGCAGGCCAATGGAGAATTCCGATTGTGCAGCCAATAATTTAGGTGTAGGTTTCAAGATTTTAAGATATCAAGAGGTGCAAGAAAATGTCTGCCATCCATCCCTCCCACCTGGCTCCATTAATAGTGTATGCCAGCTTCAGATACCACCTTAAAGGGGTTCTCCAGATCCACAATGACATTTTCTTCTCTGCCCGGAGTACCCCAAACACTACATATTTTTGCCCCATGTACCTGTTTTTCATGTCAGCACTTTCCTTCCCCTGTTCTCAGCATCACTGCATCCTGGCAGGATGTTTACATGCAGAACTTCCTGTTTTCATCAACTCCCTGTTATATTTGCTAACCAATTCCAGAATGCTTTACTCTGTAATGTTTCACAGGTCTTGCTCTCAGCCCCCCTGAGATGCACTGGACAACCTCTTTGAATAACAAAATTCTTCTGCCTGCAGCCACCACTAGGGGGAGCTCAAGAGCCTACTGTACAATGCATTATTATTTTGAATGTTTGAAGTTCAGTCTGTTCCTGAGCTCCCCCTAGTGGTGTTTTCAGGAAGTCAAGATTTTATCCTGCAACTCTGTGGCTATGCAGAAGATCTGGAGCGCTGTATCAGAAAAAGTGAGTGCTAACTGATATCAAGATATATTAGGAACTTAATCAGTACCGATGTTGGATGGAAAAATAACCTGGTGTTTAATGGTGGACGTTCTTTTTGTGGAAAGTGATGGAAGGTATTAAATCTAGTAAAATATAAAACAAAGTAGAAAAATATATAAAATAAATCAGATATCAAGATGTAATGAAAAAAAACCTTGGTTATCGGGTTCTAAATCCTTCACGTAGAGACCTTTAATAAATGACACGGATGCTTAAGAGAGGAGACATTGTCGTCATGGATTTTCTGCTTGGTGTGACCTTCAAGGAGGCCTAGACTATATATATGTCCCCAAAATCTTACTCCTCTGCTATTATTGCAGGTAGATACAGGCTCTGAGGCTTGAGGCTGCACTACTGAGACATTCTGTTGACAAGATGTCAGCTTCTGACAGGTGCAGTCCTGTCTTGACCATGCATCCCACTTCACTGGTGCAAGATTTTGACTTTAGAAATGGATAGTTATCTGTGTCATAGTTCCTTGCCATGCCCACAACACCCCCTTCCCTCCTTGGCATGAAGACTCTCCTGTGGTTTGATAAATATGGAGTACTATACATGACCCTTCAACACCACGTTTGAGAAAACACTTTCATGCTACATCGCTGACCTCCTCACCTTTGGTAAACATATATGGTTGGCTGTGGAGTCCGTGTGTTGGGTAATTCCACGCTCTTGGCTTTTGTCCTATAAATCTGCATCCTTCAGAAAATGATCTATGAATGTAAAGCAACAAATGAGCCATGAGGCAGGTTGAGTACCGGGCGTACTATAATGTCAGTTGATGCCACTGCAGGGAACTCCTAGCCACGCATTACATGGCTCTGAGAGAACCCTAAACCAAGCAACAAACCACTTCAGATTTGATTGCAGAATTTTCCAAGGCGGCCTCCCCTCTCTATACTGCAGATTGCCGGCCTCACCTACATGTTTGCATGGGCTGGCATCACTATGAAGACCTGAGAAAGCTCCTCAGGACTGTTTTTCCATAGATGGTTAGGTGCATGCTTATTGCTCTCCCCCTGAAAACTAAAACATTCTGTTACTTGGTTCTAGCGCCATGCACTACCCCCTACTTTGGCCTGCTTGCTCTTTCCTCCTCTCTACTTTGATGAGCTCACCAAGCTTATTTAATATAATAGAGGTTTTCCTGTGTCCTGCTGTTCTAGCCAGCAAGCTTAGCTCTGCTACATAGGCTTTTCAGCTCTGCTAAAGGAGCCCTTCAGTTCTGCTGTATAGGTGATCTGGCTTTGCTACTTACAGTACATGTATTCTAGCACTGACTGCCAGCAGTACTTAACCTTCTAGTTCTGCTACTATCTATGCTACTGCAAGATCTACAGTTCTACCAAGAAGTTCTGACTTCTATTTACTGTATTAAGATGGAGTTACCCGGCCCGATATTTGGGCAGATCATTGTGAACGAACATTCCTGCAAACGGATTGTCGAGCAAAACACTTGTTCATCGTATGTGCAGGCTCATAAATTATCGTTTCTGGGCAGCAGAGCATGCGGTCTAAACAGCGATCTTCTGGTCAGAAACAATCAGCTGTATGAGGATTAACAAACGCAATAGCGCTCCCTTGTCCTCATACTATGAAGGAGATCGCTGCGTGTAAATGTGCGGTCTCCTTCACTGAACGAGCAGCCGACTGTTTGGAAGGAACGATCCTTCTTGACAATCGGATTTAGCTCGGTGAGTATAAACACCCTTTACTCTGTACTTTACATTGCAAACATGTTTAGTTCAGTGGGTGAGGACCCACTGCACCACTGAAAGGATTCGGCTAGGGGCTACTCCTCAGAACATTGATAAAATGGACCCCTGATCTTCAACCTTTAAACCTGGTATGGGGATCTGGACTTTGCTGCAGAGACCACCAGACTGTTACCTCTAGGAGTAGTTTCAGTTCAGAGATTGCTGTGGCATCAAAGCACAGGGAGAAGTGTGGTGAGTGAACAAGACAAGGTCAGGACTGGAAGAGATTTTGTACAACACCGTAAACAGGCAGTAGGTCAGGGCAGGCAGCATAGGATTGATATGGTGATCAGGCTGAGGTCAGGACAGACAGCAAAGGGTAAGGGCTCACGCACATGAACGTATGTACTTTATGGTGCGCAAAAATATCCATATATTGCTGAACCGAACAACTGGCCCCTAATAGAACAATCCTATCCTTGTTCGTAATGCGAACAATAATAGGACATGTTCTATTTTTTGGCGGAACGAAAATACGGACATACGGAAATGTAATGCACACGGAGTAATTTTTATTTTTTGCGGACCCATTGAAACTAAGGGTTCCCCATACGGTCCGCAAAAAAACACGGAATGGACACTGAAAGAAGATACGTTCATGTGCATGATCCCTAAATCTACAGATGAGCAAATTGATTCATTAGGTCCAAATTTTTAAAAAAATTCAGATTCATTAGAATCAGAATATATTGAGATTTGATTCAAGAGAATTTTTAGAGAGAGATGTGAGAGAAAAAGAGAGAGTAAGAGAATAAAAGAGAGTGAGAGAGAGAGAGGAAGAGAGAAGAAGTAAAACCGATTCATAACCAAATTGAATTTCTTGGTCATTTCAAAAGAACTGGGTTGAAATGAAATTTGGGAAATTCACTCAATCCTGTGATCACGCAAAGGACAAGCACAGGAAGTCAAAACAATTCAATAGCGCATCTTTGCAGGACTAGACAAGCTAGGAACCTATAGTTCAGGCACCTTCCCATAGGGGAAGATGCAGTATATAACAGAGGTAATGCTGCCATTGGCTGGGAACAGATTAGTCCATGCACGCAATGGCCCTTTAGGAGCTGGGAAGTTTAAGTGTGCCCTAAGGGAGCAAGCACCAGGAATCAGGCAGGGAAGGAGCAAATCAAAATTTTCAATACTTGTCTCATCACTGAACTAGGGATGAGCGAATTTTTCAAAACTGCTATTTCCGCGCTGCAGACAGCCTCTATAGGGGTGTAGAACACTTTGCCTTGTAGTAACACGCAAGGAGTCTGCTTTGGTAGTGAGATAATACTGTCCGTATGACATGCAGATGACAGACGTTGCACTTAGAATCACTGCACACTTCACTTATTTGCGCAGTCACGGGGCCAAAACTGACCAAATAACTCAAGTATTAACTCAGCCTTACAGGTCAATGTTAGCTCCGTCATCAGCTGATTCCACATACTCATAGATGTCTACAGAACCTGTTCTATTAAACGCTTTTACAAGTAGAGCCCCTCGACAGAGTGGAGAGGGTGTCAACAGTAAGTTTGTGTTGATGTCACTGATTATTTTGCCCACAAAAAACGGATCCTGTCTTTGGAGCAACCGCCTTCACTCGGTCAGCATTTGGTCAGTAATCTATCATAATTGCTAAAGCCAAAAAAAACAGGAGTGGATGTAAAACAGAGATGACACGTGAATGGAATATTTGCATGTCTTCTGTGTTTCTTACCCACTCCTGCTTTTGGCTACCAAATCACAAGCCAATTCTGATGGAACAATACAGGCTTTACAGCTGCTACACAGACAGGATCCGTTGGGCGTTTCATTTTTCCTTCCTTCTGACAAATCAGAAGAAGTGTCAAATAAATGATGATGTCAGCCAGGCCGAAAGCCAAAATAGTGGACCAGTCGTGAAGTTGGGAGGGTGGGAACAGCATGAGAAGTCCACAGAGTGGCCCTATGAAATAGTTGTGAGGTGGAAGCAGCATGAGGAAACAACAAAGTGGCCCAATGTCAGAGTTTGGAGGTGGCGGCAGCATCAGGAGGAGGACACAGAGTAGCACAATGACAGTGTGGAGAGGGCGGCAGCATCCAGAGGCCATAAAGCAGCACAATGACAGAGTGTGGAGGTGGAAGCAGCATGAGGAGGCCATAGAGTGGCAAGGTGACATAGTGTGGAGGTGGCAGCAGCATCAGGAGGCCACAGAGTGGCAAGGTGATATAGTGTGAAGGTGGCAGCAGCATGAGGAGACCACAGAGTGGCAAGGTGACATAGTGTAGAGGTGGCAGCAGCATCAGGAGGCAACAGAGTGGCAAGGTGACATAGTGTGGAGGTGTCAGCAGCATAAGGAGGCCACAGAGTGACAAAGTGACATAGTGTGGAGGTGGCAGCAGCATGAGGAGACCACAGAGTGGCAAGGTGACATAGAGTGGAGGTGGCAGCAGCATGAGGAGACCACAGAGTGGCAAGGTGACATAGAGTGGAGGTGGCAGCAGCATCAGGAGGCCACAGAGTGACAAGGTGACAGTGTGGAGGTGGGTGGCAATACCAGTACCCGCTGAAGATGGTGGTTAAAAGAAGGAGCACTTGGCATCAGGCGGGTGACAGCATCAGAATAGTAGCTGAGGCAGTTAGCCAAAGTGTTGGTGTGGCACCATGGATGATCTAGTCTGATGCATCTGCCATTGGTGGGTGAAAATCCTGGCTGATCCACGCCTGATTCATCTTGAAAAAGGTCAGTGTCTCCACATTTTGGGCGGACCGGCGAGTTCTTCTTGTGGCAACTATGGCCGCCGCCGCACTAAACACCCGCTCTGATGCCACACTATTAACCCTTGTCCTATTCACCCTGATAGAGCTCTATTTGGGTGAATAGGACTTTACACTGTCCCTGCTGCTCTGTGCTTTGTGCAAACAGCAGCAGGGAGCTTAACATGGCAGCCAAGAATGGCTTCAGTGGCATCCCGGCTGCCATGGTAACTGATCAGAGCCCCGCGATTTCACTGCTGGGGTCTCGATCAAAGCTGCCACTGCCATCAATGAGAATATGAGGAAGAGGGGGTGCCTGTGGCCACTGCGCCACCGATGAATATAAGGGCTCATGCACACGAACGTGCCGTTTTTTGCGGTCCGCAAATTGCGGATCCACAAAAAACGGATGCCGCCCGTGTGCCTTCCGCAATTTGCGAAACGAGTTCTGTCCGCATCTTTTGCGGACCCATTGAAATGAATGGTTCTGTATACGGACCGTATACGGAATCAAAATATACAGAACGCAAAAAACATTCATGTGCCTGAGCCCTAATACTGAGGTGGGGTGGGCTGTTGGCCACTGTGCCACCAATGCATATAATTAACCCCTTAATACAAATGTAAGCGTCGGGTATCGGCTGTATCACACATACGGCACCCGGCCTTAATGAGGGAGAACGGCGATCCTGCACCTGAGGGGTTAATTGACAGGGTTCGGCGGGATCGCCGTTCCCTATCGTTTTCGGGCAGCGGTTCCGGCTGTGTGATAGAGCTGGCACCCGCCACGTACATTTGTATTTAGGGGTTGATTATATTAATTGGTAGCGCAGTGTTAACACCTCCTTCTCCACTGTTCCTGCTCAGGAGAACATGGTGCACATGGTGCACGCCAAGGGCGGTGCGTGCCATGTTCTCTAACAGATACAAATAGTATCGGTAAATAACAAATCCCGGTATCGTATCGATATGGGTATAAAAGTATAGAAAGTTGATACCCGGTGCAAACCTACATACATGGACGCACTCATACACATGCTCACCACATACATTGATGCAATTGTGGCTTGCCAGAACCGCAGGGGCGACACGTGAGGTCCACGGTGGGCTGATGAGGGGCCAGTAATAATACAGTTCATCGGTTTACTCACGGTTAGAAGAAAGCCTCCCTGGGCCAGCAGCACAGTGATGAGGAAGACAGCACGAAATCCTCCGGGGCACGCTCTGTGGTAGGGGAGCACCAGCCTAGATGGAGGTTGAGATGCCCTTGATGACAGCGGTGTTTAGGGTGCTTGTGGCGGCTGGGTCCCTTGGTGGTATTTGTCGTGACGCCAGTACCGTTTATGGTGGTACAACCAGTTGTAGTAATATTGAAGAATGAGGTAGACAGTGGTAGGATACAACTCACAACTTTTACTGTAGCTGGTTTTAGTTGCGGCATATACATCCAGACAGAATACAGTCTTTTGATATTTAGAGGAATTCTGTTGATCCACTGTTAATAGGTTTGACTAGGTTCTGTAGATGTCTCACTGGTATGCTTAGTCCTATAATTTCTGTATCTTCCAAGCCCTTGAACAGGTAGCTAATCTGTCTTCTATAATTTATGGTGAGGCTGCCTGTAGCTAGATTGTCCTCCACCATGTGCAAAGGTGCCCATTAAGCCTTAGGTAGTGGCTGTTATCACCGATGACTCTCTGCTTGGATTTCTTCCAGGGACGCAACTCTATCCTCTGGTTGTAGGATAAAAAGAACTAAGAGGATCACAGGAGGAAAACGCTCTCCCGCTCCTCATACCTTGGCACTACCTCATTGCTGCTTCTGACTTCACCCACTACTCTGTGATGTGTAGTCTCAGCTTAACAACTAACTCTACTCCTCTCTTCTCTCCACTAAAGTGTTTATATAGACTAAGTGCTATCCCCCTCTAGTGGTGGGATGTATAAAATACACTTAACCAGCCTATAAACAGGGATACAACAGGTGATGTAATGCAAAATTACATGCAATACAGTAATGCAGTTTTACAGTAATTTTGCAGTCCCCACGTGTCCTCAGTGGGACGCTGCACAATCATACACACATTTACCACATACATATATACAGAGCTCTGTATGCAGGAGCAGCCAGCCTGCTCTACACTAGCTTCGTGCTGATGGGTGGGGCTTGATCCCATGAAGTTATGCTATTGAAGTCATAGTAAGCTGCCAGCCAATAGAAAACAAAAGGCAGTACTGGAAGTGGTGTGCCAGTACTGAGGATCCCAGAGTGAGAACGGCCATAGGAGGAGGAGGAGGAGGAAACAGCAATTGTACTGTGTCTGCTTCTCACTGAGAGAGGACCTTCAGTGGGAGGAGCTCCAGCCCTGCAGCTCTAGTGTCTGCTCCTCAACAAGAGAGGAACTTCAGTGGGAGGAGCTCCAGCCCTACAGCTCTAGTTTCTGCTCCTCACTGACCTTCAGTGGTAGGAACTTCAGCCCTGCAGCTCTAATGTATGCTCCTCACCGAGAGAGGTCCTTCAGTGGGAGGAGCTCCAGCCCTGCAGCTCTAGTGTCTGCTCCTCACCGAGAGAGGACCTTCAGTGGGAAGAGCTCCAGCCCTGCAGCTCTAGTGTCTGCTCCTCACCGAGAGAGGACCTTCAGTGGGGAGAGCTCCAGCCCTGCAGCTCTAGTCTCTGCTACTCACTGGGAGAGGACCTTCAGTGGGAGGAGCTCCAGCCCTGCAGCTCTAGTGTCTGCTCCTCACTGAGAGAGGACCATCAGTGGGCAGAGCTCCAGCCCTGCAGCTCTAGTCTCTGCTACTCACTGGGAGAGGACCTTCAGTGGGAGGAGCTCCAGCCCTGCAGCTCTAGTGTCTGCTCCTCACTGGGAGAGGACCTTCAGTGGGAGGAGCTCCAGCCCTGCAGCTCTAGTGTCCGCTCCTCACTGGGAGAAGACCTTCAGTGGGAGGAGCTCCAGCCCTGCTGCTCTAGTGTCTGTGCCTTACTGAGAGAGGACCTTCAGTGGGAGGAGCTCCAGCCCTGCAGCTCTAGTGTCTGCTTCTCACTGAGAGAGGACCTTCAGTGGGAGGAGCTCCAGCCCTGCAGCTCTAGTGTCTGCTCCTCACTGAGAGAGGACCTTCAGTGGGAGGAGCTCCAGCCCTGCAGCTCTAGTGTCTGCTTCTCACTGAGAGAGGACATTCAGTGGGAGGAGCTCCAGCCCTGCAGCTCTAGTGTATGCTCCTCACTGAGAGAGGACATTCAGTGGGAGGAGCTCCAGCCCTGTAGCTCTAGTGTCTGCTCCTCACTGAGAGAGCACATTCAGTGGGAGGAGCTCCAGCCCTGCAGCTCTAGTGTCTGCTACTCACTGGGAGAGGACCTCCAGTGGGAAGAGCTCCAGCCCTGCAGCTCTAGTGTCTGCTCTTCACCAAGAGAGGAACTTCAGTGGGAGGAGCTCCAGCCCTGCAGCTCTAGTGTCTGCTTCTCACTGGGAGATGACCTTCAGTGGGAGGAGCTCCAGCCCTGCTGCTCTAGTGTCTGTGCCTCACTGGGAGAGGACCTTCAGTGGGAGGAGCTCCAGCCCTGCAGCTCTAGTGTCTGCTTCTCACTGAGAGAGGACCTTCAGTGGGAGGAGCTCCAGCCCTGCAGCTCTAGTGTCTGCTCCTCACTGAGAGAGGACCTTCAGTGGGAGGAGCTCCAGCCCTGCTGCTTTAGTGTCTGTGCCTCACTGGGAGAGGACCTTCAGTGGGAGGAGCTCCAGCCCTGCAGCTCTAGTGTCTGCTTCTCACTGAGAGAGGACCTTCAGTGGGAGGAGCTCCAGCCCTACAGCTCTAGTTTCTGCTCCTCACTGACCTTCAGTGGTAGGAACTTCAGCCCTGCAGCTCTAATGTATGCTCCTCACCGAGAGAGGTCCTTCAGTGGGAGGAGCTCCAGCCCTGCAGCTCTAGTGTCTGCTCCTCACCGAGAGAGGACCTTCAGTGGGAAGAGCTCCAGCCCTGCAGCTCTAGTGTCTGCTCCTCACCGAGAGAGGACCTTCAGTGGGGAGAGCTCCAGCCCTGCAGCTCTAGTCTCTGCTACTCACTGGGAGAGGACCTTCAGTGGGAGGAGCTCCAGCCCTGCAGCTCTAGTGTCTGCTCCTCACTGAGAGAGGACCATCAGTGGGCAGAGCTCCAGCCCTGCAGCTCTAGTCTCTGCTACTCACTGGGAGAGGACCTTCAGTGGGAGGAGCTCCAGCCCTGCAGCTCTAGTGTCTGCTCCTCACTGGGAGAGGACCTTCAGTGGGAGGAGCTCCAGCCCTGCAGCTCTAGTGTCCGCTCCTCACTGGGAGAAGACCTTCAGTGGGAGGAGCTCCAGCCCTGCTGCTCTAGTGTCTGTGCCTTACTGAGAGAGGACCTTCAGTGGGAGGAGCTCCAGCCCTGCAGCTCTAGTGTCTGCTTCTCACTGAGAGAGGACCTTCAGTGGGAGGAGCTCCAGCCCTGCAGCTCTAGTGTCTGCTCCTTACTGAGAAAGGACCTTCAGTGGGAGGAGCTCCAGCCCTGCAGCTCTAGTGTCTGCTTCTCACTGAGAGAGGACATTCAGTGGGAGGAGCTCCAGCCCTGCAGCTCTAGTGTATGCTCCTCACTGAGAGAGGACATTCAGTGGGAGGAGCTCCAGCCCTGTAGCTCTAGTGTCTGCTCCTCACTGAGAGAGCACATTCAGTGGGAGGAGCTCCAGCCCTGCAGCTCTAGTGTCTGCTACTCACTGGGAGAGGACCTCCAGTGGGAAGAGCTCCAGCCCTGCAGCTCTAGTGTCTGCTCTTCACCAAGAGAGGAACTTCAGTGGGAGGAGCTCCAGCCCTGCAGCTCTAGTGTCTGCTTCTCACTGGGAGATGACCTTCAGTGGGAGGAGCTCCAGCCCTGCTGCTCTAGTGTCTGTGCCTCACTGGGAGAGGACCTTCAGTGGGAGGAGCTCCAGCCCTGCAGCTCTAGTGTCTGCTTCTCACTGAGAGAGGACCTTCAGTGGGAGGAGCTCCAGCCCTGCAGCTCTAGTGTCTGCTCCTCACTGAGAGAGGACCTTCAGTGGGAGGAGCTCCAGCCCTGCTGCTTTAGTGTCTGTGCCTCACTGGGAGAGGACCTTCAGTGGGAGGAGCTCCAGCCCTGCAGCTCTAGTGTCTGCTTCTCACTGAGAGAGGACCTTCAGTGGGAGGAGCTCCAGCCCTGCAGCTCTAGTGTCTGTTCCTCACTGGGAGAGGACCTTCAGTGGGAGGAGCTCCAGCCCTGCAGCTCTAGTGTCTGCTCCTCACTGGGAGAGGATCTTCAGTGGGAGGAGCTCCAGCCCTGCAGCTCTAGTGTCTACTACTCACTGGGAGAGGACCTTCAGTGGGATGAGCTCCAGCCCTGCTGCTCTAGTGTCTGTGCCTCACTGAGAGAGGACCTTCAGTGGGCAGAGCTCCAGCCCTACAGCTCTAGTGTCTGCTCCTCACTGAGAGAGGACCTTCAGTGGGCAGAGCTCCAGCCCTGCAGCTCTAGTGTCTACTACTCACTGGGAGAGGACCTTCAGTGGGAGGAGCTCCAGCCCTGCTGCTCTAGTGTCTGTGCCTCACTGATTGAGGACCTTCAGTGGGAGGAGCTCCAGCCCTGCTGCTCTAGTGTCTGCTCCTCACTGAGAGAGGACCTTCAGTGGGAGGAGCTCCAGCCCTGCAGCTCTAGTGTCTGCTCCTCACTGAGAGATGACCTTCAGTGGGAGGAGCTCCAGCCCTGCTGCTCTAGTGTCTGCTCCTCACCAAGAGATGACCTTTAGTGGGAGGAGCTCCAGCGCTGCTTCTGTAATTAGGTATCTGCTTCTATAAAGTGCAGCTGCTGTGAGTAGAGGCAGCCCTAGATCTAATGAAAACATTCAGGACTGCTCTGGGGCCCCTTCTGAGCTCGGGCCCTGATGCAGTTGCTTTCCCTGCTTCCTTGATAGCTACGCCACTGCATTCAGCACCCACTGATTGTCTCACAGAACTGAGGGTTCATCCAACTAACTGCTCGGATGGTACAGTCACTACTAAACACGTCAGGATTCCCGTCTGATGCAGCTCCTCACCCAGCCCCATGCACTTGTGACGTACAGTAACGGTATGTCAATGTGCGTGAAGGGGTTAAAAGAGGACGCTACCTTTACAGTCTCACTGCGAGCGCTGACCTGGTCATCCGTAAAGTGATTTATTGATTGCAGGAGGAATTGTCCCCATTAGGCAGAATTGTTTCTGGGATCAATATATAATCAAACCTCTCGTTAGTTATGCGGACGGTGCCGCCTCTGATTTGTGGCTCATACCCCAGGGCTTCTATAAAGAGAAAGGACTTCTGGGTAATGCAATGTGATTGATGGCCTTCACTTACCGGCTTCTCCTAGCAGCCCAGATGACGTCCTTAGCGGGAATCGGCTATATTACAGTATTATATAAAAATATTACATAAGTGGACGAGTTATTCCCATCCGGACATTTATGTAGATTGGCAGGATGCATAATAAACGCAGCCCAGCAATCAATGAGTTAATCCCATTTTTCAAAGTGAGCGCCAATTCCCTACTCACGACCACAAGGTCATTTTAAAGTGCCCTCATTTCTTTATTCAGTCCTCAGACTTCAATCCGTAATTCACAGTATAGCATTTAGAGAACGCCGACTATCCGCGCGACGTTTCGGAGGACACCCCCCCCCCCTTATTCATGCGTAATGATGGCCAGGTAACATGTATTTAAATACGTTGCGCCTTCATACGTCATTCATGAATATTCATTATCTATAAAACATATACGGTATAAAATATATTAAATAAAAAACACACGGGGGGAACTTATCATGAGGGGGAAATGTGAAGTCGGTTTTGCGCGAGTCTGCGTTGGAGAACTTAATGCCACATTTATCAAACGTCTCATGGAAAAATGTGTCTTAGGGCAGACCAATGTGAAGTGACCGGGGAGGAATGATCGCTATGACAGTCATTTAGTTATACTGATTATCGGTAGCACATCCCCGATTACACAGAGATGTGCGGCGCGATTATACCGGCGGTTATCAGGATCGAGCGCTCTTATGAAGACTCGTTCCCAGTAATTGAATATCTCACAGTGCACTAGGGGCTTAAAAGGGATTTCCCAGTAAAAATGAATTTCTAACACGTTCCTGCAGCATGGACCCTGAAACCGAAGAGTTAAACTTACCTGCTCCCCGCCACTCCGGGCCTCTGCGCTGCCCCCATCTTCCGGTCCCCGCGCTGTTTTCACCTGGCAGTGCACGGCTATGGTCACACGCACCTCTCCAGCCAATGACTGGCTTCAGCGGTGATGCGGGCACAAGCAGCGGGTCACTGCTGCAGCCAGTCATTGGCTGGAGCGGTGTATGTGACCATGGCCATGCACTGCCAGGTGAAAACAGCGCGGGAAACGGAAGATGGAGGCAGAGCGGGCCAGGGCGGCAGGAGCAGGTAAGTATGAAGCTTCTGTTTCAGGGGCCATGTTGCAGGAACTTGTTAAAAATCTTTTTTACAGGAAAAACCCGGAAAAGTGGCGACATTTCCTTCCATCCTGCCTCCTATTCATAAATCAGAGCTTTCCTTCACTGCAGAGGATGGCGCTCACTGGTTATTACCACCTCCTGCCCCCCAGTTACTGGCGCCATGTAATAACCAGTAAGCACTTTATCTTATGAGTGGGGAAAGCGCTTATTGGTTAACACTTTATTAACCAGGCCTAAACAGACACTTTTTTTGTGATTTAGCGCACGAGGTGGATTTAACATTTAGAACTTTATGTGTTGGGACTACCAAAATAATTATTTTTCAAACTATAGCTCCTTATTCTTTAAATATGCAAACTGACACCAAAATAAATTATTATAATTAGTTCCCTATTTTGTGTCAGTCGTTTTGTTATATATTTCTTTCTTTTATTTGTATTTTATTAATATTTTAGTGTATTTTTTTATAATTGGTTTATTACTTATTTTTTTAATATATTTTTGCCACATAATATGTCCCCCATGAGGTCATAAAAAGACTGTTGGGGGACAATAAACACTCTATTATTTTACACTTTTTATTTTTTTTTTTTTTTTTTTGTATTTCATTATAAAAAAAAAATTTAAATAATTTTATATTATATTTTTTATATATTTTTGCAACACAAAATGTCCCCCAAGGAATAATAAAAAGCCTGTCGGGGGAGAGTGAACACTGTTATTTTTTACAATTTTTCCTTTTTATTGTTTTTTTTTAATAATTTTTAATTTTTTGCCATCATATTTTTATTTTTTATTTTTTCATTCGTGATTTATGTTTTTTGTCTTTATTTTTTTTAAAATAATTTTTAACTTATTTTTTTATTTCTTTTTTCCACATCATTTGTCCCCAAGAGGTCATTGAAATAGAAGAATTTTTTTTGCACTATTTCCACTGTAAGGGAGGGTTCACACTAGCGTTAGGGATTCCGTTATGGCTTTCCGTTATAACGGGAAAAAACGGAATCCATAAGACGGAAGGACGGATCCGTTCTTCTGCCCATAGACTTGTATTATTCGGAATGCAAAACGGAAGCCTTTAAAGGGCATTCCGTCTGCTTTCCGTCCTAATTGAAGTCTATGGGAATCAAAACGGATCCTTCTGGTTCCCTTTATTCAAGACGGAAAACAAAGTCCTGTCGACAGGACTTTGTTTTCCGTCTTGCATAACGGGACCCAGACGCATCCGTTTTGCTTTCCCATAGACTTCTATTAGGACGGAAAGCAAACGGAATGCCCTGTCTGGGCATTCCGTTATTTTCCGTTATAACCATGTTATCACGGAAAGCCATAACGGAATCCCTAACGGTACCTGCCTGCTGTGGGGGTTGAGCAGGGTCTCCTGATTCTGCAGCTCTGCGCTCCTCTGCCCCCAAGCCGGGTCCACCCTGCACAGCGCGCCGCTCACCTATCTGAGGAGAATGCAGAAGCGCTGATACACTGCTTCTGCTTTCTCCTCGGCTTCCGCGCTGTCACTGACAGCCGGGGACCTGTCCTGCTCCTGCTACAGTGCGGCAGCAGGAGCTGTAATGCTCCATCGTGCGGCGCCGCGGGCAGAAACACAGCTGATCACACGGTCATCTGTGTTTTTGTCCAGGAGGAAGGGAACCGCAAACCATGGCTCTGGGGGCCCCATGCGGCCAGCGGGCCGCGGGTTGTGCACACCTGCTATAGGGGAAGCATTTGAAGTGTCTGCTTTGGGGCCCGAATTTAGACTGGGCCCATGCAGGAGGAGGACTAAAATAATTTATTGTTAGGGCCCCCTCAACAGTATTATAGAGTGACATTATATACAGTGTCACTGAATGAAATGGACGGAGCGTCTGCCGGGCCTTGTCTGAGAGAGCGATCTAGACTAGGCACAGCAGTGGAGGTACGAAGAAGTTGCTGGGGGGCTGGGCGTTCAAAAATTTGCTGTGGGGCCCAGTCATTTCTAGTTACGCCACTGTGTGAGTGTCCATTTTCGTAATCCAGAATGTGTCTTGCTGTAACAATCTTGTTTCTTATTTTGATCCTCATAGTCTTCCACATAGTCTTCTACATTAAAGACTCTCCGAAACGACCCATTTCAATCCTCTCCACTGAGGTCTCATTTCCGCACAACGTTTCCTAAACATAGTTTCTCCATATTTATCAACACTTTCATCTCCTTTTTTGCTTTGTGAATCCTTCTGCATCCGTTCTGAACAGATCTGGTTGTATTATCTCTAATATAGCCAAGCCGGATCCGTCATGAACACTATTGAAAGTCAATGGGGGACGGATCCGTTTTCTATTGTGTCCGAGAAATGGATCCGTCTTGCTCCGCACCCCATCTCGGACAGAAAAAGCGTTGCTTGCAGCGTTATTCTGTCCGCGATGAGGACGCAACCGAATGGAATGCATTCTGGTGCACTCCGTTTCGTTCAGTTCAGTTTTGTCCCCATTGACAATAAATGGGGACAAATCGGAACCGTCTTCCCCCCCGCGCTATTGAGATCCTATGACGCATCGCAATCGCTGAAAGGGAAAGCGCAGATGTGAATGTAGACTTACTTGCACAAGAGGCAAAGTGTCCCATGAGGATTTCATATCCCTGTCATGGATGAAAATCCGCATCATCTTTTAAAATGGTGGAACAGTTGATACATGACAGACAGGGAGACGTCTAGTGTTGAGCGAATCAAAGCAACCCGAAGTGGAATTCGATCCGAAGTTTAGGAAAAATTTGATTTGCCGCGAAGCAGAATTTCCTCGCGCTTTGTGGTAATGAATGTATTTTTCCTAAAATTGTGGCTGAATATAAAATAAATTATACTCATCTCATCCACTTGATTGTGGAGAGGCCGTCTGCTCCCATCTTGATTGAAGAAAACCGCCACAGGACCTGTGGCGAGCGTGAAGACATCACCACGTGATCATGCTGTGGTGACGTAGAGGTGATGTCATCACACTCACAGCAGGGCCTTTGATAGGTTTTCTTCAATCAAGACGTGAGTGAACTACCTAGTTTTTACATGTTGTATCCCCCAAATATCTATTTTTGAGTCCAGTGCTTTCCTGCTCTTGGTATCGCCATCAGCGCTGCTGTCCCAGTTGTTTTCTTGCCGAACCTCTGTTTTCTGCAGTTGATAACCAAACCCAGGCTAGCACTGACTCCACCTGCCCCACAGTTCCCTATCCAGTAAACATTCCCCCTACGCCTTCGCTTTCCATTCTGGCCCAGCGACCACATGAGTAGTATTGGATTTACACTGCACATGTGCAGGGGAAGTGCTGCTTTTCCCACAAGGTATCCTGTCTGCTCTGTGCATGACCTCAGTCATGATGCTCCAACATTGCAGGGGACCAGAAGACTGGATGCAGATTGCAAAATGGCACAATAGAAGAACCCCCGAAATCTGGACTGATCGTGTTACATGACTGCTGCAGAGAAGACTTCCAAAGGTTGGCTACAAAAGTGTATTAACGCACTGGGCCCGGAGAACCCCTTTTAAAGGGTGCCCCATCTGGTCATCAAAATTTCCTCTAGGCCTCTGGGGACCCAAGTGCTGTTCCCTCTAAACCATTCAATTCAAAACAGGGGCAGTAATTTTGCTATACAGTGCCAAAAAGTGGCTATATTTATTTAGGATAATTCATGGGTTTACAGTAACAACATGGTGGCCTAGATCAGAAAAAGGGTTAATGACATGCCTGGTGGTCTATGGCGGAGAAGGGGGCTATTATTATTACCATCTCTGCAGGACCTAGCACAGAGAAAGGGTTACTGATACCATGCCTATCCATGATAGGCAGTATCCATGATGTTCTACAGCAAAGAAAGGTTTCATGCATATGAATCCCTGGTGGTTTTGGCAGTAAGAAATGTAATCTTCATATCTGGTATCCAGTGGTCGCTTATCTCTCCAAACCCCAGCGCTGTCCATGCTGTGCACAGCTTTCTGCTCTCTCACTGCACTAATCATAGGGATCAGTGCAGATCTCTAAGGGTAGAGCCCAAAGTCTACAGATATCAGACTTGAACCTCAGGGAGGTCTTTCAGCCATGTGACCGCACCATGCAACTTAAAAGGAACAGTGCCAGTCAACCCCCTGCCTAATTTACCCATCTCCTTGTTTCCCCAGCTATACTGAGGCCTGCATACTCGGAGTCATACAGACTGATGTGTGACAGATACATCCAGAGGAATGTAAGGATGTGGGACAGATTGTTGGGATGGTGTGGAAATAATGGCAGGCACTTTACTGTACATTTACTGGTTTACAAGCTTGCTGGTTGTAGGTAATATATTTAGGTATACAAGCTTGATGATTGCAGTTGATGAATACAAGGGTACATAACAGTGTCCGACTGGGCTTTCTAGGGCCCACCAGTAAAATTAATTTTGGGGGCCCACCATATGGATACATTGAAATATTACCTTATCACACAGCAGCAAGATGCTACAAAATGATTGATTATGGGATTCTTGCAGCGACTTTGAGAGGGCAGGTCCCTGGGAAAGGAGGACACAGCAGTGTAGCCTCTGTACATACTGTATAAGTCATCTCAGCCACATGAATGTGTCTATAATTATAAACCGGGTAGTTTCTTAAAGGTTGTTGTCCAGGTTCAGAGCTGAACCTGGACATATCCCATTCTTCCCCCGCTCAGCCCCTCCAAATGCTCCAATGCTCTCCCTTGCCCTGCACTAAATCGCACAGGGCAAGGGCTTTTTCTGGAGATCCGGTGAAGTACCGGGCTCTCCATGGGTAAGTCAGGTGGAGGTTGCCGCCTAGCAGTGAGTCCGGTGCCGTAACCGCCACTAATGGGTGGGCTTTAGCATGTAAAACGACTAGGAAAGCGCTAAAGCCTGCCCATCAGTGCTGGTGACATCACCGGCAACACTGCTAGGTGGAAGCCTCCACCTAGCAGTGTGAAAATATAAACAAAAAAGCCTTTGACTTCTTGTTAGCCAAAAAAAAAAAACATATTGCTGCTTTCAGAGCACAAAGGCTCCTTCTTCAGGCAATATTACAAATGAAAAACTGAGAAACAGGCACAACACTTTGTAACAGCAGCTGCTGTGCGCCACTGTTCCCCTGCTTACCGCTGCGGATCTGGTGATCTGCCGCCGGTGCTTCCCATTTCAACACTGCAGTCCTGGGCTCTGTCTGTATGCGGGCTGTTGTTCTGGATCTGCTCCGCAGTTTCCTCTCAGCCCTGACCACAGCATGTTTGCTGTTTGTTCCTGCTGCACTTCCTTAAGGGCCGGCGCATGTCACTTCCTGGGTTTTGTGGCTTAGGTCATGTGACCTCTCTGACCTATCCTAGCCCTCCTGCACATATATAATTGGCTCAGCCCCCTTCCCAGATGCCTCAGCGGCAAGGTCCTTGTGCTTTGCTAAGGCTCCTGATAACCACTTGTGTTCCTGTGTTCCTGAATCATTTTTGTGTTATTTGATTCTGATACCCGTCTGATCCCTGCCTGCTTGCCTTGACTCTCCTGTTGCTGACCCGGATTGCCTGACCTGTACATGTGCCGCCTGCCCTGACCTTTCGCCTGTCTGACTACGCCTCTGCCTCATCCTTCGATCCTGCACTGTTGCTACTGGTAATGACTCCGCCTGCCTGACTACGCCTGTACTTCTGGTACCTTTCCCTGGTACCTCCTGGTCTGCCTGGACCAGCTGACTCGTATGCCTATCCTCCTCAAGAGGTAGCGACCTGGTGTTCCTCCCGGGAAAGTCTATCCCCACCATCAGGGGTACTGTGAAGAATCGAGGGGTTCACTTAGACAACGCCCTTAGAGGAGGTAGGACACAGGTTCGTGACACACAGGATATTACAGCAAAACATGTACATGGGGATGCATAATTAAGATACAAGTAGACATGATCAGCGGAAACAATGTAGATTAGGGATTGGGTGTCTAACAGAGGGAGGTGTGAATTTTGTCTAAATAGTGGGTCATAAAACCAGGGGTAAGATTCAGTCCATCATTTAATGACTTTTTTTAATTAGTTTTCCTGTCTCTATCACTCTTCAAATTCCCTTTGAGAATTAAAACCTTTAAGTCATCCATGGAGCATCCTGGTCCAGAGAAATGGATTCCCACCGTTGTATCGGCCTTTTGATTTATCTTGAATCTGTGCAAGTTCATTCTGGATCAAAGTTTCTGTACAGTCTAACCAATATAATTCCTCCATTAGGACACCTTGTACAAAGTATCATGTTCACCACATTGGAGGATTCACATGAGAAGGCGTCCGTGATCTTATAGGTCTGTTAGGTGTTGGGTATTCGGACTGTATAAGATGTGTGCAGTTCTTGCATTTTTTTGCGGTTGCATGGAAAAGTGCCCATCTGTGATGGTGATGAGACGGCACTTCTAACAAAGTGGTTCCTCAAGTGCAGGGGCGTACCTACCATAGCGGCAGACCATGCGACTGCTATAGGGCCCAGGGAAAGAAGGGGCCCAGTTGGGACCATCTCCTCTTCTACTGGGGGTGAAAACTTGGTCAGGAGTCTACCCTCTAAATAAACAACTTCTAGCAAATGAGGCAGTGGGAAAATGGCCAAAGGGTCATTAAAAAGGGGTTTAGGCGGAAACTCTTCTGTCCTGTGTGGGGGGCCTGGTTTGATCCTTGCTATGGGGCCCTTACTTCTCTATGTACGCCACTGCTACTCTGCACAAACAAATACATAATATCAGCTCACCCTTAGATGCCACAGCCGCGCAAGGGGTGTGCCAGTTGTGCAAGGGGGGGGGGAAGACGAGGGACCCAGCTTGCTCAGGGGCCCATCGGGGGATTCACCCGTACCCCTGTGGGCCAGTCCGAGCCTGGTACATAAAGTTTTTAAAGTGGCTAACATAATCCAATTCCGGCCTCATTTATTAACATAACCAGTAACCAGAACTCTACAAATGCAAAAAGAATCAAATACGTGCAAAATTATTCAGTTGCAAAAGGAACGTGTGATATGTAAATACGGCTAATTGAACTGTACAATGATATGGTAATTTTTCTTTTTATAAGTCTTTAATCTGCCTGAGATGACTCCAAATTTTTTGTTTTGCTTTAGCAAAGTGATAAAATAATCACTTCATCAAGTCTGCAGGCAAACAAACCTGGGGCTGGATTTACATTGATGAAAATTGTTGGAATAAACATTCATTCTTAGGATAATGAGATCCTTAGGGTCGGGATAGGCTCCATTGAAGGATTACTTGATGTATTCTTTGATAGTGGTGAAAGCTGTTGTTAGATGATAGTTAGCTATGGTTGTGAATATTTAGATAATTTGGTTAAAAAAATTCAAAAATATTTTTCAAATGTTGAGTTGGACTGATCCATATAAGCCACCCCCATATTCCATCTGTAAGTGTCCTCGGACATTCCCTTTTTAGGCATAATTTGCATAAACGCGATCCTTTTTGTAGGCTTTTGGCAAGTGGGCACTGTAGCTAAAAAATAAATAAAAAATCACAATATGTTCCCCTTTAACCAGGGCCACCCACAGATGATTGATTCATATTCCCTATGGCCAAGTTTGAACTAACCTCATCCCAACCATTGGTTTTCAGCAGGATCACATCTCCAATCAATAGAGACAAAATGATAGTTGTTAGGTAGACATTTGAAACCCCATTCCACCTGAGACCACACCCCCAAATTGACAGAAAGGGCTTCCTAGGGCAAAATTTTCATAAACTCTACCTCTTTTTGGTCCATTTGGGACACTCCCCCACGGAGCAGGACTGTTGGAAAGTATACATTAATGTTTAAAACATTCATATTGCCCTGCCATAATATGTTTCTAATTGAGCAGGACACAGGTGGTTCATCTTTGTCCATCCCTGGTTTCCATTTCTTTCTTGGATGAAATCTTCAGCCAGAAGAGACAAAAGAGAAGGAGGTGCCTCAGGAGTGCACACAGAAATCATATTGCAACAGAACAAAACTCAGGTTGAGCCGTTCCCCGCCACTTATGGCTCTTTCAAATTGTCCACCGTAATTTCACCACCATATATCTTTATAGGGCTTGGGTTTCTGTTTTTCAGAAAAAGATCACCAAATCAACCGCTTCCCATCACACAGATATGATAAAATTATGGATTCCTGCGGCTACCACTAGGGGGAGCTCACAGCTACGGTATCATTTAAATCAGTGGTATAATCGAGCAATTCATCTGTAATAAGAAACTTGATGGTCATTGATGCAGGCAGAAAGAAGAAAAGGATAAAAAATTAGCAAGTCCAGCTCATCCTTTCTAAACTGAAGAATGTAAGGAAGCAAACAGTAAGGAATAGATAAAAGGGAGTATGCCTACTGTATAGGAGCTGTATACTGGTCTTGTGTCCCCAAACCTCTCCCTATGGGGACAGAATTTTAATCATTATATGTTAATAAGGTGCACCCCATCTTACTTTACCCTTAAGGGTGTCTCCTTACCCAGAGATACATATGGCAGCCACTTTCAATGGCCTTAAAAGTTCTACCTGCTCACAGCAGCACACCAACCCATATAACAAAGCAAAAGCAATGAAGGCAGGGGCGTTGCTAGGGTCTGAAAACATCTGGGGCACAAGCCCATTGTGTTGAAATTGCACATTAAAGGCATGCTTAAAGGGGTCATTATATAGGGTGGGCCATTTATATGGATACACCTTAATAAAATGGGAATGGTTGGTGATATTAACTTCCTGTTTGTGGCACATTAGTATATGTGAGGGGGGAAACTTTTCAAGATGGGTGGTGACCATGGCGGCCATTTTGAAGTCGGCCATTTTGAATCCAACTTTTGTTTTTTCAATAAGAAGAGGGTCATGTGACACATCAAACTTATTGGGAATTTCACAAGAAAAACAATGGTGTGCTTGGTTTTAATGTAACTTTATTTTTTCATGAGTTATTTACAAGTTTCTGACCACTTATAAAATGTGTTCAATGTGCTGCCCATTGTGTTGGATTGTCAATGCAACCCTCTTCTCCCACTCTTCACACACTGATAGCAACACCGCAGGAGAAATGCTAGCACAGACTTCCAGTATCCGTAGTTTCAGGTGCTGCACATCTCGTATCTTCACAGCATAGACGATTGTCTTCAGATGATACGAGATGTGCAGCACCTGAAACTACGGATACTGGAAGCCTGTGCTAGCATTTCTCCTGCGGTGTTGCTATCAGTGTGTGAAGAGTGGGAGAAGAGGGTTGCATTGACAATCCAACACAATGGGCAGCACATTGAACACATTTTGTAAGTGGTCAGAAACTTGTAAATAACTCATGAAAGAATAAAGTTACGTTAAAACCAAGCACACCATTGCTTTTCTTGTGAAATTCCCAATAAGTTTGATGTGTCAAATGACCCTCTTCCTATTGAAAAAACAAAAGTTGGATTCAAAATGGCCGACTTCAAAATGGCCGCCATGGTCACCACCCATCTTGAAAAGTTTCCCCCCTCACATATACTAATGTGCCACAAACAGGAAGTTAATATCACCAACCATTTCCATTTTATTAAGGTGTATCCATATAAATGGCCCACCCTGTATAATAGTCATTATATAATACAATATTCGGGGTCATTATATAATACAATATTCGGGGTCATTATATAATACAGTCATTATATAATACAATATTCGGTAACTTTCCAATATCTGTTATGTTTCATTTTCTCACCACTGCAGAAATCTTTGCTTGGGCCCTTTAATATTGATGGGAGTGGACCCTGGGCAACCCCACAGATCATCCCCCCCACACCCCCTTGTACTTGTTCCGCTGATCAGATACTTGCGGGCATGAGTTCAATCACTTCGGTGCGCAATTCCACCCTGCGGCGCGTGATCCCGCAAGACCCGTGACCTCCCGCTGCAGGACGGGATTGCGCACCGAAGTGATTGAACTTATGCCCCGCGCAGCCCGCAAGTGGCGGATCAACGGAACAAGTACAAGGGGTGTGGGGGAGGATGATCTGTGGTGGGTTGCCCAGGTCCAATCAATATCAAAGGGCCCTGGAATAGCAAAATAAATAAATAAAATGCTAGCAGTATAATTGTCGGGGCACTGGACAAAACATCTGGGGCTTAAGCCCCGTATGTTTTGACCTAACGACGCCCCTGAATGAAGGTTTCTTATATCTAAGCCATAATTGACAATGATGGGGTATAAAACAATGGCTGCCATAGCAGAATATAGGGCAGAGCTGCGGCTGGTGTCATCATCGTTTTCATCAGTGACTTGATGCTACAAATTCTTCTACATTGGATGATTTACGGTCGATCGTTTGCACTTAATGTTCTCTCTGGCTCAGTCTCAACCAACACTTTGTAATTAAATTGAATAGAATTCGAGAAACTGCCAAGTGATTTATTTAGTATTGTTTTTCAAAATCATTTGAAAATACAGTATCTGGCACAGACTGTGCTCTGCAATGTGTGACATAACTTACATCAATACTTCTCATGTCACCACTTATGTCTATTTCCAGCCCTATATTAAAAGCTTTCCTCATGTAAGTTAATAGCAAAGCACTGGAAAAAAGCAACACATGTACTGATTGCGGTCGCTCCTATAACAACTGCTGCTTCAAGGGTGATGAGTCACGTGCAGCTCCGTTTTAGGTGGTGTCATCTTCCCTGCAAATTTGGCTGTACCCTTATGGATTCCTGACTGGGAGCAAAAATTAGTTCATATTATAAATGTTAACGCTGAATATTTTGCTAAATTTGTGGCTGTTCAAAATTAGGATCTACAGTACCATTCAGGCTGGGTGAGAGCTTGCAAATGAATTTAGGTAATAAGCATGTGGCAGACTGCATCACCTGCTAATTATCTCAGAGGATGTGAGAACTTCACTAGGATAATGGTTCTCTGATTCAGAATAAGCATCAACGCCAATGTCAACATTTCAACTTAGAGATATCAATTCGCTGACAAAATCAAGTAATAAGCAGGTGATATTCTGTGTCACTTGCTGATTATCTCGGAGGATATGTGGGCTTTACTAGCACATTTTTGCTAATCTTATTATTTCGATATCAGCTTCCACCCAGGTTGACCTGGAGTCTTTTGACTTTGGCCAGGTTCAAATAACTGTTTCACTTTATGTTCTTCTGATCCGTCAGAAGAATAGTAAACAACAAAAAAATGGATCCTGTATTTTAAGCATCCGTTATGCTCAGTTGTGCACATTATGCATCCTTCTTGTCCATTTCCATCTGAGATCCTTTATTTTAGATGGAAAATAAGTCCTACGTGAAGTATTACGGATCTCAGATGAAGATGGCTAAAATGGATGCAAAATGTTCATAACTGAGCATAATGAATGCTTAAAATGCAGGATCCATTTTTTTTATAGTTGTTTCCTGTTCTTCTGATAGATCAAAAGAAGGGAAAAAGAACGATGATGTGAACCCAGCCTTGATCAGGTAATATGCAAGTGATAGTATTAGCGTATGTCACTTGATTATTATCTTACAGAAAATGAGAGTTCCACTAGGATAATGAACCCCTAATTCAGAATACCGTCCAAAATATGTGGAACCAATATTTCAAAATAAGCAAATTGGTTTCCACTAAGTTTGGCCTGTAGTCTGTTAACTAAATCAGATAATTAGCATATGACAGTCTGTGACACTTGCTTATTATCTCAGAGGATATAAGAGGTCTACCAAGAGAACTGATCTTTAGTTCAGAAGAATGTTGCCAAAAATATTTCAACTTTGGGATACTAACGTCAATTTACATTGGGCTGGTGATAAAATCAGGTAAAATCAGGTAATGAAGAAGTGATAGTCTGTGTCACTTGCTGATTATCTCAGAGGACGTTAGCTTTACAAGCAATTGTTCTCCAATCTCAATATTTTGATATCAACTTTGACTGAGGTGGGCATGGAGCCTACTGATCAAATCAGGTAATAGGCAAGTGATCATCTATGTGTCACGGTCCCGTCTGTGACAGGGACTAGAAGATCGAGGAGACTGGCTGCACGTGATTGACAGCCTCTTCGGATTCACCTTTCTGTGTTGTTGCTGGGGATGACCTCACCTCCTGTCTCAGGTGTAGCTTAAGTGGTCATTCCTTCTCCTCTATTTAGTCCGGCCTCACCCATGATGCTATGCGGTTGATAGCTCCTTGTTTGTGGAAGTTCTGGTTTTGGTTCTCTCTGAGTCCCTGCTCGTCCGCATACTTCTGGATATTAAGGTTATCTTTTTTGTTGTTTGTTGTTTTCCCCTACCTGCTGATATTAGGCCTGAGGGGGTCTCCTATTCCTTCATCTGGGAAGGAATAGGCCATCTGTGTCCTGACACTATCTGTTAGGCTTAGATAGGGCTCAGGTTACTGTGTATGACCATTCCTACCATCTAGGTCTGTTCATACTGATAGCAGTCAGGGCTCGGTGTAGGGGTTCACTAGGTGTGATCATTTCCCTTTCCCTAGGTTTGGGGGCTAATACCTTTTCCCTTCCCTTCTGTGTTCAGTGTGGAGTATATTTACCACACTGCGCCGTGACATTATCAACCGCCGCAAACCGTCCTTTTTTGTCTGCGTCAGTGAGGCTATGGATCCTATCACTGCACTGGCTGGACAATTGCAAGGTCTGTCTTTGGAGGTAGCCGACCTCCACACGCAGATCCAGGGATCACAGGCTGCTGGTGTCAGTAGTACTTTCCAGGCCTGTCCTAAGGTTGCACTTCCGGAGAGGTTTTCGGGGAGGAGTAACAACTTCATTCGGTTCAGAGAGTCGTGTAAGGCTACTTTCACACTAGCGTTCGAAGCGGATCCGTCTGATGTTTCATCAGACGGATCCGCTCCTATAATGCAGACGTTTGCATCCGTTCAGAACGGATCCGTCTGCATTATTACTTAGAAAATTTTCTAAGTGTGAAAGCAGCCTGAGCGGATCCGTCCAGACTTTACATTGAAAGTCAATGGGGGACGGATCCGCTTGAAGATTGAGCCATATAGTGTCATCTTCAAGCGTATCCGTCCCCATTGACTTACATTGTAAGTGTGGACGGATCCGCTTGCCTCCGCACGGCCAGGCGGACACCCGAACGCTGCAAGCAGCGTTCAGGTGTCCGCTCACTGAGCGGAGCGGAGGCTGAACGCTGGCAGGCGGATGCATTCTCAGCGGATCCGCCTCCACTGAGAATGCATTGGGGCCAGACGGATGCGTTCGGGGCCGCTCGTGAGCCCCTTCAAACGGGGCGCACGAGCGGACACCCGAACGCTAGTGTGAAAGTAGCCTTAGTTGTACTTTAAGTTACACCCGCTCTCATCTGGGAATGAGAGTCAAAGAGTTGGTATTATTATTTTGTTGCTTAAGGCCTCATGCACACGACCGTTGTTGTGTTCCGTTCCGCAAAATGGGGTTACGTTGTTCAGTGATCCATTTCCGTGTGTCTTCCTTTATTTTTGGAGGACCACCAGACATAAAGGAAAGTAAAAAAAAAGTCTAAGACAGAATTGCCATGCAAATGATAGGAAAAAAACGGACGCGGACGTGTGAACGTGGATAACAATCTTGTGTGCCTCCGCATTTTTTAGCGGTCCCATTGACTTGAATGGGTCCGCGAACCGTTTTCCGTGAAAATAATAGGACAGGTTATATTTTTTGACGGACTGGAACCACGGATCATGGACGGCAAACGGTGCATTAGCTGAGTTTCCAACGGACCCATTGGAAATCAATGGGTCCGCAGAAAATCACGAAAAAATGGCGCAACGGACACAGAATAAAACAATGGTCATGTGCATGAGGCCTAAAGGGGAGGCTCAGTCTTGGGATTTTTCTCTGCCGACCGGATCACAGTCCCTCCGGTCGGTAGATGAATTTTTCAGAGCTCTAGGTCTCATCTATAATGACCCAGATCGGATCTCCCTGGCTGAGACCAAGTTACGTGGTTTACAACAGGGAAAGCGTTTTGAGGAGATCTATTGCTCTGAATTTAGGAGATGGGCTACAGATAGTCAATTTTTTCAGGGATTGTCTGAGAGGTTAAAGGACGCCTTGGCCTTTCACGAAAATCCTGAGTCAATGGAAGCGGCTATGTCCCTTGCCGTACGTATGGATAGACACCTGAGAAAGAGAGATCAAAGGTCCCTCAGTCTCAGGACGAACTATCATATAACGTGGCGGCTTCCTCTGACACCTTGGGAGGAGATACTCCTGAGTTTATGCATGGTGACGAACCCATGCAGCTAGGGGGAGCTGCCCCTGGACCTGCTTGCAAGAGTTCTAGTCATAAGAAGGGAGTTTGTTTATTCTGTGGAAAATGGGGACATTTTGTTAAGGCTTGTCCTTACGTTCTGCGTCAAGGTGAAAACAAGAAAAAAAGTTTTCCCATCTCACTCTTGGTGGTGCGGGTGGGGAGTCAGAGAACTTACTTTTGCCATTTACTGGTAGTACCCGATTTCTCCTGTCTGCCGAGGTGGTGCTTGAGTCCAAAACTGTGGGAATAGAGGTATTTATTGACAGTGGGGTAGGGGTTAACCTAGTTGATGGTCAGATCGTCCGTATGCATGGGTTGACAAGTGCATTAGAGAAAAATATTTCAGATGAGTCTCTATAGGGTGTATTTGAACCTCTCGGTTGGGGGTAGTGTAGACCACTCCATCCTGTCTTTAGATGCCGCAAAGGATGGAGTGGTATTTCCTGTGGGCTACTATGTCTCACTTTGGATTGGGGACCGTATTTATAGAGATGACTCAAATGCTATATGAACAGCCGTTAGCCCGGTTAAACATCAACGGTATCTGTTCCTCCCCAATTATGATGTGGCGTGGGATGAGACAGGGATGCCCTCTCTCTCCCCTTCTTTTTGCTTTACTTATTGAACCATTGGCCTGTAAGATCCGATTAGATAATAGTATAGACGGCTTTGGGGTGGCAGGAGTGAGCGATAAAATAAGCCTCTATGAAGATGATGTTATTTTGTTTTTGGATCGAGGATGGAAAATCCTCCCTTATGTGATGGCAGTAATAGACGACTTTGGTAGATTCTCGGGCTATTTGATTAATTGGTCCAAGTCATCGCTCCTCCCGCTTAACCGCAAGGCCGTAGATGATGGGAGCGGAGTAAAGGTTCTTGCTCCGAATGATACCCTGGATTATTTGTAGATTAAGATTGGTCTTCCTATAAAGAGGTTTTATGAGCTTAATTTAGCTCCGGTCCTGAACAAAGTAAAGTCTAAAATATGTGCTTGGCAGAAATTGACTCTGGCTCAGACGGATCGAATAGCACTGATTAAGATGATTATCCTTCCTATTGTGATGTACCCGATGTGTGCTTCCATAGTTTGGATCGATGATATCTTCTTTTATAGACTGGAGAGCCTTATTAACGATCTAATATGGGGAAGAAAGAGGGTGAGAATAAAACAAAAATATCTATGGTTGTCGGAATTAGATGGTGGGCTATCATTCCCTTTCTTTCAGGGATATTATTTGTGTGCACAGGTTCAGCGATGTTGTAGATTCTCTGATAGTTTATTAGCACAATATCTGTTGCAGGTTCTGGGGAAACCAATAGAGAATATTTTTTCATGTTTGGAGTCTGGCTATTTGAGGGTGAGGAAGTCCTTTTTGATTCCTTGGTCCCTACAAATGGTCTGGAATAAGCTTAAGAGGACTTTGAAAGTCTCCCACTCTTTTGCTTTTACCCCTGTGTGGGAGAACAGGAACTTGACGGAATTCTTTAAAATCACTGATTTTGCTTACTGGTCACGGAGGGGGGTGGTTAATATGTGTCATCTTTTCGTACTTGGACACTTTAAATCCTTCTTTGATTATAACTTCACGGATAATACATTATTAGATGTGTTTATGTATTCACGTTTAAAACACGCCTATGAGGCCTCTAAGAATAAAGGTTATAGTTGTCCACGGGAGAATGTATTTTTTGATTATTGTTACTCCCAGATAGGTGAGAGGGTTAAGATAGCTAGCCTATATAGTAAATTGCGAACAGCATTGGCAAGTGTAACTTTATATAAAAGCTCAAGTAAATGGGAGCAAGAGCTGCATTGCTCACCATTACAATGGCCTAGTATTTACAGGAATGTGAGAAAGGTTACATTTTCTAACGCCCATAGATTAATCCAATTTAAGATCCTTCACCGGCTGTACTATACACCAAAAATCCAAGCAAAATTTTCCCGGAATAAAGGCTGAGACTGCTGCTGCCCAAAATTTCAGGCATTTACTCTGGGAATGTAGTAAAATAAAAAGGTACTGGGAACAAGTTTTTGAAGCCCTGCAAAAGGAGTCCTCCTCGAGGTATAGCCCTGGGATGGTGACAGTGCTGCTGAGAGATTATGCATTAGATATGGAAGTCCCGGCCCGGGTTAGACAGACATTGGGGTTCTGTTTCTCCACCCTCGATAAATGAATGGATTCTGTACCTTCAACAAATTAAAGTGTATGAGGATATGGAAAGGAAACGGAAAAAGGCACGCAAGACTGTTCAGACATAGCGACTGGTGAAACTACTGTATGTTGGTTTTTACCAGAGCTGGTAGTGACGACAGCCAATAGGGGGGGAAGGGATGGGTGTTTATAGATCTATTTCATGTAATAAGTATGAATTTGCAGCCCTATTCATAACCTTTGTAGGATTCTACTATCCGTTTATAGGATAGTTGTCTATTTTTGTATAGTGGTTTCTTTGTACTGGCTGTTTTTTCTATTATAATGTATGCTGTGTTCTATTATGATGAAAATAAAAAAATAAAAATAAAAAGAGAAAAATATTTCGGTGTTCGCAATCGACTCCGCACCACTTACTCAGAAATGTTTGTCACAGATGGTGCAGGACATCCGTTTTAAGAGTGGGTGATTTTCATCAGGAATCCATTTCATGTTTTGTGCTGGAGGGTCTGCCTGCTCCATTGGTTCTGGGTTTACCATGGTGGAGCAAACATAATCCTACCATTGACTGGCAAGGGAGACAGATTCTCGATTGGAGTGATTATTGCATGGACAACTGTCTTAATACATCTCTTTCTGTCTTGACCACTAACGCTGTTCCCTCTTTTATTTCAGATTTTTCAGAAGCATTTTCTGAAAGTGGTTGCCAGGGGTTACCCCCACATTGGGAATATGATTGTCCTATCAATCTTATTCCCAGAGCGTAGTTGCCAAAATCTAGGTTATATAACCTCTCTGAACCCGAAAGAGCGGCCATGCGAGAGTATATTGCCGAGAGCTTGTCTAAGGGACATATGAGACCTTCCAAGTCCCCAGTGGAGGTGGGGTTTTTCTTTGTAAAGAAGAAACACGGAACCCTTAGGCCATGCCTGGACTTCCGTGAGCTCAATCAGATTATGGTTTGTGATCCGTATCCCCTTCCTTTGATTCCTGACTTGTTTAATCAAATTGTGGGTGCCAAAGTGTTGGACCTTAGGGGGCCATATAATCTTGTCAGGATCAAGGAAGAGGATGAATATAAAATGACATTTAATACTCCAAAGGGTCATTTTGAGAGTCTGGTCATGCCGTTTGGATTAACTAATGCTCCCGCGGTTTTTCAGCATTTTGTTAATGATATCTTTCATCATCTGGTGGAGAGGTTTGTTGTTGTATATCTGGTTGACATATTAACTTATTCTCCAGATATGGAGACTCATCAGGCCCACATGAGACAGGTGTTACAGATCCTAAGAGAGAATAAATTGTATGCTAAGATGGAGAAGTGTGTATTTGCAGTTCATTAAGTGCAATTCCTAGGTTACCTACTCTCATCTTCAGGTTTTCGTATGGATCCTGAGAAGGACCATGCTGTGTTGGACTGGGATCGACCCGAAAATCTGAAAGCGCTTATGTGGTTTTTGGGATTCACCAACTATTACCGTAAATTTATTTTGAACTACTCGATTGTGGTCAAACCTTTGACGGACATGACTAAGAAAGGTTCGGATGTCTCAGTCTGGTCTGATGGGGCATTACAAGCCTTTTTTGCTTCTGCTCCTGTTTTGCTTCTGCTCCTATACTGGTGCAACCTGATGTGTCACACAACCATTGTGGAATTTGACGCATCCGAGGTGGGGGTAGGAGCAGTTTTGTTGCAGGGTCCTTCACCCAGTAAATGGCACCCATGTGCTCTCTTCTCTAAGAAACTCTTAGCTGCAGAAAGGAATTATGACGTGGGTAATAGAGAATTGCTGGCAATTAAGTTGGCTTTTGAGGAGTGGCGTCATTGGTTGGAAGGAGCTATTCATCCTATTACTGTGCTTACTGACCACAAAAATATGGCTTATCTGGAGTTGGCTAAACGACTGAACCCAAGGCAGGCCAGATGGTCGTTGTTTTTCAACAGATTTAATTTCATCGTCACCTATCGCCCTGGGGTAAGAATGTCAAGGCTGATGCTTTGTCGTGTAGCTTTCCTGGGGGGGGGGGGGGGGGTGATTCGGAAGATCCTGGTCTGATATTGTCTGAAGGGGTAGTAATATCCACCCTATATCCCGAACTTGAGGCAGAGGTGTTGAAGGCTCAGGCAGATGCACCGGGTTCTTGTCCTTCGGGGAAGTTGTTTGTTTCTTCTGACATACGTCATAAGGTGTTCGAGGAACATCACCATACGGTTCTCACAGGACACCCTGGGAGCAGATCCACTGTCGATCTAATCTCTCCTAGATTCTGGTGGCCTAGGTTGCGTAAGAGTGTTGAGGACTATGTGTCTGCTTGTAGTACTTGTGCAAGTGCTAAGGTGACACATACTCGGCCTTTCGGATCTTTACTTCTGTTGCCCATCCCGTCCAGACCTTGGACTCATTTGTCCATGGATTTTATTACAGATTTGCCTAATTATTCAGGAAAAACTGTGATTTTGGTGGTTGTTGATCACTTTAGTAAGATGGCACACTTTATAGCATTGCCAGGTCTACCTAATGCTAAAACTCTTGCACAAGTGTTTGTCGATAACATTGTGAAATTACATGGTATTCCTTCTGATGTCGTGTCTGATAGGGGGACTCAGTTTGTTTCCAAATTCTGGAAGGTGTTCTGTACTCATCTGGGGGTACAATTGTCCTTCTCTTTGGCCTTTCATCCTCAGTCGAATGGACAGACTGAGCGCACTAACCAGAATCTGGAGACTTATTTGAGATGTTTTGTAACGGAGAACCAGGAGGAGTGGTCTTCATTTTTGTCTTCAGCCAAATTTGCCATAAATAACCGTAGACAGGAGTCCACTTATAAGTTGCCGTTTTTTGGGGCATATGGGTTCCACCCACAATTTGGCACATTTTCTGGTACGGAAACTTCTGGTATGCCTGAAGAGGAACAATTTTCTTCTTCTTTGTCATCTATTTGGCGGAAGATTCAAAATAATCTAAAAAAAATTGTCAATAAGTATACAGGAAGTGCAGAATTATTAGGCAAGTTGTATTTTTGAGGATTAATTTTATTATTGAACAACAACCATGTTCTCAATGAACCCAAAAAACTCATTAATATCAAAGCTGAATATTTTTGGAAGTAGTTTTTAGTTTGTTTTTAGTTTTAGCTATTTTAGGGGGATATCTGTGTGTGCAGGTGACTATTACTGTGCATAAATATTAGGCAAATTAACAAAAAACAAATATATACCCATTTCAATTATTTATTTTTACCAGTGAAACCAATATAACATCTCAACATTCACAAATATACATTTCTGACATTCAAAAACAAAACAAAAACAAATCAGTGACCAATATAGCCACCTTTCTTTGCAAGGACACTCAAAAGCCTGCCATCCATGGATTCTGTCAGTGTTTTGATCTGTTCACCATCAACATTGCGTGCAGCAGCAACCACAGCCTCCCAGACACTGTTCAGAGAGGTGTACTGTTTTCCCTCCTTGTAAATCTCACATTTGATGATGGACCACAGGTTCTCAATGGGGTTCAGATCAGGTGAACAAGGAGGCCATGTCATTAGATTTTCTTCTTTTATACCCTTTCTTGCCAGCCACGCTGTGGAGTACTTGGACGCGTGTGATGGAGCATTGTCCTGCATGAAAATCATGTTTTTCTTGAAGGATGCAGACTTCTTCCTGTACCACTGCTTGAAGAAGGTGTCTACCAGAAACTGGCAGTAGGACTGGGAGTTGAGCTTGACTCCATCCTCAACCCGAAAAGGCCCCACAAGCTCATCTTTGATGATACCAGCCCAAACCAGTACTCCACCTCCACCTTGCTGGCGTCTGAGTCGGACTGGAGCTCTCTGCCCTTTACCAATCCAGCCACGGGCCCATCCATCTGGCCCATCAAGACTCACTCTCATTTCATCAGTCCATAAAACCTTAGAAAAATCAGTCTTGAGATATTTCTTGGCCCAGTCTTGACATTTCAGCTTGTGTGTCTTGTTCAGTGGTGGTCGTCTTTCAGCCTTTCTTACCTTGGCCATGTCTCTGAGTATTGCACACCTTGTGCTTTTGGGCACTCCAGTGATGTTGCAGCTCTGAAATATGGCCAAACTGGTGGCAAGTGGCATCTTGGCAGCTGCACGCTTGACTTTTCTCAGTTCATGGGCAGTTATTTTGCGCCTTGGTTTTTCCACACGCTTCTTGCGACCCTGTTGACTATTTTGAATGAAACGCTTGATTGTTCGATGATCACGCTTCAGAAGCTTTGCAATTTTAAGAGTGCTGCATCCCTCTGCAAGATATCTCACTATTTTTGACTTTTCAGAGCCTGTCAAGTCCTTCTTTTGACCCATTTTGCCAAAGGAAAGGAAGTTGCCTAATAATTATGCACACCTAATATAGGGTGTTGATGTCATTAGACCACACCCCTTCTCATTACAGAGATGCACATCACCTAATATGCTTAATTGGTAGTAGGCTTTCGAGCCTATACAGCTTGGAGTAAGCCAACATGCATAAAGAGGATGATGTGGTCAAAATACTCATTTGCCTAATAATTCTGCACGCAGTGTAAACGTATGGCTGACAAGAGACGTATGAGTGGTCTGGACCTGAGAGTGGGTGATTCTGTGTGGTTGTCCACAAGAAACATTAAGTTGAAAGTACCTTCTTGGAATTGGCTCCAAGGTTTATTGGTCCATATAAAATCATTGCCACTGTTAACCCGGTAACCTTTCGTCTTGAACTCCCTCAGGCTTTGAAGATTCATAATGTGTTCCATAAGTCGTTGATGAAGAGATATGTCGAACCTGTTGAACCGTCCTCCTTGCCTCCCGTGCTTGCCATGGGGGACGATAATCTAGAATTTCAAATAGCCAGGATAGCGGACTCCCTAATTCTTCGTATATCCCTCCAGTATTTTGTCCACAGGAAGGGTTACGGACCAGAGGAGAGGATGTGGGTTCCAGCAGCCGACGTTAATGCTAATCATCTTGTGAAAGCTTTTCACAGGGCAAATCCGGATAAAGACGGTCCTGGGTGTCCAGAGGCCACCGGTAGAAGTGGGGGTAATGTCACGATCCCACCTGTCAAAGGGACTAGAAGATCGAGGAGACTGGCTGCACGTGATTGACAGCCTCTTTGGATTCACCTTTCTGTGTTGTTGCTGGGGATGACCTCACCTCCTGTCTCAGGTGTAGCTTAAGTGGTCATTCCTTCTCCTCTATTTAGTCCGGCCTCACCCATCATGCTATGCGGTTGATAGCTCCTTGTTTGCGGAAGTCCTGGTTTTGGTTCTCTCTGAGTTCCTGCTCATTCGCATACTTTTGGAAGTTAAGTTTATCTTCTTTGTTGTTTGTTGTTTTCCCCTACCTGCTGATATTAGGCCTGAAGGGGTCTCCATGTCCTTACACTATCTGCAGGGCCTTTTTAGGGTTAGATAGGGCTTAGGTTACTGCGTATGACCATTCCTACCATCTAGGTCTGTTGTTACTGATAGCAGTCAGGGCTCGGCATAGGTTCTCACTAGGTGTGACTATTTCCCTTTCCCTAGGTTACAGGCCTAATACCTTTTCCCTTCCCTTCTGTGTTAAGTGTGGAGTGTATCTACCACACTGCGCCATGACATTATGTTACTTTCTTACCATCTTTGATGACTTCAGCATTCCACTAAGATAATGGTCCCCTATTTTAGAATATTGTAAAAAAAATGCTTGTAACCAATATTTCAACATTAAGCATGGTTTGACCTAGAGTTTGCTGATTAAATTAGGTAACAAGCGAGTGGCAGCCTTTGTCGCTTGTTTATTATCTCAACAGATTTGTTAACTCCGTAGGGAGAAGGAATCCCTGATTCAGAATTTTTTCGCCAATGTCGTCATTTCAACATTGGTTATGAGTAGAGTTGAGCGAACACCTGGGTGTTCGGGTTCGAGAAGTTCGGCCGAACTTCCCGGAAATGTTCAGGTTCGGAATCCGAACCCGATCCGAACTTCGTCCCGAACCCGAACCCCATTGAAGTCAATGGGGACCCAAACTTTTGGGCACTAAAAAGGCTGTAAAACAGTCCAGGAAAGAGCTAGAGGGCTGCAAAAGGCAGCAACATGTAGGTAAATCCCCTGCAAACAAATGTGGATAGGGAAATGAATTAAAATAAAAATAAAAAAAATAAAAATGAACCAATATCAATTGGACAGAGGTCCCATAGCAGAGAATCTGGCTTCACGTCAGCAGAGAATCAGTCTCTTCATGCCATAGCAAAGAATCTGGCTTCATATCAGCAGAGAATCAGTCTCTTCATGCCATAGCAGAGAATCTGGCTTCATGTCAGCGCAGAATCAGTCTTCATGTCATAGCAGAGAATCAGGCTTCACGTCACCCACCACTGGAACAGGCCACTGTCACACATTTAGGCCCCGGCACCCAGGCAGAGGAGAGAGGTCCCGTAATAGAGAATCTGGCCTGATGTCAGCACAGAATCTGTCTTCATGTCATAGCAGAGAATCAGGCTTCACGTCACCCACCACTGGAACAGGCCACTGTCACACATTTAGGCCCAGGCACCCAGACAGAGGAGAGCGGTCCCGTAACAGAGAATCTGGCCTTATGTCAGCGCAGAATCTGTCTTCATGTCATAGCAGAGAATCAGGCTTCACGTCAATAACCACTGGAACAGGCCACTGTCACACATTTAGGCCCAGACACCCAGGCAGAGGAGAGAGGTCCCGTAACAGAGAATCTGGCCTTATGTCAGCGCAGAATCTGTATTCATGTCATAGCAGAGAATCAGGCTTCACGTCACCCACCACTGGAACAGGCCACTGTCACACATTTAGGCCCCGGCACCCAGACAGAGGAGAGCGGTCCCGTAACAGAGAATCTGGCCTTATGTCAGCGCAGAATCTGTCTTCATGTCATAGCAGAGAATCAGGCTTGACGTCACCCACCACTGGAACAGGCCACTGTCACACATTTAGGCCCAGGCACCCAGGCAGAGGAGAGAGGTCCCGTAACAGAGAATCTGGCCTTATGTCAGCGCAGAATCTGTCTTCATGTCATAGCAGAGAATCAGGCTTCACGTCACCCACCACTGGAACAGGCCACTGTCACACATTTAGGCCCAGGCACCCAGGCAGAAGAGAGGTCCCGTAACAGAGAATCTGGCCTTATGTCAGCGCAGAATCTGTATTCATGTCATAGCAGAGAATCAGGCTTCACGTCACCCACCACTGGAACAGGCCACTGTCACACATTTAGGCCCAGGCACCCAGGCAGAGGAGAGAGGTCCCGTAACAGAGAATCTGGCCTTATGTCAGCGCAGAATCTGTCTTCATGTCATAGCAGAGAATCAGGCTTGACGTCACCCACCACTGGAATAGGCCACTGTCACACATTTAGGCCCGGCACCCAGGCAGAGGAGAGAGGTCCCGTAACAGAGAATCTGGCCTTATGTCAGCGCAGAATCTGTATTCATGTCATAGCAGAGAATCAGGCTTCACGTCACCCACCACTGGAACAGGCCACTGTCACACATTTAGGCCCCGGCACCCAGACAGAGGAGAGCGGTCCCGTAACAGAGAATCTGGCCTTATGTCAGCGCAGAATCTGTCTTCATGTCATAGCAGAGAATCAGGCTTGACGTCACCCACCACTGGAACAGGCCACTGTCACACATTTAGGCCCAGGCACCCAGGCAGAGGAGAGAGGTCCCGTAACAGAGAATCTGGCCTTATGTCAGCGCAGAATCTGTCTTTATGTCATAGCAGAGAATCAGGCTTCACGTCACCCACCACTGGAACAGGCCACTGTCACACATTTAGGCCCAGGCACCCAGGCAAAGGAGAGAGGTCCCGTAACAGAGAATCTGGCCTTATGTCAGCGCAGAATCTGTCTTCATGTCATAGCAGAGAATCAGGCTTGACGTCACCCACCACTGGAACAGGCCACTGTCACACATTTAGGCCCAGGCACCGAGGTAGAGGAGAGAGGTCCCGTAACAGAGAATCTGGCCTTATGTCAGCGCAGAATCTGTATTCATGTCATAGCAGAGAATCAGGCTTCACGTCACCCACCACTGGAACAGGCCACTGTCACACATTTAGGCCCCGGCACCCAGACAGAGGAGAGCGGTCCCGTAACAGAGAATCTGGCCTTATGTCAGCGCAGAATCTGTCTTCATGTCATAGCAGAGAATCAGGCTTCACGTCACCCACCACTGGAACAGGCCACTGTCACACATTTAGGCCCAGGCACCCAGGCAGAGGAGAGAGGTCCCGTAACAGAGAATCTGGCCTTATGTCAGCGCAGAATCTGTATTCATGTCATAGCAGAGAATCAGGCTTCACGTCACCCACCACTGGAACAGGCCACTGTCACACATTTAGGCCCAGGCACCCAGGCAGAGGAGAGAGGTCCCGTAACAGAGAATCTGGCCTTATGTCAGCGCAGAATCTGTATTCATGTCATAGCAGAGAATCAGGCTTCACGTCACCCACCACTGGAACAGGCCACTGTCACACATTTAGGCCCAGGCACCCAGGCAGAGGAGAGAGGTCCCGTAACAGAGAATCTGGCCTTATGTCAGCGCAGAATCTGTCTTCATGTCATAGCAGAGAATCAGGCTTCACGTCACCCACCACTGGAACAGGCCACTGTCACACATTTAGGCCCCGGCACCCAGACAGAGAAGAGCGGTCCCGTAACAGAGAATCTGGCCTTATGTCAGCGCAGAATCTGTCTTCATGTCATAGCAGAGAATCAGTCTTCACGTCACCCACCACTGGAACAGGCCACTGTCACACATTTAGGCCCAGGCACCCAGGCAGAGGAGAGAGGTCCTGTAACAGAGAATCTGGCCTGATGTCAGCAAAGAATCTGTCTTCATGTCATAGCAGAGAATCAGGCTTCACGTCACCCACCACTGGAACAGGCCACTGTCACACATTTAGGCCCCGGCACCCAGACAGAGGAGAGCGGTCCCATAACAGAGAATCTGGCCTTATGTCAGCGCAGAATCTGTCTTCATGTCATAGCAGAGAATCAGGCTTGACGTCACCCACCACTGGAACAGGCCACTGTCACACATTTAGGCCCAGGCACCCAGGCAGAGGAGAGAGGTCCCGTAACAGAGAATCTGGCCTTATGTCAGCGCAGAATCTGTATTCATGTCATAGCAGAGAATCAGGCTTCACGTCACCCACCACTGGAACAGGCCACTGTCACACATTTAGGCCCCGGCACCCAGACAGAGGAGAGGTTCATTCAACTTTGGGTTGCCCCGCAATATAATGGTAAAATGAAATTAAAAATAGTATTGAATGAGGAAGTGCCCTGGAGTAGAATAATATATTGTTAAGGGGAGGTAGTTAATATCTAATCTGCACAAGGGATGGACAGGTCCTGTGGGATCCATGCCTGGTTCATTTTTATGAACGTCAGCTTGTCCACATTGGCTGTAGACAGGCGGCTGCGTTTGTCTGTAATGACGCCCCCTGCCGTGCTGAATACACGTTCAGACAAAACGCTGGCCGCCGGGCAGGCCAGCACCTCCAAGGCATAAAAGGCTAGCTCTGGCCACGTGGACAATTTGGAGACCCAGAAGTTGAATGGGGCCGAACCATCAGTCAGTACGTGGAGGGGTGTGCACAGGTACTGTTCCACCATGTTAGTGAAATGTTGCCTCCTGCTAACACGTTCCGTATCAGGTGGTGGTGCATTTAGCTGTGGCGTGGTGACAAAACTTTTCCACATCTCTGCCATGCTAACCCTGCCCTCAGAGGAGCTGGCCGTGACACAGCTGCGTTGGCGACCTCTTGCTGATCCTCTGCCTTCGCCTTGGGCTTCCACTGGTTCCCCTGTGACATTTGGGAATGCTCTCAGTAGCGCGTCTACCAACGTGCGCTTGTACTCGCGCATCTTCCTATCACGCTTCAGTGTAGAAAGTAAGGTGGGCACATTGTCTTTGTACCGGGGATCCAGCAGGGTGGCAACCCAGTATTCCGCACACGTTAAAATGTGGGCAACTCTGCTGTCGTTGCGCAGGCACTGCAGCATGTAGTCGCTCATGTGTGCCAGGCTGCCCAGAGGTAAGGACAAGCTGTCCTCTGTGGGAGGCGTATCGTCATCGTCCTGTGTTTCCCCCCAGCCACGCACCAGTGATGGGCCCGAGCTGCTTTGGGTGCCACCCCGCTGTGAACATGCTTCATCCTCATCCTCCTCCACCTCCTCCTCATCCTCGTCCTCCTCGTCCTCCAGTAAAGGGCCCTGTCTGGCCACATTTGTACCTGGCCTCTGGTGTTGCAAAAAACCTCCCTCTGAGTCACTTTGAAGAGACTGGCCTGAAAGTGCTAAAAATGACCCCTCTTCCTCCTCTTCCTCCTGGGCCACCTCCTCTTCCATCATCGCCCTAAGTGTTTTCTCAAGGAGACATAGAAGTGGTATTGTAACGCTGATAACGGCGTCATCGCCACTGGCCATGTTGGTGGAGTACTCGAAACAGCGCAACAGGGCACACAGGTCTCGCATGGAGGCCCAGTCATTGGTGGTGAAGTGGGTCTGATCCGCAGTACAACTGACCCGTGCGTGCTGCAGCTGAAACTCCACTATGGCCTGCTGCTGCTCGCACAGTCTGTCCAGCATATGCAAGGTGGAGTTCCACCTGGTGGGCACGTCGCATATGAGGCGGTGAGCGGGAAGGCCGAAGTTACGCTGTAGCGCAGACAGGCGAGCAGCGGCAGGGTGTGAACGCCGGAAGCGCGAACAGACGGCCCGCACTTTATGCAGCAGCTCTGACATGTCGGGGTAGTTGCGAATGAACTTCTGCACCACCAAATTCAGCACATGCGCCAGGCAAGGGATGTGCGTCAAACCGGCTAGTCCTAGAGCTGCAACGAGATTTCGCCCATTATCGCACACCACCAGGCCGGGCTTGAGGCTCACCGGCAGCAACCACTCGTCGGTCTGTTGTTCTATACCCCGCCACAACTCCTGTGCGGTGTGGGGCCTGTCCCCCAAACATATGAGTTTCAGAATGGCCTGCTGACGTTTACCCCGTGCTGTGCTGAAGTTGGTGGTGAAGGTGTGTGGCTGACTGGATGAGCAGGTGGAAGAAGAGGAGGAGGAAGCTGAGTAGGAGGAGGAGGAGACAGGAGGCAAAGAATGTTGCCCTGCGATCCTTGGCGGCGGAAGGACGTGCGCCAAACAGCTCTCCGCCTGGGGCCCAGCCGCCACTACATTTACCCAGTGTGCAGTTAGGGAGATATAGCGTCCCTGGCCGTGCTTACTGGTCCACGTATCTGTGGTTAGGTGGACCTTGCCACAGATGGCGTTGCGCAGTGCACACTTGATTTTATCGGACACTTGTTTGTGCAGGGAAGGCACGGCTCTCTTGGAGAAGTAGTGGCGGCTGGGAACAACATACTGTGGGACAGCAAGTGACATGAGCTGTTTGAAGCTGTGTGTGTCCACCAGCCTAAATGACAGCATTTCATAGGCCAGTAGTTTAGAAATGCTGGCATTCAGGGCCAGGGTGGCTAGGTGGGAATTTACACTTTCTCTCAAATGTTTGTGAGATGGAGAGCTGAACGCTGCCGTGTGACATTGTTGAGATGCTTGGTGACGCAGGTGGTGATGTTGGTGGTACATCCCATGTTTGCTGGGCGGCAGGTGCCAACGTTCCTCCAGAAGCAGAGGAAGAGGCCGAGGCGGCGGCAGCAGCAGCAGAAGAGGCCGAGGCGGCAGCAGCAGAAGAGGTAGCAGGGGGAGCCTGAGTGACTTCCTTGTTTTTAAGGTGTTTACTCCACTGCAGTTCATGCTTTGCATGCAGGTGCCTGGTCATGCAGGTTGTGCTAAGGTTCAGAACGTTAATGCCTCGCTTCAGGCTCTGATGGCACAGCGTGCAAACCACTCGGGTCTTGTCGTCAGCACATTGTTTGAAGAAGTGCCATGCCAGGGAACTCCTTGAAGCTGCCTTTGGGGTGCTCGGTCCCAGATGGCGGCGGTCAGTAGCAGGCGGAGTCTCTTGGCGGCGGGTGTTCTGATTTTGCCCACTGCTCCCTCTTTTGCTACGCTGTTGGCTCGGTCTCACCACTGCCTCTTCCTCCGAACTGTGAAAGTCAGTGGCACAACCTTCATTCCATGTGGGGTCTAGGACCTCATCGTCCCCTGCATCGTCTTCCACCCAGTCTTGATCCCTGACCTCCTGTTCAGTCTGCACACTGCAGAAAGACGCAGCAGTTGGCATCTGTGTTTCGTCATCATCAGAGACGTGCTGAGGTGGTATTCCCATGTCCTCATCATCAGGAAAAATAAGTGGTTGTGCGTTAGTGCATTCTATCTCTTCCACCCCTGGGGAAGGGCTAGGTGGATGCCCTTGGGAAACCCTGGCAGCAGAGTCTTCAAACAGCATAAGAGACTGCTGCATAACTTGAGGCTCAGACAGTTTCCCTGATATGCATGGGGGTGATGTGACAGACCGATGGGCTTGGTTTTCATGCGCCATCTGTGCGCTTTCTGCAGAAGACTGGGTGGGAGATAATGTGAACGTGCTGGATGCACTGTCTGCCACCCAATTGACTAATGCCTGTACCTGCTCAGGCCTTACCATCCTTAGAACGGCATTGGGCCCCACCAAATATCGCTGTAAATTCTGATGGCTACTGGGACCTGAGGTAGTTGGTTCACTAGGACGTGTGGCTGTGGCAGAACGGCCACGTCCTCTCCCAGCACCAGAGGGTCCACTAACACCACCACGACCATGTCCACGTCCGCGTCCGCGTCCCTTATTAGATGTTTTCCTTATTGTTCCCGTTCACCACAATTTTGAGAATGGCAAATTTGGGAATGCTTTTTTAACCCAGAACAAAAAGTCTGCTTTAACGGTCACTACAAATAACTTGACCAGCTAAAACTGTGCAGATTTGGTTGAATAGAGATGTGAGACCTGTTTTTTTTGCGCTGTGTGACAGTTATAGGTTTAATCACAGAATGACACTTCTATCAGCACGCTAGCGTGTGTCTTAGGTTTTTCTGAATGACACTATCAATAACTTCAATGTAAGATTTTCTTTTTGGGATAGATTTCAAGTAGGCCTGAAATACCACAAACTAGTTATTTTCAGAATGGCAAATTTGGGAATGCTTTTTCAACCCAGAACAAAAAGTCTGCTTTGACGGTCACTACAAATAACTTGACCAGCTAAAACTGTGCAGATTTGGTTGAATAGAGATGTGAGACCTGTTTTTTTTTGCGCTGTGTGACAGTTATAGGTTTAATCACAGAATGACACTTCTATCAGCACGCTAGCGTGTGTCTTAGGTTTTTCTGAATGACACTATCAATAACTTCAATGTAAGATTTTCTTTTTGGGATAGATTTCAAGTAGGCCTCAAATACCACAAACTAGTTATTTTCAGAATGGCAAATTTGGGAATGCTTTTTCAACCCAGAACAAAAAGTCTGCTTTGACGGTCACTACAAATAACTTGACCAGCTAAAACTGTGCAGATTTGGTTGAATAGAGATGTGAGACCTGTTTTTTTTTGCGCTGTGTGACAGTTATAGGTTTAATCACAGAATGACACTTCTATCAGCACGCTAGCGTGTGTCTTAGGTTTTTCTGAATGACACTATCAATAACTTCAATGTAAGATTTTCTTTTTGGGATAGATTTCAAGTAGGCCTCAAATACCACAAACTAGTTAATTTCAGAATGGCAAATTTGGGAATGCTTTTTCAACCCAGAACAAAAAGTCTGCTTTGACGGTCACTACAAAAAACTTGACCAGCTAAAACTGTGCAGATTTGGTTGAATAGAGATGTGAGACCTGTTTTTTTTGCGCTGTGTGACAGTTATAGGTTTAATCACAGAATGACACTTCTATCAGCACGCTAGCGTGTGTCTTAGGTTTTTCTGAATGACACTATCAATAACTTCAATGTAAGATTTTCTTTTTGGGATAGATTTCAAGTAGGCCTCAAATACCACAAACTAGTTATTTTCAGAATGGCAAATTTTGGAATGCTTTTTCAACCCAGAACAAAAAGTCTGCTTTGACGGTCACTACAAATAACTTGACCAGCTAAAACTGTGCAGATTTGGTTGAATAGAGATGTGAGACCTGTTTTTTTTTTGCGCTGTGTGACAGTTATAGGTTTAATCACAGAATGACACTTCTATCAGCACGCTAGCGTGTGTCTTAGGTTTTTCTGAATGACACTATCAATAACTTCAATGTAAGATTTTCTTTTTGGGATAGATTTCAAGTAGGCCTGAAATACCACAAACTAGTTATTTTCAATGGCAAATTTGGGAATGCTTTTTCAACCCAGAACAAAAAGTCTGCTTTGACGGTCACTACAAATAACTTGACCAGCTAAAACTGTGCAGATTTGGTTGAATAGAGATGTGAGACCTGTTTTTTTTTGCGCTGTGTGACAGTTATAGGTTTAATCACAGAATGACACTTCTATCAGCACGCTAGCGCGTGTCTTAGGTTTTTCTGAATGACACTATCAATAACTTCAATGTAAGATTTTCTTTTTGGGATAGATTTCAAGTAGGCCTCAAATACCACAAACTAGTTATTTTCAGAATGGCAAATTTGGGAATGCTTTTTCAACCCAGAACAAAAAGTCTGCTTTTACGGTCACTACAAATAACTTGACCAGCTAAAACTGTGCAGATTTGGTTGAATAGAAATGTCAGGTCTATTTTTTAGGCGCTGGGTGACAGTTATAGGTTTAATCACAGAATGACACTTCTATCAGCACGCTAGCGTGTGTCTTAGGTTTTTCTGAATGACACTATCAATAACTTCAATGTAAGATTTTCTTTTTGGGATAGATTTCAAGTAGGCCTCAAATACCACAAACTAGTTATTTTCAGAATGGCAAATTTTGGAATGCTTTTTCAACCCAGAACAAAAAGTCTGCTTTGACGGTCACTACAAATAACTTGACCAGCTAAAACTGTGGAGATTTGGTTGAATAGAGATGTGAGACCTGGTTTTTTTTGCGCTGTGTGACAGTTATAGGTTTAATCACAGGATGACACTTCTATCAGCACGCTAGCGTGTGTCTTAGGTTTTTCTGAATGACACTATCAATAACTTCAATGTAAGATTTTCTTTTTGGGATAGATTTCAAGTAGGCCTCAAATACCACAAACTAGTTATTTTCAGAATGGCAAATTTGGGAATGCTTTTTCAACCCAGAACAAAAAGTCTGCTTTTACGGTCACTACAAATAACTTGACCAGCTAAAACTGTGCAGATTTGGTTGAATAGAAATGTCAGGTCTATTTTTTAGGCGCTGGGTGACAGGCTCAACTTGCCCCTGATGTAATATATGGCCAAAAAATAACCACACTGTTGATGGTTAAATGCACTTGGGTGACACAGGCTCAGCCTGCACCAGATGTAGTATATGGCCAAAAAATAATCAGACTGTTGATGGTTAAATGCACTTGGGTGAAACAGGCTCAGCCTGCAGCTGATGTAGTATATGGCCAAAAAATAACCAGACTGTTGATGGTTAAATGCACTTCGGTGACACAGGCTCAGCCTGCAGCTGATGTAGGATATAGCACAAAATAACCACACTATCGATGGTTAAATACACTTGGTGATAGCTCGTGCTGGCGCACCACAAGTCACAAAATGGCCGCCGATCACCCCAGAAAAAAAGTTATCTAAAAACGCTCTGGGCAGCCTCAAAAAAGTGAGCAAGTCAATAATAGCACTTCAATGATCCACAGCTGCAGATCGATCACAGAATGAAGTCTTTTGGAGGAGTTAATCTGCCTAATCTCGCCCTAACGTCGCAGCTGCAACCTCTCCCTATACTGATCATAGCAGAGTGACGTGCGGCGCTACGTGACCCAAGCTTATATAGAGGCTGGGTCACATGCTGCACTGGCCAATCACAGCCATGCCAATAGTAGGCAAGGCTGTGATGGCCTCTTGGGGCAAGTAGTATGACGCTTGTTGATGGGCTGCTTTGCAGCCTTTCAAAAAGCGCCAAGAAAGCGCCGAACACCGAACACGGACTTTTACGAAAATGTTCGGGTTCGCTCATCCCTAGTTATGAGTTTCCACTTAGTTTTCTAATCAAATCAGGTAATATGCAAGTCCCTTGTTAACTATCACAAAAGATGTTAGAGTATAATTGAGGCCTGCATGGACAAAAAACATATTTTATATCAGAGGACGCTACATAATATAATTTGAGTTGAGCGGACACCTGGATGTTCGGGTTCGACGGGTTCGGCCGAACTTCGGAAAAAAGTTCGAGTTAGGGAACCGAAATTGACCCAAACTTGACCCCGAACCCGAACCCCATTGAAGTCAATAAGGACCCGAACTTTTGAACACTAAAATGGCTGTAAAAATGTCATGGAAAGGGCTAGAGGGCTGCAAATGGAGTCAAAATGTGGCTAAGAACATGGCAAGTGTTCTGCAAACAAATATGGATAGGGAAATGACTTTAAATAACATAAAATTTTTTGTTTTAAATTTTATTTTTAAAATTAGGGTACACCCAAAAACATTGGGAAATATAACCTGTGATAACCCCCTCCAGTCATGCTAAACACATGTTCAGACAATACACTGGCTGCAGGGCAGGCCAGCACCTCCAAGGGGTAAAGGGCAAGCTCAGGCCATGTGCCCAATTTGGAGACCCAGAAGTTGCAGGGGCTGACCCCTGTCAGTCAGTTCGTGTAGGCGTGTGCACACTTACTGCTCTATCAACTTTCGATGTTCTTTTATGCGCCTACCATGGTGATCACGGGTGGCGGGGAATCAGGGTTCCAGGCCAGAAAGGGAGCATGAGAAAGAGAAACCACATCCAAGGGAGGATTCATTTTTTCAAATTTAAAATTAGAGTTGAAATATGGGAGAAATTATTAAAGCATAAAAGTGTGACAACTTTTCAAAGTTTAAGCATTGAATGTAAGGATGTGGTGCGCATTAATTACTGAATAATTTATAAAATTTTATTCCCTGTCACCTATGTATAGCAGGTGTTTATTCACATCTAAAATGTATAATGTCAACCCAAGAATGTAACAGAAAAATTATTGAAATTTATTAAGCTGTCAACTAGGTAGAGGAGGGGTATATTACACCCAAAAATTGGTGAATTTCACTAAAAAATTTAACTGACAATTATTATTTTTTTCCGGTCTACTAGGTATAGAAGTGGTACATCACACCCAAAAATTGGTGAATTTCACCAGAATATATAACTGACATTTTTTTTTAACCTGTCTACTAGGTATAGCAGTGGTACCATACACCCAAAAATTTGTTTATTTCGCCAGAAAATGTAACTGACAATTTTTTTTTTTTTTTTTTTACCGTTCCACTAGGTATAGCAGTGGTACTATACACACCAAAATTGGTAATTTCACCCTAAAATGTAAATGACAATTTATTTATTTTTTAACCAGCCTACTAGGTATAGCAGTGGTACTATACACCCAAAAATAGGTTAATTTCACCATAAAATGTAACTGACAATTTATTTTTTATTTTTTACCGGTCTACTAGGTATTGCAGTGGTACTATACACCCAAAAATTTGTGAATTTCGCCCGAAAATGTTAATGACAAAGTGGTGAAATGATATAAAATAAAACACGTACAAAAAAAAAATTGATTTATGAGGTGGAGTTCCATATGGAGTAGGAGTTTGAGGAGGCGGTGGACGTAGCGGAGTAGGTGGAAGCGGCGGTGGAGGAGGACGAGATAGCCAACACAGGTTTTTGGTTTTAATTTAATTTTGAAAAATTAAGGTACACTCCAAAAGAGTGTAAAATATCCAAAATACAAACATAAGCAATTGCGCTACAGTATAACAATGGCTGGTTAGTGCCGGTATACATGTCTATTCTGCACAAGGTACATGTCTATTCTGCACAAGTCCTGAGGGATCCATGCCAGTACGCAGCCCTGCAGGGTATTGCGATGTGAGGTCACGGTTACTTAGGCAAACGAGAGTTGCTATGGGTTACTCACAGTTTCTGGGATGACCCTGGGCAGGTGTACAGCAGTGATTGAGAGGCTGGCACAATAGTCCTCTAGGGCACTCTCTGTATATAGGGACCAGGCCTGATGGTAGATGAGGTGCCCTGGATGTTGCAGATATTTAATGTGCCTAGGGCAAGGTCCCTTTAAGGTTCGTGATGCCAGTGCCTGTAACGGTGGCACACCGGTTGATAGTGATAGGAGTAATAAGTGAGGAACACGTTGTTGTGGTGAACCAAACTTTCTTTACTGAAAAACGGTTAACTTTGTACAGTCTTTTGTAAGTTCAGTTCCATATAGCAGGATCACATCACAAGCAGGCTTTTACATAAATGGCAGGCAACAATGTTCTTTGCAAGATACTCAGAGGGTTAAACACACTCACAGATCAGGCTGTACCTTCTCCTCAGAAATACTGTACAATGTTCCTCAGAACTCCTGTCTGTCTTCATCCCAAGGCCTGGATGCCCTAATGCTGGCTTTATCCTTGGTAGAAAACTTCCTCTCGTATATAGCCTTGCTTTAAGTATATCTCCTTCTGCCCCTCAGCTTACTTGTCTAGCTGGTATACTGGCTCTGCTCTGCTTGTGGGAACTTGACAATTGACCCTTGTGTAGTGCCCACATTTACCTAGTGGGACACTACATGGAGGCCCAGTCATTGGTAGTGAAGTGGTGCTGTTCCGCCGAGCGACTCACCCGTGCGTGCTGCAGCTGAAACTCCACTATCGGCTGCTGCTGCTCGCACAGTCTGGCCAGCATGTGCAAGGTGGAGTTCCACCTTGTGGGCACATCGCATATGAGGTGGTGAGTGGGAAGGCCGTTACGCTGCAGTGTTGACAGGCGAGCAGCAGAAGGGTGAGTACGCTGAAAGCGCGCACAGATGGCCCGCACTTTATGCAGCAGCTCTGACATATCGGGGTAATTTTTAAGGAATCTCTGCACCACCAAATTCAGCACATGCGCCAGGCAAGGGATGTGCGTCAAACTGGCTATTTCCAGAGCTGCTACTAGATTTCGCCCATTATCACACACCACCAGGCCGGGCTTGAGGCTCACTGGCACAAACCAATCATCGGTCTGTTGTTCAAGGTCCGTCCACAGCTCCTGCGCGGTGTGGGGTTTGTCCCCCAAACAGATAAGTTTTAAAACTGCCTGCTGTCGTTTACCACTGGCTGTGCTGAAGTTGGTGGTGAAGGTGTTACGCTGACCGGGTGAGGAGGCGGTAGAGGATGAGGAAGCAGAGTAGGAGGAGGAAGCAACAGGAGGCAAATTGAAGCGCCCTGCAATCCTCGGTGGTGGAAGGACATGCGCCAAACTGATATCCGCCTCAGGCCCAGCCGCCACTGCATTTACCCAGTGTGCTGTTATGGAGATATAACGGCCCTGACCGTGCTTACTGGTCCACGTATCCGTAGTCAGGTGCACCTTGCCACAGATGGCGTTGCACAGTGCACACCTGATTTTGTCCCCTAATTGGTTGTGAAGGGAAGGGATTGCTCGCCTTGAAAAGTAGTGGTGGCTGGGCACGATGTACTGTGGGACAGCCACCGCCATAAGGCCTTTAAAACTATCCGTCTCCACCGGACGGAATGACAGCATTTTAAAGGCAAGTAATTTAGAAATGCTGGCATTCAGGGCTAGGGATCGCGGGTGGGTAGGGGGGTACTTCCTCTTCCTCTCCAGTGTTTGGGATATGGAGAGCTGAACGCTTCCGTGGGACATTGTGGAGATGCTTGGTGACCCAGGTGTTGGTGTTGCTGGCAGATCCTCTGTTTGCGGGGTACCAGGTGGCACTGTCACTCCAGAGGTGGATGAAGTGGCCGCGACTGCAGCAGAAGAGGAAGCAGGAGGAGCCACAGACCTTTCTTGGTTTTTGAGGTGTCTACTCCACTGCAGCTCGTGCTTTGCACTTAAATGCCTGGTCATACAGGTTGTGCTCAGGTTGAGAACGTTTATGCTTCGCTTCAGGCTTGATTGCATAGCGTGCAAACCACTCGTGTCTTGTCGTCAGCACATTGTCTGAAGAACTGCCACGCCAGGGAACTCCTTGGAGCTGGCTTTGGTGTGCTCGGTCCCTTGCTGCGGTGGACAGTAGCAGGCGTACTGGCTAGGGGACGGCCACTCTGCTTTTGAACCCTGCTCCCTCTTCTGCTGTGCTGGTGGCTCTGAGCGACCACCGCCTCTTCCTCCGAACTACATCGGTCACTCGCATGACCTTGATTCCATGTGGGGTCGAGGACCTCATCGTCCTCCACATCATCTTCCACAGAGTCTTCACCCCTGACTTCCTTGTCGGTCTGCACACTTTTGAAAGCCCCAGCAGTTGGTACCTGTGTTTCGTCATCATCCGAGACGTGCTGCGATGGTCCTCCCATGTACTCATCTTGAAAAATAAGTGGTTGGGCATCGGTGCACTCAATCTCTTCCACTTCTGGGACAGGGCTAGGTGGATGGCCCTGGGAAACCCTGCTAACATAGTCATCAAAAAGTAGAAGAGACTGCTGTATGACTTGGGGCTCAGATTGCTTGTCTGATTTGCAAGGGGGTGAGGTGAAAGACTGATGGACATCGTCTGCAGGTGCCAACTGTCGTCTTTCAGCAGGAGACTGGGTGGGAGACAATGTGAAGGAACTGGATCCACTGTCAGCAACCCAATCTACTATCGCCTGTACTTGTTCAGGCCTCACCATTCGTAGATCAGCATTAGGCCCGACCAAATACCGCTGCAGGTTTTGTCGCCTACTCGCACCTGAGGAAGGGGTTTCACTTGTGCATGTAGCTGGCACAGATCGACCACGTCCTCTCCCTGCAACAGGCGCTCCACCAGCAGCACCACGACCTGGGCCACGTCCCTTATTTGACGCTCTCCTCATATTTTTTGAATTTAGGATCTTGCCCTAAATGGGTGTTTAATTAATAGTAGAATAGAACGACAGTATGTAAAGGGTGTATCTCACACGGCCTGAACCAGACTAGGCCTCAATTAAAGATTTATTTGCCCAAAATGGCTGTATTTCAAATGCCTAATTCAAACCCCTGTATGTAGAGCTAGTATCTCAGAGGGCCTGAACCCAGTGGCGTAGGGATCGCCATAGCAACCATAGCAGTGGCTATGGGGCCCTACGCCACTGGGGGCCCGTCCGGACCGCATAATTTTTTATTTTTATTTTTTATTAATACACTCACACTCACAGGCAGCCAGGCCCGACCGCCCGCCCAGTGTAGTGGGCGGGGCGTGGGCGGTCCACGGCTCGGGCCTGGCTGGGGCCCTGGGGGAAGTAGGCTGTAGCACTGCCGGCTGCCGCACAACTTAAGGAGTGTCTGGAGTCCTGGAGAACATGAGGTAGGCGGACGCGGTGGAGGGGTGAACGGGGGCGTAGCGGAGGCGGAACCACGAGCCAGGCTGGCACCAGCGCCGCAGACTACAGTGCAGGAAAGGAATGCATTTCCTCCGGCTCCGCCTCCTACTAACTAGAGGGACTGGGTGGGAGGACTCAGGAGGCGGACTCAGGAGGGGGCGGGGAGGGGCGGGGCGAGCCCGGGGGGGGGCGGTGTGGGGGGGGGAGGGTACCTGCTGTGGAGGGAGTGGGACTAGGACTATGGAGTGAGTGGTCCCGCCGGCCGCACTGGCGCCAGTCAGAGGCGCTATCTAAATCTGATATACTGCTGACTGAGTGACTGCCCAAAACCAGTCTGAGGGCCAGAGAGGAACCGGCTCACAGTCAGTCACTCCTCCATTCCAGTCCTCAGTGGAGTTAGTGCCTGGTCTCTCCAGTCCAGTGACAGTCCTGCCGTGTGTGTGCCGTTGGTCGTGCCACTCCAGTCTGTGCGACTACAGTCAGTGACTCTAAAAGTAAGTGATGCATCATGCATGTGAATATGTGATTCATTTGAATTTAAAGGGAACCTGTCACCATGATTTTGTGCATAGAGCTGAGGACATGGGTTGCTAGATGGCCACTAGCACATCTGCAATACCCAGTCCCCACAGCTCTCTGTGCTTTTAATGTGTTAAAAAACAGTTTTGATCAATATGCAAATGAACCTGATATGAGTCCTGTGTCCGGAGATGAGTCCAGCGGAAAGGAGCCCAGCACCGCCCCGCGTCCTCCGAATCTCCTCCTTGCTGGCTGACGTCACAGAGCTGGAGCGCCGAAATCTCGCGATGCGAGCACAGGGAATGAACATGATGCCAACACTGCACATGCGCTAGCTCGCGCATCGCGAGATTTCGTCGCTCCAGCTCTGTGACGTCAGCCAGCAAGGAGGAGATTCGGAGGACGCGGGGCGGTGCTGGGCTCCTTTCCGCTGGACTCATCTCCGGACACAGGACTCATATCAGGTTCATTTGCATATTGATCAAAACTGTTTTTTAACACATTAAAAGCACACAGAGCTATGGGGACTGGGTATTGCAGATGTGCTAGCGGCCATCTAGCAGCCCATGTCCTCAGCTCTATGCACAAAATCATGGTGACAGGTTTCCTTTAAGGAAGTGAGATTATTGAGAATTTATGATTTCTGAGATAATCTAAATTCTTAAGTTAAAAAGAGCTTCCTGCAGACTCAGAGTGGGGCCCAAGAGAAGCCATTGCAGGTCTGCAGGCAGAATTCAGATCATCAGACTCTCACTAATTACAGCACACGCCCTGCACCCTGGCCTGTAGTGTCCACCATCAGACAGGGGAGGGAAGAAACCCTGTGGCCCCCAACACATTGGGGGGCACACTGACACTCTAGTTCTGGGGTTTCTTTTCTTCCCTCCCCTGTCTGATGGTGGACACTACAGGCCAGGGCGTGTGCTGTAATTAGTGAGAGTCTGATCATCTGAAGTTAAAAAGAGATGCCAGCAGTGATAAGGAGGGCGCCCCTTGCTTCTTTTGGGGGGCACAATCTTATATGACAGACACAGACATAAATGTACTTTTACACTTGCGGCAGGACGGATGAATTAAAAGGTTCATATACTTATTTGTTTTTCCTCTGACTTTTCTATGCTCATGGCGGTGGGAGATCTAGGATGGGTGTTTGCGTGGGAGCTCTGGAAGGGGTGGTGGGAGGCCCGATAGATATGGGGGGGGGGCCCATAATTTTTTTTTGCTATGGGGCCCATGCATTTCTAGCTACGCCCCTGCCTGAACCTCTGTAGGCCTGCAGTAAATATATCTTTGCACAAAATGGCTGTATTTCAAATGCCTAATTCAAACCCCTGTATGTAGATGGGGGATCACACACACACTGAACCAGTGTAGGCCTGAAGTAAATATATCTTTGCACAAAATGGCGGTATTTCAAATGGCTGTATTTCAAATGCCTAATTCAAACCCCTGTATGTAGAGGGGGTATCTCACAGGGCCTTTGTAGGCCTGAATTCAATATTAATGCACCAAATGGCGGTATTTGAAATCTCTGAATGTAACCCAAATGTATTAAGGGTGTATCTCACAATGACATCTGCATCAAAGGCTGCCAACTAAATTTTTTGTGCCCAAATGAGTGTTTGTTTAAAAACTGAATTTGACAGCAGTATATAAGCCTGTAATTTCACACGTGCTGATGCTGCAAGGCCTGAAAATAGTGTTTTTTGTCAAAAGAGTGTGTTTTTCAAACCCCAGAAAATGATGGGTGTATTTCTACCTTAAATTGCACACTGACTAATACAGATGTTGTAGATTGCCAAAAAAGTCTTTTTTTGCTAACAGAATTTGAAAGCTGTATATATTAAACTTGAATTTAACACTTGCAGATCTGGAAAATACTGTTTTTTGAAGAAAAGAAAAGTGTGTTTTTCAAACCCCAGAAAATGATGGGTGTATTTCTACCTTAAATTGCACACTGACTAATACAGATGTTGTAGTTTGCCCCCAAAAAATGGCGATTTGCAATGTCCCAAAAGCTCAGATGCAGTGCTGGTGCACTGAGCATGCATAGAATGGCCGCTGTCGCCAATCACCTAACTAACAGAATTCTAAAAGTTAGTATTTTTGGTCAATGGCCTCAGGGCAGGGTAAAACGATTGTGCCCTGCACCCACACAACTATTTCTCTGTAGATCGCTGAGTTAGATTCTCTCCCTGAAATCACAAGTCCAGCTGCAACCTCTCCCTACACTTGTATCAGCAGAGTGACGTGCAGCGCTACGTGACCCAAGCTTATATAGAGGCTGGGTCACATGCTGCTCTGGCCAATCACAGCCATGCCAATAGTAGGCATGGCTGTGATGGCCTCTTGGGGTAAGTAGTATGACGCTTGTTGATTGGCTGCTGAGCAGCCTTTCAAAAAGTGCCAAGAAACCGCCGAACACCGAACCCAAACTTTTACGGAAATGTTCGGGTCCGGGGTCCCAAAATCCTAAAGTTCGGTACGAACCCGAACTTTACAGGTCGGCTTCGCTCAACCCTAAATTTAATAAGTAACACCATAGTCCAGTTTAATTTATGCAGAATATAGTATGTAAACTGGTCTCTGTTAAGGGCAGGAGTTAACATTACAAGCCCCTAGGATAGGGAGTGCTGTCATGTGGGTGTTTAAGTATATTACTGTAGGATTAGGATTTCCAGAAGGCACAGAGGTGTAACTATGGAAGTAACATACATATGATTGACAGGTATAGAGGAATGAGAGGGGTAGATATTGTATGTGTACAGCATACTGCTTGGCCAGTGGCAACACAATTCGCTCTGTAAAAATGGACAGTGGTTGCAATTTTCCGTCCACAGCTCTGAAGCACAAAGTGCTGCCTGAGAAATAAAACAGGAATATTTATGGGCACCTAGAAGTTCTATTCTATGGGCAGGATGACACTTTAATCTATAATTGTAGTATGAGATCATCATGCTCTAGGCAGTGAGAGAAAAGAATAATATTAAACACTTGACTTATAAAGCGTCCTTGGAAATGGTAGTCACGCAGCCACAATAACAGGTCGAGAGCGAAGAAATCAACAGAACATTGGTTGAGTTGAGCATGCAGGGAAGCGCAGAGCTCTCTGTGCTTAGAAACACAGGACATTTATACAGAAGATGTCCAGATCGTCTATTACCTGTCGCCAGGGACTGAGACCCAAAAACCTCCCCTACTGGGAAAACGGATTGCTCTGAATGTATGTTATCCTGTGATGCCATCCAAGACTGAACAGTATATAAATCACTTATAACATAAAGGGCATCATGCCAATGAGCCACCTTCTCCGGCTTCTAGAGGGCACAGTCATCCAGCCAATCAAAGTGAAGGGCACCTTATTTAAAGTGAAGTTACACAGGGGTATTTTCCCCAGTTTGACATGTGCTTTTGACTTCGCCGACTACTCTGTACCATTTGCAAAGACCCTCCTAACCACCATTACTAGAACCATCTGTTCTGCTCCAGAGGTCGAGCTATTTCTGATCTCTATTACCTGACCTACATTATGGTTTGACCACCTAGGTCAGTGATGGCTAACCTATGGCACTCCAGCTGTGGTAAAACTACGACTTAAACATGCTTTATTCATTTCTGTGGCGTTTTAAGAACAGTGAAGCAAGTGTACATCTTGGGAGTTGTAGTTTTACCACAGCTGGAGTGCCGGAGGTTAGCCATCACAGAACTAGGTGAATTATGACACCCAGTTGGCTCTTCCTTGGCTATTGTATTTCGAGTGAACTGATACAAGCTTGCTATAGAGATGCGTTGTTCCTTACTTTTTTTCTTGGCTCTACATATCCTAAGATGGCTATTGTATCTTTGTGAAATACACCTTGGCCCATGTTGGTCCTGTGTGTCTCCGCACTATTCATGATGACATTAGGTGCTCTCCAGTCCTCTTGAGAACTCTGATGGTCAACCATAGTGTTCAGTGATGAAAGCAGGTTCTGCCTGGAGCTAATGATGGCCACATCAGAGTTCACAGGAGGGCTGGAAAGCGCCTACTGAAATAAAAGTGCGGAGACACACATGGTTTGGGGTTCCCAAGACACACTTGGTGTAGGGTTCTGTTAGCTACCAAGGCCGCTCTCATCTGGTATTCGTAGAGGGAACGTTGTCCAGCTCCTTTTGACTCCTTTTAACCCTAAAACCAAACTGGCAAAAAAAAAAAAGGGGGGAGGTGAATTGTGCCAACTGGTTGGATCTTTCCTGGGTATGACTAATTGTTCTATATTTCTATCAAAATTTATTCAAGGTTGCATAAAGGACAATTGAAGAGCAACATTTTTCAAAAACATTTTTCACATTTTAATTTGGCTTTGTCCCAGTTTGCTCCTTGTCAAAGTTTGTTGTCTAAGAAGTTTTATCATATGTGAAATTGTCACACTGTACCAACGGACTGCAGTGCTCTAAATTTGGGCTCCACACCTTTTGCATAGTATACTATGAGCCCATGCTTTGCCTTTTCTTCTCTACAAAGGGCGTTCAAGGAACAAATGGATGAAGCCATAATATAGAAGTATGGAAAACTTACTAGGAATCTGTAAATGTTCATTTTCATAATTTCCTGTTCCTTCTCAACAATGCAATGCAGCCCCCGGGTCCCTGAAATGTACTAATGATGTGGAGGCTGTAAGTTACTGTAACACTGGATATTTTCTGATGAAATTGTTGGTATTATTGTAACTAGGACAAATGACTGCGGGATCCAACTCTGAGAACATTGCAACCACTCCAAAACAGGAGCCGAGACGATGATAATTATGGCGTTATTAAATCACTGCAATTAGCTGCGGAGCAGTGTACTCCAACCTACTCTGGTCCTGGACTGAGCGAGCTAGATGGAGTTATAGGTTAATAAAATATGAAAGACTGAATTCTAAGAAAAAAAGTAAGAACATTTGGATAAATCATACAATTATGACCTCCACCCAAAAATCACCCCGCCCCATGGAATATGTAATGAGCTTGAACAAAACAGTCAATCAATGATAGTAACAGCTGCTCCCCAGCTTTCTACACATTTATGGTCTCTGGGTGATCCTAACAACCACTTTAGATTGAATCTATCCAATGATCTGATCACAGAAGGTCCAGCTTCAGAAACCCCTGATCTGTGATGGTCTAGAGAATCTTAGGGCTCTTTCACACTTGCGTTCTTGTCTTCCGGCATAGAGTTCCGTCGTCGGGGCTCTATGCCGGAAGAATCCTGATCAGGATTATCCTAATGCATTCTGAATGGAGAGAAATCCGTTCAGGATGCATCAGGATGTCTTCAGTTCCGGAACGGAACGTTTTTTGGCCGGAGAAAATACCGCAGCATGCTGCGCTTTTTGCTCCGGCCAAAAATCCGGAACACTTGCCGCAAGGCCGGATCCGGGATTAATGCCCATTGAAAGGCATTGATCCAGATCCGGCCTTAAGCTAAACATCGTTTTGGCGCATTGCCGGACCCGACATTTAGCTTTTTCTGAATGGTTACCATGGCTGCCGGGACGCTAAAGTCCTGGCAGCCATGGTAAAGTGTAGCGGGGAGCGGGGGAGCAGTGTACTTACCTTCCGTGCGGCTCCCCGGGCGCTCCAGAGTGACGTCAGGGCGCCCCAAGCGCATGGATCATGTGATCGCATGGATCACGTCATCCATGCGCATGGGGCGCTCTGACGTCATTCTGGAGCGCCCCGGGAGCCGCACGGACTGTAAGTATACCGCTCCCCCGCTCCCCGCTCCTACTATGGAAACCAGGACTTTAATAGCGTCCTGGGTGCCATAGTAACACTGAACGCATTTGGAAGACGGTTCCGTCTTCAAATGCTTTCAGTACACTTGCGTTTTTCCGGATCCGGAGTGTAATTCCGGCAAGTGGAGTACACGCCGGATCCGGACAACGCAAGTGTGAAAGAGGCCTTAGGCTGGTCATACAGTATATCATATTTGCTGGTCATTCAAATAAATGGCTGACCATGCAACACATGGATAGGCTGGATCCACCTCTCATTGTGAGTGGCTCCAGGATCTTGCTCAGAAATTGGGGGTCCTGAGTGAAGGACCTCCTCTAGGACATCCATGTGTCCTAATACACTTCTAAAAATCTAACGTCTTGTCTTCCTTTTAATGAATTTTTGCCCCGGGTCATTATACATTGATTCCAGGTAAAACCTAAAGGGGTATTCCCATCTGGAAATGTATGACACATTGATAGGATATGCCATAAATGTCCAATAGGTCTGGATGCCACCTCTGGAACGTGGCCCTGAGGTGAATGAAGAGCACACTGCATATGCACAGCATCTTCTCCGTGCACTGACATGGAGTTTCTGAAAATTGCAGAGTGAACCCTCTTGTCTATGTTCAGAAGTTCCATCGTAGTGAATTTTGAGCAGTCACCTCTCCATTTACTGCTATGGAACTTCTGAAAATAGCTAAGCCAGTGCTTGACTATTTTCGGAATGTGGGACCCAAACCTTTCGAACATTTATGGCATATCCTATCGACATGCCATAAATATCCAGCTGGAATAATAATATTTATTTATATAGCGCCACCATATTCCGCAGCGCTTTACCATTCAGAGGGTTCATGTACAAAACAAAAGACATCACAAAGTTACCAGCTAATATACAACTGAAACACTAGGACTGAGGGCCCTGCTGGCAAGAGCTTACAATCTATGAGGAAGCGGGGGTGGCACAAAAGGTAGTTGATTATTATATGAAGTGGTCCAGCCATCTTTGTAATAAATGGAGTGGTGAAGGTCGATCTGCGTGTGTTAGTGCTTTGGGTGTGGGGATTACTGTCAACAGATCGAGTTCAGGTCTGAAGAATAAGAGTGTGTTTGTGGGGTGGGGGAAGAGTCAGTTTAGGAAGCCTGCCTGAAAAAATTTGTTTTTAAGGCATATTTGAAGTTAGTAGATGTGGCTCAAGAAAAGTCTTGAAGACGGGAGTGAGAGGTACAAATTATGGAGGATGTTAATGTTAGATCACTGGCAGAATGGAGAGCACGTGTAGGGTGGTAGACGGAAATGAGGGAGGAGATGTATGGAGGTGCAGCACTGTGGAGAGCACGAGTAGGGTGGTAGACGGAAATGAGGGAGGAGATGTATGGAGGTGCAGCACTGTGGAGAGCTTTGTGGGTGAGAAGTTTAAACTGTATTCTGTAGTAGATGGGCAACCAGTGAAGTGACTGGCACAGTGGGTGGACAGATTGATGAGCCTGGCTGCGACATTTAGGACAGACTGAAGGGGAGAGAGTTTAGCGAGAGGAAGACCAATTAGTAAAGAGTTACAGTAGTCAAGACGAGAACAAGATTTTTGGCTATTTCCACTGTGAGAAAAGGGCAGATTGGAGATGTTCTTGAGGTGCAGATGAAAAGAGTGTGCAAGTGTTTGGATATGGGGAACAAAGGAAAGATCCAAGTCAAATATGACTCCAAGACAGCGGGCATGTTGCCCAGGAGTAGAGTTGAGCGGACACCTGGAAGTTCGGGTTCGACGGGTTCGGCCGAACTTCGTAAAAAAGTTTGAGTTCGGGACCCGAACTTGACCCCGAACCCGAACCTCATTGAAGTCAATGGGGACCCGAATTTTGGAGCACTAAAATGGCTCTAAAAAGTTATGGAAAGGGCTAGAGGGCAGCAAAAGGCAGCAAAATGTGGTTAAGAGCATGAAAAGTTCTCTGCAAACAAATGTGGATAGGGAAATTACTTAAAATAACATAAAATACGTAAAAATAAAAAAATATAATCTTGATCTAAGAGGAGGTCCATATGCAGTAGGAGGTTGAGGAGGCGGTGGATGTGGCGGTGTAGGTGTAAGCGGCGGTGGAGAAGGAGGAGGTAGCCAACACTGTTTTTTAGTTTTGTTATTTATTTTTTATTTTTTTTGTTTAAATTTGGGTAGACCCCAAAACATTGGGAAATATAAAAAATAAAACAAAGAGAAAGTGTTCTGGAGTACAATAATGGCTGGGTGAGGCCGGTATACATGTCTATTCTGCACAAGGTACGAACAAGTCCTGTGGGATCCCTGCCTGGTTCATTTTTATGAACGTGAGTTTCTCCACGTTGGCTGTGGACAGGCGGCTGCGCTTGTCTGTTATAACCCCCTCCTGCTGTGCTAAACAAACGTTCAGACAATACACTGACTGCAGGGCAGGCCAGCACCTCTAAGGTGTAAAGGGCAAGCTCAGGCCATGTGCCCAATTTGGAGACCCAGAAGTTGAAGGTGGCAGACCCATCAGTTAGTACGTGTAGGCGTGTGCACACATACTGCTCCATCATGTCGCACGTCCCCGTGACGTCCGCGATCCAATTGGATATCTTCTCTATCAACTTTCGATGTACTTTTATGCGCCTACCATGGTGATGACGGGTAATGGCGAATCAGGGTTCCATGCCGTAGAGGGAGCCTTAGAAAGGGATACCACATCCAAGGGAGGTCAATGGCTGAAATCTGATTGGGTGGAGAGGGTGGGTCAAGTTATTAAAGCAGAAAAATCGAAGGAAGGCAGGAGGCGCGCGGCAATTACCCACTCTCGACTCGGGGAGGTAGTGACGATAAATAACAATACAGGACTTTTAAGATGCCCTGTTATTGGAATGAGTAATAAAAAATTACAGGGAATGTCACTGAGGTATTTTGGATTAGGAAACGTTAGACAGGAGAGGCCCTGCTGCCGCTTTGTTGACTCTAGAGAACTTCTGCCTGATCGCAGATCCATTTGGATATCTTCCCTATCAACTTTCGATGTTCTTTTCTGCGCCTACCATGGTGATCACGGGTAACGGGGAATCAGGGTTCCATGCCGGAGAGGGAGCCTGAAAAAGGGATACGACATCCAAGGGAGGTCAATGGCTGAAATCTGATTGGGTGGAGAGTGGGTGGGTCAAGTTATTAAACTAAATTCAGCACATGCCCCAGGCAAGGGATGTGCGTCAAACCGACTGGGCCCAGAGCTGCTACGATATTTTGCTCATTATTGCACACCACCAGGCCAGGGTTGAGGCTGACTGGCACCAACCACTCATCGGTCTGTTGTTCAAGGCCCGTCCACAGCTCCTGCGCGGTGTGGGGTTTGTCCCCCAAACAGATAATTTTCAAAACTGCCTGCTGTCGTTTTCCCCTTGCTGTGCTGAAGTTGGTGGTGAAGGTGTTACGCTGACCGGATGAGGAGGCGGTAGAGGAGGAGGAAGCGGAGTAGGAGGAGGAAGCAACAGTAGGCAAAGAGAAACTACCTGCAATCCTTGGTGGTGGAAGGACATGCGCCAAACTGCTATCCGCCTCAGGCCTAGCCGCCACTGCATTTACCCAGTGTGCTGTTAGGGAGATATAACGTCCCTGACAGTGCTTACTGGTCCACTTATCCGTAGTTATGTGGACCTTGCCACAGATGGCGTTGCGCAGTGCACACCTGATTTTGTCCCCCACTTGGTTGTGCAGGGAAGGGATGGCTCGCCTGGAAAAGTAGTGGCGGCTGGTCACAGCGTACTGTGGGACAGCCACCCCCATCAGATTCTTAAAACTGTCTGTGTCCACCAGACGGAATGACAGCATTTCAAAGGCCGGGTATTTTGAAATGCTGGCATTCAGGGCCAGGGATCGCGGGTGGGTAGGGGGGTACTTCCTCTTTCGCTCCAGTGTTTGGGAGATGGAGATCTGAACGCTTCCATGGGACATTGTGGAGCTGCTTGGTGACCGAGGTGGTGTTGTTGCTGCCACATCCTCTGTTTGCGGTGGTGGCCGGTGTCACTGTCCCTCCAGAGGGGGATGAAGAGGCAGACTGCAGCAGAAGAGGAAGCAGGAGGAGCCAGAGACCTTTCTTGGTTTTTGAGGTGTCTACTCAACTGCAGCTCGTGCTTTGCACTTAGATGCCTGGTCATGCAGGTTGTGCTCAGGTTTAGAACGTTTATGCCTCGCTTCAGGCTCTGATTGCACAGCATACAAACCACTCGTGTCTTGTCGTCAGCACATTGTCTGAAGAACTGCCACGCCAGGGAACTCCTTGGAGCTGGCTTTGGTGTGCTTGGTCCCTTGGTGCAGTGGGCAGTAGCAGGCGTACTATCTAGGGGACAGCCGCTCCGCTTTTGTACCCTGCTCCCTCTTTTGCTGTGCTGGTGGCTCTGTGCGACCACCGCCTCTTCCTCTTCACTCGCATGACCTTGATTCCATGTGGGGTCGAGGACCTCATCGTCCTCCACATCATCTTCCACCCAGTCTTTACCCCTGCCCTCCTTGTCGGTCTGCACACTGCAGAAAGCTGCAGAAGTTGGCACCTGTGTTTCGTCATCATCCGAGATGTGCTGCAGTGGTCCTCCCACTTGGGCGTGTAGCTGGTACAGATCGACCATATCCTCTCCCTGCAACAGGAGCTCCACCAACATCAGCAGCACCACGACCTGGGCCACGTCCCTTGTTTGACGCTTTCTTCATTTTTTGCGGTCACCCACCAAAGTAACAGGCGTTTTTACTAAATTAAGTTCCTTGTGAACAATGCAGAGCAGGGTTTTTTTGATGGTCAAAATGGGTTAATGTCACCCAACAATAGAACAGACGAATTTTCGAAATTTAGGTCCCTGTCACCTAGGCAGAGCAGGGGTTTTTGGAAGGGAAAAATGAGTTAATGTCACCCAACAATAAAACAGACAAGTTTTTTTTTACTTATTGCCTGGTCTGCTATGCAGTGCACGCAGCAAAGGCACTTTATTGCCAAAAATAAGTTTTTTTCTCACACACAATGAAACAGATGGATTTAACTGTATTTCTTTAACTACCAGAAATGCAGCAGAGGGCTAAAAGGTACTTTATTGCTCCCCAAAAAAGTTTGTTTTAACCCTAAATGAAACAGATAGATTTTACTTTGATTATATTTTACTCTCACAAATGAAGCACAGGGGTTTTTAACATAAAAAATGGTGGATATGTCACCCCTACAAAGGAACAGATGGATTTGCTGAATTTATGTGCCTGCCTGTCACATGTGCAGGCCTCAGAGGTACTTTTCACCCGAAAATGGGAATTTGAAGCCCAAAAATGTAACAGCGGTATTTAATGGTTTTATTTGACTGACAGGAACGCAGCTTAGGCCGCAAATGTACTTTATAGCAACAAAAATTTGAATTTTTCACCCAAAAATGTAACTGCAGTATTTGGCGGTATTATTGGACTGTCAGAAATGCAGCACAGGGCAGAAATGCAGAACACCCCTACAATGGAACAGATGGATTTAACTGATTATATTTCACTCTCAGAAATGCAGCACAGGGGTACTTTACAGAAAAAATTTGGGATATGTCACCCCCCTGGGTCTCTGAACTCACAGACGGTATTATTTTCTCTTCCCCTGGCACATATGCTGTGTCGGTGCACTGCTGTTGCACAAAATGGCCGCCGACGCCCACCTAACTAACAGACGGATTAAAACTTTTTTTTCGGTCTCACTGGGCTCAGGGCAGGGTACAAAAATGTTGCATTGCACCCCCAAAACAAAAAACGCTATAGATCGCTGACTTCACACCAAGTGCAGATATCAGAGTCTTTCCTAATCTCTCCCTCACAGCAGCATCACCCTATCCCTACAACTAGTAAGAGCAGAGTGACGTGCAGTGCTATGTGACTCCAGCTTATATAGTGGCTGGCTGAGATGGCTTCTAAGGTCACAGAGTTAAACGCTTGTTGATTGGCTGCCCTGTAGCCTTTCAAAAAGCGCCATTAAATCGCCGAACACCGAACTCGAACCCGAACTTTTACGAACTTTTACGAAAATGTTCGGGTTCGGTTTCGGGTACAAAAAACCCCTAAAGTTCGGTACGAACCCGAACTTTACAGTTCGGGTTCGCTCAACCCTACCCAGGAGTTATGATAGTACCGCAGACTGAAATTGAAATATCAAGTTTAGGTGGGTTAGTAGATGGGGGAGAAACAAGAAGTTCAGTTTTTGAGAGGTTCAGTTTTAGATACAGAGAGGACATGATGTTATAGACAGCTGCCAGTCAATTACTGGTGTTTTGTAATGATGAGCGGCAGGGGCAAAATTCAAATTCGCTATATTTCGCGAATATTTGGGTGAATATTCATCATAAATTAGCGAATTCGAGAATTTGCGATTATTTTCTTGATTGCGAAAATTGGCAATGTAATATTCGCATAATACGCGGGTCACTGTTGCTATATTTTTTAAGCTGCTAGAAGTTTCCTTAGATTGGAGAAAATGGTTGGCACGGCAGAACAGTACAAAAGCTTTATATGCAGATAGAGTGCTCCAAAATATTCACGATTGTGCAAATCGGCAATTAATGATGCGCATATTTTTTCGCAATACGTGCAACTTCACATTTGAGCAGGTCTGACTACTTATTAGTGATTGGTGCACTAAGTATTGTTGTGACATCACAGCACTATGTCTGTAGCATGCACCTAAAGAATTATTAGGAACACCTGTTCTATTTCTCATTAATGCAATTATCTAGTCAACCAATCACATGGCAGTTGCTTCAATGCATTTAGGGGGGTGGTCCTGGTCAAGACAATCTCCTGAACTCCAAACTGAATGTCAGAATGGGAAAGAAAGGTGATTTAAGCAATTTTGAGCGTGGCATGGTTGTTGGTGCCAGACGGGCCGGTCTGAGTATTTCACAATCTGCTCAGGGTTTCCAAAATGGGGTCACCCAAATATCTTGGTCAAATGCCAACTTTGTATAAAAAAATGGGAAAAGTTGTCTTTTGCCAAGATATTTCTCTCACCCAGCATGGGTATATGTAAAATGACACCCCAAAACACATTCCCCAACTTCTCCTGAATACGGAGATACCACATGTGTGACACTTTTTTGCAGCCTAGGTGGGCAAAGGGGCCCACATTCCAAAGAGCACCTTTCGGATTTCACAGGCCATTTTTTACAGAATTTGATTTCAAACTCCTTACCACACATTTGGGCCCCTAGAATGCCAGGGCAGTATAACTACCCCACAAGTGACCCCATTTTGGAAATAAGACACCCCAAGGTATTCGCTGATGGGCATAGTGAGTTCATGGAAGTTTTTATTTTTTGTCACAAGTTAGTGGAATATGAGACTTTGTAAGGAAAAAATAAATAAAAAAAAATCATCATTTTCCACTAACTTGTGACAAAAAATAAAAAATTCTAGGAACTCGCCATGCCCCTCACGGAATACCTTGGGGTGTCTTCTTTCCAAAATGGGGTCACTTGTGGGGTAGTTATACTGCCCTGGCATTCTAGGGGCCCAAATGTGTGGTAAGGAGTTTGAAATCAAATTCTGTAAAAAATGGCCAGTGAAATCCGAAAGGTGCTCTTTGGAATGTGGGCCCCTTTGCCCACCTAGGCTGCAAAAAAGTGTCACACATGTGGTATCTCCGTATTCAGGAGAAGTTGTGGAATGTGTTTTGGGGTGTCATTTTACATATACCCATGCTGGGTGAGAGAAATATCTTGGCAAAAGACAACTTTTCAATTTTTTTTATACAAAGTTGGCATTTGACCAAGATATTTATCTCACCCAGCATGGGTATATGTAAAATGACACCCCAAAACACATTCCCCAACTTCTCCTGAATACGGAGATACCACATGTGTGACACGTTTTTGCAGCCTAGGTGGGCAAAGGGGCCCACATTCCAAAGAGCACCTTTAGGATTTCACAGGCCATTTTTTACAGAATTTGATTTCAAACTCCTTACCACACATTTGGGCCCCTAGAATGCCAGGGCAGTATAACTACCCCACAAGTGACCCCATTTTGGAAAGAAGACACCCCAAGGTATTCACTGATGGGCATAGTGAGTTCATAGAACTTTTTATTTTTTGTCACAAGTTAGCGGAAAATTATGATTTTTTTTTAATTTATTTTTTTCTTACAAAGTCTCATATTCCACTAACTTGTGACAAAAAATAAAAACTTCTATGAACTCACTATGCCCATCAGTGAATACCTTGGGGTGTCTTCTTTCCAAAATGGGGTCACTTGTGGGGTAGTTATACTGCCCTGGCATTCTAGGGGCCCAAATGTGTGGTAAGGAGTTTGAAATCAAATTCTGTAAAAAATGGCCAGTGAAATCCGAAAGGTGCTCTTTGGAATGTGGGCCCCTTTGCCCACCTAGGCTGCAAAAAAGTGTCACACATGTGGTATCTCCGTATTCAGGAGAAGTTGGGGAATGTGTTTTGGGGTGTCATTTTACATATACCCATGCTGGGTGAGAGAAATATCTTGGTCAAATGCCAACTTTGTATAAAAAAATGGGAAAAGTTGTCTTTTGCCAAGATATTTCTCTCACCCAGCATGGGTATATGTAAAATGACACCCCAAAACACATTCCCCAACTTCTCCTGAATACGGAGATACCACATGTGTGACACTTTTTTGCAGCCTAGGTGGGCAAAGGGGCCCACATTCCAAAGAGCACCTTTCGGATTTCACTGGCCATTTTTTACAGAATTTGATTTCAAACTCCTTACCACACATTTGGGCCCCTAGAATGCCAGGGCAGTATAACTACCCCACAAGTGACCCCATTTTGGAAAGAAGACACCCCAAGGTATTCGCTGATGGGCATAGTGAGTTCATGGAAGTTTTTATTTTTTGTCACAAGTTAGTGGAATATGAGACTTTGTAAGAAAAAAAAATTCATCAATTTCCACTAACTTGTGACAAAAAATAAAAAATTCTATGAACTCGCTATGCCCAACAGCGAATACCTTGGGGTGTCTTCTTTCCAAAATGGGGTCACTTGTGGGGTAGTTATACTGCCCTGGCATTCTAGGGGCCCAAATGTGTGGTAAGTAGGTAAATGACCTGTGAAATCCGAAAGGTGCTCTTTGGAATGTGGGCCCCTTTGCCCACCTAGGCTGCAAAAAAGTGTCACACATGTGGTATCTCCGTATTCAGGAGAAGTTGGGGAATGTGTTTTGGGGTGTCATTTTACATATACCCATGCTGGGTGAGAGAAATATCTTGGCAAAAGACAACTTTTCCCATTTTTTTTTATACAAAGTTGGCATTTGACCAAGATATTTATCTCACCCAGCATGGGTATATGTAAAATGACACCCCAAAACACATTCCCCAACTTCTCCTGAATACGGAGATACCACATGTGTGACACTTTTTTGAAGCCTAGGTTGGCAAAGGTGCCCAAATTCCTTTTAGGAGGGCATTTTTAGACATTTGGATACCAGACTTCTTCTCACGCTTTGGGGCCCCTAAAATGCCAGGGCAGTATAAATACCCCACATGTGACCCCATTTTGGAAAGAAGACACCCCAAGGTATTCAATGAGGGGCATGGCGAGTTCATAGAAAAAAAAAATTTTTGGCACAAGTTAGCGGAAATTTTTTTTTTTTTTTTCTCACAAAGTCTCCCTTTCCGCTAACTTGGGACAAAAATTTTAATCTTTCATGGACTCAATATGCCCCTCAGCGAATACCTTGGGGTGTCTTCTTTCCAAAATGGTGTTATTTGTGGGGTGTTTGTACTGCCCTGGCATTTGAGGGTCTCCGCAATCATTACATGTATGCCCAGCATTAGGAGTTTCTGCTGTTCTCCTTATATTGAGCATACAGGTAATGAGATTTTTTTTTTCCGTTCAGCCTCTGGGCTGAAAGAAAAAAATGAACGGCACAGATTTCTTCATTCGCATCGATCAATGTGGATGAAAAAATCTCTGCCAAAAAAAGAAAAAGGAGGGGAAAGGCGTCTGCCAGGACATAGGAGCTCCGCCCAACATCCATACCCACTTAGCTCGTATGCCCTGGCAAACCAGTTTTCTCCATTCACATCAATCGATGTGGATGAATAAATCATTGCCGGGATTTTTTTTTTTATATATACAAAGTGTTTGCCAAAGTATATGAACACCGCCGCCTCCTCAGCTCATATGCCTCGGCAAACGTATCTTTTACTGCAGAGGAGAAATCTCGTCTTGCAGCGCCGCATACACCGACTTGCGTGTAATCTGACAGCAGCGCAATGCTTCTGTCCGAATGCACATCAGTGCTGCAGCTAGTCGATCGGTTGGTCCACCTGGAAGGTAAAAAAAACAAAAGAAAAAAGAAAAGAAAAAACCAGGCCGCAACGCAATAAATTTATTAACTTTTGAACAGAACATATCAACTTTTTTTTAACTTTTTTAACTGAACGTTAACTTTTTTACTTACCGGTATTTTTTTTTTGTTTAGTTTTTTTTACCTTTATAGAACAAACCTCTCCTTCCCCATGGGACAATGTGCAAAGCGCAAATCGCCCAAAGATGTGGCGAAGTACGTTATGCACTTTATCCCAGGTGAAAGGAGAGGTTTGCAGCAGCTGTGAGTAAAAGGGCCCTAATAGCCCTGTGTGCCTGTCCTGTGAGATGCAATCCCTATGCTATGTGTACCTGTGTGTGGTACTTCCGGAAACATTCTCCATAGCATAGGGCAGGGTGGTCAGGACAGTCAGGACAGAAATAGCGGGTGTCACGCCTTATTCCACTCCTGCTACAGACACGACATCTTTTTCGGGGTGACTGTTGGGTTGAGGTACCAGGAACGACACTGGGGAAATGTCGCTCGTGTAGACTGCTATCTACACTGGTGGATGGGGCCACAGAACCTCCTGGATAAAGGAGGTTCTCGATGATCTCTTCCTGGAATTTGAGGAAGGATCGTGTTCTCCCAGCCTTACTGTAGAGAACAAAACTATTATACAGCGCCAATTGAATTAAATATACAGACACCTTCTTATACCAGCGTCTGGTTCTGCGGGAAACTAAATACGGAGACAACATCTGGTCATTGAAGTCCACCCCTCCCATGAGCGCATTATAGTCATGGACACAGAGGGGCTTTTCAATGACACGGGTTGCTCGCTCAATTTGTATTGTCGTGTCTGCGTGAATGGAGGAGAGCATGTAAACGTCATGCTTGTCTCTCCATTTCACCGCGAGCAGTTCTTCGTTACACAAGGCAGCCCTCTCCCCCCTTGCAAGACGGGTGGTTACAAGCCGTTGGGGGAAGCCCACGCGACTAGTTCGCGCGGTGCCACAGGCGCAAATCCGTTCTAGAAACAAATGCCTAAAGAGGGCCAAACTTGTGTAGAAATTGTCCACATAAAGATGGTACCCCTTGCCAAATGAGGGTGACACCAAGTCCCAGACTGTCTTCCCACTGCTCCCCAGGTAGTCAGGGCAACCGACCGGCTCCAGGGTCTGATCTTTTCCCTCATAGATCCGAAATTTGTGGGTATAGCCTGTGGCCCTTTCACAGAGCTTATACAATTTGACCCCATACCGGGCACGCTTGCTTGGGATGTATTGTTTGAAGCCAAGGCGCCCGGTAAAATGTATTAGGGACTCGTCTACGCAGATGTTTTGCTCTGGGGTATACAAATCTGCAAATTTCTGGTTGAAGTGGTCTATGAGGGGCCGAATTTTGTGGGCCTGGTCAAAAGCTGGGTGGCCTCTGGGACGGGAGGTGGTGTTGTCGCTAAAATGCAGGAAACGGAGGATGGCCTCAAATCGTGCCCTGGACATAGCAGCAGAGAACATGGGCATGTGATGAATCGGGTTCGTGGACCAATATGACCGCAATTCATGCTTTTTAGTTAGACCCATGTTGAGGAGAAGGCCCAAAAAAAATTTAAGTTCAGAAACTTGGACTGGTTTCCACCGGAAAGGCTGGGCATAAAAGCTTCCCGGGTTGGCGGATATAAATTGTGTGGCATACCGGTTTGTCTCTGCCACGACTAAGTCCAAGAGCTCCGCAGTCAAGAACAGCTCAAAAAATCCCAGGGCCGAACCGATTTGAGCCGTCTCAACCCGAACTCCAGACTGGGCGGTGAAAGGGGGAACTAATGGTGCGGCTGAAGTTGGTGACTGCCAATCAGGGTTTGCCAGCACCTCAGGGATTCTAGGGGCTCTACGGGCCTGTCTGTGCGGTGGCTGCGACGGGGTAACTACTGCACGTGCCACCGTACCAGCTTCAACTGCCCTTCTGGTGCTCGCCACGTCACCATGTTGTACGGCAGTGCTGGTACTAGGTCCAGGGAGGGCTGCGCTGCTGGTGTATGCCTCACCACGTGATCCGGCAGCGACAGCCCCACTCTGCTGCTCTTGAAGCGGATCCTGCACAACCTGTGGTCTAGCGACACGGGGCCTGGTACGCCTGGTGCTATCAGGGACCTCCACCTCCTTGTCCGAACTTTGGGTCAGAGAGCCACTGCTTTCTACAGGTTCATATTCTGACCCGCTAGATTCGTCAGATGAGGGTTCCCATTCCTCATCCGACTGGGTCAGAATCCTGTAGGCCTCTTCAGAAGAATACCCCCTGTTTGACATTTTGGACTACTAAATTTAGGGGTATTCCCTGAGACTACCCAAGAAAAAAAGCAAGCCTGTCTTACAAAGGGGAGGCTAGCGAAGTACCGGAGGCCGCTGCGGTTGATAAAAAATATCAAAACTGATTTTTTTTTATCGCCGCAGTGCGTGTAAAATGAATGTGCAGTGATCAAAAAAATATATATTTTTTGTCACTGCGGTGGGGCGGGCATGGGTGAACGCACGTGTGGGCGACCGATCAGGCCTGATCGGGCAAACAATGCGTTTTGGGTGGAGGGCGAGCTAAGGTGACACTAATACAATTATAGATCTGACCGTGATCAGTTTTGATCACTTACAGATACTATAAAAGTACAAATGCTGATTAGCGATACGCTAAACAGCGAATAAGTGACTGCGGTGCGGTGGGCTGGGCACTAACCGATCGCTAACTACCTAACCAAGGGGCATAAACTATCCAAAAACCTAACAGCCAATACTAGTGAAAAAAAAAAGTGACAGTTTACACTGATCACTTTTTTTCCTTTCACAAGTGATTGACAGGGGCGATCAAAGGGGTGATCAAAGGGTTAATTGGGGTGCAGGGGGGTGATGGATGGTGATCTGGGGCTACAGTGAAGTGTTTGGTGCTACTCACAGTTCAGTCTGCTCCTCTGCTGGATCCAACCGACGAAAAGGACCAGCAGAGGAGCAGAGAAGCCATATAACAGATCATATTTACTAATATGATCTGTTATATGGCTTGTGATTGGATTTTTTGAAAATCGCCAGCCTGCCAGCCAATGATCGTTGCTGGCAGGCTGGTGACGAACTTGTTCTTTAACTTTTGCCGGCCCGCGATGCGCATGCGCGGGCCGGCTTTGAGCGAAATCTCGCGTCTCGTGAGATGACGCGTATATGCGTGACTGTGCGCAGCGCTGCCACCTCCGGAACGCGAATCTGCGTTAGGCGGTCCGGAGGTGGTTAAACAGTAAAGCACAGATCACAGCAATGTCACTGCTGTCTCTCTCAGAACTCTATAAAGCTACAGAAAATGGCTGCTGGAGAGGTTCTTGTATAGTAAGGGGTAGGCAACTTTCCTATTGGTTGCTAGTGATGTGGCTAAGCTCAGACAAAGACAATGCAGCCTTCTCATTGGCCCACAAGCAGGAAGGGAGGTTACTGATGGAAAAAAAAAATCTAGAATATTCAAGAATACAAATATACTGTATAGCACTATATTCAAAATCTCAGCAAATTCTCGAAGTGGCGATATTCGTGATTAAAATTCGCGATTCGAATATTCGCGCCCAAGGCTAGTGTTTTGAAGTAAAGCAGGGGTGATGTCAGGAGATGAAGTGTATAGTTGGCTGTCATCAGCATAGAGATGTTACTGAAAACCAAATCTACTGATAGTCTGTCCGATCGGGGCTGTGTAAAGAGAGAAGAAGACCTAGGACTGAACCCTAGGAACCCCAACATCAAGAGGAAGAGGAGAAGAAGTAGACCCAGCAAATGGTACACTAAAGGAGCAGCCAGGGAGATAGGACCAGGAAAGAGCAGTGTCCTTAAGGCCAATTGAGTGGAGCATGGTGAGGAGGAGTTTGTGGTCTACTGTATCAAACGCTGCAGAGAGATCCAGAAGAATCAGTATAGAATAGTTGCCATTCCTTTTTGCTGTCAGGAGTTCATTAGACACTTTAGTAAGGGCAGTTTCTGTAGAGTGGAGAGGGTAAAAGCCAGATTGTAACAGGCCAAAAAGAGAGTTTGCAGAAAGATAACTTATTAAGTGGGAGTAGATGAGACATTCCAGGAGTTTAGAGAGAAGGGAGGGGGGGGGGGGGGGGTAGAAATAGGTTGGTAGGTAACAGCACAGGTCAGGTCAAGTGATGTTCCTTTTAGGAGTGGGGATATAACAGAATGTTTAAAAAAGGGTGGAAAGATACCAGATGAGATAGAGGTTACACATTGTAGTAAGGTGAGTAATGACAGCTGGGGAGAGGGACTGGAGAAGGCGTGAGGGAATAGGATCACTGCTGCAGGTGGTGGGTCGAGAAGAAGAGAGAAGCCTGGAGACTTCTTCATCTGTTATAGGGTTCAAAGAGGATAGAGAGCAGGAGAAAATGTGGGAGGAAGGAGGATCGAAATTGGTTGGGGACTGGGAGATTATCTCCTGCTGGATGTTATCAATCTTGTCTCTGAAGTAAATGGCCATGTCATCAGTACAGGGGTCAGTGATGGGCATGTGAACTTTAGGGCTTTGAAGGGAATGAAAAGTGTCAATGAGGCGTTTTTGGGTTATTTAAGAGTAAGAAGATGAGAGAGGTGAAGTAGTTCTGTTTGGTAATGTTGAGGGGCGAATTGTAGGATTTAAGCATAAATTTATAAACGTGTTTCAAGTGTGTGCCAGGGTTGCCGTGTTCTGTGTCGGGAGGGTCGGATTTATATTGGAGCTGCTTCATCTAGGGTGGTTTTGAGTGTATGGTTGTAATGATTGGCAGCCAGGTGTGGATAGCAGAGGGAAGAGATTGGGGTAAGAGCTAACTGTAGGGTGTGAATGAGTTGCTGGGAGTAAATGGTGTGAAACGCATGATTGTTGTGAGAAGAGTGAGAGGTCTTTATACCATAGGAAAGAAGATTGATGTCAGAAAGCAGGAAGGTTGAGTTAAAGGGAGTCTTTCACGCAGATTCACCCTATTAACCTAATAACAGTGTTATGTCCACAGCATCCCCCCTATTAAAACGGTGCTTACCGTTAGTTCCTTGGTAAGCATCGTTGTGGAGAAAAACACTTTTAATCCGCATGCAAATGAGTCTGTGAAGGTGCCCAGGGGCGGCGTTACAACGGCCGGTGCCCAGGCTCTAGGGTCATTTTCATACGAAGGCACTCCCCCTCCGCCGCGTCTGCCCGCCCTTACTCTCTGTTCTAACCTCCCTCCTCCCGTCCGTAATCGCGCGCATGCGCACGCTAAACTGCGATGCCCCGGCAGTGCTCATTCAATGCGCACGCGCCGATATCGCGTTCATCGATGCGCATGCGCGGGATTACGGATGGGAGGAGGGAGGTTAGAACAGAGACTAAGGGCGGGCAGACGCGGCGGAGGGGGAGTTCCTTCGTATGAAAATGACCCAGGGGCCTGGGCACCGGCCGTTGTAACGCCGCCCCTGGGCACCTTCACAGACTCATTTGCATGCGGATTAAAAGTGTTTTTCTCCACAACGATGCTTACCAAGGAACAAACGGTAAGCACCGTTTTAATAGGGGGGGATGCCGTGGACATAACACTGTTATTAGGTTAATAGGGTAAATCTGCGTGAAAGACTCCCTTTAATAAAGTTTGAGACCGAGCAGTGACGGGTGAAGACTAGATCAAGGGTATTGACTTCTTTGTGCGTGGCAGAGGAAGTAAGTTGTGATAGGCCAAGAGAGGAGGTTATAGAGAGAAAGTGAAAGGCTGATGGGGAGATGGGATCATCAATGGGGATACTAAAATCACCCATAATAAGAGCTGGTGATTCAGAAAATAGTTGGTGATACAGAAGTGAAGAAGCCAGGCAGCAAAGTGCTCCAGGTATACGGAGAAGCTAGTTACGGGGATCCCTCCTCCTTGGACAGCTACTTCAAACATGTATTACATCTCAGCTTTGGAACTTATATGCAAAAGAGTCATGATGTTATGTTGTCACCTGGTGGGGTGGATCCAGAAAGCCACTTATCCACTAGAACAGATCTTATTGCAGCATGAATAGGTGACACTGACGTAGCAAAGTAGGGAGATAAATCACGGCTCGTAAAGCAAAGCTGTTGGTAAGGCTGGGGTGATCAAACAGTAGGCACGGATTTAGCAGAGCTCACTTCACAGATGTCACTAGGCTGCATGAGTGGTGTAGAAGGACTGGAGAACCAGTGTAGCAGAGCTGACTGTCTGATGTAGCAGAGCTGGAGTCCTGATGTAGCAGAGCTGAAGGCTTGATATAAAGGAAATGCAGCTGACTCACCTGAACAATCAGGCAACATCCCACCATCCAAGCCAGGTTTAAATGACATCTTTATTGCACACAGGGTCGTCATGGCAATCCGACACAAAGGAGAAGAGACTGAACCGACTGGAAGTGTAGGACACTACAGGGCCTAACTTACCTTGTGCCATTATAATGCTGGTGCTTTTGGGCCCCTCATGCAGCAGGGCCCAGATGTCAATTCTACATCTGAACCCCTTACAGCTACACCCCTGGTAGGACGTCATAAGGATCCCAAAGCTGTTATTTTACCTTCGACATTCACTCTTCAGATTTCAGCTCTGGGATTTAGTAACTCTTAGAGAATAAGGAAAATCAGCTGGTTGTGCAGACGGATCTCTGCTGGGAGCTGCATCTTCTCATCGACGTTCTACTTTTCCTCTGATGTCATAAGCTCTTTAAAGCAGCGCACACCAGTCTGTCCCTCAGCTATGGACTTCAAGACTCTCAGTCTAAAAATAATGGTCGTCACTGGGGAACTCATTTGTTTCCATACATCTCTTCGGTGCCTCAGCCATGACAATAGAAAGTGAGAAGTTTTTCAGACTTCTGCAAAAAAAATTAAAAATTGAAAGTCTGAATCTTAAAGGGATCCTGATGCTTTGATTGGTTGCCTTTTAAGATATTTCTACCATGTTCTACGAAGTTGCAAAATATAACTGCATCTCATAAGGTGCCGATCCAATGGACAGAATAAGTTAGCCGTGCCTCTTAAATCACCTATAGGTCCCATAAAGTAGAGCTATACAAAATGGCTGACCCTGCTGAGCATACTTGCTGACTCCCCCAGAAAATTGGAGATCTCCTGGACTTTTCAAAGAACTGACAAAACTCCCAGTTTCCAAACATTTTCACCTCTCGTGATGCATGCACTTCTCTTTCTTCTCTTTCTTCGCGTTCCTGGGCGGAAACAATGTCCTGACACCTTGCGGCATCGGAACTCTCCTATATAAATAGATGGGGCGTCTACTTTTTGGAATTTTCTTGATGTCCCATCTCAAACGTTAACCAACAGCAGTAACCCATGCTGGACTTCCCTCCTCAGAGGAACTACACTGGTAGCAAAGTAAGAATTGGCTAGTGGGTGAGGAAAACAAGCATCAGATCCTTCTGTTCAGGGTGGCATAACCAACACCATAATGGGGTCCATTTTAAATTTAATGAACTCCACTGGAAGGACCAATGCATTCCCAATTCTGGATCTATTATCAAGCGGGTCCAGAACTTCCAATTGTATGAACAGCCCATAGACCTTTTTCTCCTGTGGTTGTGCTGCAAGGAAATTGAACCCTTTTTGCCTATGTTCTCCAACAGATTACAGGTGGTCACTGGGATCATCCTCTGTGGTCAGTTTACCACTGGGAATTTTTCTTATGAAAGCAGAAAGTTACTTTAAGGCCCCTTTCACACGGGCGAGTGTTCCGCGCGGATTCGATGCGTGAGTTGAACACATTGCACCCGCACTGAATCCTGACCCATTCATTTCTATGGGGCTGTGCACACGAGCGGTGATTTTCACGCATCACTTGTGCGTTGCGTGAAAATCGCAGCATGCTCCTCTTTGTGCGTTTTTCACGTAACGCAGGCCCCATAGAAATGAATGGGGTTGCGTGAAAATCGCAAGCATTCGCAAGCAAGTGCGGATGTGGTGCGATTTTCACGCACGGTTGCTAGGAGACGATCGGGATGGAGACCCGATCATTATTATTTTCCCTTATAACATGGTTATAAGGGAAAATAATAGCATTCTCAATACAGAATGCATAGTAAAATAGGGCTGGAGGGGTTAAAAAAATAAATAAATAATTAAACTCACCTTTAGTCCACTTGATCGCGCAGCCCGACATCTCCTTCTGTCTCCTTCTTTGCTGATTGCAGGAAAAGGACCTGTGGTGACGTCACTCCGGTCATCGCATGGTCCGTCACATGATCTTTTACCATGGTGATGGATCATGTGATGACCGGAGTGACGTCACCACAGGTCCTTTTCCTGCACACAGCAAAGAAGAAGACAGAAGAGAAGCCGGGCTGCGCGAGCAAGTGGACTAAAGGTGAGTTTAATTATTATTATTTTTTTTTAACCCCTCCAGCGCTATTGTACTTTGCAGTCTGTATTCAGAATGCTATTATTTTCCATTTATAACCATGTTATAAGGAGAAATAATACAATCTACAGAACACCGATCCCAAGCCCGAACTTCTGTGAAGAAGTTCGGGTTTGGGTACCAAACATGCACGATTTTTCTCACGCGAGTGCAAAACGCATTACAATGTTTTGCACTCGCGCGGAAAAATCGCGCATGTTCCCGCAACGCACCCGCACCTTTTCCCGCAACGCCCGTGTGAAAGGGGCCTAAAGGAGTTCTCTAAGCTACGCTATCCTTAGGATAGGTCATCGATATTAGATTGGTGAGGTTCTGACACCCAACAGACAGCTTAAGGCTCCATTCACACGTCCGCAAAATGGGTCCGCATCCTTTCCGCAATTTTGCGGAAAGTGTGCGGACCCATTCATTCTCTATGGGGACGGAATGGATGCGGACAGCACACAGTGTGCTGTCTGCAGCCGCAATTGCGGAGCGCGCCCCCGATTTTGGGTACGCAGCTCCGCAAAAAGATAGAGCATGTCCTATTCTTGTCCGCAGCTTGCGGACAAGAATAGGCATTTCAATGGGGGTGACGGGCTGGTGTGTTGCGGACCCGCAATTTGCGGGTCCGCAACACATCACGGACGTGTGAATAGAGCCTTATAGTGTAGTGGCTGTGCTGGGGGGTTGCAGCTAAGCCCCAAATGAAGCTTCGGCTCCCTACACTAAGATCCAGTGCTGCAGCAGCCAGAAACGGAGAATATTCTAGAATTTCTCCATACAATATTGTTACAGCGGCAGGAAGTCGTTACATTTTATTCTGCATATAAAATTCTGTTACATGTGATGGCGCCATCGATCTATCCAGTAAATTGCATCGCATTTAGCGTCCTGTGTCTGAGACGTTCGGTGAAGGCAGTCGGCCATCCTGTCTGTGCTCCGCTTCGGATTTTCATCTTCACCACTTTAATGGAGTTTAACAAATATTTTACAGGTTCAAAATCTAATTCATTTGCATGGACAGACAAAGAACAAATTGGATTTTCTCCTTCTTCATTTATTCTGGACGATTGTTTGTATAATATAATAACCTCTCGTTATAGACGGGATGTAATAAAACCATACTGATGGGAACGGAGAGAGAGCTGGCGCTGCCAACCCCGCAAACTCTATTTCCCATTGTGCGCAATGATTGAAATGTATCACCGTTTTGCAGAGAAGGATTTTCAATTCGCCGCCTGCGGTTCCCTTCCCATTGGTGCGGTCATATTTACCACGTAGAATCTTGAAAAATCTGACTGTGCTCTGTGCTTTCATCTGGATCCTATTCCTTATCCAATTACATTCGTTAGTTAGTTCATATATTATATATATATAATACAGATAGTGGGAGATAGTCCGTGGAGGTTAGATCCTGATATAGTGTAGCTGATAGGTTCCAGTGCAGGGTGTTAGGTAGTGTGATAGGGATTACTGTGCTGTGATAGGGATTAGATTCCTCCAGTCTCAGGAAACTTCTAGCAGCTTGAAAAATGTAGCAAAAGTGAGCCACGCCTGTTTTGCACGCGCAATACGCGCATATTACATTGCCGATTTTCGAAATCAAGAAAATAATGACTGGGGATCACGAATTCTAGAATTTGCAAATTTATTGCAAATATTAGGCCAAAGGTTCGCGAAAATGAAGATCGCCTTTGCTGCTCATCACTATTTAGTCAAAGCACGATATATAATAAAATGGTTACATTTCAGCTGTATGAGGCACTGAAAGAATTGGGGTCCTAGCTGAGGCTAGCCCTATCCCCCTTTCCTCTGGGCTGTGTGAACCCACATTGCAAAATAAGTGATAACAGAATTGTAGTCCAGGGAGAGGTTGTAAAAAGTCAGTACAGCAGCTTACAAGGTGTGCAAAGGATGAAAAGGAGGTGATTCATGCAAAGGATGGGAAGGTCATTGGTGCAACGGATGGGAATGTGGTGGGTGCTAGGGATGGGTAAGTGGTGGGTGCTAGGGATGGGAATGTGGTGGGTGCTAGGGATGGGAATGTAGTGGGTGCTAGGGATGGGAATGTAGTGGGGGCTAGGGATGGGAAGGTGGTGGGTGCAATGGATGGGAAAGTAGTGGGTGCTAGGGATGGGAAAGTAGTGGGTGCTAGGGATGGGAAGGTCGTTGGTGCAAGGGATGGGAATGTTGTGGGTGCCAGGGATGGGACAGTGGCGGGTGCTAGGGATGGGAAGGTGGTGGGTGCAATGGATGGAAAAGTCGTGGGTGCAAGGGATGGGAATGTGGCGGGTGCCAGGGATGGGACAGTGGCGGGTGCTAGGGATGGGAAGGTGGTGGGTGCTAGGGAAGGGAAGGTGGTGGGTTCAAGGGATGGGAAGGTCATGGGTGCTAGGGATGGGAAGGTCGTGGGTGCAAGGGATGGGAAGGTCGTGGGTGCAATGGATTGGAAGGTCGTGGGTGCAATGGATGGGAAGGTGGTGGGTGTAAGAAATGGGAAGGTGGTGGGTGCAAATGATGTGAATGGCGGTAGTTGCAAGGGACGGGAAGGTAGTTTGTTCAAGGGATGGAAAAGTGGTATGTACAAGGGTGGGAAGGTGGTTGGTGCAAGGGTAGGAAGGCAATGGGTGCAAGGGATAGGAAAGAGGTGGGTGCAAATGATGTGAATGCCAGTACCCTAATCCAGGATTATAGGATAGAATATATCCATGGGGCGTCTATAATAGACTTCACACCACAGTCACAACTCCTCCACTAGGGGTCAGAATCCTCTAAATAGTGCCGCAGATATACACAGAGGTACTGCAGTAAATGCAATCAGCTCTCCAGTCGCCACCTCCAACACTCCAGCTGTTCCAAAACTACAACTCCCAGAATGCTTCATTCACTTCTATGGGAGATAAAAGAACAGCTGGGCAAGTGTACATACTGGGAGTTGTAGTTTCGCAGCAGCTGGAGTGCTGGACCTCACTACAAAGGGTTAACGTCTGAAGCGAAGTCATTTATCTTCTGCAGATACAGTTCTGATAGGATTCACCGTGTTATGTTTTCTTCCTCTGTGCACGGCCGGTTAGTGATTTATCCTGTAATTAGTGTCCCTGTGGCGCCAGCAGCCGCACCTTTGATAGGATCATGTCGGATGTGACACGTGGTCATCCTCCTGCTGATGATTTCGCTGTCTTTTTGTCCTTACATAGTTGCAAATTCTCTCCCGATGACCCATTGACATTGGGGAAAAGTGTCGGGACATGAGGAACCTCTGTATTTTTGTGTCATGATTTAGATTGGTTTTTTTTGTTTGGCATCCTCCCCTGGGAACCAGTTGTGGGAGTATATGCTGTGGTTTTCTGGCCAGCTTGGAAGTGCCAACACCTGTGGACCTACATCTTAGGCCTCATTCACATTTCCTTTTTTTTACTGACGTGTGCTTATCCACATTTTCCAGGTACCCATTGATTTTAATGTGTTTGTTCACACATCAGTATTTTTTTACGGACCATGGGTCAGACAAAAAATCAGGGAGATACACACTGCTTTGGTGGACCAAACATGGAGGTTGAAATCTATGGGTCACATCCGTGTCTGGTCCGTTTGTAACAAACCATTGGTAGAAGTTGCTCTGGAAAGTAATTTGCAGCTGAGCCGTGTCTGTAGAATACAGTTAACAATCGGAGGGCAAAAAATGGACACACAGATCCTTTACAGACTACTTCCCGAATGAAACATGGACAAAGGACACTCATTTGATGACAGCGAGGTTCTCATCTTAAGTTGCCCATACACATAAGTCTATTGTCAGCCAAATCGGTGGGTGCGGGTGACACAGTAATGTGAGTGGGGATCTCTCGACTCTTTCCCAACAGGTGATGTCGGAGGAGACAAGGATTGGGCAAAATGTTTACGACCAATACTTTTGTTCTCCCGTGAGATGATCCTCCTCCAGAAGTGTCTGGCAGTGACTTTCTTCACGCTCCCATGGAATACACATGATGAACAGATATTTGTATAAGGAAGCCAGAAGGAACTTGGGAGAGATAGCTATCGGACGAAGGATAACTGACAGCTATTGAATGTGTACGGACAGCTTTAGACACTGGTTCAAAAGAGGAACTATGTCAAATTGGATAAACCGAGCTGGAGTAAAGGTGAAGGGGTGCAACCTGTCTGCCACTTACAATGCTGTTCTATCACCTCTACCATGGCAGTTTAATCACACCTAATAGTTTCACTCATGCAAATTGCAATTAACATCTTACCTCCATGTGGTCCGTGACCTTGTGATGATTATGATAAACTGATTTTGCTGACTGAAGAATGAGTCACCACTATTTAATGCCGGAGATTTCTTGTACAAGCCATCCTGATTGAGAAAGCCAGTTGGATGACAACCATCTTCAAGTGAAAATACAACAGGTTCAGTTTCTCTGACTTACTGTTACTGATATACCATATAGGTGAGGTGGTATCTTGCGCTGTACTGTGGCATTTGGCTCTGCTGGGGCAGTATCTTGTGCTGCTCTGTGGTATTTGGCTCTTCTGGGGTGGTATTTTGTGCTGCACTGTGGTATTTGGCTCTTCTGGGTTGGTATTTTGTGCTGCACTGTGGTATTTGGCTCTTCTGGGATGGTATTTTGTGCTGCACTGTGGTATTTGGCTCTTCTGGGTTGGTATTTTGTGCTGCACTGTGGTATTTGGCTCTTCTGGGTTGGTATTTTGTGCTGCACTGTGGTATTTGGCTCTTCTGGGTTGGTATTTTGTGCTGCACTGTGGTATTTGGCTCTTCTGGGGTGGTATTTTGTGCTGCACTGTGGTATTTGGATCTGCTGGGGTGGTATCTTGTGCTGCACTGTGGTATTTGGCACTGCTGGGGCGGTATGTTGTGCTGCACTGTGATATTTGGCTCTGCAGGGGTGGTATCTTGTGCTGCACTGTGGTATTTGGCTCTGCAGGGGTGGTATCTTGTGCTGCACTGTGGTATTTGGCACTGCTGGGGCGGTATGTTGTGCTGCACTGTGATATTTGGCTCTGCAGGGGTGGTATCTTGTGCTGCACTGTGGTATTTGGCTCTGCAGGGGTGGTATCTTGTGCTGCACTGTGGTATTTGGCACTGCTGGGGCGGTATGTTGTGCTGCACTGTGATATTTGGCTCTGCAGGGGTGGTATCTTGTGCTGCACTGTGGTATTTGGCTCTGCAGGGGTGGTATTTTGTGCTGCAAAATGGTATTGCTGGCCCCGCCTACTTGTGTTGGCCCCACCTGCTTTTGTTGGCTCTGCCTTCTTTCAATTTGGACCTGCCTACACCATGAAGCCAGTTTTAGTATTTTTCCAGGGCCACTTTGACTTCCCACTTTGCTCCTGCCCATTGCCTTTTTAAGCCACACTCAACACTGAGGAGTGACGGGGCTGGGCCATCAGCCGAGGCGAATTCACTAACCTTTACGTCTGTTTCCAGGTGTAAATGACCATTGAAATCTACTCTGGTGAGGGACTGGAGTAGGATTCAATCTAGGTGCACGGACTGCTGAAGGATGTGCCTAATTTATGACAAGCGCCACGCCTGTCCACAGGCTGCAACTGGTATTGCAACTTAATTCCATAGAAGCAAATGAGGCTGAGCTGCAATACCACACACAACCTATGGAAGGGGGTGGCACTGTTTTTGGAAGGAGTCAGTCATTTATGTTTTTGTAATCCACCCTTCAGAGGATGCACTCATTTTGGTATCATTTTTCAGTCAATTATCACAGGGATTACAAAGCTTTAGCTTTTGCCCCCAGTGCCCTGTCTCTGGGTAATCACAGTGCCATAAACGTGTAGCACTCCAGTACCATACTTTTATGGCACAGGGATTATAGGGAATATGCGGTATTAAAAATAAAGCAATGCGTTTTTTTTCCCCTATAAACAGCGCCACACTTGTCTACAGGTTGTGCCTGAAATTGCAGCACAGCCTTATTCCCTTGAAAACTGTAATACCAGACACAACCCAAACACAAGAGTGGCGCTGTTTCTGTATTAAAAATTCTCTAATCCTGTACAGTCCCTTTAAATGTACCCTCCACCCACAGAAACCTTTGTGAAAACCTTGTGCGTGCCGTTAGTAGAGCAGAAAATAAGAAGTCTATAGCATAGCGGGAACACACCACGTGGGGATTAAGGACACAAAAACAGCCGTTTTATCATCTTGTCAGTGACCTTGTTTACTGCATATTAGAAGCATGTTATATATCGCCCCCGATGCTAGTTGGTCGTATCAGACGAGAGCAGAGAGCGGTAACGTTAGGGATAATAGATGGCTTCATAGATCACAAGAGAGCGACCAAACGTGAAATATTCCTTTATATCAAGAGCAAGAAAGCAAAATCTCAGCAGATGCAGAAGATTTGTGCTGCTATTACTGGTGCAGAGTGGACTGGCATGGGGCCACCAGAGGTAATGACTCCAAGGGCCCCCCTTTAATTGCAACACTGCTGGCAGAGTTCAGGTGAAGGTATTGGGCCCCGTTGGCAGATTAGTAAAAAGTTGCAACCCCTCCCCTCTGGAAGCAAATCAAATCAGGGACAAACACCATTATACCCAATAACACCGCCATACAGTGGCCATATAGACAACAGATAATAGCACTGATCATCGGCAGGGAAATACATAACCATTATATCTTAGTAAATCACAGCAGCTGTTAACTTTCATTTTCTTCTCCAAACAGCCCAGACCTCCATGATGACTTCTGCAGAATGAATCAAATTACAAACAAGACTCTTAAAGGGGTCGTCTCACTTTAGCAAGTGACATTTATCATGTAGAGTAAGTAAATACAAGCCGCTTCCTAATGTTTTGTGATTGTCCATATTACCTCCATCGCCGGCTGGATTCATATTTCAATCACATGATACACTGCCTGTTTCCATGGTTACGACCACCACCATCCAATCCAGCAGTGGTGGTCGTGCTTGCACACTATAGGAAAAAGCACCAGCCTATGTGCGCTCCCACAGTCCCGTCCATCAGAGAGGCTGGCGCTTTTTCCTATATTGTGCAAGCACGGTATGTATGTATGTATGTACAGAGCAGAATAGTGAGTGAAGCTCTGGAATATAATAGAGGATGTAACTCAGGATCAGTACAGGATAAAAAAATGTAATGTATATACACAGTGACTGGACCAGCAGAATAGCGAGGGCAGCTCTGGAGTATAATACAGGATGTAACTCAGGATCCGTGCAGGATAAATAATGTAATGTATGTACACAGTAACTGCACCAGCAGAATAGTGAGTGCAGCTCTGGAGTATAATACAGGATAAGTAATGTATGTACACAGTGACTGCACCAGCAGAATAGTGAGTGCAGCTCTGGAGTATAATACAGCATGTAACTGAGGATCAGTACAGGATAAGTAATGTATGTACACAGTGACTGCACCAGCAGAATAGTGAGTGCAGCTCTGGAGTATAATACAGGATGTAACTCAGGATCAGTACAGGATAAGTAATGTATGTACACAGTGACTCCACCAGCAGAATAGTGAGTGCAGCTCTGGAGTATAATACAGGATGTAACTCAGGATCAGTACAGGATACGTAATGTAATGTATGTACACAGTGACTGCACCAGCAGAATAGTGAGTGCAGATCTGGAGTATAATACAGGATGTAACTCAGGATCAGTACAGGATAAGTAATGTATGTACACAGTGACTGCACCAGCAGAATAGTGAGTGCAGCTCTGGAGTATAATACAGGATGTAACTCAGGATCAGTACAGGATAAGTAATGTATGTACACAGTGACTGCACCAGCAGAATAGTGGGTGCAGCTCTGGAGTATAATAAGGATGTAACTCAGGAACAGTACAGGATAAGTAATGTAATGTATGTACACAGTGACTGCACCAGCAGAATATTGAGTGCAGCTCTGGAGTATAATACAGGATATAACTGAGGATCAGTACAGGATAAGTAATATAATGTATGTACACAGTGACTGCACCAGCAGAATAGTGAGTGCAGCTCTGGAGTATAATACAGGATGTGACTGAGGATCAGCACAGGATAAGTAATGTAATGTATGTACACAGTGACTGCACCAGCAGAATAGTGAGTGCAGCTCTGGAGTATAATACAGAATATAACTCAGGATCCGTGCAGGATAAATAATGTAATGTATGTACACAGTAACTGCACCAGCAGAATAGTGAGTGCAGCTCTGGAGTATAATACAGGATAAGTAATGTATGTACACAGTGACTGCACCAGCAGAATAGTGAGTGCAGCTCTGGAGTATAATACAGCATGTAACTGAGGATCAGTACAGGATAAGTAATGTATGTACACAGTGACTGCACCAGCAGAATAGTGAGTGCAGCTCTGGAGTATAATACAGGATAAGTAATGTATGTACACAGTGACTGCACCAGCAGAATAGTGAGTGCAGCTCTGGAGTATAATACAGCATGTAACTGAGGATCAGTACAGGATAAGTAATGTATGTACACAGTGACTGCACCAGCAGAATAGTGAGTGCAGCTCTGGAGTATAATACAGGATGTAACTCAGGATCAGTACAGGATAAGTAATGTAATGTATGTACACAGTGACTGCACCAGCAGAATAGTGAGTGCAGCTCTGGAGTATAATACAGGATGTAACTCAGGATCAGTACAGGATAAGTAATGTATGTACACAGTGACTGCACCAGCAGAATAGTGAGTGCAGCTCTGGAGTATAAAAAGGATGTAACTCAGGAACAGTACAGGATAAGTAATGTAATGTATTTATACAGTGACTGCACCAGCAGAATAGTGAGTGCAGCTCTGGAGTATAATACAGGATATAACTGAGGATCAGTACAGGATAAGTAATATAATGTATGTACACAGTGACTGCACCAGCAGAATAGTGAGTGCAGCTCTGGAGTATAATACAGAATATAACTCAGGATCCGTGCAGGATAAATAATGTAATGTATGTACACAGTGACTGCACCAGCAGAATAGTGGGTGCAGCTCTGGAGTATAATACAGGATAAGTAATGTATGTACACAGTGACTGCACCAGCAGAATAGTGAGTGCAGCTCTGGAGTATAATACAGCATGTAACTGAGGATCAGTACAGGATAAGTAATGTATGTACACAGTGACTGCACCAGCAGAATAGTGAGTGCAGCTCTGGAGTATAATACAGGATAAGTAATGTATGTACACAGTGACTGCACCAGCAGAATAGTGAGTGCAGCTCTGGAGTATAATACAGGATGTAACTCAGGATCAGTACAGGATAAGTAATGTATGTACACAGTGACTGCACCAGCAGAATAGTGAGTGCAGCTCTGGAGTATAAAAAGGATGTAACTCAGGAACAGTACAGGATAAGTAATGTAATGTATGTATACAGTGACTGCACCAGCACAATAGTGAGTGCAGCTCTGGAGTATAATACAGGATATAACTGAGTATCAGTACAGGATAAGTAATATAATGTATGTACACAGTGACTGCACCAGCAGAATAGTGAGTGCATCTCTGGAGTATAATACAGGATGTAACTGAGGATCAGTACAGGATAAGTAATGTATGTACACAGTGACTGCACCAGCAGAATAGTGAGTGCAGCTCTGATACTCTATTCTGCTGGTGCAGTCACTGTGTACATACATTACATTATTTATCCTGCACGGATCCTGAGTTATATTCTGTATTATACTCCAGAGCTGCACTCACTATTCTGCTGGTGCAGTCACTGTGTACATACATTACATTACTTATCCTGTGCTGATCCTCAGTTATATCCTGTATTATACTCCAGAGCTGCACTCACTATTCTGCTGGTGCAGTCACTGTATACATACATTACATTACTTATCCTGTACTGTTCCTGAGTTACATCCTTTTTATACTCCAGAGCTGCACTCACTATTCTGCTGGTGCAGTCACTGTGTACATACATTACTTATCCTGTACTGATCCTCAGTTACATCCTGTATTATACTCCAGAGCTGCACTCACTATTCTGCTGGTGCAGTCACTGTGTACATACATTACATTACTTATCCTGTACTGATCCTGAGTTACATCCTGTATTATACTCCAGAGCTGCACTCACTATTCTGCTGGTGCAGTCACTGTGTACATACATTACTTATCCTGTACTGATCCTGAGTTACATCCTGTATTATACTCCAGAGCTGCACTCACTATTCTGCTGGTGCAGTCACTGTGTACATACATTACTTATCCTGTATTATACTCCAGAGCTGCACTCACTATTCTGCTGGTGCAGTCACTGTGTACATACATTACTTATCCTGTATTATACTCCAGAGCTGCACTCACTATTCTGCTGGTGCAGTTACTGTGTACATACATTACATTATTTATCCTGCACGGATCCTGAGTTACATCCTGTATTATACTCCAGAGCTGCACTCACTATTCTGCTGGTGCAGTCACTGTGTACATTACATTACTTATCCTGTACTGATCCCGAGTTACATCCTGTATTATACTCCAGAGCTGCACTCACTATTCTGCTGGTGCAGTCACTGTGTACATACATTACTTATCCTGTATTATACTCCAGAGCTGCACTCACTATTCTGCTGGTGCAGTCACTGTGTACATACATTACTTATCCTGTATTATACTCCAGAGCTGCACTCACTATTCTGCTGGTGCAGTCACTGTGTACATACATTACTTATCCTGTACTGATCCTCAGTTACATGCTGTATTATACTCCAGAGCTGCACTCACTATTCTGCTGGTGCAGTCACTGTGTACATACATTACTTATCCTGTATTATACTCCAGAGCTGCACTCACTATTCTGCTGGTGCAGTTACTGTGTACATACATTACATTATTTATCCTGCACGGATCCTGAGTTATATTCTGTATTATACTCCAGAGCTGCACTCACTATTCTGCTGGTGCAGTCACTGTGTACATACATTACATTGCTAATCCTGTACTGATCCTGAGTTACATCCTGTATTATACTCCAGAGCTGCACTCACTATTCTGCTGGTGCAGTCACTGTGTACATTACATTACTTATCCTGTACTGATCCCGAGTTACATCCTGTATTATGCTCCAGAGCTGCACTCACTATTCTGCTGGTGCAGTCACTGTGTACATACATTATATTACTTATCCTGTAATGTATGTACACAGTGACTGCACCAGCAGAATAGTGAGTGCAGCTCTGGAGTATAATACAGGATGTAACTCAGGATCAGTACAGGATAAGTAATGTAATGTATGTACACAGTGACTCCACCAGCAGAATAGTGAGTGCAGCTCTGGAGAATAATGCAGGACGTAACTCAGGATCAGTACAGGATAAGTAATGTAATGTCTGTACACAGTGACTGCACCAGCAGAATAGTGAGTGCAGCTCTAGAGTATAATACAGGACGTAACTCAGGATCAGTACAGGATAAGTAATGTATGTACACAGTGACTGCACCAGCAGAATAGTGAGTGCAGCTCTGGAGTATAATACAGGATGTAACTCAGGATCAGTACAGGATATGGAATGTATGTACACAGTGACTGCACCAGCAGAATAGTGAGTGCAGCTCTGGAGTATAATACATGATGTAACCCAGGATCAGTACAGGATAATTAATGTAATGTATGTACACAGGGACTCCACCAGCAGAATAGTGAGTGCAGCTCTGGAGAATAATGCAGGACATAACTCAGGATCAGTACAGGATAAGTAATGTAATGTATGTACACAGTGACTGCACCAGCAGAATAGTGAGTGCAGCTCTGGAGTATAATACAGGATGTAACTGAGGATCAGTACAGGATAAGTAATGTATGTACACAGTGACTGCACCAGCAGAATAGTGAGTGCAGCTCTGATACTCTATTCTGCTGGTGCAGTCACTGTGTACATACATTACATTATTTATCCTGCACGGATCCTGAGTTATATTCTGTATTATACTCCAGAGCTGCACTCACTATTCTGCTGGTGCAGTCACTGTGTACATACATTACATTACTTATCCTGTGCTGATCCTCAGTTATATCCTGTATTATACTCCAGAGCTGCACTCACTATTCTGCTGGTGCAGTCACTGTATACATACATTACATTACTTATCCTGTACTGTTCCTGAGTTACATCCTTTTTATACTCCAGAGCTGCACTCACTATTCTGCTGGTGCAGTCACTGTGTACATACATTACTTATCCTGTACTGATCCTCAGTTACATCCTGTATTATACTCCAGAGCTGCACTCACTATTCTGCTGGTGCAGTCACTGTGTACATACATTACATTACTTATCCTGTACTGATCCTGAGTTACATCCTGTATTATACTCCAGAGCTGCACTCACTATTCTGCTGGTGCAGTCACTGTGTACATACATTACTTATCCTGTACTGATCCTGAGTTACATCCTGTATTATACTCCAGAGCTGCACTCACTATTCTGCTGGTGCAGTCACTGTGTACATACATTACTTATCCTGTATTATACTCCAGAGCTGCACTCACTATTCTGCTGGTGCCGTCACTGTGTACATACATTACTTATCCTGTACTGATCCTCAGTTACATGCTGTATTATACTCCAGAGCTGCACTCACTATTCTGCTGGTGCAGTCACTGTGTACATACATTACTTATCCTGTATTATACTCCAGAGCTGCACTCACTATTCTGCTGGTGCAGTCACTGTGTACATACATTACTTATCCTGTATTATACTCCAGAGCTGCACTCACTATTCTGCTGGTGCAGTCACTGTGTACATACATTACTTATCCTGTACTGATCCTCAGTTACATGCTGTATTATACTCCAGAGCTGCACTCACTATTCTGCTGGTGCAGTCACTGTGTACATACATTACTTATCCTGTATTATACTCCAGAGCTGCACTCACTATTCTGCTGGTGCAGTTACTGTGTACATACATTACATTATTTATCCTGCACGGATCCTGAGTTATATTCTGTATTATACTCCAGAGCTGCACTCACTATTCTGCTGGTGCAGTCACTGTGTACATACATTACATTGCTAATCCTGTACTGATCCTGAGTTACATCCTGTATTATACTCCAGAGCTGCACTCACTATTCTGCTGGTGCAGTCACTGTGTACATTACATTACTTATCCTGTACTGATCCCGAGTTACATCCTGTATTATACTCCAGAGCTGCACTCACTATTCTGCTGGTGCAGTCACTGTGTACATACATTACTTATCCTGTATTATACTCCAGAGCTGCACTCACTATTCTGCTGGTGCAGTCACTGTGTACAAACATTACTTATCCTGTATTATACTCCAGAGCTGCACTCACTATTCTGCTGGTGCAGTCACTGTGTACATACATTACTTATCCTGTACTGATCCTCAGTTACATGCTGTATTATACTCCAGAGCTGCACTCACTATTCTGCTGGTGCAGTCACTGTGTACCTACATTACTTATCCTGTATTATACTCCAGAGCTGCACTCACTATTCTGCTGGTGCAGTTACTGTGTACATACATTACATTATTTATCCTGCACGGATCCTGAGTTATATTCTGTATTATACTCCAGAGCTGCACTCACTATTCTGCTGGTGCAGTCACTGTGTACATACATTACATTGCTAATCCTGTAATGATCCTGAGTTACATCCTGTATTATACTCCAGAGCTGCACTCACTATTCTGCTGGTGCAGTCACTGTGTACATTAGATTACTTATCCTGTACTGATCCCGAGTTACATCCTGTATTATACTCCAGAGCTGCACTCACTATTCTGCTGGTGCAGTCACTGTGTACATACATTATATTACTTATCCTGTAATGTATGTACACAGTGACTGCACCAGCAGAATAGTGAGTGCAGCTCTGGAGTATAATACAGGATGTAACTCAGGATCAGTACAGGTTAAGTAATGTAATGTATGTACACAGTGACTCCACCAGCAGAATAGTGAGTGCAGCTCTGGAGAATAATGCAGGACGTAACTCAGGATCAGTACAGGATAAGTAATGTAATGTCTGTACACAGTGACTGCACCAGCAGAATAGTGAGTGCAGCTCTGGAGTATAATACAGGACGTAACTCAGGATCAGTACAGGATAAGTAATGTATGTACACAGTGACTGCACCAGCAGAATAGTGAGTGCAGCTCTGGAGTATAATACAGGATGTAACTCAGGATCAGTACAGGATATGGAATGTATGTACACAGTGACTGCACCAGCAGAATAGTGAGTGCAGCTCTGGAGTATAATACATGATGTAACCCAGGATCAGTACAGGATAATTAATGTAATGTATGTACACAGGGACTCCACCAGCAGAATAGTGAGTGCAGCTCTGGAGAATAATGCAGGACGTAACTCAGGATCAGTACAGGATAAGTAATGTAATGTATGTACACAGTGACTGCACCAGCAGAATAGTGAGTGCAGCTCTGGAGAATAATGCAGGACGTAACTCAGGATCAGTACAGGATAAGTAATGTAATGTATGTACACAGTGACTGCACCAGCAGAATAGTGAGTGCAGCTCTGGAGAATAATGCAGGACGTAACTCAGGATCAGTACAGGATAAGTAATGCAATGAATTTGCAAGGTAATTCTAAATTTTATAAATTTATATTTTACACTAGCGTTAATATTTTCCGGTATTCAGATCCGTCATAGGGTCTCAATACAGGGAAAAAATGCTTCCATTTTCTCCCCATTCATTGTCAATGGGAACAAAACACAACTGAAGAGAACAGAGCGCTCCAAAATGCATTCCGTTCCGTTCTCATACCGGAGAGCAGCGCGCTGCGGTTTGCTTTCTGTCCTGGGATACGGAACAAAACTGATCCGTCATGACCCACAATGCAAGTCAATGGGGACGGATCCGTTTTCTCTGACACATTCTGAAACAATAGAAAACGGAACCGTCCCCCATTGACTTTCAATGGAGTTCATGACGGATCCGTCTTGGCGATGTTACAGATAATACAACCGGATCTGTTCATAACGGATGCGGACGGTTGTATTATCAGTAACGGAAGCGTTTTTGCTGAAACCTGCCCGATCCAGCAAAAACGCTAGTGTGAAATTAGCCCAAGTTAGTCTACTTTCACACTGGCGTTTCTGGGTCCACTTGTGAGATCCGTTTTAGGGCTCTCTCACATAAGCAGCCCAAAACGGATCAGTTTAGCCCCAATGCATTCTGAATGGATAAGGATCAGTTCAGAATGCATCAGTTTGGTCTCCGTTCCGCTTTTGAGGCGGACACTAAAACGCTGCTTGCAGCGTTTTGGTGTCCGCCTGATGATGCGGAGCCAAACGGATCCGTCTATACTTACAATGTAAGTCAATGGGGATGGATCCGTTTTCACTGACACAATATGGTGCAATTGAAAACGGATCCGTCCCCCATTGACTTTCAATGTAAGTCAGGACGGATCCGTTTTTTTAAATGAATAATGTAAACGGATCCGTTCTGATTGGATTCCAGCGTTTGCATTATCGGCGCGGATCCGTCTGTGCAGACACCGGTGTGAACGCAGCCTTACGGTTTTACAGGTTTTGCTTCCAGAAGGTCTCTGCTGTAATAAATCCCGTCTCCGTGCGCGGCGGCCCTCGCGTTGCTTAGCACCGTGTGTATTTTATGTGTTTGCTCCTGTGAGGTGCGGACTGAGACATCGTTATCTAACTGCTAAACACACTCCAGACTGATACATTGTAGCAAACCAGCAGAGAGATGTGTCCAGGTCACAGAGCATTGTCTAGACTGGATACCATTGTAACAGACCCTCAGCTCTAGCTATAGTATGCACAGGCTTACCGCCTGTAATAAATGTTCTCATTCACTGACAGCAACCGAACATCTTGACTTTGTGATGACCCGGAACACGGAGTCTGTTAGAAATGTGCGCGATGAAGCCAGGAGAACCCTTCTAGCGTCAGTCTATTCTCAGGCCTCTCCTGACCACACAGCCAGCATTGCGTTGCTCATCCTGAGCTCTCCGGTTCATGAACAGAATACTAGAATTTGCAGTGAGTACTGACACGCAGGCGTATTCTTTCCTGATTTGAATGCTGATCCAGTCTGATGGCCACTTGGGATCAGTAGGGACATTTTTAGGGCCCATTTCTTCATCTCTTTTTTTTAGGGTTTTCGGCTGCTTCGTCCTGGCAGTGCAGAAGTTAACGGCCTCCGTCTTTCGTCCCTGGCGCGACGTCTCTCTCTCCTCTTTCTATTGTTCCTGCCGCTGATCAAACAGACACGGAAAACAAAAGATCATTATCTCCCCTCGTCGTTCTCCAAGCGTTCCCCTCCGCCGTCACCACCGCCAGCGCCGCAGCGCGCTGGCCAAGAAATCCGAGTGACGTCAGCGGCTCCCATTACTGACACCGAAGGGCACAATGAACACGCCACAGCGCAGCAAGCAATGCCGCCATCTCCCCCTCAGTCACAGGACCACAATGCAGACTGTATAGGCTCTCTGGTTACGGAAGGGTTAAGTGCACATGTGCCTGACCCTATAAGAAGGCGCCTTCGGGTTAACCCCTCAGAGGCCAGAATGCATCCTTCAAGGGGCACTATGGCAATGGAAGGGTTACCAGGTACGATGCACCCTCTATGCCGCAGATTCTATGGAAGGGGGGGGGGGGGGGGGGGCAGAGACGGCATTAACCCTTTATATGCCACAACGCGCAAACCCCACCCCCACCCCCGGCACGATCTTTAAAAATATATTTTCCTCTTTGCTCTTGTCGATAAATCCGGTCCGTCGGTCGGACTTTGCAGCATTAGCAAAGAGTCCTGCGATTTATTATCTCCAGCGCCGCCCCTGTTCTCAGGTTGCGTCCGGTATTGCAGCCATCGATCGGAGGGGGATCGAGCTGCAATACCTGGACGCAGCCCATAGACAGGAGTGGCGCTGCTTCTGTATTCCTATCCCCGGGACGGTCCCTTTAAGTGGACATGCAGACGAGAAGGTGTTCTCATTTCAGTTTAACCCTTTGAATGGCAGCGCGCTCAGCTTGGCGCGCTGTGGCCGCCGCTTCTGCACGCTGACGGTCTCCCCACAGTATTCTGTATCCTGATCCGACAGCTGCTGTTAAGTCGAGGCCTCGTACTGTCCTAGGGGGGCATTGAGTGCTGTGCTACCCTCTGGCAAGGATAGGGTTACATGCACGGTCTCCTGTACAATAAAACAGATATTCCAACAATTAACCCTTTTTTTTATATGAATGCACTAGCCGTGCACTTATGACCCCCCCCCCCAAATACACAGGCAGCGGGTCTTCTCATAGAATGGGCAGAATGTGGTCGCTGGGAGGTCTTTGCACTGGAGGTTGCACTTGGGCAATGGAAGGGTTACTGGGCAGGTGAGAAAGGAAATGCTGTCCCCTGCGGACGGGTGAGGTCTTCACCTTGCCTCGTGGATGGCGGTCTGGTATTAGGAACCCTTGTAGAAGACGCGTCCGGCATTAACCCTGCATTTACCAGAATGCAAAACTTTCCCCAGCCCCCGTGCCTAGCCCCGCTTTGTGCCGCCTAGTGGTCTCCCCGACCGACAGCCCCCTCTGCCTTCTCAGTATCCTATGGTGGGTTCATCGCAGGCGGCTTTGGTCTAGTTGCACCCTGGTAGTGGAAGGGTTAAGCGGACCGTTACCCTAGCCCCTGTTTCTAACCCCACTTTACGCCGTCTGGTGGTCTTCCCAACCAACAACCGCTTTAGAGACCTGTGGGGGGATCAGAGCAGGTCTAGTAGCACCCTGGAAGCCTCTCTCCGCACAGGGTGCCCCCTTAGGTGCAGGCCGGCGGTCTTCCCGTAGAACAGACGTGTCTTCCAGCCCCGCAGTGTGAAGTCCAATCTAGCAGCTGTTGCTCGGAGAGCTCTTCGAGTTCAATAACCATAGCAACAGCGAGATCCTCCTCATCCTCCCTCATCGCTCCCTCTCCCCAGAACACAGGCTGCATCTCTAGCAGCGCGCTGCCCTCCACCACAGCGCCGACCACCCGGCCGGTCCTATGAACCCACTGGGGGCCAGGAGCAGGAATACTGCGCTACTACCAGGTCTATAGAGCCAGGTGAGCCTTCCGGAAAAACTCTCCCCATCCCAGCCACTGGGAACCTATCACCTTCCCCTCACCGCTGCTGCTACTGAGCCATTCCTCGTGACTGGTGGCCACCGAGGTCCTTGCATCTGCTCTGGTGCAGAATTCCCAGGTCTCAGAGGTTCCTCAGGATTCCCAAATCCCTCCTAACCTTGAGCCTGGAACTAGTAACATTGTAACTGTCCTCCCAGCCATGTGAAGGGCCGGCAGCCATCTCTTCTGCCCACCCTGGCATCTATTCTGCCCACCCTGGCATCTATTCTGCCCACACTGGCATCTTCTGCAGAGATGGGCTTATTGCAGATTCTCCCCAACGCTCGGTGTGAACGCCAGCGTCCTGTGCAGCAGATACAGGGCTACTACTGGCGACTTAGTGTCCCTGACTAATAAGGAAGGAGATGGGGACAGGGATGACTGGAAACAGAATCTGCATTCTCAGTATCATGTCATTATTAATAGGATTATATTTTCAGTGTTTTTTTTTATTATATTTATTCATAGAGTATATAATAAATGATAATATAAGGAGTGAAATAATTGTTATTTTAATGTGATTACATTTTATTATTATACGTCTATTTTTATGCAATTATTATTACTTTCGTGTATTTTGTTTATTATATTATTAGTTATTTTATTAGCATGTTTGATGTTATTTTACATATTTTTTTATCCTTTTTTATTTTTTATTTTATTACTTATTATTATTATTCAATTTTTACTTATTTTTTATATTATTTTATTATAATCAAAAATAATAAATATATGTTTATTTTTATGCAATTATTATTACTTTATTATTACTTTTGTGTATTTTTATATTATTAGTTATTTTATTAGCATGTTTGATGTTATTTTACATATTTTTTTATCCTTTATTTTTTTTTTATTATTATTATTATTCAATTTTTACTTATTTTTTATATTATTTTTTATAATAAAAAATTATAAATATATGTTTATTTTTATAAAATTATTATTACTTTAATATTACTTTTGTGTATTTTTATATTATTAGTTATTTTATTAGCATGTTTGATGTTATTTTACATATTTTTTTATCCTTTTATTTTTTTATTTTATTATTATTATTATTATTCAATTTTTACTTATTTTTTATATTATTTTTTATAATAAAAAATTATAAATATATGTTTATTTTTATAAAATTATTATTACTTTAATATTACTTTTGTGTATTTTTATATTATTAGTTATTTTATTAGCATGTTTGATGTTATATTACATATTTTTTTATCCTTTTGCTATTTTTTATTTTATTATTATTATTATTCCATTTTTACTTAATTTTATATTATTTTATTATAATAAAAAAAATATATGTTTATTTTTATGCAATTATTATTACTTTATTATTACTTTTGTGTATTATTATATTATTGTATATTATTAGTTATTTTATTATTAGCATGTTTGGTGTTATTTTACATACAGCAATGTTTCAACCTTTTGCTATTTTTAAAAATTTTACCATATTATTATTCAATTTTACTTATTTTTATATTATTTTATTATTATCGCAAATAATATTTTTTATTCTTTTTAACAGTATTTTATTATTAATAGTAGTAGTATTAGTATTATTTATTTATTGACTTAAAATATACAGAATATTCAGCCCCATCCTCATTTGTATCAGGCATAAAGCATAATTAGATACAATGGTCAATACATGTATCAAAATAAGCAAAGCAACTGCAGATGCAGCAGAGCCGAGTTTGTCATTGGATTGTTTCTAGAGAGATAGCACAGTGTAGCTGCAGTGCTTTGGAGATTACACCTGCATGATGACATTATCACCAGCTGTGCCTAATGATGTGCTCAGCTCTGCTACATCACTGCAGAACATCCATAGAAGCTTCTACTATACGTGCTGTATCTGTGAGCTGACAGGTAGGACTCTGGGCTCTGCTTCATCTATGGCTGGAGGATGGGTTTCATTTAGGAAGCCTGATGCTGAATAAAGATGCACCCTGGATAAAAAGACAGATGTAGCAGAGCTGAGTCTGTCAAATGTAACAGATGAGTTAGAAATAGCAGAGCTGTTTTTTTTCAGATGTAGCAGGGCTGTAGTAAAACCTCATTTTGTGAGATGTTTAGTGTTTAGTTTTACCAGATATAGCAGTGCTGAGTTGGTCAGGTATAGCAGAGCAAGGTTTGTCAGACTAGAATCAGGGTTACATAAATGTAGCTGAGCTGAGTTTGATATTTGTAGCTGTTGTTTGTCTTATGTTTCAGAGAGTTTGTCAGATGTAGCAGGGGTAGGTTTACCAGCTATAGTCTAGCTGAGTTTGTCCTTTGTAGCAGCAGTACATTTGTCAGATATAGAAGAAATGGGTTGAACAGTTGTAGCAGGGTTTGTCAGACATAGAACGATCAGGCTGTTGGATGCAGCAGAGCTGACTTTGACATTGGGCATATGATGACGTCTCAGGGGTCACTGCAGATACAATGAGCTCGGTGAGTCTTCCTCTGGCACAAACAATGCGACCTCAAAGAACCCTGCTCAGCTCTGCTACATCCACAGCTCAAGCTGTGTCTGACCTGAGAGATCATCTGTTCTCATGTATGAAGCTTGCTGCATCCTCCGAGGAGGAGTCCCACCATCTGGGGTCAGAGCGCCTCCTCCTGGAGACAGACTGTAAGCATACAGGTTTAGGGCTCATGCACACGACCGTGTTTTTTGTCCGCATCGGATCCGCATTTTTGGATCCAGTCACTTCAGTGGGGCCGCAAAAGATGAGGGCAGCCCACAGTGGACGGTCCACATCCGCACGTCCTCCTGTGCCCTCCGCTGAAGTGTAGAACATGTCCTATTCTTGTCCGTATTAATGACCAGGATAGGAATGTTCTATTAGGGGCCGGCCGTTCCGCAAAATGCACAATGCACCCGGCGGTCGCCATGTTTTGTGGATCCGCCAACTGTTGTCTGCAGGAGCCCTTATCGTCAGGAGCAGAGGTGGGCATACCACATGTGTGGCCCCTGCAGTGCCCGGGGTCCAGGAAAAGAGGGGCCCATCACCACCTCAAAAAGCTGTATATTGGACTGAGCTAATGAATAACTGGTGGACTAAGAGATATGAGAGGAAATCAAGGGCATAGGATAGATAGATAGATAGATAGATAGATAGATAGATAGATAGATAGATAGATAGATAGATAGATAGATAGATAGATGATAGATAGATAGATAGATAGATAGATAGATAGATAATAGATAATAGATAGATAGACGGATAATAGATAGATTATAGATAGATATGAGATGATTGATAGATAGATAATAGATAGATAGATAGATAGATAATAGATAGATAGATAATAGATAGATAGATAGATAGATAGATAGATAGATAGATAGATAGATAGATAGATAGATAATAGATAGATAATAGATAGATAATAGATAGATAGATAATAGATAGATAGATAGATAGATAGATAGATAGATAGATAGATAGATAATAGATAGATAATAGAAAGATAGATAGATAGATAATAGATAGATAGATAATAGATAGATAGATAGATAGATAATAGATAGATAATAGATAGATAATAGATAGATAGATAGATAGATAGATAGATAGATAGATAGATAGATAGATAGATAGATAGATAGGAGATAGATAGATAATAGACATTAAGCCCATTACAATAACGGGCACTAGAACAGTAGTGCACACACATTAGTAGGAACAGTCTATATTAAATGGCAAGGGAACTTGACCACACTGACTGCTGTTTGTGGCACTGATTAGTGGCTGCTGCTGCTGGTAGTGACTGGTGGGTCAGACTGCTGACAGGGGCTCCTCTCTATATGGCTGATATTGCTGGGACTGCCAAACAGAAATGGGGGCACTCCGACCTGTTTGCCGGTGCACAGGTGTGGGTGGTGCGGGCGGCATGTAGAGCGCCGTGTCCTGATTGGTTGACGCGCTGGTGTGAGCGGTGCGGGGGACGTGTTATTATTATTAGCATTATTCTTGCAGTATAGAAATCTTTTGCTAGAGGTAGTTGTGCATTGTGTGTATATATATATATATTACTCTTTATATGAGGCAAGATAACCAAAAAATGGCTGTTCTGGCACAGTTTTTAATATTAGTTTTTTCACAATGTTCACCTGACAGAGTAGATAATGTGATATTTTCATAGAGCAGGTGGTAACGATGCTGCGATACCTAATAAGTCTATATTTTTTATTTATTTACACAATAATCATGTTTTTGTGTTTACATTTTCTGAAAGGCATTTATTTTTATTTTTCGGGTGATTGTCTTAGGTAGGATCTCATTTTTTGCTGGCAGAGATGATGGTTTGATTGGTACCATTATGGGGCACATATGAATTTTTGATCGCTTGGCATTACACTTTTTGTGATATAAGGTGATAAAAAATGGCTTTTTTGGCACATTTTTTATTTTATTTTTACAGCATTCACAATACAGGTTGGATCAAATACTATTTTTATAGAGCAGGTAGTTATGGACACAGCGATGCCTAATTTGTGCATTTTATTATTTTTTTTTCACAATAAAAGCATTTTTGAAAAAAAATGTTTTTTTGGGCGATTGTCTTAGGTAGGGTCTCATTTTTTGCGCGATGAGATGACGGTTTGATTGGTACCATTATTTGTTCCGTTTTTTTTGCGGACCCATTGACTTGAATGGAGCCAAGCACCGTGATTTGCGGACAAGAATAGGACATGTTCTATCTTTTCACGGTACGGAAATACGGAAATACTGAAACGGAATGCACTCGGAGACACTTCAGTTTTTTTTGCTGAACCATTGAAATGAATGGTTCAGTATATATACCGCATACTGAACTAAAAAAACGGCCAGTATACTGAAGGCAAAATACTGTCGTGTGCATGAGCCCTAAGCCTGATCAGGCTCCTGCCTTTAGCATCAGGCTTAGATATACCACGGCAAGCCAGATGCCTGTGAAGGTGTCCGGTTGCCATGGTAATCATCGGGAAACTGGCACAACGCAGACATGTGTCTCCAGGAGACCACATGGTGATAAGTCACCTTCCCCAAACCACTTTTTCCCTCTTCTTATGGAAACTAGTGTTTGAAAAAGGTCCATGTGGGACCGAAATGTCACATGTACACGAATAAGTTGCCTTGCATATGAAAACCAAATAAAAATCAACACGATACTTCACGCAATTCCTAAGGAGTGCCTAAGTTTATTTTATCTTTGCGACTTTAGAACTTGATGGCAGCAACATATCTCAAAAAAGTTGGGCCAGGGCCATGTCTACCATGGTGTAGCCATCCCTCTTCTTTTTCCAACAGTCTGTAAACGTCCAGGAAGTGAGGAGACCAAGTTCTGGAGTTTTGGGAGAGGAATATCATCCCATTCTTGTCTGATTCTAGCCGCTCCTCAGTCTTTTGTTCCATGATGCACCAAATGTTTTCTATGGTGAAATGTCTGGAATGCAGGCGGCGCGCTCAGCACCTGGACTCTTCTTCTGTGAAGCCATGCTGGTGTGATGGATGCAGTGTGTGGTTTAGCATTGTCTTCCTGGAATATACAAGGCCTTCCATGATAGATACAGTGGGGGAGATTGATCAAAATCGGAGCAGAGGAAAACTGTCTTAGTTGCCCATAGAAACCAATCAGATTCCACTTTTCATTTTGCAAGGGAGATCTGAAATATGAAAGGTAGAATCTGATTGGTTGCTATAGGCAACTAAGACAGTTTTCCTTTGCACCAGTTTTGATACATTTTCCCACAAAAATTGTATAGATAGAGCTTGGAGTATGGAGAGTCTCTCTTCCTCCGCCATGGAGGTGAAGTCTGGGAAGAGATCAGACAGTCTCCTGAAGTGAGTGTCCCTCACTGCTGAATATTTGGGACACCGCAGCAGGATCTGGTTCTTATCCTCCATGGTCTCCTGGTCTGCTCTTCTTGGGCTTGTAGTTCTGTTAGTGCCGCCCGGATTCGATGTGGGCGCCCATTCTTTACCTTCTCAAGATCTGTCGGTCTCTGAGGTTGGGGAGTTTCTCCAGATATGGGGCTATGGGGCCAGTTTGTACATCTATCTATCTATCTATCTATCTATCTATCTATCTATCTATCTATTATCTATCTATCTATCTATCTATCTATCTATCTATCTATCTATCTATCATCTATCTATCTATCTATCTATTTATCTATCTATCTATTATCTATCTATCTATCTATCTATCTATTTATCTATAATCTATCTATCTCACAGCTATTTTGTATCTATCTATTTTTCTATTTATCTATCTAATCAGTTTATTGGCAGGACTAAATACATATCAGCATTGCCAAAGCAAGTAGGAAATAATCAGGTAGGGATGGGGGATGGGGACAGGGACACATACAGGGGGGGGGGGGGGGTATAGGAGTCCTTGACATATTACGCTCCACTCAGTTTAAGGGTACACTCTCACGACCGCACACGTCCAGCCCTATGATAGAAATGCCTATTCTTGTCTGCAGTTCGAAGAGAAGTACCATGTGCTGTTAGCATCTTTTGTGGCCCCATTGAAATGAATGGGTCCACATCAGTTCCGCAAAATTGTGGAATGGATGTGGACCCATAAATATGGTCGTGTGAATGTACCCTAATGCAGGTACTGACTTATTCTACTGCTATGGCCGCTGTGTTCTCCTCTTCCCCCAGCAGTATGGAGAGTCTCTCTTCCTCCTCCATGGAGGTGAAGTCTGGGCAGAGATCAGACAGTCTCCCGAAGTGAGTGTCCCTCACTGCTGAGTATTTTGGGCCTCACAGCAGGAAGCAGGCTTCATCCTCAATGGCTTCCTAGTCGCACTGCTGGCATAGTCTACCACCCAGATTCGATGAGCAGGCTCTGGGCGCTCAGTCTGCACCGGTTTAGCATCTGTCGGTCTCTGGAGTTAGGTAGTTTCTCCAGATATGGAACCAGTTTGTACTATTATCTATCTATCTATCTATCTATCTATCTATCTATCTATCTATCTATCTATCTATCTATCTATCTATCTATCTATTATCTATCTCATATCTATCTATTATCTATCTATCTATCTATCTATTATCTATCTATCTATCTATCTATCTATCTATCTATCTATCTATCTATCTATCTATTATCTATCTATCTATCTATCTATCTATCTATCTATCTATCCATCTATATATACTATATCTGTCTATCTATCTATCTATCTATCTATCTATTATCTATCTATCTATCTATCTATCTATCTATCTATCTATCTATCTATCTATCTATTATCTATCTATCTATCCATCTATATATACTATATCTGTCTATCTATCTATCTATCTATCTATCTATCTATCATCTATCTATCTATCTATCTATCCATCTATCTCATATCTATCTATCTATCTATCTATCTATCTATCTATCTATCTAGCTCATATCTATCTATCTATCTCCTATCTATCTATCTATCTATCTAGTATCTGTCTATCTATCTATCTATCTATCTATCTATCTATCTATCTATCTATCTATTATCTATTTATCTATCTGTCTATCTCTCTAATATCTCTCTACTGGCTGTAGAGCCAACAAAGCGGGAGTTTCCCTTTAATATGGAGGTGTCAGACAGGCTTTCGTGTATGATTTTGGTGACTTTTCGCTTTCTTTGACACTTTCTGGACACACTGGATATTTTTGTCCCAATCTGCTGTAATTGATGTCATCTATAGCGGAAGACGACAGAGGTTTCGAAGCCGCAGTTTATTTTCGGGCCAGAAATCCGCCAGATTTTGATGAATTGGTTAATGAATGTGATTAGGATCCGTTGTGCGGGATGTCATTATCTCGATTAGACAGACAGAGAGCAGACTTAGCAGATCACAGGGGGAAGCTGGATAATTGCAGATATTGTTCTTACTAATGAAATAAATTTCAGCATTGAGGTTTGAGGCGCTGAGCTACATCAATACATGACCATGGCTTTTACCAGCAAACACGGTGGGATCCATAGCTGTCATGTTCCCACCTTACAGGCAAGACCGTGTGACTGATATGGGGTCCATACTGAGAGGCAGAGGGACCCTGGACTGCTTCCTCTACGCTTTGCATAGAGATTTACACAGCTCTATTAATCTCTATGCAGGTAGCTCCCCCTAGTGGTGGCCGAACGCAGCCAGAATTTCATTGTGTAGCTCTATGACTTGGGAACCTGGTCATCCTGTTTCTGCTCACATCAAGTCCGTAGACGGGACATCACTTCCTCTGTGACCAGGGCCAAAACGATCCCCCTCCTTGGCATGTGCGCATGCACCAGGGAGAGGAGTGGTTCTGGTCCCCATCCACAGCGAAGGGGACATCCCGTCCATAGCCCAGGGTGGAGACCTGGTAAAGGATGCAATATCAGCTGAACATCATGTGGTTCCCAAGTGACCGATCCACAAAACTTTGGAATGATAAGTATATTACAACCTTTCTCCATCAGTTGTATGGTGGCTTTTCAGAACCCATCACGTCCCTGAAAATCCCTTTAGGGATCGGCACGGTTTTCAGCACACATTCTGCTTTGAAAACTGTGCGGTATTTGCCCTGAAACCACCTTCCACTGTTTTCAATGGGAGACTGTGCCAAAGTTTAATGCAGCTGCGGCTTTCCAGACATGTCCATTCTTGGTGCAGTTACTACAAGGACAACCATGGCGGGAGTCAGCTCACAGCTTAGTTCCATTCAATGGAGCTAAACAGAGAGCGTGACCGCAGCGGTCAAAATGAAAACCCTACGGTAGAAACAGCAGCGGTTTCCTACATGAGATACGTGGTGGATTTTTGTCAAAATCTGACGTGTGAACATAAACTTAGTGTGTGTAAATCTTAAAGGGGTCGTCTCATTTAAGATATTGGTGGCATATCACACTGTCAGGTCCTAGTCCCACCTCTGTGACTCCACCTTTCTCCAGAACAGACCACTGAAAGTGAAGGAGAGCGCAACGAGCATGCGCAGCGAGCTCTCCATTCATTCCTATGAGTGAGCACGCACTGCTATTTTTGGAAATTCCCATAGAAATGAATGAAGAGCGCGCTGCGCCAGCGTGGCCACTGCTGCATTCACTTCTGTGGGACTGCTGGAGACAGCCAAACCAGCGCTCGGCTATTTTCAGAAGTCCCATACAAATGAATGGAGGGGGCGGCCGCGCATGCATGCCTGCTCTCCATTCACTTTGAGGGTCCCGTTCTGGAGATACTTGTGGAACCTGCACCTATTTGACATCGGTGGCATATCCTGGTGAAGCAAGCGTCACCTTGCAGTGTATGTGACACGTAAAAGGGGTCCTCTCACTTCAGCAAGTGGCATTTCTTATGTAGAGAAAGTAAATACAAGGCACTTACTAATGTATTGTGATTCTCCATATTGCTTCCCTTGCTGGCTGGATTCATTTTGCCATCACACTATACACGGCTCGTTCTGACCACCCTGCAATCCAGCAGCGGTGGTCGTGCTTGCACACTGTAGGAAAAAAGTGCCGGGCTATATGGTGGCCTGGACAGTGGGAATATACGCATACAGTAGGCTAGAACTTTTTCCTATAGTGTGCAAGCACGACCACCGCTGATGGATTGCAGGGTGGTCATAACCATGGAAACGAGCAGTGCATAATGTAATGGAAAAATGAACCCAGCCAACAAAGGAGGCAATATGGAGAATCACAATACATTAGTAAGTGCCTTGCATTAACTTTCTCTACATGATAAATGCTATTTGCTGAAGTGAGACGACCCCTTTTAAGTGTCAAGTTAACATTTGTCTGTAGCCTTGTACTCGGTGGGATCTGTATGAATCTATATGACGCGAGCTCCCTCTAGTGGTGCCTGGAGGTAGCCTCTATGAAATTGTAACTGCAGGCAGTTTATTACCAGGTAGCCCCCATGTTATTTTTCGGCACACCACTTCATCTCATTATAGGAACCGTAAATTAGGAGACATGCGAACCCGGATAACCTTTAGACTGCAGGGGAGCCATTCCACCTGTTTTCTCTGACCACAGGTTGGCGCTAGAGCTAAACAGGATGTCGCTGGACCCCGATCCTCCTCATGGGCGTGGGACTCAGCAGAGGGTCCCTCGCCCATAAGACATTTATGTCTCTCTTTGGAATAGCTCAGTGGTAGTATTAATAATCGTAATATTCCTGAGCTGCACTTTCGCAGACTAAAGATGTAGCAAAAGTTTAACTTGAGGCTAAAAGAAACCCTGTTGCCTTTCCTAACTTGTCAGTTCTAGTAGCTCCTTGCATTCCCCGTTTAATAACCATTCTAGATCTCTATTCTTGACTCTATCTTGTGCTGTTCCTACATTAATCCTACTTATGGTGGTCATACACGCGTGCTGCTGCTCCAGTCACCTCCATGGGACCAAACATGTACCTCCTATCCAACTGTAGGGGCCCCTGTTGATCAAGAGAACAGGGGCCCTGTGTTACCCCAGTTGGAAAAAAGCAGTGGTACAAGCACAAGTGCCCGGCTATCTCCGGCAGTCCCATAGTGTTGAATGGAGCAGCTACATCTCTAGGTGAGTTTTTAATGAATGCGCTCATTAATAGTCATCCCATATTTGTATCCAGAGAAGAGAGTGGACTCGCTCGCAGCACCAATTAGGGGTGTTAATGAAAACTACTATAATTAGAGAAATGTGAGAGATCAGGGACGTGAGCGAAATCTTGGCCATAATGGTTTTGAGAAGATCTACAGTATAATATATAAAGGATATCTTGTGGGAGGTTAATTGTGCTTATGACTTAAAAAGTATTCCCACAGGTTATGCTAAAAATTACTTATAGGGTCCCACCTCTGGGTCCTTCATGTTTCAGTCAAATGGGGGGCGTCTAGTGAGCATTAGTGTTGAGCATGAATATTCGAATCACGAATTTTAGTCTCGAATATCGCTACTTGGAGAATTCGCGAATATTTAGAATATAGTGCTATATACAGTACAAACCAAAAGTTTGGACACACCTTCTCATTCAAAGAGTTTTCTTTATTTTCATGACTATGAAGGCATCAAAACTATGAATTAACACATGTGGAATTATATACATAACAAACAAGTGTGAAACAACTGAAAATATGTCATATTCTAGGTTCTTCAAAGTAGCCACCTTTTGCTTTGATTACTGCTATGCACACTCTTGGCATTCTCTTGATGAGCTTCAAGAGGTAGTCCCCTGAAATGGTCTTCCAACAGTCTTGAAGGAGTTCCCAGAGATGCTTAGCACTTGTTGGCCCTTTTGCCTTCACTCTGCGGTCCAGCTCACCCCAAACCATCTCGATTGGGTTCAGGTCCGGTGACTGTGGAGGCCAGGTCATCTGGCGCAGCACCCCATCACTCTCCTTCATGGTCAAATAGCCCTTACTTTCAAAGTTTTCCCAATTTTTAGGCTGACTGACTGAACTTCATTTCTTAAAGTAATGATGGCCACTCGTTTTTCTTTACTTAGCTGCTTTTTACTTGCCATAAACAGTCTATTCAGTAGGACTATCAGCTATGTATCCACCTGACTTCTCCTCAACGCAACTGATGGTCCCAACCCCATTTATAAGGCAAGAAATCCCACTTATTAAACCTGACAGGGCACACCTGTGAAGTGAAACCATTTCAGGGGACTACCTCTTGAAGCTCATCAAGAGAATGCCAAGAGTGTGCAAAGCAGTAATCAAAGCAAAAGGCGGCTACTTTGAAGAACCTAGAACATGACATATTTTCAGTTGTTTCACACTTGTTTGTTATGTATATAATTCCACATGTGTTAATTCATAGTTTTGATGCCTTCAGTGTGAATCTACAATTTTCATAGTCATAAAAAAAAGAAAACTCTTTGAATGAGAAGGTGTGTCCAAACTTTTGGTCTGTACTGTATTCTTATTCGCGAATAGTGTTGATTGCGAATTTATCGTAAATTTATCACGAATATCTGCAATATCTTTGTCTGAGCTTAGCAACATCCCTAGAAACCAATAGGAAAGTTGCCTACCCCTTAGAATTGATCGCAAATTTTCGTATAGCAAATTTTTATCACAAATTTTCCAATTTTCCAATTGCCGATTTTTGCAATCAAGAAAATAATGATGAGATCGCGAATTCTCAAATTTACAAATATTCACCCAAATATTCGTGAAATATCGCAAATACGAATATTGTCCCTGCCGCTCATCACTAGTGAGCATCTGTAGTGCCCTGGAACAAGGGTACTTTGAAGTCTGGACATTTGTGGACATTTGCGCCATTGCTGCTAAGCAAAGCCAGCAACTCCCTACTTTATTGCACTTTGAAAGGTTAACTTGCATTATGTTTTATATTGAATTGCATTTTATATGTTTATTGTAATGCATCCTGTTCATTTTCATTGTTATTGCACGGTATTTGCAGAAAGGGTTCATGCACAGCCAGAAAATACTGAAAGACTTTGGGACTTTCCAATCTGTGCACTGAGAAGTTAGTAATTTTCCATTGCTATAATAAGGGACTATGAAGAGCTAAGTTTTGGAGGGGAAAAAACAAGACACAATGAATGTTTGACAGTCTGGATTAGTTCTGTGAGATGGTTGTTTAGATGTAGAAATCGCTTAGTCATTCCTATTGACTTGTACTGAGGCACAATACAACCCAACACAAAGTCTATGGCAGCCATAAACTGAAACATTGTTTCTGTTTGGCTGTGTTTCACCAGCTTCACCCCTCCCACTAGAAGGTTCTGGATCAGTTAGAAACTGTATAAAAGTAGAGAAGTTGCTGCCTTTAGTGGTTTGTGGATAAGGATCAGTGTTTAGTAGGAGAGACTCTGCCAGGCTACATGAGTGACCAAAAGAAGACAATGAGACCCTGCTCATGACTGAGCACTAGACCCTGGGCCACCAGCCCTTTGGCCAGGACATCAGCCTTCTGAGAGAAAAACAACTAGCTAAGGCCTTTTCTCAGCATGGAACCTTCTTCTGCCAGAGAGGAGAATGGAGAAGCCATCTCAGTGCACTGCCTGTATTGTTTTGCACTTGAGTAAAGAAGTACACTGGCTTACTGCAAACCCTTACTCTCTGAACTTATTTTCCATTGGGGTGCAACACATGGTAAGGGGATCCAGCGTAGTGTTGGAGCTGCCTCAAACGTGGTGACTTCACATGTTCACCAATTCTTGACCACTGCATACTCTATACACTTAGATGACGAGGTGGCCACTCTTCTGTGTGGCTCTCTCAATTGAACTTATGGAAAAACTGTTCCACGTCTCAATGAATGCTGACCTTTTAGACTCATTAAACAAAATTTGTTCAGTGGTTGTCCCACTTGAGCTGAAGCCTATGCTCATAATGGCGACCAAGCAGTACAAGCATGAGACACCAGGCATCATTTGAACTTTCTGGACCTCAGTGCAACATCCGTACAAAAGCCACAACCTGCTATGTCCTGGTATCTTCTTATGTGACAACTCCAGAGCCCCAGTGCAATATCAGGTCCTCATAAGACTATGCCCCTGCCTAGCAGCTATGACTGCCAATCACTGCAGTTTGAAGCTGGAGTATTTCTAATGCTGCCTGACAGGCAGTTCTTTCTATGGCAGCCGTGAACTGCAACATTGTTTCTGTTAGGCTGTCCTTCTCCAGCTTCACCCCTTCCACTAGAAGGTTCCAGATCAGTTAGAAATTATATAAAAGTAGAACATTCAGAGCCCCTAGTTGTCTGTAGACAGAGATCTGTACTTAGTAAGAAAGACTCTTCCAGACGTGCAGGATGGCGTGGTCAGAACAGGTTTCAGCTGTGGTCTAATAGATGGGTGATCTCTGGCACCATTGAGATATGGAACACTTTTTGGATTTATTGAGGCACTGCACATGGGGAGTGCCTAAAGCTTTTTACACTTATATTGGGGGGATGACTGAAACAATGAGAATAACTCCTAGATTTGCTCAAGTCAAAGTTCTTCAGCTCGTTGTAGTCAGTCTAGCAAATCCGAGGCAAAATGGAATCTTCTCACCAGCTGTGGGAATGTAGTCTTCCATGAGCAGAGTGGTCTTTCCTTTACCTGTTTCCTGCTTGCTGATCTATCCCTTTATCTTAAATATGTTCTGCACTTTGGACAATGGCTACTTGCTTAAAGGATCCCTTGAAAAGAACCTAAAGACAAGGTTGTGCAATCTGTAGTAAAACCCTGACAGCAAGTGTTCAGTTTCCCTGCAGTGCCACCACAGGGTGAATGAAGCATTACACAATGTCCATTCATATCTATGGCTAGAGATCAGGATCCTGAACTCAAATTACCCCAACAGGGTGTATAAAAAGGATTTTCCAAACTGGATCTCCCCTTTAATGACATGTCCAAGACAGACTGACTTATTGATGTTCCTCCAGGAACCCCAAAACACAGTGCACCTGCCCCAGCTACAACAACATCTTCAGGGACATGACTGCATACGAATCCAAATGCATGAAAATATGGGACTTCATCGTGACAATACATAATTCAGACTTCTACCGTGCCTTGTGACGTTCCCATTCATGGAGCTTTTCAGCCGTAAATCAGTCTATTCCTGTTGGTGGTGGTGGGTCATCATCTCATTAGATTGTAAATACAAAGATATACATCACCATGCGTTGGGAACATGTTCTGTTCTGTAGGAAGTCCCACAAGGACTGTTAGCGCAGCATTCAGAGGGACCATCCGTATTCTTGACATTAATATATTTTACAGACCACATGATGAATGTGATGGGGACCATTATGATTTGTCCCCAAATAAATGTGGCCTCTGATCACCATGGCGCTGTAGGACTACTAATAAGACAGGTTAAGACACGGCGCCTCTACATAACTTTTGCGCATCCGCTGCCAGTGCATTGGGAGTAAGACTGGAATATGAATCGCGGCACTGCGCTGTTGAGCGCACAATTATCGGGAAGGAAGAGTTCCGTTTACATGCAGCAACCACCTCCACTACATGAGGAGGACCAGCGATGGCTGCTGCAGTCTGCATCCTCGTACAGAGTCATTGTTTCTGGGCAGCAGATCCCTGTTCACACAGCACGATCTGCTGCCCACAAACGGTGACTGAGGAGTCTGCACCAACAATCAATTCACCCGATGAACGAGCATTTAGCTTGTTCATCAAGGGATCGGTGGCACCTTTATCGGGAACAAGCATTCATACGGACATTCATTACAGAAAATCTGCCGTGTTTGGTGCAAGTAATATCTTCTGTGGAGCAAGTTATTAAAAGAGGAGAACACGTTTGTTAAATGCATGCAAATGTCAAAAGAGAGAAGGAAGGTCCGGAGTTTTGTGGGTGGAGCTACGTTTTTGCTGCAAAGAAGTTGCAGTCGTTCTCCAGTCCCCTGGTGGCGTACAAACTGACAGCACATCTGTAAGAAGTAAGATTAGACTTTAGGCCTCATGTACAAGTGCGGACAGGAATAGGACATGTTATATTTTTTTAGCGGGGCCACGGAACGGAGCAAAGGATGCGGACAGCACACATAGTGCTGTCCGCATCTTTTGCGTCCCCATTGAAGTGAATGGGTCTGCATCTGAGCCGCCAAAACGGCGGCTCGGATGTGGACCAAAACAACGGTCGTGTGCATGAGGCCTTAGACTGAAAAATCCACATAATTCATGGAACAAAAGCAGCAAAAAATTTAGTATTGTCCATCAGATATTATCCATCATATATTGTCCATCAGATATTGTCCTTCCGATATTATCCATCATATATTGTCCATCATATATTGTCCATCATATATTGTCCTTCCAATATTATCCATCCGATATTATCAATCAATATTGTCCATCAGATATTGTCCATCAGATATTATCCATCATATATTGTCCATCATATATTGTCCATCAGATATTGTCCATCAGATATTGTCCATCAGATATTATCCATCAGATATTGTCCATCAGATATTATCCATCAGATATTGTCCATCAGATATTATCCATCATATATTGTCCATCAGATATTATCCATCAGATATTGTCCATCAGATATTGTCCATCAGATATTGTCCATCAGATATTATCCATCAGATATTATCCATCAGATATTATCCATCATATATTGTCCATCAGATATTATTCATCAGATATTATCCATCAGAGATTGTCCATCAGATATTATTCATCAGATAATGTCCATCAGATATTGTCCATCATATATTATCCATCAGATATTATCCATCAGATATTGTCCATCAGATATTGTCCATCAGATATTGTCCATCACATATTATTCATCAGATAATGTCCATCAGATAATCAGATAATGTCCATCAGATGTTGTCTATCATATATTATCCATCAGATATTATTCATCAGATATTATTCATTAGATATTCTACATCACATGTTATCCATGTAAAAACTGATGTCATGAGTGCTGAGCGAATCGAAGCAAAACAAATTGCTTTCGATACAAATTTCAGCAAAATTTTCATTCGCCACAAAGCCGAATTTCCTGGCACTTTGTGGTAGCGAATCAAAGTACATACTCACATTGTGGCCGTCGTGGCCATCTTGATTGAAGAAAACGTGTGAAATCTTGCTGCTGTGTCATGTCATCACGCTGGCCGGTGCAGTAATGATGTCACCGCGTCCTCCCAGCGTGACGGCGTGGTGATATCATCATGTCAGCGTGCGTGAGAATTTTGCATGCTTTCTTCAATCAAGATGGCCGAAACGGCCTCTCCGCGAGCAAATGGATGAGGTGATTATGTTTTTTTTTTAAGCCCTGATTTGAGATATAAGGGCGAAGCAACGATTGATGCTTGCTTTGAATTGTGCCACCACTGCCTCAAGAAAACAAGATTTGGTCATTAACTGTATCGAAAATAATCTGGACAAACTTAAAGAGGACCTGTCACCATTTTATAAGATGCAAACTGGTTATACAGCCTAATTCCTGCTGGTCCCCTGAGTAAGCCACTTTTGTTTTTCTCTACTAACACCACCAATTATTCTTCACAAAATATTGCTCCAAAATTTTCTGTGCTCAAGGACGTACCCAGCCTTTTCATCACTAGAAGGTATTCTGCAGCTGTGCTAGAAGTTCTCCTCTTCCTGGTAGTCTTCAGGATTTCCTAGGTGAAAGGCTCCTTTGGTTGGCGGGAGCGATGTATAGTCTGACGGAAGGCAATGTCTGGGCAGATGTCAGGATATAACATGGTCTTCTAGAGAGTGATCTCAATATACTTAATCTTGCAAGACCGCACAATATCCTGACTCCAGCCTGGACTTCGCCTTCAGTCAGACCAGACCAGAGGCCTGTAGCCTGCCAGCCTACCAGATGCTGAAGACAACCAAGCAGAGGAGAACCTCCAGCACACAGTGGTAGTGGGTAGAAGAATTCCCTCTAGCCAGGAGCATTTGTGGAGGATGGATGCAGTCCATAATGATTAAACAGAACAGGGGACATAGCTCCTCCTGTAGAGAAGTGAAGTTGTTACCACCTCCATGACAAACCGCTTCCTATATGCATGTAGGTTTTTTCCAGGGCCACTTTAAGTTTCCAGTCTGCCCCTGATTGTTGGGTCCGGTGTCTCTCATAGGATCTCTGAGGTTTAGGTCAGGTGAGTTTTCTGGCCAATCAAGCCCAATGATACAGCGGTTATTAAACCAGGTATTGGTACTTTTGGCATTGTGGACAGGCGCCAAGTCCTGCCGGAAAATTTCATCAGCATCTCAATAAAGCTTGCAAGCAGAGGGAAGCACATTTTAGCAGTTTGGATATTTTTGGGTGCGGTGACACCATTTATTTTTATTTTTTTATTGTGATAAGTAAAATTAGTAAAGCAGAAGGTGATTTGAATACATAATATTTTTCTTTTTTTTTATAGTTATATAAGCAGTCTTTATTTATTTTTTTAGAATACCCTTTTAGGGGAGTTGAATATGTGATCATCCGATAGCTCATACCATTGGCTAATTTGGCTGCAGTGGTATATTATGGCAAGCTATGGGATTTTTACTGGCTGCCACGTGCAGGGCTTAACAGGTAGTTTGCTATGGCAGGCCTGAGAGCCTTCACAAGGCCCCTGTTATAGCACATGTTCCAACTGAAGAGGTTCTGATTGGAGGACAGAGGGAGTCCCCCTCACTCTGTCTAATACTTCAGATGCCACAGTCACTATTGACTGCAGAATCTGAGTGGTTAAGTAAACAGGATCTGAATTATCTCTGATTGCTGTCAGGTGTCAGCTGTATTGCGCTGCCAAATAAGGGGGCACTTACTTTTTCATATTCTCAGGAAAGTTGTTTAAGTTGGCACAAAGGACCACAATGATTCACCGTTTCCGTCAACCTGTTTTGTGCAGATCTTTTTTATATCCGCAGATGGATGGCTCTGTGACTCATTCTCATCACTTTATCAGCTGGCGTCCCTGTTCTCACCCTTTTCCCTTCTTTTTTAATTGCATCTTATATTTTTAAGATACAGAATCGGATGGAAGAAAGAGTCATTTAGTTTTGCATCGCCTAAAATTCGAGCAGCGCTGGCTGGAAATAATTAGCTCGTAACTTGTATAAACCCTTCTGAGGATAATTTCAAGTGCCTGATTGATATGTTTGAAAACACGCTGAAAAGTCTGCATTAAAAAAAAAAAAAAAGCTTCAATTATTACATTAAGGAATTGTATTTTATGCCATTTCATAACGTGATATTAATATTGGAAATGCTGGGTGTGCAGGTGGCAGCGATCCAACAGTAAATCTGCAAGAGCGAGACTCAGGCCACGGTTAGGGCTGACGTGAGCACCAGCAAGTCACCAGATGGTGGGCAGATGTCTAGGCCCACTGGGCTGGGGGGCCATTGACCATCTGGTAAACATGCTCTGTGCTTGTCAAACCGAATGTGGGGCAGACAGGGGACCATCTGTGACTCCCAAAAGCTGACATAAACTTGAAGCTTTCCCTGGTCAAAGGGCCAAGTCCATCAGAGAGCTGCACTCAGAGCTTTGAATGTGGGACCTCGCTCAACTAAAACGGATGCCCCAGAATCAACACTTTTCATCTCCCCATAGCTTAGCTCTCAACGCTGGGACCCCCTTTGAAGCACAAGAACCAGGGTCCCGTTTCCCCCGTAGAGGTGGTGGTTGCACATTCGTGCTGCAGTATCTGAGCCCTGTACTCTGCTGTCTCTGTTTTCTATGTGTAAATACTGTTTATATATAAAACCTAAATCAAATAATTTGTCGTTTTCCATTTTCTGATGATCATTCCCACAATCCTCATCTATGTCCACATCTAAGCCGCTGCTGTTAAGGCTATTTATGTGAATATTGATGTACAGTAGATGGTGATTTGGATCTATATGACGGCAGTTTAAAATTTGCCATCAAGAACAAAAAAACAATTTTAATCAATATTTGTACACAAGGATACGACAGTGAAAATGTCATATTTTTAGCATGCAGATAAGGCGAGTTATAAAAGGCTGTTGGAACATGAACTCTATACAGTCAAGTAAATGCTGCATAGGTAAAAGAAATATAAAGATATGGGAAGGAAGGGAGACAGGCAGGAAGGAGGAGAGGGAAGGAGGAGAGGGAGGGAGGGAGGAAGGAAGGAAGGAAAAGAGATCGAAAGAGAGCGAGGGAGTGAGGAAAGAAGAGATGCAGGGAGAGAAGAAGGAAGGAAGACAAGAAGAAAGAGAGGGAGGAATGGAGGGAGGAAGGAAGGATGACAGAGAGGAAAAGAGGGAGGGAAGAAGAAATGAAGCAAAGGAGGGAGGGCAGAAGGAGGAGAGGAAGGAAGAGAGGGAGGAATGGTGGGAGAAAGAAAGGAACGAAGGTAGGGAGGAAGAAAGAGAGGGAGGGAGTGAGTGAGGAAGGAAGGAAGAGATGCAGGGAGAGAAAAAGGAAGGAAGACAGGAAGGACGAGAGGAACAGAGGGAGGAAGGAAAACAGGGAGGAAAAGGGGGAGGGAGGAAGAAATGAAGGAAGGGAGGGAGGAAGGATGAGAGGGAGAAAGAGATAGAGGGAGTGAGGAAGGAAGAGATGCTATAACAGCGGGTGCTGTGTGCCGCTGTTCCCCTGCTTACCGCCGCGGTCCCGGGTGCCGTGTTCAGTGGTGATCTGCGGCCGGTGCTTCCCATTTACCACTGCAGTCCTGGGCTCTGTCTGTGTGGGTGCTGTTGTTCTGGGATCCGCTCCACAGTTTGCTCTCAGCCCTGGCCACAGCATGCGTGCTGATTGTTTCCTGCAGCACTTCCTTAAGGGCCGGCGCGCGTCACTTCCTGGGCTTTATGGGTTAGGTCATGTGACCTCTTTGACCTATCCTAGCCCTCCCACGCATATATAAGTGGCTCAGCCCCCTTCCCAGATGCCTCAGTATCAAGGTTCTTGTGTCCTGCTAAGGTTCCTGGTTTACGCTAGTGTTTTTGTGTTCCTGACTCGTATCTGTATTCCTGGACTCTGCTACCTGTTAAATCCCTATCTGCTTGCCTTGACTCTCCTATTGCTGACCCGTATTGCCTGACCTGTACCTGTGCCTCCTGCCCTGACCTTTTGCCTGTCTGACTACACCACTGCCTCATCCTTCGGTCCTGCACCTCTGGTACCTTTCTCTGGTACCTCCTGGTCGGCCTGGATCAGCTGTCCCGTGTGCCTTTCTTCCTTAAGAGAGAGTCTATCCCCACCATCAGGGGTACCGTGAAGATCAAGGGATTCACTTAGACAACGCCCTTATAGGAGGTAGGACACGTGGCACAGTGGGTTCACACCCGCTGGTTCGTGAAAGATGCATGGAGAGAAGAAGGAAGGAAGACAGGAAGGAAGAGCGAGGAAAGGTGGGAGGATAAGAGAGAAGAAGTAAGGAAGAAAGACAGGGAGGAAAAACAGAAGGAAGAAAGGAAGGAAAGAAAGAAGAAAAGGAGGGATAGTGGGAGGGAAGAATGAAACGAGAGAGGGTGGGTAGAAGAAAGGGAGAGAGGGATGAAGTAAGAAGGGATTGGAGGAATTAAGGGAACAGGGCAGGGAGAAAGGAAAAAAAGAGGGTGGGAGGAAGGAAGAAAGGATTAAAGCTTGGTGGGAGGAAAGAAGTGAGAATGTGGGTAGAAAGAGAGAGAAGAAAAGAGGGATAATTAAAGGAAGGAAATAAGTCATATAAAGAGGACCTGTCAAAACGTATAAAATGCAAACTGTTTGTACAGCCTTATTTACACTGGTTGCCTGGCATCGGGTTTCTTTTCTGCCAGTGCCACTCTTCTCGTTACATATAGACACTGAAATTGATGCAACCCTATATGTAAAAAGGAAGCAGTTTGTCAAGGAGGTGGCAACAACTTCACTTCTCTACAGGAGGAGCTATGTCCCCTGTTCTGTTCAATCATCATGGACTGCATACATCCTCCACAAATGCTCCTGGCTAGAGGGAATTCTGCTGCCCACTACCACTGTGCTGGAGGTTCTCCTCTACCTGGTTGTCTTCAGCATTTGCTAGGCTACAGGCTCTTCTGGTCAGCCATCATGATGTGTGCATCTGGTCTGACTGAAGGCAATATCCAGGCTGAAGTCAAGATATTGTGCAGTCTTGCAAGATTAGGTATATTGAGATCATTCTCTAGAATACCATGTTATAGCCTGACATCTGCCCAGACATTTCCTTCAGAAGGACCATACATCGCTGCTACCAACCAAAGGAGCCTTTCACCTAGGAAGTCCTGAAGACTACCAGGAAGAGGAGAACCTCCAGCACAGCTGCAGAATACCTTCTGGTGATGAAAAGGCTGGGCACGTCCTTGGGCACAGAAAATTTTGGAGCAATATTTTGTGAAAGATGAGAGGTGATGTTGGTACAGAAAAAAAAGTGGCGTGTTCAGGGAACCAGCAGGAATTAGGCTGTATAACCAGTTTGCATTTTATAAAATGGTGACAGGTCCTCTTTAAGTTTGTCCAGATTTTTTTCCATACAGTTAATGACCAAATCTTGTTTTCTTGAGGCAGTAGTGGCATAATTTAAAGTAAGCATCAATCGTTGCTTGGCCTTTATATCTCAAATTCCTTTTCATTCCAAATGTCATCATCATGTTTATACTGTTTAGTTTCATAATTGAGCATATTTATATGAGCAATCAGAATTTCCCAGGTCTGTATAATTGACTAATTTGGACCGGGAATGTCAGTGGAGGATGTGTATGTCAATCTGAATGTGGAATTATTTCAGTTAACAACCCTATACTATAGTATATAATATTACAGGCTATAGTTACTAGAGAGGGGTCGTTGATCCAGGGAGTTATTCTGATTGCCTGATTGGAGTCGGAAGGAATTTGTTATACCCCTAAAGTGGGGAAAATTGGCTTCTACCTCAAGTTTTTTTGGGGATCAACTTGCAGGATGACAGGCTGGATTGGCAAATGTCTTTTTTCGGCCTTATGTACTATGTTACTATGTTACTATATAAGGGAGTGACTGTTCACTCAGATTTCTGTGTTTCAAACAGATGCTGGTAACTGAGGAGTTCATGCCAGGCTGCAAATTCTGAAATCAAAATCATGCAACAAATAAACTGCCAGTCAGATTTTTTGTAATAGCCTCAGGTCTCTACAGTTCATAAGAATTTTATGGGCTTATTGCCAGCACCTTTAGCGCCACCATGAATAGCATATATTCTGCTGAAAATCTATTGTATTGTGTCAAGATATCATGCAGCATTAGTGAACACATTGTACTGAAATAACTTAATGGGTTAAAATACCAGTTTAATTCCATTTACTGTATAGTGGCAAGATATCCTGCAGTTTAATTGAACGCTTTGTACTGTAAAAACTACATTTATATAGCTGTTTCATTCAATGCTTTGTATTACCATTGTAAATTGTCAGTATCAGTGTGCAGTGTGTTTGTAGAAGTGGTGGTGATGTTTAATTGCACCTCTCTCTTTAAATCACAGAAAGATAGCTGAGGCTGCAATAAAAAGCAGAGGCAACATATGACCAGAACCTCACAAAAAACATCAGGGCCAAATCTGTTTTTATTGTGGTCAGTTTGGGAATAGTGTTGATCATGAATATTCGAATTGTAAATTTCTATCGCGAATATCGGCACTTCGAGAATTCGTGAATATTTAGAATATAGTGATATATATTCGTAATTTCGAATATTCGAAATCAGTACACATGATCTCTCCCTGCTTCTAGCTTGTGGGCCAATGAGAAGGCTGCAGTATCTTTGACTTTAGTAGTAGTGTTGATTGCGAATTTTCGTAATGTGAATTTTTCAATTGCCGATTTCAGCAATCAAGAAAATAATGAATGGAGATAATGAATATTCGAATTCGCGAATATATGGTGAATATTCGCCCAAATATTTGCGAAATATCACAATTTGGAATATTGCCCCTGCCGCTCATCACTACTTGGGAACTGGTGATACCACTGATACTGTGGATGCAGGCTCAAAACGTGTAAGACCTAAGCCAAGCTAGGCTGCCACTAGTTCTGTTTGAGTATTTCCCATCTGGTAGTTTTTCTCCATGCCAGCAGACAAAAACATGGTCTTGTTCAAGCTCTGCAGGATAAAAATAAGCTAAGGGCATTCACTCTTAACCCTAGACACCACTGCTCTATTGCATCACATAAGGCGGCATCACTAAATCCTGTGGGAGAATAGAACTGGCTACCAACTATTAACATAGAAACATAGAAACATAGAATGTGTCGGCAGATAAGAACCATTTGGCCCATCTAGTCAATAGTATATGTCTTCTGCTTGTCTCCTTTGCGGCAGCCAGGCTGCATCAATATGCAGTACAGTGTCTTTGTCATCGTCACTACTGCTACTACTACCTTACACAGACGAACACACATTGAATCTAGTTTTTGGATGCTTGTGCAGAACAAGCCATTGTTTCTTTTGACATTAACATTTATGTGTGTATAAACAGGGGCAGGCATGTGTGTGTGTGTGTGTGTGTGTGTGTGTGTGTGTGTGTGTAAACCATCTGCCCCTATAAGAGACAATTTTTGGAACATTTTAAATATGAAATAGCATAACATGTGACGGCGCAGTGTGTTTTCAAGCAGACTGTTTGTGAACACTGTCAACCAATGCATTCATTCATAGCTATATGTCAGTGTCACTCTGACATTATTTGCTATTGTAGTTTCAGCGTTAAAGAGCTTAAAAGGGAAAAGGGAGAGAGAGAAAGCAAAAATGTGAAAAAAAAAAGAAATTTAAGAGAAAAAAGTTCTAGGAGACCTCAGAATGTCATATACCAATATTAAAGGGCTATACAACATCATACACCAGCCCCCCCCCCCCCCCCCCATGTGCTGGGCCCCACAGAGGGAATATACTTACCCCGCTCCCTGCGCCGCTCCTGGTCCCCGCACAGCCGCTTCTCCATTTTCCAGGATGAAAACATCTGGTGTTGGGGGGAGCAGCCAATGGCAGACGGGGACGAGCCTCCCTAGTGTCACCCACAATGCTAGGGAGGCTCGTCCCTTTACCTGCCTGCCATTGGCTGCTCCCCCCGACACCAGATGTTTTCATCCGTGTACAGGGAGAAGCAGTAGCGGCGGTGCAGGGACCAGGAGCGGCGCGGGGAGGAGTGGGGTAAGTATATTCTCTCTAAAGGGGCATGGCACATAGGGGGGCTGTTGTATAATGTTAGATAACCCCTGTAAGGCCAATTGGATGGAGTCCTTATCATTTGGGTACAATCAATTCTGACCCAAATAAAAAATAAATAAAGATTCAATGGACATAAAACAAAATTTAAGAAATATGCGATGTGCAGTCTAGGTTGCAAATGGCAGATTATGTCATCAGAATCAAGATCACTATAAATTCAGTTTGGTTTTATCACATTTCTTTTTAGCAGTGGTATCCAACCTTTAGCACTCCAGATGTCGCAAAACTACAACCCCAGGCATACTATAGAAACCCGAGAGGAACGAGATGATCTGATCTGATGAATACTGTGCAGCAATTTAATGCATCCTTACAAATCACACTAGTTAGAATGACCTAAAGACTATTCTCATTATTCATCTTTCCCAAGTCCTAACAATGACTCTTAATACTCATGTACCCCCCAGGACGTATCAAAACCAGCAGAAAATAAGACTCTGTAACAAAGTGGATCACCAGTGGATGACGGGAACCAAATGCTGAGGGTCATGGATAGAGGAGATAATCCAGCAATGGAGTGAATGGCAGGTAGATAGCAAATGAATGACAGTGAGCAGAAATGGAGGGAAACTGAATATTGGAATTTAAGTCAGCAGATCAGCCTGGGCAGTATAAAACTGCACCAAAAATAAATCTCAAACACAGTTTGTGACCATGGAACTGCAGATTACGGAATACAGAGCAAAGCACAAAAATATCTGGAAGGGAATGCATCTAGAAAACACTATGCTTGACAACCATAATGGAGTAAAGCCTAGATATATAAAGGCTAAGCAATAAAATAAACTCTAACCTAATCAAGTAAGGAAAGCTAGCTGATAATCAAACCCAGATTCAGATCCAAGGCAGTTACATGGTAACTGACCAACGTTCTTAACTAGGGGAACTTGAAGCAACAAAGAGGCCCCTGTTGCTCATAGTCATAGCAACAAGTTGAGTTGCTGAATTGCATGCAACAGGCTATTTGTGAAGCATGAAATCATGCTCGGGAATTACCTAACAACTGCTCTCAATATTGTAGTCCACTTCCTAATTTTCCAATCCCAGAAGTCAAAACAATATACAAAATATCTGGAAGAGAATACACCAAGCAAGTGTTATGCCCTAAAACCAGAATGGAGTGAAGTCTGTATATATAAAGGCTCAGCAATAAGCAACGACAACCTAATCAACCAGGCAAATTTAAGTGATAAAACCTAGTTTCAGATGCAAGGCAGCTATATTAAAAACTGCCCAATAACTATGAACATGAAAGAGCAGAGAAACGCCTGTTGCTTGTAACAATAAGGTAATTTGCTAACTTGGTAGCAGAACTTTATCCTGTGGATATTTGTGAACTGTGAAATCATGATAGTGAGATTCGAGTAAAGGCTATTCTCATCATTGTAGTCAACCTCCCCATTGTTGCCATCTCTGTGACCTCTTCCAATAAGATTATAGAATTAAGCAATGGGCATTCTATATTGACCTGGACACAATCCATAACGCTTCTGTTCAATGAGAATGTCCTGGGGTAGCACTTGCAGCCTGCTCTCCAACAAGTCTTTTTAGATTTGCATATTTTAAATAAAACAAAGTAAAATCCAATGTTTCTGGATTTCTGACAATCTGGCCTAGATTTTGAATTACGAGAATATTTATCTCCATACCTAGCTTCATATCTTCTATACAACTTTAAATACATTAAATATTTGTAAAAACAATATGAGATCCGCTCACCTCTGTCCCCCTCAGAATAGGTGCTCCAATCCAAAATTTGAGTCACCCCTAAAAGGATTTTGGATAAATGTTAAAATAAATGGATTGGTCACTCTTATATGGAAATATAGGATGTTTTATTCATTATACAATTTAAAAAGGAATAAAAAAAATGAATGGATAAAATACATATAATATTCTTTACATAAATATAATGTCTATATGAAAGACTGTTGTGCATGTATTCAAAGTACTGACCTGTGTCTACTCTTTACCTGGCTATCAATATATCACTAAACAGTAGCTCCAGAATGAGTACCAACAGTGTCAAAAATCTCTCTCTATTTTCACACAAACCAATCAGCCTTAAATGTGCTATAGGCAGACTGGATTGGCGAGAGACGTTGGCACAGACAGTATCCCTCTAATAGACTCAAAACAGAAAATATTACTTTAGTAACATAACATCCGATATTGGTATATAAAACACACATATGGTGGGTCAAGACGTCTTCTTAATCTTTTGTAAGTCTGTCCAAAATCCGTTTTTGATACAGAGAACTTTCAAGTTTTGAAGTAAATGATTGGGTATATAGACTTTTTCACAATAGTTTTTCCAGCAACTTGGCGTTTAGCCAAAGTGACTGATACAGTGCTTTATATCCCCAACAAGCAATATTGAAAGAAACAATTTGGCCGCCACAAATGGATATTGAATTGTATCCAGCTGCTGTAATTGTGACCGTAGTACAAGCTGAATTTTCAATGGAGGAAGCAGTTCATTCAGTTGCTACTTTGAATAGGTAATTCTGTTTGTAATACCCACTAATTTGTGGGCTTACCTTTGTTCGTGCCGTCGGATGAATCAGGACTTGAATTCTATAGGCAGACTGGATTGGCGAGAGACGTTGGCACAGACAGTATCCCTCTAATAGACTCAAAACAGAAAATATTACTTTAGTAACATAACATCCGATATTGGTATATAAAACACACATATGGTGGGTCAAGACGTCTTCTTAATCTTTTGTAAGTCTGTCCAAAATCCGTTTTTGATACAGAGAACTTTCAAGTTTTGAAGTAAATGATTGGGTATATAGACTTTTTCACAATAGTTTTTCCAGCAACTTGGCGTTTAGCCAAAGTGACTGATACAGTGCTTTATATCCCCAACAAGCAATATTGAAAGAAACAATTTGGCCGCCACAAATGGATATTGAATTGTATCCAGCTGCTGTAATTGTGACCGTAGTACAAGCTGAATTTTCAATGGAGGAAGCAGTTCATTCAGTTGCTACTTTGAATAGGTAATTCTGTTTGTAATACCCACTAATTTGTGGGCTTACCTTTGTTCGTGCCGTCGGATGAATCAGGACTTGAATTCGAGCTATTGCTCCGATGCGGTAGCCGGCGTCCCGGCTGTGGAGCCGCTCGCGTCCCACGTGTTCTTCACTAGCTTCTCTCCGTTGGCTCAACCTTTGGACAAATACCCCGTTTTTTATAAAGTGCACTATAAAGAAAAGAAACCCTCAGAATCCAGTGTTAAACTGCTACAAATACGTCATTGACCAGCGCCAACGAAGAGAAGCTAGTGACTCTGACATTCAATCTAAAGCATCTGCGGAAGAACACGTGGGACGCGAACGGCTCCACAGCCGGGACGCCGACTACCACATCGGAGCAATAGCTCGAATTCAAGTCCTGATTCATCCGACGGCACGAACAAAGGATGTGGAGCCGCTCGCGTCCCACGTGTTCTTCCGCAGATGCTTTAGATTGAATGTCAGAGTCACTAGCTTCTCTTCGTTGGCGCTGGTCAATGACGTATTTGTAGCAGTTTAACACTGGATCCAGAGGGTTTCTTTTCTTTATAGTGCACTTTATAAAAAACGGGGTATTTGTCCAAAGGTTGAGCCAACGGAGAGAAGCTAGTGAAGAACACGTGGGACGCGAGCGGCTCCACAGCCGGGACGCCGGCTACTACATCGGAGCAATAGCTCGAATTCAAGTCCTGATTCATCCGACGGCACGAACAAAGGTAAGCCCACAAATTAGTGGGTATTACAAACAGAATTACCTATTCAAAGTAGCAACTGAATGAACTGCTTCCTCCATTGAAAATTCAGCTTGTACTACGGTCACAATTACAGCAGCTGGATACAATTCAATATCCATTTGTGGCGGCCAAATTGTTTCTTTCAATATTGCTTGTTGGGGATATAAAGCACTGTATCAGTCACTTTGGCTAAACGCCAAGTTGCTGGAAAAACTATTGTGAAAAAGTCTATATACCCAATCATTTACTTCAAAACTTGAAAGTTCTCTGTATCAAAAACGGATTTTGGACAGACTTACAAAAGATTAAGAAGACGTCTTGACCCACCATATGTGTGTTTTATATACCAATATCGGATGTTATGTTACTAAAGTAATATTTGCTGTTTTGAGTCTATTAGAGGGATACTGTCTGTGCCAACGTCTCTCGCCAATCCAGTCTGCCTATAGCACATTTAAGGCTGATTGGTTTGTGTGAAAATAGAGAGAGATTTTTGACACTGTTGGTACTCATTCTGGAGCTACTGTTTAGTGATATATTGATAGCCAGGTAAAGAGTAGACACAGGTCAGTACTTTTAATACATGCACAACAGTCTTTCATATAGACATTATATTTATGTAAAGAATATTATATGTATTTTATCCATTCATTTTTTATTCCTTTTTAAATTGTATAATGAATAAAACATCCTATATTTCCATATAAGAGTGACCAATCCATTTATTTTAAAAATTAAATATTTGTCTGCGGAATCCAGATTGAGCCCAATGTTTTTGATCCTTGTTTTGACATTGTTTCGACATAATGTGTATTAAGTAGGCTCGGCCCTTCAGTATCTTATTAGCTGATTTAGCGTCATTGTCTTTCATCTCTGCTGCACTTACCCTTGTATGAATTACACTCTTAACATGCACCCCCCCCCCCCCAAATTTCATTTACCACCTTAATTGGTTCTGTAATTGGTTTTTTAAAGGATCAGTGGAGGTTGACTCTGGACTCACAGTAATTTCATTAGGAAGCTGCTGCTTGAATAGGAATGGCGATGTCATTGTCACACAATTCATACTCCACTCAGACAAGACAAAGGATATGAAGGATGCGAGCTCTTCGTCTAATATGACATGTGAGGCTTTAAGAAAACGCTTCATTGCTTTGAAGACTATGAAAAATGAAAACTCGTCGGGCTAACGGAATCCGTTAATAGTTACTTCATCAGATCTTTTATGTTAAGCCTCCCTCTATGGAGACTATGTATATAAAAGGTCCTATGAGCAAAGTATACTCCAACTAATCACCTGCAAGCTGTAAAGTTAATGTAAAGGGGTTATCTTATGATTAACCCTTTAGTGACTAGCCTCTTTTGGGCCTTAATGACCAGGAAATTTTTTTATTTTTTTCATTGTTGCATTTCAAGAGCCGGGGGAGTAACTACCATGGCGGCAGACCATGCGACTGGTATGGGGCCCAGAGCAAGAGGGGACCCAGTTGGGATCATCCCCCTCTTCTACTGGGGGGTGAAAACTTGGTCAGGACTCTACCCTCTAAAGGAAATTTTTTTAGCAAATGAGGCAGTGGAAGAATGGCCCAACGTTAATTGAAAGGGGTTTAGGCGGAAACCCTTCTGTCCTGTGTGGGGGGGCCCTGGTTTGATCCTTGCTATGGGGCCCTACTTCTCTATGTACGCCACTGCCAAGAGCTATAACCTTTTACATTTTTTCGTCTATGTAGCCATATAGGGACTTATTTTTTTCCTGGACAACTTATAGTTTTTAATGGTGGCATTTTGGGGTACACATAACTTACAAATAAACTTGTATTAGTTCTTTCTGGGAGGGACATGAGGTAAAAACAGCAATGTGGCTACTGAGTTTTTACGTTATAAATTTTGCACCTTCCTTTTTCAGCATAAATAGCATAATAACTTAATTTTCTGGGTCAGTACAATTACAGCAATACCAAATACATATAGTTTTCTTTATGTTTTAATACTTTTACCTTTTTTAAGTAGAAAATGCTTTTGAGCCGCCGTACTCCAAGTCCCATACATTTTTTATTTCTGTCTACAGAGCGGTGTGAGGATGTTTTGTGGGACAATTTTTAGTTTGTTTTTGGTATCATTTTGGGGTACTTAAAGGGGTTGTCTGGGTTCAGAGCTGAACCTGGACATACCTCCATTCTCACCCCGGCAGCCCCCTTGACTTGAGCATCGGAGCAGTTCATGCTCCGATGTTCTCCTTTGTCCTGCGCTAAATCGCGCATGGCAAAGGCATTTTTTGGAGATCCGGTGACGTACTGGGGCTCTCCATGGGGTTGCCAGGAAGCCCGGTTACATCACCGGCACTGATGGATGGGATTTAGCACTGCCCTAGCCAGTAAAACGGCCCATCAGAGCTGGTGACATCACCGAACACACTGCCGGGCGGAAGTTTCCGCCCGGCAGTGTGTTATTGAAAACAAAAGATCTAGCGCAGGGCAAGAGAGCACATCGGAGCATGAGATGCTCCAATGCTAGTCTCAGGGGGGCTGCCTGGGTGGAAATAAGGGTATGTCCGAGTTCAGCTCTGAACCCGGACAACCCCTTTAACCGTTGAACACTTTTTATTCCGTTTTTTTGGTGGTGAATAAGCCACCAAAATGGGATGAATTACATAACATAAACCAACGTATGGGATCAATTACATTATAATTGTGCAATGCAGGTTTTTACAGATACAAAAATACCAAATATGTGGAGGAGATTTTATTTTTGCTATTTTTTTCCATTGAAAAGTGTTTTTTTTTCAATGGAGAAAAATGTGTATTTTTTACCTTGAATTTTTTATTTGATAGCATTTTTTTTTACTTTTTTAACCATTTATTAGTCCCACAAGGGGACTAGAATAGTCGATCTTTTGATCCCTTTTGAAGTGAATTGCACTATTCCTGTAATGCAAAGTATTTTAATGCAAGAAAATTTAGACTAAAACCTTCAGAATCACAGGTGCATATCCATGAAGCAAACATAATTACAAAAAAACAAGATGGCTGCACACCGTTATATATACAAACAATAGCGCTAAGAAATGGGGGTCATTCTAGATAAAAGTGGTACAATACCGACTATAAATGAGTAATGGAAGCTCTTAGTGCACATACGCCTGGTAGATGAGTCCGACACGTATGTGCACTAAGAGCTTCCATTACTCATTTATAGTCGGTATTGTACCACTTTTATCTAGAATGACCCCCATTTCTTAGCGCTATTGTTTGTATATATAACGGTGTGCAGCCATCTTTTTGCAAAGTATTTTAATGTCAGTGCAATACTCCTGCAGGCAGTGCCATAGAGGAACATGCAAGAGGCAGGCCTGAGGCCTTCACTAGGCCCTGTCCTGCATGCACTGACATTGGCATCTCGCAATCACGTTTGCGGAGTGCCAATGGGAGACAGAGGGAGGACGCTCCCTCTTTAACCACTTACATGCCGCAGACACCATTATCTGCAGCATGTTAGGGGTTAAAAGCCCCAAATCAGGAAGAACATTTTCCCCAAATATGGTGCAATTTGCACCTAACTCTGGATCAACGCAGTAGAATTTGTACGATATGTGCATGTAACCATATTGAAAAATCTTAAGGTGCAGCTTCCAATAAAAAAACTGTAGCTTTATTGTTATGCTGTAAAATCCAAAGATGTATCACATACACAGTCCACACAGTCTACGCGTTTCAGACCATCAAATTTCGGTCCTTACTCATGACATGTGTCATGAGTAAGGACCGAAACTTGATGGTCCGAGACGCGTAGACTGTGTATGTGATGCGTCTTTTCAATTGCGTTGACGGCTGAGTCTGGGCTATGTCCGCGCCTCCATAAGAACAACACGGGTGAGCGCTGCCTTTTTTGTACTTTTGAAATCACGTGCATGTAACTATGTACGGTATGTGCACTTTTTCTATTGCAGTCCTCATTATAGGGATGTACACTACAACGGAAGAGTCTAAAGTAAAATAAAAGTTCCCTGTCCACTATTTGAGTAGTGCCTCAGTTACTCCTCACATCATAACCCCACCCAAGCCATGTGCAGCCCGAATCCTCCAAATATACCTCACCTTCACCCACACATAGAGCTGGCCATTTTTGGGCATCCAGGGGCCAAGGTCAAAGTTGCTAACACCAGCGTACCTTTAGATTCTGGAATACAAACTTCATTTGCGGTTTGCCTCCACTTGTCAAGCGACAAGTTGAGGATGTTGTTTGAAACAATATTATGTGCTCATATAAAGACCACGATCAATGGCGTTGACCTGGTGAGACAATTCTTTTGGTCAGTGTACAATGAAAGTGTTTCCATTTCTCACCATGTTCAAGATCTCTGCTTGCTATCATAATAGAACCATTTGGGTTTCCAATCAGGAACTACAAACCCCTGTAGGCTAAGCAATCCCCTGTGAGCTAAACAAGGCATTAGCTTACATTTCTCTCCAGGTTTAAAGCCTTTGAATGTTAGCAAGAACATTTCCATTCACTTGCAGAAGACAGAGATCTTGGCAATAGTGAGAAATTTAAATTTAAATAAGATTAGGAAGCTGAAAAATTGCCTTGTCACCATGATGAGGTTATTGCATAGCCCTTTGTCTAGGCTTGGTCTCCAGAGGATTATTCAGGACATACATTTAGTGTAATCTGTCCGGACGTGAATCACTCTCTCAAGCACGCTCCGTTCTATTTAAGTTTGTCTTGTCTTCTGAAGATTTTTTTTATAGTTTATTCTGGTTGTTGATTTTTTCTATTTATATCTGTGCTCCGATCTATTGATTACTGTCTCCTTTTTCTAAGCTATGTCCAGACTGCAGTGGATGTGTTGTGTCTGCTACCATGAACATTACAGATCTTTCTTACCGTTCATTTTTTAACTTTTTATTTTAATTTTAAGATGATGATTAACATGGATGCAAGTTCCCAATGGGTGATGTTAGCAGCTATCTACTATTTTCTGTTTATTGCTACATTTCAGCTTTCAGAACTTACAATGGCTATGGCTCCAGATTAGCTGTATTGTCTTATGGAGTTTGAGGTAGCCTATAACCAACCTTTTGCCCCATAAGATATTTAGGTTGCTTTATGGTCTCTCCTGGCATGGTCTACACTGCAGCTCTGGTTGGCTGTTGTGTACAGCTACCAGCTCTGCAGAAAGCCAGTCCTTGAAGACTTTTTTACAGCCAGGGGAGGATTGGCTATAGACCTTATAGGGAAAATTCCCAGTGAGCTGATGCCCAGGGGACTGCCTGAGTTCTCCTCATGGCTGGCCACTGGAAGTTTTTGGGGATGTATTTTGTGGTGCTGGCAGTATTTTGTGAAGGACTTTGGCACTTGGCTCTGTTGGGGTGGTATAATGTGCCACAAAATGGTATTACTGGTCCCGCCTACTTGTATTGGCCCCGCCTTCCATCATTTTGGGCCTAACTACAAGATTATTGGCTTTCAGGCCAAGGGTGGTGGTATTTCTTGAAAGGTGCAATTTGTGAACTGTTTGGGTGCTGCTGTGGTGAAAGTGTATCGTGAGTGGACAGATGGCATCACTGTGAATAAGGGATATGAAAACTGCGGAGCACCAAGTGCCACTGATGGGAGAGGTGAATGCTGGCTATGAAGGTGCACCAGTGGGGACTAACATGATACAGTTGAGCAGCTCACCACCAGAATGAAACCCTACTGCGTGTGGGGCTCTGAAGCAGACGGATGGTCACTCCACTCTGATAACGAAGTTATATCAGCAGACCAGGCTTCAATATTTGTGACAGTTTTGTAATTGGACCTCTGATGATTGGCAAAGGGTTGCCTTCTCTGTAGTGTAGAGTCATGTTTTCTGCTTCATGGAACAGATAGATATTGGTGTGTCAGGAGAGAAACAACAGATAATAAAAACCCTGCAGCCATTGCTAGAAGAACACAAGCTGGTTGTGCAGTAATAGGTCTGTAGAAGGTTTTAGTGTGCCATTCTCTGGCCACTCATCCATGGGGAAGTCACTCTCAACCGGATCTGGTTATGAATCCATCCTTGCAGATCATTTACACCCATACATGCTGAATGTCTTCCCTGGGTCTGATGGGATCTTCCAGCTAGACAATGCATCATGTCACACGGCTAGATATGGCCAATATTGGTTGGAAGAGCATGGTCAAGACTTCCAAGTACTACCCTTTTCCCCTATTCCCCAGACCTGAACCTAATTGATTGTGGTGGTCACTCTATGGATCCTCCCCCACGCACCCTCTAGTAGCTGTGGGATGCACTGCAGTCAGCATGGCTCCAGATACTTGTGACAACATACCAGGTGGTCAAAATAATGTGACTCGGCTATGTACAAGTCCACCAAAGCAGAGGCTATAAGGGTGGTCACAGCTGTGAAGTAGGGACTCGCAGAGAAGTGGTATAGGTGGAACCCCCAGGTGAAAATATATGAGATAAAGGATGTAGAGCCACATACTGATCCCTGGTCCAGTAAACATGCAGGCCTGAATGGTATATTCATTGTATGTGATACTAGACGAGCAGAGCACCCCTATGCATATTTCTGTGACCACAAGTTGGGAGATGCACCACCTACCTCACAGGTACAAACTCATAAGTCCCTGCACTGACACTTTGCAAATCAATTTTCAACCATCCGTGTCTCTGACCCTGCGTGTTTCTGCACATATACAACCAATGATGCGTCATAGGTTGAGCGAATTGAACTGTGCAAAGTGAAATTCGTTTGAATTTCAGGGAAATACAATTCATTGTGAAGCCGAATTTCCTTGCGCTTCGTGGTAGCAAATCTTATTTTCCCTGAATGGCTGTAAAAAAACCTAATAAACATACTTACTTCATCCGTTGGAGCGCGAAGAGCCGGCCACTGCCATCTTGATTGAAGATCTTGCACGAAATCCCGTGCATGTTGACGTATGACTTCACGATGCCAGCCGACGTAATGACTTTATAACGAGCCACGCAAGATTTCGCGCTAGATCTTTAATCAAAATGGCGGCGGTCAGCTCTTGGCAATCAAATGGATGAGATAAGTATGATTTAATTTAATTTTTACACTGTAGTATTACTATCAGATGCCATGATTATCTATGAATGCGGCATCTGAGGGGTATGGTGATGGGGGCGGTACAATCGCTGCTCTCTGTCATTGCACCCGCTACTTACAAAGAAATGCACTTCATGACAAGGTATTTCATCACGAAGCAAATGTTTTTGTAAAATTCGGTGAAGCAGCCGAATCAAAACTCCAGTGCTATGGGCCGGTCAAATAAAACTGTAGATCCCAAGAAACTGACCTCTGGGGTGTAGCATATGCAAATATGTCCCAAAAGTGGGCACTTTGTGGAGTTTTGTGGTTATTGCTGGTAGAAATGAAGATTTAGGGAAAAATACAGGATTCCTTTACTTGTTGCAATGAAGACCAGGCGAGCTAATACAACCCACGCTATGGCTAAGCCCCAAACTTATCGTTTTCTCAGATTTCACAATTCTGTTACTTAAGGAACCTGTAGAACAGGCCTGACCGATAGGTATATTTGCTTTATGCTGATAGTTAATTATGTCATGTGCCCCTTTAATTCTAGCTAAACAGAAAGATTAAGATTTCACAAATTACTCAAGAAAAATCTCTCGAAATGGTTGTGAAATGATCAAATACTGCGGTAGAACGTTTCATCTTTTGCAATATCCTGTACAGAGTCATAAATCTGAACTGCTAATGATCCAAACGACCTTTACGAGATATCTGTAATAAACACTTGACGCTGCAGTAAGACACTAGAGAATCGCTGCAGCAAAAGCCGAATCTTCTGTTGTGTTCTAGGCATTAGTATAAATTATAAAGATGATGTGACGGCAACCAACCCTACCTAGCCATGCCCATATCACCTCAACAACAGTGCCAAACAAATACCACCAAACTGCACCCATAAAACCCCTATAACGCCACAGCATGAATGCCATGCAATACTGAAACACATCGCAGCAGTGCCAAACAGATACGATGCAAAATACCTTCAAGGTCACACTAGATACCATGGTGCTGTCAGAAAATACCTCCATAACAGCGGAAGAATACTACAGTGCAGCACAAAAACACCTCCCCAACATTACTAGATACCAAAGTGCAGCACAAAACACCTCCCCAACAGCAATAGATACCACAAGTACCAAATACTTCCCCAACAGTATTAGATACCGCAGTGCAGCATAAAGCACCTTTCCGAACAGCAGAAGGTAAAACTGTGCAACTCAAAATAACCTCCCCCAACAGTGGACATAAAACATCTCCCAACAGCAACTAGATACCACAGTGCAGCACAAGATACCTCCCCAACAGCAAGGCTCTTTAGTTCCTGTAGTTTTTGTGAAGGTTTTTATTGATCACTGCTTCTCAGACTTGTGCCTGTTTCCCATATTGCATAAAGTCTGCTCACTCCAGACTTGGTCTTCTGCTCTTCTGCCTTTGTCTTTCTTGCACCCAGCTGAACAGAGGTGGGAAGATCCATTGCTGATATCTGCTCTGTGTTTACATCCTATGTAGATTCCCTTATATAAGATAGTAGGATAATTTGGCGGAGGTCTTCTGGTTTGGGGGTCATTCTTGACCAGGACCTTCTGTATGAAGCAGAAACATTAACAGTGACCAACAGGCTGCAACGCTATCTATGAGAGGAATTTCTTCTGCTCTAAAACATTAACTCTCTGCTAAAAATTGACCTAACGTATAACATCTACTCTTGTGTTGTGTTCCTGCACTCCTGAGGAAGCCAGCAAGTCTTGCGATACGCCGTTGGGCTTTCTTCTGACCGCCACAGACACCCCCCATCATGCCATTTTTATGATAAGTATTTATTGACTCTTATCTATTGTTGAAGGATTTCCATGCACTTTTTATGCAATTATTACATGCTGATGGATGTGGGGGGTTCATACATGAATTTGTGGTGAGTCAGATGGGCAAGCGCCGATACACCGGCTTACATGGTCCAGACCTGTTGTATACAACGATTTTAATTCTTTTTATGTTGTGTCTGTTGCCTCAATAAATTTTGTAATTTTGTAGATGTGCGGCTCCTGTTTCGGTATTCTTTTTCTTTCCTTGTTATATTGTGCATTATATACCGTGGGCCGGCACTCTTTCCTTTTTATCTTTGGATGTGCCCTATCTTCTTTGATTGCGTGTTCCTGCAAATGGACGTAGAGTCAAATCCATGGGATGGCACAGGCATAGAAGCTGTTCCCTCCATTATCCACAGCAGAAGTCGGCTGTACTATCCACCCAAGCTGCCACTGCAAACTCTCGTCCCCCCACCATTTACCCCCTTACATGTTGTGGTTAATAGCAACCATGGCATTTAAAGGGGTTTTCTGGTAATAATTGGTGCCTACAGCCTACCCCCTGAAACAGAAGATTCCTACTTACTTGCTCCATGCCGCTCCAGTCCTCTGCTCTTCTCCCACTGTCTCCATCTTTTGGTCTCCGGCACTGTTTAAATCTGGTCATGGCCATGGTCACATCACTTCAGCCAATAACTGGCATCAAAGATGATGTGGCCACCAGCCGCATGTCACCGATGAAGCCAGTCATTGGCTGGAGCTGTGCATGCGACCATGCCCAGAACAGCGGGTGCAGTGCAGCGGCCAGGAGCAGAGTGGAGCAGGCAAGTATGAATCTTCTGTTTCACGGGACATGCTGAGGGCACTGGCTAAAATAAATTTTTACCAGAAAAACCCCTTTAAAGATTTGACAAATAAATGTCACTCTCCCCCCTCCAGTGGACACAGTTGCAGGGGTGCCGATGGGTTGCCATAGTAACCTGGGGCCTACCAAAGGCCCTGTGGCTGCCATTATAGTACTTTTATTAGGCCTGACTGAGGTGAGACCTAATAGAATGTCTGGTAATATGTTGCTGAAAGACATAATATACTGCTGCTGCTCTGTACCTCCAAATGCTGCCAATTAAAAAAAATATCCCACAAAAAGCTAGCACTCATACGACTATGGCGATGTACACTATGAAATCTGGAAGGTAAAACTAAGCAAAAATCAAGAGGATGAAGGAAGGTGAGACGTAATGAGACCCATTGACTAAAAATTGTGTTGAGCGAAGCATTTGAAGAGGTATTCAGTCCAAAGTTTAGGAAAACTTTGATTCGCAGCGAATCCGAATTTTCGCGCGCTTCATGGTAACAAATCGGGTTTTCCTAAAATGGCGGCTGAACATGTCAGAAAGCGAAACTAAGTATAGAGGGGACAAGCACAGGAATGTGAGATCACCCATACTGCTGTAAAGAAATCCAATCCGCAGATAGCCATCCCCTGTGATGTCACAACCCTATAAAACCATCATCCCGTGCGGTTTCTGCCATTGTTCTGTGAGCTGAGCATAGGGAGAGACCTGGCAAGAGCTCATGTGCTAGGGACGGTGTTGCTGAAAACGATTCATAGAGGAATATTGGAGCGGGAGACTGCAGATAGAGTGCAGGGAAAGTGTAGGGAGAGTGTAGGGAGAGTGCAGTGAAAGTGTAAGGAGAGTTCAGATAGAGTGCAGGGAGAGTGCAGGGAGAGTGCAGGGAGAGTGTAGGGAGAGTGTAGGGAGAGTGTAGGGAGACTTATGCTGTGTCAGTTTTATATATTGATTCTTACATCATCTGTAAACTAAGATATGTAATTTAAGACCAATAAGATGGAAGCCTTTATTATTCCGGGGCCAGCGTGCCAACCAATACCATCCAGTCTTCCCCCCTTAGGGAAGCCAGGTTTTAATGATGACCATCCTCAACTTTGCTGGCTTTACTTCTTCCAATTCATCCTTTTTGGTCTCCATGTCCTAGAAAAGTCAGCAAGATGCAGAGACAGGAGGATTTGGATGTTCCTGATGACATATTCTCATCGATATTAGATGATGTGGAAAAGTAGGAAAAGCAGATGGCAGAAGGGCTCCCACCTGTAGGGCAGGAGAGCGCTGGGGTTCAAGAAGTGGGTACAACTCCTATTTAAATGTTGCATTAAAGGTGCCGCACGGCTATTAATAAAAAAGGACGATACAGTGCGGTCTTCATTATTACATGAAAGGCTAATTGGCCGCATGGTTCTTCACCGCAGCACGTGTGGCCGTACCCTAAGGCAGAGTGGCCTGGGTATACCTGATTTATAGTGATTCATGATTAATTAATTCGTAACAAATCAAATTTGGAACTTCGGCAAAGCTGCCAAAACTAATTTTTCAAAACTTTGCTCATCTCTAAGAACCCACCAGTGGCATACCTTCAATGGAGACTGATTAAGTCACTGCTATGGGGCCCATGGGAGGGGTATCCCGGTGCTGAAGTCCTTCTTCTCTTTCTGATGTCAAAACATTCCATTATCATGCAGCCATCACTAGGGGAAGCTCAATGCAAACAGATGATTACAGCTTCCATTTCAGTCAATTGTAACTGCATGCATTCCTATGCACTGAGCTCCCCCTAGTGGTGGTTGCAGGCAGCCAGCTTTGTCACAGAGGGGAAGCAGTTTTATCCAACTATAGCCAGGGTTGCCAACCATCCAGAGATTTCTTGACAGTCCGTGAAAATAGGAGACTTTTTTTTTCCTGTGTCTGTGAATAAAATAGTCATGTCTGTGATATTTTTGAGGCCGGTGGTACTTAAATGGACTATTTTGGTGGAAATTCTTCTCATTTTACAGCTCACACTAAATGCTGGTGATGAGGTGTTACCAGTATATCGAGCTATAGACATGTATTACTTAGAATCTTTATCATTCGTTATGGTTTACCAATTTGTCCGTAAAAAATGTTGGATGTCCATGAATTTAGAATAAGTTGTTTAGAAAAAATAAAAATTCTGGTTGACCCTGCCTGGTGCCGACCCTGCCAGATTTACATTCTGAACCTTTACCACTAGCAGTCGGCTGCTGCTATTGGAGACTGCACCATGGATATGTCCTGGGGGTTTTCTATGAGAAGTCCTTAGTCCGATGAGGTATTTATGGAGCGGACAATCCCTTAGGTCCGAGAATATAGTAAGCTGATGGGGCCACTATCTGTCCACTGTGACATGGACCAGAGAGGATTTTTTATTTCTCAGTGTGTCTAAGGCTAGGTCTACACGACGACATTTGTCGCGCGACAGATAGGGCACAACTACACTGCAACATTTGTCGCGCAACATTTTGCTGCACCAATATCGCGAGACAATTTTTATAATGGCAGTCTATGGTGTCTCACTGCAACATGCGACATGCTGCGACTGCGACGCGACAGTCGCAGAAAAATCCATCTCGAATGGATTTTTATGCGACTGTCGCAGATGCAGCATGTTGCATGTTGCAGTGAGACACCATAGACTGCCATTATAAAAATTGTCGCATGACATTGGTGCAACAAAATGTTGCGCGACAAATATCATCATGTAGACCTAGCTTAAATCCAGCGATGGTTACAATAAATCTCCAAGCTTCTGACTCAAAAATATCAAGAAGACACTACTGAGACTTTGATATTTATTAGTTTAGACAAAAAGCAATGAAGAGCAAGCTAACAAACCCTCTCCCCCGGGCCCCTGGCCCCCGACCCCCTATACCCAAACCATGTCACTGTAATCATTCCACCATCAATGCCAGGAAAACGTCCACACGCTCAGTCAGCATTCTGCTCGAGGCTTCACTTCCTCTGATCACGCTGACTGCGCACATCATGGGGAAAGCACCGCAGTCAATTTTTTTCTTATATCTTTCTTAGGAAGATTTTTAAACTGTGTTTGTTTTGTGGCAAAAATAGCATTTTTGACACCAAAACCAAAGCAGTTCCCTGATCAGTGGTCACTGAGACGTGATGAGTGGAAGGAGGACATCACCAAAGACACTTCTGTGTAACTGACACTATATCATAGAATAAGATAAGCGGTTGTCACCAGCGGGGGGTTCCCGTTGCTAAAAATTAAGGAAGTGCATCAGCTTCAGCCAGTACCAAAGCAGACTTCGGATTCATATGTTAACCACCTCCGGACCGCTGTACGCAGATTCGCGTTCCGGAGGTGGCAGCGCTGCGCACAGTCACGCATATACGCGTCATCTCGCGAGACGCGAGATTTCGCTCCAAGCCGGCCCACGCATGCGCATCGCGGCCGGCAAAAGTTAAGAACAAGTTCGTCACCAGCCTGCCAGCAACGATCATTGGCTGGCAGGCTGGCGATTTTTAAAAAATCCAATCACAAGCCATATAACAGATCATATTAGTAAATATGATCTGTTATATGGCTTCTCTGCTCCTCTGCTGGTCCTTTTCGTCGGTTGGATCCAGCAGAGAAGCAGACATCACTGTGAGTACACCAAACACTTCACTGTAGCCCCTGATTCACCTCCCCTGCACCCCAATTAACCCTTTGATCACCCCTTTGATCGCCCCTGTCAATCACCAGGAAAGGAAAAAAAGTGATCAGTGTAAACTGTCACTTTTTTTTTTCACTAGTATTGGCTGTTAGGTTTTTAGGGTAGTTATGGCCCCTTGGTTAGGTAGTTAGCGTCAGTTAGCGCCCACCCCACCGCACCGCAGTCACTTTTATTCGCTGAATAGCGTATCGCTAATCAGCATTTGTACTTTTATAGTATCTGTAAGTGATCAAAACTGATCACGGTCAGATCTATAATAGTATTAGTGTCACTTTAGTTCGCCCTCCACCCAAAAACGCAGTGTTTGCCCGATCAGGCCTGATCGGTCGCCCACACGTGCGTTCACCCACGCCCCGCCCCACCGCAGTGACAAAAAATATATATTTTTTGATCACTGCACATTCATTTTACACGCACTGCGGCGATAAAAAAATCAGTTTTGATATTTTTTATCAACCGCAGCGGCCTCCGGTACTTCGCTAGCCTCCCCTTTGTAAGACAGGCTTGCTTTTTTTCTTGGGTAGTCTCAGGAATACCCCTAAATTTAGTAGTCCAAAATGTCAAACAGGGGGTATTCTTCTGAAGAGGCCTACAGGATTCTGACCCAGTCGGATGAGGAGTGGGAACCCTCATCTGACGAATCTAGCGGGTCAGAATATGAACCTGTGGAAAGCAGTGGCTCTCTGACCCAAAGTTCGGACGAGGAGTGGAAGGTCCCTGCAGCACCAGGCGAACCCGGCCCCGTGTCGCTAGACCACAGTTTATGCAGGATCCCGCTTCAAGAGCAGCAGAGTGGGGCTGTCGCTGCCGGATCACGTGGTTGAGGCATACACCAGCAGCGCAGCCCTCCCTGGACCTAGTACCAGCACTGCCGTACAACATGGTGGACGTGGCGAGCACCAGAAGGGCAGTTGAAGCTGGTACGGTGCACGTGCACTAGTTACCCACCGTCGCAGCCACCGCGCAGACAGGCCCGTAGAGCCCCTAGAATCCCTGAGGTGCTGGCAAACCCGTGATTGGCAGTCACCAACTTCAGCCGCACCTGTAGTTCCCCCTTTCACCGCCCAGTCTGGAGTTCGGGTTGAGACGGCTCAAATCGGTTCGCCTGGGATTTTTTGAGCTGTTCTTGACTGCGGAGCTCTTGACTTAGTCGTGGCAGAGACCAACCATATGCCACACAATTTATATCCGCCAACCCGGGAAGCTTTTATGCCCAGCCTTTCCGGTGGAAACCAGTCCAAGTTTCCGAAATTAAAATTTTTTTGGGCCTTCTCCTCAACATGGCCTGACAAAAAAGCATGAATTGCGGTCATATTGGTCAACGCACCCGATTCATCACATGCCCATGTTCTCTGCTGCTATGTCCAGGGCACGATTTGAGGCCATCCTCCGTTTCCTGCATTTTAGCGACAACACCACCTCCCGTCCCAGAGGCCACCCAGCTTTTGACCGGCTCCACAAAATTCGGCCCTCATAGACCATTTCAACCAGAAATTTGCAGAATTGTATACCCCGAGCAAAACATCTGCGTAGACGAGTCCCTAATACATTTATACGCGGGCGCCTGGCTTCAAACAGTACATCCCAAGCAAGCGTGCCCGGTATGGGGTCAAATTGTATAAGCTCTGTGAAAGGGCCACAGGCTATACCCACAAATTTCGTGTCTATGAGGAAAAGATCAGACCCTGGAGCCGGTCGGTTTGCCCTGAACTACCTGGGGAGCAGTGGAAGACAGTCTGGGACTTGGTGTCACCTTATTCGGCAAGGGGTACCATCTTTATGTGGACAATTTTTACACAAGTGTGGCCCTCTTTAGGCATTTGTTTCTAGAACGGATTTGCGCCTGTGGCACCAACCGCGCGAACTAGTCGCGTGGGCTTCCCCCAACGGCTTGTAACCACCCGTCTTGCAAGGGGGGAGAGGGCTGCCTTGTGTAACGAAGAACTGCTCGCGGTGAAAATGGAGAGACAAGCGTGACGTTTACATGCTCTCCTCCATTCACGCAGACACGACAATCCAAATTGAGCGAGCAAACCCGTGTCATTGAAAAGCCCCTCTGTGTCCACGACTATAATGCGCTCATGGGAGGGGTGGACTTCAATGACCAGATGTTGTCTCCGTATTTAGTTTCCCGCAGAACCAGACGCTGTATAAGAAGGTGTCTGTATATTTAATTCAATTGCGCTGTACAATAGTTTTGATTCTCTACAGTAAGGCTGGGAGAACACGATCTTTCCTCAAATTCCAGGAAGAGATCATCGAGAAACCTCCTTTACCCAGGAGGTTCCGTGGCCCCATCCCCCAGTGAAGTTAGCCGACTACACGAGCGACATTTCCCCAGTGTCGTTCCTGGGTACCTCAACCCAACCGTCACCCCGAAAAAGATGTCGTGTCTGTAGCAGGAGTGGAATAAGGCGTGACACCCGCTATTTCTGTCCTGACTGTCCTGACCACCCTGCCTATGCTATGGAGAGTGTTTCCGTAAGTACCACACACAGGTACACCTAGCATAGGGATTGCATCTCACAGGACAGGCACACAGGGCTATTAGGGCCCTTTTACCTCAGCTGCTGCAAACCTCTCCTTTCACCTGGGAATAAAGTGCATAACGTACTTCGCCACATCTTTGGGCGATTTGCGCTTTGCACATTGTCCCATGGGGAAGGAGAGGTTTGTTCTATAAAGGTAAAAAAAACTAAACAAAAAAAAATTACCGGTAAGTAAAAAAGTTTAAAAAAGTTTAAAAAAGTAATATGTTCTGTTCTAAAGTTAATAAAGTTATTGCTTTGCGGCCTGGTTTTTTCTTTTTTTTTTGTTTTTTTTAACCTTCCAGGTGGACCAACCGATCGCCAGCTGCAGCACTGATGTGCATTCGGACAGAAGCATTGCGCTGCTGTCAGATTACACACGCAAGTCGGTGTATCGGGCGCTGCAAGACGAGATTCTCCTCTGCAGTAAAGATATGTTTGCCGAGGCATATGAGCTGAGGAGGTGGCGGTGTCATATACTTTGCAAACACTTTGTATATATAAAAAAAAAATCCCGGCAATGATTTATTCATCCACATCGATTGATGTGAAAGGAGAAATCAGGTTTGCCAGGGCATACAGCTGAAGTGGGTATGGATGTTGGGCGGAGCTCCTATGTCCTGGCAGACGCCTTTCCCCTCCTTATTCTTTTTTGGCAGAGATTTTTCATCCACATTGATCGATGCGAATGAAGAAATCTGAGCGATCATTTTTTCTTTCAGCCCAGAGGCTGAACGGAAAAAAAAAATCTCATTACCTGTATGCTCAATTAAGGAGAATAGCAGAAACTCCTAATGCTGGGCATACATGTAATGATTGCGGAGACCCTCAAATGCCAGGGCAGTACAAACACCCCACAAATAACACCATTTTGGAAAGAAGACACCCCAAGGTATTCGCTGAGTGGGCATATTGAGTCCATGAAAGATTGAAATTTTTGTCCCAAGTTAGCGAAAGGGAGACTTGGTGAGAACTAAATCCAAAAAATCAATTTCGCTAACTTGTGCCAAAATTTATTTTTTACAATAACTCGCCATGCCCCTCATGAATACCTTGGGTGTCTTCTTCCAAAATGGGGTCACATGTGGGGTATTTATACTGCCCTGGCATTTTAGGGGCCCCAAAGCGTGAGAAGAAGTCTGGTATCCCAAATGTCTAAAAATGCCCTCCTATAAGGAATTTGGGTCCCTTTGCCACACTAGGCTGCAAAAAAGTGTCACACATGAGGTATCTCCGTATTCAGCAGAAGTTGGGGAATAATGTTTTGGGTGTCATTTTACATATACCCATGCTGGGTGAGATAAATATCATGGTCAAAAGCCAACTTTGTATAAAAAAAATGGGAAAAGTAGTCTTTTGCCAAGATTTCTCTCACCCAGCATGGGTATATGTAAAATGACACCCCAAAACACATTCCCCACCTTCTCCTGAGTACGGAGATACCAGATGTGTGACACTTTTTTGCAGCCTAGGTGGCAAAGGGGCCCACATTCCAAAGAGCACCTTTCGATTTCACAGGTCATTTACCCTACTTACCAGACATTAGGCCCCTGGAAAATGCCAGGGGAAGTATAACTACCCCACAAGGACCCCATTTTGGAAAGAAGACACACCAAGGTATACCGTGAGGGGCATGGCAAGTTCCTAGAATTTTTTATTTTTTGTCACAAGTTAGTGGAAAAATGATGATTTTTTTTTTTTTTTTTTCATACAAAGTCTCCTATTCCACAAACTTGTGACAAAATTAATTTTTTCCATGAACTCACTATGGCTCATCAGCGAATACCTTGGGGTCTCTTCTTTCCAAAATGGGGTCACTTGTGGGGTAGTTATACTGCCCTGGCATTCTAGGGGCCCAAATGTTGTGGTAAGGATTTGAAATCAAATTTAGTAAAAAATGACCTGTGAAATCCGAAAGGTGCTCTTTGGAATATGGCCCCCTTTGCCCACCTAGGCTGCAGAAAAAGTGTCACACATCTGGTATCTCCGTACTCAGGAGAAGGTGGGGAATGTGTTTTGGGGTGTCATTTTATATATACCCATGCTGGGTGAGAGAAATATCTTGGCAAAAGACAACTTTTATCCCATTTTTTATACAAGTTGTAATTTGACCAAGATATTAATCTTCACCCAATGGGTATAGGTAAAAAGACACCCCAAAACACATCCTCAACTTCTCCTGAGTACGGGGATACCAGATGTGTGACACTTTTTTGCAGCCTAGGTGGGCAAAGGGGCCCATATACCAAAGAGCACCTTTCGGATTTCACAGGTCATTTTTTACTGAATTTGATTTCAAACTCCTTACCACACATTTGGGCCCCTAGAATGCCAGGGCAGTATAACTACCCCACAAGTGACCCCATTTTGGAAAGAAGAGACCCCAAGTATTCGCTGATGGCATAGTGAGTCATGGAAGTTTTTAATTTTTTGTCACAAGTTAGTGGAATATGAGACTTTTTATGAAAAAAAAAAAAAAAAAAATCATAATTTTCCACTAACTTGTGACAAAAATAAAAATAAATCTATGGGGGGGGGGGGGATCTCGCCATGCCCCTCACGAATACCTTGGGTGTCTTCTTTCCAAAATGGGGTCACTTGTGGGGTAGTTATACTGCCCTGGCATTCTAGGGGCCCAAATGTGTGGTAAGGAGTTTGAAATCAAATTCTGTAAAAAATGACCTGTGAAATCCGAAAGGTGCTCTTTGGAATATGGGCCCCTTTGCCCACCTAGGCTGCAAAAAAGTGTCACACATCTGGTATCTCCGTACTCAGGAGAAGTGGGGAATGTGTTTTGTGGTGTCATTTTACATATACCCATGCTGGGTGAGAGAAATATCTTGGCAAAAGACAACTTTCCCATTTTTTTATACAAAGTTGGCATTTGACCAAGATATTTATCTCACCCAGCATGGGTATATGTAAAAAGACACCCCAAAACACATTCCTCAACTTCTCCTGAGTACGGGGATACCAGATGTGTGAACACTTTTTTGCAGCCTAGGTGGGGCAAAGGGGCCCATATTCCAAAGAGCACCTTTCGGATATTCACAGGTCATTTTTTACTGAATTTGATTTCAAACACCTTACCACACATTTGGGCCCCTAGAATGCCAGGGCAGTATAACTACCCACCAAGTGACCCCATTTTGGAAAGAAGAGACCCCAAGGTATTCGCTGATGGGCATAGTGAGTTTCATGGAAGTTTTTATTTTTTGTCACAAGTTAGTGGAATATGAGACTTTGTATGAAAAAAAAAATAAAAAAAAAAAAAAATCATCATTTTCCACTAACTTGTGACAAAAAATAAAAAATTCTAGGAACTTCGCCATGCCCCTCACGAATACCTTGGGGTGTCTTCTTTCCAAAATGGGTCACTTGTGGGGTAGTTATACTGCCCTGGTATTCTAGGGGCCCAAATGTGTGGTAAGGAGTTTGAAATCAAATTCAGTAAAAAATGACCGTGAAATCCGAAAGGTGCTCTTTGGAATATGGGCCCCTTTGCCCACCTAGGCTGCAAAAAAGTGTCACACATCTGGTATCCCGTACTCAGGAGAAGTTGGGAATGTGTTTTGGGGTGTCATTTTACATATACCCATGCTGGGTGAGATAAATATCTTGGCAAAAGACAACTTTTATAAAAAAATGGGAATTGTCTTTGCCAAGATATTTCTCTCACCCAGCATGGGTATATATAAAATGACACCCCAAAACACATTCCCCAACTTCTCCTGAGTACGGAGATACCAGATGTGGGGGGGGGGGGGGGGGGGGGGGGGGGGGGGGGGGGGGGGGGGGGGGGGGGGGGGGGGGGGGGGGGGGGGGGGGGGGGGGGGGGGCACTTTTGCAGCCTAGGTGGGCAAAGGGGCCCATATTCCAAAGAGCACCTTTCGGATTTCACAGGTCATTTTTTACAGAATTTGATTTCAAACTCCTTACCACACATTTGGGCCCCTAGAATGCCAGGGCAGTATAACTACCCACAAGTGACCCCATTTTGGAAAGAAGAGACCCCAAGGTATTCGCTGATGGGCATAGTGAGTTCATAGAAGTTTTTATTTTTTGTCACAAGTTAGTGGAATATGAGACTTTGTAAGAAAAAAAAAATAAAAAATCATCATTTTTCCGCTAACTTGTGACAAAAAATAAAAAGTCTCTATGTAACTCACTATGCCCATCTGCGAATACCTTAGGGTGTGTACTTTCCGAAATGGGGTCATTTGTTGGGGTGTTTGTACTGTCTGGGCATTGTAGAACCTCAGGAAACATGACAGGTCTCAGAAAGTCAGAGCTGCTTCAAAAAGCGGAAATTCACATTTTTGTACCATAGTTTGTAAACGCTATAACTTTTACCCAAACCATTTTTTTTTTTACCCAAACATTTTTTTTTATCAAAGACATGTAGAACTATAAATTTAGAGCAAAATTTCTATATGGATGTCTTTTTTTTTGCAAAATTTTACAACTGAAAGTGAAAAATGTCATTTTTCACTTTCAGTTGTAAAATTTTGCAAAAAAAATCGTTAAATTTCGATTAATAACAAAAAAAGTAAAAATGTCAGCAGCAATGAAATACCACCAAATGAAAGCTCTATTAGTGAGAAGAAAAGGAGGTAAAATTCATTTGGTGGGTAAGTTGCATGACCGAGCAATAAATGTGAAAGTAGTGTAGGTCAGAAGTGTAAAAGTGCCTGGGTCTTTCAGGGTGTTTAACACACTGGGGCTGAGGTGGTTAAAATGTTTTTAAAGCCGCAGATAGAAATAGCAAATTAATTCACGGAGACTTTGTCCGATACGAATTTTGACTACATCAGCCCAACATTTTAATGCTGCATGGAGACAGCATTAAAATCAAAGTTTTTTAACAAATCGACTTCGGATCTATGATTCAAAGCTGTCCCTAGTGGAGCTTACAATCTAAGGTCCCTAACAGTATGGAGTGTGGGCAAAAACCGGAGAAACTGGAGGAAACCCAGGCAAACACACGGAGGACCTACAAACCCCAGGCAGGTTCAAAGCTAGGACTCCAGAACCGCAATGCACCAGTGCTAACCACTGATCCACCATATCTATCTATCTATCTATCTATCTATCTATCTATCTATCTAGCAAAAATAGATAACAAGGCTCACTCCGGGCTTCAGTGAAAAAAGGTGGATTTTTATTAAGCCCAATGCAACGTTTCAGCTCATCTCTACAGAGCCTTTGTCAAGCTCCATAGAGATGAGCTGAAACGTTGCATTGGGCTTAATAAAAATCCACCTTTTTTCACTGAAGACCGGAGTGCTGCCTTGTTATCTATTTTTGCTTATTGTGGATTCCTTTTGTCCGGAATTTTACAAGGATCTTTGCACCTGGCATACCTTGAGCGCTGCTATTACTTTTTTGGCTGTCTATCGATCTTTATATCTCACATCTATCTATCTATCTCCTATCTACAGTCATGGCTGTAAATGTTGGCACCCCTGAAATTTTTAAAGAAATTTCTCACAGAAAAGTATTGCAGTAACACATGCTTTGCTATACACATGTTTATTCCCTTTGTATGTATTGGAACAAAACCAAAAAAGGGAGGAGAAAAAGCTAATTGGACATAATGTCACACCAAACTCCAAAAATGGGCTGGACAAAATTATTGGCACCCTTAACTTAATATTTGGTTGCACACCCTTTGGAAAAAAAATAACTGAAATCATTTGCTTCCTATAACCATCAATAAGCTTCTGACACCTCTCAACCAGAATTTCGGACCACTCTTCCTTAGCAAACTGCTTCAGGTCTCTTATTGGAAGGCTGCTTTTTCCCAACAGCAATTTTAAGATCTCTCCACAGGTGTTCAATGGGATTTAGATCTGGATTCATTGCTGGCCACTTCAGAACTCTCCAGCGCTTTGTTGCCATACATTTCTGGGTGCTTTTTGACGTATGTTTGGGATCATTGTCCTGCTGAAAGACCCAAGATCTCGGACGCAAACCCAGCTTTCTGACACTGGGCTCTACAGTGCGACCCAAAATCCGTTGGTAATCCTCAGATTTCATGATGCCTTGCACACATTCAAGGCACCCAGTGCTAGAGGCAGCAAAACAACCCCAAAACATCAATGAACCTCCACCATATTTCACTGTAGGTACTGTGTTCTTTTCTTTGTAGGCCTCTTTCCGTTTTCGATAAACAGTAGAATGATGTGCTTTACCAAAAAGCTCTATCTTGGTCTCATCTGTCCACAAGACGTTTTCCCAGAAGGATTTTGGCTTACTCAAGTTCATTTTTGCAAAATGTAGCCTTGCTCTTTTATGTCTCTGTGTCAGCAGTGGGGTCCTCCTGGGTCTCCTGCCATAGCGTTTTATTTCATTTAAATGTCGACGGATAGTTCGCGCTGACACAGGACAGCTTGAATATCTTTGGAACTTGTTTGGGGCTGCTTATCCCCCATCCGGACTATCCTGCGTTGACACCTTTCATCAATTTTTCTCTTCCGTCCACGCCCAGGGAGATTAGCTACAGTGCCATGGGTTGCAAACGTCTTAATAATGTTGCGCACTGTGGACAAAGGCAAATCTAGATCTCTGGAGATGGACTTGTAACCTTAAGATTGCTGATATTTTTATCATCAGGAGGTGATGATCCTGAATATTAATTAAATCCAAATTATTATTCCATATTGGACGCCCCCTTTAAACAAAACAATAAAAAAATCAATTCCAGTTTCCCTTCCTCCGATGTACGTAGAAAAGAAATGTTCTCGGGCAGATCTCCAGAGCACAAGTGCAAATGTATAAATGGTGGAGGAGCCTCCCCAGAGTATCGCTGTAACTGCATAATGAATCATATCATATATTCCAGTCCTGGGGGATTCAGGCGGAATTAATTACAATGTTAATAAATGTTACATTGCTTCCCTCTATCACATTCTCCACCTGAGGAATAGAAACTGCACAGCGACAACTGATATCTGAGGAAAACAGAGAGACATATCTAGAAAAATAAAGACAGAGACCTAAACAGTGAATAAAGATATATGCCAGTAAATAGAGGGTCAGTATTATAGTAGTTATATTCTTGTACATAGGAGGCAGTATTATAGCAGTTATATTCTTGTACATAGGAGCAGTATTATAGTAGTTATATTCTTGTATATAGGAGCAGTATTATAGTAGTTATATTCTTGTACATAGGAGGCAGTATTATAGTAGTTATATTCTTGTACATTGGAGGCAGTATTATAGTAGTTATATTCTTGTACATAGGAGCAGTATTATAGTAGTTATATTCTTGTACATAGGAGCAGTATTATAGTAGCTATATTCTTGTACATAGGAGCAGTATTATAGTAATTATATTCTTGTACATAGGAGGCAGTATTACAATAGTTATATTCTTGTACAGAGGGGCAGTGTAACGGATCTCCTGGCACCCCGACCGGGTACCTCCGTTGATAGCTGCTCCTAGTGCTTCCCGAGGACTCCAAGCACTCCACTTGACACCGTAAGCGCTGCAGACCCCACGAACCGCCGAAGCTTGCTTGAGGTCTCACCGTCTCCTACCCACCCTGGACCTATGACAAGGCTCCAGGCTCCAGTGGGTGAACCTCTCCTTAATCCAGAGAGCAGGAACAGCTCTTACAAGAGCTAGTAGTTATGCCAGGGGAGTATAGCAAATCTTCAGCGTATAGCAATCCCCCAGTGTCGATCAGTTACCCAAACACCAGCCTCAACTTGGTAAAGGGTAAAAACAGGAACTCTTTATTGAGGGCTACCCGCCCGTATTTATGCAGGTCCCCATCTGGTGGACACTTCCCTAGGGGACCAGATGGAAGACTGTGACACAGCAATTCAGGATACACAGACACAATACATCCCCACAATGCACCATGGTTTCCTCCTCTCTGCCCTGGAGACACCCGAGGAGTAATTCAATTATCTCTCAGGACAATGGGAAATCGCCAATACACATGTGGGGACAACAGGACAGAAATCACCATTTAAACATACAATGTCACAACCCTTACAGTAAACACAGACATTTAACATATCCCCAGATAGCTCAAGTCTGAGTGCATATTATTAGGTGAATGGCACTCAGACTACACGAATACAATAAAATTAGCTATCTGGGTACCCTCACATAACATACAATACAATTACACAGACAGATATGTCTGTCACACAACTCAAAACCCCACATATCCCCATGATGTATACATCCATGGATAGCGCTAATCTGGGTGAACAACATATCCAAAAATCACCCAGATCCGAGCAGGGGTTCCTGAATTCCATGGAAGTCACATTTGGCCGACCGCAAGCATGGCTTTCCTGCCCAAAACAGTTCCACAGATTTAAGCTGTGCGGCCAGTCTGTCTTCTCCTTTAAAGTTAGTATGGGCCATAATCCTGAGGCAAGAGGTTGGTTTCGCCACAGGCAGTATTATAGTAGTAATGTTCTTGTTCATTGGAGGCAGTATTATAGTAGTTATATTCTTGTACATAGGAGAAGTATTATAGTAGTTATATTCTTGTACATAGGAGCAGTATTATAGTAGTTATATTCTTGTACATAGGAGCAGTATTATAGTAGTTATATTCTTGTACATAGGAGCCAGTATTATCGTAGTTATATTCTTGTACATAGGAGCAGTATTATAGTAGTTATATTCTTGTACATAGGAGCAGTATTATAGTAGTTATATTCTTGTACATAGGAGCAGTATTATGGTAGTTATATTCTTGTACATAGGATGCAGTATTATAGTAGTTATATTCTTGTACATAGGAGGCAGTATTATAGTAGTTATATTCTTGTACATAGGAGCAGTATTATAGTAGTTATATTCTTGTATATAGGAGCAGTATTATAGTAGTTATATTCTTGTACATAGGAGGCAGTATTATAGTAGTTATATTCTTGTACATTGGAGGCAGTATTATAGTAGTTATATTCTTGTACATAGGAGCAGTATTATAGTAGTTATATTCTTGTACATAGGAGCAGTATTATAGTAGCTATATTCTTGTACATAGGAGCAGTATTATAGTAATTATATTCTTGTACATAGGAGGCAGTATTATAGTAGTTATATTCTTGTACATAGGAGGTAGTATTATATTAGTTACAGTATATTCTTGTACATAGGAGCAGTATATATACAGTACAGACCAAAAGTTTGGACACACCTTCTCATTCAAAGAGTTTTCTTTATTTTCACGACTATGAAGGCATCAAAACTATGAATTAACACATGTGGAATTATATACATAACAAACAAGTGTGAAACAACTGAAAATAGGTCATATTCTAGGTTCTTCAAAGTAGCCACCTTTTGCTTTGATTACTGCTTTGCACACTCTTGGCATTCTCTTGATGAGCTTCAAGAGGTAGTCCCCTGAATTGGTCTTCCAACAGTCTTGAAGGAGTTCCCAAAGATGCTTAGCACTTGTTGGCCCTTTTGCCTTCACTCTGCGGTCCAGCTCACCCCAAACCATCTCGATTGGGTTCAGGTCCGGTGACTGTGGAGGCCAGGTCATCTGGCGCAGCACCCCATCACTCTCCTTCATGGTCAAATAGCCCTTACTTTCAAAGTTTTCCCAATTTTTCGGCTGACTGACTGAACTTCATTTCTTAAAGTAATGATGGCCACTCGTTTTTCTTTACTTAGCTGCTTTTTACTTGCCATAAACAGTCTATTCAGCTTTGTATCCACCTGACTTCTCCTCAACGCCACTGATGGTCCCAACCCCATTTATAAGGCAAGAAATCCCACTTATTAAACCTGACAGGGCACACCTGTGAAGTGAAAACCATTTCAGGGGACTACCTCTTGAAGCTCATCAAGAGAATGCCAAGAGTGTGCAAAGCAGTAATCAAAGCAAAAGGTGGCTACTTTGAAGAACCTAGAATATGACATATTTTCAGTTGTTTCACACTTGTTTGTTATGTATATAATTCCACATGTGTTAATTCATAGTTTTGATGCCTTCAGTGGGAATCTACAATTTTCGTAGTCAGGAAAATAAAGAAAACTCTTTGAATGAGAAGGTGTGTCCAAACTTTTGGTCTGTACTGTATATATATATATATATATATTATGTATGCAAACATCTTGCATTACTGTGAATTATGAGATTCAGGAAAAGATAGGCCTAACATGGCTTAGGTGCATCGAGAGTTTACTAAACTAAGACACAAGTTTATATATATAAATTTCAGTTTGTTCTTTATTCACCGCCAAACAATTGGACCAAACTGCACCAAATTTGGCATATAGGTATATAAAGTGCTTCCAAAGGTTTTAAACTTTCAACTCTTTTGAGACCGTTCTTGAGATATTCACAGAAAAATCTAATTTGGCAACACCATATTAGCCAATAGAAGCTAACAGGTCCTTAATTCTTAGCCTAACCGACATACACACAGTCAAATGACCTCTATTGCCCAATAGAAGCTTGCAGGTCCTTCATTCTTCACCTCATTGACTTGCACATTTATACCAGGTTTCCATAACAACGTTACCATTTTTTTCACTGTTATAGGGACACTGTGGATGTCACTGTTATGCGGGCACAGTGGGTGTCCGTATAATGGCTGCACTGTGAATGTCACTTTTTTAGGGGCACCATGGAAGTCACTGGTATGGGGGATCTGTGTATGTCACTGTTATGGGGGTACTGTAGGTGTCACTATTATGGGGGGCACTGTGGATGTCAATGTTATGAGAGCTGTTTGGATGTCACTGCTATTGGGGCACTGTGGATATCATTGTTATGGAGGTACTGTAGATGTCGCTGTTGAGAGGTTGCTGTGGATGCTACTAAAATGGCCATGGACGTCACTGTTATGGGGGCACTGTGCACGTCACTGTTATGGGGGCACTGTGCACGTCACTGTTATGGGGGCACTGTGCACGTCACTGTTATAGAGGCACTCTGCACGTCACTGTTATGGAGGCACTGTGCACGTCACTGTTATGGGGCACTGTGCATGGAACTGTTATGGGGCACTGTGCACGTCACTGTTATGGGGGCACTGTGCACGTCACTGTTATGGGGGCACTGTGCATGTCACTGTTATGGGGGACTGTGCACGTCACTGTTATGGGGGCACTGTGCACGTCACTGTTATGGGGGCACTGTGCACGTCACTGTTATGGGTGTGGATGTCATTGTTAAAGTGGCACTATGGATTTCACTGTTATGGATGCACTGTGAATGTCACTGTTATGGGGGCGCTGTTGATGTCACTGTTATGGATGCACTGTGGATGTCACTGTTATGGATGCACTGTGGATGTCACTATTATTGGGGGCACTGTGGATGTCACTGTTATGGATGCACTGTAGATGTCACTGTTATTGGGGGCACTGTAGACGTCACTGTTATTGGGTGCACTGTAGACGTCACTGTTATTGGTGGCACTGTGGACGTCACTATTATTGGGGGCACTGTGGACGTCACTATTATTGGGGGTACTGTGGATGTCACTATTATTGGGGGCACTGTGGATGTCACTATTGCTGGGGGCACTGTAGATGTCACTATTATTGGGGCACTGTAGATGTCACTATTATTGGGGGCACTGTAGATGTCACTATTATTGGGGGCACTGTAGATGTCACTGTTATTGGGGGCACTGTAGATGTCACTATTATTGGGTGCACTGTAGATGTCACTATTGTTGGGGGCACTGTAGATGTCACTATTATTGGGGGCACTGTAGATGTCACTATTATTGGGGGCACTGTGGATGTCACTATTGTTGGGGGCACTGTAGATGTCACTATTATTGGGGGCACTATAGATGTCACTATTATTGGGGGCACTGTAGATGTCACTATTATTGGGGGCACTGTAGATGTCACTATTATTGGGGGCACTGTAGATGTCACTATTATTGGGGGCACTGTAGATGTCACTATTATTGGGGGCACTGTAGATGTCACTATTATTGGGGGCACTGTAGATGTCATTATTATTGGGGGCACTGTAGATGTCATTATTATTGGGGGCACTGTAGATGTCACTATTATTGCGGGCACTATAGATGTCACTATTATTGGGGGCACTGTGGATGTCACTATTATTGGGGGCACTGTAGATGTCACTATTATTGGGGGCACTGTAGATGTCACTATTATTGGGGTCACTGTAGATGTCATTATTATTGGGGGCACTGTAGATGTCACTATTATTGGGGGCACTGTAGATGTCACTATTATTGGGGGCACTGTAGATGTCACTATTATTGGGGGCACTGTAGATGTCACTATTATTGGGGGCACTGTAGATGTCACTATTATTGGGGGCACTGTAGATGTCACTATTATTGGGGGCACTGTAGATGTCACTATTATTGGGGGCATTGTAGATGTCACTATTATTGGGGGCACTGTAGATGTCACTATTATTGGGGGCACTGTAGATGTCACTATTATTGGGGGCACTGTAGATGTCACTATTATTGGGGGCACTGTAGATGTCACTATTATTGGGGGCACTGTAGATGTCACTATTATTGTGGGCACCGTAGATGTCACTATTATTGGGGGCACCGTAGATGTCACTATTATTGGGGGCACCGTAGATGTCACTATTATTGGGGGCACCGTAGATGTCACTATTATTGGGGTCACTGTAGATGTCATTATTATTGGGGGCACTGTAGATGTCACTATTATTGGGGGCACTGTAGATGTCACTATTATTGGGGGCACTGTAGATGTCACTATTATTGGGGGCACTGTAGATGTCACTATTATTGGGGGCACTGTAGATGTCACTATTATTGGGGGCATTGTAGATGTCACTATTATTGGGGGCACTGTAGATGTCACTATTATTGGGGGCACTGTAGATGTCACTATTATTGGGGGCACTGTAGATGTCACTTTTATTGGGGGCACTGTAGATGTCACTATTATTGGGGGCACTGTAGATGTCACTATTATTGGGGGCACTGTAGATGTCACTATTATTGGGGGCATTGTAGATGTCACTATTATTGGGGGCACTGTAGATGTCACTATTATTGGGGGCACGGAGGATGTCACTATTATTGGGGGCACTGTAAATGTCACTATTATTGGGGGCACTGTAGAATGTCACTATTATTTGGGGGCACTGTAGATGTCACTATTATTGGGGGCACTGTAGATGTCACTATTATTGGGGGCACTGTAGATTGTCACTATTATTGGGGGGCACTGTAGATGTCCACTATTATTGGGGGCACTGTAGAGTCACTATTATTGGGGGCACTGTAGATGTCACTATTATTGGGGGCACTGTAGATGTCACTATTATTGGGGGCACTGTAGATGTCACTATTATTGGGGGCATTGTAGATGTCACTATTATTGGCGGCACTGTAGATGTCACTATTATTGGGGCCACTGTAGATGTCACTATTATTGGGGGCACTGTAGATGTCACTATTATTGGGGGCACTGTAGATGTCACTATTATTGGGGGCACTGTAGATGTCATTATTATTGGGGGCACTGTAGATGTCACTATTATTGGGGGCACTGTAGATGTCACTATTATTGGGGGCACTGTAGATGTCACTATTATTGGGGGCACTGTAGATGTCACTATTATTGGGGGCACTGTAGATGTCACTATTATTGGGGCACTGTAGATGTCACTATTATTGGGGCACTGTAGATGTCACTATTATTGGGGGCACTGTAAATGTCACTATTATTGGGGGCACTGTAGATGTCACTATTATTGGGGGCACTGTAGATGTCACTATTATTGGGGGCATTGTAGATGTCACTATTATTGGCGGCACTGTAGATGTCACTATTATTGGGGCACTGTAGATGTCACTATTATTGGGGGCACTGTAGATGTCACTATTATTGGGGGCACTGTAGATGTCACTATTATTGGGGGCACTGTAGATGTCATTATTATTGGGGGCACTGTAGATGTCACTATTATTGGGGGCACTGTAGATGTCACTATTATTGGGGGCACTGTATATGTCACTATTTTTGGGGGCACTGTAGATGTCACTATTATTGGGGGGCACTGTAGATGTCACTATTATTGGGGGCATTGTAGATGTCACTATTATTGGGGGCACTGTAGATGTCACTATTATTGGGGGCACTGTAGATGTCACTATTATTGGGGGCACTGTAGATGTCACTATTATTGGGGGCACTGTAGATGTCACTATTATTGGGGGCACTGTAGATGTCACTATTATTGGGGGCATTGTAGATGTCACTATTATTGGGGGCACTGTAGATTGTCACTATTATTGGGGGCACTGTATATGTCACTATTATTGGGGGCACTGTAGATGTCATTATTATTGGGGGCACTGTAGATGTCACTATTATTGGGGGCACTGTAGATGTCATTATTCTTGGGGGCACTGTAGATGTCACTATTATTGGGGGCACTGTAGATGTCACTATTATTGGGGGCACTTGTAGATGTCACTATTATTGGGGGCACTGTAGATGTCACTATTATTGGGGGCACTGTAGATGTCACTATTATTGGGGCACTGTAGATGTCACTATTATTGGGGGCACTGTGGATGTCACTGTTATGGGGGGCATTGTAGATGGTCTCTATTATTGGGGGCACTGTAGATGTCACTATTATTGGGGGCACTGTAGATGTCACTATTATTGGGGGCACTGTAGATGTCACTATTATTGGGGGCACTGTAGATGTCACTATTATTGGGGGCACTGTAGATGTCACTATTATTAGTGGGCATTGTAGATGTCACTATTATTGGGGGCACTGTAGATGTCACTATTATTGGGGGCACCGTAGATGTCACTATTATGGGGGCACCGTAGATGTCACTATTATTGGGGTCACTGTAGATGTCATTATTATTGGGGGCACTGTAGATGTCACTATTATTGGGGGCACTGTAGATGTCACTATTATTGGGGGCACTGTAGATGTCACTATTATTGGGGGCACTGTAGATGTCACTATTATTGGGGGCACTGTAGATGTCACTATTATTGGGGGGCATTGTAGATGTCACTATTATTGGGGGCACTGTAGATGTCACTATTATTGGGGGCACTGTAGATGTCACTATTATTGGGGGCACTGTAGATGTCACTATTATTGGGGGCACTGTAGATGTCACATTATTGGGGGCACTGTAGATGTCACTATTATTGGGGGCATTGTAGATGTCACTATTATTGGGGGCACTGTAGATGTCACTATTATTGGGGGCATTGTAGATGTCACTATTATTGGGGGCACTGTAGATGTCACTATTATTGGGGGCACTGAGGATGTCACTATTATTGGGGGCACTGTAAATGTCACTATTATTGGGGGCACTGTAGATGTCACTATTATTGGGGGCACTGTAGATGTCACTATTATTGGGGGCACTGTAGATGTCACTATTATTGGGGGCACTGTAGATGTCACTATTATTGGGGGCACTGTAGATGTCACTATTATTGGGGGGCACTGTAGATGTCACTATTATTGGGGGCACTGTAGATGTCACTATTATTGGGGGCACTGTAGATGTCACTATTATTGGGGGCACTGATAGATGTCACTATATTGGGGGCACTGTAGATGGTCACTATTATTGGGGCATTGTAGATGTCACTATTATTGGCGGCACTGTTAGATGTCCACTATTATTGGGGCCACTGTAGATGTCACTATTATTGGGGGCACTGTAGATGTCACTATTATTGGGGCACTGTAGATGTCACTATTATTGGGGGGCACTGTAGATGTCATTATTATTGGGGGCACAGTAGATGTCACTATTATTGGGGGCACTGTAGATGTCACTATTATTGGGGGCACTGTAGATGTCACTATTATTGGGGGGCACTGTAGATGTCACTATTATTGGGGGCACTGTAGATGTCACTATTATTGGGGGGCACTGTAGATGTCACTATTATTGGGGGCACTGTAGATGTCACATTTATTGGGGGCACTGTAGATGTCACTATTATTGGGGGCACTGTAGATGTCACTATTATTGGGGGCACTGTAATGTCACTATTATTGGGGGCACTGTAGATGTCACTATTATTGGGGGGCACTGTAGATGTCACTATATTGGGGGCAATTGTAGATTGTCACCTATTATTGGCGGCACTGTAGATGTCACTATTATTGGGGGCACTGTAGATGTCACTTTATTGGGGGCACTGTAAGATGTCACTATTATTGGGGGCACTGTAGATGTCACTATTATTGGGGGCACTGTAGATGTCATTATTATTGGGGGCACTGTAGATGTCACTATTATTGGGGGCACTGTAGATGTCACTATTATTGGGGGCACTGTATATGTCACTATTTTTGGGGGCATTGTAGATGTCTTTTAACCACACACAGAAACAGCAAACAAAATAAATTGAGTGAAGCTAATGGCTGGTAACAGAGAACAGCAGTGATGGGAAAGCTGTCCAATACAATACAGGCTGACACAATACTGATGAGAAATGAACTGTCAGCTCCCATGCCGGGTGGCACATGGCTGATCCAATATGGTTTCCTAAGAGGTGGAGACATTGTAACAGGCTGGAGTTAGCTCTCACTTCGGTGATGTTCAGCAAGGTCAGGACCTTTACAAAAATCTACTCCAACTCCCTATTTACCTATCTGCCAAATGTGGGGTAAATTGGTCTCTGTGTTTGGATGTCTATAGAGAACAGACAAAAAAGACGTTTACTTTTACAGCATAGGAAAGAGTGTGAATTTAATGAAGACAATGTAGAAAATATAAGATACAGTCTCCGAATAAACTCAGCACTGCTATGTCTGTAGACATGACTGAATGGCTTTCACCGCCATCTATCTGTAAGAGCAGTATCACTGAATTTGTCGTTTAAAGGCACCTTGTGTGATTTACTACCAGTCTTACAACAATCATGAATGACAGTTTTTCAATAACAGCACTTTGTACAACATGACACACTCAGCTCTGCAGCATGCACTCAGTCCTCCCCACCATATCTGCAGCTTCGCTACAAGGATAACTCAGGTCCTCTGAATAAATAGAGGCCTCAGTAATTGTTTGTCACAATAAGCAGATAGCTATGATTTCATATAAGGTTCCCGCTGTGTAGAGTACCTGGGCAGGAACATGTGATTTGTGAACATAACCCCTGTGGTATCATTGTTGTGTGGAGCGGTGGGTGAGATGTGCTGGAGGTGTAATCTTGTGTCCACGTGTTCCTATTTCTGAAAAATAACCTGTATTTTCTCCTGTGGAGCATTCAGGCTTTTATGATAGCCCAGACTTCAGTTCATCTAGGCAGAGGGACATTAGAAGGTCCTACAATAAAACCAGAGGAGTTCATTGGTGGTGAGTCTGACCCAGATGGTTGCAACCTGTTTTCTAGAACAACCTGGTTGTCTGGAATCTACTTTTTCATCCATATTAAATCATGAAATTTACCAGATGGGTCACATCGATAGGAATTCAGAAACCTGGAATCCCACCTACATGTCCAATAACTGATATGTTAACCAGACATGAAAGAAGGGTCACATCAAAAGGGATTTGGAACCTTGAGGTCCCAGTATTGAAAGGTCAGCTTGAAATAACAGAAGGATGACAGCTGGAGGAATTTGGGACCTAAAAGTCCTACTGGCAGGTACTAGTACTAAGACTTTATATGTCAACTCAACACAAGAGAAGGTCACATAAGTAGAGATTTGGGAACCAAAGGTCCCACTGGCTGGTCCCAGTACTTATATGTCAATGATGAAGGGTTCATCTGTAGGGATTAAAGACCTAGAGGTTCCTCTGGCAGGTCCCAGTACTGAGATTGTATGTCAACTCAACATGAAAAAAGGTCACATAAGTAGAGATTGCAGAACTAGAGGTCCCAGTACTGTTATGTCAGCTAGATGTGATATAAGGATTTGTTGGTGGCAGGTCAACAACTGAAAGTCCCACTAACTGTTGTCAATGATAAAACTGTATGTTAATTAGACTTCACTGAAGGGTACGATCAGTAGGGATTTGGGAACTAAAGATATCAGGAAGGTTGCCAGTCCTGATATGTCAACCTGAAAAGGTCCCAGTACTGAAAGGGTGAAGGGTGAACAGAACAATATATCCAGCACCTAAAGTTCTTAACCAAAGGCCATGACTGCGCCGTAATACGTTCCTGCTGCAATTTATTAAAACATATGGAGGGAAACCATTAAAGGACATTTCTAGATTTGTCTAAATAAATTTTAATCTCTGCATAATTTAAAAAAAAACTTTCTGACTAGAGATGAACAAATTGATTCAACCGATTTGGAAGTCATCATGAATTTTTTAAAAATATGCTCTAGTTGCTTTGAAAATTAGTCTATATGAGAGAGGGAGACTAGTATTCTACTCTGGGTATGTGTAGTATATGTGCAGAGTATAGTTTACCCCAGGCAACCCTCCTCTGGATCTCTGGGAAAGATATTCAAGTTAGCTTTCGAATTAGCTGAGCCTAATATAAGATGTGCTCATTTTCATATATTTTTTGCAGAAACCCAGAGGAGCGTCAAATGGCTTACAATATTCTACACTAGGTAATTTCCATAATGAGAAAGCGCACTCCCCCAGACAATGCATATATGTTGCCCAGAAACCCAGAGTAGCATACTAGTCTCTCTCTTACACACCTCAAAACCGAATAGAATTTTTTTGAAATTTGCCAATTCAGAAACTAATTTTACAATATTTGCTCATCTCTGTTTCTCACATATTTTACCTTCTAATAGGCTTTCACATTTTCACTATTTTCAGGATCTCTGCATTCTGTAAGTGAATGAGGACACTCTTGTTTACATTCCATATCTAGTCTTGCTCTGAGCTTAGAAGTGGATATCTGATGTTTTCTGGCATAGCTGGATACTGCCACGCACCTAGGGTGGCCTCTGGCTTCACTACATAAAGCCGGACCTCACTGGCCATGCCCATCAGATGCTAAACCACGCCCCGGTTCCAGTAAGCCACGGGGAATAGAAAAAGAACTGGAAGACGGGAAGGTGAGTTGGGGGCAGCCCGGAGTGCTTCTCTCACCCTCAGTCAGCCACAGAGGACATGTCCGCCGGCTCTAGTGACTGACTGGGGGTGAGAGACGCCTCAGTCAGTTTGTAGTTGCAGCTCACGCTCAGGTAGCACAATACTGCTGTCTGAGCGTGAGCTACTGAGAAAGGAGGACATCCCTGCATACGTCCAGGCCCGTCTGGCCACCCTACACACACCGCTGGATCCTCATTGACTATAATGGGATCTGACAGGGATCTACTAGTCTCCTATGTGAACCTAGCCTAAAGTCGGGAAATCTATTTAATAAAGGGTTTCTAGTTTGGGGGTATTTTTCCATCTTCTCGTTTGCCCACTTGATCATTACTCATTAGAGAGCAATTACTCGACATGATGGAAATGAAACAAATATTCAGCGCCGATTCCAAGTTTAGTCGTTATACGTTCCATGTTCTGTTTATTCCCTGCTCTAAATAAATTTGCAATAGAAATGCTAATCCGGGCTAATTACTAAACCAGTGTGTGCCATTGCCGGGAATTTGTTTGACTGTCTGGTAATGAATAATCTGACTCCTATTGTCACTTTCAAGACTTCAGTACGAAGCATTTTATTTGCTTTTGTTCATTTACAAGTGAGAAAATTTACAAAATTACAGATTCTGTTAACGCGTTACATGGAAATAATTTCACAAATTAGATAATATATTAGCAATGACTGAAGTAAAGTGGGAACATTTATGTCCTATATCCACTGGAGATGAAAATAAATCTTTTTTTTTTTTTTTTATATTTTGTCTACTTCTGAAATAAATTTTGCACAGAACAAAAATGTATTTACCAAATGTTAAGGTTTTGAGCCCTTCTAGTCTATTTTGTTACTATATTGCAGCCCTGTGGTCCTGGGTTTGAAGCAACCAAGACCTACTTTATATGTTCCACCTTTGTTTGAGTCAGTTCTTGAGGAGTTCTTCTTAGGGTACAGCCACACAGAGTTTTTTAGACGAGGATTTAAGGCAGATCTTCCTGGAGGATTTTCAGCCAAAGTCAGGAGTGGACCCACCAGGAAGGAGAACTATAATTATTTCCTTTATATTTCTAAATTCTTTTGAATCCACTTCTGGCTCTGGCTGAAAATCCTGCAAGCAGATATGCCTCAAAATCTCATCCAAAAACCTCTGTGTGGCCATACCCCAATGGTGGTGCCACACATTCAGGTTTTTTTATGCAGTTTTTGAAGCCAAAACCAGGAGTGGATTGAATAATGTGGAGAAGTTGTATCTGCTCTTGATACTTTCCGCCCTGTTATGATCGATAGGTGATTTTGGCTTTAAAACTGCATCAAAAAGCCTCAACATGTAGCAACACCGTTACACTCCAAAAACATACTGAAAATGGCTGGTATCCGTGTATCCGTGTTTTTCAGATCTGCAGTTATGGTCATGGGAATGAGGCTTTAATAATGGGAAAAGATAGACCAAAGGCAAAAGGTACCATGAAGGCAGTCCATGCAGCTGCTGCGGGGCTCTTGAACATAGGCGTCCAGCCCTTGTTGATCCTAGTTGACCCTAGTTGCCATTAGGTGAAGAGAAACTTTGCCAGACCCACTGCTCAATGGTCTGGAAAGGTCAAAGAAAGAGCGGGGAGGTAGATAGCAAATACCAGGCCCTTCTGGTTCTTGTGACAAAACCCGGCATGATAATCAGTGGCCTACTGTTATATCTGCTACGAAATTTCTTCCATGTAAAGCACTGTATGGGCTCCTTTAGCTGCTGGACCCAATATTGGGTTAAAAAAAAACAATTTCTGATCAAGGTCTTACTGTTTCATTTGTGCACCATAATAACTTTTTCAGTTAGTGTGAAGCTTGAGTCCATCATGAAACCACAGATAGCACATCTTGATATCATGATGCTCAGCTCCAATTGATAGCTTCGTTAGTTGGGTGACATAGAAGACATTTTCTTTTTATAATGAGCCAACATTGATTTTGGCCTGTCTCCACCACAATCTATCTCCTCATTTCCATCAAAGTGATTGTCTCATTACCTTGAAACAAGACTTCTTTTTCCAGAACTATCTAACTTTGTGCTACTGTAGGAGACGTGAGGGGCTGGAATGGTGGAAGTTCTCCAAGTGAAGAAGTGTTTGTTATTTTCATTATGAGAGAATAGACAGTATATATCATCTCCAGGGCCGGCCTTAGGTGTCCAGGCGCCCTGTGCGAGCTAACCTTGTGGCGCCCCCCCCCCCCCCCCCCAAAAAAAAAAAAACACTGCTTGTTGCTGGCATCATGGCATAGGCTGGCTGACTATCCAACCAAGTAGTTACCAGCCCACACACCCCAAAGGCCGGTGTAATGTTATACTTCCCTACTTCGTGAGATTTCCCTACCCTCGTCACTTCCGGTCGCACCGGACATGACATGAGGAGGCGCACAACGTCAGGTTAGGGAAGTTTCACAGCAGAGTGCGCATGCGCCAGGAGTCTCGCCGGCGGTTAGGGTAGGGAAAAACTATGGGCCAGTGCGCAGGCGCAGTGATCGGATGGATATTCTCAGCTGAACACCGGCCGACACTGCGCATGCACCGGGAGCCTCACCAGCGGTTAGGGAAGGGAAAAATTACGTACGGGCCAGTGCTTTTTCCCTACCCTAACCGCTGGTGAGGCTCCCAGCGCATGCGCAGTGTCGGCCGGTGTCCTGCTGAGAACATCCATCCGATCACCGCACCTGTGCACTGGCCCATAATTTTTCCCTACCCTAACCGCCGGCGAGGCTCCCAGCGCATGCGCACTCTGCTGTGAAATTTCCCTAACCCATCGTTGTGCGCAGTGCGCCCCCCCAATATAATAAACATTGGTGGCACAGTGCGACTCCCCCAACACCCCAGTATAATAAACATTGGTGGCGCAGTGCGCCCCCCCCAACACCCCAGTATAATAAACATTGGTGGCACAGTGCGCCCCCCCAACACCCCAGTATAATAAACATTGGTGGCGCAGTGCGCCCCCCCCAACACCCCAGTATAATAAACATTGGTGGCGCAGTGCGTCCTCCCCCAACACCCCAGTATAATAAACATTGGTGGCGCAGTGCGCCCCCCCCAACACCCCAGTATAATAAACATTGGTGGCGCAGTGCGCCCCCCCAACACCCCAGTATAATAAACATTGGTGGCGCAGTGCGCCCCCCCCAACACCCCAGTATAATAAACATTGGTGGCACAGTGCGCCCCCCCCAACACCCCAGTATAATAAACATTGGTGGCGCAGTGCGCCCCCCCCAACACCCCAGTATAATAAACATTGGTGGCGCAGTGCGCCCCCCCCAACACCCCAGTATAATAAACATTGGTGGCGAAGTGCGCCCCCCCAACACCCCAGGATAATAAATATTGGCGCAGTGCGCCCCCCCTCAATATAATAAACGTTGGTGGCTCAGTGGGCAGTGCCAATGAGGGTTAAAAAATAAAAAAATAATTAACTCCCCTCCTCCAATAGATCGTCTTCTGTCAAAGGACCTGTGGTGACATCACTGTGCTCATCACATGATACATCACATGATCCATCACCATGGTAATGGGTCATGTGATGAGCTCAGTGACGTCACCACAGGTCCTGAAGAAAGACCGGCAGCTACGCAATCAACTGGAGGAGGTGAGTTAATTTTTTTAAATTATTTTTTAACCCTCATTGGCACTTCCCACTGAGCCACCAACGTTTCTTATACTGGGGGGGGCGCACTGAGCCACCAACGTTTCTTATACTAGGGTGTTTGGGGGGGGGCACTGTGCCACCAACGTTTCTTATACAAATACAGGAGGCGGGTGTCGGAATCAAATAGCTGGCACCCGACCTCTGTGACAGGGAGCTGCGATCAGCGGCAGTTAACCCCTCAGGTACCGCACCTGAAGGGTTAACTCAACTGCAGCTGATCGCAGCTCCCTGTCACAGAGGTCGGGTGCCGGCTATTTGATTCCAGCACCCGCCTCCTGTATTTGTATTACAGGTCAGTTTTCTTCATTGGTGGCGCAGTGGCCACAGCCCCTCCCCTCCTCCTCCTGTCTCTCTTCTTATTGGCAGCGGCGGGGGCAGCAGGCAGGTCAGACAGGGGAGGGGGAGATGGAGGGGGCGCCCCGAGGGAGAACACAAGTACAGCCTCGCCTGCCGCAGATTACATTGCGAGCTGTCGGCCGCCCAGCGCCCCTGTTACTATGGCGCCCTGTGCGGCCGCACAGCCCGCACACCCCAAAGGCCGGCCCTGATCATCTCCTATATCTACCACTGCCATACAGTGCAGAAATAACCATGCCATACACACATTAGACAGTATATCATACCATAGTTACAAGCGCCATAAATATCAGTGCCATACAGTTGCCTAAATAACTGCTGCTATCATTGCTACAAAAGTAGTACACCACTAATCAAAATATGCAAAATTCTGTAGTCATTTAAATCACAACCTGGCCTACATGCTTTGCACCACATTTTTAAACCCTTTCTTGGGCTTATCTGACAAGGGGCGTGGCTTAGTTGAAAAGGGGTGTGGCCTAATGGAAAGTGGGCTTGCAAAAAAATGCATTAAACTTTTGCTGCACAATTCTGGCATAAAGCAGGTGGTGTAAACTTAGACCAGAAAGTCTATAAGTGCTCCAGATTTATCACCCATCACAGGGTCAGACATACCATTGGTGCTATCTGTGTAGCTGCTCATGGGCCCTTTAGACAAGAAGGGATGATACCATAATTAAAAAGATTCCCTTGGTTTAACCTTACTGATGGATTTATTAGATGAACAGTTGATTAAACAGCAGGATGTTTACATGCAGAACTTCCTGTTTCCCTCAGCTTCCTGTTGAGTTTTCTAAATAATACCACAATGCTTTGCTCTGTAATGTTTCTCAGTGCTTGCTCCACCTAGCTAACATGGAGAGGGGAGACGTAGAATGAGTGACTACTGCAGAGAGAACAGTTCAGGTGGAGCCAACCCTGAGAAAGCATACTGGGATTGGTTAAAAACCCAACAGGAAGCTGATAAAAACAGGAAGTTCTGCATATAAACATCCTGCCAGGATGCAGTGATGCCGAGAAGAGGAAAGTGCTGACATGAAAAACAGGTAAATGTGGCAAAAATATGCAGTGTTTGGGGCTCTCTGGGCAGATCGAAAAATTCATTATGAAACCAGAGAGACTCTTAAACAAATTTTATCTTGTTGACCCAAAATCTGATTTTCCCCCCATTTTTTATGTTTCCCTTTATAGGTGATGACCTGAAAATACAATGTCTGAGGTACAGGGGACATTAGAGTTTTCAGTAGAGCTCCATAAATTCCACAATGTTGACTTATTTCAGAGAGGGTAAGTACAATAAAACACTATTTCATTGACTCTCTGTTGTTTATGCTAAATATGTGGTCACCCAGTGGTTCGGACATGACTAGCAGTCTGTAGACGGTTTTACGAGCATGTCACAATATGTTATAGCATTTTGTATCGTAAGAAAATAGTCATTGATGAAATTTGCGAAAAAGTAAGGGTGTGTACATCTACTGTATATAAGGCTCAATTGACATCTCTTTAATTTGCTTGCCTGCTAATATCTAACTTAAATGAGTTGTGAAAGAATGGGAAGAGTTTTGGCAACCCCCCGCACACACTTAGCTGGACCTGTAAAGGAATGATCACTTACCTGCCTCCCACCGGCTCCCTGCATCTTCTCCTGCAGGCCTGCAAGGCTCTGCTGGGCTCCGCTGCTGATGTCAACATCCAGTTTTACATTGTCGCAGCCAATCACTGGTCGCGGCGGTGTCCAGATCCCCTTGATTCATGACAAATGGTCAGATAGTTTGCAAGGGTATCCGGACACCACCACGGCCATTGATTGCGGTGATGTCAAATTGGATGTTGGCATCTCAAAGCAGAGTGTATGTCACAGTGAAGTTGAAGCTCCTCTTCCTGGACACTTACAGAATCTGGCAGAATTGAAGTTTATATTCTTACTACTGCTGATGATTAAACCTACACAGAAGGTATGTTTTTCCTGCTGTCCCTAGCTGGTACCTAGTGCGGTCAGCAGTTAGCATGGTCAAAACTGCTGTCAGATTCTGTTTAATCAACTTTCCTATAGTTTAGGCATCTTCCTGTACGATGCAAATAATTAAACACCAAATGGTATAGTAATCGGTACCCTTTTATCACAGTACACCAAAGTGGGGGCACCAACATAAAGTATTGAGGTTGACAATGAGTTTGAAAATGCTCCCGATCAGTGTCGGACTGAGGTTCCTGGAGCCCACCAGATCAAATTATTCTCAAGCCCCAACCCTTATATCTTCAGTAAAGTTTAATAGGTTTTGAATTCCAGAAATAGACCCTAGTGGCAAGTGATTGGCTCCTAAGGTGGCCAAACGAGTATTTTCTCTTGGATCTTTGGGGCCCATTATGGTGTCAGAGCCTGGGCCCAGTGGAGGATCCTGTGTTGGTCTGGTGGGCCAATCTGACCCTGCTCCCAATGCATACCCAGACATAGGATATAATGGGTCAGATTTAATGCCAAAAGAGTCTTGCTTAAGCACATTTCTCTGGTATTGGTTGGTGTACTTTCTTTTTCACTGTATAAAAAAGCATATTTTTTTTTACAATGGATTAAAAAGGGTCATTTGTCCAAAGGCCTTGCCACTTTTTTATTTCTTTCGGTAATTCCATATCTGGTGTCAGCTCCAGTGTCATCTAATCCTGACTTTTTTATGTTATTGAATATTTTTGCTAAGTTTACTAAATTTAATTGTATTGCTTTAAACATCTAAAAATGTTCCCCATCTCTCCCAGGTATTACCATGTTAGAGCTGCATTAAAAATATCATCCAGGACGCCTCACAAGCTGACAGCCTCACTTGTAGGGCAAACAGGTACAGTATCAAGGGATGCTATATTCTGTATATACAAATATCTAAATATAAATGAAAAATTATCTAATGTGATCTGTATACGTTCCTTCTGTGGCCTGTCACTTTGTGTGGTCCGGGCATTCATTATAAATCCAATGCGACTCTGCAATTGCAGTACCATGCCATACCACATGGTGTGCTGTTCAGAATAAGCATGCAAATGAATGACTAAGGATATAAAGCACTTTCAATCAGCATTCACATGCCCATAGTACTGTCTAGTTTAGTGTCCATAGAAGTGCATGAGGCCATACTCTACCTTTGATTTTCCCTCAATTTCTTGTAAAATAAAATTGTACAGAGAAAGTACGGTGTATCATTTTTTTCTAGCAGTATAAAGCATTGTTATTTAAGGTAACTGTATGGAAGTATTATTACATTATGGGGAGGGGGGCAAACAAAGAACTGCATAGGACATCAGTCAAAGTAAGGTCAGTCTTGCTTACAGATCTTTAGTTGTCTGAGGCTGCAGTCAGACATCATAATAGAGTCTCATTACATTGAAAGGGAGATTTTAACTACAAACTCGGAAATCCATAGATCTGCATCATAATTAGGAGTCAAAAGAGCACAGTGCTCAGAAAGTGCTGTAGTTGCAGTGACTGGTCAACTGCTAAAGGGTTAATGTTATAGTTTTGTTGACTGAGATGCTAACTATGCATGTACAGTGGTGCAAATGGCTAGTGTTACTTTACTATGCACTATGTGTCCCAAAAGGCTATGTATGGGTAAGAAATAGTTAACTGGCAGTTTCTTATTAATAGTTGCCAAGTGGTGAGCTGGTCCAACTTTCCCCTGGCTAGCAGGTAGTTGTTGGCAAGTCAATCAACGGTGAAAATGAGTATGCTACTGTTGGCGTGTAAGCCAGGCAAGATAGTGCATGAGAAAGGTACTATTCTCCAGGGAGACACCATCCCTGTGAGTGAAAGCTGTCAGAAAAGCAAATGTGCTAAGGAACATCCAGGAAAGCAGAATCTTTACTACAGAAGGTTAAGGACTATAAGCAACAGTGCTTGGACAAAGACAGCAAAGGTAACGTACACATACAGCTTTAGACTTTACTGCACATGGTTTGGGTTATATTACTTCAGGTGCCCGCCACACTACTGAGACAGATGGGCCATCTGAACTAGCACTGCCCCCCACAATTGGGCATTGCAGAGAAATCTTGAGAGAGACTGCATGCCTTTGGTCAGTTGGAAAGATTGCATGTGTCTGAGGTGAGAGATTCAGGAACGACTACCACCATCACAGCCAACCCTATACACAGCCTTACGGAACAAAAAACCCACACTGTGAAAGACTTGAGAGCTGCGCCTGCTACTTGTATTTCCATCTTCAGTAAAAGATAGACTTTATTTTACTATAGCAAAGCTGGCCTGCCTTGTACCCCGCTACCCATACATCTAACATCAAGAGCACCCCAGTCACCACCAAGTAGGAGACCCCAACATCCAGGTTCTTCCCCAAAGGGAGGAGGGGTTGTGTTCTTCCAACCACTGCACGCACGGCCCTAGGACTTCTACCACCCTTGTTGCCATTGCCACCACTCCCATCCTTCTCTCCAGCCCCCCACCCCTCCACTTCTGGGTTGGCACGTTGCACAGCCCCTTCATTTTAGTGAATGATGGGTTCAACGGCACATATCTCCAATGTTAAAATCTTCTGACATACCTCACTGATGGACTTTACCAGATTTTTTAGCAAGTGTCCGCAGCTTGCTTTTGTATACAGTAGATTGATACTTACCTGATCCCCACCGCTGCGGTTCTCCCAGATGCCTCCACAGGCCAGTTCCCCCTGCAAAAAACAAAAACAAAAACAAGCCCTTGCACAGCTCTGTAGATGGAAATTTAAAAGAGCTATGGGTGTCATAATATGGTGAGGAAAGAATGTTTTAAATTTTATTTTATTTTTTAAAGAAATAGAAAATAATAAAAATTATGCAGATTTGTTATGGCCATAATCATATTGACTCACAGAATAGGGGCTTCATGTTACTTTTTGCACATAGTGAATGCTGGTATATCAAAATCCCAAAAATCTAGAATTGTGTTTGTTTATTTCCAGTTTCACCCCATAAAGATTTTTTTTCTCTTTTTCCAATAAGAGATAAGGTAAATTAAATGATGCCAATAAAAAAAAATACATCTTGTCCCTTAAAACATAAGCTCTCATGTGTATGTGAATGACAAATATAAAAAGTTTGGGCGTTCGAATTGTAGAAAGGAAAACAAGAAAACCCAAAAAACAAAAATTGTTGGGGTTGAAACTGGTTAAAAAATGTTAAAATGGAAGAAAAAGACAAATAAAATGGACCATGTGCTCGAGTCCTCTGCAGTGCACAGAGGATCCTCTGCAGCTCGTGGTATAATCGTCCTTCCAGACTTTTTTAATACACGCACTGTCCAGAAATGCAATATGCTTATGCCGTTTTTGGAGATGAGCCAGATACTGATGGATTATCATCTATGTGCGCGTTGTAGATTTAATCAGTTTATCCTTCACACGAGCAATCAAAGTTCTTGAAAAAGACATGAGCTAAGGATGTGACATTCAGTGATTCCAAGTCTACCACCAACTTATTTTTTTTAAATAAGGCAGGCCCAGTAAGGTGACGGCCGACCATGGTCTCCTGGTGTCTGAGGCAGTAGTAGTATATTCACCAGATGTCCAGACAAGGGATGCCCCGGGGTGCACAGATTTATCTCCATCAAGTGTAGGCAATAGAACAAAAACCGAAAGCTATTCCGGTGAACAGGGCCGGTTTAAGACAAAGTGTGGCCCTGGGCAAAATTGAAAGTGGGGCCCCAAATAAAAGTGGGACCCCTGATGCAGTTTTGACTTGGATTTTCATTAATGCCTATTTTCAAAGGGAATTCTGGACATGGTAACCCCCATGAAGAATGGCCAGGGGACTTCTTTTTTTCGTGGTGCAGTTTATAAAACCACAAGCAGAAAAAAAGGGGTTGTCCCATTCGGGCCCCTGAAGTGAAGGGAGAGCAAAATGTGAATGCATCGTCATCCTCTATTATGCAATGAATGTTTTGAAAATAAATGATCACTGGCAATTCTATAGCAGTGAATGGAGATAATACTGCACATACACACTGTTATGAGAGATCTGTGGACGACACTGTTATTGGGGATCTGCGGATGACAAACTGTTATGGGGGATCTGTGGATGACCCACTGTTATTAGGGATCTGCGGATGACACACTGTTATGGGGGATCTGTGGATTACACACTGTTATGAAGGATCTGTGGATGACACTGTTATGGGGGATCTGTGGATGACACACTGTAATGGGGGATCTGTGGATAACACACTGTTATGGGGGATCTGTGGATAACACACTGTTATGGGGGATCTGTGGATGACACACTGTTATTGGGGATCTGTGGAGGACACACTGTAATAGGGGATCTGCGGATGACAAACTGTTATGGGGGATCTGTGGATGACACACTGTTATGGGGGATCTGTGGATGATACACTGTTATGGGGGATCTATGGATGACACACTGTTATAGGGGAATCTGTGGATGACACACTGTTATGAGGGATCTGTGGATGACACACTGTTATGAGGGATCTGTGGATGACACACTGTTATGGGGATCTGTGGATAGCACACTGTTATGGGGGATCTGTGGATGACACACTATTATGGGGGATCTGTGGATGACACATTGTTATGGGGGAATACACTGTTGTGGGGGATCTGTGGATGACACACTGTTATGGGGGAGCTGTGGCTGACACTGTTATGGGGGTCTGTGGAAGACACACTGTTATGGGTAATCTGTGGATGACGCACTGTTATAGGGGATTTGTGGATGACACACTGCTATGGGGGATATGTGGATGACACACTGTTATGGCGATCTGTGGATGACACACTGTTATGGGGATCTGTGGATGACACGCTGTTATGGGGGAGGTGTGGATGACACTGTTGTGGGGGATCTGTGGATGACACACTGTTATGGGGGATCTGTGGCTGACACTGTTATGGGGGGCCTGTGGATGACACACTGTTATAAGGGATCTGTGGATGACACTGTTATGGGGGATCTGTGGATGACACACTGTTATGGGGCGTCTGTTGATGAAACACTGTTATGAGGGCATCTGTAAATGACACACTGTTATGGGGATCTGTGGATGACACACTGTTATGAAGGATCTGTGGATGACACACTATTATGGGAGATCTGTGGCTGACACTGTTATGGGGGTCTGTGGATGACACACTGTTATGAGGGATCTGTGGATGACACACTGTTATGGGGATCTGTGGATGGCACACTGTTATGGGGGATCTGTGGATGACACACTATTATGGGGGATCTGTGGATGACACATTGTTATGGGGGAATACACTGTTGTGGGGGATCTGTGGATGACACACTGTTATGGGGGAGCTGTGGCTGACACTGTTATGGGGGTCTGTGGAAGACACACTGTTATGGGTAATCTGTGGATGACGCACTGTTATAGGGGATTTGTGGATGACACTGTTATGGGGGATCTGTGGATGACACACTGTTATGGGGGGCCTGTGGATGACACACTGTTATAAGGGATCTGTGGATGACACTGTTATGGGGGATCTGTGGATGACACACTGTTATGGGGCGTCTGTTGATGAAACACTGTTATGAGGGCATCTGTAAATGACACACTGTTATGGGGATCTGTGGATGACACACTGTTATGAAGGATCTGTGGATGACACACTATTATGGGGGATCTGTGGCTGACACTGTTATGGGGGTCTGTGGATGACACACTGTTATGAGGGATCTGTGGATGACACACTGTTATAGGGATCTGTGGATGGCACACTGTTATGGGGGATCTGTGGATGACACACTATTATGGGGGATCTGTGGATGACACATTGTTATGGGGGAATACACTGTTGTGGGGGATCTGTGGATGACACACTGTTATGGGGGAGCTGTGGCTGACACTGTTATGGGGGTCTGTGGAAGACACACTGTTATGGGTAATCTGTGGATGACGCACTGTTATAGGGGATTTGTGGATGACACACTGCTATGGGGGATATGTGGATGACACACTGTTATGGCGATCTGTGGATGACACACTGTTATGGGGATCTGTGGATGACACGCTGTTATGGGGGAGGTGTGGATGACACTGTTGTGGGGGATCTGTGGATGACACACTGTTGTGGGGGATCTGTGGCTGACACTGTTATGGGGGGCCTGTGGATGACACACTGTTATAAGGGATCTGTGGATGACACTGTTATGGGGGATCTGTGGATGACACACTGTTATGGGGCGTCTGTTGATGAAACACTGTTATGAGGGCATCTGGAAATGACACACTGTTATGGGGATCTGTGGATGACACACTGTTATGAAGGATCTGTGGATGACACACTATTATGGGGGATCTGTGGCTGACACTGTTATGGGGGTCTGTGGATGACACACTGTTGTGAAGGATCTGTGGATGACACACTGTTATGAAGGACCTGTGGATAGCACACTATTATGGGGGTTCTGTGGATGACACACTGTTATGGGGGATCTGTGAATGACACACTGTTATGAAGGATCTGTGGATGACACACTATTATGGGGGTTCTGTGGATGACACACTGTTATGGGGGGTCTGTGGAGGACAAACTGTTATGGGGGGTCTGTGGATGACACACTGTTATGAGTGATCTGTGGATGACACACTGTTATGGAGAATCTGTAAATGACAGTGTTATGGTGATCTGTGGATGAAACTGTCATGAGGGTTCTGTTGATGACACATATAGGGGGATTTGTGGATTACACTGCTATGGAGGATCTGTGGATGACACACTGTTATGGGGGATTTGTGGAAGACACTTTTATGCAGAATCTGTGGATAACCCTGTTATGGGGATCTGTGGATGACACACTGATATGGGGGATTTGTGGATGATGTTGTTATTGGGGATCTATGCATGACACACTGTTATGGTGGATCTGTGGATGACACTATTATGGTGGATCTGTTGATGACAAAATGTTATGGGGGATCTGTGGATGACAGTTATGGGGGATCTGTGGATGACACTATTATGGGGGATCTGTGGATGACAAACTGTTATGGGAGATCTGTGGATGACACTGTTATGGAGGATTTGTGGATGACACACTGTTATAGGGGAATCTGTGGATGACACACTGTTATGGGGGATTTATTGATGTCACACTGTTATAGGGGATCTGTGGGTGACACTATTATGGTGGATCTGTTGATGACAAAATGTTATGGGGGATCTGTGGATGACAGTGTGGCGAAACCAACCTCGCCACTGGGCTTTGGAGAGGACTGGCTGCTGGCCTCTTGCCCCTGGATTATGGGCCATATACTAACTTTTGAACCCCTGGTCTGATTCATGCCATTTTTTAATATGTTGTTCCCCTGAATGGATTGATTGCGAATATGTAATTTGTATGTGAATGTGATGTATGGTTTTAGAGTTATGAAAGTTGGGTAGAAAGTATGTTTAACTGTATGTATAATTGAGTCTCCTCTCAGGATAAGGGGAGGGAATATGCTGGGTGTGTTTCTATTGTGCCATTGTCCCATTGTGTGTTTAAAGGGTGATGTCTGTTCTGTTGTCTGCACATGTGTATTGGCGATCTCCCTTTGTCCTCAGAGATAATTGGATTGCTCTTCAGGTTGTCTGGACAGAGAGGAGGAAACCATGATGCATTGTGGGGATATGTTGTCCTATGTCCCAGTCTTCATTCTGGTCCTCTGGGGGCGTGAACGATTGGTTGCTGTAGTTACATTGTATGTGTTGTTAATTACTGATTGGTTGTATTTCAAACCCCTGTGGGCAGTACTATGTTTGTTTTTTGTGAATAAAAGAGGCTGTACTTCAAGTACAGTCAGACCACTGCTTGACCCTCAAAACGGAGCCTTGTCTCGTTATTGGGGGGATTCACTGTATGCTGTTAGAAGACCGATTGCCAGGATTGTATGCTTTTCCTGTTCGTCTGCTAGCAGCTATTCGTGAGGTTCCAGTTTGGAGTGCTACTTTGTATCCAGTTCGGGGTTTGGTGTTCTGCAGTAGCTGTGCCTGTCTCTCAGAAAGGGGCTTATCGCCTAAACGGATTTTAACCCCTTGTCTGCTGAAACGGTCCGTTACATTGGTGGCAAGCAGCGGGATCGTTCCTACATCCAGAAGGACAGCTACAGGAGACACCATTTCTGTGAATTCTACAATTTAAGGACAACGCATGTCTCAGTACAGCGACCCTAAAAGCACCAGGATGGAACCAGCAGTGTTATACGAGGAGGAGGACCTGGATGGCCGGGATGCATTAAGGAAAGGCATCTGGTACCAGGCCCTGGATAATCTACAATACCAGCGGGGTGAGAGTCTCCCCAGTGAAGAGCAGCGGTTGCAGAAGCAAGTGGCCCTGCGGATGCCCTTCCTGGGAGAGCAGCCTCTGGAGGAATGGGTGAAGGAACTAGAGCACCGGGTATGGCAGGAGCTATGGCTGGAGGATGCCTACCAGGCGCTTTGGTGGTATATGGCACAGTATATACCCTGGACAGCCGAACATGACAAGCCAGAGGGAGAGGAGTTTTATGGTCCTGGCTTGTTATGGGAGTCCTTTGCAGAGCCTGACTTCGGGAGCCCTGCACAGTCCAGACTTCAGGACATTTTCTATGAGAGGGAGGCTAGGCATGAGTGGGATGACCCCCATGAGGTAGAGAAAGACCTGGCTCACCTAGCAACCCTGGAGTGGGAACTGGAGCAGGACTACCGAGATCTCTTCCACTCCATTGAGAAGGCTCAGCAGGACGGTAAGGTGACAGACCCAGATCCAGACCCATTCAGCTGGGCAGATATTGTAGAATGTTACTGGGAAGGACCCCAGGTGGCCGGTAGAGATGGGACCGAGGTTTCTCCACCGGTCCTGCAGGGAATTGGGAGCCCAGTCTCCATTCCCCAGCGGCAGTGTGAAGTGCAGGGAGAGGAGAGCAGCGTCCTCCCTCCCCAGCGACAGGCTGAGGTACAGGGGGCAGAGGTGGTTGTTCCTGCCCCCCAGCAGCAGAGTGATTTTTTGGGAATAGAGAGCCCAGTCTCCTTTCCCCAGCAGCAGGACACTGTATTGGGAGCAGAGACAGTCGGTCCTGTCCCCCAGCAGCAGCATGATTTTTTGGGAATAGAGAGCCCAGTCTCCTTTCCCAAGCAGCAGGACACTGTATTGGAAGCAGAGACAGTCGGTCCTGTCCCCCAGCAGCAGCATGATTTTTTGGGAATAGAGAGCCCAGTCTCCTTTCCCCAGCAGCAGGACACTGTATTGGGAGCGGAGACGGTCGGTCGCCCTCCCCAGCGGCTGGAAGTATGTATGGGAGAGGAGCTTGTTACCCCCTCTCCCCAGCGGCAGCTTAACGCACCAGGGGGAGACAGTAAGCCCCACAACAGTGCAGATGGGACCGTGGTCTCTGCACTTACAGCACAGGGGGTAGAGACAGTCGGTCTCCCCCTCCAACAACCAGGCTCCAACCAGACTTCTTCCGTGGTAGCGCTGGCACCAGGGCAGAGTACCGCTGATACCTGCCCACAAAGCAACCCCCACTCCAAGCCAGGGAGCAACACAGAGACCGGGAGTACCAGCTTCCAACATAACCTTGGTGGACTCACTGGACAGAGACAGGCTACTAAAGTCAACAGGTCCAGTATTTGGTGGTGGGTGGGCTGCCAGACTAACTCAGGTACCGACCGGCGTGAGGTCAGGTATCTGGTTAGTCTTCCCTGGGGGGGGGAGATGTGTGGCGAAACCAACCTCGCCACTGGGCTTTGGAGAGGACTGGCTGCTGGCCTCTTGTCCCTGGATTATGGGCCATATACTAACTTTTGAACCCCTGGTCTGATTCATGCCATTTTTTAATATGTTGTTCCCCTGAATGGATTGATTGCGAATATGTAATTTGTATGTGAATGTGATGTATGGTTTTAGAGTTATGAAAGTTGGGTAGAAAGTATGTTTAACTGTATGTATAATTGAGTCTCCTCTCAGGATAAGGGGAGGGAATATGCTGGGTGTGTTTCTATTGTGCCATTGTCCCATTGTGTGTTTAAAGGGTGATGTCTGTTCTGTTGTCTGCACATGTGTATTGGCGATCTCCCTTTGTCCTCAGAGATAATTGGATTGCTCTTCAGGTTGTCTGGACAGAGAGGAGGAAACCATGATGCATTGTGGGGATATGTTGTCCTATGTCCCAGTCTTCATTCTGGTCCTCTGGGGGCGTGAACGATTGGTTGCTGGTCCCCTGTGGGCAGTACTATGTTTGTTTTTTGTGAATAAAAGAGGCTGTACTTCAAGTACAGTCAGACCACTGCTTGACCCTCAAAACGGAGCCTTGTCTCGTTATTGGGGGGATTCACTGTATGCTGTTAGAAGACCGATTGCCAGGATTGTATGCTTTTCCTGTTCGTCTGCTAGCAGCTATTCGTGAGGTTCCAGTTTGGAGTGCTACTTTGTATCCAGTTCGGGAGTTGGTGTTCTGCAGTAGCTGTGCCTGTCTCTCAGAAAGGGGCTTATCGCCTGAACGGATTTTAACCCCTTGTCTGCTGAAACGGTCCGTTACAGACAGTTATGGGGTTCTGTGGATGACACTATTATGGGGGATCTGTGGATGACAAACTGTTATGGGAGATCTGTGGATGACACTGTTATGGAGGATTTGTGGATAACAAACTGATTTGGGGGATCTGTGGATGACATGCTGTTATGGGGGAATCTGTGGATGACACTGTAATGTGGGTTCTGTGAGTGACACACTATTATGGGGGATCTGTGGATGACACAGTGTTATTGTGGATCTGTGTATGACACTGTTGTGGGGGATATGTAGATGACACTGTTATGGGGGATCTGTGGATTACACACTGTTATGGGGGATCTGTGGATTACACACTGGTATGGGGGTCTGTGGATTACACTGTTATGGAGGATCTGTGGATGACACTGTTATGGGGGATCTATAGATGACACACTGTTATGAGGGATTTAGGATGACACTGTTATGGAGGATCTGTGGATGACACTGTTATGGGGGGGTTTGTGGATGATACACTGTTATGAAGGATTTAAGGATGAAACACTATTATGGGGGATCTGTGGATGACACTGATGGGGGTTCTGTGGATGACACACTATTATTGGGGATCTGTGGATGACACAGTTATAGGGGTTCTGTGGATGACACACTGTTTTGGGGATCTGTGGATGACACACTGTTATGAGGGATCTGTGAAGGACACTGTTGTGGCGATCTGTGGATGAAACAGTTGTCAGGGGTCTGTTTATGACACACTGTTATGAGGGATTTGTGGATTACACTGCTATGGAGGATCTATGGGTGACACGCTATTATGGGGGGTTTGTGGAAGACACTGTTATGGAGGATCTGTGGGTGATACTGTTATGGGATTTTGTGGATGACACACTGATATGGGGGATTTGTTGAAGATACTGTTATGGAGGATCTGTGGATGATACTGTTATGGGGGATCTGTGGATGACACACTGTTATGGGGGATTTGTGGATGACACTTTTATGAAGGATCTGTTGATGACACACTGTTATGGTGGATCTGTGGATGACATACTGTTATGGGACATTAGTGGATGACACTGATATGGGGATCTGTGGGTGACATTGCTATGGGGAATCTATAATGACACTGTTATGGAGGATCTGTGGATGACACACTGTTATGGGGGATTTGTGGATGATGTTGTTATGACGGATCTGTGAAGGACACAGTGTTATGGGGGATCTGTGGATGACATTGTTATGGGGGTTCTATGGATGACACTGTTTTGGGGGATCTGTGGATGACACTGTTATGGGTGTTCTGTGGATGACACACTGTAATGGGTATCTGTGAATTTCATTGTTTTAGGGGTATCTGTGAATGACACACTGGTATGAGGGTTCTGTGGATGACACACATGGCAAATCTGTGGATGACACTGTTATGAGGGATCTGTGGATGACACTGTTATGGAGGATCTGTGGATGACACTGTTATGGGGGATCTGTGGATGACGCACTGTTATGGGGGATCTGTGGATGACGCACTGTTATGCGGGATCTGTGGATGACACACTGTTATGGGGTATCTATGGATGACACAGTTATGGGGGATCTGTGGAGGACAAACTGTTATAGGAATCTGTGGATGACACACTGTTATGGGGGATCTGTGGATGACACACTGTTATGGGGATCTGTGGATGACACTATTAAGGGGTTCTGTGGATGACACTGTTATGGCAGATCTGTGGATGACACTGCTATCAAGGATCTGTGGATGACACTGTTATGATGGATCTGTGAATGACACTGTGATGGGGGATCTGTGGATGACACTGTTATGGGTGTTCTTATGATGACACTATGTTATGGGGGTCTTTGGATAACATTGTTATGGGGGTCTGCGGATATCTCTGTTATCGGGGTTCCATGGATGACCCACTGTTATGGGGGATCTGTGGATGACATTGTTATGGGGGGATCTGTGGATGACACACTGTTATGGGGATCTGTGGATGACACACTGTTATGGTGGAATCTGTGGATGACACACTGTTAAGGTTAAATCTGTGGCTGACACTAATATGGGGGATCTGTGGATGACACTATTTTGGGGGTTCTGTTGATGACACATTTTTATGGGGAATCTGTGGATGACACTGTTATGGGGGTTCTGTGGATGACACACTGTTATCGGGGATCTGTGGATGACACTGTTATGGGGGATCTGTGGTTGACATGCTGTTATGGGAGATCTTTGGATGACACACTGTTATGCGAGATTAGTGGATGACACTGTTATGGGGATCTGTGGATGACACTACTATGTGGAATCTAGAATGACACAGTTTTGGAGGATCTGTGGATGACACACTGTTATGAGGGATCTGTGGATGACACTGTTATGGGGGATCTGTGAATGACACACTGCTATGGGAGATTTGTGGATGATACACTGTTATGGAAGATATGTGGATGACACTGTTATGGGGGATCTGTGGATGACACTGCTATGGGGAATCTAGGATGACACGGTTATGGAGGATCTGTGGATGACACACTGATATGAGGGATCTGTGGATAACACTGTTATGGTTGATCTGTGAATGACACACTGCTATAGGGGATTTGTGGATAACACTGTTATGGTAGATCTGTGGATCACACACTGTTATGGAGGATCTGTGGATAACAAACTGTTATGAGGGATCTGTAGATGACACTGTTATGGGGGATCTGTAAATGACACACTGCTATGGGGATGTGTGGATGACACTGTTATGGGGGATCTGTGGATGACACACTGTAATGGGGTATCTATGGATGACACTGTTATGGGGTATCTGTGGAGTACAAACTGTTATAGGGATCTGTGGATGACACACTGTTATGGGGGATCTGTGGATGACATTGATATGGGGGTTCTGTGGGTGACACACTGTTATGGGGATCTGTGGATGACACTGTTATGGGGGTTCTGTGGTTTACACACTGTTATGGCAGATCTGTGGATGACACTGTTATCGAGGATCTGTGGATGACACTGTTATGGGGGATCTGTGGATGACACTCTGTTTTGGGGGTCTGTGGATGACACACTCTTATGGGGGTCTGTGGACGACACTGTTATTGGGGATCTGTGGATGACAAACTGTTATGGGGATCTGTGGATGACACACTGTTATGGGGGATCTGTGGATGACACACTGTTATGGGGGTTCTTTGGATGACACATTGTCATGGGGTGCTGTGAATGACACACTTTTATGGGGAATCTGTGGATGACACACTGTTATGGGGGAATCTGTGGATGACACACAGTTATGGGGGATCTGTGGATGACACACTGTTATGGGGGATCTGTGGATGACACACTGTTATGGAGGATCTGTGGATGACACACTGTTATGGGAGATCTGTGAATGATATTGTTATGGGGGGATCTGTGGATGACACACTGTTATGGGGGATCTGTGGAGCACACACTGTTATGGGGGATCTGTGGATGACACTGTTTTGGGGCATCTGGCTGTGATACGCCCTCAATGTGTGACATATCCTTACAGATTCCTTTATTAGCAGCCCTGGTCTGACTCTTGCTATTGTTGACCTCAGATTCTTATCTATACTCCATCGCCTCCCTTCCCCAATTAACAATGAAGACCACCTAAACAATGCCATCTTCAATAGTTTAGCTAGAACCTTCTATGGCCCAGACAGTCATGCGGTAATCGAATGCAGCACGGCCACGTCACAAGCACGCCGTTTGCTAGGTTATACTGGAGTCACAGGTTGCACACACAGGGGGATGTGTACAAGAGCTCACACACGAGGGGGCACACAACGGGAGCAGAGGAGACACAGGGAACACATATGGGGGACACAGGAGGCACAGGGAGCTCCCACTGGAAGCACAGGAAGCAAGCACAGGGTGCGTACACACGGGGCACAGCGGGCGCACACATGGGGCACAGGGAGCACACAGAGATCAGTGACCATCAGTAGTTGAGGGCAGTGCAGGGCTGTTACAATGTGACCCCAGCAGCCCTGCACCCCCGTTTCTGAGCCATAATCTCCAAAGATCACTATCAAGATCCCCGGGTTATAGTTCATTAAGGATTCCTTTTGTAGGGCAGAGAAAACCTCATCCCAATATTGTCTTATTTTGCTACAGCTCCAAAGCAAATGGACATAGCTCACATTCACATATCCACATTTAGGACAACAACAGTCCCGGTCCCTATTTTGGGGGAATTTTCCTTGGGTTTTGGGCGTATAATACAGTCTATGAAGGATCTTAAATTGAATTAGTCTGTGAGCACTGGAAACTGTCGCCTTTCTCACATTCCTATAGATAGTGGGCCACTGTAAAGGAGGGCAATTCAACTCTTGCTCCCATTTACTTGGGCTTTTAAAAGGTGTTACAGTTGCCAGTGCCATTCGGAGTTTAGCATATAATATAGATAATTTCACCTTCTGGTCCTTCTGAGCGTCACAGTAATCAAAAAATATATTCTCTTGTGGAAAAATACACCCCTATTCCTAGAAGCTTCAAATAAATGTTTCAAACGTGCATACATAAATACCTCTAATGGTGAACTATCATTGAAACCAAATTCCGACAGTGATTTAAAATGTCCTAAATGAAATAGGTGAGACACCCTATTGATACCATTACGTGACCAATAACCAAATTCTGTAATTTTGACGGCAGCAGGATTCTAATGCTGTGCCGTCACTGAGGTCTGGTGAGACGGGGAAACTGTGCAGTGTGGACAGCACCTGACTGCTGCAGCATATTAGGGTGACAGTCACAGGAAGCATGTGGAGGAAGAAAGGCTCCCACCGGCCCACTTAACTTTCAAACAGCAGGGGGGCCTCTTTCAGAAAGGGAAAAAAAATTTCAGAATGTGACCTGCACCAGCCTTGGTTCCTAAAGTTTGAATGGAGAATGAGCTCTAATTTACCCAGTAATATGCACTAAGCATGAAGAGTTTGCTGGTGAGTGTAGTATTAATGTATGAATGCACGGATGTGAAACGTGCTGTAATGTCCAACTAACTGCACAAAGAAATGGAAAGACAATTGTGGCCCATTCCTCATAGGATTTTAAATCACAATGATCTGTACTGAGGGCAGTTGAGACCACAAGGATCTTTACTGGGAGCTGTGGAGACCACAAGGATGTGTACAGGGAACAATGGAGACCACAAAGATGTGTACAGGGAGCAGTGAAGACCACAAGGATGTGTACAGGGAGCTGTGGAGACCACAAGGATCTGTCCTGGGAGCTGTGGAGACCACAAGGATGTGTACAGGGAACAGTGGAGACCACAAGGATGTGTACAGGGAGCAGTGGAGAACACAAGGATGTGTACAGGGAGCTGTGGAGACCACAAGGATCTGTCCTGGGAGCTGTGGAGACCACAAGGATGTGTACAGGGAACAGTGGAGACCACAAGGATGTGTACAGGGAGCAGTGGAGAACACAAGGATGTGTACAGGGAGCTGTGGAGACCACAAAGATGTGTACAGGGAGCAGTGAAGACCACAAGGATGTGTACAGGGAGCAGTGAAGACCACAAGGATGTGTACAGGGAGCTGTGGAGACCACAAGGATCTGTCCTGGGAGCAGTGAAGACCACAAGGATCTGTCCTGGAAGCAGTGAAGACCACAAGGATGTGTACAGGGAGCAGTGGAGACCACAAGGATCTGTAAAGGGAGCTGTGGAGACCACAAGGATGTGTACAGGGAGCTGTGGAGACCACAAGGATGTGTACAGGGAGCAGTGGAGACCACAAGGATCTGTCTGGAGAGCCGTATAGACTATTAGGATCTGTAATTAAAGCAGCTGAGACCAATGGATCTGTACTGGGACCAGTGGAGACCGAAAATCTGTACTGGGGGCAGTGGAGTCCGAAAATCTGTACTGGGGGCAGTGGAGACCACAGGGATGTGCCTTAGGTTCAACTCTCTTAAAGGGATTCTGTCACCAGGTTTCACCCCTGTCAGCTAAACATATGCTGATGTTCAGGGCCTCATCACGATTCCTAATGTGGGCTTCTAAATGTAATCCGTAGCCTTATTTTGCTAAAAAACAGGTTTTACTAACCTGTCACTCAAAGAAATAAGGTGCCCAAGGGCATGTCAAGAGATGCAAGGTGTCGGCCGCACCCACCGCCGTTCGTGCCCAGCGCCGCCTTTCCAGACTTCTGCACCGCCTCCTAATCCTCTGTGCCGCCTCTCGCTCTCCCTCCCTCCCCCCTCCTCCTGCTGTAAGATATCACGCGTGCGCACAGGGCTCTGAGAGCCTGGCGCCAGAGTGCAGGTCATACCTGGGTTGAGCGAAGTGCCGGCGCCTTCGCTTTAAGAAGCCAAATCGAGAAGTCCGCACGGGAGCATCAGGCAGAGCCCTGTGCGCACGCGCGAGATCTTACAGCAGGAGGAGGGAGAGCGAGAGGCGGCACAGAGGATTAGGAGGCGGTGCAGAAGTCTGGAAAGGCGGCGCTGGGCATGAACGGCGGTGGGTGCAGCCGGCACCTTGCATCCCTTGACATCCCCTTGGGCATCTTATTTCTTTGAGTGACAGGTTAGTAAAACCAGTTTTTTTTTTAGCAAAATAAGGCTACGGATCACATTTAGAAGCCCACATTAGGAATCCTGATGAGGCCCTGAACATCAGCATATGTTTAGCTGACAGGGGTGAAACCTGGTGACAGAATCCCTTTAAATCTGTTCATCAATAATCTTAAGGACAGGATTGAGAGTAAAATGCCAGGACTGGACATCACCTACAGCAGTTGACTTTTCTAAACCCTAACAATGTCTCTTGGTACTCAGATACCTCCAGGACTAAGGCTGAATTGCATAACTGGACGGTCACAAAAGCAATATACCATATATGAAGCATGTATAAATACTGGCAGAAAACAGGACTCTGAAACAAACTCACTGATGGATGACAGGAAACAAATGCTGAGGGTCATGGATGGAGGAGATGAGTCAGCAATGTACTGCATGGCAGGTGCACAGCATGCAGGAAGATGTCAGATGTGACAGTAAACAGAAACAAAGCAATACTGAACTGACCCTATCTGAATTCAAGTTAGCAGATCAGCCTGGACAATGCAGCAGCACAGTAACCAGCAAATTTCAAACACAGCAGGAAAATTGTGGAAATTCTGATTCCAGAATACAGAGAAAAGACACCAGAACACAGAACAAAATACAAGCTACCTGGAAGCTATTGCACTACCAAATGCTAAACCGGCAACCAGAATTGTTATGCTGTGGCCTTTTGTTCAAATAAAAAAATAAAATAAAGTATGTATATATAATTAAGTTCTCCCCATCAGTTTGCACTCAATACCCCATAATTAGAAAGTGTGAATAGTCATACAGACATAAGTATTCAGACCCATTGCTATGATTCTTGAAGGTTAGCTCTAGGGCCTCAATTTTTTTAGTTTATCGTTGAGATGAACACCTTGATTGGAATCACCAATGGTAAATTCAGTGGATTAGACATGATTTGGAAAGACGCAACGGTCTTACAGCTGACAATGCATATCAGAGAAAAACAAAGCCAAGCCATGAGGATGAAAGAACTGACTGTGGAGCTCAGAGACTGTGGAGGAACAGATCTGGGGAAGGTTACACAAAAATGTCTGCTGCACTGAAAGTTCCCAAGAGCAAAGTGGCCTCCATAATTCTTAAATGGAAGAAATTTGAAACAACCAGGACTCTTCCAGCTGGCCACCCAACCAAACTAAGTAATCAGAGGAGAAGGGTCTTGGTGAGAGAGGTGACCAAGACATCAAAGATCATTCTGGTTAAGTTCCAAAGATTATTTATGCAGATGGGAGAAACTTACAGAAGGTCAACCATTACTGCAGAACTCCACCAATCTTGACTTTATGGCAGAGTGGCCAGAAAGAAGCCTCTCCTCAGTGAAATACACAAAAATCCTGTCTGGAGTTTGCAAAAAAAAAGCACTTCATGACTCTCAGGTTGTCTGGTCTGATGAAACTAATATTGAACTTTTTGGACTCAATTCTAAGCATCATGTCTGGAGGAAACCAGGCACCGCTCATCATCTGCTCAATACCATCCCTACATTGAAGCACAGTGGTGGCATTATCATGCTGTGGGGACAGGGAGATTGGTCAGAGTTGAGTGAAAGCTGAATGGAGCAAAGTACAAAGATATTCTTAATGAAATCCTGATCCAGAATGCCCTGGACCTCAAACTGAGCCGAAGGTTCACCATCCAACAGGACAATGAACATAAGCACACTGGTGTGGCTTAGGGACAACTCTGTGAATGTCGTTGAGTGGTCCAGGCAGAGCCCTGACCTGAACCCAATCAAACATCTGGAGTCCTGGAGAGACCTGAAAATGTCTGTTCACAGGTGGTTCCCATCCAACCTGACAGAGCTGTGAAGTAAAAGAGATTTAGACATCAATACAGGAAAGCATTCTTTACAGTTAGAGTAAGTCAAACTATGGAATGTCTGTCCTACCTCAGAGATAGTAATTGCAAATACTATGTCAGCATTTAAAAATGCTGTAGTGCCTGGAGCAAGGGTACTTTACACTATGGATCTTTATGGACATTTGCCCCTATTGCTCCTACGCAAAACCATCAACTCCCTACTTTAGTGCACTTGGAAGGGTTAACTTTCACTATGATTTATTGCGTTGTTTACACTTTTTCTATTTTATATTCTGGAACTGCATTTTGTGGTTATTGAAATATACCCTGTTCATTTGCACTGTTATTGCTCTGCACTGTAGAAAGGGTTACTATACAGCCAGCTAATCCTGAGAGACTTTGAGTCTTTTTACCTATGCAATGAGAAGTTAGAGATCCTCCACAGTTTCTATAAGGAACTATTCAATGTTTGGAGTAAAAACAAAAAAAACTGTCTTGTTTATCTGTTGTTTATGTCTGAAGACGCGTTAATGTCTGGAAAACCTGCTTAGTTATAACTATAGACTTGTATTAAAACTCCTTATAAGTCTATACCAGACTGAAATTGCAACAATGTCTCTGTTAAGATTATGCTTCTCCTCCACTCCTCCCCTCCCACTTGAAGGTTGTAGTTCAGCTACATACAGCTCAACTGTATATAAGGAGAGCAGTTAGAACCCCTAGTTGTCTGCAGTGTTTAGTAAGAGAGAGTCTGCCAGTCTGAAGATAGGGACAAGTGTTTAGTCAAGAGACACTGCCAGACTGCTTGAGTGACTGTAGGAAGATGTTGAGATGGGAATACTCTGCTACAGACCCTGAGCCCCAACCCTTTGGCCAAAGTACCAACCTTCTGAGATAGAGAGGGACAGCTAGCTCAGGCCTTTCCTCAGCACACAAACTTCTTCTGCCAGGGAAGAGACTGGAAAAGCTAGATCAGTGCACTGCCTGTATTGTTTTGCACTTGAGTTCCTCCAGTACTGACGCACACTGGTTTACCGGAGGCCCTGACTCTCTGGACTTATTTCCCATTGGGGTGCACATCCCCTTACCATCCCCTCTGTAGAGCAGAAACATATAGTGACACCTTGACAGTGTCGGGGGACTCATTGTAGCATTGGGGGCCACCACAATCCTGACCACTTAATGTTACATAATTGAAAAGTTGTGACTTTTTTCAGTCTATGTTGCTATGAAATGATGAGACAATTGAGCAGCTAATATTAGTGTCACTTGCTCTCTGGAGGACCTAACTTGTCCATGATTTATAGTGATAGCCCACCAATTCCAATTAGAACTGTGCAATACTTTATTTATCCTATAGTGGCGCTGTGGAGAGATTTAACACTTGCTGTCAGGTTCCTTTGCAGATTACCATGAGATGGTAAGGGCCACTGCTGCAGGATACTATGTGATCCTTCTGAAAAATGGATTTTTCCAATGTGGAGAACCTAGAATACATAATCTTTACCATTTGGCAACAATGGTCACACAAAAGTAAGATATGCCAGTGTTGTCACCTGCGTTCAGCCTCACATGATGTATAGTAATGGCCTGGTAAAAAGATCTAAACTGAACATTACATTCATCATTAAAATGGTGTCTCCAGTATCTTGAATTTTCTAATAGATTTTTGCTCTGACCTTGAACACAATATAAAGTCTCCAGAACAAATTGATAATTAGAAAAAACTGATCCCTGAGACACCCAGCAAGAGCTAGTTAACTTCAGCGCTGTATTGTATCAGACATACCCTAGAGTGATATGTATATTCTTTTAATTAAGTACCAAGAAGCTGCTTCATTACACTTCCAGTTTTTCTGCATGCGTGACACGGAGCTGGAGGAAAACCTACTTGACTGAACACGCACGAATGTCAATGAAGGATGTGCAAAATTATGCAAACATGATGCCCTTAGCCATAACACAGTCTTCCAGATGGGGGATGAAAAAACCTTCACACCTAAAATTTTAATCTTTGTGGGTGGTACGTCACTATATGCCTGGAGAAAACTATCATTGTGTACACCTACCACATGCAGATGAAGCAGAGCCAATGGGAACATTACATCGTTATGTGTGGCTTCAACTCATAGACAGGTAAAGGTGCACATATTCTTTATGAAAAGGTTAGAAGAAACTGCCCATTTTTATGGGATTGGTCAGCTATGTCTGACAGATGTTAGGGGAAGAAAGAAGATTTGAACTTGCCTGATTCTTTGTTCATACAGGAGATATTATGCCTCAAGAGCTTTCTGGCTACACTAATAGTCTTGTCATAAGACTATGAAACCAATAGATGGCGCTGTTCATAAGTAGTGTAGATCACGAATTTTCCATGCAAATGGTTTTTAGCTGAAAAACAAGGCTGATTGTGCTTATTTGCATGTCTTTCCCATATGCCCATGTTTATGCAAATTAGTTTTTACATGACAAAACTGTATAGAAAGGTTATTGAATATTATGTTAGGACAATGAGAAAACTTTTTGTCTCCCTAATGATATTGATCTAGGTGCACAGGTCCACCCAAGCCATCCAACAGATCTGAAGTAACTTTGAGGCTTACTGGATCTCAGTCAGATGAGAGCTGGTTTGGAATGTCTCATAGTGCACAAGGCTGCCATTGTAAGGTATGCTGACTAAGCCTGTCATCTGTCTCATGGATAGATTGATGGCTTGCATATACCTGGCTTTTGGCATATATCCTTTTGTGTGGTTGTCTATTGTATATCGTAGATAATAGGCATCCAGCCATCCTCTTAATGCTGTTTCCACACCCTTTTGATAGGGTTTCCATCAAATTCTAACCTTTTTTTGTGAACCAGAAACTCTCTCTTCTTCAGAGCAGGGGGTGCCTGGTTTGATGCTCAGGTCTCCCATTGACTTTCATTGTATAAAACTGTACTCGAGCACCTGAAGTATTTGGCCGAGCACTCGAATGTGCAAGCATAGCGATGCTCGAGCCGAACAGTAGTTCGGCCGGGCATGCTCGCTCAACACTACTGCTTACTCACTTACTCTGCTATCTTAAGACCACTTCATTTTCGCAGAAAGTTACAGTATAAACATCCAAACAATGCAACCCCAAAAAGTCAGTTATCACAGTTAGATCTGCATGTGGCTGCATTCCTCCTATTCCTCTTGAATGGAATCAAACCTGATACTATGATGCCATAGTTCTGTATTTAAACACTATCAAGCTTGGAAGGGTCTTCTTTAAAAGTATACTGAATACCATCAAAAGTTGATGTCCCCATTGTGCTCCACATGGTCATAGTTGAAGCCTGTGATGGCCATCCAGCATAAAAACTAGAGATGAGTGAAGTTTTGAAAAATTCGATTCCGCAGCTTCGACAAAAGTTTGAGAAATTTGATTTCTTATTCCAGGCCAATCTGCCTAAAAGCAGCGTTTTCACATCTGGCATAAAAACAGATTTCAGACAGAATTGGAGTAAATGGATGTCAATACAATGACATCCATCCTCCAGTGTAGTGTAGGTTAAATAAAACGGAAATGAAAAATAACCGTGGTGTCAGAGCAACCCACCAGTTCTTGGCTGTGTATCTGTTGTCACTTGAGATGATGTTGAAGAGCGAGTCAACAATTCCAGTACAGCTGGAATGTTGATCAAAACACGACCACTGGATGGCAGTGGCAGTTCTGGTCTGTTGCTGCGGCTGCTGCTACCACCCGTTCTTCTGCTGCTACTTGTGCCAGCTACAGTATAATTTTTTTCCACTGCTCGTTCCTTTGGATGGCTCAGGCAACTGTCTGTAGACCATAGTGTATAATAGCTGTATCACTAACAGAACAGATTAGCTATGAATGTTAGTGCACTGCAGTTATGTACACAGTGATAAATTAGACCTGCCTGTAATACTGACGTACAGTAACTCTACAGCTAATGCAGTACACAGCCCTGCAGGGTATGGCGATAGTGAGGTCATGGTTACTTAGGCAAACGAGGGTTGCTCTTGGTTACTCACAATTTGTAGGGAAACCCTGGGCAGGCGTACAGCAGTGATGGAGAGGCTGGCACAGTAGTCCTCTGGGGCACTCTGTGTATAGGGACCAGGCTGGTGGTAGATGAGGTGCCCTGGGTGTTGCAGGTTTAATGTGCCGGTGGCAAGGTCCCTTTAAGATTCGTGACGCCAGTGCCAGTAACGGTGGCACACTGATTGATAGCAGTAATAAGTGAGGAACACAGTTTGCAGTGAACCAAAACTTCCTTTACTGGAAACAGTTAACTTTGTACAGTCTTTTAGGTTCAGTTCCTTACAGCAGTAGCAGTTTAAAGCAGGCTTTTACAAATAATGGGAGGCAACAATATTCTTGCAAGATACTCAGAGGGTAAAATACACTCACAGATCAGGCTGCACCTTTTCCTCAGAAATCTTTTGCACTATTTCTCAGAACTCCTGTCTGTATTGATCCCAAGGCCCGTATGCCCTATTGGTGGCTTTATCCTTGGTAAAGAAACTTCCTCAGGTATATATCTCCTTGCATTAAATAGATCCTTCTGCCCTTCAGCTCACTTGTTTGGCTGGAAACACTTCTGCTCTGCTCTGTACTGTACTTGGTAGGAACTGCAGGTTTCTCAGGAGGTAACTTTTCCCCTGGTAACATCTAGAAGCCTGGGCTGTCTAGCTGCATGTCAGAAGCTCACTTCAGCTGCTGCCTAGCTAAAGTCCACACTCACTTCTGACTCTACACACTCTCCCTGAACAGGACCTGACTATTTATATTAGGGGTTCCCTAGCTCCCTCTACTGTCTTGGAGGAGGAATTACACCCTAACAGGCCTGATAGTCATTTACAACAGGGAAATACACATAAAAGCATAGAAATACACATTAAAATGTGGTGTAAAATACAATGCCACTGTTCCACAGGAGATGGAGTAACAACGTGGCCCAATTGACCCTTGTGTAGTGCCCACATTTACCTAGTGGGACACTACACTAACAGAATGAATTAGCAATGACTCTTGGTGCACTGCACAGTTACTGCATGTACACAGTGTGGTGATGTGTACAGTATAAGTGCTGGGAGGCGTGTATATCCCACCCAGATACCTCAGCAGGGTGAGATAACTGAAATACAGAAAGCTGCAGTGGTTTCAGCAAAGTGTAGTTTGCTGAGACAGTTTTGTCTAGATGTTGTTCTGGGCTGGATTTCATGTGGACTTGGGGATAGGTTCGGTAGTGGGATCTGCCAGTCCACACCCTTCCACTACATGTATTGTCTGTTGCTGGAGGTGATCGCAGGTGAGGCCTGCTGCTGTAATCAAGGAGGGATAAAACCAACCCTCTGTGTGTCAGTCTGTGAAGAGAGGACTTGGAAACAGAGGCCTACAGAGGCTTTGGGTGGTCTCAGCCAGGCGGACTGAGGCGCCACAAGGCTGTGTGAAGCCGGATCTCTTCCCTGTCTGGACTTGTGTTCAATGAGCGGGTTGGAGCTTGAAACCCTGTGTATAAGCTGTGCTTAGAGGTGAGTCACGGAAAAGTACTTTGTATTAGTTAGAGCCCAGACGGGCAGAAGTTTATTACATTCTGTTTATGTTTGTGCTGGTGCGAAAATAAAGCATCACTTGGACTTTAACTCCATTGTCTGACGAGACGTCTGTGATTGCGACCCCCTGAGAAAGAGCGATCCCTTACAACAGCGATAAATTGTAGCAGAGTCTTTAGTTCACCAGTCTCCTACGCTCTCCCTCCTCTCTCCCTGCACTCTTTCTGCACTCTCCCTCTCCAATGTTGTCCTACACTGTCTGTTAGCAGCAACACTGTCCATAGTGCATGATGCTGTCACGGCTTGGTGGTAGTTGGCCGTGACACTTTCGCCGCGCATGATGTGTTGTTTGTTATGCATGCGTGTGCACTTCCCCTTTAAGGCTGTTTCCCTTCCCATTTCTGGGGTGTATGGGGTTAAGGTGTGTGCAAGGTGGAGCTGTGTTGGGCCTCTTGGTTCTTATTGTTCTGAGTTGTGCGCCTGAGGTCAGATAGTCTTCAGTGTCTTGAGGAGCTGGTACTTTTCCATCTGCCCAGTCCTTGAGGGACACCTTATGGGACATCGATGTCACCCATTTGTGTCTGTTGCTTTTACCCTACCTCACTTGTTGTATGTTTGGTGTGGGTTTATGTTTGAGGTTTGTTGTTATGTCTGGTTTGGTGTTTCATGTCGTGTGGGATGAGGGTTTTATAAGGCTCTGCCTAACTGTGACATCATAGGGGGATGGCTACCTGCAGATTGGCTGGCTGCACGGCATTATGGGTGATCCTGCGTTCCCGGGCTTGTCTCCTCGGCCCTTTCATATTCTAACATGTGCAGCCACCATTTTAGGAACATTGATAAACTTCGGACCGAATTCCAATTCCGATGCTTCGCTTCGTTCAACACTAATGAAAACCAAGCAGCACTGGCATGGGCCACCTTGTTAGCAACATGAGAAATTCTACAAATGCCATCCCCCACTGTAGTATTTCCCATGCTGCATGCTAAGTGGATTTTGTAGCACTATTTAAATGTCAAGTTGTCATGGTTAACAGAGGCTTCAGCTATGGCCAAGTAGAGGACAACTGAACTAACCTTAATTTTTTTTTGCCTAGAGGCCTGAGGGTAGTCACACAGTTACAGCAGTTGTCTCACAATGCAACCTTAGTCCATATACTTGAGCATATGGATATGAGAGAGGAACAATTGTATAAATAAGTATATCAGCCTATTCAGAAAATGTCTTAAAAATGTTCGATTGGTCAATGATTGGCCAAACGTATGATAGAACTCAGGTTGTAAGTGATTGAAATTTAATAAAAAAAACATTGACTCCAATATTTCTTTGTTTTTGCAGATGACCCTGGAGCATATTCCCCGTGTGTCTTTGATAATGTTGTATATAGTCGTATATTCCAGATCCTGTATAGGAATGAAGACCTTGATATTAATGATGTCATGATATTCAAGGTGCACTTATTTCTGGATGGAGAAAGGGTTGGTATTTCATAATTAAAAGTGATAGGTAGAATGGAATACTGTAGCCAGTTCACTTCTGACCTAACCAAATCCTTTCACAATGGAAAGTAATCTGAACGGTACAAACGCCATGTACATGATTATAACTACTATAATACTGCTCCTATGTACAAGAATATAACTACTATAATACTGCCCCTTATGTACAAGAATATAACTACTATAATACTGCCTCCTATGTACAAGTATATAACTACTATAATACTGCTCCTATGTACAAGAATATAACTACTATAATACTGCCTCCTATGTACAAGAATATAACTACTATAATACTGCCCCCTATGTACAAGAATATAACTACTATAATACTGCCTCCTATGTACAAGAATACAACTACTATAATACTGCTCCTATGTACAAGAATATAACTACTATAATACTGCCTCCTATGTACAAGAATATAACTACTATAATACTGCTCCTATGTACAAGAATATAACTACTATAATACTGCTCCTATGTACAAGAATATAACTACTATAATACTGCTCCTATGTACAAGAATATAACTACTATAATACTGCTCCTTATGTACAAGAATATAACTACTATAATACTGCCTCCTATGTACAAGAATATAGCTACTATAATACTGCTCCTATGTACAAGAATATAACTACTATAATACTGCTCCTATGTACAAGAATATAACTACCATAATACTGCCTCCTATGTACAAGAATATAACTACTATAATACTGCTCCTATGTACAAGAATATAACTACTATAATACTGCTCCTATGTACAAGAATATAACTACCATAATACTGCCTCCTATGTACAAGAATATAACTACTATAATACTGCCTCCTATGTACAAGAATATAACTACTATAATACTGCTCCTATGTTAAGAATACAACTACTATAGTACTGCTTCCTATGTACAAGAATATAACTACTATAATACTGCTCCTATGTACAAGAATATAACTACTATAATACTGCCTCCTATATACAATAATATAACTACTATAATACTGCCTCCTATGTACAAGTATATAACTACTGTATTACTCCTCCTATGTACAAGAATATAACTACTATAGTACTGCTTCCTATGTATAAGAATATAACTACTATAATACTGCCTCCTATGTACAAGAATATAACTACTATAATACTTCTCCTATGTAAAGAATACAACTACTATAGTACTGCTTCCTATGTACAAGAATACAACTACTATAGTACTGCTTCCTATGTACAAGAATATAACTACTATAATACTGCCTCCTATGTACAAGAATATAACTACTATAATACTGCTCCTATGTACAAGAATATAACTACTATAATACTGCCTCCTATATACAATAATATAACTAATATAATACTGCCTCCTATGTACAAAAATATAACTCCTATAATACTGCTTCCTATGTATAAGAATATAACTACTATAATACTGCCTCCTATGTATAAGAATATAACTACTATATTACTGCTCCTATGTACAAGAATATAACTACTATAGTACTGCTCCTATGTACAAGATTATAACTACTATAATACTGCCTCTTATGTACAAGAATATAACTACTATAATACTGCTCCTATGTAAAGAATACAACTACTATAGTACTGCTTCCTATGTACAAGAATATAACTACTATGATACTGCTCCTATATACAAGAATATAACTACTATATTACTGCTCCTATGTACAAGAATATAACTACTATAATACTGCTTCCTATGTATAAGAATATAACTCCTATAATACTGCTTCCTACAGGGAGTGCAGAATTATTAGGCAAGTTGTATTTTTGAGGATTAATTTTATTATTGAACAACCACCATGTTCTCAATAAACCCAAAAAAACTCATTAATATCAAAGCTGAATATTTTTGGAAGTAGTTTTTAGTTTGTTTTTAGTTTTAGCTATTTTAGGGGGATATCTGTGTGTGCAGGTGACTATTACTGTGCATAATTATTAGGCAACTTAACAAAAAACAAATATATACCCATTTCAATTATTTATTTTTACCAGTGAAACCAATATAACATCTCAACATTCACAAATATACATTTCTGACATTCAAAAACAAAACAAAAACAAATCAGTGACCAATATAGCCACCTTTCTTTGCAAGGACACTCAAAAGCCTGCCATCCATGGATTCTGTCAGTGTTTTGATCTGTTCACCATCAACATTGCGTGCAGCAGCAACCACAGCCTCCCAGACACTGTTCAGAGAGGTGTACTGTTTTCCCTCCTTGTAAATCTCACATTTGATGATGGACCACAGGTTCTCAATGGGGTTCAGATCAGGTGAACAAGGAGGCCATGTCATTAGATTTTCTTATTTTATACCCTTTCTTGCCAGCCACACTGTGGAGTACTTGGACGCGTGTGATGGAGCATTGTCCTGCATGAAAATCATGTTTTTCTTGAAGGATGCAGACTTCTTCCTGTACCACTGCTTGAAGAAGGTGTCTTCCAGAAACTGGCAGTAGGACTGGGAGTTGAGCTTGACTCCATCCTCAACCCGAAAAGGCCCCTCAAGCTCATCTTTGATGATACCAGGCCAAACCAGTACTCCACCTCCACCTTGCTGGCGTCTGAGTCGGACTGGAGCTCTCTGCCCTTTACCAATCCAGCCATGGGCCAATCCATCTGGCCCATCAAGACTCACTCTCATTTCATCAGTCCATAAAACCTTAGAAAAATCAGTCTTGAGATATTTCTTGGCCCAGTCTTGACGTTTCAGCTTGTGTGTCTTGTTCAGTGGTGGTCGTCTTTCAGCCTTTCTTACCTTGGCCATGTCTCTGAGTATTGCACACCTTGTGCTTTTGGGCACTCCAGTGATGTTGCAGCTCTGAAATATGGCCAAACTGGTGGCAAGTGGCATCTTGGAAGCTGCACTCTTGACTTTTCTCAGTTCATGGACAGTTATTTTGCGCCTTGGTTTTTCCACACGCTTCTTGCGACCCTGTTGACTATTTTGAATGAAACGCTTGTTTGTTCGATGATCACGCTTCAGAAGCTTTGCAATTTTAAGAGTGCTGCATCCCTCTGCAAGATATCTCACTATTTTTGACTTTTCTGAGCCTGTCAAGTCCTTCTTTTGACCCATTTTGCCAAAGGAAAGGAAGTTGCCTAATAATTATGCACACCTGATATAGGGTGTTGATGTCATTAGACCACACCCCTTCTCATTACAGAGATGCACATCACCTAATATGCTTAATTGGTAGTAGGCTTTCGAGCCTATACAGCTTGGAGTAAGACAACATGCATAAAGAGGATGATGTGGTCAAAATACTCATTTGCCTAATAATTCTGCACGCAGTGTATGTATAAGAATATAACTACTATAATACTGCCTCCTATGTACAATAATATAACTACTATAATACTGCCTCCTATGTACAAGAATATAACTACTATAATACTGCTCCTATGTACAAGAATATAACTACTATAATACTGCCTCTTATGTACAAGAATATAACTACTATAATACTGCTCCTATGTAAAGAATACAACTACTATAGTACTGCTTCCTATGTACAAGAATATAACTACTATAATACTGCTCCTATATACAAGAATATAACTACTATATTACTGCTCCTATGTACAAGCATATAACTACTATAATACTGCTCCTATGTACAAGAATATAACTACTATAATACTGCTCCTATGTACAAGATTATAACTACTATAATACTGCTCCTATGTACAAGAATATAACTACTATATTACTGCTCCTATGTACAAGAATATAACTACTATAGTACTGCTTCCTATGTATAAAAATATAACTACTATAATACTGCTCCAATGTACATGAATATAACTACTATATTACTGCTCCTATGTACAAGAATATAACTACTATAGTACTGCTTCCTATGTATAAGAATATAACTACTATAATACTGCCTCCTATGTACAAGAATATAACTACTATAATACTGCTCCTATGTACAAGAATATAACTACTATAATACTGCCTCCTATGTACAAGAATATAACTACTATAATACTGCTCCTATGTACAAGAATATAACTACTATAATACTGCCTCCTATGTACAATAATATAACTACTATAATACTGCCTCCTATGTACAAGAATATAACTTCTAAATTACTGCTCCTATGTACAAGAATATAACTACTATAGTACTGCTTCCTATGTACAATAATATATCTACTATAATACTGCTTCCTATGTACAAGAATATAACTACTATAATACTGCCTCCTATGTACAAGAATATAACTACTATATTACTGCTCCTATGTACAAGAATATAACTACTATAATACTTCTCCTATGTACAAGAAAATAGCTACTATAATACTGCTCGTATGTACAAGAATATAACTACTATAATACTGCTTCCTATGCATAAGAATATAACTACTATAGTACTGCTCCTATATACAAGAATATAACTACTATAATACTGCTCCTATGTACAAGAATATAACTACTATAGTACTGCCTCCTATGTATAAGAATATAACTACTATAGTACTGCCTCCTATGTATAAGAATATAACTACTATAATACTGCTCCTATGTATAAGAATATAACTACTATAATACTGCTCCTATGTACAGGAATATGACTACTATATTACTGCTCCTATGTACAAGAATATAACTCCTATAATACTGCTTCCTATGTATAAGAATATAACTACTATAATACTGCTCCTATGTACAAGAATATAACTACTATAATACTGCTCCTATGTACAAGAATATAACTACTATAGTACTGCTCCTATATACAAGAATATAACTACTATAATACTGCTCCTATGTACAAGAATATAACTACTATAGTACTGCCTCCTATGTATAAGAATATAACTACTATAATACTGCTCCTATGTATAAGAATATAACTACTATAATACTGCTCCTATGTACAGGAATATGACTACTATATTACTGCTCCTATGTACAAGAATATAACTCCTATAATACTGCTTCCTATGTATAAGAATATAACTGCTATAATACTGCAGTAGAACCATAGGGGTTTCTATGACACCTGCAATATCATTTTATCCTGTCCATAGCTGGCTAAAGGGGGAAGGGGGGCTGCTTTAACCTGATCTATCTCAGGCTGTTTAACAGCTACAGATATGACAATGGTCTTATTTTAGTTGATATACAGCCAAAGATAGAGTCTTCAGAGACCAGATGAGGAGTGAGATCTGAAAGTAATACCTGCAGATCTTATTCCCGACCTGGTTCATGAAGGTTCTATATGTGGCGGCTAGCACCTCAATCCTAGTCTTTTTTTTTTTTTAAGCCTAGCTTGTCAACCTAACAACGTATCTCTTATCTCTAACTGCTATTCAGCTTGAGATAGATCAGGTTAAACCAGCCCCACCCTTCTTCAGTCCAGAGAGAGGAGAGCGACATAGATCCTCATCTCTCTGTGTAACTACTGCACGTGCAACCAGGGGGAAGGGTTACATGGGCTTCTGTGCATGTTAACCTCCCCCTTCCCCCATCTATCACATTTTATAAATATACTCTCATCACATCTTCAGACAAAAGCGTCTATCTAGATCACCTCTTCTGCACCTACTGTAATTAGGCTGTTTTATAGATGTTGAGCTAGACATTTACCAACATTAATAATCACTACGTTAAATAATTTGCACTAAACAGTTTGTCACAGCCAAACAGCTGAGAAGCGCTGACAGGAGCTTTTCAGATCCTCCTCCTTGAATTTCTTTGTTTTGGTTTAGTTTCTCATCTCGTTAGTCTATCTCAGCTGTCATGCAGTTGGACTGATTGCTGCCCTTTAAGTTCCTCCCCATAATGCAGTAGTGTGCGGCTGATACAACTTCCTGGAGTGTGTGTGCATGCTGTTCCCAGTTCCCAGTTCTCAGTCGTCTGCAAGATAAGTGCTGTTTATGTATTTATGATTTTCTCTTTTCTGGATCCAGGTGACCCTGACTCCCTCCGTGTCAGTGTAGGGAGCCGGTGGTCGTGTCCCCTTACTATTGTAGGGTCTTCAGGTAATAGATAGCCGAGGAACGTGGATATGCGCCCATCCACCTTTGGGGTGTTCGCATAGGCTGAGCAGTGAGGGAGAGTGGCAGGTCTATTGCAGGGGTCTCCCTTTGTTCCTTAGTTGTGGATCCAGAGAGTCTTTGTTTATATGGTATTGTCTTGTTTCCTGTACACCATCCGTGACATTATCAGCCGCCAAAACCGTCTCAAGCATGGATACGGTTTCACTTTTGGCTGAACGCTTCCAGGGTCTTTCTTTGGAGGTAGCTGATCTCCGTAAGACTTTTTCTCAGTTTCAAGTGACCGGTTCAGCTTGCGTTCATGGAGTTTGTGCTGAGCCTAAGATCTCGCTCCCAGATACGTTCTCCGGGGGTAGTGAGAATTTTGTGCGTTTTAGAGAGGCTTGCAAACTCCATTTTCGCCTTCTTCCCCATTCTTCTGGTGATGAAGAACGGAGGGTGGGGATCATTATATCGCTGCTCAGGGGTAACGCTCAGTCCTGGGCCTTTTCGCTGCCGGAGGGGGCACGGCCCCTCCGTTCAGTGGATGAATTCTTTTTAGCCCTGGGTCAGATATATGATCATCCGGATCGTATTGCTCTGGCTGAGTCTAGACTACGTCTGTTATGCCAGGGTAAACAATCCGCAGAGATATACTGCTCAGAATTTCGGAGATGGGCAGCAGATACGGGTTGGAATGATGCTGCACTCCGAAGTCAATTTTGCCATGGTCTTTCAGAGGGATTGAAAGATGCATTTGCCTTTCATGAGAGACCTACCTCCTTGGATTCTGCTATGTCTCAGGCTGTTCGTATTGACAGGCGTCTTAGAGAGAGAGGAGAGATCTCTCCTTCCTGTCATACTCAGTCCCGGTACAGTGCAGCGGTCTCATTCTGTGCACAGGGGTCTCAGTCGCTGTCAGCCCCTTCTGAGCAGGAGTCCATGCAGCTGGGGTTGATTGCCTCTGACAATAGAAAATTCAGCCCGCAGGGGAGGGTTTGTTTTTGTTGTGGAGGTATAAATCATCTGGCAAATGTTTGTCCCTCTAGGAGATTCAGGCAGTTTTCTGGGAGTAATAAAGAGACAAAAAGGAAAAAATCTTTTAAAAATGTTCCGTCTGTTACTATTGGCAGGGTTGAGGCGGAAATTGAAGGTTTTCCGTTTGCTTGTAGTTCCCGTTTTGTCCTGCCTGCTAGGGTGGCGCTAGAGAGCAAGAGCATTTTTTGTGAGATTTTTGTGGATAGTGGAGCAGCTGTCAACCTCATTGATAATCAATTTGCAATAACTCATGGTTTCCAGGTGTGCACTTTGGGAAAGGATATTCCTGTTTTTGCTATTGATTCAGCTCCACTTTCTCAGAAATCATTAGAGGGCATAGTTCACAATATCCGTTTAATTGTGAGTGATGCTCATGCTGAGGATGTGTCATGTTTCGTCCTTAGCGGTTTGCCTACACCTCTAGTGTTGGGGCTACCCTGGCTCACTAAACATAACCCCACCATTGATTGGCAAGCGAGGCAAATAAATGGTTGGAGTGACTTTTGCAGAGAGAATTGCCTCATAACATCTGTTTCTGAGGTTTCTACTAAGACTGTACCACCTTTCCTCTCTGAATTTTTGGATGTCTTCTCTGAGAGTGGAGTTCAGGGTTTACCTCCGCACAGGGAGTATGATTGCCCTATTAATCTCATCCCAGGCGCCAAGCTGCCTAAATCTCGTTTATACAATCTCTCCCAACCTGAGAGGGTCGCTATGCGTGCTTATATCTCTGAGAGTCTGAGAAAAGGACACATACGACCCTCGAAGTCACCTGTTGCCGCTGGTTTTTTCTTTGTTAAGAAAAAAGATGGTTCTTTAAGACCTTGTCTGGATTTCAGGGAGCTGAACAGTATCACTATTCGTGATCCTTATCCGCTTCCTCTGATCCCGGACCTGTTTAACCAGGTTGTTGGGGCTAAAGTCTTTTCCAAATTAGACCTAAGAGGGGCATACAACCTGGTTAGGGTCAGAGAAGGAGACGAATGGAAGACGGCTTTCAATACCCCTGAGGGCCATTTTGAGAATTTGGTTATGCCTTTTGGTTTGATGAATGCCCCAGCCGTTTTTCAGCATTTCGTCAACAGCATTTTTTATCATTTAATGGGAAAATTTGTATTAGTGTATTTGGATGACATTTTGATTTTTTCTCCTGATTTCAAGACTCATAAGGAACACTTACGTCAGGTCTTGCTCATCCTGCGGGAGAATAAATTATACGCAAAACTGGAAAAATGTGTGTTTGCGGTTCCAGAAATTCAATTTCTGGTTTTTTTTGTCTCCGCTTCTGGTTTTCGCATGGACCCCAAGAAGGTCCGCGCTGTGCTTCAGTGGGAGCTTCCTGAGAATCAGAAGGCGCTGATGCGTTTTTTGGGCTTTGCCAATTACAGGAAATTTATTTTGAATTATTCCTCTGTTGTTAAACCACTCACTGATATGACCAGAAAGGGGGTGGATTTTTCTTCCTGGTCGGTGGAGGCGCGTAGGGCCTTTTCTAATATCAAGGAGAGTTTTGCTTCCGCTCCCATCCTAGTACAACCTGATATTTTGTTACCCTTCATAGTTGAGGTTGATGCTTCTGAGGTAGGGGTGGGTGCGGTCTTGTCTCAGGGTTCCTCTCCTGCCAAATGGCAACCGTGTGCCTTTTTCTCAAAGAAAGTCTCCTCCGCAGAGAGAAATTATGATGTGGGAGATAGGGAATTGTTGGCCATCAAGTTGGCTTTTGAGGAATGGCGCCATTGGCTAGAGGGAGCCAGACACCCTATTACCGTGTTTACTGACCATAAAAATCTGGCCTACTTGGAGTCAGCCAAGCGTCTGAACCCGAGACAGGCCAGATGGTCTTTGTTCTTTTCAAGGTTTAATTTTGTTGTCACGTTCCGCCCTGGGGTTAAGAATGTGAAGGCAGATGCCCTGTCACGTTGTTTTCCGGGAGGTGGGAATTTTGAAGACCCGGGTCCCATTTTGGCTATAGGTGTGGTGGTCTCTGCTCTTTTTCCTGAATTGGAGGCAGAGGTGCAGGCAGCCCAGTCAGAGGCTCCTGATCTTTGTCCTCCTGGGAGGTTGTTTGTGCCTCTCGCTTTGAGACACAAGATTTTTAAAGAACACCACGATACGGTCCTTGCTGGGCACCCGGGGGCAAGAGCCACACTGGATCTCATCGCTCGGAGATTCTGGTGGCCTGCGCTTCGTAAGTCGGTTGAGGGTTTTGTGGCAGCTTGCGAGACTTGCGCTCGTGCCAAGGTCCCTCATTCACGGCCATCAGGTCCTCTCCTTCCTTTGCCCATTCCTTCCCGTGCTTGGACACATCTGTCCATAGACTTCATAACGGACTTGCCTCGTTCCTCGGGGAAGTCTGTGATTCTGGTGGTGGTGGACCGTTTTAGCAAAATGGTGGTTTTATCCCTTTTCCTGGTTTGCCCAATGCTAAGACGCTGGCGCAGGCATTTATTGACCACATTGTCAAATTGCATGGGATTCCTTCAGACATAGTCTCTGATAGGGGCACGCAGTTTGTTTCCAGATTCTGGAAGGCTTTCTGTTCTCGCTTGGGGGTTCGGTTGTCATTCTCTTCTGCTTTCCATCCGCAGTCGAATGGCCAGACAGAGCGTGTCAATCAGAATCTGGAGACATATCTGCACTGTTTTGTGGCGGAGAATCAGGAGGATTGGTGTTCTTTTTTGTCCCTTGCTGAGTTTGCTTTAAATAACCGTCGTCAGGAGTCCTCTGATAAGTCACCATTTTTTGGTGCATATGGGTTTCATCCGCAGTTTCGGACTTTCTCGGGAGAGGGCTCTTCTGGTTTGCCTGATGAGGACAGATTCTCCTCGTCTTTGTCATCTATTTGGCAAAAGATTCAGGATAATCTAAAGAGCATGAGTGAGAGATATAAGCGTGTGGCAGATAAGAGACATGTGCCTGGTCCGGACCTGAATGTTGGTGATCTGGTGTGGTTGTCTACCAAGAATATCAAATTGAAGGTTCCCTCCTGGAAGTTGGGTCCTAGGTTTATTGGGCCTTACAAGATCCTGTCTGTCATCAATCCTGTTGCCTACCGTCTTGATCTTCCTCAGACTTGGAAGATCCATAATGTTTTTCATAAGTCCTTATTGAAACCTTATGTTCAACCTATTGTACCCTCGCCTTTGCCTCCTCCTCCGATTATGGTTGATGGAAATCTTGAATTTCAGGTCTCTAGGATTGTGGATTCTCGTCTTGTCCGCGGTTCCCTCCAGTACCTCGTTCATTGGGAGGGTTATGGTCCTGAGGAGAGGATGTGGGTCCCAGTGACGGACATTAAGGCCTCTCGTCTCATCAGGGCTTTCCATAGGTCCCATCCTGAGAAGGTGGGCTCTGAGTGTCCGGAGTCCACTCGTAGAGGGAGGGGTACTGTCACAGCCAAACAGCTGAGAAGCGCTGACAGGAGCTTTTCAGATCCCCCTCCTTGAATTTCTTTGTTTTGGTTTAGTTTCTCATCTCGTTAGTCTATCTCAGCTGTCATGCAGTTGGACTGATTGCTGCCCTTTAAGTTCCTCCCCATAATGCAGTAGTGTGCGGCTGATACAACTTCCTGGAGTGTGTGTGCATGCTGTTCCCAGTTCCCAGTCGTCAGTCGTCTGCAAGATAAGTGCTGTTTATGTATTTATGATTTTCTCTTTTCTGGATCCAGGTGACCCTGACTCCCTCCGTGTCAGTGTAGGGAGCCGGTGGTCGTGTCCCCTCACTATTGTAGGGTCTTCAGGTAAAAAATAGCCGAGGAACGTGGATATGCGCCCATCCACCTTTGGGGTGTTCGCATAGGCTGAGCAGTGAGGGAGAGTGGCAGGTCTATTGCAGGGGTCTCCCTTTGTTCCTTAGTTGTGGATCCAGAGAGTCTTTGTTTATATGGTATTGTCTTGTTTCCTGTACACCATCCGTGACACACTTGCACCGCACTCACCCAAAGGTCAATAAAGTTTACGTTTTACACTGTCCCTGTGCCATTTTCATGAAATGCGGTATTAATGTATAAAATTATTAAAATAACACACATTATGCCATGTGATGATGAGGGAGGCCCATTGAAAAGTTCTGATAGGCCCAGCCTTTTCCAGTTACGCCCCTGGTGAACACATCGAAGTTACAAATGTCTACATTTCACATTTTTGTTTCTTTTAGGTTGAAGACGCCCTCAGTGAAGTTGATTTTCAGCTAAAGTTGGACCTGCACTTTACAGACAGTGAGCAGCAGTGAGTAACAGAACCCCCTCCTCCCCGTCTCTTCTTGGCTATGACGCCCCCCTATCGTCTATGTGCCACATTGATATATTTTTGAGAGTACAGTAGGATCTAGTTGGAGGTAGAGGAGCTCTCCTCTGTCCTGAAATGTCTGTTTTAGGAAATAATTATATTCCACATGGAATAACAATTCTGTATAATCTATTTCTTAGGAGTCTGTGTTGTTCTTTTCCTATATTATTTCTACCAGAAGTTTATTAACAATAGACAACTTGGTGTGACCAGTAATTGTTGTAACCCTGCACAGTCTGAAGTTGTCCATTCAGTGATGGCAGTGGCAGACTGTGCAAGGACACACCACTTTGGCATGATGAATGGCATCTGCCAGTTAGCTATTTATTCATATATTTATAGTTATAATAATCATAGAGGAACGGCAGAACATAGAGATATGTGAGAAGATGTTCCATAATGATTAAAACATGGGGAATGCAAGTAGTAAATAAAACAGGCGTGTCCGGTGAGGCCAGAGGTCCTTTTAAGCTCCTGGACCCCATTGACAATTCTGTGTCACGCCCCCACCTACCACGTGTCATTTACAGTGTATCAGTGGTGTCTTCTTATGTAGCCATATTAGTCCTCTCAGGGACCAGGGTTGTGCTGTGACTGCTGACCCTCCTGTTTTCCTGGATCACATGAAGCTCTTGTTCCGGGACTGTAGGTGTGCATGTGCTGTACCATCTGTGTGCTATAACAAGTGTAAACCTCTCTTCCAGGCTCAGAGACATCTCCGCCGTCCCCCTGATAAGCAGCCGCACTCTAGGTCTTCATTTCCACCCCAGAAGAGGTTTGCACCACCATGTCCCTGTCATGTTCGACTATTTCCACTTGTCAGTGATCTCTGTAACTGTGCACGCTTCACTGACAGCCTTACATCAGCCTCTTACAAGGTAAACATGCACACACCGCCACCGCCACCGCTCCATGATGTATGTGCGGGGGCCTGACAGAGAAGGAAGCCATCAGATGTTCTCCAAAGACCTGATGTGCTGGAAGTAAGAGACAGGTAGATAGGAGATAGATAGATATAAGATTGACAGATAGATATGATATAGATAGATAAATAGATAGATATGAGATAGATAGATAGATAGATAGATAGATAGATAGATAGATAGATAGATATGAGATAGATAGATAGATAGATAGATAGATAGATAGATAGATAGATATGAGATAGATAGATAGATAGATAGATAGATAGATAGATAGATAGATAGGAGATAGATATATTAGATAGGAGATTAACAGATAGATAGATAGATAGATAGATAGATAATAGATTTATAGATAAATAGATAGATATGATAGACACGAAAGATACATTAGATAGATAATAGATAGATAGATAGATAGATAGATATGAAAGATACAATAGATATGTAGATACGAAAGATATGATAGATAGATAGATAGATAGATAGATAGATCAATACATAGATAGATAGACTATGATTATTGATTTTTATTATCACGTCTTTTACTGTTTTCCAGTTTTTTTCGCCCGGTGAAAGGCTCCTGGTTGGCAAAAAGTCCTCAGGATCCGGGGTTGGAGCAGTCCAGCGTTTCTCTTGAGAATCTGGTGTTTGGGGCGGCGTACTGTAAGCCAGCGTCTTCTGAGGTAACGTGGATATACCGCCTTTCACTTCTACACAAGGTTTTAGAGAAGACCACGTTATGGGAGGACTTATAGTAGGTGTCAGTGACGGTGGAAGACGAGTGTCTTCTCTTCAGGTCTTGTTTCTGCCTGTTTAAGGGATCTTTACTGTAGATTTAAAATGTGAAAACTGCTTTTACGGATCTTACTCCAAGGCTTCACTTAAAGTTTAGGGCTGGGGCTGCACCACTGAGACATTCTGATTTCCGTGCAGTCATAGAGATCCACCATCCACATCAATATCTCCATCCTTACTGAGGGGACATTGGTGCTGGGGGAGATTTGGATCTCTACAGTATAGAGGTGTTTTTTATTATGGGGTATGCTCTTGTATACATGTCCGGTAGTCCTGCCCTAGAGGTACAGTTTACCGTACAATGTGTCAGAAAACCCTCCTGATGTACACTGCCTGAGCCCACCTAAGTCGGCATGTAGCTCAAGCCCTGGCATGTGCGTGTTGTCTATGAAGGCACGGCATACCGGAAAATGTGAAAAAAATCCATGAAAAAAGTAACTTTAAAGGGGTTGTCCACCCCAAAACTAATTTTAGTTACTTCCAGGAAAGTTTTTAAAGAGTAATTAAACTTTTATGCAACTTTGTTTTTAATGTCCCAAAATAACACCCAAAGTCCTTTTTTATGCCGCTATTTTCACACATTGCTGCCTTCTCAGTGGCAGACGGTGTACAGGCTGCCTACGCTGTAGCAATGGGGGCGGCAGCCAACGGAGCACACATCGCTGCAACCCTGCCTGTGACCCCCGAGCTTGGCTAAAGACTGGAATAGCATATGGGTACCATGTAACAATGCAACGATATATATTTTTTCAATTATAGAGTGGTTAAAGGTGTTGTCTCCTTTCAGACAAAATGGGGGCATATCACTAGGATATGCCCCCATTGTCTTTTAGGTGTGGGTCCCACTGCTGGTACCCACACCTATATCGAGAACGCTTGGTGGTGGCCGGACCGGAGTGCTCCAGCCACCACTTTGCCTTATATTGGTGCATATCCTATATCCTAGCGATATGCCCCCATTTTCTGAGCTGAGACAACCCCTTTAGGCTTTAACTCTCTAAAACCAGGAGACCACTTTCATACTGGCTGGGTTACAGTAAGCCCATGTACAATGCTGTATTATATCACAGTGTCTTTCCTTGCAGGGAACCTGCCACGTGCCATCTGAATCCTGCATGCAGCACGCCTACAAGTGGCACAAGGACCTCTGCAGTCTCCTGCTGTCGTCTTACACAGGACTTTCTTCATACTATGCCTCACTGTTAAAGCAGGTTCCAGACTTATCTCAAGTAGAATTAGGTAAGTGTGATCTGGGCCAGGTCACTTGCTATGTGTCATATTAAAGGCTATGTACACGTTAATAATTTTTTCAATTGGTCTTAATTAAAAATGTTCAGCCGTTTTTGAGTTACAAGGGTTAAAAAATCAGTCTGTTTGCAAGCTGTGACTTTCTGTTTTCTTTGAACCTGTCATCTGATGGCTCATGTGTGGCCCTTATCTCTGATCTCCTGACCTCATATAGCTCAATTCTTATCATACTAAATTATGCTTTATTACACTGGCCGATGGTCAACCAGATAATCACTAACGATTGTTCGTAGGAACAGTCGTTAGCGATGATCTGGCAGTGTAAGGCCCCTTTCACACAAGCGAGTTTTCCGCGCGGGTGCAATACGTGACGTGAATGCATAGCACCCGCACTGAATCCTGACCCATTCATTTCAATGGGTCTGTGTACATGAGCGTTGTTTTTCACGCATCAGTTCTGCGTTGCGTTAAAATATCGCAGCATGTTCTATATTCTGCGTTTTTCACGCAGCCCTGGCCCAATAGAAGTGAATGGGGCTGCGTGAAAAACGCATTGCATCTGCAAGCAAGTGCGGGTGCGATGCGTTTTTCACTGATGGTTGCTAAGAGATGTTGTTTGTAAACCTTCTTTTTTTTATCAAGCGCATGAAAAACGCATCAAAACGCATTGCACCCGCGCGGAAAAAACTGAACAACTGAACGCAATCGCAGACAAAACTGACTGAACTTGCTTGCAAAATAGTGCGAGTTTCACTGAACGCACACTGAACGCATCCGGACCTAATCCGTATCGTTCGTGTGAAAGAGGCCTAATACTGCCGCCAATTACCTGATGAATGAGCGAACGCTCATTGGTATTTTTAAGCAGGTTGAAAAAAATCATTGCCATTGCTGTCTAATCACTGTCTGCTGCCAGCAAATAATGATTGTGTATGGGGATGAGCGATGGCATTAGAGATTGCTCCTCCCTATACTGTGGAGGAGATCGCTGTATGTAATAGCAGTGGTCTCCTCCACTAACGAGCAGGCCATTGCTGGGAAGGAACACTTCTGTATGGGAATGAGCGATGACATTAGCGATCACTGCTCCCAATACTGTGGAGGAGATTGCTGCATGTAAATGTATTTCCTCCACTAACGAGCAAGCAATTTCCGGGAAGGAACGCTTCCCTCAAGACAATTGCCTGCAAAATCTTTTAATGTAATACCGCCCTGAGTGTTTATGAGCTCAGGAGATCAGAGATAAGAGCTACACATGAGCCATCCAGATCAAAGAAAGGGATTCAAAGTAATCAAAGTCACAGCTTGCAAACAGACTGATTTTTTAACCCTTGTTACTTAGAAACAGCTGAAATTTTTTCATAAAGACCATTAAAAAAAACATTATTAATAACCCAAAATGAGTAAAATGCAATCATAATTAATGCCATCGAAGGTGAACATAGCCTTTAAGGAATGCTGAGGTCACTGATGACCTAACTTCATGTCACTAACTTGATTACCAGTTATCAATAATGGTAATGGCACTGTCACTGCTATGTAAGGATTCATGCACATGGCCCAAGAAAAAATACTTTTATTTGTTATGTGAATGAGGGTTCTGGTGCACAGAGGGTGGGTCCTTACCGCTAAGTGCACATTAGCTCCTCCTCTTTTCAGGTTAGTTGTCCTCTGTTCCTGAAAAATAAATTCTAATAAAATAAAGCTTCTATTCCTACCCAACATTGTGGAAAGTAGAAGGGATAAGAAGGGGGTGCAGCTAAGGTAATGATCTCAAAATGAATTAAAGATGTGATTTGGTGCAAAATATTGGTGTAAATGTACAATAGCAAAGAGGTAAATGAAGAACAGGAAGATTTCTAAAATTTCTACTGAGTAGGGGCAAAATTATGTCACAAGCACCATTTTGAAACAGCATTTAGTGACCTGAATAATAAACCCTCCCGCACTGCAAACATTTATCACAAGGTATGATCATTGGGCCTCCCACGATCTCTAGAATATGGGTTTTGAGCACCCGATTCCAGAAGACTTTGAATAGGGCATAAGTCACGCATACCAACCCCCCCCCCCCATACAGTGTCTGGTAGATCTAGTCAATCATTGAAAGGGGAGGATTGGGATCTTAAAGTGGCCCTGAAAAAAAAAATATACTAAAATTGGCCCCATGTTGTAGGAGTGTCTGCATTGATAGGAAACCGGGCAACATATGTAGGAGGGGTCAGCAGTACCATAGTGCAGCACAATATACTGCCCCAAAAGCTTTCCCTCTGTGGTGACCATCGATAGCAGCCATTTTCTCTCCTCCTCTTCCAGTTTTCTCTGATTAAGATATGGAGCAGGGGGCTTAGGAGGAGAGGTGTGCGCCACAGTTGAATACAGGAGGACATGTGCGGTCACTGGCCGGTACATGAGTACTTGATTCAGAGCTCATTATTTACCCGGATAGCGGCAGAGAGGAGGACATGGACGGACCCCATGGCATCGGTCCACCGGGAAGTTTCCCTGTAAGGTCTATGTCCAATCCACCTCTGGTATTAAGCTATCTCCGCTACTACCATAGATTTTGAGTGGAAAGGCAAGGCACATGCATGACCGATACTGCCCCCTTCAAAGTCCTTCAAAATGGGTGGCTCGGGATCACCATTCTACTGAACAGTGGGAGGCTCAACAGCCATTAACATTGTGATAAACGTTTGCAGTGGAACAACCCCCTTAAAGCATAATGGAGAAAAAAATTCCTAAAATATTTATTCTTATTTTATTTTAACTATTAAATGGGGTTGTCCAGTTTTATAATGAATTTTGCTTTTTATCTGACAAAACACTGCATGTTTTTGCTCCCAATATCTGTTTTTCATTTCAGCACTTTCCTTCCCCTATTCTCAGCATCACTTTGTTCTGTAATGTTTCACGGGGCTTGCTCCACCTAGCTAACAATAGAGAGGGAGGCGTAGGGGGCATGACTACTGCAGGAAGGTGGAGCAAGCCCCTAGAAACCTTACTGAGCAAAGCATGCTGGGATTGGTTGAAAAGCACAAGGGGAATTCTACATATAAACATCCTGCCAGGATTCAGTGATTAGTGTTGATCGTGAAATTTTCTTAGAATATAGTGCTATATATTCGTAATCGTGAATATTCTAGATTTTTTTTTTCATCAGTAACCTCCCTTCTTGCTTGTGGGCCAATGAGAAGGCTGCAATATATTTGTCTGAGCTTAGCAACATCCCTAGCAACCAATGGGAAAGTTGCCTACCCCTTACTATATAAGAACCTCCACAGCAGCCATTTTCTACAGTATTTGGCAGTTCTGAGAGAGAGAGAGAGCAGTGTCATTGCTGTGCTCTGTGCTTTGCTGAGTCATCTGGATCCTTATTCAAATACATTAGTTAGTTAGTTAGATAGCTTATATATATATATATATATATATAATACAGATAGTTAGTGGGAGATAGTCAGTGTAGGTTATATCCTGATATAGTGTAGCTGATAGGTTCCAGTGCAGGTGTTACGCAGTGTGATAGGAATTACTGTGCTGTGATAGGGAATCTACTCTAGCAGCTTGAAAAATGTAGCAAAAGTGAGCCACGCCTGTATATACGCAATACGCTCATATTTTTGCAATCAAGAAAATAATGACTGGAGATCACGAATTCTAGAATTTGCTAATTTATGGCGACTATTAGGCCAAAAATTCACGAAATATCGCGAAATGAATATTGACTATGCTGCTCATCACTAGCAGTGATGCCGAGAACAGGGGAAGGAAAGTGCTGACATCAAAAACAGGCATACGGGGCAATCAAAAGCAGAAAAAAAAATACATTATGAAATCAGAGAACCCCTTTAATGTTTTTATTTTTCTAGTCTTGCCTGGTTGATTTCCTTTGTCTAAAATTTTATCAAATTGTAAGAGAAAAAGCAATGCACTTGTGTGCATTTTGGGACTGATGTATGACCAAGCATCCCTCCTCCCAACTGTCCTATTTTTATTGGGACTGTATTGTAAATAGGACATTTTAATGACGAGGCTAGATCGGATTTGCATATAAAGGGGCGTGTTGGAGTATGGACTTTCATGTATCATTTGACATGAACACTGCCACTCACCAATGATACTTGTATTGTTTTTCTTTAGAGGAGTTAGCACCGGATAAGACTTTATCACAGCTCTGTAATGATCTGCAGGTAAGTCAGCAGTGAAGGACTCACACTATCTAGTCTCTACTGTATTTTTAATTTATAGGGACTGTTGGCTTTAGTCCATGTGGCCACACCAAGCCTATATGGGGAAGTTATTTTGATTATCCTGCTGGTCAAAGATTCCCTTTAATTTTGGTGGCTTAAGTCTTGACATCTGGCTTTCTTGTGTTTCTGACCATAATTTCTTACTCATGTCTTCTTGCTACCTCAGACTTACCATGGGCAAGATTTCTCACTGAGCTCCTGATAGAGGTGACCACTGCTCTGCCCAGGGCTGTCATCAGTAGTATTTGGCCACACAGGCATACTGATAGGGTTTGTAAGATCTCATCCTCCATCTTGAACCCCATTGTTTACTTTTGGTGGAGACTTGGAGGGAATACGTAAAATAATCCTTTTCCATCATAAAGATTATATGGTAATTTTCCACAAATAATGACCCATAGATCATTCTGTAGGATCTATACCACATAACTAGTGAGCTCCTCTAGAGTGGAGAAACAGAAGGCTAATTGGAGCTTGAGAAGATTAGTTTCCATAAAATAAACTGTCCCCATTTTTGTACATTAATAACAGGGCCATTGGGCATGTATCATTGGAAAACTAAAGTGGCAGGTGAGGTTGGGCTTCCTTTAGGACTAGGTTTACTGAACCCTTAACACTAGTACTACCTTTTCTGCTCAGATGGTTTCCCTGGGTTTGGCCATGACCTTTGATTTCCACATGCTCATATGCTCTCCTTTCCAGGATATCTCTTCTGTTCCTCTTTTCTTTTGAATTCAGTTTTTCACTCCATCTACTCATCTTCAACCTCCAAGACCTTCAAATTCACTTGAAAAATTAACCACTTTTGACAAACTTTCAATCTGACCTAAACTCATCCTTAGCCGATTGTTCGAATGTTGTCTTCCTTGGGATGGCAATCACTCTTACTCATTCCTCCACACCATTCATCATCAGCTCCTTATTTCTTGAGGACTGTAAACTTTTATGACTCTTTCTTGTTCTATTGAAAACTTGGACTTTTATTTTGTATTACTTTTATGTACCTTTGCTATTATTTATATTACCCGCTTGCTAATGTTGATGTAGTCAAGAGCAATGCATCTAAACTGTAAGAAAGGCCTTACCGCTGAGACACCCTGCCATGATTGGTGACTGAAATATAAAATATATATTTAGTAATATTTGTAATTTTATCATGACTCGGCCACTGGTAGAACCAAGCTTCACTATGTTCTTGTTGGCGAAACCATAGTAGAAAAAAGTCCTGCCCACGAGGAACCACCCTGAACTGCAGTTCCTCACATGCGTGTGCAATTTTTATGGGTACAGTAAAATACATTTGCAAATAATAATGCATAATGTAACTTTTGATTCTTATAGCACGTGTCTAGGTCCTGCAATATATTATAAAGTAAACCCACCCTTGGAATAAGAATAGTCCGTGAATTGAACTGTATATACCGTATATAGAATAGTTAATATGATCACAACAGTCTTTGATCTCCACCATCTACTGCAAGCTCAGCGGCCGCCTCCAGCTGTCTTCAGATCTTGCCGAGTCTATGCTTAGATGTGGAGTTGGTCTCCCCAGTGCGACTTCAATAGTTCATGAACAGCTGGGTTCCTCTTCCTTCTCATGCTGATATCTCTAATCCAGGAATCACAGTTGATATCACGCGAAAGCTTTTCTTCACAAAGATACATGCAGAGATGAAGGGGGATACATAAGCAGATAACTACAGTCAAACCTCTTCCATCGGCCTGCTGGTTTTCCGAAAGCTTTCTGAATTTAGCAGTGTAATTACAGAGCTGGTACATGACACAGGTCACATTTTATATAGGTTCCTATGAGATAATTGCTAATGTCATCAGGATCACCAGCTATGCCCTCTTATAATAATTAATCCCTAATTACGACTTCTTAAATCAAGGGTGGTGAAGCCCCTTTTCAAAAAACAAGGTGAATTCCCTCCCTGTAACAATATTGCATACTGATTGGATAATTAAAAAGTTCTCCATAGGACCATAACTACCATAGTGGCAGACCATGCGACTGCTATGTGGCCCAGGACAAGAGGGGCCCAGTCTTAGTTGGGATTATCTCCTCTTCTACTGGAGGTGAAAACTTGGTCAGGACTCTACCCTCTAAAAGAGCAACTTTTAGCAAATGAGGCAGTGGAAAAATGGCCCAAGGATCATTAAAAAGGGTTTAGGCAGAAACCCTTCTGTCCTGTGTGGGGGAACCTGGTTTGATCTTTGCTATGGGGCCCTTACTTCTCTATGTACGCCAATGGTTCTCCAATATAGAAAACCCAGTTTCATGCATCTTATCAAGGCACCATAAGTTCCTCTGTTCAGGATCCTCATCACTTGCTCTTCATGTCCTGACCTGTCCTGTATTACAACCCACTGATATGGATGAGCGTAAAAGAATCCTGGCGGATGTGTAGGGTTTGCAGAGACAAATAATTACCCTTCTTTTGGAAATCTGTAAAATATGCTAATGACACCAATGATGGACACTAGCCCCATGGTGCACGTGAGTTTTTTCCCTTCTTTCCCTTGCTGATTAATGGACAGGCATATTGCTTCTACCTGGCTCCATAATCCCGCCAGGGCGCATGCACCATGCGCCAGAATTTCGCTGCATGCTCAATACAGAATCTCGTTCCAGCCACAGAGTGAAGAACTTTTCTGTGCAGGTGCCAAAATTCAGCAAGAGAAAGGAGGGGCTTACTGTAAAGAAGGAAGGAACTCGAGTGCACTGAGAGGCTAGGGGTGGCCCTAGGTGCACCAAACATCTCATTTGCATGTTTAAACAAACTGCGATATTCCAAAACAAGGGTCATTAATGAATTAAAATATTACTTATTTTTTTTTATTCATTGCTACATTCATCATAAAAAACTGTTTGCTCGAATATGCAAATTAGATGTTTGGTGCACAGAAGATAGCCTATCCCCTGGGTTGCTCTGAAAATCGAATTTGCATATTAGATTTAATTGTCTCTATAAGTCTTTCATACCAGTATTTTTCCTGGTGGAGCTGCAGGAAAACTGAAGACTTACTGACAGGTTTCCCCACATTTTTATAGCTTGTTATGTCAGCGGCTTCTGTCTGCCGCAGTACGGCTTCTCTAGGCGAGCACGAATACTGTTCCACTCATCCTGTGTCTTTCACAGTTCCAGTGCCATGGCAGTAGGCCTGGATGCCAGTGTCCTGGGTGCCTTTCAAGGATATTTTTCATTGATCCTCATTCTGCAGTGCTGCAAGGGTTACACCTCCTTAGGTTCTGTGTGAAGCTGCTAAGCTGTTTCCAATTTGCTAACCAGATTCTTCTATATATACGGTGCTGTTTATCTCATTCTCTCCCTGAGCAATAGCTTACCTATTTTGTTAGATATTGCAAGAGTGCTATAATCTACTTGTCTGCCCTTGTCCCGACATCTGCCTGATTTCTGGATTCTGATTCACTGCTGCCTGACCTGACCCATGCCCGATCACTGTACTGATCCTTGGTTGGTTTTACAGTGCTCTAGAACAAGTGCTGCATAGATGTCCCTTTGTAAGCCTATTGTAACCCCAGCAACATGATTAGGTCCGGATGCGTTGTGTCTGCGATCAGGGATAATCGTGCGAGTGCGTACAAATTTCAGTCAGTTTTGACTGCGATTGCGTTGCGTTGCTCAGTTTTTTCTAGACTTGCCTAAATGCTTGATCCGGCATTTTTTTTCCATAGGAATGTATTAGTGCCGGATCCGGCATTCAAAATACCGGAATGCTGGATCCGTGAAAGTGAAAAAAAATTAATGCCGGATCCGTTTTGCCGAATGACACCGGAAAGACAGATCCGGCATTTCAATGCATTTTTCTGACTGATCAGGATCCTGATCAGTCTTACAAATGCCATCAGTTGGCTTACGTTTTGCCAGATCTAGCAGGCAGTTCCGGCGATGAAACTGCTTGCCGGATCACTCTGCCGCAAGTGTGAAAGTAGCCTTAAGAATGCTATTATTTTTCCTTATAATCATGTTATAAGGGAAAATAATACAGTAAATTGACTTTAACCACCTCAGCCCCCAGTGCTTAAACACCCTGAAAGACCAGGCCACTTTTTACACTTCTGACCTACACTACTTTCACCGTTTATTGCTCGGTCATGCAACTTACCACCCAAATGAATTTTACCTCCTTTTCTTCTCACTAATAGAGCTTTCATTTGGTGGTATTTCATTGCTGCTGACATTTTTACTTTTTTTGTTATTAATCGAAATTTAAAGATTTTTTTGCAAAAAAATGACATTTTTCACTTTCAAAAAACGAGATCCATATATAAATTTTGCTCTAAATTTATTGTTCTACATGTCTTTGATAAAAAAAACTGTTTGGGTAAAAAAAAAAATGGTTTGGGTAAAAGTTATAGCGTTTACAAACTATGGTACAAAAATGTGAATTTCCGCTTTTTGAAGCAGCTCTGACTTTCTGAGCACCTGTCATGTTTCCTGAGGTTCTACAATGGCCAGACAGTACAAACACCCCACAAATGACCCCATTTCGGAAAGTACACACCCTAAGGTATTCGCTGATGGGCATAGTGAGTTCATAGAACTTTTTATTTTTTGTCACAAGTTAGCGGAAAATGATGATTTTTTTTTTTTTCTTACAAAGTCTCATATTCCACTAACTTGTGACAAAAAATAAAAAGTTCTATGAACTCACTATGCCCATCAGCGAATACCTTGGGGTCTCTTCTTTCCAAAATGGGGTCACTTGTGGGGTAGTTATACTGCCCTGGCATTCTAGGGGCCCAAATGTGTGGTAAGGAGTTTGAAATCAAATTCTGTAAAAAATGACCTGTGAAATCCGAAAGGTGCTCTTTGGAATATGGGCCCCTTTGCCCACCTAGGCTGCAAAAAAGTGTCACACATCTGGTATCTCGTACTCAGGAGAAGGTGGGGAATGTGTTTTGGGGTGTCATTTTATATATACCCATGCTGGGTGAGAGAAATATCTTGGCAAAAGACAAATTTTCCAATTTTTTTATACAAAGTTGGCATTTGACCAAGATATTCATCTCACCCAGCATGGGTATATGTAAAAAGACACCCCAAAACACATTCCTCAACTTCTCCTGAATACAGAGATACCAGATGTGTGACACTTTTTTGCAGCCTAGGTGGGCAAAGGGGCCCATATTCCAAAGAGCACCTTTCGGATTTCACAGGTCATTTTTTACAGAATTTGATTTCAAACTCCTTACCACACATTTGGGCCCCTAGAATGCCAGGGCAGTATAACTACCCCACAAGTGACCCCATTTTGGAAAGAAGACACCCCAAGGTATTCCGTGAGGGGCATGGCGAGTTCCTAGAATTTTTTATTTTTTGTCACAAGTTAGTGGAAAATGATGATTTTTTTCATACAAAGTCTCATATTCCACTAACTTGTGACAAAAAATAAAAACTTCCATGAACTCACTATGCCCATCAGCGAATACCTTGGGGTCTCTTCTTTCCAAAATGGGGTCACTTGTGGGGTAGTTATACTGCCCTGGCATTCTAGGGGCCCAAATGTGTGGTAAGGAGTTTGAAATCAAATTCTGTAAAAAATGACCTGTGAAATCCGAAAGGTGCTCTTTGGAATATGGGCCCCTTTGCCCACCTAGGCTGCAAAAAAGTGTCACACATCTGGTATCTCCGTACTCAGGAGAAGGTGGGGAATGTGTTTTGGGGTGTCATTTTATATATACCCATGCTGGGTGAGAGAAATATCTTGGCAAAAGACAAATTTTCCAATTTTTTTATACAAAGTTGGCATTTGACCAAGATATTCATCTCACCCAGCATGGGTATATGTAAAAAGACACCCCAAAACACATTCCTCAACTTCTCCTGAATACAGAGATACCAGATGTGTGACACTTTTTTGCAGCCTAGGTGGGCAAAGGGGCCCATATTCCAAAGAGCACCTTTCGGATTTCACAGGTCATTTTTTACAGAATTTGATTTCAAACTCCTTACCACACATTTGGGCCCCTAGAATGCCAGGGCAGTATAACTACCCCACAAGTGACCCCATTTTGGAAAGAAGACACCCCAAGGTATTCCGTGAGGGGCATGGCGAGTTCCTAGAATTTTTTATTTTTTGTCACAAGTTAGTGGAAAATGATGATTTTATTTTTTTTTTTCATACAAAGTCTCATATTCCACTAACTTGTGACAAAAAATAAAAACTTCCATGAACTCACTATGCCCATCAGCGAATACCTTGGGGTCTCTTCTTTCCAAAATGGGGTCACTTGTGGGGTAGTTATACATCCCTGGCATTCTAGGGGCCCAAATGTGTGGTAAGGAGTTTGAAATCAAATTCTGTAAAAAATGACCTGTGAAATCCGAAAGGTGCTCTTTGGAATATGGGCCCCTTTGCCCACCTAGGCTGCAAAAAAGTGTCACACATCTGGTATCTCTGTATTCAGGAGAAGTTGAGGAATGTGTTTTGCGGTGTCTTTTTACATATACCCATGCTGGGTGAGATAAATATCTTGGTCAAATGCCAACTTTGTATAAAAAAATGTGAAAAGTTGTTTTTTGCCAAGATATTTCTCTCACCCAGCATGGGTATATGTAAAATGACACCCCAAAACACATTCCCCACCTTCTCCTGAGTACGGAGATACCAGATGTGTGACACTTTTTTGCAGCCTAGGTGGGCAAAGGGGCCCATATTCCAAAGAGCACCTTTCGGATTTCACAGGTCATTTTTTACAGAATTTGATTTCAAACTCCTTACCACACGTTTGGGCCCCTAGAATGCCAGGGCAGTATAACTACCTCACAAGTGACCCCATTTTGGAAAGAAGAGACCCCAAGGTATTCGCTGATGGGCATAGTGAGTTCATGGAAGTTTTTATTTTTTGTCACAAGTTAGTGGAATATGAGACTTTGTATGAAAAAAAAAAAAAAAATCATCATTTTCCACTAACTTGTGACAAAAAATAAAAAATTCTAGGAACTTGCCATGCCCCTCACGGAATACCTTGGGGTGTCTTCTTTCCAAAATGGGGTCACTTGTGGGGTAGTTATACTGCCCTGGCATTTTCCAGGGGCCCTAATGTGTGGTAAGTAAGTAAATGACCTGTGAAATCCGAAAGGTGCTCTTTGGAATGTGGGCCCCTTTGCCCACCTAGGCTGCAAAAAAGTGTCATACATCAGGTATCTCCGTACTCAGGAGAAGGTGGGGAATGTGTTTTGTGGTGTCATTTTACATATACCCATGCTGGGTGAGAGAAATATCTTGGCAAAAGACAACTTTTCCCATTTTTTTATACAAAGTTGGCATTTGACCAAGATATTTATCTCACCCAGCATGGGTATATGTAAAAAGACACCCCAAAACACATTCCTCAACTTCTCCTGAATACAGAGATACCAGATGTGTGACACTTTTTTGCAGCCTAGGTGGGCAAAGGGGCCCAAATTCCTTTTAGGAGGGAATTTTTAGACATTTGGATACCAGACTTCTTCTCACGCTTTGGGGCCCCTAAAATGCCATGGCAGTATAAATACCCCACATGTGACCCCATTTTGGAAAGAAGACACCCCAAGGTATTCAATGAGGGGCATGGCGAGTTCATTGAAAAAAAAAATTTTTGGCACAAGTTAGCGGAAATTGATTTTTTTGATTTTGTTCTCACAAAGTCTCCCATTCCGCTAACTTGGGACAAAAATTTCAATCTTTCATGGACTCAATATGCCCCTCAGCGAATACCTTGGGGTGTCTTCTTTCCAAAATGGTGTTATTTGTGGGGTGTTTGTACTGCCCTGGCATTTCAGGGTCTCCGCAATCATTACATGTATGCCCAGCATTAGGAGTTTCTGCTATTTTCCTTATATTGAGCATACAGGTAATGAGATTTTTTTTTTTCCGTTCAGCCTCTGGGCTGAAAGAAAAAAATGAACGGCACAGATTTCTTCATTCGCATCGATCAATGTGGATGAAAAAATCTCTGCCAAAGAAAAAAAAGGAGGGGAAAGGCGTCTGCCAGGACATAGGAGCTCCGCCCAACATCCATATCCACTTCAGCTCGTATGCCCTGGCAAACCAGATTTCTCCATTCACATCAATCGATGTGGATGAATAAATCATTGGCGGGATTTTTTTTTTTATATATATATATAAATATGCCAAAGTATATGAACACCGCCACCTCCTCTGCTCATATGCCTCGGCAAACATATCTTACTGCAGAGGAGAAATCTCGTCTTGCAGCGCCGCATACACCGACTTGCGTGTAATCTGACAGCAGCGCAATGCTTCTGTCCGAATGCACATCAGTGCTGCAGCTGGTCGATCGGTTGGTCCACCTGGAAGGTAAAAAAAACAAAACAAAAAAGAAAAAACCAGGACGCAAAGCAATAACTTTATTAACTTTAGAACAGAACATATTAACTTTTTTTTAACTTTTTTAACTTTTTTACTTACCGGTAATTTTTTTTTTGTTTAGTTTTTTTTACCTTTATAGAACAAACCTCTCCTTCCCCATGGGACAATGTGCAAAGCGCAAATCGCCCAAAGATGTGGCGAAGTACGTTATGCACTTTATCCCAGGTGAAAGGAGAGGTTTGCAGCAGCTGAGAGTAAAAGGGCCCTAATAGCCCTGTGTGCCTGTCCTGTGAGATGCAATCCCTATGCTAGGTGTACCTGTGTGTGGTACTTCCGGAAACACTCACCAAAGCATAGGGCAGGGTGGTCAGGACAGTCAGGACAGAAATAGCGGGTGTCACGCCTTATTCCACTCCTGCTACAGACACGACATCTTTTTCGGGGTGACGGTTGGGTTGAGGTACCAGGAACGACACTGGGGAAATGTCGCTCGTGTAGACGGCTAACTACACTGGTGGATGGGGCCACGGAACCTCCTGGGTAAAGGAGGTTCTCGATGATCTCTTCCTGGAATTTGAGGAAAGATCGTGTTCTCCCAGCCTTACTGTAGAGAACAAAACTATTGTACAGCGCCAATTGAATTAAATATACAGACACCTTCTTATACCAGCGTCTGGTTCTGCGGGAAACTAAATACGGAGACAACATCTGGTCATTGAAGTCCACCCCTCCCATGAGCGCATTATAGTCGTGGACACAGAGGGGCTTTTCAATGACACGGGTTGCTCGCTCAATTTGGATTGTCGTGTCTGCGTGAATGGAGGAGAGCATGTAAACGTCACGCTTGTCTCTCCATTTCACCGCGAGCAGTTCTTCGTTACACAAGGCAGCCCTCTCCCCCCTTGCAAGACGGGTGGTTACAAGCCGTTGGGGGAAGCCCACGCGACTAGTTCGCGCGGTGCCACAGGCACAAATCCGTTCTAGAAACAAATGCCTAAAGAGGGCCACACTTGTGTAAAAATTGTCCACATAAAGATGGTACCCCTTGCCGAATAAGGGTGACACCAAGTCCCAGACTGTCTTCCCACTGCTCCCCAGGTAGTCAGGGCAACCGACCGGCTCCAGGGTCTGATCTTTTCCCTCATAGATCCGAAATTTGTGGGTATAGCCTGTGGCCCTTTCACAGAGCTTATACAATTTGACCCCATACCGGGCACGCTTGCTTGGGATGTACTGTTTGAAGCCAAGGCGCCCAGTAAAATGTATTAGGGACTCGTCTACGCAGATGTTTTGCTCGGGGGTATACAAATCTGCAAATTTCTGGTTGAAATGGTCTATGAGGGGCCGAATTTTGTGGAGCCGGTCAAAAGCTGGGTGGCCTCTGGGACGGGAGGTGGTGTTGTCGCTAAAATGCAGGAAACGGAGGATGGTCTCAAATCGTGTCCTGGACATAGCAGCAGAGTACATGGGCATGTGATGAATTGGGTTCGTGGACCAATATGACCGCAATTCATGCTTTTTGGTTAGACCCATGTTGAGGAGAAGGCCCAAAAAATTTTTAAGTTCGGAAACTTGGACTGGTTTCCACCGGAAAGGCTGGGCATAAAAGCTTCCCGGGTTGGCGGATATAAATTGTGTGGCATACCGGTTTGTCTCTGCCACGACTAAGTCCAAGAGCTCCGCAGTCAAGAACAGCTCAAAAAATCCCAGGGCCGAACCGATTTGAGCTGTCTCAACCCGAACTCCAGACTGGGCGGTGAAAGGGGGAACTACAGGTGCGGCTGAAGTTGGTGACTGCCAATCAGGGTTTTCCAGCACCTCAGGGATTCTAGGGGCTCTACGGGCCTGTCTGTGCGGTGGCTGCGATGGGGTAACTAGTGCACGTGCCACCGTACCAGCTTCAACTGCCCTTCTGGTGCTCGCCACGTCACCATGTTGTACGGCAGTGCTGGTACTAGGTCCAGGGAGGGCTGCGCTGCTGGTGTATGCCTCACCACGTGATCCGGCAGCGACAGCCCCACTCTGCTGCTCTTGAAGCGGATCCTGCATAACCTGTGGTCTAGCGACACGGGGCCGGGTACGCCTGGTGCTGCCAGGGACCTCAACCTCCTCGTATGAACTTTGGGTCAGAGAGCCACTGCTTTCCACAGGTTCATATTCTGACCCGCTAGATTCGTCAGATGAGGGTTCCCACTCCTCATCCGAGTGGGTCAGAATCCTGTAGGCCTCTTCAGAAGAATACCCCCTGTTTGACATTTGGACTACTAAATTTAGGGGTATTCCCTGAGACTACCCAAGAAAAAAAGCAAGCCTGTCTTACAAAGGGGAGGCTAGCGAAGTACCGGAGGCCGCTGCGGTTGATAAAAAATATCAAAACTGATTTTTTTATCGCCGCAGTGCGTGTAGAATGAATGTGCAGTGATCAAAAAATATATATTTTTTGTCACTGCGGTGGGGCGGGCGTGGGTGAACGCACGTGTGGGCGACCGATCAGGCCTGATCGGGCAAACACTGCGTTTTGGGTGGAGGGCGAACTAAAGTGACACTAATACTATTATAGATCTGACCGTGATCAGTTTTGATCACTTACAGATACTATAAAAGTACAAATGCTGATTAGCGATACGCTAAACAGCGAATAAAAGTGACTGCGGTGCGGTGGGCTGGGCGCTAACTGACGCTAACTACCTAACCAAGGGGCCTAAACTATCCCTAAAACCTAACAGCCAATACCAGTGAAAAAAAAAAAGTGACAGTTTACACTGATCACTTTTTTTCCTTTCACTAGTGATTGACAGGGGCGATCAAAGGGGTGATCAAAGGGTTAATTGGGGTGCAGGGGGGTGATCTGGGGCTAAGGTGTAGTGTTGGTGTACTCACAGTTCAGTCTGCTCCTGTGCTGGATCCAACCGACGAAAAGGACCAGCACAGGAGCAGACAAGCCATATAACAGATCATATTTACTAATATGATCTGTTATATGACTTTTGATTGGATTTTTTGAAAATCGCCAGCCTGCCAGCCAATGATCGTTGCTGGCAGGCTGGTGACGAACTTGTTCTTTGAATTTTGCCGGCCCGCGATGCGCATGCGCGGGCCGGCTTTGAGCGAAATCTCGCGTCTCGCGAGATGACGCGTATATGCGTGATTGTGCGCAGCGCTGCCATCTCCGGAACGCGAATCTGCGTAAAGCGGTCCGGAGGTGGTTAATGGGGTTACTCATCCCTATCATCTCCTACCAACCATGCGTGAAAATTGCACCGCATCCGCACTTGCTTGCGATTTTCACGCATCCCCATTCATTTCTATGGGGCCTGAGTTGCGTGAAAAATGCAGAATATAGAACATGCTGCGATTTTCACGCAACGCACAAGTGATGCGTGAAAATCACCGCTCATCTGAACAGTCCCATTGAAGTGAATGGGTCCGGATTCAATACGGGTGCAATGCATTCACCTCACGCGCATTGCACACGCATTCTCGCCCGTGTGAAAGGGGCCTTAGGACTATTAGGACCTGCCTAAGCCAAAGCCTAACACGCTGCTTGTCAGTATAATGCTGATAGGCATTATACACAGCCATATACTGCAATATAAGTAAGAAGTGAACAAATATTCACTCGGGCAAGTCCTATAGTGGCACTGAAAAGATCAAAAACTTATGTAAAAAGAAAATGAAAAAAACTGTACAAAATAAAAACATACATATACTTGGTTTCACCGCATCTATAATGACCCAAATGAAAAAATTATCATGGTGAACACTAAAAAAAAACTAAAAAGACTCCCTAAAAATCAAATAAAAAGTCATAAAAAGTTGTGCAAAAAACAAGCCATCATACAACAGAAAATTAAAAATGTTGTGGGTCATGTAAAGTGGAATGTGTTAAAAAACATTTGTTTTGGTTTTTAATTTCCAAAACTAGTAAAACATAAAAAAAAACTATATAAATTTTGCATCACTGTAATCATACTGTATTTGGCGCTATAATGCCCTGATACCGTACGTTACACAATGTACACATGAGATGTGGCTATACCCACATATCACTACGCTACGTCTAGCTGTACCCCGAAGGGGAAGGCTGCTGATTCTCCATGATGGAATTAAGGGCAGAAATTAGAATTTTGCTGCTGTGAAAAATGATAATCCTAAGATAAGCAGCCATGGCTTTTTGGGGGTTGCACTGATCCGAATCTGTGAATTACAAATTAAACCGTTCCATTTAATCATGCTTTAATGAACCAGAAATAACACAATGGGCCGTCACTGGAGGAGCGGTAAATGCATCTTATCCTATATGTCGGCTGTTGTAACTGATGATGAGAATTCTGATAGTAGTGCAGCGCCATCTAGTGGCCTCCGTCTGACATAGCCATGGAGGTCTCATGTTCTCTCCTATTGCCTCTATTCACTGCAAGCCCTTACACTGATGACTCCATAGGAGATGCTTTGCATTGTTACACACACACAGTTAGGTCCATATATATTTGGACAGAGACAACATTTTTATCATTTTTGTTCTGTACATTACCACAATGAATTTTGAACAAAACAATTCAGATGCAGATGAAGTTCAGACTTTCAGCTTTAATTCAATGTGTTGAATAAAATGATTGCATAAAAATGTGAGGAACTAAAGCATTTTTTAAATTCAATCCCTTCATTTCAGGGGCTCAAAAGTAATTGGACAAATTAAATAATTGTAAATAAAATGTTAATTTCTAATACTTGGTTGAAAACCCTTTGTTGGCAATGACTGCCTGAAGTCTTGACCTCATGGACATCACCAGACGCCGTGTTTCCTCCTTGTTAATGCTCGGCCTTCACTGCCGCGGTTTTCAGTTGCTGTTTCTGGTCCTTTCTGTCTGAAGTTTAGTCTTTAACAAGTGAAATGCTCTATTGGGTTCAGATCCGGTGACTGACTCGGTCATTCAAGAATATTCCACTTCTTTGCTTTAATAAACTCCTGTGTTGCTTGGGCTTCATGTTTCGGGTCATTGTCCATCTGTATTATGAAACGCCGACCAATCAGTTTGGCTGCATTTGAGCGCACAGTATGTCTCTGAAAACCCCAGAATTCACCCGGCTGCTTCTGTCCTGTGTCACATCATCAATAAACACTAGGGCCCGGGGCCACTGGCAGCCATGCATGCCCAAGCCATCACCCTGCCTCCGCCGTGTTTTACAGATGATGTGGTATGCTTTGGATCATCAGCTGTTCCATGCCTTCTCCATGCTTTTTTCTTTCCATCATTCTGGTAAAGGTTGATCTTGGTTTCATCTGTCCAAAGAATGTTCTTCCAGAAGTGTGCTGGTTTTTTCAAGATGTTTTTTTTAGCAAAGTCCAATCCATCCTTCTTATTCTTGAGGCTGATGAGTGGCTGCACCGTGCAGTGAACCCTCTGTATTACTTTTATGCAGTCTTCTCTTTATGGTAGATTTGGATATTGATACGCTTATATCCTGGAGAGTGTTGTTCACTTGGTCGGCTGTTGGGAAGGGGTTTCTCTTCACCATGATAATTATTCTGCGATCATCCACCACTGTTGTCTTCTGTGGGCGTCCAGGTCTTTTTGCATTGTTGAGGTCACCAGAGCTTTCTTTCTCAGGATGTACCAAACTGTAGATTTTCTCACTCCTAATAGTGTAGCAATTTCTCGGATGTTTTTTTTCTGTTTTCGCAGATGAAGGGTGACTTGTGTCACCTGCATGGAGAGCTCCTTTGACCGCATGTTTACTTCTCAGCAAAATCTTCAAAATGCAAACACCGCACCTCAAATCAACTCCAGGCCTTTTATGTGCTTAATTGACAATGAAATAATGAAGGAATTGCCCACACCTGCCCATGAAACAGCCTTTGAGTCAATTGTCCAATTACTTTTGGTCCCTTTAAAAACAGGGTGCCACGTGTAAAGGAGCTGAAACTGCTAAACCCTTCATCCAATTTGAATGTGGATACCCTGAAATGAAAGCTTAAAGTCTGGACTTTATGTCCATTATATAACGATAACTTGAATATTTTTTAGTAAACAGGTAAAAAAAAAAATTGCGTCAGTGTCCAAATATATATGGACCTAACTGTATACAACTCAATTTTCCCCAGGATGCATCATTCCAGCTGACATTGTTTTAAGGAGTTTTCCAGTCACGCATCTAAATCGATATAACTCTTCCACACTGTCATTGTCAAAAGTTGCAATCAATTTCTATAATTTTTTAAAGATATCTTCTTGCTGTCATTGAATGGGAACCTTCACCTATTACTTTCACACAATCTGTTGTGTGATGGATGCACAGCTCGTTGCAAGAAGCGCCTTTGATATCTGTACTGTAACTAACCATCGACCTGAGCATCGATCCTATGACCAGGGAAGATTCTCATCCTTTGAAAATAAGGACTTCCACTCAATGACTACAAGCAGAGATCTTGAAAGTGTATTATCACCTTCCCATGCTTTTCATAGGATTTTTCTAAAGGTCGGGTGTGGTATCGCAGCAAGGCCCTACTCTCTTAATTTGCACAGAGCTGTAATACCAGTTACAACCTTTGGATGAGTGTGGCGCTGTTTCTGGAAGAAATCAGCCATATTGTTTATAAACCTGGACAACCAGTTTAAATAATTTTTTGGGGACTTAAAGGGGTTGTGCCACAAAGAATATACTACATGTTTCAAACCAGGACTTGGACCTGAATTATTTTGTAATTGCATGTAATTAAAAATTTTGCATAGCCACTGAGTTATACAATAAAATGTATCTGTATAGCGCCACCTGCTGTTGATTCTTTTCCTTATTCTTTGTCCACCTCACTGAGGTGGTCGCACGTGATCCGTTTAAATTCTGAACTGTCACCAGCCGTAGAAACTGTGGCAGTTACAGAAAAAGAGCTCCTCCCGAAGAACCCCCCCCCCCCTTTCCTAGGGAGAGGGCTGGATCAGAAAGGACACCCCCCTTGAGCTGTCAGCTTGATAAAAAATTAACAGAACAATTAGAGCAATTAATGGGGAGATCTCTGGATCCATGTGAGGTACAGGGATGGTTCTTGCTTTGTTAGAGATTGTCATGTGTTCTATGATGTCTGATTTTCATTTTTTACATGAATTGTGGCATAACCTCTTTAAATATTGATGACCTTTCTGCAGGATAGGTCTTCAAAGTCAGACCACTGATGGTCCCACTTCTGACACCTCACGCTTATAATCTGTTCCTTGGCTTGTGACATCACCTCCATCGGTCTCATGGCCTTTTTGCAGCTCACTATGGGATTGAACTCCAAGCCCAGCCACAATGCATTGGGTGGTGCTGTGCCGCATGGCTCGTCCAAATACCATGGCCTTTTAAACAGCTGATTGGTGGGTGGATCGGGATTTGGACCCTCAAAGATCTGATTTAATGACCTATGCTTAGGAAAATTGTAGGTCATTACATATTTCAATAATTACTGGAAAAATAATTTCTCAGACTGCTACTATTCAGAAACCATACTGTAACCGTGAATTTTTGAAATGCAGCACCTTTAACTATTTTTTCATGTCGGTGGTTTCCGTTAAGTTCGCTTTAAACTCTAGCGGCTGCAATGGGTACATTTGTGAGGACGAGGGTAAAATTGCAGTATCATTGTCATCTCATTATATACACATGTCGGGATGCGACCACCCCAAAATGTCAGATTTTGACAGAGTTGGAGTTCTTTTGAAGTCACAACCTCGTTTCAAAAAGGTGAACATCGGGATTATGTTGCGGTAATACTGCCAAAAATAATTGTCACTGTGTATTCTTGGCCGATTTCAGATCAACAAAATTTGCATAAATGTCCATGAAATTAGACGGTAAGTCCCAAGTGGTTGTGTGAACAGTTACTAACCTCTTCCATTGCCTCTCATAGATGTTGGACAGTCCCGACCTGATAATGGAGCAGATCAGCAAGGATTTGGCTTGGCTTTGTTCCCAGCTGATGGTAATGTGGGCTAAGTTTTTGGAAATAGTGACACTTCATCCAGATGTGACCACCTACCTCACACAAGAACATCACAGTCTACGGGTCAGTAAGATCATTCTAAATTTCCTGGCCATGTACTTATGAAATAGCTCTGCGATTTCACAACTGAACGCCGATCAGCGGATTGGCTGTGATGCGGGGTGTTGGACCCCCACCCAATGAGATATTCATGGCCTATTTTGAGGATAGGCCATTAATAGTAAAATCATGGACAACTCCTTTAACGTCTTACTCAGGTGTCCACAAGATTTTGACCCTCAGCAGTTCAAGTGAACCAACCTCTTAAGGTTCTTTATGCTGAAACAGGGGCATAGATATAAGGGGTGCGGAGGTAGTAGTCGCTACCGGGCCAAGGAGCCTGAGGTGGCCCAAAGACCCTTGTGCCCCATAACAAGACACCAGTATTATAAAAAAGTGCATGCTGGGAGGGCTCTGCCATAGATTTTGCGCTGGGGCCCAGAATCTTCAAGTTACACCTTTGGCTGGAGGGAAGGGGTTAGGTCAAGAATTTTGCATGGGGGGGGGGTGCCGTTTCAATTTTTCCCTCAGGCAGCACGAAGGCTATGTGCTTCCCTGCCCCTGGCCACAAAGCACTGAGGGAACGGGGGCCCAAGCTGAACTCTTGCATCAGGTTCCATGAGCCTTTACTACTCCCCCCTGTGCTGAAATATGGCCATATTACAAATTTCTAATTGAGACCTAATTGACAAAGACATGAGGAGAAAGGGAAGGAAGAAGGCTTGTAAGTTCAGACAGGAAACCAGACTGTATTGTATCCTTACTATTTTACCTTAGTTCCTCATAAGGTTCAGGATGCTAAACATTACAGCATGAGACCTAAGACATGAGGGGAAAGGGGAGAAAGAATGCTTGTAATTTGAGATAGGAGTCCGGGAGACCTGAATGTATTGCTGTGAGATACAGAATCACATTTGATAAAAACTTAGGGGCACATTTATTAAGACCAGCATTTTAGACGCCAGTCTTAATAAGACCTATAGCTGGAGGTGGATCATCAAAGTTATGTAGAGGCGCTGGTCTCTACATAACTTCCTCCGATCCAGCGCTGATTCTAAATGTAAGACATCTTGCTTGCTTTCTTACTGTACAATCAGACCATTTTCTATGCCTAAACCAGGCGTAAAAAAATAATGAATGATACTGGCCCACTTTTTTCAGACCTGGCGTGAGCAGGGAATAAGTTGCAGATTCTGCCGCAGCGGTGTGCAACAGAATCTGTGCCAGATACACGCCACATCTGGTCATAAATGACCCCTTTAGTGTTAATATACAGAGAGACTAAACAGAGTAGAACAAGTAACCATGGTGCCCCATAGTAAGACTTTTTGAAATAGAAAGGTTATGATTTCCAAAGTAAAGCGCATTGCTCTGTCCCTGGGTATTTCACTTTGTTCCTTGGACTCTTGGTCCTCTGCGTTCCACTATGCACTGCTTCCCCCTATGTTCTGCCTTCCCTCTAACTTATCAGGATTCCCTAACTGTCAAGTTGATGGCCCCAAAGCATCTGCTATCTCTTCTACCCTGGTATTTATACTCATGGTCTGGACTTTGACAGATCTGAAGGGAAAAATGAAGAATTTTGGAGGATAATATACATTACATATGTAGATTCAGAAAAAAATAAAATTTACCCCTTTTAACATGTAGGTCCATTCTTAAGCCTTACATTTTCACAGCTGCTTTTAGAGAAAGCTTGTGTCTTCTGCTTCCTCTGTCGCCTCATAGACTCATCAAGGGTTCAAGACTCACAAGCTCCAGGAGTGAAAGACTCACAAACTTTCACTATGAGTAGGCAGGGGAAGCAGGACCCACAAGTTTTCTCTGTGTATGGGCAAGAAAAGCAGGACTCATGAGATTTTTCTATGAGTAGATGGTGGAGCAGGACGCACAGGATTCATATTTTTTTTTTGAACAATAATTTTTATTGAATAGTTTTCATAAAAATAGGTTACAGAATGAATGAATAACAATCACATGTACATGTTTGAAACAAGGAAAATTAAGGCACTTGTGAAGCATCTAAAGTTAGAAGTTATTGCACATCATATGACAGGGAATATTATACCAATAAGGAAATAGATCATATCAGGTACATATATAATGAGGTAAGTACTTGTATGCAGAAATATTTATCAGAGAGCAGAAAACTTATAATCTAATGGATGCGTTAGGACTGGAGGTAGTTTACAATTATTATGATTTAGCCACACATCCCAGTTCTTTAGGAAAGAAGATTTCGAGTTCCTAGAGGATGCCCATAAACCTTCATATAAGCAGCTGTTATCCAGAGTTCTAAAAATTCTGTTAATATTGGGGAGATTCCCAGATTTCCAGCAAGCAGCGATTTTCAGCCGGGTGGCAAATATTAAGTGGCTGGCTATAGACCTGAAGTGGAAGGGGAGGTCTATAAGACCAACAGACAGAAGAGCCATCTTAGATGAAGGTCTAATAGAATAACTAGCTAAAGATGAGATGAACTTAAATACTGAATCCCATAAACATCTAACTGTAGGACAGTCCCACCACATATGTAAATATGAGCCAGGAGCTTGGCTACATCTCCAACACTCTGGAGAAATCTCAGGGAAAATCCTATTTAAGTAGAGAGGGGTTCTGTACCATCTATATAATAAGGATTCATTTTGATTGGCCAGGAGAACCAGGGCTCAGATCCTTTCTGTATGAGTGGGCAAGTAAGAAGGACTTACACAATTTTTCTAATAGTGGCCAGGACTACCAGGCTCTCTCCATAAACAGCCAGTAGAAGCATGGCTCACAGACTTTCTCTATGAGTTGGTGGAGGGAGCAGGACTCACAGGCTTTCTTTATGAGTGGGAGAGGGAGCAGGACTCAGGGTTTCTCTATGATTATGAATGATCCAGGCAGCAGTCCACGTTAAATAATTTATTTTCCCTATTGCAATTATTTAGATCAGTATGAGCCTTTCTAAAGCATAAGGCTTTCTTTATGAGAGGGCAGGAGAAGCAGGAGTCATAGGATTTCTGGATGAGAGGGCAGGATAAGATGGACTCACAGGCTTTCTCTATGAGAGGGCAGGAGAGGCAGGACTCACAGGCTTTCTCTATAAGAGGGCAGGAGAATAGTGTTGAGCGCGAATATTCGAAAAGCAAATTTGAATCTCGAATATCGCAACTTCGAGAATTCGAGAATATTTAGAATATAGTGCTATATATTAGTTTTTAATCATTACCTTGCTGATTTTCGAGTAAAAAAAAGAAAGTAGAATATAACAAATATTCTAATTCGCAAATATTCGACGAATATTCTACAAAATATTCACAAAATATTGCGCATTCAAATATTGCCCCTGCCGCTCATCACAACAGGAGAAGCAGGACTCACAGACTTTCTCTAAGGTAGGGCAGGAGAAGAAGGACTCACAGGCTTTCTCTATGAGAGGGCAAGAGAAGCAGGTCTCACAGGCTTTCTCTATGAGAGGGCAAGAGAAGCAAGACTCACAGGCTTTTTTTCTATAGGAGGGCAGGAGAAGCAGGACTCACAGGCTTTCTCTAAGAGAGGGCAAGAAAAGCAGGATTCACAGGCTTTCTCTATGAGAGGGCAAGAGAAGCAGGTCTCACAGGCTTTCTCTATGAGAGGGCAAGAGAAGCAAGACTCACAGGCTTTTTTTCTATAGGAGGGCAGGAGAAGCAGGACTCACAGGCTTTCTCTATGAGAGGGCAGGAGAAGAAGGACTCACAGGCTTTCTCTAAGGGAGGGCAGGAGAAGAAGAACTCGCAAGCTTTCTCTATGGGAGGGCAGGAGAAGCAGGACTCACAGGCTTTTTCTATGGGAGGGCAGGAGAAGAAGGACTCACAGGCTTTCTCTATAAGAGGGCAGGAGAAGCAGGACTCACAGGCTTTCTCTATGGGAGGGAAGAAGAAGCAGGACTCACAGGCTTTCTCTATGGGAGGGCAGGAGAAGCAGGACTCACAGGCTTTCTCTATGAGAGGGCAGGAGAAGCAGAACTCACAGGCGTTCGCTATGAGAGGGCAGGAGAAGCAGAACTCACAGGCTTTCTCTATGGTAGGGCAGGAGAATCAGGACTCACAGGCTTTCTCTATGAGAGGGCAGGGGAAGAAGGACTAACAGGCTTTCTCTATGGGAGGGAAGAAGAAGCAGGACTCACAGGCTTTCTCTATGGGAGGGCAGGAGAAGCAGGAGTACCAGGCTTTCTCTATGGGAGGGCAGAATAAGAAGGACTTACAGGCTTTCTCTATGGGAGGGCAGGAGAAGCAGGACTCACAGGCTTTCTCTATGGGAGGGCAGGAGAAGCAGAACTCACAGGCTTTCTCTATGGGAGGGCAGGAGAAGCAGGACTCACAGACTTTCTCTATGGGAGGGCAGAATAAGAAGGACTTACAGGCTTTCTTTATGGGAGGGCAGAAGAAGCAGGACTCACAGGCTTTATCTATGAGAGGGCAGGAGAAACAGAATTCACTTGGTTTCTCTGTGATCCCTGACACATCTAAACAACTTGTAATATGATAATACAGAATGAATTCATAGCAAACAATATGTCACAGAGATCAGCATCTTCCTCGATATTAAATGCCGCTCTTATATAGGAGACCTGACAAATCTGCTTTAAAAAGGGAATCATTTAATCAAAAGAAAGAGGAGCTGCATATTTTATGTTGTATGGAAATGTTCATGGATACCTGGTTTAAACAATATCCTTAAAAAAACTTAAAAAAAACTGATTATCTTACCTTAACGGGGGTCAGAGGTAATTATTAGGTGACAGAAGTATAGATTTCACAATCCTTGTGTATTTAGTTGCATATTTATTCATTGTTGCAAACTGCAGTGTGGAATAACGATTATGTTGTGGCCCCATCTAGTGGTCATATACATTAAGTGAAGCTACATTTCTTATTTCACATATGGTGGGGTTTGATTGACATCATCATCATAAGGAAGCACAATAGAAACATCTAAATCACAGAATCCGCTCTGCTGCATCTCTAGGAAGGTATATAGATGAATTAGTCTCATAACCATGTAACATTGAATAGCTCATCTCAGGCGCATCATCACACCTCTGACCGCAGAAATATGCGCTTTATATGTGATTTTATTCATCTCTCAGGTCAGACGATTCTCTGAAGCATTTTTCTACACTGAACATGAAAAACCTACCGCTCTCATATTCCAGGAAAACCTGTAAGTTGGTTAATTTTATACATGATAAGTGTAGTAGTAAGCTGTACTACCTCTACTACCGAATATGAGTCATTCCCATCGCATATACAGGGAGTGCAGAATTATTAGGCAAGTTGTATTTTTGAGGATTAATTTTATTATTGAACAACAACCATGTTCTCAATGAACCCAAAAAACTCATTAATATCAAAGCTGAATATTTTTGGAAGTAGTTTTTAGTTTGTTTTTAGTTTTAGCTATTTTAGGGGGATATCTGTGTGTGCAGGTGACTATTACTGTGCATAATTATTAGGCAACTTAACAAAAAACAAATATATACCCATTTCAATTATTTATTTTTACCAGTGAAACCAATATAACATCTCAACATTCACAAATATACATTTCTGACATTCAAAAACAAAACAAAAACAAATCAGTGACCAATATAGCCACCTTTCTTTGCAAGGACACTCAAAAGCCTGCCATCCATGGATTCTGTCAGTGTTTTGATCTGTTCACCATCAACATTGCGTGCAGCAGCAACCACAGCCTCCCAGACACTGTTCAGAGAGGTGTACTGTTTTCCCTCCTTGTAAATCTCACATTTGATGATGGACCACAGGTTCTCAATGGGGTTCAGATCAGGTGAACAAGGAGGCCATGTCATTAGATTTTCTTCTTTTATACCCTTTCTTGCCAGCCACGCTGTGGAGTACTTGGACGCGTGTGATGGAGCATTGTCCTGCATGAAAATCATGTTTTTCTTGAAGGATGCAGACTTCTTCCTGTACCACTGCTTGAAGAAGGTGTCTTCCAGAAACTGGCAGTAGGACTGGGAGTTGAGCTTGACTCCATCCTCAACCCGAAAAGGCCCCACAAGCTCATCTTTGATGATACCAGCCCAAACCAGTACTCCACCTCCACCTTGCTGGCGTCTGAGTCGGACTGGAGCTCTCTGCCCTTTACCAATCCAGCCACGGGCCCATCCATCTGGCCCATCAAGACTCACTCTCATTTCATCAGTCCATAAAACCTTAGAAAAATCAGTCTTGAGATATTTCTTGGCCCAGTCTTGACATTTCAGCTTGTGTGTCTTGTTCAGTGGTGGTCGTCTTTCAGCCTTTCTTACCTTGGCCGTGTCTCTGAGTATTGCACACCTTGTGCTTTTGGGCACTCCAGTGATGTTGCAGCTCTGAAATATGGCCAAACTGGTGGCATCTTGGCATCTTGGCAGCTGCACGCTTGACTTTTCTCAGTTCATGGGCAGTTATTTTGCGCCTTGGTTTTTCCACACGCTTCTTGCGACCCTGTTGACTATTTTGAATGAAACGCTTGATTGTTCGATGATCACGCTTCAGAAGCTTTGCAATTTTAAGAGTGCTGCATCCCTCTGCAAGATATCTCACTATTTTTGACTTTTCTGAGCCTGTCAAGTCCTTCTTTTGACCCATTTTGCCAAAGGAAAGGAAGTTGCCTAATAATTATGCACACCTAATATAGGGTGTTGATGTCATTAGACCACACCCCTTCTCATTACAGAGATGCACATCACCTAATATGCTTAATTGGTAGTAGGCTTTCGAGCCTATACAGCTTGGAGTAAGACAACATGCTTAAAGAGGATGATGTGGTCAAAATACTCATTTGCCTAATAATTCTGTACACAGTGTAAAACTTAAAGGAATTGTGCTGAGTTTAAACTTATGCCCTATCTACATGATAGCAGATACAGTGGTGCTTGAAATTTTTAGAAGCCTTCAGAATTCTCTATATTTCTGCATACATTTGACCTAAGACTACATCAGTCCTAAAAGTAGATACAGATAACCAAATTGATAGGTTTGTGGTTGTGCCTGCCATGCTACTCACTATGCTACCTGGCTCTGTCCTTTGCAGGTTGTGGCCTGCATGTTCTCTTTCAGCCTGCCAGTATCTGTGCCCCTAGGTTAATTTGTCCAATGGAGTGGGATCCTTGGGTATTTAAGGCACCCTCCCCATTTAGAGGATGCCTGAGCTTTAGGTTCTCTGGGAGCTAGTAACAGTGTGTGATAGTCTAACACTATTGCGATTTACCTGTGTTTATCCTGTGCTATCTTCTGCATGTGTTCCTATTGTGCCCCAGCTGTTTCCACCTTGACCTGTGTTATCCTGCACTTCCAGTTTCAGTTTCAGTTCTGTTCGTGTTTGAGTTCATCCTGTCTATCTGCCTTGTTTATGTTCCTGCCAAGTATCCACCCTGCCTGCTCTATGTCCTCACTACACCCCTGTCTGCAAGTCCATTCCGTGTCTACCTTCATCTATGCTACCAGTGTGCTGCCTGGACCTCTAAAACCAGCATTCAAGTCCAAGTGACTGTTCATACTGCTCCTGCAGTATTCCTGTGGTTTTGGTGTGGTTTTTGAATCCTAACCTTCTGGTGTTTGCACCCCCAATGGATCAGCTGCCACAAATACTGGGACTATCTCAAGGAGTAGAAGTCTGGTTGCTTCCCTGCAGGAAAGTCCAGACCAAGTTTGTTCTTTAACCGTTCTTCCGTAGAACGACTTGTGTGCTTAGGGTCATTGTCTTACTGTGCAGCGGCCCACCGCCAGCGTCTGAGGGATCCCTTGCCCCTTAGGAGGTTTCTACAAAATATGTCCCTCTTATAGAGCAAGTAAACGTGACGCAAGTTGCAGTTAAGCAACGAGGTCATGGAGTCCCCTTTGTAGATGGTAATGTGTGTACCCAGGGTAGGATTGCCAGGGTGGTGTAGAGTGGCCTACAATCCCTGTAGATGTTGTATACACATGTCATGAGGTTCCTACTTGGATATCCTATGATCCCAGACGTGGTGTAGCCCGAAGCAAGTGCAAAAAGGTAGTTGAACTTGGATGATGAATAAGTAGAATAAATGGAGTCTAGACTTTCTATAAATGTTGAACACAACTTTACTTGGCATAAATGGTAATCCAAACAGTTTCCAACTGGTATCTTGGTCATCAGAAGGTATTAGCTTAACATTGGCAGGCAAACACTTCTGCAACAATCTCAACTCTGCTATGCTGTAGCTTTCTTAGCTCTGCTATGCTAGCTGGAGTAAATAGGAACTTTTACTCTTCTGCTGGAACTTAGTTTAGCTGTAATCTGTCTCTTACTTTAGTCCTAGGAACGTCTTGTCCTGGCATCAAGCTCTGTTAGCTTGGGAGGCAATGCAAGCCCAGGAGGGGACAAGCAACCATAAAGGACTTTGGGAGGCAGGGTCTGCGGGCCCAGCAAAGCAGACAGTGCTCTGCTGGCCGAAGCACAACCCTTCCTCAGGAGAGGGTAGGCTAGATTGTCCAACTCGATAATTAAACTCCTCCCTCTCTAGAGAGGGCTAGAATGGAACTGGGAGGTTCCTCTCTAGGGAAAATAACTTTGCCAATATTGCCGCCATCTGCTGGTAGACCAGGCAATTACATGAACACAACCAGTTTCATAAACATAAATATGCACATTATTCCGGAGTGACACGAAATACATTCTGGGGACATTAGTTCATCATACTACCAACAATGTGTTTCACAGATGGGATGAGGTTTTTATGCTGGAAGGCAGTTTTTTCCTCTCTCCTAATATAATTGCTTCTTATTAAACAAAAAAGTTTGATTTTGGTCTCATCCGTCCACAAAACATTGTTCCAATAGCCTTCTAGCTTGTCCAGGTAATCTTTAGCAAACTACAGATGGCCAGCAATGTTCTTTTTGGATAGCAGTGGCTTTTTCCTTGCAATCCTGCCATGCATACCATTGTTGTTCAGTGTCCTGCTGATGGTGGACTCATGAACATTAACATTAGCTAAAGTGAAAAAGACCTTTAGCTGCTTAGAGGTTAACTTAGGTTCCTTTGTGACCTCACTGACTGTTACATGCCCTGTTCTTTATATGATCTTTGTTGGTTGACCTTTCCTGGAGAGGGTTATAATGACCTTGAATTTTCACTATTTGTATACAATTTGTATGACTGTGGATTGGTGGAGTCAAAACTCTTTAGAGATGGTTTTTTAGCCTAATGAGCATCAACAACTAATTACTGAGGCATCTGTTTGTGCCATGATACTTTCACAAAAATGTGGTGAAGATTAGTGTTGATCAAGAATATTCGAATTGCGAATTTTTATTGCGAATATAGGTACTTCGAAAATTCGCGAATATTTCGAATATAGTGATATATATTCGTAATTTCAAATATTCTAGATTTTTTATAGCGAATTTTTGTAATGCAAATTTTTATCGCAAATTTTTTAATTGACTCATTGGCCCACAAGCAAGAAGCAGGGAGGAATCATAACTTTAAATGGGAAAAATGATGAATATTCTAATAAACTTATATATAGCACTATATTGAATATATTCATTTTTTTAAAATATTCATTATATTCTAAAACAAGAATATATAGCAATTTAGCGAATATTCGAAAAAAAAAAAAAAAAGAATATAGAGCAATTTAGCTAATATAGTGCTATATTCTTCTTTGTCTAATAGTTGTAATTTTTGTCTCATTTGAAGTTCAGATTGGAAAAAAATTTTAACTATTGAAAAAAAAGATTATAGCACTATATTAGGCCTCTTTCACACTTGCGTTGTTGGGATCCGGCATGCACTTCCGTTGCCGGAGGTGCCTGCCGGATCCGTAACAACGCAAGTGTACTGAAAGCATTTGAAGACGGAACCGTCTTCCAAATGCGTTCAGTGTTACTATGGCACCCAGGACGCTATTAAAATCCTGGTTGCCATAGTAGGTGCGGGGAGCGGGGGAGCAGTATACTTACAGTCCGTGCGGCTCCCGGGGCGCTCCAGAATGACGTCAGAGCGCCCCATGCGCATGGATGACGTGATCCATGTGATCACGTGATCCATGCGCTTGGGGCGCCCTGACGTCACTCTGGAGCGCCCGGGGAGCCGCACGGACGGTAAGTATGCTGCTCCCCTGCTCCCCGCTACACTTACCATGGCTGTCAGGACTTTAGCGTCCCGGCAGCCATGGTAACCACTCTGAAAAAGCTAAATGTCGGCTCCGGCAATGCGCCGAAACGACGTTTAGCTTAAAGCCGGATCCGGATCAATGCCTTTCAATGGGCATTGATCCCGGATCCGGCCTTGCGGCAAGTCTTCAGGATTTTTGGCCGGAGCAAAAAGCGCAGCATGCTGCGGTATTTTCTCCGGCCAAAAAACGTTCCGTACCGGAACTGAAGACATTCTGATGCATCCTGAACGGATTACTCTCCATTCAGAATGCATTAGGATAATCCTGATCAGTATTCTTCCGGCATAGAGTCCCGACGACGGAACTCTATGCCGGAAGACAATAACGCAGGTGTGAAAGAGCCCTTAGCTAAATTGCTCTATATTAGTTATTTTTTTTTTTTCGAATATTCGCTATATTGCTATATATTCTTGTTTTAGAATATTACGAATATTCGAAAAAAGAAATATATTCGTTTTTTTGAATATTCGTAATATTCTAAAATAAGAATATATAGCAATATAGCGAATATTCGAACAAAAAACAACGAATATAGAGCAATTTAGCTAATATAGTGCAATAGTCTTTTTTTCAATAGTTGAAATTTTTTTCCAATCTGAACTTCAAATGAGACAAAAATTAGGTTTTTGCTCGACAATTGAAAAATTTGCAAAAAAAATAAAGAAAATTCGCATTATGAAAATTTGCATATTACACGATCATTACCTTGTCGATTTTTTGGAGTAAAAAAAATCATAGAATATAACGAGTATTCGAATTCACGAATATTCGGCGAATATTCTACAAAATATTCGCGAAATATCGCGAATTCGATTATGACCCCTTCCGCTCATCACTAGTGAAGATCAGATAGATCCCCGTTCTTTAAATAAAACAGGTCGCTCATTCACACCTGATTGTCATCCCACTGACTGAAAACACCTGACTGTAATATTACCTTTAAATTATCTGCTAGTCCTAAAGGTTCACATACTTTTGCCACTCACAGACATTTCATATTGGATCAAATAATAAATAAATTATTCCTATTTTTGACTCATTTTTTGATGTGGCTAATTTTGTCTACTTTTAGGACTTATGTGAAAATCTGATGTAGTTTTGGGTCAAATTTATGCAGAAATATAGAAAATTTTGAAAGGTTCACAAACTTTCAAGCACCACTATAAGTGCCTGATTTGTGGGAGTCCAGTATTGGGACCCCCAATTATCACAAGAACTGGAGTCCTGTGTCCACTTGTATATATACAAAGATACCAGGCTAAAAAAAGTTCATACTTCCAATGTATTAATGACCTTTGGTTCGGGAAGCTTCTTATCATCTTCAGTAAAGCAAGAGTTAATTATAACTCTTGCTTTACTCTTGCTTCTTGTTGCCCATCCTCATACAGCAGGACTATATAGAGACTGTAAATATTAAATGGTAAGAAATGTAGGAGGATGTAGGAATCATGACTATATGTAAGACTATGTCTCCACCACCAACCCCATTGAGGTTTGAAGGGCTGATGTCTCCTCATCACACAACTCATTTTGATTTTATGATTCTTTCATTTGACTATGACATTATTGTTTTTAGAATTCAAAGTCACAGTAACTTATCAGCAGAGGTCAGGAGTTCTGAGTACTTCACCAGCATGCCTCCACTACCTGTCGAATGTTTGGACATCGACGGAGACTGGAATTCTCTTCCTATCATCTTTGAAGACCGATATGTGGAAAACCCCCAAAAAGGTCAATCATTTTTTAAGTATTTTTTTCCATTGTAGGTTATTCAGAACAGGTTCATAGGTTTATATAAAAAGTACAAACCTTGTCTACAACCACACAAAGGGAATCCTGGATAATGTAAAGTGTAGTACATACAGTCTATGGGGCATCAGGAGGACAGTTATGTACTTGACATTTTTTTATGGCATAATAAATTATTATTTTAACAATGGGTCTAGCCATGGGCATAGCTGCAGGAAGTTTGGTGGGGCGTGAACCCTTAATGCTTGGTGCCAGGAGGGGCTCCTACAAGTCAATATGCTATGGCCAGGGTAATTAAATGCAGGTGTAAAAAAAGCTAACTAAATCATTATCCTGGATGAAGGGCAGCCTAGCGATTACTCTGGTAGACTGATTAGTTAGACTCCTGTTCTCCACTTGGGTTTCAAAATAATGCTTTTATTTTTTTGCGGTTCCAGTCAAAAACGTTTTTCGGCATACAGCCTTCTTCAGTACAACTGGAAAGGCATGTAAGAGTGTAAATAGCAAAAGGTTGGTGGCTCACTTCCTGCTCCGCTATTGAGTAGGTGCACTGCCCAACAGCACTCCCTAATGCTGGTAGAGTAAGAAGGTAATCAATTGGATTGGGCATCACTCTTTATCAGGCAACACAGACAAGTTGGTTGGTATATAAGATACTTTTATATATAGTACTTTAAAATAATTTACAACATGTTGCATAAAATTCATACATTCAAACAATGTTAAAACTCAGACTAAAAATACAAAACATACACTTCTATGTGCTAAAAAAATCCTTAGGGGGGGGGGGGGGGGTGGTTGACGCAATATGGTCCAAAGGCAATTGTGACCCTGATTTGTATTTGTAGCTATACTTGTAGGAAAACACAATGTTCAATAGAGCAATGTCCAAAGTAATCAATGACATCCACAGATTTTAACAGGTTTGCAATAATCCAATGCTATACTATGTATAGAATACTTTACCGCTCCTGTATTCGGTCCGTTTGTGCACCAGCTTATCAGGTGCGATGCTTTGAGCTTCCAGGACCTGTTGGTAAAGTCTATGGAGTTTCCCCTCTTGCCTGGATAGCAGTATGATTTCTTTGCTCTGCTTTGACCTTCCAGGACTTGTGGCGTCCCACGTGGTTAGCTGGGCGGTCAGATGACTTGAATTTCCATGCAGGGTTTTCAAAATAATCTGTAGATGTTAGTAGTTGAAAACAGACGATTTCCAAATGTTGTTCCTTGATGTTCCCTCACTGTCTTTTTCCCATACGCGTTTCGGGGTAACAGGCCCCTTCCTCAGTGGTGTGTTGTACAGATTTCACAAATAGGTAGGCAGAGTTAAGGAGAGGGTACGAAGATGCAGTATGAGGGGCATTATGTCAGGATGACATAATGCCCCTCATACTGCATCTTCGTATCCTCTCCTTAACTCTGCCTACCTATTTGTGAAATCTGTACAACACAACGATTAATGAGGATTCATCGCCAACCTGGACCCCCACACATCATCCATGTGATCCATTGTATTATTACCCCTCCCTCCACGTTGCCAGAGGTACCACCGTTGAATACGATTCTTTATGGTCCTTTGAGGACGGACTGCGTTCTTCTCAATATGTTATATCGATATTATTTTCTTCTTCTGTCCAAATTGTATACCGATGTATTATGTAATGTATGACTATTGCATACTTATTGTGACACTCTTACATGCCTTTCCAGTTGTACTGAAGAAGGCTGTATGCCGAAAAACATTTTTGACTGGAACCGCAAAAAAAATAAAAGCATTATTTTGAAACCCAAGTGGAGTACAGGAGTCTAACTAATTATATATATCCGGTTTGGGAACCATCTCCTAATACCCACGTAATCTAATCGGAGTACCATCCAACCTTATATTACTTGACTCTGGTAGACTGATTAGTAAAATAATTGGTTAATGCCCGGTGGCCTGTCATCAGAGAGCACCCACATGTGCCCCTTCTTTCCATTGCAGTCATAGCCCAGCAGTAAGCACCAGCCTATAGATCCATATTACAGAGCCCTGGGCAATTTGTGTGCAGCCATATTGTCATTGCCATAGTATCACCACCATTCTCAGATTAGCCAGGTCTTAGCCTACCGCTTCCAAATATCAACAGTACTCCAGTGCAGCAGCTCAATCTGCCAAATGTCATGAAACCTATTCTCCTTTTAGTCTCCTTCTACAACTGTGGTGGGGCAGTGCATCATTCACCACACTCCATCCCTATATGACACTAGGCTCTTCTGGGGCTTAGCTAGGATAGCATCCCCTCGACTGTACCTTCATCCAGAAGAATCTCATTTTTGAGCAGCCACAGTAACCAAATCATTTCTGGAGGCTCATAGCAAGCTTAGAGTTTTCTTAGATAGTCTTAATCCATGACTTGAATCAGTTTTGTTGTTTCTGTATTTTTACTTAAATATTTTGCAGGTGAAAAACATTTGGAAGCAACTAATAAAAGAGCATATGATTCTGAGAATCTATTAAAAAATATGAGCTCCCATGTCATTCAAACTACCACCATTCATGAAAATGCTTCTTTTGAGAAGACAAGTCCATGTATCGATGTTCCAGACAATGATGAGATAGATCAGACTCCAACGCAATGCTTTCAAAGAATGTCTGGAGACCAAGATGTTATGTCTGTTACAGACCTGGATGTTTCAGTCCAAAACATAGAGCAAGTTTCTACTGAAGACTCAGATGACATTAAACACAATGATTTACTACCTGGTGAATTGGATCGGCATGTCAATGTCTCGAGTGATCAACACGAGTCTTCTCTAAATGGTCACAAGTCTATGGTAGAGTTGGATACTGTTGATGGCAGCCAATCTACCGAAAATATTGCAATGCAAGAACTTGATGGTGACTGCAAATCCAATCTATGTTCAGATAACAAAAGGTTACATCAGGGTGTTCACATACTTTCCAAAAGCAACAGCACTGAATTAATCAGCAGATCCTTGAAAAATGCTGTTGTAGCAAAGACTTTCCATGGTAACAAGCATGATGATTTTCCATTGATGTCTAGTGCCATCAAAAGGTCATCCTCAGTCATATCTGATTCTGGAATTGAAAGTGAGCCAAGCTCAGTAGCGTGGTGTGATAGCCGAACCAGAAAAATGGATTTAACTTGTGATAAGCAACTTCTCCACCATTATTCCAGGAAGCATGAGATGCACAGAAATTCCTTGGAAGGAGGAAAAACGGAAAGTAACACAAGTTTACCAAGTGGGATACAGGCCTCTCTGAGCTCCATTAATTCTCTACCATTTGAAGAAGAAGAACATGATGTAGAACTTTCCAAATTAACAAAGTCAGTTTCTGCACCACAAATCAGTAGCCCAGAGGAGCCATTGGATGATACCTTGTCGAAGAATCTGGTCGATGAGGATAACCAAGAAGAAGTTTTAGCAAAGAACCATGACATGGAGAGGACTGATGTAGTCAGGGCTTTTGAAACTCTTAATATACCCGTTGAGTCTTCATTGGTTGAAATAGAGGTTGAAGGTCTAATTTCAAATTCCAATAGTAGTTTGGAGAATTTATACTCAGAAGCAGACAAACTTGGTTTTGAGGATGATAACCTTTATAGTCCATCACAGCTGTTCAATCCAAACATCCATGAGAATGAATGCTTCTCCGAATGCCTAAGTAAGGCACCAGGAATGATAAACTCAACAATCTTTTCAATGGGCACCTTAATGGATGGAGATGCTGCCCATATTGAAACCTCCATCATGCCTCCATTCAAAGAAACTATGAATGAATTTCCATTTTTGCATGAGGTTGAACTCACAGAAGACTCAAGTAGTGATCAGCTGCTCGAATCAGGTTCTGACCATGAATTATGTGACATGGACCAAAAAAGTAAAGTGAATAGGAGTGTCTGTCCGTCTGTATCTGAGTCAAACTCAGGTGGGTCAACAGTCATTGCAATGGATGGAAGACGTGGCATTGAAATGGTCAATCTATCAGTTTCCTGTACCGCCACTTGTTTGCCTTTTTCTTCTATACAAAAAGACTCTCCAGTGATCCCTGGGTTTCCTGCAAAACAAGTATTATTCCCTATAACGAGACAACCTTTGGGATCTTTCGGGGTTATCTCTGATAATTCTTCAGATACCGATGAAGAGATTAATGAAAGAATGCTCAGGTGAGATACAGAATAATATTGGCCAATATATTCTGTGTTCAGCATATGTATAGCCCAGTAGATGCCCATGGGTAATGTTGCATCTGCAGAATACCCTTTCCCATTCACAATGTATACAGTATGCCATAGGGTTCACTTTTCTATTACCTTGGGTTCCACAGCCAGTCGTTCTTCTCAGATGAGACAACCCAGCAGATGTACACTATTCTTATATAAACGTTTGCCACATGATCCCTCTCCACAAATCAGTACATGGTGGTGGGTCTGCTTAGCATATTTTACAGAACACCCCATTGAACTTACTCCCATTTACATCAACCTTACATGGTTGGAAGACTGTCTCTTGACAAATTCTCTTTAAAAGGGTTCTCAGGAGTAAAATATTGACCTATCCTCAGGGTAGGTCATCAATATCTGATGGGCGGGAGTCCGACTCCAGGCACCTTTGACGATCAGTTTGAAGGGGTTGCGGTGCTCTGATGAGCGCTGTGTCCTCTTCCTAGGACAGCGATGTCACGTTCATTGGTCACATGGCCTAGGCGCAGCTCAGTCCCACAAATGGGGGGTGGACCTGGGCTGCAATACCAAACACAGCCACTATACAATGTACGGTGCTGTGTTTGGTATGCTGTGAGGAGGCTGCAGTGCTCACCGAGGCATTGCAACCTCTTCACACAGCTGATCGGTATGGATCAGATATTGATGACTGGGGATAGACTTTCAATATTGCGCTCAGTAAAGTTTTCAATAGAATTAGTAGAATCTCTTAGAATTTCCCTGGTTCAATAAATTTCTTTGGACCATAATTTTTCCAGTTTTACAATATGCAGGTGTCTAGTACATTGCTTTCATAGATCTAATCCTTATAAAGGGTGCACTAGTTAAAGGGAATGTGTCACCCCAAAATGGCATTGTTTAGATCACGTTTTTATGTTGAACATATTTGTTTTTAGAATTTTTATTCTTTTTTTTTTTTCATGTTACTATCTATACTTACAAGTGTATATAATCCTGCATTTTTCACACTGGCCACAAAGACTAATAATATACTAGAAGAAAATTTAGACTAGCACATTCATATTCATAGTCACAGGGGCATATCCATCAAGCAAACATGGTTAATAAAAAAAATGGCTGCGCAACATTTCACATACAAATAATAGAGCTGAGAAATGGGGATCATTCTAAATTAAAGTGGTATTATACCTACTATAAATGGAAAAAATAGAAGCTCTTTGCGCACATTTTTGTGCCCATCTACCAGGCGTCAAGGTGGCTTCCGCAGATGGGTCCCTGACACTTATATACCGCCTCTCTTGGACTTGCCTAAGCCTACAATTTTCAGGGCAGTGTAGACACCAGCTACATTTATACTCTGCTCAGAAGCCCCATGTCAGATAGGTGTGAGTCCCAACTTTAGGACCCTCACCTATCTCTAGAACGAAGCTCCTTACGAGAACGACAGCACACTGCAACCACCTTCTATTCATTTCTAAGGGGGGGGGACACAAAAATATTTGAGTGCCGTTCGGCTATTTTCGGCTCTCCAATAGAAATGAACAGATGGTGGCCGCACATGCACAGTGCTCTCTTCTGAACTTTGGGCACTATCTACAGATAGGTGATTTTGGGATCCCCACCTATCCTAGCAATATGCCACCAATGTCTCAGGTGAGAAAACCTCATCAACATATTTTAGGCCTAGTGGTCAGAGTGAAAACTGCAGGTTTATATACAATTTTTTTAATACAATTTCAAAAAAAATATGTTCACTATAAGAACGTAATATAACCAATAAGTCATTTTCTGACGACGCATTACCTGCAGCTGGCTTGGTTTCTATATCCAAGCTGTTAATGACTGTGTTTTCTAGTTTTCATCAGGCAAAAGAAAAGTTCAGAAAACACCTGAAGTTTGAAAGTTTCCTGTACAGTGACCTCTCTCTACTGGCTTCCGAGATACCATATTTTCCTCCGGAAGAGGATCATCTGGAAGACGGAATTCACCTCGTGGTCTGTGTACATGGACTGGACGGTATTATATCTGTAATTTGTATAAAGCTAGAAAAAAAAAAACTTTTGGTGACCTTATTTACAGACCCTAAAGTGGGACCAGACCCTCAATAATAATCTTACTTACCTGATCCCCGCAGCTGGGTTCCGGCTCCATCGTTACCTACGCCAGTCTCCTCGCGTCAACATCCGCTCACGTGACCTGTGCAGCCAATAAGCGGCCGTAGCGGTGACGTGTGCCCCAGTGCATTATGTCACTGGATCACTGCCGCATGGGTTTTATATCACCGCTGTAGTCATGTGACCAGATGTCAAATCGGATGCTGTCACGGGGAGACCGGATTCCTTGGGTAGTAATAGAGCCGGATCCCAGCAGCAAGAATCACGTAAGTATGTTTAGTATCGTGGGACATTGTTTAGTATCGTGGGACTGTAAAAAAAAATCACTAAAGGGGAACAACCCCTTCAATGTAAAGTTGATTAGTGATGTCATATTGTTACCATACTTGTATGTAAAGGGTATGGATAATTACACGCTGGCGGTCAATACCGTATATACACTGACATATAAACCTACTGCCTGCAGTATAACACTGGGAGTCATACACACACACACACACACACACACACACTGTATATACACACATTTATACTGTGAAACACATACACACACTTTAACGGTGACTAGCGAAGAGGGAATGGGTACTGCAGGACAGGACTGCTCCAGCCAGCAGTGATTTGGAGATGTTTCTCCTCTCAGGACTGTTTCCATGGAATGTTCTCCTCTCACCAGTAGATAGTTGAAATTATTACTTCCATGCAACGTGCCGCACCCCAGGGCTGATCGTGTCCCAGGTTAGGAATGCCGAGTGGTGTGGTTCAGCCTTAATAGTCTCTGTGTGTGTCACGGTGCGCCTACCTGGATACCGTCGCTCCCCAGGGTTAGGCTCCGAAGCAATAAAGGTTAAAGTAATGGTGGAAGAGGAGATATAGTCAATTCCAGACTTTTATAAAGTTTAACAGCTTTATTGATTCAACTTGCATCCATACAAAAAGTGCTGCTTCTCTTGGTTCCAGCTTTTGGCATAAATTGGCAGGCAAACTTAAATATTCTGCTTTATCTCTCTGCTGTGCTAAACTTGGCTTTAGTCTGGTCGCTGGACTTTAAGACTGTTTTGGTACATCTGAAGTGGGGAGCCTTTGGCTGTTGACCCCCTCGCAATATTCTGTCTGTAAATCTGTAAGGAGTCATGGTGCTCTGCGAGCTGCTTCCCTCTGGAGAGACTCCTGCTGAACAGGGAGCCTCCCCTCACTGCTACATCTTCGCACATCTGCATCTGACACTACCATGGCTTAGGCTACATGCACACAACCGTTTGCGGAATGGCACGGACAGCCTTTAATATAACTGCCTATTCTTGTCCGCAAAGCGCGGACAACAATAGGACAGGTTATATTTTTTTGGGCGGCCCACGGAACGGAGCAACGGATGTGGACAGCACAAGGAGTGCTGTCCGCATCTTTTGTAGCCCCACTGAAGTGAATTGGTCTGCATCCGAGCCGCCAAAACTGCGGCTCGGATGCGGACCAAAACAGCGGCCGTGTGCATGAGGCCTTAGACTGACTAGACACTTCCTATACAGACTATACAATAAAGACTGCGGGCAAGAGGAGAACCACTGGAATGAGCCAGGGAGGGAGTGAGAGTACAAGAGATGGTTTTATATGCCCTCTTCCATGTAATGTGAGGAGCAAGAAATGGGATGCAATGTAACTAAAATCTTCATCTGTTGCGAGTGGAAATTATATCAAGAAAAAAAAATCTTCTGAAAAATCTAGTAGAGGATAACTGTGCATGCACTTGCATAGCCCCGCAGGCACATGGCACCAGACTCTTCACCCTGCTGATGAGCCCCACGCAGCAAGAAAGTGGAATGGCTTAAAGGGCTTCTGTCAGCAGATTTGTACCTATGACACTGGCTGACCTGTTACATGTGCGCTTGGCAGCTGAAGGCATCTGTGTTGGTCCCATGTTTATATGTGCCCGCATTGCTGAGAAATATGATGTTTTAATATATGCAAATGAGCCTCTAGGAGCAACAGGGGCGTTGCCTTTACACCTAGAGGCTCTGCTCTCTGTACTCTGATTGACAGGACCAGGTATGATGATATGATGATATTGTCAGTCTGTAAAAGTGGCGTACTACTCAGACAACATCATTCCCAGCAGCAACCTGGGAGTCCAAGATGCATCCAGACATCCTCCCCATGCTGTTCCCGAACCATTTCAGTGGTGTTTCCATCAATTTCTGACCTTTTCCTATGAACCAGACACCCTCCCCTCTTCAGAGCAGGGGGTGCCTGGTTTAATGCTCGGGTTCTCCCATTGACTTCCATTGTGCTCGGGTGCTCCATAGAGCACCAGAGCATCCCGAGGTGTTCTACTCGAGCACCCGAGCACTTTGGTGCTCGACCAACACTAGTCACCACATTTTGGTGCTCTCCAGAAGGGATGGTAAGTCATAGTGCACCCCAATGGGAAATAAGTCCAGAGTATCAGGGTCTGCAGTAAATCAGTGTGCTTCTTTACTAGAGGAATTCAGGTGCAAAACAATACAGGCGAGGCATAGGGCTGGCTTCTCCAGTCTCCTCCCCAGGGCCGGCCTTAGGTGTTCAGGCGCCCTGTGCGAGCTAACCTTGTGGCGCCCCCCCCCCCCCCAAAAAAAAAAAAAAAACACTGCTTGTTGCTGGCATCATGGCATAGGCTGGCTGACTATCCAACCAAGTAGTTACCAGCCCACACACCCCAAAGGCCGGTGTAATGTTATACTTCCCTACTTCGTGAGATTTCCCCACCCTCGTCACTTCCAGTCGCACCGGACATGACGTGAGGAGGTGTGCAGCGCCGCGCAGGCGCACAACGACAGGTTAGGGAAGTTTCACAGCAGAGTGCGCATGCGCCAGGAGCCTCACCAGCGGTTAGGGAAGGGAAAAATTACGTACGGGCCAGTGCTTTTTCCCTACCCTAACCGCTGGTGAGGCTCCCAGCGCATGCGCAGTGTCGGCCGGTGTCCAGCTGAGAACATCCATCCGATCACCGCACCTGTGCACTGGCCCATAATTTTTCCCTACCCTAACCGCCGGCGAGGCTCCCAGCGCATGCGCACTCTGCTGTGAAATTTCCCTAACCCATCGTTGTGCGCAGTGCGCCCCCCCAATATAATAAACATTGGTGGCGCAGTGCGCCCCCCCAATATAATAAACATTGGTGGCGCAGTGCGCCCCCCCAATATAATAAACATTGGTGGCGCAGTGCGCCCCCCCAACACCCCAGTATAATAAACATTGGTGGCGCAGTGCGCCCCCCCCAATATAATAAACATTGGTGGCGCAGTGCGCCCCCCCAACACCCCAGTATAATAAACATTGGTGGCGCAGTGCGCCCCCCCCCCAATATAATAAACATTGGTGGTGCAGTGCGCCCCCCCTCAATATAACAAACATTGGTGGCGCAGTGGGCAGTGCCAATGAGGGTTAAAAAATAATTAACTCACCTCCTCCAATTGATCGTCTTCTGTTCTTTCTTCATGACCTGTCAAAGGACCTGTGGTGACATCACTGTGCTCATCACATGATCCATCACCATGGTAATGGGTCATGTGATGAGCTCAGTGACGTCACCACAGGTCCTGAAGAAAACAGGAGACCGGCAGCTATGCGATCAACTGGAGGAGGTGAGTTAATTTTTTAACCCTCACTGGCACTTCCCACTGTGCCACCAATGTTTCTTATACTGGGGTGTTGGGGGGGGGGGCCGCACTGTGCCACCGTTTCTTATACTGGGGTGTTGGGGGGGGGGGGCCGCACTGTGCCACCAACGTTTCTTATACAAATACAGGAGGCGGGTGCTGGAATCAAATAGCCGGCACCCGACCTCTGTGACAGGGAGCTGCGATCAGCGGCAGTTAACCCCTCAGGTACCGCACCTGAAGGGTTAACTCAACTGCAGCTGATCGCAGCTCCCTGTCACAGAGGTCGGGTGCCGGCTATTTGATTCCAGCACCCGCCTCCTGTATTTGTATTTCAGGTCAGTTTTTTTCATTGGTGGCGCAGTGGCCACAGCCCCTCCCCTCCCCTCCTCCTCCTGCCTCTCTTCTTATTGGCAGCGGCGGGGGCAGCAGGCAGGTCAGACAGGGGAGAGGGAGATGGAGGGGGCGCCCCGAGGGAGAACACAAGTGCAGCCTCGCCTGCCGCAGATTACATTGCGAGCTGTCGGCCGCCCAGCGCCCCTGTTACTATGGCGCCCTGTGCGGCCGCACAGCCCGCACACCCCAAAGGCCGGCCCTGCTCCTCCCTGACGGAAGAAGGGTTTAATGCTGAGGAGAGGCCTGAGCTAGCTGTTCCTCTCTCTCTCTCTCTCACTCTCTCTCTCTCAGAAGGCTGGTACCCTGGTCAAAGGCTGGAGGCCCAGGGTCTGTATCTCAGTAGTCTGGGTGGCTCCTTGGTCACAGGACTGTGGTCTGTGGCTCAGCATCCCCATCTCAGCATTTTTTCTAATCACTCGTGCAGACTGGCAGAGTTTTCCCCTCCAGGCACTGGTCCCTAACTGCAGAACACTAGGGGGTCTGACTGCTCTCCTTATATACAGTTTCTGGCTGAACTAGAACCATCTAGTGGGAGCGGTGGAGAAAATCAGCACAAACAGTTACATTGTTACACTTTCCATCACTCATAGACTTAAATTAGAGCTTCAATGATACTCAATGGCAATGACACAGCATAACAACAGAGCTAAACCAGACAGTCACAAGGTCAGACTATCTGCTTTTGGTGGTAAACAAGTCTGGCTTTTTTCCTGCAAAACATGCTCATCTTTTAACCCTATGGCAGCTGTGTAAAATTACAAGCTTCTCATTCAAAGTCCCAAAAGTCTCCCAGTATTCATTAACACTTTCCACAGAGTCTCACAAATATAGTGCAAATTGACAGGATATATATCACAACATACAGTACAGACCAAAAGTTTGGACACACCTTCTCATTCAAAGAGTTTTCTTTATTTTCATGACTATGAAGGCATCAAAACTATGAATTAACACATGTGGAATTATATACATAACAAACAAGTGTGAAACAACTGAAAATATGTCATATTCTAGGTTCTTCAAAGTAGCCACCTTTTGCTTTGATTACTGCTTTGCACACTCTTGGCATTCTCTTGATGAGCTTCAAGAGGTAGTCCCCTGAAATGGTTTTCACTTCACAGGTGTGCCCTGTCAGGTTTAATAAGTGGGATTTCTTGCCTTATAAATGGGGTTGGGACCTTGAGTTGCGTTGAGGAGAAGTCAGGTGGATACACAGCTGATAGTCCTACTGAATAGACTGTTAGAATCTGTATTATGGCAAGAAAAAAGCAGCTAAGTAAAGAAAAACGAGTGGCCATCATTACTTTAAGAAATGAAGGTCAGTCAGTCAGCCGAAAAATTGGGAAAACTTTGAAAGTAAGGGCTATTTGACCATGAAGGAGAGTGATGGGGTGCTGCGCCAGATGACCTGGCCTCCACAGTCACCGGACCTGAACCCAATCAAGATGGTTTGGGGTGAGCTGGACCACAGAGTGAAGGCAAAAGGGCCAACAAGTGCTAAGCATCTCTGGGAACTCCTTCAAGACTGTTGGAAGACCATTTCAGGGGACTACCTCTTGAAGCTCATCAAGAGAATGCCAAGAGTGTGCAAAGCAGTTGTTTCACACTTGTTTGTTATGTATATAATTCCACATGTGTTAATTCATAGTTTTGATGCCTTCATAGTCATGAAAATAAAGAACTCTTTGAATGAGAAGGTGTGTCCAAACTTTTGGTCTGTACTGTACATATAAAATGCAGTTACACAGTAATAAACAGTGCAAGTTAATCCTTTCAAGTGAAATAAAGTAAGAAGCTTATAACTTTGCATAGGGGAAACAGGGAAATGTCCACAAATGTCCAGACGTCAGAGTGTCCCTGATCAAGGGCACTACACGCTCAGGCTCATTAAAGTGAATCGGGCTGAGTGCGATACCAAGCACAGCCACTATACAAATTGCTGTGCTTGGTGAGCTGTGAGAAGGCAGCAGTGCTCGCAGGAGTGTCACTGCCTTCTCAAACAGCTGATCTTCAGGGGTCCTGGATGTCGGACCCCCACCGATCAGATACTGATGACCTATCCTGAGGATAGGTCATCAGTATAAAAATCCTGGAAAACCCCTTTAAGATCTGTCTCTGTAAGGCTACTAGCTCCAGGAGAAGCTCCCCCCCCTTATATAATAAAGAGACATTAATGTTTGTCTCCCAATATAACCTCACCTTCTCTTTCATCAGTGGCATATAAGTGACATCAGAAGAACAATAAAACCTACAGTACAACGCAAATCTCTTCAATGCTTTCAAAAAAAGAAGTGTTAATAGTTTAAATTTAAATTTATTCTGCAGCAAGACAACGACCCCAACTATACAGCCAATGTCAATGTCAAGAACTATCTTCAGTAAAAAGAAGGACAAGGAGTCCTGGGAGTAATGATATGGCCCCCACAGAGCCCTGATCTCCACATCATCCAGTCTATCTGGGATTACTTGAAGAGACAAAAGGATTTGAGCAAGCCTACATCCACAGAAGATTTTTGGTTAGCTGTTCCAATATGTTTGGAACAACTTCTCTGCCGGGTTCCTTCCAAATCTTTGCAAGCATCCCTAGAAGAATTGATGCTGTTTTGAAGGCAAAGCATGGTCACACCAAATGAGAAGCAGTTCAACTGAAAAACAGCTCACCACAAACTTGAGTGCAAGAAGAAAAAAATTTACAGCACTTCTAGAAAAGTAAAAAAAAAACATTATTGTCGCATCCAAAGAAATCTATCATCATGGACATAAGACGCTTGCATGTTTTGAACAGCTAAGTACACTTTATGTGTTTTTAGTCTAAGAACATACTTAGCTGTTTGAAACGCGTTAGCATCTATTATGTATGAGATTATGTTTTTTTGGAAGCAACATCTCTCTTGTTCGTTCACATTGTATTTTCTTGAATTCTTTATTGATCAAAAATAAACTATCAACACTTCTATATTTGAAAGTATTCTTGCTTTGCAGCTTTTTCCCCACGCCTGCATAAAACTTTTGCGCAGTTTCCTACTAGTTTCAGATACAGAAGATCTTGTAGATTAGCAAATATTGCAGACAAGGTTTTCCGCTTTTCAAGCTTGCTATATGAGATATAAATATGCAGAAACAGGATTGTGGGTGGAAAGTTCTGGAAGCCTGACATCAGCTTACACTAATCTTCTGATTCCAGGTAACAGCGCAGACCTCCGACTAGTAAAAACATTTCTTGAGTTGGGGTTACCGGGTGGAAATCTGGATTTCCTGATGTCTGAAAAAAATCAAGTAAGTGAAACATTAGCAACTCTAATGCTCTTTAAGTTAAAAAAATATATATATATTTGACCAATGAGAAGATGCAGAAATAGTAGTGTCCCTCCTCCGATGAACCACATTCTAGCTAGGAAATATATGAATTTAGTTTCCTGTCATTTGAAAAAAAAAAAAAACATTTGTTATACTCTAGGTATCTGAGAGGTTGGGACAGGAAATGATGTCTCACTATTATTGGTTGCCAGGGAGAGCTAACGGAGGGATATGCTTTCACATTTTTGTATGATTGGCAGCTGTTTGAGTCAAAAAGCAAAATAAGACTGGAACACAAATGACTGAACTGCAATGCTACTGGTCTCAGAGATATCCAGAGAAATGCCAGAGGCGTAACTTGAATCTCCTAGGCCCAAATTTGAAATTTGTACCTGGGCCCTCCACCTACCATATGGCATTTATAATACGGATGCCTTCTCATGTGTTAGAGGAGCCTTTTGCTGTCATTATGGCCTGGTTGAAACCGGTATTGTAACTTTCCACCTCCTACAGCTAAGCCACCAGGAGATGCCAAGATTTAAACTTAATAAATGGTTGGGGTGCACCCACTAGGACCACCGCAATCACAAAAATGGGGATTCTGTGCCCTGCCCCACCTCCCACCGTATGAATGGAACAGTGGTTGAGCATCAGCGCTTCCTCTGTGTGGGAGATGCTGACGTTGATTACAAAGCTTGGCTGTCTGTGGAAGTCCCATTGAGATGAATGGAGCGTGTTTGGCTGCTGCTCAGTTCTTATGGAAGGCACACAGATTCCAGTAGTTGGAACCCCATCCTTTGGACAGGGGACATTTTTGAATCTTGGCCCAACTCTTTAAGTGTGCCGTAGAGGACACATGGTTGGATTCTCCCTAACAGACTCCTTTTTGTCCCATTGCCTGTATGGGGCAACAAAAAGGGTAGGTCGTATGCAGATGTGCTTAAAAAGGGGCTACTCCGGTGGAGTGGATAAGAAGAAATAGATTGGAGAATGGTCTGCAGCAGGCCCTGGTTTATTTTTTGCTGCTTTTTCACATTCACTGCCTGTTCTCTACATTCCAATATTTCTCTCCCTTTCAGAATGACACCTTTGCAGACTTTGATGCCATGACTGACAGGCTGATGGATGAAATCATTCAGCATATTCAGCTGTATAACCTCTCGATTTCACGGATAAGGTGAGGAAAATGATGCGCTGCTTCAAAGAGAAAATCTGAATTTGCTGAATTTCAAATATCCGTCTACTTGAAGTGGAAAGTTCTGTTTTCTTGGGCATTATTACAAGAAGACTCTTGACAGTTTCATCCTTCCCGTCAAGTGTAGAAGATAAGATGCTCATTCATCACTCTACAGATTATAATATAATGAGAAGAACCAAAACTTTTAATTTTTTTATATTTTTGAAACCTTCTCTAGTGGCAGCCATATTGCAGACATTTCCTGCCTGTATTTTCTGTATACGTAGTGGGGCAGGTTATGTGTGCAATGAATGGTTATTCATGGTCAGAAATCTCTCCATAGGCTAAAGTTGGAGGGACAGAGGGGGCCCGTTCCCTTTGTCAAATCACTGGGTGCCATTGTTGCTATTGAATGCGGTATCTAAGTTGTACTCTGGCCCAAAGCAATTGTCACCTATTAACTGGATAGATGATAACTGCTACTTTGGTGGAGGCCCAACCACTGGAACCACTACAGCTCATCAGTGCCGTAGATTTTGAATTGCGTGGTAGGGAGTAAAGGACCAGGTCCCCTATTTTTGCGATTGGTTGAGGTCCCAGTGGTCTAATCCAGGCCTATCTAGCACTTATCACTTCTTAGAAAGTATCAAAATGATGTCCAATGTTGCAACCAACGCTCATTGGTGATGGCATGGACACAGATCCTTGGCCCATCCCATCACTGCTCTATGGCACATGAATTCTTAATGCTCATGCATATACAGTATTTATACCATTGCCGGACTGGGAAAAAAATTTAGCCATGGCATTTTAACCCCTTAGTGACCACCACTAAGGTGCCTTAGGCTGGGCTGCCTTTATATGGTGGCCCTGTCTAAATGCTGTCTCCCGTGCAGCAGAGAGCAGGGGTACGGCTTTAAAATTAGAGCCACATTCCTGTTCTAATGGCCTGGACCAGCGCTGATCCTGGCCGATTAACCCCTTACATGCCGCAGGCAATAGCACCCGTGGCATGTAAGCAGTCTCTGTCTCCCATCCTATCAATTTGCTGGCTCTATTCTAGAGATAGGTGGGACCAGCACCTATCTGACATTGGTGGCATATCCTAGAGATACATCACCAATGTTTGAGAGGATACAACCCCTTTCAGTTTACAGACGGTTGGTAATAGAAACGCTGAACAGGAGAGACTCTTATTGGTTCTGCTGGGTACAGGCTACATCTCCAGTGCCCAAAATTCATTTGAGTAATTATCCAATGCTGGAAGCAACAACGTTATGACCCTGTGCACTCACACTTTAGGAGTGAGGTGGGTACAGCCGAAACAACCAGACCACAGGGGAGAGCAGCGTAGTCAGGTAAAGGTAGAGAACAGAACTGTTCCGCAAAAAGGGTGGAGATATAGAACAGTCACAAGTGACGCAGACAGAGGGCTTTCGTGCCAGGCAAAGAGAAAATGTACAAGGCAATGGGCAAATGGTGGGGATCCAAGAGGAAAATGGACACGCAGAGAGCAGGAAAGTCTGCAGAGAGTGCAGGGCTCTGTGCAGACTGGCAGATTGATGCCTAGAGGGACACAGGCCATGAGAGGTGTGTATGTCTCGGGATTAATCTGTGTCTTAAAGGGGCTACTGTCTCTGACTCTCTGACTCAATATTTGTGTGGTACGGGGGCTGCTGTCTTGTGGGTTTCCCAAAGGCATCAGCCCACAGTATAAAGAATAGCCCTGCAATGACCCCCGATATAAGGAATGGCCCCCATAGTGCCTACCAGTATAAAGAATGGCCAACATAGTGCATCTATTATAAATAGAGGCCCCCATCTGTGGGGTACATAGAGAAATAAGGCCCCCATAGCAAGGATCAAACCAGCCCCCCACAGGACGGATGGGTTTCCGCCTAAACCCTCTTCAATGACCCTTGGGCCATAGTTTCACTGCCTCACTTCCTAAAAGTTGTTCCTTTAGAGAGGAGACCAAGTTTTCACCTCCAGTAGAAGAGGAGAGGATCCCAACTAAGACTGGGCCCCCCCTTGCTCTGGGCCCCATGGCATTCGCATGGTCTGCCGCTATGGTAGTTACGCTCCTGGCCAGGGCCGGTGCAAGGATTTTTGCCAACACATGTGAAGCTACATTTTGGCGCCCCCCCCCCTCGCAGCTCACCTGCCCCTGGTCCCGTCTGCAGCAGCTGGCTTCTCCTCTGTGTGGTCCTGGTATCTTCTCTCTGCTTCAGACAATCACTAGTTTGAGGACCGTATTTTTCACCCTCTAAGACACACCTAGGTTTTAGAGCAGGATAATAAGAAAAAAATATTTTCCATTACACCTCAGGTCAGACCAGCAATCAGACCTCAGCTAACAGCCCCAATCAGACCCCCAATGTTAATCAGACCCCAATGTCAGACATCAGCCCCCATCCATCAGCCCCCCATGTCAGCTATCATGCTGCCATGTCAGCCATTAGCCCCCCCATGTCAGCCATCAGCCCCCATCCATCATGCCCCCCATGTAAGCCATCATGCCCCCATGTAAGCCATCATGCCCCCATGTCAGCCATCATGCCCCCATGTCAGCCATCATGCCCCCATTTCACATTTCTCTCCCTCCACGTCAAATCACCCCCCTATGTCACATCAGCCCTCCATGTCACATTTCTCCCCCTTCATGTCACATTTTTCCGCCCTCCCCCAGGGTGCGCCCTAAGGCAGCCGCTTGGTCTGCCTTATGGTAGCACCGGCCCTGATCCTGGCCCCCCTACTGCCCGCAGTATAATGGCACCCATAGTGCCCACCCCCCTCGTTATACTGTGGCTTCAGAAGTAATTTATACCCTGCTGATCATACAGCGGAGGAACCTTCAGTACAGAGTCGCAGATCGTCAGTATGCCGACCAGCACATCAGACAATGTCATGCACCCAGTGTCGGACTGAAGTCCCTTGGGCCCACCAGAGGAAATGATTCTGAGGGTACACCCTCTGAGTATATACGACCTTAAGTGCCCTGTTTTATTAGGGGTTCATTATTGTCAGAGCTTGGGCCCACCAAAGGATCATCTGGTTCTCTGGTGGGCCAGCCCGACCCTGCATGTACCTTCCTAATCCCAGTGAGTGAGCTTTCCGATGGCCACCAATAACAGAGATTTCCTTCACTAACAAGTAGAGCAGGGTCTACAATTTCCATTTATCCACATTGGTTTCTTTTTGTTCCTTAACCTTTTATTCCCATACAGTATGTACCTCTCACAATGAGATTTTAGGATGCTTTTAAAGATATCTAATTTTGTGGCTGTATTTTTATTTTTGAGGACTTTGTCCCAATTAGTTAGGCCTATGGCCTCTCTTAGTTGGCAAAATTTAGCTTTTTTGAAGTTTGGTATTTTTGTTCCTCCCTGTAGAAACGCTCTTTTGAATGATAACTGTATGGGGAATGGACGCCACTGTACGACATCAGTCTGAGGCATCTGTTAACGCATACATTTTTGGTATACATTAAATGGATGACAAAAATAGGATGTGAACCCAGCCCTAGTGTCAGAATAAGCACCAGTACACAGCGGAGCAGCGTGGCGGAGAGGGGAGGCCGCCATCTACTGACAGAGCGCTACCTGGTCCTGGTGGTCAGGGATGAGGATTGTGTTTCCCAAGGATCATTTTCTACTGGGAAATACAGGACACAGTATAATACACTAGAATTTATATAATATAAAGATATTAGCCCTACCCCCGAATAATAATACAATTAGGTGATCATTTATTTTATAGAAATACGTCTGTTAGGCGTATTTCTGACACAGATTGTGGCGCAAAGGTCCTTAGCACCGCAATCTGCATATTTTTCCCGCTCATGCCAGGTCTAAAAAAGGATGGCGTGGGCAGGGAAAGGGATACAGTTATGACCATCCAGATTTTGGATACCACCGCCATACATTGACCGTATAACACCTCTGTACAGTGACCGGATAACACTGCCATACCGTGACCGGATAAAAGGGTATGAGAGGACACAATACAGGGAATGACTACTGGCGGTGCACAGGGTGTGGTAAGAGGGCACAATGCAGGGTATAAGGGGGCACAGTACGGGGTGGGGGGGCACTGTCACATGACTCTGTGACATTAGAAGGTCCTTATGGGGAATGCAGTTCAGACGCCACCATAATGAGAGGCAGAGGAGTGAGACAGGGGCCCTGGGCCCCTGGATGGACAGGAGGGGTGAACACAGAAAGTAGGTGGAAGGGGCTCTGAGGGGGATTCATACAAGAAGTAGTGGCAGGAGGTCTGTGCAGGGCAGCAACAGGAGGTAGAAGGGTGGAACAAGAGTTCTGGATACATGAAGGAGGAAAGGAGATCCATGAGGATGAGATTGGACAGGATATGGGGGGGCAGGTGTCATGGAGGCAAACTGCTTAATGAAGCAGTAAAACAACTCCTGTCCCACAGAGAAGAGACAGTCACAGTGCAGACTCACTGAAAATGGTAAGGTAACCTGCTGCTCTGCTGAGTGAAGAGGGGGCGTGTCTGAGTCTCTGCAGCAGCCGGCCTCATGTGACTCAGAGGGCCCACCAGAGGGGTACTGCGTAAGTGAAATGACAGCAATGAGTGCTTCCATCTGTATTGATGGAAGTGCTCATAGCAGCTCAGTGGGCCCCCCCTGGAGCAGTGGGCCCTGGCATTTGCCCGGGTTTGCCGGGTGCTGACGCCGGACCTGACTGTATTGCCATCCTCAGAATGGCAATACAATTGAATCTAATGCCCTGCAAGAGCTGAAGAACCTGTGATGACATCACAGTCCATGTCAGTTCTTAATGCAGTAGCTGTAAAGGACCTACGACTATGTCACCGTCATGTGACCAGTGCAGGAGAGGAAGGCTCAGCAGTGAAGTGAATTCCTGGGAAGAATCTGTAATGAGGTCTGCTACATGAGGAGAGGTAAGTGAAGGGAGAGGCAGATCAATGCTGGGAGTTGTAGTTATTTAACTGGGACTGTAAGTTAGGACTGAAGGGAGTGATGTTATTTACATGGGACTGAAAGTTGAGGGGGTGATGTTATTTACATGGGACTCTATGGCGGAGGGAGTGAAATAATGTTATTTACATGGGACTGTATGGTGGAGGGGCTGAGGAATTATCATTTCTGAGGACACTAAACTGAGGAATATAAATACTGGAGGCACTTCAGGGTGAGCATTATAAAAGTAGTTGGCAATATAAGTACTGGGGGCACTGTAGGGGCATTATAACAGTAGGGGGATATAAATACTGGACGCACTGTAGGGGCATTATAACAGTAGGGGGCGATATAAATACTGGGGCACTTCAGGGTGAGCATTATAACAGTAGGGGGCATTATAAATACTGAGGGCACGGGGAGCATTTTAAATCCAGATGACATTAGGCTTTTTTTATTATTACTGGGGGCTCTATAGGAGGGACTTATAGATCCGCATTATTTCTACTAAGAGCACTATGGGGGGCCTTATTACTACTGAGGGGTCTGCAGATAGCTTTATTTTCTACTGGGGGAACAATAGGGGGCCTTATTTCTACTGGAGGCTCTGTGAGGGCATTATTAATACTGGAGGGCTCTTCTACTAATGGGCGCACTCTTGGGGAACATTATCACTGTTGGGGGCACTGTAGGGGGCAGTATTACTAATGAGGGTATTCTAGAAGGGAATTACTATTGGTGGGACTATGAGGAGTACTATTACTATGGGGAAGATTATCTGTATGGCACTCATTTTTCTTCAGGATAGTATTTGGGGGTACAGAAAAGTGATGAAGCTAAGATGTCTGTGTGTTACACTCTGCAGAGACGAGGCGGCTGAGAGAAGTGTCCGGACTGAATGGAGAAGATGATGGCAGAGAAGATCTACATCGGAGGAGATGTCACCTGGGAGGAACTGGATGTTAGAGGAACGTGCTGCTGTATAGCTGTATAGCAAGTACAGTAAAATATCTTCAGTGCTAGTGTTTGCGGGGGGGGGGGGGGGGGGGGGGGGCAGTTGGTCGACTTAGAGAATTGGGCCATAGGCATTAGGGCTTGGGCCCCAGACCTTTTGAGACCCTAGCAATGCCCCTGCTTGTACCACTGCTATGATAAAAAAAAAAGTTATAAGATCTGTCAACAGTAGTTTAATGAAGGTTTCCCCACTGCACAAGAAGACCGTTCAAAATAAAAAGTGAACACAGCAAAATAATCATGAGTATGCATTAGAAAGACACAGGTTCTCGACCATCTACAATAATGCCTAATACTATGTAGAATAATTTTTATTTAATTTTTGTTTTAATTGAAATTTGTTTTTCTAGTTTTATAGGACATTCTTTGGGAAACATCATCGTTCGATCGGTTCTTACCCGGCCACGGTTTCGGTATTATCTGAACAAGCTGCATACGTTCCTCTCTCTGTCTGGACCTCATCTTGGGACTCTTTACAGTAACAGCACCCTAGTTAGTACAGGTAAGATGGAGCCTGGTAAAATCCTGACATTTACTATTTTAGTTTGTCTTGGAATAAAATTAGGCCCTGTTCTTCTTGAGCTGAATATTTGAAACAGCGGTATACATTGGGAGCATTTCCCCACTATAAGTCTCCTATTATGCATAGACGTACAGCATTCGTTGCCCATAGGCTGCTGCTGTATGATGAGTAGTGATTAGCGGCACGGGCAATATTCGAATTCGCGATATTTCGTGAATATTTGGGCGAATATACGTCATATATTCGCAAATTCGAGAATTCACGATAATTTTCTTGATTGCGAAAATCGGCAATGTAATATGCGCGTATTGTGCGTGCAATACAGGCGTGGATCACTGTTGCTGCATTTTTCAAGCTGCTAGAAGTTTCCTGAGACTGGAGAAAATGGTTGGCACGGCAGAACATTACAACAGCTTTATATGCAGATAGAGTGCTCCAATATATTTGCGATTGCGCAAATCTGCAATTAATGACGCACATATTTTGGCGCAATACGTGCAACTTCACATTTTAGCAGGTCTGACTACATATTACTGATTGGTGCACTAAGTATTTTTGTGACATCACAGCACTATGTCTGTAGCATGTATGTATGGACAGCAGAGAAACAGTAAGTCCTATCACACTACCTAACACCCTGCACTGGAACCTATCAGCTACACTTTATCAGGATAACCTACACTAACTATATCTGTATTATATATATATAAGCTATCTAATGTAATTAACCACTACAGGACCGCTGTTATTCCGAGTGGACGCGCCGGCGCGTCATCTCGCGAGACGCGAGATTTCCTGTGAACGCGCGCACACAGGCGCGCACGTTCACAGGAACTGCAGGTAATCGAGTGGATCTGCAGCCTGCCAGCGGCGATCATTCGCTGGCAGGCTGTAGATACGATTTTTTTAACCCCTTAAAGGTATATTAGACGCTGTTTTGATAACAGCGTCTAATATACCTGCTACCTGGTCCTCTGGTGGTCCCTTTTGCTTGGATCGACCACCAGAGGACACAGGCAGCTCTGTAAAGTAGCACCAAACACCACTACACTACACCCCCCCTGTCACTTATTAACCCCTTATTAACCCCTGATCACCCCATATAGATTTACTGATCACCCCCCTGTCACTGATCACCCCCCTGTAAGGCTCCATTCACACGTCCGTATGTGTTTTGCGGATCCGCGGACCCACGGATCCACGGATCCGCAAAACACATACGGACGTCTGAATGGAGCCTTACAGGGGGGTGATCATCCCATATAGACTCCCTGATCACCCCCCTGTCATTGATCACCCCCCTGTAAGGCTCCATTCAGACGTCCGTATGTGTTTTGCGGATCCGTGGACCCACGGATCCGCAAAACACATACGGACGTCTGAATGGAGCCTTACAGGGGGGTGATCACCCCATATGGACTCCCTGATCACCCCCCTGTCATCGATCACCCCCCTGTAAGGCTCCATTCAGACGTCCGTATGTGTTTTGCGGATCCGCGGATCCGCAAAACACCGACACCACGGATCCGCAAAACACGGACACCGGCAATGTGCTTTCCGCATTTTGCGGATCCGCACATTGCCAGAACTATATAGAAAATGCCTTTTCTTGTCCGCAATTGCAGACAAGAATAGGACATGTTCTATAGGCTCTACAAAAAATGCAGTGTTCGCCCGATCAGGCCTGATCTTGTGCGCACACTTGCGTTCAGTCGGCCCCACCGCAGTGACAGAAATTTATTTTTTCTGATCACTGCAAAAACACTGTAAAATCGCTGCGGTGCTATAAAAAGATCACTTTTGAGGGGCATGACGAGTTCATAGAAGATTTATTAATTTTTTGTCACAAGTTAGCGGAAATTCTTTTTTTTTTTTTTTTTTTTTTTTTTTTTTACAAAGTCTCATATTCCACTAACTTGTGACAAAAAATAAAATCTCACATGAACTCACCATACCCCTCACGGAATCCAAATGCGTAAAAATTTTTAGACATTTATATTCCAGACTTCTTCTCACGCTTTAGGGCCCCTAAAATGTCAGGGCAGTATAAATACCCCACAAGTGACCCCATTTCGGAAAGAAGACACCCCAAAGTATTTCGTGAGGGGCATGGCGAGTTCATGTAAAATTTTATTTTTTGTCACAAGTTAGTGGAATATGAGACTTTGTAAGAGAAAAAAAAAAAAACATTTTCCGCTAACTTGTGCCAAAAAAAAAATATTCTAGGAACTCGCCATGCCCCTCACGGAATACCCTGGGGTGTCTTCTTTCCAAAATTGGGTCACTTGTGGGGTAATTATACTGCCCTGGCATTTTAGGAGACCTAAAGCGTGAGAAGTAGTTTTGAATCCAAATGCGTAAAAAATGCCCTGTGAAATCGTAAAGATTCTCATTGGAATTTGGGCCCCTTTGCGCACCTAGGCTGCAAAAAAGTGTCACACATCTGGTATCGCCGTACTCAGGAGAAGTAGGGCAATGTGTTTTGTGGTGTACATATACCCATGCTGGGTGAGAGGAATATCTCTGTAAATTGACAACTTTGTATAATTTTTTTTTAAAAGTTGTCATTTACATAGATATTTCTTTCACCCAGCATGGGTATATGTAAAAATACACCCCAAAACACATTGCCCTACTTCTCCTGAGTACGGCGATACCACATGTGTGACACTTTTTTGCAGCCTAGGTGCGTAAAGGGGCCGAAAGTCCAACGAGTACCTTTAGGCTTTACAGGGTTGCTCACAATTTAGCCTTGCCCAAAATGCCAGAACAGTAAACACACCCCACAAATGACCCCATTTCGGAAAGAAGACACCCCAAGGTATTCGCTGAGGGGCATATTGAGTCCATGAAAGATTGAACATTTTGTCACAAGTTAGCGGAAAGGGAGACTTTGTGAGAAAAAAACAAAAAAAAATCAATTTCCGCTAACTTGTGCCAAAAAAAAAAAAACTTCTATGAACTCGCCATGCCCCTAACGGAATACTTTGGGGTGTCTTCTTTCCAAAATGGGGTCGCATGTGGGGTATTTATACTGCCCTGGCATTTTAGGGGCCCTAAAGCGTGAGAAGAAGTCTGGAATCCAAATGCGTAAAAAATGCCCTCCTAAATGAATTTGGGCCCCTTTGCGCACCTAGGCTGCAAAAAAGTGTCACACATGTGGTATCTCCGTACTCAGGAGAAGTTGGGCAATGTGTTTTGGGGTGTCATTTTACATATACCCATGCCAACTTTGTATAAAAAAATAGGGAAAAGTTGTCTTTTGGAGAGATATTTCTCTCACCCAGCATGGGTATATGTAGAAAGACACCCCAAAACACATTGCCCAACTTCTCCTGAGTACGACGATACCACATGTGTGACACTTTTTTGCAGCCTAGGTGGGCAAAGGGGCCCACATTCCAAAGAGCACCTTTAGGATTTCACAGGACATTTTTTACACATTTTGATTTCAAACTACTTCTCACGCATTAGGGCCCCTAAAATTTCAGGGCAGTATAACTACCCCACAAGTGACCCCATTTTGGAAAGAAGACACCCCAAGGTATTTCTTGATGGGCATAGTGAGTTCATGGAAGTTTTTATTTTTTGTCACAAGTTAGTGGAATATGAGACTTTGTAAGGAAAAAAATAAATAAAAAATCATCATTTTCCGCTAACTTGTGACAAAAAATAAAAAGTTCTATGAACTCACTCTGCCCATAAGCGAATACCTTAGGGTGTCTACTTTCCGAAATGGGGTCATTTGTGGGGTGTTTCTACTGTCTGGGCATTGTAGAACCTCAGGAAACATGACAGGTGCTCAGAAAGTCCGAGCTGCTTCAAAAAGCAGAAATTCTCATTTTTGTACCATAGTTTGTAAACGCTATAACTTTTACCCAAACCATTTTTTTTTTACCCAAACATTTTGTTTTATCAAAGACATGTAGAACAATACATTTAGAGTAAAATTTATATAGAAATGTATTTTTTTTTTTAAAATAATTACAACTGAAAGTGAAAAATGTCATTTTTTTGCAAAAATTTTGGTAAATTTTGATTAATAACAAAAAAAGTAAAAATGTCAGCAGCAGTGAAATACCACCAAATGAAAGCTCTATTAGTGAGAAGAAAAGGAGGTAAAATTCATTTGGGTGGTAAGTTGTATGACCGAGCAATAAACCGTGAAAGTAGTATAGTGCAGAATTGTAAAAAGTGGTCTGGTCATTAAGGGTGTTTAAGCTAGGGGAGCTGAGGTGGTTAAACAGTAAAGCACAGAGCACAGCAATGTCACTGCTCTCTCTCTCAGAACTCCATAAAACTACAGAAAATGGCTGCTGGGGAGGTCCTTATATAGTAAGGGGTAGGCAACTTTCCTATTGGTTGCTAGGGATGTTGCTAAGCCGGACAGTGGTTTTTACAGCTTAGTTTGCTGTTCACTAAAATTCCTAGGTCCTTTTCCATGTCAGTGTTACCCAGTGTTTTATCATTTAGTATGTACGGGTGACTTGCATTATTCCTACTCATGTGCATAACTTTACATTTGTCAGTGTTAAACCTCATCTGCTACTTATCTGCCCAAGCCTCCGATCTATCCAGTTCGCTCTGTAGTAGTATACTGTCCTCTTCTGTGTCAATTATTTTACACAGTTTAGTGTCATCTGCAAAAATCGATATTTTACTGTGCAAGCCTTCTACAAGATCATTAATAAATATATTAAAGAGAATAGGGCCCAATACTGACCCCTGGGGTACTCCACTAGTGACAGTGACCCAATCTGTGTGTGTACCGTTAATAACCACCCTCTGTTTTCTATCTCTCAGCCAGTTACTTACCCACATACAGACGTTTTCTCCCAGTCTGAGTATTCTCATTTTATATACTAACCTTTCATGCGGTACAGTGTCAAATGCTTTGGAGAAGTCCAGATATACGACATCCATTGATTCGCCGCTGTCAAGTCTAGAACTTACCTCCTCATAGAAACTGAATAAATTAGTTTGACATGACCAATCCCTCATGAAGCCATGCTGATATGGCGTTATTTGCTTATTTTCATTTAGGTACTCCAAGATAGCATCTCTTAGAAAACCTTCAAACAGTTTACCCACGACAGATGTTAAACTAACCGGCCTATAGTTTCCGGGCTCTGTTTTTGGACCCTTTTTGAATATTGGCACCACATTTGCTATGCGTCAATCCTGTGGAACACTCCCTGTCAGTATAGAGTCTTTAAATATCAGAAATAAAGGTCTGGCTATGACATTACTTAATTCTCTTAGGATAAGGTGGTATATGCCATCTGGTCCTGGCGATTTGTCTATTTTAATCTTTTTAAGACGCTGCTGTACTTCTTCCTGGGCAGACAGGGCACTTTTAATGGGGGAATAACTTTTAAATTCTGCATTTCATCTGACAGTTTATTTTCCTCAGTGAATACAGTGGAGAAAAAATATTTAATAGCTTTGCGCTCTCTGCATCTCCCCCCTCATTACTCTGTAGAGGGCCAACACCTTCAGATTTATACCTTTTACCATTTATATAATTGAAAAACATTTTAGGGTTAGTTTTGCTCTCTTCGGCAATTAATCTCTCGTTCTCTAGTTTGGCTGCTTTTATTTGTTTTTTACATATTCTATTTTTTTCCTTATAGTTTTTCAGTGCTTCTGTGCTACTCTCCTGTTTTAGTGATTTAAATGCTTTCTTTTTGTCATTTATTTATTTCTTTACAGTTCTATTTATCTACATTGGTTTTTTCTTGTCCCTTAACCTTTTATTCCCATAAGGTATGTACCTCTCACAATTAGATTTTAGGATGCTTTAAAAAATATCCCTTTTTGTGGCTGTATTTTTGAGGACTTTGTCACAGTTATTTATGCCTATGGCCTGTCTTAGTTGGCAAAATGTAGCTTTTTTTAAAGTTTGGTATTTTTGTTCCTCCCTGAAGAAACACTTTTTTGAATGATAATTGGAAGGTTATTACTTTATGGTCACTATTTCCCAGGTGTCCCCTGACCTGCACATCTGTTGTTCTGTCAGGCCTATTGGTTAATACTAAGTCCAGTATGGCCGCCCCTCTAGTCGGGTCCTGAACCAGTTAGGAAAGGTAATTGTCTTTGGTTATTGCCAAGAACCTGTTTCCTTTATGAGATATACAGGTTTCAGTTTCCCAGTCTATATCTGGGTAGTTGAAGTCCCCCATAATAACCACCTCATTATGATTTGCGCCTCGTCTATCTCGTTTAGTAGAAGATTTTCTTTGGACTCTGGTTTATTAGGTGGTTTATAATAAACGCCTATTAGTAATTTATTATTGTTTTTGCCTCCATGTATTTATACCCACAGTAACTCCACATGTTCATGTCCATCATTTATATCTTCTCGGACTGTGGGCTTTAGACAGGACTTTACATAAAGGCAGACCCCTCCCCCTCTCTGGTTTTGACAATCCTTTCTAAACAGACTGTAACCCTGTACATTAACCGCTCAGTCATAGTTATCATCCAGCCATGTCTCAGTTATATTTCTATCTGCACTGTTCTAGTCCCTCCTTCCATTTCTCCCCCAGTCCCATTACCATGCCCTGGTCTCTATCTGCACTATCTTCCCATCCTATAACGGAATTACCCCCCCCCCCGTCCCTAGTTTAAACACTCCTCCAACCTTCTAGCCATCTTCTCCCCCAACACTGCTGCCCTTTCCCCATTGAGGTGCAGCCCATCTTTACGATAGAGCCTGTAGCCGACAGAGAAGTCGGCCCAGTTCTCCAGGAACCCAAACTCCTCCTTCCTACACCAGTTCTTGAGCCACTTGTTAGCCTCCCTAATCTCCCGCTGACTTTCTTGTGTAGCTCGTGGTACCGGTAGTATTTCAGAAAATACCACCTTTGAGGTCCTTGCCCTAAGCTTTTGACCTAAATTCCTAAAATCCTTTTTAAGGACGCTCCACCTGCCTCTAACTTTGTCATTGGTTACGATATGGACCATGACCGCTGGATCTTCTCCAGCCCCTCCCAGTAATATGTCAACCTGATCCGCTATGTGTCGAACTCAAGATCCATTAAGACAACACACCGTTCGACGATCACGGTCTTTGTGACAGATTTCCCTATCTGTACCCCTAATAATTGAGTCTCCCATTACCAGCACCTGTCTGGCCTGCCCTGCTCTCCTGGTTCCCTGCTTACTGGAGCTGACATTCCCCCGACTGGCAGAGGAAGTGTCTGGCTGCAGCAGTGCTCTCCCTGAACTGACATCCCCCTCATCTGCCAACCTTGTGTCGGATCAGGGCTAGCCTCCCTGGCACTCTTCCCTCTAGCCCGCTTTCTAACTGTTACCCAGCTAGCTACCTCACTTTCCTGAGCCTCCTTGCTACCACCCTCCCCACATCTACCCCATAGAGTGCTTGCTCAGTGAGCAGCAAATTGTTTTCCAAATTGTCAACACTTCTCAGTGTTGAAATTCGCCTGTTTAGATACTCAAATGAAGAAGAATACTGGATGATGTCACTTCCTGAAGTGGACAGTCTCTAGAAGGGTCAGAGATCAGAGTGGACTGGAGCAGGCTGCACATGGGCCTAAGTTGACGCTGCACAAGAGACACTCTGTTTCAAGAGTACACAAGTGAGACACTCTATGGTTAAGAACTGTGTTACCTGGCATAAAAGCGGACTATACATATCATGCACTGGCGGATAACCAGGAGTGCCGTTATCGTGGATATGTTATCAAAAAAGAGACTGACTCCGTCAACTACGTTCTTGTTGGAGCTACCAGTTTGTATATGTTCCTTTTCTTACTATTTGTGGAAAGAGACTACACTGCAACATCTGTACCGCAAATACTCGCTGCAAAGGTTCTCCAGTAAATTCTTCAGGTCTACTATACTCCAGTGTGGCCTCTCTCTCTCTCAACCTGGTGTGGACAGTAATGGGACTATCACCCCTAGCAGTATACCATTAGTCTTTTCAGTGCAGCCGACTATGCTTTCTTATACAAAGAGCTATGCTAACATATTCTTTACTAAACAGGCAGATGACAACATTTTTTACATTTATTATTATTATTCTTAATTTTATTACACGGTTAATTAGGTTTTAAAAATGCACATATCCCCCAGGTCTCACCTTAAAATGTCTTATGTTGATCCAGAGGAAAGCAGAAGCCCCATTTAAAGTGTACGGTTACTGTATTTTTTACTTTATTAGACACACTTCTTTCCCCCAAAAGTGAGGGAAAAATGGCAGTATGCCTCATAAAGCAAATACTAATATGCACTTTCATTAGAGAAATGATCTCTAGTATGCAGGAGGCACAGGGAGTGGTGACTGTAGCAATGCTAGCTCTGGCTGTACTCACCTCTCCCTGATATTCTTCCAGGCGCCACTCAGTGTCATGACTGCATATACTACATATATGACCTGACGCTGTGTGACTTCAGATCATGGTGCAGGGTAGCACCAGCAGAAGACCACGGAGCGGCAATTGCAGGAAGAGCACGCTGTCCTGAGTAGGAGAGGTAAGTTGTTTTTTATTTTTTTTTACTGTCACTGTCTGATCTAAAGTCTGATGAAGATAGGGGTCTGATTTGAGAGTCTGATGAAGATTGGAGGTCTAATTTGAGGTCTGATAAAGATTGGGGGGGGTCTGATCTGAGGTCTGATATAGATTGGAAGTCTGATGAAGATTGGGGGTCTGATCTGAGGTCTGATGAAGATTTTGGTCTGATGATGATTTGGGGTATGATATTTTTTCTTATTTTTCTCTCTAAAACCTAGGTGTGTCTCATGGTCAAGGGTATCTTATAATGTGAAAAATACAGTAATTGCCCATATTAGGGGGGAAAATTCTATTTACTCAAGAACAAGGTATACAGTACTACATGAGATCACAGTTGGTGTTCATCTTCATCACCTGTTGAAATTCTTCCAGGAATGTAGGAAGTGATGATGTATTGGTGGATGATCCGTGCAGATCCCAGCAGTGTGGATTTCTGGAATTTATGGTTATTTTGTCAACATTCAGTTGTTGTAAGTGCCTCCCGAGGTCTTTGGGGATGACCCTACTGTTTTCAAATCTTTGTTTTTGGGCATTTTTTCTTGTTTTTTCTCATCAACCATGTCATGACCTGGTATTGTGACAGCAACAAGCCACACCCTTTTCTTTTCTATAACAGTCAAACGGGGTGTGTTGTGGGCCAGTCCTTTTCAGTTTGAATGGGAAAATCACAGAGTATTTTGGCACATTTGTTTTTAACTAACTTCTCAGACGTGGTCCCACCAGCTCTTTGCTGCTGGTAACTGGTAGTTTTTGCAAAGGTTCCACTAGACCATTATTACCACTGAGTTGTGCTGTTGTTTATGGTCAGTCTGTGTGATCTTCTTGCAGCCGCTGAGTACGTAGTCGATTGTTTCATCAGTTTCTTTGCAAAGTCTGCACTTGGCATCAGTTATTGAATTCAATCCTGGCTTTTATAGCATTAGTCCTAATAGCCTGTTCTTGTGTGGCCAGAATTAGTCCCTCTGTCTCTTTTCAAGATTAGTGTTGAGCGAATCGAAGTGCCTGAAGTGGACTTTGATCGGAATTTCAGGAAAGATTCTGAAAAATTTCTGGCTGAAAATAAAAAAAATTAAACTCACCTTATCCAATTGCTCATGATAAGGCTGTCCACTCCCGTCTTGATTGAAGAAAACCCACCAAAGGACCTGTGGCAAGCATGATGACCTCACGACATGATCATATGGTGACGTTATCACACTCGCCACAGGTCCTTTGGCGAGTTTTCTTCAATCAAGACGGGAGCGGGTGGCCTCCCCGCAGGCAAGTGGATGAGGTGAGTATAATTTTTTTCTTAAACCCCTGAATGGCTTAATGTGAGTCACAGATGCTGCGTTGATCAGCGCTGAACACAACATCTGAGGGGTTAAATGCCGATCCATACAATAGAAAGCGATTTGTTAAGAAATAATTAGAAACAATCCTAATTTCTTGTTGAAGTTCAGTGAAGCAGCTGAATAGAATTTTTCAAAACTTCACACATCTCAATTCCAGATGTCAACCATAGCTAGGTGTTTGCTTTGTCCACTTTGCCCTCAATGTTTTCCAAGAATTAGCCCTGCCAACTTTCAGCCTGTCACGTTCCTAAGGCCTAAGGAAGACCTCCAGAACGTCTTCCAAACAGGACACAGGTAAGAATCAGACTAGGGACCAACAGAGTACTTTCTTACACATGTAATAAAAGAACATGACAGTACAGCATGTTAAGCAATAGTGGTAGAACTACCACAGAACCAAGTACACCGGCAGACCAGAGGCAAAACACAGAGGGCGAAGAGCAAGTGATCCCTGTTCTTCACAGAGCCTCTGGTGGTAAAGATGAACTAGGCTGAGGGCTCACCTCCAGGAAGGTCCCGGTACACTTGGCCGCTACCTGCATTAAACCACAGACAACAGGACTGGAACCCAAACAAACTCAGGGCATGGATCAGACAACAAGACAAATGGAAACCAGCACAGAAGCAGATGCCTGGAACCAATGCGGAACGGAAGCATGGCGGTCTCAGGCAGAGCTGCACACAGACTAGAGATCCTCTCTCCAAAGAACCCAGGAGCCCTCTCACAGGAACAAACACAGGAACAGAAGCAGTAAGGCACTGCAGGATAGACAAGGAACAGACTAGATCAGAAGCAGTAGGCACTGCCAGGCTGGACTAAAGACAGGATCAGAAGCAGTTTAGCACTGCCAAGCTATCAGACGCAGTTAGAGCACTGCTAGGCTAAACATGAAACAGATAGGATCAGGACACAGAACAGGTACAGAACAACAGGCAAGGGAATAACATCAACATCATCACAGGACAGGTACAGAAGAACAGACAAAGCAACAACAACACAACCACCACCATCACATTACCAGGCGACACCACAAAGAAGGGCAGATGGCAAAAAAAACTGGGTCAGCAGCAGGGGGCAACACCCAGCAAGGCACAAGACAGACTGGCCACAATCCCCACAGCTCATAGGAAGATATAGCTGTGATAAGGAGGGCACCTGATAAGACACACCCAGGAACAGACTAGGGGCAGTTAACCCCACCAGAACCAGGAGTACCAGTAGCACAGCACACACAATCACAAGTGTCAGTTCACACCAGTCACAGAATGCTGCAGCCAGCACACCCAAACGACAACCAGCATACACAGGTTAACTGTAGCCAGTATGAGGTTACAGCCAGCCAGCCTACGCAGCAACAAGGAGTGACAGAACCGCACTGTGATATAAACAGACATGCATACTTAGGTCATGTTTACACACAAGGTTGCAGCCAGCATGCATCACAGAACCAGCATACACAGGTGTCAGCCTGCAGCCAGTACGCGAGAGAACCTGCAGCCAGCCTACACGGCAACAATGACAAGAACTGCACTGAGATGCAGACACAGAGAGTGCACACATACACAGGCATGGTTCACACAAGACACCGCAGCCAGCACACATTCCCAAGCAACCAGCATACACAGGAGTCAGCCTGCAGCCAGTACGCAAGAGAGCATGCAGCCAGCCTACACGGCCAAAACTGTCACAGTGAACAGCACCGTGACACAGCCCTAGTTTTCACTATAAAAAAATAGTTATGGGAAGCTCACCAAAATAGAGCCCGGCCTGCTACCATCCAATAGCTAGACAATAAATATACAAAAGGATGACCAGCTCACAAGAAGTCAATTACATCAAATTTAATCCCAACCTATAAAATTATGCCAGATATTGGCCAATCATACATACAAATATGCACTCTTGTGTGCTTGTGTGCTGACATGTACACACGAAATAGCAATATAAAATCAAAATGCAAAAAGCGGAGCTCTCGCAGCTTACTCTATAATATTTGGACTGCAGCCCTACGTTATTTTCGTTTAGATTTTCTTAATTGATGTGCTTTCAACAGGATAGTGGAATGTTCTATGGGGCATATGTGAGTGTCCAGTGTCTCAATTCACACTGATAGGTGCGTTAGATGATTAATAGTGATGGAGCGCAGGTCCACTTACGTGTCCAGTCGCTTCGCCGCCTTTGTAGTGTAACGGGTAGTTTTCTTTTATAGCGCTTGTGCGCTTCTTACCCGATGTTGATAGTATCTACACGGTGCGTTGTTGAAAGCACATCAATTAAGAAAATCTAAAGGAAAATAACGTAGGGCTGCAGTCCAAATATTATAGAGTAAGCTGCGAGAGCTCCGCAGCTTAATAGAAAGGAGGGACCGTGACTATTATAATTATAATTTTATTGCTATTTTAGATTTATAATTGCATTTTGATTTTATATTGCTATTTGGTGTGTTCATGTCAACAAACATGGGCATCGGGGCTTGCCTTCTACGGAAGTCTGTGATATTCAGCCCTTTGGGCTGACAGCCAATGCATTACAATACAGGATGTATTGTAATGCATTGCAGAGGGGATCAGAAGGGACAGCAAAAGTTGAAGTCCCATAGTGGGACAAAAATTTAAAAAAAGTAAAAAAAAAAAGTGTATTTTTATTATTAAAAAAAAGTTTCAAGTAAAAAAAATTACATTTCCCAAAATAAAACACATAAAATTGTAAAAAGAAAAAAAAAAAGAAAAGAAAACAAGACATATTGGGAATTGCCACATCCGTAATGACCGGCTCTATAAAAATATCACAGTGGCAGGGACCCAATGGCGGAAAAGGCAAGCCCGATGCCTTCCATAGGCATCTGGGCTTGCCTTCTACGGAAGCCTGTGATATCCAGCCCCTTGGGCTGACAGTCAATGCATAACAATATAGGATGTATTGTAATGCATTGCAGAGGGGATCAGAGGGGACCCTTAAAAGTTGAAGTCCCATAGTGGGACAAAAATTTAAAAAAAGTTTAAAAAATAAGTGTTTTTTTAATAATAAAAAATAAGTTTCTAGTAAAAAAAAATGTAAATTTCCCAAAATAAAACACATAAAATTGTAAAAAAAAAGAAGAAAAAGAAAACCAGACATTTTGGGTATTGCCGCATCCGTAATGACTCGCTCTATAAAAATATCACAGTGGCAGGGACCCGATGGCAGAAAAGGCAAGCCCGATGCTTTCCATAGGCATCGGGGCTTGCCTTCTACAGAAGCCTGTGATATCCAGCCCCTTGGGCTGACAGCCAATGCATTACAATACAGGATGTATTGTAATGCATTGCAGAGGGGATCGCAAAAGTTGAAGTCCCATAGTGGGACAAAAGAAAAAGTAAAAAATAAAGTTTAAAAAATAGTGTTTTTTAATAATAAAAAAAGTTTCAAGTAAAAAAAAATTACATTTCCCAAAATAAAACATAAAATAAAAAAAAATAAAAAAAATAAGAAAACCAGACATATTGGGTATTGCAGCATCCATAATGAATGGCTCTTTCAAAATATCACAAAATCACAAGATCCACCCCCTTACCTGAATGCTGTAGAAAAAATGTAATAAAAACAATCATTTTTTTGTCACCTTACATCACAAAAAGTGCAACACCAAGCGATCAAAAAGGTGTATGCCCCCCAAAATAGTACAAAGCAAACCATCACCTCATCCCGCAAAAAATGAGCCCCTACAATCGGACAAAAAAAAAAAAAAAAATATGGCTCTCAAAATATGAAAACACTAAAACATTTTTTTTGTTTCAAAAATGCATTTATTGTGCAAAACTTAAACAATAAATAAAAAAGTATACATATTAGGTATTGACGTATCCATAACAACCTGCTGTATAAAAATATCACATGACCTAACCCCTCAGGCTAACACCGTAAAAAATATATAAAATAATAAAATGGTGTCAAAAAGCCATTTTTTTCAACTTACATCACAAAAAGTGTAATACCAAGCGATCAAAAAGTCATATGCACCCTAAATTAGTACCAATCATACCATCATCTCAACCCCCAAAAAATGAGACCCTACATAAGACAATCGCCGAAAAAAAAAAAAAAAAAATATGGCTTTCAGAATATGGAGACACAAAATTTTTATATTTTTTTCAAAACTGCTTTATTATGTAAAACTAAAACAAACAACAAAAAAAAAGTCATATTGTCTCGTCCGTAACAATCTGCTCTATAAAAATAGCACATGATCTAACCTGTCAGATGAACGTTGTAAAAAACAAACAAACAAAAAAACTGTGCCAAAACAGCTATTTTTTTTTTACCTTACCTCACAAAAAGTGTAATAGAGAGCCACCAAAAATCATATGTACCCTAAAATAGTACCAACAAAACTGCCACCTTATCCCGTAGTTTCTAAAATGGGGTCACTTTCCACTCTAGGGGTGCATCAGGGGGTCTTCAAATGTGACATGGCAGCTTAAAATTATCCCAGTGAAATCTTCCCTCAAAAAACCACATGGCGCTCCTTTCCTTCTGTGTCCTGCAGTGTGCCCGTACATGAGTTTACGATCACAAATGGAGTGTTTCTGTAAACTAAAGAATCAGGGTAATAAATGTTGAGTTTTGTTTGGCTGTTAACCCTTGCATTGTTAGCGGGGAAAAATGGATTAAAATGGAAAATCTGCCAAAAAAGTGAAATTCTGACATTTCATCTACATTTTCCTTTAATTCTTGTGGAACACCTAAAGGGTTAACAAAGTTTGTAAAATCAGTTTTGAATACCTTAAGGGGTGTAGTTTCTAAAATGGGTGGTTTCTATTATGTAAGCCTCACAAAGGGACTTCAGACCTGAGCTGGTCCTTAAAAATTGGGTTTTGGAAATTTTCTTAAAAATTCTAAGATTTGCTTCTAAACTTCTAAGCCTTGTAACATCCCAAAAAAAGAAAGTGCCATTTACAAAATGAACTAAACATGAAGAAGACATATGGGAAATATAAAGTAATAACTATTTGAGGAGGTATCACTATCTGTTTTAAAAGCAGAGAAATTGAAATTTTGAAAATTGAGAATTTTTCCAAATTCTTGGTAAATTTGGTATTTTTTTTATAAATAAAAATGAAATATTTTACATCAAATTTACCACTGTCATGAAGTACAATATGTGACGAGAAAACAGTCTCAGAATGGCCTGGATAAGTAAAAGCGTTTTAAAGTTATCACCACATAAAGTGACACTGGTCAGATTTGCAAAAAATGGCCTGGTCCTTAAGGTGAAAAATGGTTATATAACATTTTTTATTTCAATGGACAACCCCATTAAGCCCCAGAAAAACCTGTGTAAGAGATCAGTTAGGGTGGGTTCACACTAGCGTTAGGGATTCCGTTATGGCTTTTCATGATAACATGGTTTTAACGGAAAATAACGGAATGCCCAGACAGAATTCAAAACGGAAGCCTTTCTGCTATAACATGGCTATAACGGAAAATAACGGAATCCATCAGACGGAAGGACGGATCCGTTCTTCTGCCCATAGACTTGTATTATGACGGAATGCAAAACGGAAGCCTTTAAAAGGCATTCCGTTTGCTTTCCGTCCTAATAGAAGTCTACGGGAAAGCATAATGGATCCGTCTGGGTCCTGTTATGCAAGACGGAACACAAAGTCCTGTCGACAGGACATTGTTTTCCGCCTTGCATAACGGGACCCAGACGGATCCGTTTTGATTTCCATAGACTTCTATTAGGACGGAGAGCAAACGGAATGCCTTTTAAAGGCTTCCGTTTTGCATTCCGTCATAATACAAGTCTATGGGCAGAAGAACGGATCCGTCCTTCCGTCTGATGGATTCCGTTATTTTCCGTTATAGCCATGTTATAACGGAAAGCCATAACGGAATCCCTAACGCTAGTGTGAACCCACCTTGATTGGTATGTGAGCATGCTGGATCTTGTGACTACCTGATCAGGGGAACCAAAAGGTTGGTTAGAAAATAAAAACACATGTTTTATGTTTTCCAGGTTTGTGGCTAATGCAGAAATTAAAAAAGTCTGGTTCCTTGCTGCAGCTGACCTTCAGAGATAATACTGATCTGCGGAAATCATTCTTGTATCAACTTAGCCTAAAACCCGGTATGTACGAATTATGTCAAAAGCCTCACATTGTGCATTCGGTCCTCAGATATTTCTTGCCATGTAATAAAGGTGACACAACCCATCAAACAGGGACCAGAATGGGCTGAAATATTATCAATGTTGTAGATTGTGTGGGTGCACATGAGAAATTCGGACAGGTCCACAAAGTCTTTATCCGCTGTTCACATTAACATCATGACTTCTGTTTACAATGGGGCCATGAAAACTACACTGGATCCATTATCAGCTGGATATCAAAAAGTCTTGGAAGGGAAGGGGCATAGATAGGGAGATGAGCAGGGTATGTGCCCTGGTTGTTAGTTGCCAGGGGGATTCCAAGAACCCTACCTTCCTTGACCAGGGTATTTCACTAGAGGTCTAGGAGAAAAAACTGACCTCTTGCTCCATGAAGGGAAAACTAGCTACAACTCCACCAGAGGTACTAGACTTGACTTTAGTAGGGTCTTTGTGGGTTCTAATATTTTTGGCAGCAAGAATAGCGTTGCAGTCTGGTAGAAACCCTGACAAATCCTCGTTAAAGGGGTATGTCCAAAATGGACATTTATTGCTGATCCCTAATTTCTGATAGGTGTGGAGCAACATGGTCTTTCTATCCATCTTCTACCTGTTGAGGTGACCACTAACATGCATGTCCAGGTGGAGAGGTGACCATGCATGTGCACAACTCTCTAACTGAATTTCTGTAGGTATTGTGGAAACAGCCAAGTGCGCCATGGGACCTGTACTTTCATTTTGGCATATTTTGGCATGTCATGGTTAGCAAGGTTTAAAATTCGTAGCAAATTTGAATGATTAAAATATTTCTAAATTAACTAAAAATATAATTTTTTTAGATTAATTACTGTTCCTTTAACTTTTCTCAATTATTTCTGATATTATGAGGAGTCATTTCATAATATATCCAGTATGACAGCAGTATGTGACTGGTTCTGCTCCACTCCTTTCGGTGGACATTGCCGTCTCTTTTCTCACCCGTTCCTCCACTGTAACATTCTGGTAGTTCGCACCTGTCAGCATCGTTCACCTCCTGTCCGGAAGGCTTGGGTAACATGGTTCTGTCCACTACACAGGCAGCAATCTATTTCCTGCTTCCCTCTGCTCGTTGGGTGCATGCACATGCTCTTTTGGGCTTCTAAAGGGCCAGCGCATGCACATCCTAATCTGTCCAGCTAATGGCAGACCTCCCTAGGGTATCCCCTGTGAGAGGGTACCTGAGCAACAAGATCCAATACTGTAGTATCCTGCAAAGGGGCCATATCACTTGTTTGTCTTCTCGTGTACTAACCTCTAGTTTCCAGATTTGGACCCTTCTCTGCCTAAGCTGATCTATGACTTATTCTCTGTTCTGACCCTGAACTACCTGCCTGACCTCAGACTTATTGCACTTGTATTGCACGTTCTCTGCCTGTCCTGACCTTGGCCTGTCCCCAACTACAGTTTTGCCTGATCCCTCTCTTGACCCCCATGGGTCACTTGAGCAGAGACTACTCCAAAAGTTAGCGGCTTAGTGGTTTACCTTGCAGCAGCTGTCCAAATTTCTATATAGGGGTTAAATGGTGAATGTCAGGGGGAAGCACTTAGATAATGCCCCTAGGAGCAGCCCCAAGTCAAATTTGTTCAGTAGACAGAGCAGATCCACATCCGCTTTGTAACAACATCCTTATAAGAACTGGAGCTCTGGTTTCAAGGACACCAAGTTTCCCGTAAAGCTACAGAAATATATTATGCAATTCTGTCTGCCTGCAGCCACCACTAGGTGGAGTTCACTGCATACAAATGTATACTGCTTCTGTTATATGGTTATGTGGGCATAGAAAAGTCGTGTCAGCTATGTTATTCCATGCAACAGGAAAATGTACAGATGTGTCCTTCCTTACCATTCTCTTTAATAAAAATATCCTGAGATGTGGCACAAGGTGACCATTGTCGTAAGATGTCTATGCTCTGTGTCTGTTTGTCGCCACCCAGTGGCTGTGATATGAACTGCAGCCTAACAAGACTTTTCTAGGATATTGTATTAAATTTGTTTTGTGAGAAAGTGCAGTCCTTAACTGAATTCAAGCAAATTTAAGAGTGTACACATCTGGATACTGATGCATGCCAAGATATGTTGACCTTTCTTACAGTGATCAAATGTGATGTGAACAAAACCGTATTTGCAAAATTTCATGAACAGGTTTCATCACTTATCATGTCACTCTTTTTACAGGGCTTCAGTATTTTAAAAATGTTGTCTTGGTGGCCTCTCCACAAGACCGCTATGTTCCATTCCATTCTGCCAGGATTGAGATGTGTAAAAACGCCATCAAGGACAAGCACACGGGTACGGTATCATATAGGATAAAGTCACAATATATATTTTTTTTGTTCTTTTGATATTTTTTTTCTCTAGTATGGGAATATAGTCCCAAATGATAAAGTAGCTTCTCTGGCCGATCTCCTTGATGATGATTTTATTGGATTACTGTAATTAGCCCATCAATTACTCTGCGGAGAAGATAAAAACTATAAAACCACCGAACCTGTCCTTAAAAATTTATTTTTATCCTGATTTTGTTGTGAAAAAAAAAAAAAAAAAAAGTATCCTGCGTTAGCAGCTGAGAAATTAGCAAAACCTGATTAAGCTTGCTTAACTGACTGTGGTGGAAGTTGTTACTTAAAAGGGGTCAATTACCCGACACGTTTATCCTGCTCTGATTCCACAGAGTCATTAAGCACCATGAGAACTGGAGCTAATGATACAAAGTGTAAGCAATGCCAAAAAGAAACTTCAACATATTTATTAGAATTTTCATGACAGTTTTCTCAACAAAAAAAAATTCATAAAAGGGAGTCTATCACCAATCTGTCATTCACTGATAAACCCGGCACAGTGCCTTGTAGGGATAGCACCGCTGAATGTGATGGTACTTTTTACTTAGCGATCCGGGGCTCCATTCTGGAGAAAAACTACTCTTAATCTGTATGCAAATGAGCAGTTAAGTGCACCAAGGTTGTGCCCGTGCCACTCTGGGCACCCTTGCTCCTCCTGCTTCCCCTTGCAGCTCCTCCCTCTCCTCCTTGATCTTCAGGGTCCAAGGTCCTGCATGGTCATCTCGCCTGGTCCCGTCATTCAAGAAAGAGAGAAAGTGGCTGGCAAAGGAAGAAGGATGAGCAAGGGTGCACAGAGTAGTGTGGTCTCCCCCTCCCTCACTTAATCGCTCATTTGTATAGGGATTAAAACTTTTTTAGCCAGGATGAAGCAATGGAACCCTAAATAAAAGGTATAAACTGAGATAGCCCTACAAGACATTACGCCTGGTTCAGACTTTAATGACAATCCCTTTAATAGGGATAGGGAGGGATAGGGATCCATTTTATCTATTTGCCCTATTTTTTTATGCTTTGAGTGTATACACATGGATATCTTGGCAAAGTAAAAATACACCCGACCATTGTACATTCCCTTGGACACCAATATAGTCCTTTGTCCAAGACCCTTTGTGCATTCTGGATCATCTGCATTTACCCAATCCTAAGGGGATCTAGGGTCAGCCTAAAACTCTTCTGAGTATGCACCTGACAAATGAGCACTATATACCATAGGCTTTGTCATTTAATGTAACCTAAGCAGCAACTGAGTCAGTCAGCAGTGAGAAATCTCTAATTCTTGTCTTCTGCTAGTCAATTGTGTTGGGCGCAAATATTCGAATAGCAAATATTAATCGCAAGTATCGGCACTTCGAGAATTCGCGAATATTTAGACTATAGTGATATATATTTGTATTTTCGAACATTCTAGATTTTTTTTCATCTGAACCCATGATCCCTCCCTGCTTCTTGCTTGTGGGCCAATGAGAAGGCTGCAATGTCTTTGTCTGAGCTTAGCAACATCTCTAGCAACCAATAGGAAAGTTGCCTACCCCTTACTATATAAGAACCTCCTCAGCAGCCATTTTCTACAGTTTTTCAAAGTTCTGAGAGAGAGAGCAGTGACATTGCTGTGCTCTGTGCTTTCCACTCATTACATTAGATAGATAGTTAGCTTATATATATATAATATAGATAGTTATTGGGAGATAGTCAGTGTAGGTTAGATCCTGATATAGTGTAGCTGTTGCAGTACAGTGTGTTAGGTAGTGTGATAGTGTATCTTAAAGACATATTTTTTTATCTTTTAGATTAAAAAAAATATATATCAAATTACTTTCCATTCTAGGTCCTATCTACACTGAAATGATCAACAATCTCCTCCAGCCAGTGATGGAGTCCAAGGACTGCACTTTAATTCGGCATGATGTGTTTCACGCTCTCCCAAATACAGCAAATACCCTCATTGGGCGAGCCGCTCACATAGCTGTGTTGGATTCAGAGCTCTTTCTGGAAAAGTTTTTCCTTGTTACAGGTCTCAGCTACTTCAAATGACCTCTTGTCCTAATGGGCAGGAATCTCGAGAGTGTATAATATTCACAAACCAAAAAGTTTTCTGAGGAAAGACTGTAAGTTTGAACACGTGAAAATTTTTGAAAATGGCCTTTTCCTCCTCATTTGCTGTACTTCTGGAAATCCCTAGGTAGCATCATACTGTATTTATGTCATTTGACTATTAAGAATTTTTTGAATAATGTTCTAAGTAGAGCCCACCCTGAACCAGAAGGTTTCAACCTCCAATTTTTTGATGGACACAGAAGACTGGCCCAAAAAGTTTGGTTAATCTGACATGATAATGCTTATGGGTCTTACTGTGTCAGTATTCATTTTTCTGGCAAAATACACCACCAGTCTCACTCACCCCTGGGCCACAAAGGCTAACGCTGTTGACTAATAGATCTTCCCCCCTCTCAGTCACCAGAAAAACTCTTCGACCTACTGAGAATGTCACACGTCACAACAATCCCTGTACATGCAGTCATTTCTAAAAAAAATTAAGTATTATTAAAGAACCCATGATAAGGAATTATTTAGCTCAGTAAGTACTCAACAGTACAAGTCCAATGATTAGAGAGAGAGGAGATCTTTTCTAGATGTGATAATATGGACCTTCAACCGTCAATAAAGAGCACGACATACCTGTCCAAAAATTAAAATGTAAAACTCAAACGTACTAAAGGAAAGAAGTATAGGAAAACCTTTGCAAAATAAATAGTTACATAAATACACACATAGAAAAAATAATTTAATAAATATTTGTTCAACATCTTATGTTTTTTATGGAAATATAGAACTTATATTTTATAAATTGTTAAATGATTATTAATATTAAAGTATTAAGGATAAAAAGAGATTGTCCAAGACTAGAAAACATAGCAGATTTCAGTCTCACAAAGGCACCACACCCATTCACAGGTTGTGTGTTGTATTGCAGCTTAGTCCTGGTGTGGTGCTTTTTTTGGAAGAAAGCTGCCATTGTTCTCTAGTCCTGGATGATCGCTTTAAGTAAATACATTGCTTTTATTCATGGTGTAAAATATTCATGGCAATTTCAGGAAGAAATAGGATGTATGTGTCGGACTAGGGTATCCAGGGCCCACCAGTAAAATTTATTTTGGAGGCCCACCGTATGGATACATTCAAATGTAATAAACTATTTAACAAGTTTTTTATATGAACACAGGCTGGTGGAGGTGCTGTACATTGAATATATGTATGTAGTGCAGTAAGTCTACTGTGTTATGTTCCACGTGTGTAGGGGGTCGGAGACTAGGGGCCCACCTTGCTCAGGGGCCCACCAAGGGATTCCCCTGTACCCCTGTGGGCCAGTCCAAGCCTGGATGTAGTGAAGACAAAGGTTTAAGAAAATGGGGAAATAATTGGCAAAAAAACAAGATCTACCTATATAGTGTATGTATACTTCAAAAGTATGTGTACCCCTGAAAGGGCATACCTGATGGATGTGACTTTTATATTTGATTTCTGTTGATGCTGCAATACATTGTATTCTATTATTTCATCATATTTGTAACCTTCATTTTATTTGCTTTGTTGAATTTGCATAAAATTAGCTCTATCTGTTAAAGGACATCTGTCAGCAGTTCTGTCCCTATGACACCGGCTGACCTGTTACATGTGCGCTCGGCAGCTGAAGGCGTCTGTGTTGGTCCCATGTTCCTATGTGCTCGCATTGCTGAGAGAAATGATGTTTTAATATATGCAAATGAGCCTCTAGGAGCAACGGTCTCAGCTCTCTCTGCAATGGCAACACCCCCGTTGCTCCTAGAAGCTAATTTGCATATAATAAGACATTAATTTTTCTCAGCCATACGGGCACATAGGAACATGGGACCAACACAGATGCCTTTGAATAGTTGACAATTATTTGCAATTTTGAAGTGTTTAACATGCAGGAAAAAATCAAATAATGGTAACCAATTAAATTTAAGAACCCCAAAAAAATGGCATTCACTAACTATAATAAATACAATCCATTACTGAGCCCCTTAAATACATTTTAAATAATTTTTTTTTTACTTAAATTATCTACATTTTTCAGTTTTTTTAATACTGTGCTAACAGCAAATTAAATTTACTCATTTCTTATTTTCATTTAGTATAAAAGGTTATGAGTGCGAAAATTACAACATTTTTATACATTTTTCAAATATTTTTCACGTAGTGAGTCATTTCTAAAAAAAACTTTTCTCATGGGTACATTTTGTCAGAGTTTCGATCCATTGAGAATCATATTTCCATTATAAGTCTGTCGTGAGATTTTGAATTATTCTATATTTTTTACATAACTAAAACATTCCATATGCAAGAATCATTTTATGTACATAATCAGAATTCCGTCAGCTAGGAAAGATACAGTAGTTTATTTTTATTTTTTAAAGCATCGGCTGTAGACTAACACAATTGTGTTGAGTATTTTAGCAATAATTGTTCAATATGGGGTATAAAAATATACAATGAAAAAAACATCTCATATCATATCCTCTCTGTTTTATAAAACAGCTGCTCTCTATTGTATATATTGTACAGACGATCTGTCTATTGCTGCCTCTTATAAGAGTATATACCTGTCTGATCGCTCTATAGGCTCTGTACATTCATATTATACAAATGATGCTATGTAAATTATATTTTGTGAAGTCGTGGTACAAAGTGTAAATTACATTTCAGATATTAAGCTTGTTCTATATTTATATATTTAGAAATCTATATGTAATTAGTTATTATTATTATTATTATTTTATATTCTCATCTACAATACAATACCGTTATGTTTCAATATTTTTTTTACATCTTTTGTGGCCTCAAATATGAACCAACACATTTCTTTTTCCATTTTCATTCAATTTTTTTAAGGTTTGTCAAATGATGTCTATCTATCTATCTATCTCTCTATCTATCGATATAGCTAGCTAGCTAGATGATAGATTATATCTCTTATTGGTTATATATACTGTAGCTCATAGATTTTAAAAAAGATAAGCATTACTCACCTGCACTGATTCTCTGCCACTTTCGTTTCGACACTGCTCCGGTCTCTGCTGCTGGCCACTTCTTGGACCTGGCTTCACACACTGGAAGATAAAGACCTTCTCAGCCAATGCAATGGTCCCTTCAGCCCGTGATTGGCTGATAGGGCCTTTTCTGTCACCACCTCTATGTCTAGCCAGCACTAAGAGGTGGAGAACAGTAGGGACCAGAGCACCGGAGAACAGTAGGGACCAGAGCACCATCGGAACAGCAGTGGCAGGAGATCTTTGAGGATGAGCGTGGCTTCTTTTTATTTTTAACCACTTGTGAGACAGATATAAACATATTAATGCTAGGTAACCCCTTTAATTCCAAGTAATTATTAGAATTTCACCCATTTCATATTTTAATGCCTTGTAGGTTAAAAAAAAAAAATCATCTTTATTGAATGAGTCCTATTATTTTCTAAATACTGCCATAATATGTCACCAATAGAAGTCTATGGGACCCTATTGTGCCTCCATATGCCTTCAGAGTCCCACAGAGCCATGAAGATGTTTTTATTGTTAGATTCAGACCTAAAATAAAAATCACCCCATGATCCATCGACTGACATATTACAAAATATGGTGTCAAAAGGAGGAGCATACAGCCAATAGGGACTTTGTTTCAAGCACATGGCCCTAAAATTTAGTTTTTCCATGATTGATTTTAAGGAAATATTGACTGGATAGTAGTAAGACATGAACATGGCAGATCACGGAGCCTTATGGAGGTACACAGAGTCCCTATGAACCAGTACCACAGATTTTTAGGAACTGTGTTCCATCATATGATGTCTCTGTATGGTGCAGTGATCTATATTGAAATTATTTCATAAGAGGAATGCCACAAGGAGCGTATACATCTCTAGTATGTCATCTGATGGAGCGTGCAACGGAATCGAAAGAAAATTCTCCATAAAAAAAATCTAAGGCATTGGCTTTGACTTCTATGGGTGGCCTATTACAATCTGTATAAATTAAAAATTGGATGGATCTGGGGGTTTGCTCACAATAATAACAAAAATCTCCTATCCAAAGGTTTTGACCACGATCATGAGAATGACGGTCCCATTGCTCCAAATTAATGGATCAGCAGGTTGAACAGGTGCACTGCCACACCATTTACTCTCTATGAGACTGACAAATAGTTGACCGCTAACCCTCTTTAAAATCTCATTGATGGTTGTTTACCGATCCTCAAAATGGTTTTGCCCAGTCTTTGTTTTTGACAGAAAGGTGACCATAAAAATAGTTGACTGTGCTCACACACCTTCTTAGGGCATATAGGGATCCCCACCATTGGACTCCCATTGATAAGACTTTTATACCATGCCCATATCTAGCTATCAATCATTTTGGCATTCTGTGATGATAATCAAGGTTTATAGCTCATCACCTTGTTTATCTTCTGTGTGCACATCCTGTTGAGTTTGGCTTTAGGACACTTTTTCCATTATCCATGAAGAACACTAGATTAATATTTAAATGGGTTTGTCGGCAAAATTCCATTTTTTTATATATTAGGCACAATTGATTTAAACAAAGGATGTAGTTTTACTCACCTCACTGAATCTCCGTTGCTGCCGTTCCAAGAGTTATCAGGTTTACATTGGTCTTCACTTCCTCGTCTTGGCCCAACACACAGAAAATGCTTGCCGATGCCTTCTCAGCTAATTTATTTATTATACGCACTTATATAGCGCTACTATATTCCACAGCACTCTACAGACATTAGCATCAGGCTGTCCCTAATGGGGCTTACAATCTAAGGTCCATTTCAATATGTCTTTGGAGTGTGGAAGGAAACCGGAGTACCCAGAGGAAACCCACGCAAACACGGGGAGAACATACAAACTCCATGCAGATGTTGCCCTTGGTCGAATTCGAACCTAGGACCCCAGCGCTGCAAGGCAACAGTGCTAACCACTGAGCCACCGTGCTGCTAATAACTGGCCACAGAGGTTAATCTCCTCAGCCAGTTACTGGCAGGTATCTCAATCCATTTCCTGTGTTAGGACCAGAAAGTATAGACCAGGGAGGGCCTGGAAAGTGTCGGAACAGTGGGGGATCTGTGAGGTAAGTAATGATTCTTTTTAATAACCTATTATATCCCATATATTAGACATTTGATCTCAGTGTACAACCCATATAATCAGTTTGTCCATGTTTTGAACTGACTGAGAGATTCGGGAAAACTCTATCCACTTTTAAAAGTACAAAAATGTTTGCAAATGGCAATATCACCTACTGTACTTTTCACATTATATGGAAATGGCAATCGATGTGCCTCACAGGAGAGTGATTAGATTATCATAACCCCGAGGCATTTAAAGTTAGAAATGTCAGACAAAAAAGAGGAACACTTTCATAATCTATTCTGTTATGGACTATTTGACTCTCAAGGAGAAAATAAGCTCCTAATCGCAGTGCCTGGAGTGTTTCTCAATGGTAAATGTCAGCAGTGAGCGGGGACCAACAGCGTGAGCCATGAACATTTGTAAGTAACATTATTGAAAGTCAATTTTCAGCCAGTGACACAAATACAAGGTAAAATGTGTCAGGCAAAATGTTTTTGTCATTGAAAGGGCTCAAAAAATTGTAACAAAAACATCTATAACAAAAAAAAAATGATGTACCATACATTGTCATGGAATATTTTACCCTTTGCTTCTATAACATTTGAATGTAATGCTTTAAGTCACTGTGACAACTTATTACGGACTGGTTCTAAGTAGCATATATATATATACTGTATCATAATGGCTTAGAAGTAATAAGCGGGTCACCAGTGCTTATACTGTACTACTATTTTTCTATGCCGGCTTTAGAGTAGTTGTGCTTGTGGCTCTTGCAATGTGAAAAAAATATATAAAAAAATAAAAATAAAATAAAATTATATTGTTGTTTACATTTGGTGTGACGAGTTCTTGTATTGAGTATTGATTTAATTTATTGTCTTTATATGGAGGGATGGTCCTCAAATAACTGCACACATTTTAATGTGTCTGCAGTTCCGCCGAGAACATGCAGCTGCAAGAGAAGCGAGACAACTGTTAGAGACAGTGCAAGGTCTTTACAGACTTCGATCAGCGCTCAAAGCATGTAAGGAGGGTGCATTATATGGTGATAAAATGTAAGCATCTAGGATATCACCTAAATGGCTGATAGGTGGAGTCTTCTAGCTTTCAATTGCCAATTCCATGGACAACCTAAGATGAGGACCCCTTCTATGACATAAATATGCCCGGATTTGGACTTGGGAGGGTGATTGTCTTCAAAATTTGTTGCATCACATGTTTTGACCAGCTATCTAAGGTAATGGTCCCAGTGAGCACACACATCTGAAAACCACATTGGAGGGAGTTTTCAACTACGTTGTTTTTTTTTGGCCGGGTAATTTTGCATGTAATACCAGAGTTTTATCTGCACATACAGCTGTGGTACTACTGGCTTAATAGTGCTGCCATTAATTATCAATTTGAAAAGCATGGCCATGGCACATGGAGGTGTCTTTTTAGGCAGCTGCTAAATGAGATCATACCATCATTGTGACCAGAGATAGAAAGATATCTCATTGAAGGAACAGTACAAGATTTTACTATTGTTGACCTATCCTCAGGAGGCCATCAATAGTAAAATCCTGGATACCGGAGTTTGACACCCTGAGCCCCACCTATCAGCTGTCTTGGAGTAGCTCTTGCAGTAGAAGTGAGCGCCAGAATTACACTGTGTAGTGGACGTAGCTGGTGACTACATAGAAATGGATGGTAAGGAGCTCTGTAAATAATGGATGCTGCTGTATAGTTTGGGTGCTGTCTTCTACCGCTGGAGCTATCCTGAAACAGCTGATCAGCAAGGGTGCAGGTTGTCGGACTCCAGACAATCAGATATTTATAGCCTATCTCGAAGACAACCCCTATAACATGGAAAGTTACTGAGACACCTAACCATCTATTCAACCCATATGCACATTGACTATGAGAAAGGAAGAGTTCCAAAATTTTCCACATAAGGCCTCATGCACACGACTGTATTTTTTCACGGTCCGCAAAACGGGGTTCCGTTGGTCCGTTATCCGTGACCGTTTTTTCGTCCGTGGGTCTTCCTTGATTTTTGGAGGATCCACGGACATGAAAAAAAAGTCGTTTTGGTGTCCGCCTGGCCGTGCGGAGCCAAACGGATCTGTCCTGAATTACAATGCAAGTCAATGGGGACGGATCCGTTTGACGTTGACACAATATGGTGCAATTTCAAATGGATTAGTCCCCCATTGACTTTCAATGTAAAGTCAGGAGTTAATATACCATAGGATTGGAGTTTTCTCCAATCCGATGGTATATTTTTACTTGAAGCGTCCCCATCACCATGGGAACGCCTCTATGTTAGAATATACTGTCGGATATGAGTTAGATCATGAAACTCATATCCGACAGTATATTCTAACACAGAGGCGTTCCCATAGTGATGGGGACGCTTCTAGTTAGAATATACTACGAACTGTGTACATGACTGCCCCCTGCTGCCTGGCAGCACCCGATCTCTTACAGGGGGCTGTGATCCGCACAATTAACCCCTCAGGTGCAGCACTTAATTGTGCATATCATAGCCCCCTGTAAGAGATCAGGGGCTGCCAGGCAGGAGGGGGCAGACCCCCCACCCCAGGCCCCCCTCCCTCTATTGTATTACCATTGGTGGCCAGTGTGCGGCCTCCCCCGGCCCCCCTCCCTCTATTGTAATATCATTGGTGGCCAGTGTGCGGCCTCCCCCGGCCCCCCCTCCCTCCCTTTATTGTATTATCATTGGTGGCCAGTGTGCGTCCCCCCCTCCCTCCCTCTATTGCAGCGGTTCTCAACCTAGGGGTCGCAACCCCTTTGGGGGTCGATCGGCCCTTTCCAGGGGGTCGCCTGAAGCTTCCTATTGTGGGTCGCCCGCACAATGGCAGCGGCCCCTTATCCTCGCGCACAGGAAGTGATGTCCTATCACTGCCTGTGCTTGAAGAAGCCTGACGTCTGGACGGGTAAGTCGGGCCGCCTGTCTGCTGAGGTCCGAGTTTTTTCGTTAATGACACCGCCGCTGAGCACCACTGCCACCAATGATTTAATTGAGCCTGGCTGAGCCTGGCTAATTTTATTTTAATTATTTGGCTGAGCAAGGCTTAATTTATTTGGGGGGACATGAAGCACCGCTGATTTATTTATTTGAGGGGGGGGGGGACCTGAAGCACCGCTTATTTATTTAGGGGACCCTGAGCACCATTGATTTATTTATTTGGGGGAAACCTGATGCACCACTGATTTATTTGGGGGTACCCTGAGCACCGCTGATTTATTTATTTGGGGGAGACCTGAAGCCCCACTGATTTATTTATTTGGGGGACCCTGAGCACTTCTGATTTATTTATTTGGGGGAGACCTGAAGCCCTGCTGATTTATTTATTTGGGGGACCCTGAGCACCACTGTTTTATTTATTTGGGGGACCCTGAGCACCACTGATTTATTTATTTGGGGGTACCCTGAGCACCGCTGATTTATTTATTTGGGGGAGACCTGAAGCCCCACTGATTTATTTATTTGGGGGACCCTGAGCACTTCTGATTTATTTATTTGGGGGAGACCTGAAGCCCTGCTGATTTATTTATTTGGGGGACCCTGAGCACCACTGATTTATTTATTTGGGGGACCCTGAGCACCACTGATTTATTTATTTGGGGGTACCCTGAGCACCGCTGATTTATTTATTTGGGGGAGACCTGAAGCCCTGCTGATTTATTTATTTGGGGGACCCTGAGCACCACTGATTTATTTATTTGGGGGACCCTGAGCACCACTGATTAATTTTATTTTTTTTGGGGGGGGGGTACTGTGAGCACCACTGAGTTATTTATTTGAGGGGTACTGTGCGCACCACTGATTTATTTTTTTAGGGGGTATTTGTTGTTTATTATTTATTTTAAAGTTATTTATTTGGTTTACAAATATTTTGTATTTATGCTAAAGTTCTGTGGTTATGAATGAATACTTATGTATTTGAATAAACATTTGGGGTATTGGTGTCTGTGCGTGTTTTTAGTGGGTCATCATAACAGTAGCAAAATTAGTTATGACGTAGCAAGGAAAAAAATTTAATGGTTGGGGGTCACCACAACATGAGGAACTGTATTAAGGGGTCACGGCTTTAGAAAGGTTGAGAACCACTGCTCTATTGTATTATCATTGGTGGCCAGTGTGTGCCCCCCCCTCCCTCCCTCTATTGTAATATCATTGGTGGCCAGTGTGCGGCCTCCCCTCTCCCCCCCCGATCATTGGTGGCAGCGGAGAGTTCCGACCGCAGTCCCAGCTTAATCGCTACTGCAGGCCTGGTTGCCATGGTTACTTAGCAATATTACAATATTAGAAGCATCATACTTACCTGCTGCGCTGTCTGTTGTGACCGGCCGGGAGTTCCTCCTACTGGTAAGTGACAGGTCTGTGCGGTGCATTGCTTAATGATCTGTCACTTACCAGTAGGAGGAGCTCCCGGCCGGTCACAGACAGCGCAGCAGGTAAGTATGATGCTTCTAATATTGTAATATTGCTAAGTAACCATGGCAACCAGGCCTGCAGTAGCGTCCTGGTTGCCATGGTTACCGATCGGAGCCCCAGAGCGATTAAACCAATGATTGGGGGGGGGAGAGGGGAGGCCGCACACTGGCCACCAATGATATTAATACAATAGAGGGGGGGCCGGGGGGGCGCACACTGGCCACCAATGATAATACAATAGAGGGAGGGAGGGGGGGCCGGGGGAGGCCGCACACTGGCCACCAATGATAATACAATAGAGGGAGGGAGGGGGGCCCAGGGGGGCCGCACACTGGCCACCAATGATAATACAATAAAGGGAGGGAGGGGGGCGCCACACACTGGCCACCAATGATATTACAATAGAGGGAGGGGGGGCTGGGGGGGGCGCACTGGCCACCAATGAAATTAAAACTGGGGAGGGAGGGGGGTCTACCCCCTGCTGCCTGGCAGCCCCTGATCTCTTACAGGGTGCTATGATATGCACAATTAACCCCTCAGGTGCAGCACCTGAGGGGTTAATTGTGCGGATCACAGCCACCTGTAAGAGATCGGGTGCTGCCAGGCAGCAGGGGGCAGTCATGTACACAGTTCGTAGCATATTCTAACTAGAAGCGTCCCCATCACTATGGGAACGCCTCTGTGTTAGAATATACTGTCGGATATGAGTTTTCACGAAGTGAAAACTCATCTCTGAAAAAGCTTTTATGCAGACGGATCTTCGGATCTGTCTGTATGAAAGTAACCTACTGACGCGGATGCCAATCTTGTGTGCATCCGTGTTCTTTCACGGACTTATTGACTTGAATGGGTCCGTGAACCGTTGTCCGTCAAAAAAATAGGACAGGTCATATTTTTTTGACGGACAGGAAACACGGATCACGGATGCGTCAGCAAAACGGTGCATTTCCCGATTTTTCCACGGACCCATTGAAAGTCAATGGGTCTGCAAAAAAAAAAAAACGGAAAACGGCACAATGGCCACGGATGCACACAACGGTCGTGTGCATGAGGCCTAATACTGAGAACATTAAATCACCACTTCATCCACGTATTGGACTAGACCTCAAGGTCAGTTTCTGAGAAGACAATTTTCAATACTTTTGTAAAACTGGCTGCTACAACTGAATAGAAAATGCAAATACAGTATTTCTGTAGATAAAAGAGATGTAATTACCAAACTTAATCTTGAACTTTTTGTGTGCTAGAATTTGGCCATTTTTACATTGTGAGTGAATGTCATTTAAAATAGCATCACGCATTAAGTCTTAAAATACTGACAGACTTGCTCCTGACTAGAGATAGAATTTTGATTCTAATCAATTCTCCTGCCAGAATTTTTTTATTTTTTAAATCTGATTTGTTTTTCGGTATAGAAAGAGAGAATTTCTTGGCTGATTCGAAACAAAACTAATTTTAAGAAACTCGCTCCTCTTGACTCCTGACCACCTCTCTGGACCAATATTATCCTAGCAAGTCTTAAAAGTAGAATCGTGCAAACAATATTAGGTTAAACTCTTAAAGGGGATATGTTACCTACCCCGCTCTAGTCCTATCATATGCAGTACTACAAGAATAGGACTGCTACTATATGCTCCTGATCGCCAATTGATGTGTCCATACTCAACCCTGTTTCCTCTCTAACAAACTGTCACTAGAATACATTGAGAGGACTCGTGAGTGCATGCTTAGGACTTCTCTCTGTTATGTGTGTGCTCAGAAGTCCTCTCAATGGGTTCCAGTGTTAGTTTGCAAACTTGGGTGACGTACAGTAATGGACTGGCTATAGACCCTAGAGCAAAATTTCCTGGTGGACCAACAACCAGAGGGCTGCCTGAGTCCTCCTCAAGGCCACAGGCTGGGTACATAATGACCAGATGCTCTCAGCATTAATTCATGTAGGAGTATGAGGTACTTATGCACCTGACCAACCTGTCCACAGGTGCCCTTCTGAATTTAACTGTATTGCCATTCTCAGAACAGTGATACAGAATACTGTGGTGAGGGTGACAGTATCTTGTACAGCACTGTGGTATTTGGTACTGCTGTGGTGGTATTTTGTGCTGCACTACAGTATTGCTGGCCCTGCATACTTGCGCTGCAACTATCTACTTGTGTTGCCCCACCTTCTGTCAATTTGGACCCACCTATAACATGAGGTCACTTTTAGTTTTTTTCTAGGGCTACTTTAAGTTCCCATAAATGACATAAATTAGCAATCAGGAGTCAGCGAGAACAATACTATTCATGTAACACCACTTCTATCACATACAATTTATAATACCAGTGTCTTCTTGTGTGTCAGGCTGTCCCATAAAGGGGCTGTGCATGCGTTTTGTTTTTTTTACAAACTCCTCCTCCTATGCAGACCTGCAAAAGAAAACATACTTACCTGCTTTCCGATTCTGGCTCTTGGATCCTTCCCTCTATGGCCTCCGCTGATCTGCTTGGGTCCCTGAATGTAAACTTCCAGTTTGATGCTGCTGCAGCCAATTAATGCCTGCAGCGGTGACCTCCACCCCTTGTGCCAAGTGACCATTTGACATGATCAGAGATGAGCGAATCGCAGTTGACGAAGTGGAATTCGATCCGAATTTCAGGAAAAATTATATTTGCACCGAATTTCCTCACGCTTTGTGGCAACGAATCTCATTTTTTCCTAAGATGGCTGCTGCACGTGTGAGGACATGGAGCAAGGAACTCTGGGAAGGCGGGATCACCCATAATGCCATGCATGCAGCCAATCAGCAGCCAGCCAGCCCTGTGATGTCACAGCCCTATAAATAGCCTCAGCCATCTTGGATTCAGCCATTTTCCAGTGTACTTAGTGCAGGGAGAGACGTCAGCAGGCGCTAGGGACAGTGATAGGAAAGACTTAATTGTGCTAAAAAAAAAAAAACATTTACAAGTGCAGAGAAAGATTATTCAAGGTGTAGGGAAAGGATAGGGGAGGTTCAGTAGGGGAGGTTACAGACTGGGTAATAGGAACAATCCTATTACACCTTGCTGCACTGACTGCGGATCCAAATTGCCATTATACAGCTCTATAATTCCAGTAAACAGTTCTTGTTATTGGGGTGCAAGTGCTGTTTGATACAGCCATTAACAGGGTTTATTACAAGGAAATATTTATACGTCTTATTTGCCCTTGTGCGGTGCAATTATATATTTTTGGCTTGTATTAGTGGGGGATAAAGGGCTTATTAGCCGTTGTGTGGTGAAGTGAGAAAATTACAGACTTTGTTGGGGTGTTTTAATTTCCTTTTTATTTATTTATTTGATCTCACAGTATGTCAGACAGAGAAGTGCCAGGCCCTGCACGAGGGAATGGCAGAGGCCTAAATTTTTCTGCGCAGGCAGAGGTCACAGCAGAGTAAGGGGCCACGGCAGCAGGGGTCACTTTGAGATGCCTGAGCTCCCAGTGTCAGCTAGTGGTCGTGTCTTGACCAGCAACCCAGCGGTTCTTGAATGGTAGAATCAATCTTTGACTTTGTCACAAGTGACATCAGACACCCCCAGCAAAGAGTCAGTGGGTTCATCAGACACAACCCTTAGTTGGCATGGCCAAGGAGCAGGCCCTGTCCTCAACCTGCCTCTGTCCCTTTCTGTTCCCTCAGCCAGAAAAGTATTGTATGCTGTGGGCTCAGCACCACTATACAGTGAGGACGAGCTACTAGGAGACAGTCAGCAGCTACTGTCAAGCCAAGATGTGGAGGAGACATCCACTGCTTCCTCCACTAGGCAGGCAAGTAGTGATGAGGAGAGTGGCGTGGGAGCTGGTGTTGCGAGTGGTCAGGCTCCTGACCCAGAGGCGGTTGAGGAGGACATCAGTGACGTGCAGACAGTACTCAATGATGATGATGTAGCTGATCGCACTTGGGAGCCGGGTGATGAAGGGGCTTCATCATCATTGGGAGAAGAGGGTGGCAGCTTGCCTGTAAGGCAGCAGCGGAGCCAGAAAGTCGCTAGCGTGGCTGGGAGTCAGCAGGATGGTGTCAGTGGGAGGTCGGGAGCCAAACGTGCCCAGGGTAGACCACCCGCTTCGCAGGAGACTACCTGCTTGGGAAGTAGTGGTGCATGGGTTCATGGAGGCAGTGACGGTAGAAGTCAGTCAGTGCGTAGTGTTGGGGGTAAAATCACCAATTTGGCGGTGTGGCAGATTTTTGTTAAGCCACCGGATGAGGTGAACATGGCCATATGTAGAATTTGTGGGCAGAAGGTGAAGCGTGGCCAGGGTGCCAATGTTGGTACCACGGCCCTGCATCAACATATGCAGCATCACCATGAAGTGGCCTGGGAGAACCGTAGCTCCGATGGGGTGGTCAAGCCTGCCGCAGCAACCGCTGCATCACCCAATGACACACTTCCGGTTTTAGGTAGTCAAGGCTCCACCACCTCAGCCGAAGGGAGCTGTCTGTCCTTCCCATCATCTGCTGGTCCTGATGATCCTGCTCCTGCTCCTCCTACTCCTTGTCAGTCATTCTGTCAGCAATCAATCACCAAAACGATTGCCAAGAGAAATCAGTATGCATGCACTCATCCAACTGTGCCGAAGCTGAACGTGCTCCTGGCCAAGTTGCTGGTGCTGCAGTCCCTCCCTTTCCAAGTGGTGGACTCTGCACCTTTTAGAGAACTGATGGATTGTGCCGAGACGAGGTGGAGAGTCCCAAGCTGTCATTTTTTTGCCAAAAAGGCAGTACCAGCCATGCACACACATGTAGAACAGAAGGTAGGCCAGTCCTTGAGCCTGCCAAAGTGCACGGCATCACCGACGTGTGGAGCTGTAACTACGGTCAGGGACAAAACATGTCCTTTATGGCCCACTGGGTAAATGTGGTTCCTGCACAGCCACACCAGCAACTTGGCCAGGTGATGCCGCTTCCGTCTCCATGTTCTCACACCGTTGGTCTTGCGTCAATGTCCACCTCTGCCTCCTCATCCTCCACCGTGTCCTCAGCCTCCACTGCAGGGACAATTCACAGTGCCCCTCCAGCATACCACATGTGCAGGGCACGGCGGTGTCATGCTGTTCTGCACCTCGTTTGCCTGGGCAAACAGAGTCACACAGGGGAGGAACTGCTCTGTGTCCTTCATCAAGAAATCAAATGCTGGCTTTCTCCGCGACAACTCAAAATCGAAACCATGGTGACCAATAACGGGAAGAACATGGTGTAGGCGCTGCATGGCATACATGTTCAATCTGGTTGTCAAGGAGGGCTGAGCCATGCGCCCTGCATGGCACACATGTTCAATATGGTTGTCAGGTGGTTCCTGAAGTCTTCCACCCATCTGCAAGACATCCTAAAAATTGCCAGGAAACTTTGCATGCACTTCAGCCACTCGTACACCGCAAAGCATACCCTTCTTGAGTTACAGAGGCAGAAAGGCATCCCCAACATAAGCTTATATGCGACGTTTCCACCCGTTGGAATTCCATCCTCTATATGTTGGACAGACTATACGAACAGAGAAAGGCCATAAACGATTTATTGATGATACAAGCGGACAGGAGTACTCCCCTGTGTAACTTCGATGTCATGGATGACACCTGTCGTTTGCTCAGGCCCTTTGAGGAGGCCACGTTATTTGTCAGTCACCAGGACTGCGAGATGAACAATGTCATTCCAATGTCATTTTTTATACACAGGTGACAGAAGAGGAGGAGCAGGAGCAGCCAGAGGAGCTACAGGGTAATGAGGAAGAGGAGGCAGATGACCCAGACACACCGTGGCAGTATGCAGTGGAGATGGAGGGAGGGAGTACCTCCTAGTCACTTGCACAAATGACCCGATGCATGCTCACTTGCTTGCGTAGTGACAGCTGAATTGTCAACATTTCGACAGAGGGATGACTTCTGGCTCTCCGCCTGGTTGGACCCTTGCTGCCGGTCCAAAATTTGGGCCTTTTTTACACTCGCTGAGAGGGAGGACAAACTAAACTACTATAGAGACATCCTATGCAGTCAGTTGGACGCTGCCTATCTGTGCCATCATCCATCCTCTCGCAGGTCTGACCGCTGGGGCCCTCTGCACTCACATTTCTCTGCCATGGCTGCTGTGGCAGGCTGGTGGGGGGGGGATTAGGAGCAGTTCCAACTGCATCAGCAGCAACTTGAGTCTAGAGTCGCTGATGAGCAGCTTTCTTTACCTGTCTAGTGAAGAAACTACTCACCAGCAGCAGCTAGACCTGGAGCAGGACCTGAACCAGCAGGTGGTGGCATACTTGGACAGCACCCTACCACCCCACATTGAAGATCCTCTGGACTACTGGGCAGACAAACAGGATTTGTGGCTGCAACTAGCAGAGTTTGCCCTGGAAAAGCTGTCCTGTCCAGCCAGTAGTGTGGCATCAGAGCTGGTGTTTAGTGTGGCGGGGGCCATAGTTAACCTTAGATACTGACCTTTGTCAAGATAAATCAGGCGTGGATTAGCCATGATTTCCACCCACCAGTGCCTGATGCATCAGACTCGATCATCCATGCTGCCCCACCAACACTTTGACAAAAGAGACCGGTTTCTTCTGGCTACCTGCCTCAACTACTATTCTGATGCTGCCATCCACCTAAAGCCACACATATGATGCCAAGTGCTCCTTATTACACCCACCATCATCAGGGGGTAATGTTATTGCCACCCACCTCACCACTCTGTCACCAGGTCACTCTGTGGTCTTCTGTTGCTGCTGCCACCTCCATACTATGTCACCTTGCTACTCTGTGGCCCCCTGATGCTGCTGCCACCTCTACACTGTCACCTTGCTACTCTGTGGTATCCTCATGCTGCTGCCACCTCCACACTGTCACCTTACCACTCTATGGCGTCCTAATGCTGCTGCCACCTCCACACTATGTCTCTTTGCCATTTTGTGGTCTCCTAATGCTGCTGCCACTTCCACACTATGTCACCTTGCCACTCTGTGGCCTCCTGATGCTGCTGCCACCTCCACACTATGTCACCTTTCCACTCTGTGGCCTCCTGATGCTGCTGCCATCTCCACACTATGTCACCTTGCCACTCTGTGGTCTCTTCATGCTGCTGCCTCCTCCACATTATGTCACCTTGCAACTCTGTGTTCTCCTCATGCTGCTGCCACCTCCACACTGTCATTGTGCCACTCTGTGGCCTCCTGATGCTGCTTCAACTTCACCATTATGTCAAAGGGCCACTCTGTGGACTTCTCATGCTGTTTCCACCCTCCCCACTTGGTGACTGGGCCACAATGTTGCCTTTTTGCCTGGCTAGCATCATCATTAAATTGACCCTCCTTCTGATCTGTCATAATCAAAGGAAAAATGAGACGCACAACGGATCCTTTCTGTGTAGCAGCTGTAAGGCCTGTATGGTCCAATCAGAATTGGCTTGTAATTTGGTAGCCAAAAGCAGGAGTGGGTACTAAACACAGAATATATGCAAATATTCCATTCACCTGTCACCTCTGTTTTGGATCCACTCCTGTTTTTTTGGCATTAGAAATACTGATGGATTAATGACCAAATGCTGACCGAGTTAAGGGGGATGCTCAACAGACAGGATACATTTTTTTGGGGGGGTTATTGTTCCGACGGATCAGAGGAAGGGCAAATTAATCAGTGATGTCAACACAAACTTACTGCTGACACCCCCTCCGCTCTTTTGGGGGGCTCTGCATGTATAAGCGTTTAATAGAGCAGGTTCTGTAGACATCTATGTGGAATCAGTTGATGATGGTGTAAAAGGAGTGCGCTTCTTATTGACGCTAACATTGACCTGTAAGGCTGAGTTCACACTCGCATCATACTGACTCACAGTATTGTTTCACTACCACAACAGACTCCCTATGCGTGTTACTGCAAGGCACAGTGCTCTATACCCCTATAAAGACTTTTTGCAGCCTGGAAATAGCCGTTTTAAATGAGATTCGCTGCAAATAAATTCAGATCAAACCTAATTTTGTTCAGAAAATTTGGTGAACCGGCCTAATCAAATTTTTGAAAAATTTGCTCATCTCTAGACATGATGCAAGGTTATCAGGTCACCGCAGAGGTGTCAAACTGGAAATTTACATTCAGAGACCTGAGCGTAGCAGTAGAGGTTGGAAGGAAGCAGTAAAGTATGCTTCCTTTCACAGGTTTGCCCAGGAAGTGGTTTGCCAACCCATCCATCCCATCAAACGTGCACAACCACTTTAAACTCCATGAGGCATCAGTGCTACCTCAGCACCTCCTATAGCTGTGCATCTTAATTATTTCGTCACACAATGTTAAATAGGAAGAAAATATTCAAAGAATGGTAATTGCAAACCATAGTGATAACTTTGGTATGAGGAAAAATAAGAGCATGAGAGTTATCAGCGAGCAGCGCGACCTTTACATTGTAGTACATTGTGTTATTAGTTCCATCTATTACAATGTACAATTAGCTTACCTACATCCATCTTATTTTCTAAGTATGTCCAGCACTGTCCCATAGACTAGTATTTAACAAGCAGGAGTGACCTTTCTTCTGAAGAAATGTGAAAGAAAATGTAAAAATTAGGAACAGCTAGTTATAATTTTACATTACATACTCCTACTGCTGAGCAGAACCTGAAAATTTGGAGCCCCGTGGGAAATTATCTGATGAGTTATGGCCAAGACCACAAAAAGAAAAGAAAAAATTACAGTGTTTCAGAAGCGAATGTGGATTTGCTGTGCCACTAAATAGATTTGACTTAGGCCTACTTCTAAGGGCATTATATAGGTTGCCCCCGAGTTTTAAACCTATAACCTCTGTACAAAGATCTGCTGTCTGCTGCAGGGGAAGTACTAGATCGCTTCCTCTTAGACTAGTCTCAGTTCAGTGGATGTTGGCCTACGGGGTTCAAGAAAGGGATCAGGCAAAAACAGACAGTAAACAAGCCGAGTGTAATGACCGACGACACGCACAGGGAGGAAAACAGGGAAAGCCCTGCCCAAGGGAGAGGGAAAGGTGGTGACCCCTAACTCACCTTGCGGCTGGCACCTGACTGCCCTGACGTCCCTAGACGGGTTCCTCACCCGTGCGGCGATCACGTGCCTAAACCCTGGCTTTCCCTAATAAGAGCCCTGGATAGTGAACAGGCCGGTGGGATCGCTAGTCCACACCACTATCACTAAGAGGGAAACACCAGGGAGAGGACAGACAAAACATACAAACACATACACCCAGGTGGGCGACCACAATAAACCAAAAAAGGTCCAACAGGGATCTGGAGAGTAGCGTACTGGACCAACTACCAGCGAACGCAGCAACACAGCTCCAGAAGGTCAGAATAGATGTCCAGGCAGGAAGCTCTATCTCTGGCAACCAGAGAAGTGTGAGAGAGAAATATAAGGAGGTCTGGGAGTGCTGGACAAGGAACAGCTGAGGAGAAGGAGCTACGGATCCCTGAGTGAGCCAAAAGGGTTTGCTAAGCAAACCCAGAAAGCTACCATAAGGAAAACAGCCCTATCTTAAATAGAGCGTGCAGCCAACCGCTGCGACTTCCTGACCCCGGGTATAACGGAGTCAGGCGTGGTCCTCGACACCCTCGTGACAGTACCCCCCTCTCTACGAGGGGCCTCTGGACACTCAGTACCAGGTCTCTCAGGATGAGAGGCATGAAAAACCCGAACTAACCTGTCGGCGTTTACCTCAGACGCAGGAACCCACATTCTTTCCTCGGGACCGTAACCTCTCCAATGCACCAGATATTGAAGAGAGCGGCGGACCCGACGAGAATTAACAATTTTGGATATCTGAAATTCTAGGTTACCATCCACGACAACAGGAGGGGGTGGCAGCGGTGATGGTTCTAGAGGTGGAACATATTTTTTGAGTAACGACTTATGAAAAACATTATGAATTTTAAAAGTCTGAGGTAACTCCAGGCGAAAAGCCACGGGGTTGATGATGGCTACAATTTTGTAAGGGCCAATAAACCTAGGACCCAGTTTCCAAGAGGGAACCTTCAATTTAATATTCCTAGTAGACAACCACACATAGTCATTCACTCCTAGGTCCGGACCTGGCGACCGTCTCTTATCAGCCATGCATTTGTATTTACCTCCCATATTTTTCAAGTTAGCTTGCACCTTCTGCCATACCGATGAAAGAGATGACGAAAACCGTTCCTCTTCGGGAACCCCAGAAGACCCCCCCCTCATTGAAAGTACAGAATTGGGGATGAAAACCATATGCACCAAGAAATGGTGACTTGCCAGTGGATTCCTGACGACGATTATTTATGGCAAACTCAGCTAACGGTAAATATGATGACCACAACTCTTGGTTTTCAGACACAAAACATCTTAGATATGTCTCAAGGTTTTGGTTGGTACGCTCAGTCTGTCCATTCGACTGAGGATGGAAAGCAGAGGAAAAGGACAAGTGTACCCCCAAACGAGAACAAAAAGCTTTCCAAAATTTAGAAATAAACTGGCTACCCCGATCCGAAACAACATCAGAGGGGACCCAGTGAAGCTTCACGATTTCACTGACGAATACCTGAGAAAGAGTCTTAGCATTAGGTAGTGCGGGTAACGCAATGAAGTGTACCATTTTGCTAAACCTGTCCACTACTACCAAAATAACTGTTTTACCCGCAGACAAAGGTAAGTCAGTGATAAAATCCATTGACAGATGTGTCCACGGTCTATTGGGAATGACGAGTGGTAATAGAGACCCTGCAGGACGTGTATGTGAAACTTTTGCGCGCGCACAGGTAGAACAAGAAGACACAAAATCCAATACATCCTGACGCAACCTTGGCCACCAAAAACGACGAGACAATAGTTCCAAGGTTGCTTTACTACCCGGGTGCCCAGCAAGTGCCGAATTATGATGTTCCTTTAATAATTCGAAACGTAAGTTCAACGGTACAAACAATTTCTCTGAGGGGCAAGAGACCGGGGCGTCCCCCTGGGCCTCTAACACCTTCCCCTCCAAAACAGAGTGTACCGCAGAAACAACCACTCCTCTTTGAAGAATGGGTACCGGATCACTCACATTACCCCCTCCAGGGAAACAACGAGATAGTGCATCAGCCTTGGTGTTCTTTGCCCCAGGACGATAGGTAATCACAAAGTTAAACCTGGTAAAAAATAGCGACCACCTAGCCTGTCTAGGGGTGAGACGCTTAGCTGATTCGAGGTACAGAAGATTTTTGTGGTCCGTAATCACAGTGACGGGGTGGACTGCCCCCTCTAAGAAATGACGCCACTCCTCAAACGCAAGTTTAATAGCTAATAGTTCCCTATTGCCAATATCGTAGTTCTTTTCTGCTGCAGATAGTTTTTTAGAAAAGAAAGCACAAGGACGCCATTTGCCAGGAGACGGACCCTGAGACAGCACCGCCCCCACTCCCACCTCTGACGCATCGACTTCAACAATAAAAGGCTGAGAGACATCAGGTTGGACCAGTACAGGTGCTGAGGTAAACCTCTCTTTTAGAGAGGAAAAAGCAACTTTAGCGGCGTCAGACCATTTAGAAAAATCAGTCCCCTTCCTAGTCATGTCAGTAAGCGGTTTTACAATAAGTGAATAATTTTTAATGAATTTCCTATAGAAATTCGCGAAGCCCAAGAACCGTTGTAGTGCTTTGAGGTTCTCAGGAAGATCCCAATCTAAAATTGCCTGGACCTTCCTAGGATCCATACGGAAACCTGACGCAGATAAAAAATAACCCAGGAATTGTATCTCCTGAACGGCGAAGACACATTTTTCAATTTTAGCATATAATTCATTCGTCCGTAGGACCTGCAGTACTTGTCTGACATGCACCTCATGTGTTTTCAGATCAGACGAATAAATTAAAATATCAACTAGGTATATTACCACAAACCTGCCGATTAGATGACTAAAAATTTCATTAACGAAATGTTGAAAGACGGCAGGAGCATTGGTCAGACCGAAAGGCATAACTAGATTTTCATAATGCCCCTCAGGGGTGTTAAACGCTGTCTTCCACTCATCCCCCTCCTTAATACGAATCAGATTGTAGGCACCCCTAAGATCAAGTTTGGAGAACCACCTAGCACCCGCAATCTGATTAAACAGGTCAGGAAGGAGAGGAAGAGGGTATGGGTCTCGGATGGTTATCTGATTTAATTCGCGAAAATCTAAGCAAGGACGCAGGCCCCCATCTTTCTTTTTAACGAAGAAAAACCCTGCAGCCACGGGTGAAGAAGAGGGTCTGATGTGTCCCTTAGCCAAGCTCTCGGAGATATAATCTTTCATGGCTTGTCTCTCTGGACCCGAAAGATTATATAACCTGGTCTTGGGTAATTTTGCGCCGGGAATAAGGTTAACCGGGCAATCATAAGGACGATGAGGTGGTAACTTCTGACAACCCTTTTCAGAGAAAACATCCTCAAAGTCCGAAATAAATGTAGGTAGGGTAGTTATGGAGGCGACTAAGCAATTGCTATTTAAGCAATTTTCTCTGCACTGCTCACTCCACTCCAATATCTCCCTGGCCTGCCAATCCACCACTGGATTGTGCGCTACCAACCAGGGAAGACCCAGCACTACCGGAGTGGGAAGCCCCTCCAGAACATAACCTGAAAGCATCTCGTTATGGTGGTCCCCTACCCGAAGGTGTAAATTATGAACAATGTGCGTGAGGTTTCTCTGAGACAGGGGAGCAGAATCAATAGCGAATATGGGAATGGGTCTCTGCAAAGTACAGAGAGACAAACCCAAAGTGCGGGCAAAATGGGCATCTATCAAATTTACCCCTGCTCCACTGTCTAGAAAGAAAGAAATAGTCTCCGTCTTATCACCAAAAATAATAACCGCTGGCAACACAAATTGCGATGTACGTATGGAGGAAACGTATACCCCCCGGCTGACATCCTCCACACAGCCTGGGGTTAGTAGTTTTTCCGACGGTCTTTTGTTTCTGAGGAAAGAAGGACAGACATTAATGAAATGACCCCTCTCCCCACAAAAAAAACAAACCCCACGCCTACGGCGAGCCTCAGGAGGACGGACCTGACGAGTAGTTCCTCCTAGCTGCATAGGCTCGTCTAAGTCCGTACAGACTAAGGCCTCTTTCACACTTGCGTTGTCCGGATCCGGCGTGTACTCCACTTGCCGGAATTACACGCCGGATCCGGAAAAACGCAAGTGTACTGAAAGCATTTGAAGACGGAACCGTCTTCCAAATGCGTTCAGTGTTACTATGGCACCCAGGACGCTATTAAAGTCCTGGTTGCCATAGTAGTAGTGGGGAGCGGGGGAGCAGCATACTTACCGTCCGTGCGGCTCCCCGGGCGCTCCAGAATGACGTTAGAGCGCCCCATGCGCATGGATGACGTGATCCATGTGATCACATGATCCATGAGCTTGGGGCGCCCTGACGTCACTCTGGAGCGCCCGGAGAGCCGCACGGACGGTAAGTACACTGCTCCCCGCTCCCCACTACACTTTACCATGGCTGCCAGGACTTTAGCGTCCCGGCAGCCATGGTAACCACTCTGAAAAAGCTAAATGTCGGCTCCGGCAATGCGCCGAAACGACGTTTAGCTTAAGGCCGGATCCGGATCAATGCCTTTCAATGGGCATTAATTCCGGATCCGGCCTTGCGGCAAGTGTTCCGGATTTTTGGCCGGAGCAAAAAGCGCAGCATGCTGCGGTATTTTCTCCGGCCAAAAAACGTTCCGTTCCGGAACTGAAGACATCCTGATGCATCCTGAACGGATTTCTCTCCATTCAGAATGCATTAGGATAATCCTGATCAGGATTCTTCCGGCATAGAGCCCCGACGACGGAACTCTATGCCGGAAGACAAGAACGCAAGTGTGAAAGAGCCCTTACTGCTGCTTGGGAGGGGTTACCAATTGCTCCGGTTTTTTCAACCTGACCCTAAGGCGTCTATCTATTCGGATAGAAAGGGACATAACCGCATCAAGGGAAAAGGGGGTCTCATATAATGCAAACGCATCCTTAACCCTTTCGGATAACCCAGAGCAGAACTGACTCCTGAGAGCCGGGTCGTTCCATTGGGTATCCGTAGCCCACCTACGGAATTCAGAGCAATACTCCTCTACCGGCCGCTCTCCTTGTAAGAGTCTCCGTAATCTTGATTCAGCCAGGGCGACTCGGTCAGGGTCATCATATATGAGACCCAAGGCCCCGAAAAACTCATCCACTGACCGAAGAGCCTGGGAATCAGTAGGTAAAGAGAACGCCCAGGACTGCGGATCCCCCTGCAGCAGGGAAATAACAACCCCCACCCGCTGATCTTCATTACCAGAGGAGTAAGGGCGCAGTTTAAAATATAACTTACAGGCCTCACGGAATGTCAAAAACTTGTCCCTTCCCCCAGAAAATCTGTCAGGGAGAGGGACCTTGGGTTCCGCAACAACCTGGTTACCAGTAGCAACCGCTGGGCTTGCAGTCAGTTGTAATTGCTGCTGTTGCTGGAGGACCGACGCCTTCAATCCTACCACCTCCAAAGACAGGCCATGAAATTGTTTGGACAGAGCAGCAATTTGATCCATACTGGATTCTAAGTAGGTAAAAAAAAAAAAAAAAAAAATTATTTTTTTATTTTTTTACCTACACAAAATAATGGCCAGAGATAATGTAAAAACCGACGACACGCACAGGGAGGAAAACAGGGAAAGCCCTGCCCAAGGGAGAGGGAAAGGTGGTGACCCCTAACTCACCTTGCGGCTGGCACCTGACTGCCCTGACGTCCCTAGACGGGTTCCTCACCCGTGCGGCGATCACGTGCCTAAACCCTGGCTTTCCCTAATAAGAGCCCTGGATAGTGAACAGGCCGGGTCGGATCGCTAGTCCACACCACTATCACTAAGAGGGAAACACCAGGGAGAGGACAGACAAAACATACAAACACATACACCCAGGTGGGCGACCACAATAAACCAAAAAAGGTCCAACAGGGATCTGGAGAGTAGCGTACTGGACCAACTACCAGCGAACGCAGCAACACAGCTCCAGAAGGTCAGAATAGATGTCCAGGCAGGAAGCTCTATCTCTGGCAACCAGAGAAGTGTGAGAGAGAAATATAAGGAGGTCTGGGAGTGCTGGACAAGGAACAGCTGAGGAGAAGGAGCTACGGATCCCTGAGTGAGCCAAAAGGGTTTGCTAAGCAAACCCAGAAAGCTACCATAAGGAAAACAGCCCTATCTTAAATAGAGCGTGCAGCCAACCGCTGCGACTTCCTGACCCCGGGTATAACGGAGTCAGGCGTGGTCCTCGACACCCTCGTGACACCGAGGACAGGGCAGGCAGAGTACGGGCATTATGATAAACCGTCCGAGGTCAGAGCGGGAAACTCAGGGTCAAATGAGACAGGCAGTGGTCAGGTCAGGCAGTCAAGGGTCAAATCCGGAAACAAGCCTAGATCAGTACATGGGCAGGCAAATAAGACAGTGGCACACCTTAACAGGAAACTAATCTTAACCCTAACTAGAACATATTGCTCAGGCACCTGCCCAAGTGAGGGGATACCTTAAGTACCATTGAAAAGGCTGCCATTTGCTGTAAGCAACAAGTGGTGTGTATGTGCTTTTAAGAGTACCGAGAGGAGGGCACAGGCACAATAGGGACAGCAAAATAGGCTAAAGGCAGGATGCACAGGCCTAGGGGGATACAAACTGTGATCCCGGTGGCTGTACTCACCAGGGAAGAAGAGGACACTGACAGATACAGGCCACCAGAGAAGCAGAAGAAGATGGGTGCGTAACCCAGCGACCAGGTTCACTAAGAGCAGATATGCTGAGACTCAGACTACCAGCATAACACACAGCTTTACCAATATATTATGTTGTCATGTAAATTATAATAATAATAATAATAATAACCATCATATAGCAATAACATGTTCCACAGCGCATTACAATCACCAGGAGTTAAAAATAACATAGCATCAAACAAATAAACAATGAAAACAAGAGGAATAAGGGCCCTGCTCACATGAGCTTATAATCTATGAAGAGATAGGGGTGACACAGAAGGTAAGAAGTTCTTGATTTGTACAATGGTCTCGACATCTTAACACAATAAAGGAGTAGATATAAGGCTGCATGAGCTGTCACCAGTCAATATCTGTAGTGTTTCAGAGTGCATGGGATGTGAATGTTTGACGACGGATCAGGTTCAGAAGAATGATGCTGAAGGGGTGGGGGGTGGGGGATCAGTGAATAAAGGAGAGTTAGATCGGGGGATGAGATAGGCCATCTTAATGTATCTGAGAGTTTGAAAGTTTGTGAAAGTCTAAGAGAACAGGTTAGAGATAGAAGATGGGAGGTAGAAAGGGATATAGGGCTGTCAATGGAGATGTTAAAGTTAAAGTTAGAGTTCGTAGTTCTGAGGACAAGAAGTGTGGCAGCCAGGCAGCAAAGTGATCCAAGAACTCGGTGGGTGAGCCAGGGGGGTCAGTAAATGACCATCACTTTGAGGCAGAAAGGATGGAATAGTCAGAGTGTGGACCTCAAAAGATGGGAATGAGACTAATGGTACTGGTGGAATGACCTGGAAAGTGCATTGTGGGGAAAGAAATACACCAACTCCACCACCATGTCTGTTATCAGGTCTGGGGGTATGTGTGGCTAGAGAAGCACTGGCAGATTGCTAAATCCAGGTTTTGATTAGGATCAACAGGTTAAGAGAATTAGTGAGAAAGAAGTTGTGAATGTAGACGAGTTTGTTACACACTGACAGTGGGTTCCAGAGTGCAAGTTAAAACAGGGAAAAGAGGATACACAACAAATGTTTATTAGATTTGCAGGGTTTCAATGAGAGATAGGGAAGGGGTTGAAATAACAAAATAGTGGGTCAGGGTTAGGAGAGATATCTCCTGAAGTTAGAAGCAGAAGTATGAAGAGAAAGCGCAAATGGCTGTTTGCTTTGTAAAATAGCTTATTGTACTGCACCCTGGGACATGATAGGTTGAGACGAATCAGGAAGGTGATAAAGATGCCCCTAATCAGGGCCGATTACGTTTGCTCTTCTGCTCCAGATTAATAGTAACCCAAGGGTTTTATGTGCACGGAAGAAAATAACTGTGACACTGGGGTCAAAGCAAATTCTTGTTTATTACAGGAAGTACAGCAGTTTATATAGACATCAGAGAGGCATTCCCCCTGAGGCATGTGGCATTGTTACATTGGCTGAAATATGAAAATAAGACAAGAGATAACACTTGGTATCTGCCCATTGTGTATTGTTTTACTTACTGTGGTATGTGAACTATGTACATATCAAAGGTGAATAAAGCATGTAAGCTGTACATGGGGGAAAGAAGTAGAAGGGGGCTGATGTGGAGAGAGTGAAATTGAGGTGTCACAGAGCGGTGAATGTGGAGGAAAAGAGTGCATAATAAAATGGACACATAATAAATAAATTAGAAAAATATTGTGGGCAAAAACCCATAGATTGTGTTGTGCAGTAGAGATGTCCCAAACTATTCGCCGGCGAACAGTTCCCGGCAAACATCGCTTGTTCGCGTTTGCCGCGGCGGGCGAACATATGCGATGTTCGGTCCGCCCCCTATACGTCATCATTGAGCAAACTTTGACCCTGTACCTCACAGTCAGCAGACACATTCCAGCCAATCAGCAGCATACCCTCCCTCTCAGACCCTCCCACCTACTATCAAAAAGCAAGGACAGCATCCATCTTAGATTCATTCGGAAGCTGCAGTGTTAGTGAGAGCAGGGAGAGTGCTGCTGCTGCTGATTTAATAGGGAAAACGTTAGCTAGGCCAGTGTTCTGTGTCCACTCGAGTCCTCAAAGACTCATCTGATCTGCTGTCAGGACAGAGTCCTGACAGCACCCCAAAAAGCCTTTTATAAGGCCAGTACATCAGTCTGCTTTTTTTTTTTTTTTCTCTGTAATATAACTGCATTTGCCTGCCAGCGTGTGTGTCAGGCCCACAGAGTGTACTGTGCCCACTGCCAGTGCCCACCACCCATATCTGGTGGCACAGTAGCTTGCATTTAAAACAGTAAAAAAAAAATTCCTGTAATATACTGTAATTGCAGTTGCCTGCCAGCGTGTGTGTCAGGCCCACAGAGTGTACTGTGCCCACTGCCAGTGCCGACCACTCATATCTGGTGGCACAGTAGCTTGCATTTAAAACAGTAAAAAAAAAAATCTCTGTAATATAATTGCAGTTGCCTGCCAGCGTGTGTGTCAGGCCCACAGAGTGTGCTGTGCCCACTGCCAGTGCCCACCACTCATATCTGGTGGCACAGTAGCTTGCATTTAAAACAGTAAAACAATTTTTTCTCTTTAATATAATTGCAATTGCCTGCCAGCATGTGTGTCAGGCACACAGAGTGTACTGTGCCCACTGCCAGTGCCCACCACTCATATCTGGTGGCATAGTAGCTTGCATTTAAAACAGTAAAACTATTTTTCTCTGTAATATAATTGCAGTTGCCTGCCAGCGAGTGTCAGGCCACAGACTGTACTGTGCCCACTGCCCACCACTCATATCGGGTGGCACAGTACCTTGCAGGCATAGTACCACTAATCTAAAAAAAAATGACAGGCAGAGGCAGGCCACCCCACAGGGGCCGTCGTGGTCATGGTGCTGTGATTTCCTTTGGCCCTAGAATAATGCCCAGTGTTCAGAGGCCACGTACCCTGAACTCGAAAAGTTCAGAGGACATAGTTGACTGGCTAACACAGGACACCCAATCTTCTACAGCTTCCGCTCGGAACCTTGACGCAACATCCTCCTCCAGCTCAGCTTCGGGCACCTCCCAAGTTACCACTCGCCCGCCTGCCGCCACCACCAACACTAGCACCACAGCCGCTTCACTTGATCTGTCAGAGGAGTTATTTACACATCAGTTGGAAGAAATGAGTGATGCGCAACCATTATTGTCAGAGGATGTAGATAACAGGGATATGTCTCAGTCAGGCAGCATTACACACATGGACGTACGGTGTGATGATGATGATGTTGTACCCGCTGCTGCTTCCTTTGCTAAGTTGTCAGATACAAGTGAAGCGGTTGATGATGACGATGTGTCCGTGGATGTCACGTGGGTGGCCGCTCGAAGAGAAGAAGAACAGGGGGAAAGTTCAGATGGGTAGACAGAGAGGAGGTGGAGACGACTTGGAAGCAGGGGGAGGTCGTCGCAAGGAGCTAGTGGCACAGTCAGACAGCATGTATCGGCACCCGGGGTCAGCCAGACAGCATGCCAATCAACGCATGCTGTTGCCACCACCAGAATGCCGTCATTGCAAAGCTCAGCAGTGTGGCATTTTTTGTGTGTCTGCCTCTGATAACAGCGATGCCATTTGCAACCTGTGCCAAAAGAAACTGAGTCGTGGGAAGTCCAACACCCACCTAGGTACAACTGCTCTGCGAAGGCACATGATCTCACATCACAAACGCCTATGGGATTAACACATGATTAGTACAAGCAGCACACAAACTCAAAGCCAATATCCTCCTCCTGGTCTGGCATCTTCAGCCACGTCAACCACTGCTGTCCTCCTTGCCCCCTCTCAACCACCCGCCACTCCGCCTCTCACCTTCAGCAGTTCCTGCTCATCTGCCCACAGTCAGGTGTCTGTCAAGGAAATGTTTGAGCGTAAGAAGCCAATGTCATAGAGTCACCCCCTTGCCCGGCGTCTGACAGCTGGCTTGTCGGAACTCTTAGCCCGCCAGCTTTTACCATACAAGCTGGTGGAGTCTGAGGCCTTCAAAAAATTTGTAGCTATTGGGAAACCGCAGTGGAAGGTACCCGGCTGAATTTTTTTTTCACAAAAGGCAATCCCCAAACTGTACTCTATTGTGGAAAAGGAAGTCATGGCATGTCTGGCACACAGTGTTGGGACAAGGGTCCTTCTGACCACTGATACATGGTCTGCAAAGCACGGTCAGGGCAGGTATATCACGTACACTGCGCATTGGGTAAACCTGCTGACGGCTGCCAAGCATGGAATGCGTGGCTCTGCAGAGGAGTTGGTGACACCGCCACGACTTGCAGGCAGGCCTGCTGCCACCTCCTCTACTCCTCCTACTCCATCCTATTCGCTAACCTCCTCAGCTGAGTCCTCTTCTGCTGCTGCGTCTTGCTCCACATCAACTGCACCCCCCCAGCTCCCCAGGGGCTATTCCACATCCCGGATAAGACAGTGTCACGCCGTCTTGGGGTTGACTTGCCTGAAAGCAGAGAGTCACACCGGACCAGCACTCCTGTACGCTCTGAACGCACAGGTGGATCAGTGGCTGACCCCGCACCAACTGGAGATCAGAAAAAGTGGTGTGTGACAACGGAAGCAATTTGTTGGCGGCATTGAATTTGGGCAAGTCGACACATGTGCCGTGCATGGCACATGTGTTGAATCTGATCGTACAACGCTTTGTGCATAAGTACCCAGGCTTACAGGACGTCCTCAAGCAAGCCAGGAAGGTGTGTGGCCATTTCAGGCGTTCCTACACGGCCATGGCGCACTTTTCCAATATTCAGCGGCGAAACAACATGCCAGTGAGGCGCTTGATTTGCGACAGCCGACACGTTGGAATTCAACACTCCTAATGTTTGACCGCCTGCTCCAACAAGAAAAAGCCATCAACGAGTATTTGTATGACCGGGGTGCTAGGACAGCCTCTGCGGAGCTGGGTATTTTTTTGCCACGTTACTGGACGCTCATGCGCAATGCCTGTAGGAGGTCTTTTTGAGGAGGTGACAAACCTAGTCAGTCGCACCGAAGGCACCATCAGCGACATCATCCCATTTGTTTTCTTCCTGGAGCATGCCCTGCGAAGAGTGCTGGATCAGGCCGTAGATGAGCGTGAAGAGGAAGAGGAAGAGTTGTGGTCACCATCACCACCAGAAACAACCTTATCAGCATCGCTTGCTGGACCTGCGGCAACGCTGGAAGAGGAGTCTGAGGAAGAGGAGTCAGAGGAGGAATGTGGCTTTGAAGAGGAGGAAGACCAACCACAGCAGGCATCCCAGGGTGCTCGTTGTCACCTATATGGTACCCGTGGTGTTGTACGTGGCTGGGGGAAGAACAGACCTTCAATGAGATCAGTGAGGACGAAAAACGGGACATGACGAGTAGCTCGGCATCCAACCTTGTGCAAATGGGGTCTTTCATGCTGTCATGCCTGTTGAGGGACCCTCATATAAAAAGGCTGAAGGAGAACGACCTGTACTGGGTGGCCACGCTACTACACCCCTGGTATAAGCAGAAAGTTGCTGAAATGTTACCGAATTACCGGAAGTCGGAAAGGATGCAGCAGTTCCAAAACAAGTCAAAAAGTATGATTTACACAGCGTATAAGGGTGATGTCACAGCACAACGGGAATCTAACAGGGGAAGAGGTGAAAGTAATCCTCCTCCTACCACGACCACGCCGGCAAGGACAGGACGCTTTACAGACGTGTTGTTGATGGAGGACATGCAGAGCTTTTTAAGTCCTACGCATCGCCACAGCCCTTCGGGGTCCACCCTCAGAGAACGACTTGACCGACAGGTAGCAGACCTCACCTTAACTGCAGATATCGACACTCTGAGGAGCGATGAACCCTTTGACTACTGGGTGTGCAGGCTTGACCTGTGGCCTGAGCTATCCCAATTTGCGATAGAACTTCTGGCCTGCCCCGCTTCAAGTGTCCTGTCAGAAAGGACCTTCAGCGCAGCAGGAGGTATTGTCACTGAGAAGAGAAGTCGCCTAGGTCAAAAAAGTCTAGATTACCTCACCTTTATTAAGATGAATGAGGCATGGATCCCGAAGGGACTGACAGTGGGGGATGCATTTGACTAATAAAGGCCTGAGATGCCTTGGGCTAAAAATGGTCCACACGCTGCTGTATTTATTTTCTTTATGCCGGATGACTTGCGTGACTTCTCCGCCACCAACTAGGGTTCAAGCCGCAATGTTTTAGTGCACTTTCTGCCTGGAAAACATAAATTTTTCCGGCCGCTGCTACAGCAGCGGCTGCAACAATACCTAATTTTTCTGGCATGTGTGCATGCCTAATTTTTCTGGCCTCTGGTGCTGCACTGTGGCTGTAAAAACAAAACAAAAAAAAGGCACATACATGTGTAAATTCCCCTTCGTGATCGTTACCTTGTTGTGGTGAAGGGGCTTGCGTATCACAATGAAGCAATCACCTCTATGAGTGTGTTGGCAATGTTGGCACACCCCAGATGATAAGGTCGTTGCTTCATTGTGAACAGACCAAAAGCGATCGGCTGGATAATTTTGCATAGAAAAAACATTCATTTTCTTTGTGATCATCTAAGGTGATCATTAAAGCCTACTAGGCCAACAATGGGCCCACACTGCAGAATCATTGTTTTCTGGGTCACTTAACTGTCACTGAAGTACCTCAGCACGACCATAGTCTTTGAAAAACCGCCATCGCCTGCAATCTCCCAAACGTGTGCACGCCAGTCATCACTACGCCAAGATTGACACATAGAGGAATAAAATGTATGTCAACTATTGACAACTCTTTGCGGTTGTCTAAACTCTATTCGATACACGTCCCCTGATAGTGGACGTAACAGGGATTAAACTGATAAGAATAGTACTACTTAACACACCACTCATATAGGGTGGCACAGTACATTGCACGGCGCACGCGCAGTACCCCAAATTGGAAGTAAGAGGACCAACCAAGCATCTTTTTCCATCTCCCGGTTCCTAAAATCTATTCCATACACCGGCCCCTGATAGGGGATGTAACAGGGATTAAACTGATAGGAATAGTACTACTTAACATACCACTCATATAGGGTAGCACAGTACATTGCACGGCGCACGCGCAGTGCCCCAAATTGGAAGTAAGAGGACCGACCAAGCATCTTTTTCCATCTCCCGGTTCCTAAAATCTATTCCATACACCACACCGGCCCCTGATAGGGGACGTAACAGGGATTAAACTGATAGGAATAGTACTACTTAACATACCACTCATATAGGGTAGCACAGTAAATTGCACAGCGCACGCGCAGTGCGCCAAATTGGAAGTAAGAGGACCGACCAAGCATCTTTTTCCATCTCCCGTTTCCTGAAATCTATTCTATACACCGGCCCCTGATAAGGGACAAAACAGAGGTTAAACTGGTAAGAACAGATTTTTTTAATAAAAAAAAAAAAGAGGACAGCCTCTGCGGAGCTGGGTATTTTTTGGCCGCGTTACTGAACGCTTATGCACAATGTCTGTAGGCTCATGCGCTCATGCGTCCTTTTGCGGAGGTGACAAACCTGGTCAGTCAAACCCAAGGCAACATCATCAACCTCATTCCATATGCGTTTTTTTCTGGAGCGTGCCCTGCGAAGAGTGCTGGATCAGGCCTTAGATGAGCATGAAGAGGAAGAGTTGTGGTCACCATCACCACCAGAAGCAGCCTTGTCGTCGTCGATTGCTGGACCTGCGGCAACGCAGAGAGAGGAGTCTGAAGAAGAGGAGTCAGAGGAGGAAGGTGGCTTTGAGGAGGTGGAAGACCAACCACAGCAGGCGTCCCAGGGGGCTTGATCTCACCTTTCGGGGACCCGTGGTGTTGTACGTGGCTGGGTGGAGGAAGAGACCTTCAATGACGTCAGTGAGGACAAGGAACGGGACATGGCTAGCTTGGTATCCAACCTTGTGCAAATTGGGAGTTTCCGGTTGTGCAAATGGACTGTTTGCGGATGTTTGCGGTGCGTTAAACGGGGAGTTTGGTCTGTCGGAGTTTGGTCTGTCACTGTGAAGCGGGCGTAAGTCTTACACTACCTGATCGATACAACATCATACCTGATCGTATAAAGCACGTTATTCCAAACAATTTAGGAATGTTAGGTGATTTATGCCCTTTATGGATTAAAACCCGACTCTGCGTCAACTACGTAATTTTCCATGGGAGTTTTGCCATGGATCCCCCTCCGGCATGCCACAGTCCAGGTGTTAGTCCCCTTGAAACAACTTTTACATCACTATTGTGGCCAGAAAGAGTCCCTGTGGGTTTTAAAATTCGCCTGCCTATTGAAGTCTATGGCAGTTCGCCCGGTTCGCCCGTTCGCGAACATTTGCGGAAATTCGTGTTCGCCGTTCACGATTGTGCAGGGAGACCATGACCTAGGGATTCAAAGAACACTAAACATATAATCCTTCCACTCTCATGGTTCCCCACTAGATGTAACATGCCTAAATCATATGTTACTTAGTGTATACTGAAAAGACAGATCTCTGCATTATTTATGTCTGGCTAAAGGATTGCTGAAGATCCAATATATCTAGCAGTTTTATTTATTCAATCTAATAATAATATATAGCATTGTAAATTTATTTATAAAAACAGTATATTATGTGCAATACCACTCCTAACCACACAGAGTGCTCTTACAAAGTAACATTCATAAAGCATCAATGATATACAAGATATTTACAAAGTTACATAACTGCATGTAGATTAAAGTGATTTTCTAATCCGTAAAAAGGTTTCTAAATGTAAAAAAATAAATTATCTAAAACTTAAAAGGGTTGCATTATTTTCAGATACAGCACTACTTTTCTGTATCAAAACTAAGACCAAACCGCAATATCAAACACAGCTTATGGATACAACTGTTTCTTGAAAAAAAGCCTACCCTGTTATTTTAATATTCTTTTATAGGGGTATTATGACCATAGACAATTGTTGGGTAACTGTAGGGACCCGTCTACAGGGAGATTGGGTTACTGGTTACAGTTAAGAAAGGGAACACTCTGCAGAGCTGTATCTATTACTTTCTTTACCAAATTCCAGTTTGCTACCCTAATCAGTATCTCAATATCCTGACCAGGGCAAAGTGACTTATCAGCATCCACCACCTAGCATTCAGGGCACATGCACTGGAAGCTACCCCCAAGTTACATCTCTGCATGCTCCTTTCTCCTTTCAAATGCGTGCCCAAACTGTAAATTATTGGACAGACAGCCATGAGGTCCTTCATACAGTCAGTCCCAAGACTGACATTAGGTGGATTCCCCTGTCTCCAAACAGGTGAGTAGAAAATACATTGACCTGATCATAAGGGACGTCCCCTTACGCTTCTCTGTTCACCTAATGTAGCGGCCCAGACTCACCTCCCGCTGTCTCCTACTTCCTAGCTGGTCCAGCCATCAGGCTTGCTCTGTCTCAGCTGTAGCCTGCTTGCTGGCAAGGCCTCTTCTCCACTTCCGTATTGACCCTTCGCTTCCTGCCCTGACCTCAGAATGTTTACCATCTAGCAAGTACTTTGCCTGCCCTGACCTCAGCCTGTTCCTGACTATAATTTTGCCTGACCTCTCAGTGCTCTGCACTGGTGTCTCTGACCCCCATGGGTTAGAAGTCAATCACAGAGAAACTACTCCAGGAGGTAATGGCCTGGTGGTTCCACAGCAGCGAAGTCCAGATCCATGTACAGGGCTTAAAGGGTGAAAACTAGGGTACTGCCAAGATAATGTCCTTAGGAGTAGGCCAAAGCCAAATCTATTGGTTGACACACTAGTTCCACACCCAATGCCACATGTAGTCATGGACAAGAGAAATCAAACAGTTAACATCTGGTTTTGGAGCTTCCTCCAACTTCAGCTGTAGAGCAGGAACCATTTATTAGAATCAGCTGTCACTAACAGCTCCAGTTTTTAGAACAGGGAACCCCCTCAACTACATTGATGCCAACAGATGTTGTTTCAGATTAAGGACCCACACCTGGAATAATGGGTCTTTAAAGGGATTGTCCAATTAAGACAAGTCCTTCCCTATCCACAGGGGATGTGTCTGATTGGCGGGTGGCCGATGGCTGCTGCATTCAAACAGGGTCGAATCTCTGCTAATTAGAAAACGTATCGATAGGGGATAAGTTGTCATAATCAGACAACCCCCACTTGTCTTAAAAATGTACCATAAATGCATATGGACAGAATACCAATTTAAATTAGTGGTGTCTTCATGCCACTGATTGTTGTCTTCATAGCACACCCAGCAGCATGTGATCGGAGCAATCTTTGGCTGATCTACCGGTATTGGATGACAAGGCAATGCATATGACAACAGTAAGTGCCGTTGAATGCTGGTTGTCAGTGGTGAGTTGACAGCACAAAATTTTAAACATAAGATTTTACGTACAGCCATACAACCCCCTTTAATTTTATAAAATGGTGTTCAGTTTAATATACGTGCCATTTGGGTTCTACATGTAATAAACCACTTGAGGCATTACCGGCAACGTTCATAGCTTTTGTCTTGTTTAATGGAAGCTATCGGATGGATTTACACCGTACATCGTGCATCTGATTGTGCTGCTCATTTCCATGGCTGTGGATGTCGGTGACGGTGACATACATTGGATAAAGCATCTCATTCTCCTCAAATGATTCCCTCTAACATTTCCTTATAAAGTTGCCGTTAAGCTTTCTGAAATAAAATCTGTAAGGGAGCAGCTGAAGAGCAGCTCAAGAGGCCCTTTATCTCGGGGCAAGAGGAGGGAAAATGGATAAAATCAAGACTCTGAAAAGCTTCTTCTCACAGTTTGAAAATAGAGAACCTCAAACAGCAAAGGAAGCAAAGGAGAGGCGCCATTTGTTCTCCAGGATGTTAGCAGCGCAGCGGGGGAAATGCTGCTCCATACACTTTTGCTTCTTAAGAGTGATCAAAGTATATCTATGTGTTCAATAATTTATAAGACAAAGGTAACTGACTGCACTATTTTTATACATTTAGCACTTTGATCTGAGTGCACAGCGGGTGGACTGATGACAGTTCTGACTCTTTACTCTCGAGTTGGAGAAGATTCCTTCCCATTACTTAAAACAATACATTTTTACTCCTAAAGGAACTTGCATAATAGACAAGCAGCACTATGAATAAAACAGAGACATAGGAATTCATAGGAAAACTATTCCTAGTGTAATGTTGTTAACTGCTTCATGACCAAGCCAATTTCAATTTTGCATTTTAGTCGCCCCCCCCCCCCCCCCCCACTTCCAAGAACCATTATTAAAAATAAAAATGTTATGAGGGACAAATTGTGTTTTTTAATAGCACCATTTAATTTACCATCTGACATTACTAATGCTGTCTTTACATTAAAGAGCTTGGGGTTGGATATAGTCAGCGCTGGGACAAGGTAGTTGGGCACCCTAGAATAAGCAGGTAAATTGACCCCCCCCCCCCCCCCCCCGAAAACAATTAAAGTGACATCACTTCCTATAAAGATATTCAAACACATTTGGTGCCTGTGACGGACTGAACCATCACATCACTGGGGCTGCTGGAGAAGCCTGAGGGCCAGCTTCCTTCCTACGGACTATGGACCCAGAACTATAGAGACCCCCTCAGACCTCTTGGGGTTACAAGGAACTATTAACCCTGATTTATGTGTGGATTATTATAGGCCATATCGTTCCTTTTGCCCATTAAAGGTGCAGGAATGAACCCAGCAACACAAAAGGGTTAACTCTACACTGAGGCTCCCATGGAATGTGTTAGTTCATTTGTCCTTTTGTTCTATTGTGTTAGAGATGGGATTAAGTGGCCGACTCCGGTGTAGAGGAGTAGATCACCCTCTGATACAATCAGGAGATAATCCCATCACAAGTGTCTACTCTCTCCCTATTCTTTCATTAATGGGGGATTGGAGAACTACCCTCTTGAGATTGCTATAATCATTATACTCTCCAGAGTATAATCCCTAGCTCTTGTAAGAGCTGTTCCTGTTCCTGTTTCGCTCTCTGGACTAAGGAGAGGTTCACCCACTGGAAACTGGAGCCTGGCATTGGGTCCAGGGTGGGTGGAGTATGGCAAAACCCCAAACCAAGCTGCGGCGGTTCGTGGGGTTTGCGGTGGTTATGGTGTCGAGTGCGGTGCTGATGGTCCTTGGCGAGCACTAGGAGTATCGTTCGACGGAGGCACCTAGTCGGGGTGGCAGGTGATCCGTCACCATCACTCTGACATTACTAATGCTGTCTTCACATTAAAGAGCTTGGGGTTGGATACAGTCAGCGCTGAGACAAGGTAATTGGGCACCCTAGAATAAGCAGGTAACTTGTGCCCCCCATCCACCCAAAAACAATTAAAGTGACATTACTTCCTATAAAGATATTAAAACACATTTTGTGCCCATGTGGTGCCCATTTTCAAAAAGGGAGCTACGTCTTCACTGGGTAATTATAGACCAGTAAGCTTAACATCCATTGTGGGAAAAATGTTTGAGGGCCTTCTACGGGACTACATACAGGATTATGTAACTGACAATAATATAATAAGTGATAGCCAACATGGTTTAACTAAGGACAGAAGCTGTCAAACTAACCTGATTTGTTTTTATGAGGAGGTGAGTAGAAGCCTGTACAGAGGGAAGGCTGTCGATATTGTGTTTTTGGATTTTGCAAAGGCGTTTGATACTGTCCCACACGGATGACTAATGGCTAAATTGAGGTCTATTGGTTTAGAACATAATTTGTAATTCAATTTAAAATTGACTTCACGATCGTATCCAAAGATTCCTACTCTGAATGGTCCCTCCCCCTTTATAAGAGGTCTACCGCAAGGTTCTGTGCTGGGTCTGCTATTATTTACCTTTTTCATTAATGACATAGAGGATGGGAGTAGTAGTGCCGTTTCTATTTTTGCAAAGCACACCAAACTTTGTAATACGGTACAGTCTATAGAAGATGTTAATAAGTTACAAGCTGACTTGGACAAACTTACTGTTTGGGCCTCAACTTGGCAAATGAGGTTCAATGTAGATAAATGTAAAGTTATGCACCTGGGGGCTAATAACCTGCATGCAGCATATGCCCTAGGGGGAGTAAAACTGGGAGAGTCACTTGTTGAGAAGGATCTGGGTGTATTATTAGATCATAAACTAAATAACAGCATGCAACGCCAGTCATCTGCCTCTAAGGCCAACAGAATTTTGTCTTATATTAAAAGAGGTATGGACTTGCGGGACAAGGATGTAATATTGCCACTATACAAAGCATTGGTACAGCCTCACCTGGAATACACGGTCACCAGTCCATAAAAAAGATGCCCTGGAGTTAGAAAAAGTGCAAAGGAGAACAACTAAACTCATCCAGCGCCTGGAAAAGCTTAGCTTTGAGCAAAGATTAAAATAACTGGATTTGTTTAGTCTAGAAAAAAGACATCTAAAAATTCAGTCATAAGAGGTGACAAGCACTTACTTTACAGTAAAGGACTGTGAATCTCTGGAATAGCTGCAGGAGCTGGTCACAGCAAATACAGTAGATGGCCTCAAAAAATGGTTAGAGATTACTTATTATTTTAAAATAACTGAGGTTTCTGACAATATATAGCAATCATATTCTACACACCCTTCCCTTTGGCTCACCCCTTATTTAAAAAGAAGATGGACCTTGATCCAGGGATTTTTTCTGATTGCCACATCTGCAGCGCCCTGCTTCTAGAAGTTGTAAGGTGCAAAGTGCAAAAGTATATTGTCATCATGTAATGTATGTATTCAATGTGTATTTCTGTAAGCACATGGCTATTATAGGCCATATCTTACGATCTCCACTGGATGGGGTTGGTGTCACCCTCTATATAAGGAAAGGAGTGAGTCAACATAGTGCAGAGGGAGAGTTGAGTCCAATTTGAACCAGTTTGAGTCTAAACCAGTTCAGTCAGAGACAGTGCAATGTTAGAGGAAGCACAGAGATGTGAAGCGGACAGTCTAGTCGCCCATGGACCCAGTTACCAGCCAGGGGGAGGCCTGAAGGAGAAAGAAACAACTTCCAAAATGTTGTGAATTTTGCCATAAAGCTCCTTGTTAGAGAACAGCAAGTTGTGCAAAAAGTACTAAAACATTGAACACATGTGCATTCAAAAGTTTAGAGAAGGTCACATTAAGTTCACCTATAAAGGTTAGAGTTAATTTTCATCCTAAAATTTCACCCAGAAGCCAAATATCCCTGTGTAGTAGTGTATATTCTTGTAATATGAGGCAGTATTACAGTAGTTATATTACTGTACATAGGAGGCAGTATTATAGCAGTTACATACTTGTACATACAGTAGAAAGTATTATAGTAGTTATATTCTTGTGCATAGGATCAGTGTTATAGTAGTTATATTCTTGTACATAGGAGGCAGTATTATAGTAGTTATAAAAAAGAGAATTGTCAAAGAATATAACTACTATAGTACATAGGAGCAGTACTATAGTAGTTATATTCTTTGACAATTCTCTTTTTATTGAAAAGCAGATCAAAAATGCATACCACAACGGTTTACAATGGTGCAGATAATGGAATACATCATATACATTAAAAAAGTGTATCACAGTAACCCGATAGCTTGGAGACATAAATCCAAATATAAATTTTGCAAACAGATGACAAAAACATAAATATCCTCCGGGTGTCAATCGCAGGTTGAATAAGCATACCCCACTGATCAGTCATTATCCGCGAGCTACAGATGCGCAATTCAAATATGCATAGGACATTGCAGTATGACGGGTAAGTATAATGACATAAGAATCGAGGAAAGAGGGGGGAAGGAGAGTATGAGGGGTAAAGGTCAGGAACACGAGGAGAAGGAGGGAGTAGGGGATGGGGGGAGAACATAGGGAAGGGAAACAAAAACAAAAACAATCACCTATCCATGACACACAATCATGTAAGACATGTCAAATAAAGAAAGAGCGCACTAAATGTACCAGTGAGTGCAGGTATATTTGTGATAGCTACACACAGTTAAACCTTGAAACTGATGATTAGTTTATATTCATTTTATCCGATTATAGGCTTAATCTACTATGTTGCTAGTGGTCTCCTATGTTGAGTGCTTGCTTATTTGGTCGCCCCTGAACATGAACCAAGGTGTCCAGAGCTTCATGTATTTATTGTGATTCCTGTCCTCCCAGCTCGCCAGTTCCTCCATACGACAGATATGATCTACTTTGTTCAACCATGCCTCCACAGTGGGGGGTTCTGTGCGCAGCCAGTGCTGTGGGATGAGCAGTCTGGCAGCCTGGAGTAATTGGGTGGTCAAGCACTTTCTTGAGGGCGAGAAAGAGGGAGTTAGGAGCCACAGGAGCACAAGAGTAGGGGGCACCTCAACGGTTACATGAGTTATTTTCTGAATGGTGGACAAGACCCCTTCCCAGAATGGGCGAATCCTCGTGCAAAACCAGAAGATATGGGATAAAGTGTCTGTGGCGTCTAAGCACCTCCAGCATTTATTATCTTGTCTCATACCTCTTATGAACATTTGCTTCGGGGTCTGATACCATTGAGTAAGGACCTTATATGTGTGTTCCTGTATCCTGGTGCTCAGCTCTATATTAAGTTCAGCAGCCCAATGCCTCAAGTATTGCGGCGTTCCAGGAGAGCAGGGACTAACCAAAGACAAGTAGCACAGGGAGATAAGCTTGTGAGGGACGGTCTCAGATGTCAAAAGTTTCTCAAACCAAGACTGGGTAGGTCTATGTCTGTTGTCTCCTATCAGTGGCTTAGAGACTGAGTTAAGCTCAATCAGTTCTAGGAAATTACATGATTGTATAAGGTCATGAAGCGGGTGGTCACTAGAGAGGTCACCAGAGGTCGTCCCTAGGAATTCCTCGGTCTTAAATTTGCGAAGTTTGAGCCAGATCGAGGCAATTTGTTTGGCCTTTGGGTGTGTAGCGAAGGGGAGCAGGTCCGCTGGCATAGAGGGCGAGGGATTATTCAGAAGATTAAGTGTTTTGTTTAACTGTTGAATCACTGAGGCAGTTCCCCCAAGTAAAACTTGCGACCTGAGATTTGAAGTGTTGAGACCCCAGAGGCCCGCCCTCTGAACTGAGGAGAGTTGAGCAAGCTCTAGGTCACTACCCCAGGTTCGGTATTTAGAGGCATGTAGTTGGATCCATATTTTCAGATGTATCGCCTGATAATAAAGGTGTGCATCTGGCAACCCAAACCCCCCTGTGTTCCTCCTCTGTATCAGCCTATTATGGGCCATCCTGGCAATCTTCCCGCCCCATAAGAATGTTCTAAAAAGTCTCCTGACCTGACAGAAGAAGGACATAGGGAGAAAAATGGGCAACATCTGAAGTACGTAAAGGAGTCTGGGCATGATGAAGGCCTTTAAAAGATTCTTTCTGCCCATCCATGAAACATAAAGGATTTTAAGAGAGTGGAGTTGACTTTCACATCCTTTAATAAGGGGCTAAAGTTCGGAGGGAATATTTGATCTAAGCTAGCAGGTAACTTAATCCCCAAATAGGAAAGATAAGAGCCCTGCCAAATGAACGGTGTCAAACCCTTTAATAAGGATATCATTTTGCTTGGCGCCGAAACATTCATTGCTTCCAATCCTCCCATATTGCTTAAAAAGGGATAGAAGATGCGGAAAGGCCTCGACAGGGTTGGTGAGCATTACCAGAAGATCATCAGCATAAGCGGCAGTTCTGAATTCAGGGGAGCTGTCATTGACTTTGAGACCTCTTATGCCAGGGTGTTCTCTTATCGCTTGCAATAACGTCTCCAAAACCATGACATACAGTGTAGGTGACAGTGGGCAGCCCTGACGGGTCCCATTCGTAATCGGGAATGGTTGAGATAGTGTTCCATTCACTCTTATACGAGCACTAGGTTCGTGATAAAGGGACATAACGGCAGTTTGGAATTGTTCTGGAATGCCAAATTTATGTAGGGTTTTCTTCATGTAGCTCCAACCCACCCTTTCAAAGGCCTTTTCCACATCCACACCCAAGAGAACCAGCGGGGCCCCCGTTTTCTTAGCTAGTTGCATCGCTGAAACCACTCTACAAGAGTTTTGCCTGTCCTCTCGCCCAGGGACAAACCCAGCTTGATCAGGATGGATCAGTTTTGGCAGCAGGGGTGAAAGGCAGGAGGCTAATACCTTGGCCCATATTTTAATATCCACATTAAGGAGTGAAATCGGCCTATAACTGCCGCACTGGTTGGGGTCTTTCCCTGCCTTTGGGAGAATTGTGACCGTCGCCTCTAAGGATTGTCTATGGAGGGTAGAGCCATTTAACAGGAAGTTGCACCAGGCGGTCATATGTGGGATTAGAATAGTTGAAAGCTTTTTATAATACCCAACCGAGAACCCATCAGGTCCAGGACATTTCCCCATTGGCATCGAGCCTAATATACCTGCTAATTCCTCTTTTGTGACTGGGGCAAGAAGCTGTTCCTTATCTTCGGCCCTAAGTGTAGGCAATTTAAGATTTGACAGGAAATTATCAGCCGCTAGTGCTATATCAGTTTCCGTGTCGCTGTCTGGGCATCTCAGACCATAGAGCTGGCTATAAAATTGTTGGAATTCTTTCGCAATGTCTGAGGTCTTGTGCATCAGTTGACCGTTCTTATTTATAATACCGTGTATATAGGAAGCGTCCTTTTTCTGTTTAAGGAGCGAAGCCATATACCTTGTGCCTTTATCGCCATGGGCATAAAAACGGAACTGGGCATACTGGTAAGATTTGGCCTGGTGGTAGTTTAGGTGGTCTTTTAGTTTTATTCTAGCGAGTTTGAGATCCGATTGGGCCTCTACAGATTTAGATTTCTTGTGCAAAGACTCCAAGGCAGAAATCCTCTCTAGTAGTGAATGGAAGGTTTTTTGTCTCTCTTTTTTTACCCGACTGCCCTGGGCAATCAGTTCACCCCTGATGACCGCTTTGTGTCTCCCAGACAGTAGCAATAGAGACGTCATCCGTGATGTTCTCCACAAAGAATTTCTGTAGCTTGACCTCTATGTTTCTCACCTCCTCTATGTCATCTAGCAGAGTTTCATTTAATCTCCACTGTTTAGAACGCTGAGGCAAATCAGAGAACACCACGGATGTCATGACTAAAGCGTGGTCAGATACTGTCATGGGGTCTATGGTGGAGTTGTTCTCCAATTCAGCATGGCTACTGGAGATAAAAAACATAATCTAGTCTAGAATAGACTTTGTGCGGAGCTGAAAAAAATGGATAATCTGTAGGATGGGTCAGACGCCATGTGTCTATCAAATGAGCCCCTGCTATATGCTTGTTTATTCTACCTAAAGCTACATGGGTCAACTGGGAGGATTGATCCGAAGCATCTAGAAGGGGATTTAGGGCAACGTTGAGGTCTCCCCCTACCAGTCATACGCCTTCTGCAAATGATGCCAATTTAGTTAGAGTTGCTTTCAGCCACCGGCCTTGTCCCCGATTAGGACTATACAGACTCGCCAGAGTCACCACTACCGTCCCCAACTTGCCCTTTACAAATATGTAGCGACCCTCCGGATCAGTCAGAGATGAAATGAGGGAGAATGGAACCCTCTTGGATATAGCGATCCCCGCACCCCTGGAAGCCTTAGCATGAGCGCTGATAAACCAATGCTGAAAATAGGACTGAGAGAGTTTAGGGACATGGCCTAGCTTAAGGTGCAATTCCTGAAAGAATCAAACGTCTGTGCGTCGCTTCTTCAGGAGTCGGATCACCTGCGAGCGTTTCTGAGGGGTGTTAAAACCCCGTACATTAAATGAGGTGCAGTTAACTATAGTCATCGGTACATTGTTATGCACATATACAGTTGCAAGAAAAAGTATGTGAACCCTTTGGAATGATATGGATTTCTGCACAAATTGGTCATAAAATGTGATCTGATCTTCATCTAAGTCACAACAATAGACAATCACAGTCTGCTTAACCACCTCCGGACCGCTGTACGCAGATTCGCGTTCCGGAGGTGGCAGCGCTGTGCACAATCACGCATATACGCGTCATCTCGCGAGACGCGAGATTTCGCTCAAAGCCGGCCCGCGCATGCGCATCGCGGGCCGGCAAAATTCAAAGAACAAGTTCGTCACCAGCCTGCCAGCCACGATCATTGGCTGGCAGGCTGGCGATTTTCAAAAAATCCAATCAAAAGTCATATAACAGATCATATTAGTAAATATGATCTGTTATATGGCTTCTCTGCTCCTGTGCTGGTCCTTTTCGTCGGTTGGATCCAGCACAGGAGCAGACTGAACTGTGAGTACACCAAACACTACACCTTAGCCCCAGATCACCCCCCTGCACCCCAATTAACCCTTTGATCACCCCTTTGATCGCCCCTGTCAATCACTAGTGAACGGAAAAAAAGTGATCAGTGTAAACTGTCACTTTTTTTCTTTTTCACTGGTATTGGCTGTTAGGTTTTAGGGATAGTTTAGGCCCCTTGGTTAGGTAGTTAGCGTCAGTTAGCGCCCACCCCACCACACCGCAGTCACTTTTTTTCGCTGAATAGCGTATCGCTAATCAGCATTTGTACTTTTATAGTATCTGTAAGTGATCAAAACTGATCACGGTCAGATCTATAATAGTATTAGTGTCACTTTAGTTCGCCCTCCACCCAAAACGCAGTGTTTGCCCGATCATGCCTGATCGGTCGCCCACACGTGCGTTCACCCACGCCCGCCCCACTGCAGTGACAAAAAATATATATTTTTTGATCACTGCACATTCATTTTACACGCACTGCAGCGATAAAAAAATCAGTTTTGATATTTTTTATCAACCGCAGCGGCCTCCGGTACTTCGCTAGCCTCCCCTTTGTAAGACAGGCTTGCTTTTTTTCTTGGGTAGTCTCAGGGAATACCCCTAAATTTAGTAGTCCAAAATGTCAAACACGGGGTATTCTTCTGAAGAGGCCTACAGGATTCTGAGCCAGTAGGATGAGGAGTGGGAACCCTCATCTGATGAATCTAGCGGGTCAGAATATGAACCTGTGGAAAGCAGTGGCTCTCTGACCCAAAGTTCGGACGAGGAGTTTGAGGTCCCTGGCAGCACCAGGCGTACCCGGCCCCGTGTCGCTAGACCACAGGTTATGCAGGATCCGCTTCAAGAGCAGCAGAGTGGGGCTGTCGCTGCCAGATCACGTGGTGAGGCATACACCAGCAGCGCAGCCCTCCCTGGACCTAGTACCAGCACTGCCGTACAACATGGTGACGTGGCGAGCACCAGAAGGGCAGTTCAAGCTGGTACGGTGGCACGTGCACTAGTTACCCCGTCGCAGCCACCACACAGACAGGCCCGTAGAGCCCCTAGAATCCCTGAGGTGCTGGCAAACCCTGATTGGCAGTCACCAACTTCAGCCGCACCTGTAGTTCCCCCTTTCACCGCCCAGTCTGGAGTTCGGGTTGAGACAGCTCAAATCGGTTCGGCCCTGGGATTTTTTGAGCTGTTCTTGACTGCGGAGCTCTTGGACTTAGTCGTGGCAGAGACCAACCAGTATGCCACACAATTTATATCCGCCAACCCGGGAAGCTTTTATGCCCAGCCTTTCCGGTGGAAACCAGTCCAAGTTTCCGAACTTAAAATTTTTTTGGGCCTTCTCCTCAACATGGGCCTGACAAAAAAGCATGAATTGCGGTCATATTGGTCCACGCACCCGATTCATCACATGCCCATGTTCTCTGCTGCTATGTCCAGGGCACGATTTGAGGCCATCCTCCGTGTCCTGCATTTTAGCGACAACACCACCTCCCGTCCCAGAGGCCACCCAGCTTTTGACCGGCTCCACAAAATTCGGCCCCTCATAGACCATTTCAACCAGAAATTTGCAGATTTGTATACCCCCGAGCAAAACATCTGCGTAGACGAGTCCCTAATACATTTTACCGGGCGCCTTGGCTTCAAACAGTACATCCCAAGCAAGCGTGCCCGGTATGGGGTCAAATTGTATAAGCTCTGTGAAAGGGCCACAGGCTATACCCACAAATTTCGGATCTATGAGGGAAAAGATCAGACCCTGGAGCCGGTCGGTTGCCCTGACTACCTGGGGAGCAGTGGGAAGACAGTCTGGGACTTGGTGTCACCCTTATTCGGCAAGGGGTACCATCTTTATGTGGACAATTTTTACACAAGTGTGGCCCTCTTTAGGCATTTGTTTCTAGAACAGATTTGCGCCTGTGGCACCGCGCGAACTAGTCGCGTGGGCTTCCCCCAACGGCTTGTAACCACCCGTCTTGCAAGGGGGGAGAGGGCTGCCTTGTGTAACGAAGAACTGCTCGCGGTGAAATGGAGAGACAAGCATGACGTTTACATGCTCTCCTCCATTCACGCAGACACGACAATCCAAATTGAGCGAGCAACCCGTGTCATTGAAAAGCCCCTCTGTGTCCACGACAATAATGCGCTCATGGGAGGGGTGGACTTCAATGACCAGATGTTGTCTCCGTATTTAGTTTCCCGCAGAACCAGACGCTGGTAAAGGAAGGTGTCTGTATATTTAATTTAATTGGCGCTGTACAATAGTTTTGTTCTCTACAGTAAGGCTGGGAGAACACGATCTTTCCTCAAATTCCAGGAAGAGATCATCGAAAACCTCCTTTACCTAGGAGGTTCCGTGGCCCCATCCACCAGTGTAGTTAGCCGTCTACACGAGCGACATTTCCCCAGTGTCGTTCCTGGTACCTCAACCCAACCGTCACCCCGAAAAAGATGTCGTGTCTGTAGCAGGAGTGGAATAAGGCGTGACACCCGCTATTTCTGTCCTGACTGTCCTGACCACCCTGCCCTATGCTTTGGTGAGTGTTTCCGGAAGTACCACACACAGTTACACCTAGCATAGGGATTGCATCTCACAGGACAGGCACACAGGGCTATTAGGGCCCTTTTACTCTCAGCTGCTGCAAACCTCTCCTTTCACCTGGGATAAAGTGCATAACGTACTTCGCCACATCTTTGGGCGATTTGCGCTTTGCACATTGTCCCATGGGGAAGGAGAGGTTTGTTCTATAAAGGTAAAAAAAACTAAACAAAAAAAAAATTACCGGTAAGTAAAAAAGTTAAAAAAGTTAAAAAAAGTTAATATGTTCTGTTCTAAAGTTAATAAAGTTATTGCTTTGCGGCCTGGTTTTTTCTTTTTTGTTTTGTTTTTTTTACCTTCCAGGTGGACCAACCGATCGACCAGCTGCAGCACTGATGTGCATTCGGACAGAAGCATTGCGCTGCTGTCAGATTACACGCAAGTCGGTGTATGCGCGCTGCAAGACGAGATTTCTCCTCTGCAGTAAAAGATACGTTTGCCGAGGCATATGAGCTGAGGAGGTGGCGGTGTTCATATACTTTGTCAAACACTTTGTATATATAAAAAAAAAAATCCCGGCAATGATTTATTCATCCACATCGATTGATGTGAATGGAGAAATCTGGTTTGCCAGGGCATACGAGCTGAAGTGGGTATGGATGTTGGGCGGAGCTCCTATGTCCTGGCAGACGCCTTTCCCCTCCTTTTTCATTTTTTGGCAGAGATTTTTTCATCCACATTGATCGATGCGAATGAAGAAATCTGTGCCGTTCATTTTTTTCTTTCAGCCCAGAGGCTGAACGGAAAAAAAAAATCTCATTACCCGTATGCTCAATATAAGGAGAATAGCAGAAACTCCTAATGCTGGGCATACATGTAATGATTGCGGAGACCCTCAAATGCCAGGGCAGTACAAACACCCCACAAATAACACCATTTTGGAAAGAAGACACCCCAAGGTATTCGCTGAGGGGCATATTGAGTCCATGAAAGATTGAAATTTTGCCCCAAGTTAGCGGAAAGGGAGACTTTGTGAGAACAAAATCAAAAAAATCAATTTCCGCTAACTTGTGCCAAAATATATTTTTTTCAATGAACTCGCCATGCCCCTCATTGAATACCTTGGGGTGTCTTCTTTCCAAAATGGGGTCACATGTGGGGTATTTATACTGCCCTGGAATTTTAGGGGCCCCAAAGCGTGAGAAGAAGTCTGGTATCCAAATGTCTAAAAATGCCCTCCTAAAAGGAATTTGGGCCCCTTTGCCCACCTAGGCTGCAAAAAAGTGTCACACATCTGGTATCTCTGTATTCAGGAGAAGTTGAGGAATGTGTTTTGGGGTGTCTTTTTACATATACGCATGCTGGGTGAGATAAATATCTTGGTCAAATGCCAACTTTGTATAAAAAAATGGGAAAAGTTGTCTTTTGCCAAGATATGTCTCTCACCCAGCATGGGTATATGTAAAATGACACCACAAAACACATTCCCCACCTTCTCCTGAGTACGGAGATACCAGATGTGTGACACTTTTTTGCAGCCTAGGTGGGCAAAGGGGCCCACATTCCAAAGAGCACCTTTCGGATTTCACAGGTCATTTACCTACTTACCACACATTAGGGCCCCTGGAAAATGCAAGGGCAGTATAACTACCCCACAAGTGACCCCATTTTAGAAAGAAGACACCCCAAAGTATTCCGTGAGGGGCATGGCAAGTTCCTCGAATTTTTTATTTTTTGTCACAAGTTAGTGGAAAATGATGATTTTTTTTTTTTTTTTTTTTCATACAAAGTCTCATATTCCACTAACTTGTGACAAAAAATAAAAACTTCCATGAACTCACTATGCCCATCAGCGAATACCTTGGGGTCTCTTCTTTCCAAAATGGGGTCACTTGTGGGGTAGTTATACTGCCCTGGCATTCTAGGGGCCCAAATGTGTGGTAAGGAGTTTGAAATCAAATTCAGTAAAAAATGACCTGTGAAATCCGAAAGGTGCTCTTTGGAATATGAGCCCCTTTGCCCACCTAGGCTGCAAAAAAGTGTCACACATCTGGTATCTCCGTACTCAGGAGAAGGTGGGGAATGTGTTTTGGGGTGTCATTTTACATATACCCATGCTGGGTGAGAGAAATATCTTGGCAAACGACAACTTTTCCCATTTTTTTATACAAAGTTGGCATTTGACCAAGATATTTATCTCACCCAGCATGGGTATATGTAAAAAGACACCCCAAAACACATTCCTCAACTTCTCCTGAATACAGAGATACCAGATGTGTGACACTTTTTTGCAGCCTAGGTGGGCAAAGGGGCCCACATTCCAAAGAGCACCTTTCGGATTTCACAGGTCATTTTTTACTGAATTTGATTTCAAACTCCTTACCACACATTTGGGCCCCTAGAATGCCAGGGCAGTATAACTACCCCACAAGTGACCCCATTTTGGAAAGAAGAGACCCCAAGGTATTCGCTGATGGGCATAGTGAGTTCATGGAAGTTTTTATTTTTTGTCACAAGTTAGTGGAATATGAGACTTTGTATGAAAAAAAAAAAAAAAAAAAATAATCATTTTCCACTAACTTGTGACAAAAAATAAAAAATTCGAGGAACTTGCCATGCCCCTCACGGAATACTTTGGGGTGTCTTCTTTCTAAAATGGGGTCACTTGTGGGGTAGTTATACTGCCCTTGCATTTTCCAGGGGCCCTAATGTGTGGTAAGTAGGTAAATGACCTGTGAAATCCGAAAGGTGCTCTTTGGAATGTGGGCCCCTTTGCCCACCTAGGCTGCAAAAAAGTGTCACACATCTGGTATCTCCGTACTCAGGAGAAGGTGGGGAATGTGTTTTGTGGTGTCATTTTACATATACCCATGCTGGGTGAGAGACATATCTTGGCAAAAGACAACTTTTCCCATTTTTTTATACAAAGTTGGCATTTGACCAAGATATTTATCTCACCCAGCATGCGTATATGTAAAAAGACACCCCAAAACACATTCCTCAACTTCTCCTGAATACAGAGATACCAGATGTGTGACACTTTTTTGCAGCCTAGGTGGGCAAAGGGGCCCACATTCCAAAGAGCACCTTTCGGATTTCACAGGTCATTTTTTACTGAATTTGATTTCAAACTCCTTACCACACATTTGGGCCCCTAGAATGCCAGGGCAGTATAACTACCCCACAAGTGACCCCATTTTGGAAAGAAGAGACCCCAAGGTATTCGCTGATGGGCATAGTGAGTTCATGGAAGTTTTTATTTTTTGTCACAAGTTAGTGGAATATGAGACTTTGTATGAAAAAAAAAAAAAAAAATCAGCATTTTCCACTAACTTGTGACAAAAAATAAAAAATTCTAGGAACTCGCCATGCCCCTCACGGAATACCTTGGGGTCTCTTCTTTCCAAAATGGGGTCACTTGTGGGGTAGTTATACTGCCCTGGCATTCTAGGGGCCCAAATGTGTGGTAAGAAGTTTGAAATCAAATTCTGTAAAAAATGACCTGTGAAATCCGAAAGGTGCTCTTTGGAATATGGGCCCCTTTGCCCACCTAGGCTGCAAAAAAGTGTCACACATCTGGTATCTCTGTATTCAGGAGAAGTTGAGGAATGTGTTTTGGGGTGTCTTTTTACATATACCCATGCTAGGTGAGATAAATATCTTGGTCAAATGCCAACTTTGTATAAAAAAATGGGAAAATTTGTCTTTTGCCAAGATATTTCTCTCACCCAGCATGGGTATATATAAAATGACACCCCAAAACACATTCCCCACCTTCTCCTGAGTAAGGAGATACCAGATGTGTGACACTTTTTTGCAGCCTAGGTGGGCAAAGGGGCCCATATTCCAAAGAGCACCTTTCGGATTTCACAGGTCATTTTTTACAGAATTTGATTTCAAACTCCTTACCACACATTTGGGCTACTAGAATGCCAGGGCAGTATAACTACCCCACAAGTGACCCCATTTTGGAAAGAAGAGACCCCAAGGTATTCGCTGATGGGCATAGTGAGTTCATAGAACTTTTTATTTTTTGTCACAAGTTAGTGGAATATGAGACTTTGTAAGAAAAAAAAAAAAATCATAATTTTCCGCTAACTTGTGACAAAAAATAAAAAGTTCTATGAACTCACTATGCCCATCAGCGAATACCTTAGGGTGTGTACTTTCCGAAATGGGGTCATTTTTGGGGTGTTTGTACTGTCTGGGCATTGTAGAACCTCAGGAAACATGACAGGTGCTCAGAAAGTCAGAGCTGCTTCAAAAAGCGGAAATTCACATTTTTGTACCATAGTTTGTAAACGCTATAACTTTATTATACTATATTTTTTTTTTATCAAAGACATGTAGAACAATAAATTTAGAGCAAAATTTATATATGGATCTCTTTTTTTTTGCAAAATTTTACAACTGAAAGTGAAAAATGTAATTTTTTTGCAAAAAAATCGTTAAATTTCGATTAATAACAAAAAAAGTTAAAATGTCAGCAGCAATGAAATACCACCAAATGAAAGCTCTATTAGTGAGAAGAAAAGGAGGTAAAATTCATTTGGGTGGTAAGTTGCATGACCGAGCAATAAACGGTGAAAGTAGTGTAGGTCAGAAGTGTAAAAAGTGGCCTGGTCTTTCAGGGTGTTTAAGCACTGGGGGCTGAGGTGGTTAAACTAATAACACACAAAGAATTAAATGTTACCATGTTTTTATTGAACACACCATGTAAACATTCACAGTGCAGGTGGAAAAAGTATGTGAACCCCTAGACTAATGACATCTCCAAGAGCTAATTGGAGTAAGGTGTCAGCTAACTTGGAGTCCAGTCAATGGGATTGGAGGTGTTGGTTACAGCTGCCCTGCCCTATAAAAAAACATACTCCAGTTCTGAGTTTTCTTTTCACAAGAAGCATTGCCTGATGTGAATGATGCCTCGCACAAAAGAGCTCTCAGAAGACCTACGATTAAGAATTGCTGACTTGCATAAAGCTGGAAAGGGTATAAAAGCATCTCCAAAAGCCTTGCTGTTCATCAGTCCACGGTAAGACAAATTGTCTATAAATGGAGAAAGTTCAGCACTGCTGCTACTCTCCCTAGGAGTGGCCGTCCTGTAAAGATGACTGCAAGAGCACAGCGCAGACTGCTTAATAAGGTGAAGAAGAATCCTAGAGTGTCAGCTAAAGACTTACAAAAGTCTCTGGCATATGCTAACATCCCTGTTAGCGAATCTACGATACATAAAACACTAAACAAGAATGAATTTCATGGGAGGATACCACAGAGCAAGCCACTGCTGTCCAAAAAAACCATTGCTGCACGTTTACAGTTTGCACAAGAGCACCTGGATGTTCCACAGCAGCACTGGCAAAATATTCTGTGGACAGATGAAACCAAAGTTGAATTGTTTGGAAGAAACACACAACACTATGTGTGGAGAAAAAGAGGCACAGCACACCAACATCAAAACCTCATCCCAACTGTGAGGTATGGTGGTGGGGGCATCATGGTTTGGGGCTACTTTGCTGCGTCAGGGCCTGGACATATTGCTATCATCAAAGGAAAAATGAATTCCCAAGTTTATCAAGACATTTTGCAGGAGAACTTAAGGCCTTCTGTCCACCAGCTGAAGCTCAACAGAAGATCGGTGTTGCAACAGGACAACGACCCAAAGCATAGAAGTAAATCAACAACAGAATGGCTTAAACAGAAGAAAATACGCCTTCTGGAGTGGCCCAGTCAGAGTCCTAACCTCAACCCGATTGAGATGCTGTGGCATGACCTCAAGAAAGCAATTCAAACCAGACATCCCAAGAATATTGCTGAACTGAAACAGTTCTGTAAAGAGGAATGGTCAAGAATTACTCCTGACCGTTGTGCACGTCTGATCTGCAACTACAGGAAACATTTGGTTGAAGTTATTGCTGCCAAAGGAGGTTCAACCAGTTATTAAATCCAAGGGTTCACATACTTTTTCCACCTTCACTGTGAATGTTTACATGGTGTGTTCAATAAAAACATGGTAACATTTAATTCTTTGTGTGTTATTAGTTTGAGCAGACTGTGATTGTCTATTGTTGTGACTTAGATGAAGATCAGATCACATTTTATGACCAATTTGTGCAGAAATCCATATAATTCCAAAGGGTTCACATACTTTTTCTTGCAACTGTACAGGTGAGCAATAATACACGTGAGCATGGACAGGTAAACAGGGGTAATACAACATTGTGAATAACCCAGAAAAATCTGGCCTTTAGCAAGAGCAGATGAGCCCCTCTGACAAAACATCACAAACATAGACAGAATGTGCAGTTTGAAACACAAGAGTGGCTCAAATGAAATGAAAAAGCACGATACTGGAGCATAGGAACCACCGGTGGCTACATGGGAGTAGGCTGACATATGTGGTGTCAGTCGATACTGCTCCTGGAGCCACAAATCATTTTTCCATGCCCCTACAAAGCGTGCCAAATTTACATAAGCAAACCTACTGACTCTCCTAATCGCTGGCGCGAGTCTAGTTAAACATATATGTATAAATATTAGAACCTAGATGAACTGAATGCGACTCCTCAGTGCAAACATGAAATCATACATTACTTAAATGATCTCTATGGCGGTCGCCTGATAAACCTTCAAGTGAGTGCTAACGGGCACTATTCTCATGGATGACGCTACAGTCCTCCAATACAGAGGCGCTTCTTAAAGGGCTTCTGTGAGCCCACTAAACCGTTTTTTTTTTTTAGTTTACTAATAATCCCTACACTGCGAGCTCTGCATACATAAGTTAAATAATCATTTTGGTTCAGTAGAATTTGATAAAAAGCTATTTTTTAAATATGCAAATTACCTTGCTACCAGCAAGTAGGGCGGCTGCTTGCTGGTAGCAGCCGCATCCTCCGATCCTAAAGACGCCCCCTCTGCATTGTGATTGACAGGGCCAGGGAACGGAATCGTTCTCTGCTGGCCCTGCCTGTTACCATTCGAAATCTGGCGCCTGCGCCGCGGCCGTACGTATCTTCAATCTGCGCAGGCGCACTGAGAGGCGGCCGCTCTCTCCTCAATGCGCCTGCGCCGGGTGTAGATGTGACGTCATCGGCGCAGGCGCATTGAGGATGGAGCGGCCGAGCGAGTGGCCGCCTCTCAGTGCGCCTGCGCAGATTGACGATAGGTATGGCCGCGGCGCAGGCGCCAGATTTTGAATGGTAACAGGCAGGGCCAGCAGAGAACGATTCCGTTCCCTGGCCCTGTCAATCACAATGCGGAGGGGGCGTCTTTAGGATCGGATGATGCTGCTGCTACCAGCAAGCAGCCGCCCTACTTGCTGGTAGCAAGGTAATTTACATATTATAAAAATAGCGTTTTATCAAATTCTACTGAGCCAAAATGATTATTTAACTTATGTATGCAGAGCTCGCAGTGTAGGGATTATTAGTAAACAAAAAAAAAACAACGGTTTAGTGGGGTGACAGAAGCCCTTTAAACAAATCAAACCGCAACTCAGGAGGCCTTCTTAGTAGTAAGCAACATACGACCTGCAGCAACAGTTCAGTTGACTCTCTGTTTAGACCCCGATCCTTTTCTTGGAGGTACTCTGGACCATCTGGAGCATTCAGGGAGTTCTGGAAGCGGGACGCCAGTGTCCGCCGAGGGCAGCCATGATGGTATATCTTGTGGCGTAGTGTTAAGCAGCTCCCACGCCGCCAGCAGATCACTGGGGATCCGTATTGTGCACCTTCTGCCTTCTTTGGAAAACGTAAGACCAAAGGGCCACTTAAACGGAATCTTGTTCAGCCTTAGAATTTCTGTGACTGGGCGCAGGGCTCTCCTCTTGCTGAATCGCTTTCTGGGCCCAGCAGGGATACGAAAATGGCGGATGCTGCTGCAGGCAGCTCTTCATGAGATACCGTCTCTGGCAGCCCTCTGAAGCGCACATTCTTGCGTCTGCTTCTATTCTCCTGATCTTCGATCAGGGCATAGGCATGATCCAGGGAGGACATGTGTGCAGAGCAGTTATCACCCAGTGCGCGAGCATGTTCCAAAATGGCCCCTTGCGTATGTTCGAGCCGTTCAACTCTATGGCCGATATGTTTAATGTCCCCTTTAATTTCATTAAGCTCCTGCATCACCGGTAACAATGCCGATGAGAGCGCTTGTTGTAGGAACGTCTTAGAAATAGGCTCCGGAGCGTCAGCATGCGAACTCAGGGAACCTTCAGTATATGGGCTATCAGCTCTTTCGGCGTCTTCAATGCCTTCATCAGGGTCTGTCGGCGCCATCTTGGGACGCTCTGGTGCCGGAGCTGAAGTCCTTTTATTGAAGTATCTCTCCATGTCGGAGGGTCCCCGGTCTTGCTTGAGGGGTTTAGGTCTGTCTTTGGGCAAATATCTGCCAACTTTTCCCATATTTGAGCGATTAGGGTGCGAGATAAGCCACTTTATAGGGCAATGGAGAGGAGAGCTCTCTTCACATGCGGCCGGTCAGGACGTCGGTCAAGTTCCGCCCCCTATAGTAGTTATATTCTTGTACATAGGAGCAGTATTATAGCAGTTATATTCTTGTACATAGGAGCAGTATTATAGTAGTAATATTCTTGTACATAGGAGCAGTATTATAGTAGTTATATTCTTGTACATAGGAGCAGTATTATAGTAGTTATATTCTTATACATAGGAGCAGTATTATAGCAGTTATATTCTTATACATAGGAGGCAGTATTATAGTAGGTATATTCTTGTACATAGAAGGCAGTATTATAGTAGTTATATTCATGTACATAGGAGCAGTATTATAGTAGTTATATTCTTGTACATAGGAGGCAGTATTATAGTAGGTATATTCTTGTACATAGAAGGCAGTATTATAGTAGTTATATTCATGTACATAGGAGCAGTATTATAGTAGTTATATTCTTGTACATAGGAGCAGTATTATAGTAGTTATATTCTTGTACATAGCAGGCAGTATTATAGTAGTTATATTCTGGTACATAGAAGGTAGTATTATTGTAGTCATATTCTTGTACATAGGAGCAGTATTATAGTAGGTATATTCTTGTACATAGGAGCAGTATTATAGTAGTTATATTCTTGTACATAGGAGCAGTATTATAGTAGTTATATTCTTGTACATAGGAGGCAGTATTATAGTAGTTATATTATTGTACATAGGAGCAGTATTATAGTAGTTATATTCTTGTACATAGGAGCAGTATTATAGCAGTTATAGTCTTGTGCATAGGAGCAGTATTATAGTAGTTATATTCTTTATCAAATTTCTTTTTATTTGAGAAAAATACACAGTCATGTAGAGAGTCATACATCTTGTGTCCAGACGCAGCTGGATAAGTGCATAATCAGCAAACACAATACATTCAAGATGATTGCATAAACGACTTCAAATAATAAAGTGACACATGTAAACAAATATCTGACGAGGGGGGGGGGCTAACAAGACAAAGGAAGGTGAGCTGGGGGAGAGAGGGAAGGGGGAAAGTTGGATGTCAATCAAAATCTTAAGTCAAGACATATCTAAGCCTAGAATTTGCGGTATAGCTTCCAAGGAGACCATAGTTTAACAAAAACTGCTCTAGAGTGATTTTCCCAGTGGGCTAATTCTTCAAACCGATATAGTTGGTCAATTTTTTCCGTCCACATCAAGAACGAGGGAGCTGATTCATTTTTCCACAATAGAGGGACCAGCAGTCGAGCTGCTGTAATAAGCATGGTTTGTAGGTTATACTTTGAGGGGGTTAGCGTGCCATTTGGACACCAGAGCAGCAGGAGTTTTGCATCTAAGGTAATCTGGCTATTACATATCCTGTTTATAGCTGCTTCTACTTCAACCCAAAACGGTTTTATTTTCTCGCAGCTCCACCAAATATGAGATAAAGAACCAATGTCTCCTCCACACCTCCAGCAGCCGTTTGGGATAGCGGGATTGAGCTTATGAAGGAATTCCGGCGTCTTATACCATCTTGTAAGTAATTTATAAGAGTTTGCCTGTATTCTAATACAACGGTTGAAACCATGTGAGTGTGTGAGGATGAACGCTTTTTCAGGTTCTGACAGGGACAGGGACAGCTCCTTCTCCCAGGCTGCAAGGAACCACAGATCTGGAGGTGCGGAGGAGAGTAGCTCCTTGTAGAATGTGGAGAGAGGTTTCTTGGAGATTTTCCCCTCCAACCAAGAGGGATCTACCGTAGGCCTGGGAAAAGATTCCAAAAGCGCCAAATCCTTCTTAAAAGCCATAAGCGCTAGGAAGGAGGTTCCCTGAACCCTAGGGATTTCATATATTTTACTCCAGTTTAAGGCACCTGATACAGTTATGATGTCTTTCAGTTTAGAGTTGGCTAGTATAGCCCAAATTCCTGTTGCATCAGAGGTGGTAGGGTGAACATATGCCTGCAGCAGATCTAAGGGGAGACTCAAGCTTGGGAACCTAAGGGTCGAGGACCCATATAGTTTAGTCCATTCCAGTAACAGACCCTTCCATAAGGGCGAGGTAAACTTATTATTAGCAGTACATTTGCGTAAGCCCCATAGTTATATTCTTGTACATAGGAGCAGTACTATAGTAGTTATATTCTTGTACATAGGAGCAGTATTATAGTAGTTATATTCTTGTACATAGGAGCAGTATTATAGTAGTTATATTCTTGTACATAGGAGCAGTATTATAGTAGTTATATTCTTGTACATAGGAGGCAGTATTATAGTAGTTATATACTTGTACATAGGAGCAGTATTATAGTAGTTATATTCTTGTACATAGGAGGCAGTAGTATAGTAGTTATATTCTTGTACATAGGAGCAGTATTATAATAGTTATATTCCTGTACATAGGAGCAGTATTATAGTAGCTATATTCTTGTACATAGGAGCAGTATTATAGTAGTTATATTCTTGTACATAGGAGCAGTATTATAGTAGTTATAGTCTTGTACATAGAAGGCAGTATTATAGTAGTTATATTCTTGTACATAGAAGGCAGTATTATAGTAGTTATATTATTGTACATAGGAGCAGTATTATAGTAGTTATAGTCTTGTACATGGGAGCAGTATTATAGTAGTTATATTCTTGTACATAGGAGCAGTATTATAGCAGTTATAGTCTTGTACATAGGAGCAGTATTATAGTAGTTATATTCTTGTAAATAGGATCAGTATTATAGTAGTTATATTCTTGTACATAGGAGCAGTATTATAGTAGTTATATTCTTGTACATAGGAGCAGTATTATAGTAGTTATATTCTTGTACATAGGAGCAGTATTATAGTAGTTATATTCTTGTACATAGGAGCAGTATTATAGTAGTTATATTCTTGTATATAGGAGCAGTATTATAGTAGTTATATTCTTGTATATAGGAGCAGTATTATAGTAGTTATATTCTTGTACATTGGAGGCAGTATTATAGTAGTTATATTCTTGTACATAGGAGCAGTATTATAGTAGTTATATTCTTGTACATAGGAGCAGTATTATAGTAGTTATATTCTTGTACATAGGAGCAGTATTATAGTAGTTATATTCTTGTACATAGGAGCAGTATTATAGTAGTTATATTCTTGTACATAGGAGCAGTATTATAGTAGTTATATTCTTGTACATAGGAGCAGTATTATAGTAGTTATATTCTTGTATATAGGAGCAGTATTATAGTAGTTATATTCTTGTACATAGAAGGTAGTATTATAGTAGTAATATTCTTGTACATAGGAGGCAGTATTATAGTAGTTATATTCTTGTACATAGGAGCAGTATTATAGTAGTTATATTCTTGTACATAGGAGCAGTATTATAGTAGTTATATTCTTGTATATAGGAGCAGTATTATAGTAGTTATATTCTTGTACATAGGAGCAGTATTATAGTAGTTATATTCTTGTACATAGGAGCAGTATTATAGTAGTTATATTCTTGTATATAGGAGGCAGTATTATAGTAGTTATATTCTTGTACATAGGAGCAGTATTATAGTAGTTATATTCTTGTACATAGGAGCAGTATTATAGTAGTTATATTCTTGTACATAGGAGCAGTATTATAGTAGTTATATTCTTGTACATAGGAGCAGTATTATAGTAGTTATATTCTTGTACATAGGAGCAGTATTATAGTAGTTATATTCTTGTACATAGGAGCAGTATTATAGTAGTTATATTCTTGTATATAGGAGCAGTATTATAGTAGTTATATTCTTGTACATAGGAGCAGTATTATAGTAGTTATATTCTTGTATATAGGAGGCAGTATTATAGTAGTTATATTCTTGTACATAGGAGCAGTATTATAGTAGTTATATTCTTGTACATAGGAGCAGTATTATAGTAGTTATATTCTTGTACATAGGAGCAGTATTACAGTAGTTATATTTAGTGATGATTGCGCTGCTCCCCGTCACTGTGCCCCTCAGATGCCGCATTCATAGGCTTTGATTCTCAAATTGGGGTGAATAACCGGTCTAATTCTACTATTATTGGGGTTTCAATCTTGTTTAATACATAAGCAATTCTATTAGGCCTTCATTCTCAAATTCAGTTGAATAACCTGTCTTGTTCTACTGTCATTGGGGTGTCCACATTGACACTGAATAATTCATTTTACAGTTACTTTACATTATATCCAACAGACAGTTGCCATTACCCTCCAAAGGAACGAGCAGTGACAAATATCCTGCTGCAGCCGGCAGAATTAGAAGGAGAAGGAGAAGGGGGGATAGTAGCAGCCACAGCAACAGGCTGGAGCTGTTACTGTCATCCAGCGGCCATGTTTTGACGACCAATCCTGCTGTTCTTGAATAATTGATTTGGTCATCAACACAGGGCCGATCCTAGGGTCACAGGCGCCTGGGTGCAGAAATATTTCTGGCGCCCCCACATGGGCGTGGTTATCTTACTAACTCCTCCCCTTTACAATGTTTCTATGGCAACAACTTCAGCCCCCAACTTCAGCCCCACCAATTTGCTTTGACAATAACTTAGTCAACGGCTTTGACAAGTCAAAATAAATGTCATGTGCCAGTAGCCAGAGCCCCCCCATATCATGTGCCAGTAGCCAGAGCCCCCCATATCATGTGCCAGTAGCCAGAGCCCCCCATATCATGTGCCAGTAGCCCCCCTTATGTGCCAGTAGCCCCTCTATGTGCCAGTAGCCCCCCTTATCATGTGCCAGTAGACCCCCTTATCATGTGCCAGTAGCCCCCTTATCATGTGCCAGTAGCCCCCCTTATCATGTGCCAGTAGCCCCCCATATCATGTGCCAGTAGCCAGAGCCCCCCCCTTATCATGTGCCAGTAGCCAGAGCCCCCCCCCATATCATGTGCCAGTAGCCAGAGCCCCCCATATCATGTGCCAGTAGCCCCCCTTATGTGCCAGTAGCCCCCCTATGTGCCAGTAGCCCCCCTTATCATGTGCCAGTAGACCCCCTTATCATGTGCCAGTAGCCCCCTTATCATGTGCCAGTAGCCCCCCTTATCATGTGCCAGTAGCCCCCCTTATCATGTGCCAGTAGCCCCCCCATATCATGTGCCAGTAGCCAGAGCCCCCCCCTTATCATGTGCCAGTAGCCAGAGCCCCCCCCCCATATCATGTGCCAGTAGCCAGATCCCCCCCATTATCATGTGCCAGTAGCCAGAGTGCCCCCATATCATGTGCCAGTAGCCAGAGTGCCCCCATATCATGTGCCAGTAGCCCCCCATATCATGTGCCAGTAGCCCCCCTTATCATGTGCCAGCCCAGTAGTCCCCCCTTATCATGTGCCAGCCCAGTAGTCCCCCCTTATCATGTGCCAGCCCAGTAGTCCCCCCTTATCATGTGCCAGCCCAGTAGCCCCCCTTATCATGTGCCAGCCCAGTAGCCCCCCTTATGTGCCAGCCCAGTAGCCCCCCTTATCATGTGCCAGCCCAGTATTGTACCTATATAAAAAAATAAAAAAAAATTATACACTTATACTTACCTCCAGCAATGCGATGCGATGCAGGCCGCCTCTTCCGTCTGTGTCCCTCGCTATACGGCTCAGGCGACGCGATGACGTCATCGCGCCGCCTGCACCGGCCTCTGATAGGCTGCCAGCACTAAGCCGGCAGCCTATCAGAGGAACAGGAGGGGACACACCTCTCCCTCCTCTGCCGCAGCACAGGCATCTGTATTGCCGCCCTGAGGACGGCAATACAGATGACTATGGAGATGAGCGCTTCCGCAATGGAGGCGCTCATCTCCTGCTCTGCCCTGCCGCCGGCCGCGGCCGCCCCCACTTGTCACCAGGGCCGCGGCCTTGCGGCACTCAGGCTTGCCGGCCCACCGGGAAATTTCCCGCTATCCCGGCAGGCCAGTCCGGCCCTGCGCTCGGCGCCTTTCGGGTGACAGCGCTGGGGTGCGGGGCACCCACTGCACCCCGTGTAGGATCGGCCCTGCATCAACATCATCTCATCTGACATCAGACACACACAGCCAGGAGTCGGTGTGTTCCTCTTACATCACACTTAGTTGGCATGGCCCAGGAACAAGATTGGTGCTAACGCCTGTCCTAAACCTGCATCTTTCCTTTGCTGCTCCTAATGTATGCTCACAGCTCTGCTCCTCTTTTCAGGGAGGACAAGCTTATTAAGGACAGTCAGCAGATACTGGCCAGCCTAGATTTGGAGGAGAGGTCCACTGCTTCCTGCTGTAGGCATGCAAGTAGCAATGATGACAGTCGCATGGCAGCAGATGTTGTGAGTTGTCAGAGATGCAGCAATGAGACTGGTGAGGGTGACATAAGTGACGAGCAGACAATAGTGGATGATGATGTAGCCGATTGCATGTGGGAGCCGGGTGAAGAGGGGTCTTCATCATAATAATCATCATCATCAGGGAGTGAGGATGGCAGCTTCCTCACAAGACAGCGGTACGGCGGCAGTGTGCTGCTGAGCCAGCAGGATGCAAATATGGCTATAAGACAGCAGGGGGGCACACTGATCTGGAGCCAAACGTGCCCAGGGTAGACTGTCTGCTACTCAGGAGCCTAACTGTCCGGAAAGAACTAGCGGAGTACAGCGTTATAGAGGCAGTGGCGGGCAGTCATCACAGAGTGTGGGGGTAAAATGCCATATTCGACTATGTAGTAATTTTTCATCAAGTCGCTGGAGGATGTCTGCATGGCCATATGTAGAAACTGTGGGCAGAAGGTGAAGCTCGGCCTGTTTGACCAATTTTGGCACCATGGCCCTGCGTCAGCACATGGAGCGTCACCAAAAAGTGACCTGGGAAAACTGTGGTGCTAATGTAGTGGTACAGCCTGATGCATCTCCCAGCGGATCGCACCCCTTCTCTAGCAGTCAAGAATCCACCACCTCAGCAGAAGGGAGCTATGTTTCCTTCCCTTCGTCTACTGGTCCTGATGCTCCTCTTCCTTCTCCTCATCAAGTGTTTCTCCAGCAGTCGATCTCTTCGATTGCAAAGAAACAACAGTATGCATCCAATGGCGCAGAAGCTGAATCTTTTTCTGGCCTAGTTGCTGGTACCATAGTCCCTTCCTTTCCATGTAGTTGACTGTGCACAATTCAGAGAACTGATGGCTTGTGCAGAGCCAAGGTGGAGACTGAGTCCCAAGCTGTTACTATTTCTCTAAAAAAGCTGAACCAGCCCTGCATACGTATGTACAACAGAATGTAGGCCAGTCCTTGAGCTTGTCAGTGTCTGGTACAGTTCATGGCAGCGCCAACGTGTGGAGGTGTAACTTTGGTCAAGGCTAGGGTTGAGCGATCCCGAACTGTAAAGTTCAGGTTCGTACCGAACTTTAGGATTTTTGGACCCCGGACCCGAATCCGAACATTTCAGTAGGTTCGGGTTCGGTGTTCAACGATTTCTTAGCACTTTTTGAAAGGCTGCAGAGCAGCCAATCAACAAGCGTTTAACTGTGTGACCTTAGAAGCCATCACAGCCATGCCTACTAATGGCATGGCAGTGATTGGCCAGTGCAGCATGTGACCTCTTTATAAGCTGGAGTCAGGTAGCGCTGCACGTCACGCTGCTGTTGCTAGTGTAGGGAGAGGATGCTGCTGTGAGGGAGAGAATAGGACAGAATCTGTTATCAGAACTCCAATTGAACTCAGCGATCTACAGTCAGGTCAATAAATATTGGGACATTGACACAATTGTAACATTTTTGGCTCTATACACCACCACAGTGGATTTGAAATGAAACGAACAAGATGTGCTTTAACTGCAGACTGTCAGCTTTCATTTGAGGTATTTACATCCAAATCAGGTGAACGGTGGAGGGATTGCAACAGTTTGCATATGTGCCCCCCACTTGTTAAGGGACCAAAAGTAATGGGACAATTGGCTTCTCCGCTGTTCCATGGCCAGGTGTGTGTTATTCCCTCAATATCCCAATTACAACGAGCAGATAAAAGGTCCAGAGTTAATTTCAAGTGTGCTATTTGCATTTGGAATCTTTTGCTGTCAACTCTCAAGATGAGATCCAAAGAGCTGTCACTATCATTGAACCAAACCATCATTAGGCTGAAAAAACACAACAAACCCATCAGAGAGATAGCAAAGACATTAGGCCTGGCCAAAACAACTGTTTGGAACATTCTTAAAAAGAAGGAACACACCAGTGAGCTCAGCAACACCAAAAGACCCGGAAGACCACGGAAAACAACTGTGGTGGATGACCAAAGAATTCTTGCCCTGGTGAAGAAAACACCCTTCACAACAGTTGGCCAAATCAAGAACACTCTCCAGGAGGTAGGTGTATGAGTGTCAAAGTCAATAATCAAGAGAAGACTTCACCAGAGTGAATACAGAGGGTTCACCTCAAGATGTAAACCATTGGTGAGCCTCAAAAACAGGAAGGCTAGATTTGAGTTTGCCAAACGACATCTAAAAAAGCCTTCACAGTTCTGGAACAACATCCTATGGACAGATGAGACCAAGATCAACTTGGATTTGGTTGATTGGATTGGCTCACCCTCTATTAGCATGGAATGGGTGCTCCCCCTAAAAAAGATATCCCCAATCTTTTAAAATGGTTTGATTATTAAAATGGATGGATGAGAGGGGCACACCGACAACTAGAATCACAATGCAGACCAGCCAGTATGTGAATAAGCTATTTATTAGCAACTCAATAAAATAAAATAAAATGAGGATCCTCAAAAATCAATCATTTGAAACATACACTTTATAAAACATATAAAACCAAGGTGGTAGTATCGTGAGATACAACAATGACACTGATGGATAATAATGTTAGCTGATTGTAGCAGGTTTTTCTAGGAAACGATTCAGGTACGCAGGTCTATTGCGCAATGTCTCTCTTGTTACTAAAAGTTCAGACTAAGCCGATATTTGCAAGTACATGTAGAGTCTTTGTAGTGTTAAATCTTCACAGCATATAACAAAGAATCTGCTGTTAAACTGTACTGTATATGGACACACTACTCACAGTTTCAGTGTAATGAGGCGGCCGATCACTTGTGCTTGGCGTGGCGTCCCACGTGGTACAGCACCGATGGTCTGATTTTGGATCCGCTTATTTATACTGATGAGTAGATCTCCAGGACAATGCAAACAATAGGTATAGGCGCCGGGGTCAAGTGTTTGTCAAGACCCAATAAGTTATTCGGCGTTGCTGTGTGTCTTTTATCCAAACACAAGAAATCCTATGTTTTCTTCCTGTGCGCTGTGTGGAAGCGCTTCTGAAGATTCGAAGACGGTGCGCAGATGATAGCCTGCGGTTTCTTTCTTTCCTCGAGACTGTGTACACCAGACGCGTTTCGGAGTTGACAGTGACTCCTTCCTCAGTGGTCCAGTCTCGTCTGTGGTATAGGGGTTTATATAGGGCTAAATCCAGCCTCTCATTAGTGATTATTGCATCATCACAAGGAATGTCTGAAAATCCCGACATGGATTCTCTAATCATATAACCTTCAATCGTACCAGTGTGCGTATATAAAAACTATTAAACATAGAAAAGGTGTGCATAATATATATATAATAACATATGTTAAAAACATACTGGCTGGATAAATAATTATAAATATAATTATAAATACAATTATAAACTTCTTGTCCAAGAAAACATATTTTAACATGCATAAAATCCCATATTGATGGAATGCGGTTTTATATGTAATGTGATTTGGGACAACATGACTACAGAATATATACCGCATGTTCATGTTGAATCACCATTCTTTATTTTCCTTAGTATGGTTTTTAATAGAGTATATTTATCTTGCTATGTCGGCATCTCTATCCAATGCGGTTTTTATGCGTTTTATCTATATAGCTTCGGATTCCATACAAATAGTTGAGATGCAAACATAGAAAAATAGTACACAATTATACGGCAGTGGCTTAAGAGTAATGGTAATAATATTATTGTTTGCATGGGCACCTAGTTTAAAATATGAATAAATAGATATACATAAAATAAAATTGCATATAAAAATATAAATTAAAATACATAGAAAATATTTAATACATTTTTTTAAATATATAAAATTGTATCAAATATAAGTACAGTATGATTAAATATCAGCACAATAAAATTAATTGATTGTATAAATTCATATAAAATATTTCTAAATTTTCTTTGCAGAGTGTGTCATGATAATACATAATATGGGTATGCCCCATATAAATAAATTTCTTTTGATAGGTATATATGTACAGATTTAATTTAATTCATGATACAAATCTGCAAGGAAATAGGAGGCAAATTTTACATTGTAGTTTATCACCCATATATTCTACAAAAAACCAAAAACCTCCATTTCCGCATTTAATCCTTGAGGGAGGATAGAATCAAACTCAAAAAATTTTCTTGATTCAATTCTGGACATTTTACTTATGTGATCTCCTCCTCTCCAATGTATATTAACCTTCTCTAGGGCTGCAAAAAACATTCCTTGTGGGTCTTGGTTATGTGCCATCTTAAAGTGGAGTGATAAAGTATGTTTATCGTATCCCTTTTTAATATTTGAAATGTGTTCAGCAATACGTTTTTTTAGGGTTCTTTTAGTTCTGCCCACGTACTGTTTCTTACATGGGCATTGAATAATGTATATGACACTCTCCGTATTGCAAGTCAAAAAATCTCTGATTTTATGTATATGGGTATTACTGGTGGATTTTACCTCAATAGTTTTCTTAGGGAATGTGGTAGATTTACATCCCATACATGAGCCACATCTATAAAAACCAGTTAAACCCATCCATTTTTGAATTGATGGATTTTTCACAGATTTATTAGAGATAGTGGGTGCTACCAATAAGCCCAAATTTGGAGCCCTAGAGAAGGTGATTAGAGGTCTATTTGGTAAAATGTGCCCAATTGTTCTATCTTTGACAATATGATGCCAGTGTTTGTTGATTATATATCTAATCTTTTTATACTGGGAATTAAATGGCAATATTATTCTTACATTATCATTCATCTCGTTCTTTGGTATTTCCAATTTTTCTGAAAAAAATGTATTCCGGTCTAATTTACGTACTATTTCCAAAGAAGATTCCAGAATTTGCTCTGGATACTTCTTTTGTAAGAATTGATCTCTCAAATTTGTGGCTTCTTCCTCAAAGGTTTCTTGTTTTGAGCAATTTCTTTTTATCCTTCTGAATTGCCCAGAAGGAATGTTTATAAGCCATTGTGGCAGGTGGCAGCTATCAAATCGTATATAACTGTTTTTGGATGTCGGTTTCTGATAAGTGCTGCATAATATTGTTTCTTTCTCTATATTTATTTGCAGGTCCAAAAACTCAACGGAGGAACTACTTGTGGTAGCCGTAAAGTGCAAGTTTAGTAAGTTATTATTAATATCTTCCAAGAAGAGGTCAAGAGATATTTGATCTCCTCTCCATATAAACAGCACGTCATCTATATAGCGGTTCCAGAGCACCAGGTCTGTCCCCAGTTTTGGAACAATGGTGTTTTGTTCCCACTGTGCCATAAATAGATTGGAAGCTATATAGATAAAACGCATAAAAACCGCATTGGATAGAGATGCCGACATAGCAAGATAAATATACTCTATTAAAAACCATACTAAGGAAAATAAAGAATGGTGATTCAACATGAACATGCGGTATATATTCTGTAGTCATGTTGTCCCAAATCACATTACATATAAAACCGCATTCCATCAATATGGGATTTTATGCATGTTAAAATATGTTTTCTTGGACAAGAAGTTTATAATTGTATTTATAATTATATTTATAATTATTTATCCAGCCAGTATGTTTTTAACATATGTTATTATATATATATTATGCACACCTTTTCTATGTTTAATAGTTTTTATATACGCACACTGGTACGATTGAAGGTTATATGATTAGAGAATCCATGTCGGGATTTTCAGACATTCCTTGTGATGATGCAATAATCACTAATGAGAGGCTGGATTTAGCCCTATATAAACCCCTATACCACAGACGAGACTGGACCACTGAGGAAGGAGTCACTGTCAACTCCGAAACGCGTCTGGTGTACACAGTCTCGAGGAAAGAAAGAAACCGCAGGCTATCATCTGCGCACCGTCTTCGAATCTTCAGAAGCGCTTCCACACAGCGCACAGGAAGAAAACATAGGATTTCTTGTGTTTGGATAAAAGACACACAGCAACGCCGAATAACTTATTGGGTCTTGACAAACACTTGACCCCGGCGCCTATACCTATTGTTTGCATTGTCCTGGAGATCTACTCATCAGTATAAATAAGCGGATCCAAAATCAGACCATCGGTGCTGTACCACGTGGGACGCCACGCCAAGCACAAGTGATCGGCCGCCTCATTACACTGAAACTGTGAGTAGTGTGTCCATATACAGTACAGTTTAACAGCAGATTCTTTGTTATATGCTGTGAAGATTTAACACTACAAAGACTCTACATGTACTTGCAAATATCGGCTTAGTCTGAACTTTTAGTAACAAGAGAGACATTGCGCAATAGACCTGCGTACCTGAATCGTTTCCTAGAAAAACCTGCTACAATCAGCTAACATTATTATCCATCAGTGTCATTGTTGTATCTCACGATACTACCACCTTGGTTTTATATGTTTTATAAAGTGTATGTTTCAAATGATTGATTTTTGAGGATCCTCATTTTATTTTATTTTATTGAGTTGCTAATAAATAGCTTATTCACATACTGGCTGGTCTGCATTGTGATTCTAGTTGTCGGTGTGCCCCTCTCATCCATCCATTTCAAGATCAACTTGTACCAGAGTGATGGGAAGAGAAGAGTATGGAGAAGGAAAGGAACTGCTCATGATCCTAAGCATACCACCTCATCAGTGAAGCATGGTGGCGGTAGTGTCATGGCGTGGGCATGTATGGCTGCAATGGAACTGGTTCTCTTGTATTTATTGATGATGTGATTCCTGACAAAAGCAGCAGGATGAATTCTGAAGTGTTTCGGGCAATATTATCTGTTAATATTCAGCCAAATGCTTCAGAACTCATTGGACGGCGCTTCACAGTGCAGATGGACAATGACCCAAAGCATACTGCAAAAGCAACCAAAGAGTTTTTTAAAGGAAAGAAGTGGAATGTTGTGCAATGGCCAAGTCAATCACCTGACCTGAATCCGATTGAGCATGCATGTCACTTGCTGAAGACAAAACTGAAGGGAAAATGCCCCAAGAACAAGCAGGAACTGAGGACAGTTGCAGTAGAGGCCTGGCAGAGCATCACCAGGGATGAAACCCAGCATCTGGTGATGTCTATGCGTTCCAGACTTCAGGCTGTAATTGACTGCAAAGGATTTGCAACCAAGTATTAAAAAATGAAAGTTTGATTTATGATTATTATTCTGTCCCATTACTTTTGGTCCCTTAACAAGTGGGAGGCACATATGCAAACTGTTGTAATTCCTGCACTGTTCACCTGATTTGGATGCAAATGCCCTCAAAATAAAGCTGACAGTCTGCAGGTAAAGCACATCTTGTTTGTTTCATTTCAAATCCATTGTGGTGGTGTATAGAGCCAAAAATGTTAGAATTGTGTCGATGTCCCAATATTTATGGATCTGACTGCACATAGATTTAGTTGTGTGGGTGCAGTGCACGATCTTTTTACCCTGCCCTGAGCCCAGTGACAGAAAAAAAAAAAACTTTTATCCATCTGTTAGTTAGGTGGGCGGCGGCGGCCATTTTATGCAAACTTAGTACACCAGCACTGCGTCTGAGCTTTTGTGACATTCAAATCCAAGCTTGAAATACTGCAATAATAATCTGGTTTTAAAAAAAAACACCCTTTTTTGGCAATATCCTACATCTGGTGCCTTTTCAGGATTAGTCAATGTGCAATTTAAGCTAGAAATACAGCTATACATTTCTGGGTTTTTAAAAGCACCTTTTTTTGGCAAAATACACAATATTACAGCCCTTGCTGCATCTGCACGTGTGAAATGCAAGCGTTATAAACAGCTTTCAAATTCTGTTAGTAAAAAAACACCCTTTTTTGGCAAAATACTTAATATTGCAGCCCTTGCTGCATCTGTGATTGTTAAAAACAAATAAATAGTAGTGGGGCACTCACTTTAGTAAAGGGATCTTTGTTGATAATTAAATAAAATATTGCACAATAATTAATATTCCATAGGTCAGGGATATAGTGATAAAATATCGACAATAAATGACAATAATAATCAACTGGATATAATAATTAAACTCTAAGATAAAAACAGTAAAATCTTATATATAAATATACGTTCTAAAAAGGCAACACTCTGTAGAGCCTCCGATAATAAAATAATCGCAATATGACAAATGGTGTGGTAATAAAATAGTCGACCAGATACAATATTCGATAATAAATATTCGATGGTAAGATTAGCTGGTAAAATTCGAAAGAAAGAAATTCACAGGAGGATGAAACATCAAGTTCTTCCGAATATTCGGGCTATGTGCCAGCTGCTAGACGATTTTTAACACACATAAAGTTATTAGCCAAGATTCGAAGCACGAATGGAAGTCAATAGTGTATGGAGCGGCGTCCCACTCACTACATGCAAACAGCGGCGTCCCGCTGTATTTTAAAATAAAAGCGATCGCTTGTTCCTGAACGTAATTAGCACAGTCTTACCGGGAGGTCTTTTGAATGGACTTCAGGCCCTCGACACGGTCTACCTTCTTTGAGGATTAGGATTCCGGTCTCAAGGGCCTCCTCAGTCTGGCAATGTGCTTTTCCAAATGGGGGTGGTACTGATGAAGGGGTCACTGCTCTAAAAGCCCAAAACGCGTCTGGTATCACCCCCATTTGGAAAAGCACATTGCCAGACTGAGGAGGCATGGACATCACTGTGTGAAATATCGAATCGCCAAAGAAAAAAACTTCTACTGCACGAAAGATATCTGGCTCTAACACAAGACCACGTGTGTTCAGAGGTTTTGGCACGGAATTCAAACTTAACAAAACAGCCCTTGAGACCGGAATCCTAATCCTCAAAGAAGGTAGACCGTGTCGAGGGCCTGAAGTCCATTCAAAAGACCTCCCGGTAAGACTGTGCTAATTACGTTCAGGAACAAGCGATCGATTTTAGTTTAAAATACAGCGGGACGCCGCTGTTTGCATGTAGTGAGTGGGACGCCGCTCCATACACTATTGACTTCCATTCGTGCTTCGAATCTTGGCTATTAACTTTATGTGTGTTACAAAAATCGGCTAGCAGCTGGCACATAGCCCGAATATTCGGAAGAACTTGATGTTTCATCCTCCTGTGAATTTCTTACTTTCGAATTTTACCAGCTAATCTATATCCCTGACCTATGGAATATTAATTATTGTGCAATATTTTATTTAATTAACAACAAAGATCCCTTTACTAAAGAGAGTGCCCCACTACTATTTATTTATTTATTTATTCACATTTTGCCAGAATGGGTGTTGTCTGTCAGTGGGAGCACCTCTGCGAGATCCCCCCTCACTCTAGTGCGATATATCCTTGTATTTATTGTTAAAAACAAGTTTGAAATACTTCAATAATTTTCTGGCTTTGAAAAAACATACATTTTTGGCAATAACCTTCATTTTGGGCCTCTGCCGTCAGTGTGCAATTTAAGCTAGAAATACAGCTATAATTTTTTTGGTTTTAAAAAACACCCTCTTTGTGCAAAATACACAATTTTACAGCCCTTGTTGCATCTGCACGTGTGAAATTCAAGCGTTATATACTGCTGTCATATTCTGTTATAAAAAACACCCATTTTGGACAAAAAACTTAATTTTGCTGCATATGTCATTGTGAGATACACCCTTTAAATACTGTGGTTCTATTCTTCTATTAACCCCTTAACGACCCAGGATGAGAATGCTCGTCCTAAATCGCCGGCACTTAGCGCTAGAGGACGAGCGTTCCCGTCTGGCAGTCGTTCCTCCCCCCGCGTGCAGTGCCGCGATCAGCATCAGAGATCCGGCGGTTACTGACAGCCAGATCCCTGCTGCATCCACCAGCATCGGCAATAACGCGATGCTGGTGGATTAACCCCTCATATGCCGCGGTCAGCGCTGACCGCGGCATATGGGAGGTTTGCGCTCCCTCACCTTATCCATCGGTCCCCTCGCTGCTGTGGCGGGGACTCGATGGTTGCCATGGCAGCGCCAAGCATGTACGGAGGCCTAAGAGGCCCAGCCCCCAGGCTGGGTCTCCTAGGCAACTGTTAGTGTCTTACACTGTAAGACACTAACAGTTCAATACAGCACAATACAGATGTATCGTGTTTCATTGAAACAGGGATCAGACCCTGTAATGTTGATATTCCAGAGTGGGACAAATAATAAAGTGAAAAAAAAAAGTTTATAAAATTTAAGTTTTAAAAAAAAAAGTAAAAGTTTCAAGAAAAAAAAAAAAAAAGCGTCCTTTTCCAAAACTAAAGTAAAAAAAATAGTAAAAAAAATAGGGAAAAGACATATAGACATATATACATATTAGGCATCGTTCCGTCCGTATCAACCAGCTCTATAAACATATCACATGACCTAACCACTCAGATGAACACCGTAAAAAAAACAAAAAAACTGTGCTAAATAAACAATTTTTTTGTCACCTTACATCACAAAAAGTATGACAGCAAGCGATCAAAAAGACATACGCTCAGCAAAATAGTACCAATCTAATTGTCACCTCATCCCACAAAAAATGAAAAATCACCCAAAAAATAAGAAAACTATGGCTCAGAATTTGGAGACACTAAAACATCATTTTTTTGGTTTTAAAAAAGCTGTTATTGTGTAAAACTTACATAAAAAAAAAGTATACATATTAGGTATCGCCGCGTCCGTATCGACCGGCTCTATAAAAATATCACATGACCTAACCCCTCAGGTGAACGCCGTAAAATATAAAAAATAAAAACAGTGCTAAATAAACAATTTTTTGTCACCTTACATCACAAAAAGTGTAATAGCAAGAGATCAAAAAGTCATATGCACCCCAAAATAGTGCTAATCAAACCTTAATCTCATCCCGCAAAAAATGAGACCCTACCTAAGATAATCGCCCAAAAACTGAAAAAACTTTGGCTCTCAGAATATGGAGACACTAAAACATGATTTTTTTTTGTTTCAAAAATAATATTATTGTGTAAAACTTACATAAATAAAAAAAAAGTATACATATTAGGTATCAATGCGTCCATATAGACCAGCACTATAAATATATCACATGAGCTAACCCCTCAGATGAACACCGTAAAAAAAAAAAAAAAACACTGTGCTAAATAAACAATTTTTTGTCACCTTTCATCACAAAAAGTGTAATAGCAAGCGGTCATAAAATCATATGCACCCCAAAATAGTGGCAATCAAACTGTCATCTCATCCCGCAAAAAATTAGACCCTACCTAAAATAATCGCCCAAAAACTTAAAAAACTATGGCTCTTAGACTATGGAAACACTAACACATGATTTTTTTGGTTTCAAAAATGAAATCATTGTGTAAAACTTACATAAATAAAAGAAAAGTATACATATTAGGTATCGCCGCGTCCGTATCGACTGGCTCTATAAAAATTTTACATGACCTAACCCCTCAGGTGAACACCGTAAAAAATTAAAAATAAAAACGGTGTAAAAAAAACTATTTTCTGTCATCTTACATCACAAAAAGTGTAATAGCAAGCGATCAAAAAGTCATATGCACCCCAAAATAGTGCCAAACCGTCATCTCATCCTGCAAAAAATGAGACCCTATCTAAAATAATCGCCCAAAAACTAAAACTATGGCTCTCAGACTATGGAAACACTAAAACATGAATTTTTTTGTTTCAAAAATGAAATCATTGTATAAAACTTACATAAATATTGTATACATATCAGGTATCACCGCGACCGTGACAACCTGCTCTATAAAAATACAACATGATCTAACCTGTCAGATGAATGTTGTAAAAACAGCTATTTCTTTTTACCTTGCCTCACAGAAAGTGTAATATAGAGCAACCAAAAATCAAATGTACCCTAAACTAGTACCAACAAAACTTCCACCCTATCCCGTAGTTTCTAAAATGGGGTCACTTTTTTGGAGTTTCTACTCTAGGGGTGCATCAAGGGGGCTTCAAATGGGACATGGTGTCAAAAAATCAGTCTAGCAAAATCTGCCTTCCAAAAACCATATGGCATTCCTTTCCTTCTGTGCCCTGCCGTGTGCCCGTACGGCAGTTTACGACCACATATGGGGTGTTTCTGTAAACTACAGAATCAGGGCCATAAATACTGAGTTTTGCTTGGCTGTTAACCCTTGCTTTGTAACTGGAAAAAAAATATTAAAATGGAAAATCTGCCAAAAAAGTTAAATTTTGAAATTGTATCTCTATTTTCCATTAATTCTTGTGGAACATCTAAAGGGTTAATGACGTTTGCAAAATCAGTTTTGAATACCTTGAGGGGTGAGTTTTCTTAGATGGGGTCACTTTTATGGAGTTTCTACTCTAGGGGTGCATCAGGAAGCTTCAAATGGGACATGGTGTCAAAATAAACAGTCTAGCAAAATCTGCCTTCCAAAAACCGTATGGCATTCCTTTTCTTCTGCGCCATGCCGAGTGCCCGTACAGTAGTTTACGGCCACATTTGGGGTGTTCCTGCAAACTACAGAATCGGGGAAATAAATATAGCATTTTGTTTGGCTGTTAACCCTTGCTTTGTTACTGAAAAAAATGGATTAAAATTGAAAATTTGCCAAAAAATTTAAATTCTCAAATTTCATCCCCATTTACCAATAACTCTTGTGCAACACCTAAAGGGTTAACAAAGTTTGTAAAATCTGTTTTGAATACCTCGAGGGGTGTAGTTTCTTAGATGTGGTCACTTTTATGGAGTTTCTACTCTAGGGGTGCATCAGGGGGAATTCAAATGGGACATGGTGTGAAAAAACCAGTCCAGCAAAACCTGCCTTCCAAAAACCGTATGGCATTCCTTTCCTTCTGCGCCCTGCCGTGTGCCCGTACAGCGGTTTACGACCACATATGGGGTGTTTCTGTAAACTACCGAATCAGAGCCATAAATATTGAGTTTGGTTTGGCTGTTAACCCTTGCTTTGTAACTGAAAAAGTAAAATTTTTAAATTGTATCTCTATTTTCCAATAATTCTTGTGGAACACCTAAAGGGTTAACAAAGTTTGTAAAATCAGTTTTGAATACCTTGAGGGGTGTAGTTTCTAGAATGGGGTCATTTTTGGGTGGTTTCTATTATGTAAGCCTCGCAAAGTGACTTCAGACCTGAACTGGTCCCTAAAAATTGGGTTTTTGAAAATTTCTGAAAAATTTCAAGATTTGCTTCTAAACTTCTAAGTCTTGTAACATCCCCAAAAAATAATATATCATTCCCAAAATGATCCAAACATGAAGTAGACATATGGGGAATTAAAGTAATAACTATTTTTGGAGGTATTACTATGTATTATAGAAGTAGAGAAATTGAAACTTGGAAATTTGCTATTTTTTACAAATTTTTGCAATTTTTTTTATTTTTTTTATAAATAAAAATGCATTTTTTGGACTTCATTTTACCAGTGTCATGAAGTACAATATGTGACAAAAAAACTATCTGAGAATGGCCTGGATAAGTCAAAGCGTTTTAAAGTTATATGGCCTGGTCCTTAAGGTGAAATAAGGCTGTGTCCTTAAGGAGTTAATAAAACACCCATTTTGGGTAAAAATATTTAATTGCGGCCTAGTTTGCATTTGTACATGTGAGATACACCCTTTACATACTGTGGTTCTATTCTGTTATTTTAAAAACAGCCATTTTGGGCAAAAAACTTAAATTGCGGCCTAGTTTACATCTGTACGTTTGAAATACACACTTTAGATACTGTGGTTCTATTCTGCTATTAGAAAAACACACATTTTGTGCAAAAAATCTTTAATTGTGGCTTAGTCTGGATCTGTACGTGTAAGATACACCCCTTTACATACTGTGCATCTATTCTGCTATTAATAAAACACCCATTTAGGGCAAGATCCTAAATTTGAGAACTATGAGGAGAGCGTCAAATAAGGGACGTGGCCCAGGTCGTGCTGCTGCTGGTGGAGCTCCTGTTGCAGGGAGAGGACGTGGTCGATCAGTGCCAGCTACATGCACAAGTGAAACACCTTCCTCAGGTGCGAGTAGACGACAGAACCTGCAGAGGTATTTGGTCGGGCCTAATGAGGCTCTACGAATGGTGAGGCCAGAATTAGTACAGGCAATAGTAGATTGGGTTGCTGACAGTGCCTCTAGTTCCTTCACATTGTCTCCCACCCAGTCTCCTGCTGAAAGATCAGAGTTGGCACCTGCAGCCAAAGTCCATCAGTCTTTCAACTCACCCCCTTGCAAATCAGCCAAGCAGTCTGAACCCCAAGTCATGCAGCAGTCTCTTCTGCTTTTTGATGACTCTGTTAGCAGAGTTTCCCAGGGCCATTCACCTATCCCTGCCCCAGAAGTGGAAGAGATTGATTACACCGATGCCCAACCACTTATATTTCAAGATGAGTTCATGGGAGGACCATCGCAGCACGTCTCGGATGATGACGAAACACAGGTGCCAACTGCTGGGGCTTTCGAAAGTGTGCAGACCGACAAGGAGGGCAGGTGTGAAGACTGGGTGGAAGATGATGTGGAGGACGATGAGGTCCTCGACCCCACATGGAATTAAGGTCATGCGAGTGACCTGTGTAGTTCGGAGGAAGAGGCGGTGGTCGCACAGAGCCACCAGAACAGCAGAAGAGGGAGCAGGGTGCAAAAGCAGAGCGGCCGTCCCCTAGACAGTACGCCTGCTACTGCCCACCGCAGCAAGGGACTAAGCACACCAAAGCCAGCATCAAGGAGTTCTCTGGCATGGCAGTTCTTCAGACAAAGTGCTGACGACAAGACACAAGTGGTTTGCACGCTGTGCAATCAGAACCTGCAGCGAGGCATAAACGTTCTCAAACTGAGCACAACTTGCATGACCAGGCATCTAAGTGCAAAGCACGAGCTGCAGTGGAGTAGACACCTCAAAAACCAAGAAAGGTCTCTGTCTCCTCCTGCTTCCTCTTCTGCTGCAGTCTCGGCCTCTTCATCCACCTCTGGAGTGACAGTGCCACCTGCCACATTGCAAACAGAGGATCTGCCAGCAACACCACCATCTGGGTCACTAAGAATCTCCACAATGTCCTACGGAAGCATTCAGCTCTCCATCTCCCACCTGGTGGTGTGCGATAATGGGCGAAGTATTGTAGCAGCTCTGGGACTAGACGGTTTGAAGCACATCCCTTGCCTGGCGCATGTGCTGAATTTGGTGGTGCAGAGATTCCTTAAAAATTAACCCGATATGTCAGAGCTGCTGCAGAAAGTGCGGGCCGTCTGTGTGTGCTTTCGGCGTTCTCACAGTGCTGCTGCTCGTCTGTCAGCGCTGCAGCGTAACTTCGGCCTTCCTGCTCACTGCCTCATATGCGACGTGCCCACAAGGTGGAACTCCACCTTACACATGCCTGCCTGCCTGTGCGAGCAGCAGCAGGCAATAGTGGAGTTTCAGCTGCAGCACGCACGGGTGAGTTGCTCTGCAGAACAGCACCACTTCACGACCAATGACTGGGCCTACATGCGAGACCTGTGTTCCTTGTTGTGCTGTTTCGAATACCCCACCAACATGGCCAGTGCCAATAACGCCGTTCCCTGCATTACTATCCAACTTCTATGCCTTCTTGAAAAAACACTGCTGGCGATGATGGAAGAAGATGTGGCACAGTTGGAGGAGGAAGAGGGATCATTTCGTAGGGTTTCTGGACAGTCATTCACAAGTGGCTCCGAGGGTGGGTTCCTGCACCCACAAACGCCAGGTACACAATTGTCCAGCCAGGGCACAGTTCTGGAGGATGACAAGGTGGAGGATGAGGAGGAGATGGAGGAGGAGGAACCTTGTTCACAGCAGGGTGGCACCCAGACAATCTCATGGCCATCACTGGTGCGTGGCAGGGGGGATACAGAGGACACAGACGATACACCTCCCACAGAGGACAGCTTTTCCTTGCCTCTGGGCAGCCTGGCACACATGAGCGATTACATGCTGCAGTGTCTCCGCAACAACCGCTGAGTTTCCCACATTCGACATTGTGCTGATTACTGGGTGGCCACGCTGCTGGATCCCCGTTACAAGGACAACGTACTGTCCTTAATTCCCTCACTGGAGCGTGATCGTAAGATGCGCAAGTACAAACGCACCCTGGTAGACACGCTGCTGGTGGCATAACCACCTGACAGCGGGGACACAGTGTTGAAGCACAAGGTGAAGGCAGAAGAGGAGGAACAACTCGCCAACGCAGCTGAGGCACTGCCAGTACCTTAGAGGGCAGGGTTAGCATGGCTGAAATGTGGAAAAGCTTTGTCAGCACGCCACAACAACCAGCACCACCAGCTGATATGGAACGTCTTAGCAGGAGGCAGCATTTCACCAACATGGTGGAGCAGTATGTGTGCACACGCCTACAGGTACTGAATGACGGGTCTGCCCCCATCAACTTCTGGGTATCCAAATTGGGCACATGGCCTGAGCTCTCCCTTTATGCCTTGGAGGTGCTGGCCTGCCCTGCAGCCAGTGTATTATCTGAACGTGTGTTTAGCACGGCAGGGGGTGTCATCACAGACAAGCGCAGCCGCCTGTCCACAGCCAATGTGGACAAGCTCACGTTCATTTAAATGAACCAGGCATGGATCCCTCAGGACTTGTCCGTACCTTGTGCAGAATAGACATGTATCCCGGCCTTAACCAGCCTTTGTTATACTACAGCGCAATTGCTCCTTCTTGTATTTTGGATATTTCACACTCTTTTGGAGTGTACCCTAATAAAAAATTTAAAAAATTAAAACCAAAAACCAGTGTTGGCTACCGCGTCCTCCTCCACCGCTGCTTCCACCTACACCGATACGTCCACCGCCTCCTCAAACTACTACTCCATATGGACCTCCACCTCATAAATCAATATATTTTTTTTATTTGTACGTATTTTATTTTATGGCATTTCACTAATTTGTCTGTTACATTTTCGGGTGAAATTCACAAATTTTTGGGTGTGATATACCACTGCTATACCTAGTAGACAGGTAAAAAAAACAAAACACTAATTTGTCTGTAACATTTTCGGGTGAAATTAACCAATTTTTGGCTGTGATATACCCCTCCTCTACCTAGTTGACAGCTCAATAAATTTCACAAATATTTCTGTTACATTCTTGGGTTGGCATTTTAAAATTTTTGACGTGAATAAACCCTCTGCATAGGTAACAGGGACAGAAATTTTTGCAAATAATATGTTCCATTTGTGGGTGACATTAACCCATTTCTGGCGATGAAAAACCCCTACTCTGCACAGGTGGCAGGGACTTAAATTTCTAAAATTCCTCTTTAATTGGCCCTTTCCTTCGATCCTTCTGCTTTAATAACTTTTCCCATATTTCCGCTCAATTAAAATAAAATTTCATCGATTTATCTCCCTTGGATGTGGTGTCTCTTTCTCACTCTCCCTCTCTGGCGTGGAGCCCTGATTCGCCGATAACCGTGATCAACATGGTAGACTCAGAAAAGAACATCGAAAGTTGATAGAGAAGATATCCAAATGGATGGTGGACATCACGGGGGCACCTCTGCATAGGTGACAGGAACATAAATTTAAAAAAATCGTCTGTTACATTGTCAGGTGACATTTTACCAATTTTGCCGGATAGAAACCCCTGCTCTGCATAGGTGACAGGGACTTAAATTTCTAAAATTCGTCTTTAATTGGCCCTTTCCTTCGATCCTTCTGCTTTAATAATTTGTCCCACATTTCCGCTTCAGTCCCATTGCAGCCATTGACCTCCCTTGGATGTGGTCTCTCTTTCTCACACTCCCTCTCCGGGGTGGAACCCTGATTCGCCGCTAACCGCGATCAACATGGTAGGCGCAGAAAAGAACATCGAAAGTTGATAGAGCAGATATCCAAATGGATGGTGGACGTCACAGGGACGTGCGACATGGTGGCGCAGTATGTTTGCACGCGCCTACACAAACTGACTGATGGTTCTGCCCCCTGCAACTTCTGGGTCCCCAAATTGGGCACATGGCCTGAGCTTGCGCTTTATGCCTTGGAGGTTCTGGCCTGCCCTGCAGCCAGTGTATTGTCTGAAAGTGTGTTTAGCACGACTGGAGGGGGTTATCACAGGTTATATTTCCCAATGTTTTGGGGTGTACCCTAATTAAAAAAAATAATCAAAATTTAAAACCAAAAAGCAGTGTAGGCTACCTCCTCCTCATCCACCGCCGCTTCCACCTACACTGCCACATCCACCGCTTCCTCAACCTTCTACTCCATATGGACCTTGTCCTCCTAGATCAAGATTATAATTTTTTATTTTACGTATTTTATGTTATTTAAAGTAATTTCCCTATCCACTTTTGTTTGCAGAGCAATTGCTATGCTCTTAACCACATTTTGATGCCATTTGCAGCCCTCTAGCCCTTTCCATGACATTTTTACAGCCATTTTAGTGCTCAAAAGTTCGGGTCCCTATTGACTTCAATGGGGTTCGGGTTCGGGGTCAAGTTCGGGTCCCGAACTCGAACTTTTTTGTGAAGTTCGGCCAAACCCAAACATCCAGGTGTACGCTCAACTCTAGTCAAGGCCTATATATGTCCTTTACGGCCCACTGGGTAAATGTGGTTCTTACCCAGGCACACCATTAACTTGGCCAGGTGATGGCAATACCGCCTCTGCGTTCTCATGCTGTGATTCCAGTGCCGATGTCCTCCTCTGCCTCCTTATCATCCACCTTGTACTCAGACTCTACTGTAGGCCCAGTTCTGAATGGTCCTCCAGCATACCACCTATGCAGAGCACAGCGGTGTCACGTTTTTCTGCACCTGAGCAGTCTGGGCGAACAGAGTCGCACCAGCGAGGAACTGCTTCATGTCCTTCATCAAGAAATCAAATCCTGGCTGGCTCCTTGCCAACTGAAGATTGGAACCATGGTCACTGATAAAGGAAATAACATTCTGTCAGCGTTGTGTCAAGGAGGGCTGACCCATGCGCCCTGCAAGGTGCACGTCTTCAATCTGGTCGTAACCCGGTTCCTGAAGTCTTCCACCCATGCACTTTAGCCACTTTTGCTGTGCAAACATGCTCTCCTTGAGCTGCAAAGGCAGAATGGTGTTCCCCAACATCGCCTCATATGTGATTTTTCACCCTCCACATGTTGGACCGACTATATGAGCAGAGGAAGGCCGTGAACTATTTCTTGATGATGCAGGAGGACAGCGGTACTCTCCTGTGTAAGTTTGACGTAGGTCAGTGGCAGCCCTTCTGTGACAACTGCCATTTGCTCAGGCCTTTTGAGGAAGCTACTTTATTTGTCAGTCACCAGGACTATGGGATGAATGATGTTATTCCACTCCTTCCCTTCCTGGAGAAGATGCTGATAAATCTGACTGGCCAGGGAACAGGAGACGTGGTGTCTACATCTCAAGGCCACCTGAGCCCTGTGAGGGCTGAACTGGCTGAGGAGGAGGATGAGGACGAGGAGGAGGACATTATCACACAGGAATTGTATACAGAAATCCTGAATTAGACTTACCGGTAGTTCTGTTTCCTTGAATCCACAATGACGACCACAAGGAGATTGACCCTTTGACCTCTGTAGGGGTTAGAAGAGAGAGAGAGAGTTAAAATTACCCCATCCACCCATTCCCCTCAGTGTTTACAGATTATCCTGGTGGGTGCCCAGACATTGTATAACTTTTTTTTTTTCTTTTTTTTTTTTTTTGAGTATTTTCATTCATACCCAAAGTTTTTTTTTTTTTTTTGAGAAAGGGTATGTACAGTCATGTTGGATTCAAGGAAAGAGAACTATCGGTAATTTTAATTTCGGTTTTCCATTTCATCCACCATGATGGCCACAAGGAGAACTAACAGATAACTCCTCTGGGGGTAACAACTTGTAAAACACGTCTTCTGAACGTTTAGTCAGCAGAACTTGAAACATCCAACCTATAGTGTTTAACAAAGGTGTTTATACCAGACCAAGTAGCTGCCTTACAGATTTGGTCTAAAGAAACTCTGTTTTTTTCCACCCAGAAAAAAGCTACTGCCCTAGTAGAGTGTGCCTTAATACCCAGGGGGCAAGGAAGACCCTGTGAAGCATAACTGATCCACCTACCTATAGGGGCTTTAGAGAGCGATTTATTTCACAAAGTGACCAAAGACATACAAAAGAGGTTATCAAAGAGGATTTCTAGAGAGGTTGTCAGCAAACGGTGAGCTATTCTCTCTCTTTCTCTGTATATATATATATACATACAGTAATAATAGTAATGCTTATTTTATATAGTAATATCATATGTATCTTATTTTTAGGTACCAGGCATTGACAACCTCTAGGAAGATACTCCAGGAATGTCGTATTCTTCTAGATGTGTCAAAACCATCATTCTTACAGTGTTTCAAGGATGTACAAGGTGGAAACAATGATTGAGAAACATATCTAGAAATAATTTATTATTTGGAGGCCCTGCTTGTATTGAAACATCTACAACGACCAGGGGTAATGAAAAATATGACCACAAGTCACTTTTTCATCCTCTTTCTTCATTCTTATGTTTGCTTTTCTGTCCATTAAACTTTTCCAACTCTTGGCTCTTAGATTTCTGAGTGGAAAAAATTAATCTCCCACACATTTAATGGGGAAGATCTTGCTATAATTGGTGTTAAGTTACATAAGACATCTTCACAACAAGTGGCTACTTTTGTGCTAAACAAGGAGGAAGAAATTGTAAGCTTTCTTTAAGGTTATAGGTTAAAATAATATGGAAAAAAGACATTTCAATAATTTCTCATATCTTTTTTTATAATTTTTTGTTTTTATTTTTTTCCACAGTGGTTTAAAGTCTACTTTGGAAAAGTGAGACCAAAGTTGCTACACAAAGACTCGCCAAAGGAAAGACTCTTCCTATCGACCTTTGGAAAAAGATCTATAATGTTTCCAATGACATCTTGCGGTACCACAAGAAGTAAGATTCAAAAAAGTCACTTATCATTTTCAAAGTGTAAATATAGTGCCATAACTTATGTGTTTACCATCTTCTTTTTAATCCTAGATTCAAACTTCCCAGCTTGTCAGGAGGGTTTGTGAAACTTGGACCATTCCACATTTTTCGGACTCAGAAAATAATATGTTTTCCAAATATCTGGCACATACCAACCCCATGGCTGAAAGAAGCTATAGAGAAAAGACACTAACAGATATTTGCCACGGCTACCACCTAGTAATACAATCAGGTCAAGTCACGAGTGATGATAACAAGCAAGCACCTCGAGGTACTTTATTGTGGGAGTAAAAACTATTTTTGCTCTGCAATATTGATTGCTAAGTCATTTGCATTCCTATAAAGAAATCTGGATCCAGAAGATCATCGGGCAAGTCAGGATGAAGAAGACTCGACTGCAAAGGATGATGACATCGAGGAAGCCGAGGACATCACTTCACAGGACACCTCAAGGTACTTAATTGTGGGAGTGAAAACAATTCTTGCTCTGCAATATTGATTGCTAAGTAATTTGCGTTTTATATGTTTCCTATATAGAATTTTGGATCCTGAAGATCGTCAGGCAAGCCAGGATGAAGAAGGCTCGACTTCAAAGGATGACGACAGCAAGGAAGATGACGAGGATATCACTTCCCAGGACACAATCAATGACCAGGATGATACTGGCTGGACTTCAAGGTGAATAGACTGTCAAAATAATATAATTATGTGTTTTGCTAATGAGTGGATGCTTTCTATGATTGCATATTAATGTTCTTTTATGTTTTATTGCAGTGCAAAAACTTCCTCATTGCCAGGGATGTCAACGAGGTCCGGGAAGCAGAGGCAGACAGCACCATCAAGCTCTAGCAGGTAACTATACCAGACATTGATTTTATTTGGTGGATAATCACAAATCTTCAAGTGAATGTCCTGATATCAGGTTTTAACGTTGGACTTTCTTCTTTCTGTCTTTTTTCCTCAGAAGGACTGAAGATCTCCAGAGAAGTATACAACTTCGAAGATAATGAGCTTCTATAGTCCACCCATGGACTATATTTTACGCACTACATTTTATGCAAAGGTACACAGTGTTTTATTGTTGTTTATGGACTACCTCCTATCCTGGGAACCCATCTGTTTAGGAAGTGCATGAAGCATAGCAGCGATGATGAGATCAAGACAACCCTGACAGAGGCCAAAATAAAGTTGGTCAATGATGTATCAAGGTGCTTGCTATGAGGATCGCTTAGCTGTTATGACACAAAAATTGAATTGAAAACATGATTGGGTTCCTAAGGAAAGGCAGATTTCCTTCATCTGTATTTATTTATCTATTTCTTTATTATGTTACTATAGGTTACTCTTTGTAGAGGTTACTCTAGGCTACTTTTTTGAATTTGCATCAAAACATTTCTAGAATACAAAGAAATAACACATTCCATAGCTTTGGCATCAGACAATTTGCATAGCAATAGACGACCTTAGCAACCAAACTTAATTTAATTAGTGACAATGGAGCCAGTTTTGACACCTTGGCTCCACAAACTGCATGAAATGTACAATTAGTATTGCAACCTAGATTTTTATATATGAATACAGATTGCATTGCTTGTATATAGAGTAATATTAAATGCATCTTATTTTGCACAGTATTATTATATGCTTCTTAGTTTTAGGTACCATGGATTGACAATGTCATTGAATATACCCCTGCAATGTTGAAAGCTTTTAGATACGGCAAAGCCATCCTTTTTAAGTGTTTAAAGCTGTCCAAGGTTGATACTTAAATTGAAATACACAACTAGAAATAATTTATTATAACATACCATTATAACAATGTTTTAACATTGGACTTTCTTCTTTTTTTTCTCTTGAAAGGTCTGAAGAGCCAAGGAGACATATTACATAACAATAACAAAGAAATCCCTCAGAGGAGTTGCTACGCCGCTTATTTATCATAAATTTGAATTTTTTTCAGAGGTCACATGGACCAGGGGTATTTTTTTGCAGCTCCTCTGACTAGTATTATTAAAACTCAATTTTATTGTAATTTTTTTTAAAAACACATATTACTTGGGAGCATGTTTAAAACTTAGGGGTTAGCAAATTCAGGGTCGATTGCCAATTCTACTAGTACACTACTTGTGCCTCTTATACCTAGATATTCCTAGTGTTTTATAACATCTGGTAATGAATAATCTCTTACTCCAGAGAATTAATTATGGGCCCCCTGACTAACTCCTGCCTAAAACTCTAACCCTGTGTCCCTTAAGGTTAGAGTTTTAGGCAGGAGTTAGTCAGGGGGCCCATTATTAATTCTCTGGAGTAAGAGATTATTCATTACCAGATGTTATAAAGCACTAGGAATATCTAGGTATAAGAGGCACAAGTAGTGTACTAGTAGAATTGGCAATCGACCCTGAATTTGCTAACTCCTAAGTTTTAAACATGCTCCCAAGTAATATGTGTTTTTTTTTTTAAATTACAATAAAATTGAGCTTTAATAATATTAGTCAGAGGAGCTGCAAAAAAATACGCCTGGTCCATGTGACCTCTGAAAAAAAGGAGCCATATTAAACTCCATTGAAGAAAGTGGACTACAGTCAGCCATGGATACATTTTACACATATATGTATGTGTGGACTACCTCCTATCCTGGGAACCCATCTGTTTAGGAAGTGCATGAAGCATAGCAGCGATGATGAGATCAAGACAACCCTGACATAGGCCAAAATAAAGTTGGTTAATGATGTATAAAGGTGCTTGCTATGAGGATCGCTGAGCTGTTATGAGACAAAAATGCACGGAAAACATGATTGGGTTCCTAAGGAAAGGCAGATTCTCCATCTTTATCTATATTTATTTACTAGCAGAAGGACCCGGCTTCACACAGGTATATTTCATCTATTTCATGTAATGTTTCTGTGTGTCGTTAAAATATATTGACAGTATCCCCCATAACAGTGACCTCAACAGCACCAAGCCCCACTGTCTGATGAGCTGTGTATCTAATCCTGTCCGGTGTGATACTGTCTGCTGAGATGTGTATCTAATCCTATCCTGTGTGATACTGTCTGCTGAGCTGTGTATCTAATCCTATCCTGTGTGATACTGTCTGCTGAGCTGTGTATCTAATCCTATCCTGTGTGATACTGTCTGCTGAGCTGTGTATCTAATCCTATCCTGTGTGATACTGTCTGCTGAGCTGTGTATCTAATCCTGTCCTGTGTGATACTGTCTGCTGAGCTGTGTATCTAATCCTATCCTGTGTGATACTGTCTGCTGAGCTGTGTATCTAATCCTATCCTGTGTGATACTGTCTGCTGAGCTGTGTATCTAATCCTATCCTGTGTGATACTGTCTGCTGAGCTGTGTATCTAATCCTATCCTGTGTGATACTGTCTGCTGAGCTGTGTATCTAATCCTATCCTGTGTGATACTGTCTGCTGAGCTGTGTATCCAATCCTGTCCTGTGTGATACTGTCTTCTGAGCTGTGTATCTAATCCTATCCTGTGTGATACTGACTGCTGAGCTGTGTATCTAATCCTATCCTGTGTGATACTTCCTGCTGAGCTGTGTATCTAATCCTATCCTGTGTGATACTGTCTGCTGAGCTATGTATCTAATCAGATCCTGTGTGATACTGTCTGCTGAGCTGTGTATATAATCCTATCCTGTGTGATACTGTCTGCTGAGCTGTGTATCTAATCCTATCCTGTGTGATACTGTCTGCTGAGCTATGTATCTAATCCTATCCTGTGTGATACTGTCTGCTGAGCTGTGTATCTAATCCTATCCTGTGTGATACTGTCTGCTGAGCTGTGTATCTAATCCTGTGCTGTGTGATACTGTCTGCTGAGCTGTGTATCTAATCCTATCCTGTGTGATACTGTCTGCTGAGCTGTGTATCTAATCCTATCCTATGCGATACTGTCTGCTGAGCTGTGTATCTAATCCTATCCTGTGTGATACTTCCTGTTGAGCTGTGTATCTAATCCTATCCTGTGTGATACTTCCTGCTGAGCTGTGTATCTAATACTGATATGTCATATGACTGAATATTTAAGGACCTGAGAACTGCTAAAACCTATGAACCTGGAGTAGGATCTGCAAGCTTCTATTGGCTGATAAGGGACATGTGACCTTGTGCATGGCAGTTGGGGGCTTGTATAGACTAATGCAGCTCATTTTTGGGGAATATCTCAAAAACTGTACGTCCTAGAGAGCAGAGACCTGGTCTAAAACCTCCCCGGACACCTGATGTACCTGTGTGCTAAATTTCGTGATTGTAAATGTGACGGTGCGGATTCCTTTAGCGGACATACATATACACACACATACACTCAGCTTTATATATTAGATTTATTATGTTACTATATGTTACTCTTTGTAGAGGTCACTCTAGGCTACTTTTTAGCATTTGCATCAAAACTACTAGAATGCAAAGGAATAACACATTCTATAGCTTTGGCATCAGACAATTTGCATAGCAATAGACGACCTTAGCTACAAACTTAATTTAATTAGTGACACTGGAGCCAGTTTTGACACCTTGGCCCCACAAACTACATGAAATGTACAATTAGTATTGCAACCTATATTTTTCTATATGAATACAGCTTGCATTGCTTGTATATAGAGTAATATTAAATGCATCTTATTTTGCACAGTATTATTATATGCTTCTTAGTTTTAGGTACCAGGGATTGACAACGTCGTTGAATATACCTCCGCAATGTCGCATTCTTTAGATACGGCAAAGCCATCCTTTTTAAGTGTTTCAAAGCTGTCCAAGGTGGATACCTAAATTGAAATACACAAAAAGAAATAATTTATTATAACATACCAAATTCTTCATTTATATCTATATTTGTTTTTATTTTAGGTAACTTTTTAGTATAGTTTACTCTCTCTCTCTCTTTATATATATATGTATATATATATATATATATATATATATATAATAAATATATATAGAGAGATAGAATTTTTTTTTTTTTTAGGTTAAGTTTATTTGAAGGCGTTAGCCCCTCCTACTCATTGCAAATTTTCACACCTTGAAATGCTGGATTGTTCCTATTGGTCACGGTATCTTAGCTTTCTGTATAAAAGGGCAGTTCTGAGTTCAGTTTAACAGACTGCTTTTGGAAATTCACTGAAGCTCTACTCTCTTATCAGATCAGATATCCAGTGTTTTATTTCTACAGGATCTCTGAGGATTTGCTCAGTTTTCTCCCTCTATTTCTTTTCTGTATATTCATCATACTTTGTAATTTGTTTGCGGTTAACCCAATTGCTTTTTTTAAAGCTGTGTTAATTTTTCTACTTTATATTTTATAGAATATCTTGTAGAAGCTCACATTTTAAGATGGAATCCAAAGTGTAAGTATTATTATAATATATTATTATTATTTGGTGTTAAATGCTTATGTCGCAATGTCTAGATTTTCTTCCATAATGTAAATTTTAATAATATATATATATTTTTTTTTTTATTGAACAGGAACAATAGAACCCCAATGACCTGCCCCATTTGCTTCAAGATAGACAACTTCTTGGCGACCCATCTGCGTAGGAAGTGCATGAAGCATGGCAGCGATGAGGAGATCAAAGAAACCCTGGCGGAGGCCAAAATGAACTTGTCCAATATAGCATCAAAGGGACTTGCTATAAATTACAACGAGGTTGCTGCACTTTTTTGTAACGGAAAATGCATATGCAACATGATTGGGTTCCTGAAGAATCGTGGCTTTTTTATTTATAACAGTCCTGCTGTGCAAAGGTTTGTATTATTGTATAATCTATTATGATAATAAAATGTATTTTTATTTGTTTTCATTTGGTTTCTATAAAGTTTTAATTTTGTCTTTCCACTTGAAAATAGTCAACTTGAAATCTGTAAAAATAAGGAGGTTAGGATCTTACAGAAAAATATTGATTGCATGAGGAAAGAAATTGCGACACAGACAGAACCAGAGATGGCCGTTTGTCAGCCTAAGAGGTAATGGATATGTGTCTCTCAGAATATATATATATTGTTAAATATATATTACATGTTTCTATGTATGTGATATTAAACTCTATCTCATTGTCTTATAGTTTTGAAGACCCTGCACCACAACAAATACAGGCTATGATCAATAACTTGGATACAAAAAAAGAGAGAGAACTACAAATCATATATGAACAAAATAGCCAAGAAAGTCAACATCAAGGCAGGAAAGGAGTAGAGCCAGAAGACCAAGAAGAGCAAGACCAAGGAGAGCAAGAAGAGCAAGATCAAGAAGAGCAAGACCAAGGAGAGCAAGAAGAGCAAGACCAAGGAGAGCAAGAAGACCAAGAAGAGCAAAAGGAAGAAGAAGAAAATGGAGCAACAGAAACAGCGACAGTCAAGCCAAAAATTACATGGAAAAACCCACTGAGGAAGAAGATGACCGAAGCGGGAATGTACAAAAGGCATTCCTTGGAAAGAAAACCAATTTCTGATTTTGCTACATACCTCTCAAAGACCTTAGGGGTTGAGAGGTATAAACAAGAGGTGGAAAATGTTGCACGTTTCCTATATTATATGGATAACGAGAAGCCGTCTCTGAAGTTCTTGTTTAATATTCAGAAGACAAATGAATATTTTGCCAAGCTACTGGATATCGGAAATACTCATCAAACTGTCTTTAATTACATGAAGAATTTGAAGAGGTTTATGTCCTTTCTGATGGATGCAACAGACCTATTGAAAAAAGACAAGGAGGCTTATAACATCTCTGGCATCTATTTGTGTCAGCTTAGGGTCTTCCAGAAAAGACTAAGCAAAGGAATATTTAAAGAAAACATCTCAAAGAAGTAGGTGTTAAAACATGAATAAATATTATTCATTTCAAAAATTACACACTTCTACAAACTTCACTTTCTTATATTATGCATTTATCAAATGTTCATTACTTTCTTTCCACAGAGAAAAATGTTTGGCCGATGATATGCGAAAACCGGCTGAACTGGAATCCATCCTTAGTATTGCAGAATCCGCTTTCAAATCTGCTTTAAATAAGGCAGAAAATGAGGATGAACTGTCAGAAAATGAAAACTTAACTATTCTGAATTATCTGGAGTGTCTTATTGTTTTGAGGAAGCTGCAGCGACCTGGAGTGGTGCAGAATATGACAGTAAGTAGCCATATTTTCTATATTGCTGCCTTTCTATGAAATATATACGTTTATCTTTCCACTTCAACCTCAGACTTTGTTTATTTGGTAGGTAGATGAATGGAAAAGAAGAAATCCTCATCGTGGAACTCATGTGGGCATACTGGTGCATGAACATAAAACGGCTGCCAATCAATTTGCTGTGCTAGTATTGACTGTAGAAGAGGAAAAGGTAAATATCCTATAATATACAATCTGAGATCTGTCTGTCTTTCGATGTATCTCTATTTGATCTGTTATTGATCTAACTTATTGGAATTTTTCTTTTTTTTTCTTTTTAGTGGTTTGATATCTATTTTAACAAGGTTAGACCTGCATTTCTACAGGGGAAGAAAAAAATAAAGAGCTTTTTTATCTCCTCTTCTGGTCAAAAGATTTACAATGTATCAAACGATATCTCAAGATTTCACTGCAAGTAAGTTTTTTTGGTTTTGTGTTTTTTTATATATTAGCACTGATCGATTTCTGTTCTACAGGCTGAACATGTACAAACTGAATATTATGTTAATATTTCTTTCTATGTTTTATAGATTTGGATTGCAAACAGTGACCAGTCAAATGGTCAGAAGGAATGCAGAAACGTTTGTGTCCTCAAAATACAGAGAGAGCAACGAGATAAATATATTTTCAAAATATCTTTCAAATTCTAATATCATGGCTGAACGTGCCTATCGGCAAAAGATTATGGATGACATGGTGAAAGCATCAGAGATGCTAATGCTATACTGCCAAGAGAGCGAAGATAATCCTACCACCTCCAAGTAAGTAGTTTGACAGTAATATCTTTACATTATTTCACCTTTACAAAACTTACGTTTGTCTATTTTATTATCACCTTTATTAAAATCTGTGTCTCTTCTTCAGAACTAAAGTAGTGGAAAAACCTGCAACCTTGCCTGTTATAAGATCAAAAGCGGACGAGTTTGAAAAATTTATTGAAAAGTATCCTCTCAGTGTGGAGAAGGACGCACCCCCTCAAAAAATATGCCTTGCTGAGTCTGCTGTCCATGGGCAACATTTATATAACAGGTGGAGGAAATCGCAGAACAGGATGCGAGTGCACTATACAATCGGTAAGATTAACATAAACCTAATGCAACAGTTTGCCTCAGGAGTTGGCCATAGCAGGAACAGTGGAGAGCCTCCTTCACATCAAAGCCTTAATACATTCTTTGATTTATTCTCGACAGGATTGCTTCAAGATCATCGGCCAAGTGAAAAGGAGGTGAGGAAATGCATTGGACTGCAACTATGGAAGAACAACCTACCAAGGATCAAAGACATTTTAGAGCAATGGAAGAAGAAGTGATTTCAGTGGAAACAATGAATTTTTTTTTTATTTGCTGTGGTTTGGCATGATGGGGTTTGATAAATAAATATAATTTCATTATTTTTGGGACTATGATAATGGGGTTTGTTTGGGTATTGAGATGATGGGGTTTGTTCAATAAATGCACTTTCATAATTTTTTGGTGTCTTGGATAATGAGATTTGATCAATAAATATATTCTTCTATTTTATTGAACACTTTGTGTCTGGAAGTTTATTAGGGTACATTTAGTGTAATGGGTTTTGGTTAGGGTCAGCAATGGGGGTTTTCTATTATTTTCACAGACCTCACAAGGAGACCAACCATTGGTTACACATATAACCTCATAATACACACCTTAGCTGCTGCAGAACCTCATAATACACACCTCAGCAGCTTCATGTCATAATACACACCTTAACCACTGCAGGTCATAATACACACCCTAGCTGCTGCAGAACCTCAGAATACACATCTTAGCTGCCGCAGAACCTCACAATATTCAGCTCATCTGCTGCAGAACCTCCTAATACACAGCCCATCTTCTGCAGGCCTAAATACACACCTTAACCACTGCAGGTCATGATACATACCCCAGCTACTGCAGAATATCTTAATAATTCACACCTCAGCTGCTGTGGAACCTCCTAATACACACCTTAGCTGCTGCAGAACCTCCTAATACACACCTTAGCTGCTGCAGAACCTCATAATTCTTACCTCCGCTGCTGTAGAACCTCCATATATAAACTTGTATATCAACTTCCACAAAATAGTGATAGAGGTTTTCCATATACCTGCGTCCACATAATTACTGTTTGAGGGTGATATACCTGCTTCAACTAACAACTGATTGAGGCCTGCTATAAATCAGCTTCCACAAAATAGTGATTGTGGGGTTTGATATACCTGCTTCCACAAAATACTGATTGAGGGGTGTGATATTAACAGAGTAAAAGTCAGCTACCGGGTAGATAAAAGTTCCTTTGGGTCATAAGGGTGGAATAATCCTTGGCTGCAGTCACATAGGGGCAGTGAGGTCAGCTGGTTCCTGGTCTCTCCAAACACATTGGCACGATGTGACCCCCTTTAGAAATGACCCTTGCCCTCTGGCTTGCATGGGCTTATGACCTGTAGCCGGCCGCTCCCCTCCCCACCTATGGATAGGGTCCACCCCTTCTTCTCTGGTGCTGGGAGCAAATGACCCATAAAACCCCTTAGGGCTCATATCCCTAAACCAGAATGTTGCAGGAAGATGGTTCCAGGCCCAATTGATCCGCCTGGGTTCCGGCTACAACTGTAGACCAAACATGGTACCGGTATTTGGTTTCTGTGTGGAGATATGGATATCTCCTTTCCCTGGCATGTCCCATCAAACAAAGCCCATTTTTTTGATTGATTGAAACGTCTTTATTACAATCAGTCGTCATACATACATACTTTAGTACTGTGACGCAGCACAGGCCATGAATCAGTACATAATAAATTACTTACAATCGTTTTTGCGAGCATGGCATTGTTATTTAAAGCACGGGCTAACCTACACTATACATTGCAATGAATGCTACACTAGCATACCTATTCAATCACAAAACCTTCCAACAAAGCATTTAGACAGTGATGAGGGAAGGGGAGGTGGGAAGGAGGGAGTAGGGAGGGGGGGAAGGAGAGGGGTTTAGTCCTCTTCTTCTTCGTCGACGTCCAAGATGTTGTAGTCCTGCAGCATACTATGGATAAGTCTGCAGCAGTCTAGGACGGACTTGTTCTCCCTCCTGAGAACGAGCCGGTTCCTAGCAAACCAAAAACAGTTCATAAGGCGCCAGGCCTCCTGGATGGCTCCAACAGTATGAATCCCAGGAAATAGTCCGTACAGCACCGAAGTGCATTGCAGGCTGTTCCTGGGCACAGAGTCTTTGAGTTCGTGTTCCAGGGCGTCCAACAGGCGCTGTGCAAAGCGGCACTCCTAAAACAGGTGGTAAGATGTTTCCTCCACGAAAGGGCACCTGGGGCAGTACCGGGTTTTGCACAGGTTACGGGCATGCATGAATGACCGGATTGGCAGTCCGCCCTGAATGGCCATCCATGACAAGTCCTTAAGCCCGTTGGTCAACCTGTTTGACGACACATTAGTCCAAACTGTCTCTACTGTGTCGTCCTGGATCCCTGTAATTGACTCAACCACGTCCTTTGCTCTGATGAGTTTGTGGATAGTTTTTGGCTTCCACAAGTCGGGTTTGAGACCCTCCAGCTGGTGTTCCCTCACAAACCTGACAACGTCCCCGTAGAACCAGGGAGCATTCCAGTTGTAAGGGATGGAGCTGTCCCACTTGTCCCAGCCCAGACCCCTCCAGAGGGGCAGGAGGAAAAAGCGAGACATAGCCTTGCCCACAGAGCCGTTGGCAGTTCTTAGAGTCCGGCGAACGCTGTCACAAACAAAGGCGATCCGCAATAAAGTGGGCAGGTCCGGCATGCCCTTTCCGCCCTTGTGGGGCTCTTTGTACATGATGGCTCGCTTCACTCTGTCCATCTTAGATCCCCAGATGAAGCGGAACACTGTCCTGGTGATGGCCCTGGAAACGGTGGCAAGAGGGGGCCATGCCTATGCGGTGTATTGTAGCATAGGCAAAACTTCATTTCGCAGGACGAGTGCTTTGCCTTCAATCGTGAGGTGTCTAAGGCTCCACAGTCCGATTCTTTGGTTGACTTTGGCCAAGCGTTCTTCCCAAGACTTGAGGGCTGCGCCTTCCTTCCCGAACCAGACTCCCAGAATTTTGATGAAGCCCGATTTGATGGTAAATGGGAAGGGGGCAGAAGAGGCCAGTTGCCAGTCCCCGAAGAGCATGGCTTCTGACTTGCCGCAGTTGACTTTGGCCCTGAAGCTTGTCCGAACTCCTCGCAGGTCTGGACGAGTGCAGTCACCGAACGCTGATCAGCGCAGAAGACGGTCACATCATCCATGTACAGCGAGCACTTGACCTCGTAGTGTCCAGGTCCTGGTGCGGTGATCCCTCTGATCTCTCCATTCTGCCGGACAGACTCCGCGAAGGATTATATAACACAAACAAAAAGGAGAGGTGAAAGAGGGCAGCCTTGTCTGACCCCGGAGCGAACTGAGAATGGGTCAGTCTTCCAGCCGTTCACCAACACCGTGCTGCAAATGCTCAGGTCAACAAACGAACAGAACCTCCTGCCCAGACCCAGCCTGCACAAAGCCCTGCCCATGAACGCATGGGACACTCGGTCAAAGGCCTTCTCCTAGTCTAGGCTGGTAAGGTATCCTTGATCCTGGCAAGGGCTGATACCTCCTGCTGGGGGGTTTTCCTACAGGATTTAGCTTGCCTCCAAACTGGCTGATTGAGGTGTGACCTTCTCCACCTGGGGCCTCCTTGAAGCCTGGACCCCTGGGGCTTTCTTTCTTGCCAGCTCAAAATCAGATGGGGGTGGGAACTTATTTTGCATGTACACTGATGAACATGCCAAAAGGTGAATCGAATGACAATCAGGGCTTCCAGTAAATATTAATCCATATTCCTCACAGATACATTTTACACATATAGGTATGTGTGGACTACCTCCTCTCCTGGGGACCCATCTGTTTAGGAAGTGCATGAAGCATAGCAGCGATGATGAGATCAAGACAACCCTGACATAGGCCAAAATAAAGTTGGTCAATGATGTATCAAGGTGCTTATGAGACAAAAATGCACGGAAAACATGATTGGGTTCCTAAGGAAAGGCAGATTCTCCATCTTTATCTATATTTATTTACTAGCAGAAGGACCCGGCTTCACACAGGTATATTTCATCTATTTCATGTAATGTTTCTGTGTGTCGTTAAAATATATTGACAGTATCCCCCAAAACAGTGACCTCAACAGCACCCCACCCCACTGTCTGCTGAGCTGTGTATCTAATCCTATCCTATGCGATACTGTCTGATGAGCTGTGTATCTAATCCTATCCTGTGTGATACTGTCTGATGAGCTGTGTATCTAAACCTATCTTGTGTAATACTGTCTGCTGAGTTATGTATCTGATCCAATTGCTTTTTTTAAAGCTGTGTTAATTTTTCTACTTTATATTTTATAGAATATCTTGTAGAAGCTCACATTTTAAGATGGAATCCAAAGTGTAAGTATTATTATAATATATTATTATTTGGTGTTAAATGCTTATGTAGCAATGTCTAAATTTTCTTCCATAATGTAAATTTTAATAATATATATTTTTTATTTTTTTTATTGAACAGAAACAATAGAACCCCATTTACTTCAAGATAGACAACTTCTTGGCGACCCATCTGCGTAGGAAGTGCATGAAGCATGGCAGCGATGAGGAGATCAAAGAAACCCTGGCGGAGGCCAAAATAAACTTGTCCAATATAGCATCAAAGGGACTTGCTATAAATTACAACGAGGTTGCTGCACTTTTTTGTAACGGAAAATGCATATGCAACATGATTGGGTTCCTGAAGAATCGTGGCTTTTTTATTTATAACAGTCCTGCGGTGCAAAGGTTTGTATTATTGTATAATCTATTATAATAATAAAATTTATTTTTATTTGTTTTCATTTGGTTTCTATAAAGTTTTAATTTTGTCTTTCCACTTGAAAATAGTCAACTTGAAAGTTGTAAAAATAAGGAAGTTAGGATCTTACAGAAAAATATTGATTGCATGAGGAAAGAAATTGGGACACAGACAGAACCAGAGATGGCCGTTTGTCAGCCTAAGAGGTAATGGATATGTGTCTCTCAGAATATATATATATATATATTGTTAAATATATATTACATGTTTCTATGTATGTTATATTAAACTCTATCTCATTGTCTTATAGTTTTGAAGACCCTGCACCACAACAAATACAGGCTATGATCAATAACTTGGATACAAAAAAAGAGAGAGAACTACAAATCATATATGAACAAAATAGCCAAGAAAGTCAACATAAAGGCAGGAAAGGAGTAGAGCCAGAAGACCAAGAAGAGCAAGACCAAGGAGAGCAAGAAGAGCAAGATCAAGAAGAGCAAGACAAGGGAGAGCAAGAAGAGCAAGACCAAGGAGAGCAAGAAGACCAAGAAGAGCAAAAGGAAGAAGAAGAAAATGGAGCAACAGAAACAGCGACAGTCAAGCCAAAAATTACATGGAAAAACCCACTGAGGAAGAAGATGACCGAAGCGGGAATGTACAAAAGACATTCCTTGGAAAGAAAACCAATTTCTGATTTTGCTACATATCTCTCAAAGACCTTAGGGGTTGAGAGGTATAAACAAGAGGTGGAAAATGTTGCACGTTTCCTATATTATATGGATAACGAGAAGCCGTCTCTGAAATTCTTGTTTAATATTCAGAAGACAAATGAATATTTTGCCAAGCTACTGGATATCGGAAATACTCATCAAACTGTCTTCAATTACATGAAGAATTTGAAGAGGTTTATGTCCTTTCTGATAGATGCAACAGACCTATTGAAAAAAGACAAGGAGGCTTATAACATCTCTGGTATCTATTTGTGTCAGCTTAGGGTCTTCCAGAAAAGACTAAGCAAAGGAATATTTAAAGAAAACATCTCAAAGAAGTAGGTGTTAAAACATGAATAAATATTATTCATTTAAAAAATTACACACTTCTACAAACTTCACTTTCTTATATTATGCATTTATCAAATGTTCATTACTTTCTTTCCACAGAGAAAAATGTTTGGCCGAGGATATGCGAAAACCGGCTGAACTGGAATCCATCCTTAGTATTGCAGAATCTGCTTTCAAATCTGCTTTAAATAAGGCAGAAAATGAGGATGAACTGTCAGAAAATGAAAACTTAACTATTCTGAATTATCTGGAGTGTCTAATTGTTTTGAGGAAGCTGCAGCGACCTGGAGTGGTGCAGAATATGACAGTAAGTAGCGATATTTTCTATGAAATATATACGTTTATCTTTCCACTTCAATCTCAGACTTTGTTTATTTGGTAGGTAGATGAATGGAAAAGAAGAAATCCTCATCGTGGAACTCATGTGGGCATACTGGTGCGTGAACATAAAACCGCTGCCAATCAATTTGCTGTTCTAGTATTGACTGTAGAAGAGGAAAAGGTAAATATCCTATAATATACAATCTGAGATCTGTCTGTCTTTCAATGTATCTCTATTTGATCTGTTATTGATCTAACTTATTGGAATTTTCATTTTTTTTTCTATTTAGTGGTTTGATATCTATTTTAACAAAGTCAGACCTGCATTTCTACAAGGGAAGAATAAAATAAAGAGCTTTTTTATCTCCTCTTCTGGTCAAAAGATTTACAATGTATCAAACGATATCTCAAGATTTCACTGCAAGTAAGTTTTTTTGGTTTTGTGTTTTTTTATATATTAGCACTGATCGATTTCTGTTCTACAGGCTGAACATGTACAAACTGAATATTATGTTAATATTTCTTTCTATGTTTTATAGATTTGGATTGCAAACAGTGACCAGTCAAATGGTCAGAAGGAATGCAGAAACGTTTGTGTCCTCAAAATACAGAGAGAGCAACGAGATAAATATATTTTCAAAATATCTTTCAAATTCTAATATCATGGCTAAACGTGCTTATCGGCAAAAGATTATGGATGACATGGTGAAAGCATCAGAGATGCTAATGCTATACTGCCAAGAGAGCGAAGATAATCCTACCACCTCCAAGTAAGTAGTTTAACAGTAATATCTTTACATTATTTCACCTTTACAAAACTTACGTTTGTTTATTTTATTATCACCTTTATTAAAATCTGTGTCTCTTCTACAGAACTGATGTAGTGGAAAAACCTGCAACCTTGCCTGTTATAAGATCAAAAGCGGACGAGTTTGAAAAATTCATTGAAAAGTATCCTCTCAGTGTGGAGAAGGACGCACCCCCTCAAAAAATATGCCTTGCTGAGTCTGCTGTCCATGGGCAACATTTATATAACAGGTGGAGGAAATCGCAGAACAGGATGCGAGTGCACTATACAATCGGTAAGATAACATAACCCTAATGCAACAGTTTGCCTCAGGAGTTGGCCATAGCAGGAACAGTGGAGAGCCTCCTTCACATCAAAGCCTTAATACATTCTTTGATTTATTCTTGACAGAATTGCTTCAAGATCATCGGCCAAGTGAAAAGGAGGTGAGGAAATGCATTGGACTGCAACTATGGAAGAACAACCTACCAAGGATCAAATACATTTTAGAGCAATGGAAGAAGAAGTGATTTCAGTGGAAACAATGAATTTTTATTTTATTTGCTGTGGTTTGGCATGATGGGGTTTGATAAATAAATATAATTTCATTATTTTTTTGGGACTATGATAATTGGGTTTGTTTGGGGATTGAGATGATGGGGTTTGTTCAATAAATGCACTTTCATAATTTTTTGGTGTCTTGGATAATGAGATTTGATCAATAAATATATTCTTCTATTTTATTGAACACTTTGTGTCTGGAAGTTTATTAGGGTACATTTAGTGTAATGGGTTTTGGTTAGGGTCAGCAATGGAGGTTTTCTATCATTTTCACAGACCTCACAAGGAGACCGACCATTGGTTACACACATAACCTTATAATACACACCTTAACCACTGCAGGTCATAATACACACCCTAGCTGCTGCAGAACCTCAGAATAATCAGCTCATCTGCTGCAGAACCTCACAATACACAGTCCATCTTCTGCAGGCCTAAATACACACCTTAACCACTGCAGGTCATATTACATACCCCAGCTACTGCAGAATCTCATAATAATACACATCTCAGCTGCTGTGGAAACTCCTAATACACACCTTAGCTGCTGCAGAACCTCCTAATACACACTTTAACTGCTGCAGTACCTCCTAATAAACACCTTATCTGCTGTAGAACCTCATAATACCTCCTCTGCTGCAGAACCTCCATATATCAACTTCCACAAAATAGTGACAGAGGTTTTCCATATAACTGTGTCCACAAAATTACTGCTTAAGGGTGATATACCAGCTTCAACTAACAACTAATTGAGGCCTGCCATATATCAGCTTCCAGAAAATAGTGATAGAGTTTTTCCATATACATTACAGACCAAAAGTTTGGACACTCCTTCTCATTCAAAGAGTTTTCTTTATTTTCATGACTATGAAGGCATCAAAACTATGAATTAACACATGTGGAATTATATACATAACAAACAAGTGTGAAACAACTGAAAATATGTCATATTCCAGGTTCTTCAAAGTAGCCACCTTTTGCTTTGATTACTGCTTTGCACACTCTTGGCATTCTCTTGATGAGCTTCAAAAGGTAGTCCCCTGAAATGGTCTTCCAACAGTCTTGAAGGAGTTCCCAGATAATGCTTAGCACTTGTTGGCCCTTTTGCCTTCACTCTGCGGTCCAGCTCACCCCAAACCATCTCGATTGGGTACAGGTCCGGTGACTGTGGAGGCCAGGTCATCTGGCGCAGCAACCCATCACTCTCCTTCATGGTCAAATAGCCTTTACTTTCAAAGTTTTCCCAATTTTTCGGCTGACTGACTGACCTTCATTTCTTAAAGTAATGATGGCCACTCGTTTTTCTTTACTTAGCTGCTTTTTTCTTGCCATAATACAAATTCTAACAGTCTTTCCAGTAGGACTATCAGCTGTGTATCCACCTGACTTCTCCTCAACGCAACTGATGGTCCCAACCCCATTTATAAAGCAAGAAATCCCACTTATTAAACCTGACAGGGCACACCTGTGAAGTGAAAACCATTTCACTACCTCTTGAAGCTCATCAAGAGAATGCCAAGAGTGTGCAAAGCAGTAATCATAGCAAAAGGTGGCTACTTTGAAGAACCTAGAATATAACATATTTTCAGTTGTTTCACACTTGTTTGTTATGTATATAATTCTACATGTGTTAATTCATAGTTTTGATGCCTTCATAGTCATGAAAATAAAGAAAACTCTTTAAATGAGAACTTTTGGTCTGTACTGTACCTACATCCACAAAATTACTGTTTGAGGGTGATATACCAGCTTTAACTAACAACTGATTGAGACCTTCCATATATCAGCTACCACAAAATAGTGATAGAGGTTTTCCATATCCCTGCGTCCACAAAATACAGATTGCGGCTTTTGATATACCTGCTTCAACTAACAACTGATTGAGGCCTTCCATATATCAACTTCCACAAAATAGTGATTGAGGGGTTTGATATACCTGCTTCCTCAAAATACTGATTGAGGGATGCGATATAACCGCTTCTACAGAATACTGATTAAGGGGTTCTATATACCTGCTGTGCTGAACCCCCCTGTAGATTCCAGGTAGCCTTTATAGCGTTCCACCAGGTCGACCATCTTGAGACCATTTCCTGGAGAGACCTGGCCGATCCATTGCTGGAGAGGGGTTGGCAAAGCCCTCCAGAACATATCAGCCAACAGACGGTCCAGCATAGCAGTGGGGCTCAGCACTAGAAATGGCCGGAATAGTTTGGCGGCGAATAGTTCCCAGCGAACATAGCTTGTTTGCGTTCGCCACGGCGGGCGGACATATGCGATATTCGGTCCGCAACCTATACATCATTATTGAGTAAACTTTGACCCTGTACCTCACAGTCAGCAGACACGTTCCAGCCAATCAGCAGCAGACCCTTCCTCCCAGACCCTCCCACCTCCTTGACAGCATCCATTTTAGATTCATTCGGAATCTGCATTCTCAGTGAGAGGAGGGACAGTGCTGCTCCTTCTGATTCAATAGGGAAAGCGTTAGCTAGGGCAGTGTTCTGTGTCCACAGACTCATCTGCTGTAAGGACAGCGTCCTGACAGCACCCCAAAAAGCCCTTTTCAGGGCTGGTACATCAGTCTGCTGTTTTTTTATTTTTATATATATATATATATATTGCAGTTGCCTGGCCGTGTGTGAGAGGCTGCAGGCTCAGTCACAGACAGTACTGTGTGCACACCATTCATACAGGGTGTGACAGAAAATACCTCGCAGATAAAAAAAAATTCTATTTAATATTTTTCTGTGATATAATCACAGTTGCAAGCCAGGGTGTGTCAGGCCCAAACAGACTGTATTGTGGCCACTGGCTAGTGGCTAGGCCTCCACTTATACCGTTACAGGGTGTCACTCACTCAAATACCTTTCAGATAAAAAAAAATATATTAAATATTTTTCTGTGATCTAATCACAGTTGCAAGCTCTTGTGTGTCAGGCCCACACAGACTGTATTGTGGCCACTGGCTAGTGGCTAGGCCTCCACCTATACCATTACAGGCTGTCACTCACTCACAAATACCTCGCAGATAAAAAAAATTCTATTTAATATTTTTCTGTGATATAATCACAGTTAATAATCACAGTTGCAAGCCAGTGTGTGTCAGGCCCACACAGACTGTACTGTGCCCACTGCCCACCACTTATATAGGGTGGCAAAGTACCTTGCACGCATAGTAACACTTATCTAATAAAAAATGACAGGCAGAGGCAGGCCACGCCGCAGGGGCCGTCGTGTTCGTGGTGCTGTGATTTCCACTGGCCCTGGAATAATGCCCAGTGTTCAGAGGCCACGTACCCTGAACCCAAAAATTCTGAGAAAATAGTTGACTGGCACACCGGACCAGCACTCCTGTCCGCCCTGAACGCACAGGTGGATCAGTGGCTGACCCCGCACCAACTCGAGATCGGCAATGTGGTGTGTGACAATGGAAGCAATTTGTTGGCGGCATTGAATTTGGGCAAGTTGTCACATGTGCCATGCATGGCACATGTGTTGAATCTCATCGTACAACGCTTTGTGTCTAAGTACCCAGGCTTACAGGACGTCCTCAAGCAGGCCAGGAAGGTGTGTGGCCATTTCAGGCGTTCCTACATGGCCATGGCGCACTTTTCAGACATTCAGCGCCGAAACAACATGCCAGTGAGGCGCTTGATTTGCGACAGCCCGACACGTTGGAATTCAACACTCCTAATGTTCGACCGCCTGCTCCAACAAGAAAAAGCCGTCAACGAGTATTTGTATGACCGGGGTGCTAGGACAGCCTCTGCGGAGCTGGGAATTTTTTTGCCACGTTACTGGACGCTCATGCGCAATGCCTGTAGGCTCATGCGTCCTTTTGAGGAGGTGACAAACCTAGTCAGTCGCACCGAAGGCACCATCAGAGACCTCATCCCATTTGTTTTCTTCCTGGAGCGTGCCCTGCGAAGAGTGCTGGATCAGGCTGTAGATGAGCGTGAAGAGGAAGAGGAAGAGTTGTGGTCACCATCACCACCAGAAACAGCCTTGTCATCATCGCTTGCCGGACCTGCGGCAACGCTGCAAGAGGAGTATGAGGAAGAGGAGTCAGAGGAGGAATGTGGCTTTGAGAAGGAGGATCAACCACAGCATCCCAGGGTACTCGTTGTTGTCACCTATCTGGGACCCGTGGTGTTGTACGTGGCTGGGTGAAGAACAGACCGTCAATGACATCAGTGAGGACGAGGAACGGGAAATGAGTAGCTCGGCATCCAACCTTGTGCAAATGGGGTCTTTCATGCTGTCATGTCTGTTGAGGGACCCTCGTATAAAAAGGATGAAGGAGAACGACCTGTACTGGGTGGCCACGCTACTAGACCCCCGGTATAAGCAGAAAGTGGCGGAAATGTTACCAACTTAAGTGTTACCAACTTACCGAAAGTCAGAAAGGATGCAGCAGTTCAAAACAAAACTAAAAAATATGCTTTACACAGCTTATAAGGGGGATGTCACAGCACAACGGGAATCTAACAGGGGAAGAGGTGAAAGTAATCCTCCTCCTACCACGACGGCAAGGACAGGACGCTTTACAGATGTGTTGTTGATGGAGGACATGCAGAGCTTTTTCAGTCCTACACATCGCCACAGCCCTTCGGGATCCAGCCTTAGAGAACGACTCGACCGACAGGTAGCAGACTACCTCGCCTTAACTGCAGATATCAGATATCGACACTCTGAGGAGCGATGAACCCCTTGACTACTGGGTGTGCAGGCTTGACCTGTGGCCTGTGCTTTCCCAGTTTGCGATAGAACTTCTGGCCTGCCCCGCCTCAAGTGTCTTGTCAGAAAGGACCTTCAGTGCAGCAGGAGGCATTGTCACTGACAAAAGAAGTCGCCTCGGTCAAAAAAGTGTTGATTACCTCACCTTCATTAAGATGAACGAGGCATGGATCCCGAAGGGACTGACAGTGGGGGATACGTTTGACTAACAAAAGGCCTGATGACATGCCTTGGCCTCAAAATGGTCCCCATGCTGCTTTATTTAATGTCTGCATACCGGATGACTTTTGTGAATTCTCCGCCACCAACTAGGGTTCAAGCAATGTTTTAGTCACCTTTCTGCCTTGAAAACATAAATTTTTAAACTGATGAGAAGAGAGAACTACAGAAAATACCACTAATATCGGGTGTGACAGTAAATTGCACGGTGCAGACGCAGTGACCGTGGCATGGATTCAAACAAAGGGGAGGGAGCCAACATTTTTTTAACCATCTCCCCGTTCGAAAAATCAATTTAATAAATGGACCGTCAGCAGAGGAGTCGTCGCGCTAAAAGTTGGAGGAGTTGGAGCGCATGAAGTTGTGCAGGTGAACCGGGGGTGACAAGATGGAGACCCCAGGTCTACACAGGCTGTCTGGGGTGGTCTGCCCTCTCTCCTTGCGGATCGGGTCCAGCGCACCTGTTGTTTCGGCTGCTAAGGTTGCCCCCTACTGGTTAATAAAATAATGCCAGAAATATCTTAAGAGGGGTGAAAAGGAAAGCAAGCAAACAGGAGCGATCATCGGGGGGTTAGTAACTGGAGCCTGGAGTGAGCCAGACGGCGGTTGTGGTGTAAAATTGAGGGGTCGAGTGTCCTCCTGTAGTTGGAAGAAGTAATAAGAGAGGGAAGAGGAAAGGTTAAAAAGAAAAAGAAAAAGAAAAGCAGGGGGGAGTGAAGATATTAGGCTGGTGGTTTACCATAGTGTACTGTAGCTGCTTTACTAACATTCCTACTGATACTCCCGGCCTGATCTCGACTTTAATTAACCCTCTGAAGAAACTCTTCTATAGGACTAAACCCTCTACTCTTTTCAACACCTCCTAAAAATTCTGGACTGAACAGGGGAATAACGACCAATGACTAATGTATTCAGCTTTTTTATGCTTCACCCTTGTGTTTAACCACCTCAGCCCCCTTAGCTTAAACACCCTTAATGACCAGGCCACTTTTTACACTTCTGACCTACACTACTTTGACCGTTTATTGCTCGGTCATGCAACTTACCACCCAAATGAATTTTACCTCCTTTTCTTCTCACTAATAGAGCTTTCATTTGGTGGTATTTCATTGCTGCTGACATTTTTACTTTTTTTGTTATTAATCGAAATTTAACTATTTTTTTGCAAAAAAATGACATTTTTCACTTTCAGTTGTAAAATTTTGCAAAAAAAATGACATCTATATATACATTTTTCTCTAAATTTATTGTTCTACATGTCTTTGATAAAAAAAAAAAGTTTTTTTTTTTTTTTTTCTTACAACGTCTCATATTCCACTAACTTGTGACAAAAAATAAAAACTTCCATGAACTCACTATGCCCATCACGAAATACCTTGGGGTGTCTTCTTTCCAAAATGGGGTCACTTGTGGGGTAGTTATACTGCCCTGGCATTCTAGGGGCCCTAATGTGTGGTAAGTAGGTAAATGACCTGTGAAATCCTAAAGGTGCTCTTTGGAATGTGGGCCCCTTTGCCCACCTAGCCTGCAAAAAGTGTCACACATGTGGTATCGCCGTATTCAGGAGAAGTTCGGCAATGTGTTTTGGGGTGTCATTTTACATATACCCATGCTGGGTGAGAAAAATATCTTGGCAAAAGACAACTTTTCTCATTTTTTTTATACAAAAATGGCATTTGACCAAGATATTTCTCTCACCCAGCATGGGTATATGTAAAATGACAACCCAAAACACATTGCCCAACTTCTCCTGAGTACGGTGAAACCAGATGTGTGACACTTTTTTGCAGCCTAGGTGGGCAAAGGGGCCCACATTCCAAAGAGCACCTTTCGGATTTCAACGGCCATTTTTTACAGATTTTGATTTCAAACCACTTCTCACGCATTCGGGCCCCTAAAATGCCAGGGCAGTATAACTACCCCACAAGTGACCCCATTTTGGAAAGAAGACACCCCAAGGTATTTTGTGATGGGCATAGTGAGTTCATGGAAGTTTCTATTTTTTGTCACAAGTTAGTGGAATATGAGACTTTGTAATAAAAAAAAAAAAAAATCATAATTTTCCGCTAACCTTTGACAAAAAATAAAAAATTATAGGAACTCGCCATGCCCCTCATTGAATACCTTGGGGTGTCTTCTTTCCAAAATGGGGTCACTTGTGGGGTAGTTATACTGCCCTGGCATTCTAGGGGCCCTAATGTGTGGTAAGTAGGTAAATGACCTATGAAATCCTAAAGGTGCTCTTTGGAATGTGGGCCCCTTTGCCCACCTAGCCTGCAAAAAAGTGTCACACATGTGGTATCGCCGTATTCAGGAGAAGTTGGGCAATGTGTTTTAGGGTGTCTTTTTACATATACTCATGCTGGGTGAGAGAAATCTCTCGGCAAATGACAACTTTTCCCATTTTTTATACAAAGTTGGCATTTGACCAAGATATTTATCTCACCCAGCATGGGTATATGTAAAATGACACCCCAAAACACATTGCCCAACTTCTCCTGAGTACGGCGATACCAGATGTGTGACACTTTTTTGCAGCCTAGATGCGCAAAGGGGCCCACAATCCTTTTATGAGGGCATTTTTAGACATTTGGATCCCAGACTTCTTCTCACGCTTTAGGGCCCCTAAAATGCCAGGGCAGTATAAATACCCCACATGTGACCCCATTTTGGAAATAAGACACCCCAAGGTATTCAATGAGGGGCATGGCGAGTTCATAGAATTTATTTTTTTTTTGGCACAAGTTAGCGGAAATTGATTTTTTATTTTTTTTTCTCACAAAGTCTCCCTTTCCGCTAACTTGGGACAAAAATTTTAATCTTTCATGGACTCAATATGCCCCTCACGGAATACCTTGGGGTGTCTTCTTTCCGAAATGGGGTCACTTGTGGGATATTTATACTGCCCTGGCATTCTAGGGGCCCTAAAGCGTGAGAAGAAGTCTGGAATATAAATGTCTAAAAACTTTTACGCATTTGGATTCCGTGAGGGGTATGGTGACTTCATGTGAGATTTTATTTTTTGACACAAGTTAGTGGAATATGAGACTTTGTAAGAAAAAAAATAATAATTTCCGCTAACTTGGGCCAAAAAAATGTCTGAATGGAGCCTTACAGGGGGGTGATCAATGACAGGGGGGTGATCAATGACAGGGGGGTGACCAGGGAGTCTATATGGGGTGATCACCCCCCTGTCATTGATCACCCCCCTATAAGGCTCCATTCAGATGTCCATATGAGTTTTGCGGATCCGATCCATGTATTCGTGGATCCATAAAAAACATACGGACATCTGAATGCAGCCTTACAAGGGGGTGATCAATGACAGGGGGGTGATCAATGACAGGGGGGTGACCAGGGAGTCTATATGGGGTAATCACCCCCCTGTCATTGATCACCCCCTATAAGGCTCCATTCAGATGTCCGTATGTGTTTTGCGGATCCGATCCATGTATCCGTGGATCCGTAAAAAACATACAGACATCTGAATGCAGCCTTACAGGGTGGTGATCAATGACAGGGGGGTGACCAGGGAGTCTATATGGGGTGATCACTCCCCTGTCATTGATCCCCCCCCTATAAGGCTCCATTCAGATGTCCGTATGTGTTTTGCGGATCCGATCCATGTATCCGTGGATCCGTAAAAAACATACGGACATCTGAATGCAGCCTTTCAGGGGGGTGACCAATGACAGGGGGGTGATCAATGACAGGGGGGTGATCAGGGAGTCTATATGGGGTGATCACCTCCGTCATTGATCACTCCCCTGTAAGGCTCCATTCAGACAACCGTATGTGTTTTGCAGATCCGATCCATCTATCAGTGGATCTGTAAAAATCATACGGACGTCTGAATGGAGCCTTACAGGGGGGTGATCAATGACAGGGGGGTGATCAGGGAGTCTATATGGGGTGATCAGGGGTGAATAAGGGGTTAATAAGTGACAGGGGGGGTGTAGTGTAGTGGTGTTTGGTGCTACATATTACTGAGCTGCCTTTGTCCTCTGGTGGTTGATCCAAACAAAAGGGACCACCAGAGGACCAGGTAGCAGGTATATTAGACGCTGTTATCAAAACAGCGTCTAATATACCTGTTAGGGGTTGAAAAAATCACATCTCCAGCCTGCCAGCGAACGATCGCCGCTGGCAGGCTGTAGATCCACTCGCTTACCTTCCGATCCTGTGAACGCCCGCGCCTGTGTGCGCGCGTTCACAGGAAATCTCACGTCTCGCGAGAGGACGCGTATATGCGTCCAGGAGGAATCAATCAACCACCTCCAGGACGCGCCGCTGCGTTCGGCGGTCCGGAGGTGGTTAATTGACAATTGGACAAAAAAAAAAATATTTTACTTTTTTTCCTCTCTTGGAAAAGTTGGAAAAGTGGACATTATTTTCTTTGACCGAACTTGTTTGACTGCTTCAGATAATAGGAAACACTGATAACCCGGTCGTGGGTTTTGTGCCCTCGTTTTTTCCCTCCTCTCCTCCCCCCTAGGGATTTTTTTTTCTTTTTCCTTTTTTTGTCTCTTTTTTTTTTTTTTTTCCTTTTGGGGGAATAGGTCGAAATGTGTAGTTGTGGCTAATTGTGGTGTTGTCTGGCGGTTACTAACTTTGGTGCTATTGTGTATTTCCTTTTTCTCTCTCCCCCCCCTCCCCCCTGTTCATCTCACCCAGCGATAGCCATATTTTTTTGGTGCGGAGGTGCAGGTGGGGGGGTGAGGGAGGGGAGGTAGGGGGAATTTAAAAAATGCCGGCAAAGAAAAGGGAGGAACAGCGTGCCCCTACGGGTGGTAGTTGTAGGAGATCAGTAACTGGGTTAGAGAGTGGGTCCAAACAACAGGGTTTAAATAAATTTTTGGTCCATACCTCGCCAGGTGCTAAATCCCCACAAAGAGAAAAAACTACAGACGTAGGGTCTTACGGCTTGACGCATGAGATTGGGTCTATAGGTGGAGGGGGAGAAAGGGAAACCCCAGCGACATTTACAGAAATAGATGTAAGAATGATGAAGGACATATTTTGTACGAGGATGGAAAATGTAATGGGTAATATAGCGACGCAAATCGGGGCAGTGCAAATGGATGTCAGTGTAATACGGGATGAGATGGAAAAAATAAGGCAATGTTTACAGGAGATGGAGAAAAGGATCCCTGCACTGGAATATTCTGTTCAGAATTTAGAGAAGGAGGTGGTGTCTTTAAAAGAGTTGAACGGCAAGATGGAACAAAAATTAATAAATCAAGAAGATAGATCAAGAAGATCCAATATAAGATGTATAGGGATCCCAGAGCATGCAGGGGGGGATAATTGTACGGAATTTATGGAGAAGTGGATAAGGGAGAACTGTAAGGAGGGTACTCTTTCTCTGTTGTTTGCGATTGAAAGAGCACATAGGGTTACCACAAAAAGGAGGGTCCCAGGGGATCACCCCAGACAGATATTGCTGAAATGCATACTTGCAAAGGACCGGGATATAATAATTTCAGATGCGAGGAACTCGGAAAAATATCAGATACAGGGTGAAAAGATAAGACTTTTTCCAGATTATTCCGCTAGTACTAATGCCCGTAGGAAAGAGTTTATTGCTGTAAAGAGGAGACTGAGGGTGGCAGGCCTAAAGTATAGCTTACTTTTTCCGGCAAAATTAAGGGTGGAATATAAAGGCAAGATGGGTTTTTTTCAGACCCCGGAGGAGGTTAGTGAGTGGGCGGATGGGGTGGCCTTGTAAGGCTGGGGGTGGCGGATGGGAATGGTCCAATATGCTAAGATATGGAGTCGCCCCGACTGCTGGTTAGCAGAGGGGGGGCTATTCAGGGGAGGGTGATTCATGGGACGGGGCAGAAGGGACGCGTTTTTCTTTTTTTTTTTTTCTTTCTTTTTTTCTGTTTTGCTCTTCCCCTTCTGCTAGATGGTTAGGATCCTTTCGTTGAATGTGAGAGGTTTACGGGAGCGAGCAAAGAGATACGCTATCCTTGAGTGGATGAAGAAGTTCTTGCCAGCCATCATCTGCCTCCTAGAGACACACCTGGATAAGGAATCTCTAAGGTGGTTGGAGAAGAAATGGATAGTGGAAGGGTACCACTCTGTATATACCACCTATTCTAGAGGGGTTTCAATTTTGATACATAATAAGATTAAATTTGAGTGTCTTGCATGTGAGGCCGATGACTGTGGCAGGTACCTCTTTCTATACTGTAATGTAGAAGGGGTTAAAATGGTAATTGCAAACATATATATTCCACCACCTTAAAAGCCAGATGTCTTGTATGAATTGCATAGATTCATGTTGAATAGACAGGAATGTATAATGATTGCGATAGGAGATTATAATGCAGTGATGAACCCACTTAGGGATAGGTTATCTGGCAGAGGGGGAAGAACACAGAAAGTAGATTTTTTTAAACTAGCCCAGGAATTTAATTGGGTTGACGTTTGGCGCTTCCAGAACCCGGAAGAGACCATGTATTCCTGTTACTCCAAGACACATCAAACGTGGTCAAGAATAGATATGGTCCTGGGAAATAAAAATCTAATGTCCCAAAATAGGATTAAGATAAAGTATTTGCCCATGGCCCTATCAGATCATAGTGCAGTGGTAATGGAATTGGACCTGAATAAAAAGAAAGGTTTGAAAATGTTCAAGTTTATTTCCCACTGGTTACCGTTGATCCCAGATAAAGAGAGTATAATGGAAGAACTAAAAAACTTTTTTTTGGAGAACAACGATTCCGCCAGTAGGTTAATTGTTTGGGACACTGCTAAGGCATATCTAAGAGGATTGCTGTTTAAAAAAGTGAATTATTGGAATAAAAAGTACTAGAGAAAGAGGTAATGCACTCGAAAAAAAAGTACAAGAAGCAAGAACAACATGTATAATACACCCTACCGAGTATAATAGGAAAGTATGGGAGGAAGAACAGGAAAAGTTAAAGGTATATCAAATGGATAGAAGTAGGAAAGAATTGCTATTCCAGGGGATCCGGTTAGCCTCAGAGGGAGAAAAGGTTGGCAAAATTCTGGCAAGTATAGTAAAGAACCAAAGAGGGAAATCTTGGATAGGGGCGATTAAAGATAAAATGGGTGAAATAATTAGTACACCGGAAGGAATTAAAGAAGTTTTTCTGGATTATTTTCAGGAATTATATAAGTCCAGGGTACAATACCCAAAACAAGATCTAGATCTATATCTAGACCAGATCCCTTTCAGAGAGATATCCCAGGCCCAAAAAGAATACTTAGATAAAGACATATCGATGGTGGAAATATATGAGGTTTTGGGGAAGGTAAAATTGGAAAAAGCACCAGGATGTGATGGCCTCCCCTTTGAAATATATAAAACTTTCTCTCAGGTGTTAGTACCAGAGCTTATAATAACAACGAATGAGGCCCAAAAAATAGGTGAGCTACCGGATTCCATGAAAGAGGCAATCATCACATTAATTCCAAAAAAGGGTAAAGAACAACTAGACCCCGGATCATATAGGCCTATATCTCTTTTAAATACGGACGTTAAAATTTTGGCAAAGGTCCTGGCCGACAGGTTATCAAAAGTGATTAAAGTTGTAATAAACGAAGATCAGACAGGTTTTATTCCCGGTAGAACGATATATTTAAACATAAGAAGGGTGTTCCTAAGTATCGAAGCTAAGAGATTAGAAGTGGGTGAGAAAGCTATACTTTCACTAGACGCTCAAAAGGCATTTGACTGTATTGAATGGGAGTACTTGTGGGCAGTATTAAAAAGAGTAGGTATAGGAGAGGGATTCATAAGATGGATCCAGCTAATATATTATAATCCAAGCGCTAGAGTGATGGTGGATGGGAGCTTGTCCCTGCCACTTGCCCTATACCGGGGCACCAGGCAGGGATGCCCTCTCTCACCATTACTATTTGCTATTGCGATTGAGCCTCTGGCAAGTATAATAAGAAATGACAGGAAGATTAAAGGTTTTCAATATGTGGGAGGAGAAGAAAAACTGTTAATGTATGCGGACGATATCTTATTATTTATGCACAATACTGGCGATCAGTTTAATAGAGTTATAGATATAATAGATAAGTTTGGTTTTTTTCGGGATTAAATATCAACTGGGGGAAATCACATATGTTGTTATTAGGAGACATACAAACACAGGGAGATATAAGGGTTCAGGTGCTTCAAAAACACGAGAATTTTAAATATCTAGGTATACAAATCTCTGCAAATATAGAAGAATATGTCAAATTAAATGTACTCCCCCTACTAAAAGAACTCAGAACCAAAATACATATTTGGAGAAGATTACCTATGTCAATACAGGGTCGGGTAAACCTGGTGAAAATGGTCTTCCTCCCCAAAATACTCTATGTCCTTCAAAATGCCCCATTGAGATTACCGCAGAATATTTTTAAGTTATTCGATAGCCTAATGGGGGATTTTCGCTGGAAAGGTGCTATTTCCAGGATAAAGAAAGAGGTACTTCAGCTCCCAGTGAGAGAGGGTGGACTAGCTGTTCCGAATTGTTTTTTTTATTATTTAATAACACAATATGGTCATATAAAAGGTGACTTAAATGGCTTAGTGGGTAGGCAGGTAGTAAATAGATTGGGTTGGAAAGAGGAATGGAATCACTTAGAGGTGTTGGAATCTGGTACACTGGGTAAAAATAATACAGGAAATAGAATATTAAATTCACTGGACTATATATGGATGGAAATTAAAAAAATATTACAGATTAAAGGGTTTTTGCACTATACACCTATTTGGAAAAATTCCAATCTTAAGGAACTTCAAACAATTAAGATGTATATAGACTGGGGAAAAAAAGGGATGAAATACCTAGGCCAGATATTTGAACAGGACAAATTGAAAGACTTTAACACATTGGTTAGAGAGTTTGGGATTCCCCAAAAGGACATGTATAAATATTTTCAGATTAGGAATGCATTGCGGACAGTGGGACAGGATGATAAATATAGAAGAGAAAAATCAGACAGATTGTACAAATTTACCAACGAGGGAGAAAGAAGAGGAGGAATAACTGCAAAAAGATACAGGATTTTGATGGAGGGTAAGAAAAAAGGGATTATAATACTTGCTAGGAAAAAATGGAAAAATGACTTACAATCTTTCTCGGAAGAGAAATGGGAAGACGCTCTTAGAAGTTATGCTGGGGTTTCTGATAGGGGTTCACATAAGATTTCACAGTTTTTCATAGTTCACAGATTACATCGATCCCCACGGATGTTAAAAAGAATGGGTGTGAGAGACTCAGACAAGTGCCCAAAATGTAAGGGAGAAAATGCAGATTTAATACACTGTTTCTAGAGATGTCCTAGACTGTTTAGATACTGGACAGAAATACTAGAGACTGTATATTTAACTTTGAAGGTCCAAATATTTGAAGATCCAGTAACCTGTATATTAGGGGCAACTGAACATCTAAAGTTAAAAAAAAATATACGAACGGTCTTGATTAAAGTATTGTTCCAAGCTAGACTCCTTATACTTAAGAATTGGGTAAAGGTAGACCCTCCAACAGTGGGACAGTGGAGAAAGGCTGTGGATAATTTGATTAAAGAAGAACAGGTGATGGAGGGCCAGGGTAAAAGATCACAAAATGTTGATGAACTATGGAAAAGATGGTTGCTTTTAGGGCTGGACAGTTGTGTTGTTTTTTTTTTATTATTATTTATTTATTGTAACGGATCACCTGGCACCCCGACTGGGTACCTCCGTTGACGATGCTCCTAGCGTTTTCCTGAGGTTTCTAAGCACTCCACAATCACCGAACCGAAGAAGTCTTTAAATCCTCTTCAAGCCTCTGAATGCTGTAGACAGTTGAATAGGAAACCATACGAATAGGTCTTCACTCCTAGCAGTCAAACTGGGACAGCATGCAATAAATCCTCCCCCAAGAATGAGACGACACTTCACCTTGAGGGTTAAAACAGGAACTGACTGTACTTCACGTACAGCCTCTTTTATTCACAAACCAAAAACATAGTACTGCCCACAGGGGTTTGAAATACAACCAATCAATATATTACAACACATCCCCACAAAATCCTCCCCTCTGTCCGTGATAGAATTACCTCACACTGGGTTGATGCAATCATCACAGACAGACGAATACACAATATCCTCTGTCCTGGAGACAACCGAGAAGTAATTAAATTATCTCTCAGGACAAAGGACATCGCCAATACACACAGAGAGACAACAGGACAGGAATCCCCACCCAAACACACAATGTCACACCCTCCCAGCAAACACAGACATTAACATATCCCAGATAGCTCAAGTCTGAGGGCATATCATTAGGTGAATGCCGCTCAGAATACACAAATACAATACAATTAGCTATCTGGGTCCCCTCACATAACAACATACAATTGCATGAATGCTGGCGGTTTTCATGCAGCCAGCATAGGAACGTTACAGCCCACCTGAACCATATTACACAAAACATATATACGCTTGGTTCTTTAAAGTGGCATACACATATGCAATAACATCGTACATACAGGAATGACAATATACACTGGCTGGGTTTGCCACATTTATTTATTTATTTATTTATTTATTGTTTTTGTTTTTTTGTTTGCGTCCCCCCCCCCTCCCTCCCCCTAAGGGTGGTGGGTGGGAAACACGGGATTGAAAATAGCTTTTTTTTAAGTACAGAAAATTAATGTCTTTGATATAACTTGTAACTGAATTCTGTTGTTAACATGGAAATTTTTAATTTACTATTGTTAAATTGATATGTTAAACTAAAAAGAAAAATTCAATATAAAAATAAATGGACCCCAGATTGGGGACGTAACAGGGATTAAACTGATGAGAATAGTACTACAGAAAATAACACTCAAATCGGGTGTGACAGTAAATTGCACGGCGCAGACGCAGTGATCGTAGCGTGGATTCAAACAAAGAGGAGGGACCCAGCGTTTTTTTAACCATCTCCCCGTTCGAAAAATCTATTCAATTCACCTTTCCGGGACCCTTGGTGTTGTACGTGGCTGGGTGGAGGAAGAAACCTTCAATGACATCAACGGGACATGGCTAGCTTGGTATCCAACCTTGTACAAATGGGGAGTTTGCGGTTGGGCAAATGGACTTTTTGCGGTTGTTCGCGGTGCATTAAAAGGGGAGTTTGGTCTGTCAATGTCTATGAAGCGGGCGTAACCCTTACACTACCTGATCGATACAACATCATATCTGATCGTATACACACACTGGATGTTTTAAACCACGTTGTTCAAAAAAAATTTGGATTGTTAGGTGATTTATGCCCTTTATGGATTAAAATCCAACTCTGCGTCAACTATGTAATTTTCCATGGGAGTTTTGCCATGCATCCCCCTCCAGCATGCCACAGTCCAGGTCTTAGTCCCCTTGAAAAAACTTTTCCATCACTAAAGTATAAATCTGAAGGTGTCGGCCCTTTAAAGAGTAATGAGGGGGGAGTCGCAGAGAGCGACGAGGAGAAAGCAAAGCTGTTAAATATTTTTTTCTCCAATGTATTCACTGAGGAAAATAAACTGTCAGACGAAATGCTGAATGCTGAAATAAATTTGCCATTAAAAGTGTCCTGTCTGACCCAGGAAGAAGTACAACAGCGACTTAAAAAAATCAAAATAGACAAATCGCCAGGACCGGATGGCATACACCCCCGTATCCTAAGGGAATTAAGTAATGTCATAGCCAGACCCTTATTTCTGATATTTGCGGACTCTGTACTGACAGGGAATGTCCCACAGGATTGGCGCATGGCAAATGTGGTGCCAATATTCAAAAAGGGTCCAAAAACAGAGCCTGGAAACTATAGGCCGGTAAGTTTAACATCTGTTGTGGGTAAACTGTTTGAAGGTTTTCTGAGAGATGCTATGTTAGAGCATCTTAACGGAAATAAGCAAATAACGCCATATCAGCATGGCTTCGTGAGGGATCGGTCATGTCAAACTAATTTAATCAGTTTCTATGAGGAGGTAAGTTCTAGACTTGACAGCGGCGAATCAATGGATGTCGTGTATCTGGACTTCTCCAAAGCATTTGACACTGTACCACATAAAAGGTTAGTATATAAAATGAGAATGCTCGGACTCGGAGAAAACGTCTGTAAGTGGGTAAGTAACTGGCTCAATGATAGAAAACAGAGGGTGGTTATTAACGGTACATACTCAGATTGGGTCACTGTCACTAGTGGAGTACCTCAGGGGTCAGTATTGGGCCCTATTCTCTTCAATATATTTATTAATGATCTTGTAGAAGGCTTGCATAGTAAAATATCAATTTTCGCAGATGACACTAAACTGTGTAAAGAAATTTACACTGAAGAGGACAGTATACTACTACAGAGGGATCTGGATAGATTGGAGGCTTGGGCAGATAAGTGGCAGATGAGGTTTAACACTGAGAAATGTAAAGTTATGCACATGGGAAGGAATAATGCAAGTCACCCATACATACTAAATGGTAAAACACTCGGTAACACTGACATGGAAAAGGATCTAGGAATTTTAATAAACAGCAAACTAAGCTGCAAAAAACAGTGTCAGGCAGCTGCTGCCAAGGCCAATAAGATAATGGGTTGCATCAAAAGGGGCATAGATGCCCGTGATGAGAACATAGTCCTACCACTTTACAAATCGCTAGGTAGACCACACATGGATTACTGTGTACAGTTCTGGGCTCCTGTAAACAAGGCAGACATAGCAGAGCTGGAGAGGGTCCAGAGGAGGGCAACTAAAGTAATAACTGGAATGGGGCAACTACAGTACCCTGAAAGATTATCAAAATTAGGGTTATTCACATTAGAAAAAAGACGACTGAGGGGAGATCTAATTACTATGTATAAATATATCAGGGGTCAGTACAGAGATCTATCCCATCATCTATTTATCCCCAGGACTGTGACTGTGACGAGGGGACATCCTCTGCGTCTGGAGGAAAGAAGGTTTCTACACAAACATAGAAGAGGATTCTTTACGGTAAGAGCAGTGAGACTATGGAACTCTCTGCCTGAGGAGGTGGTGATGGTGAGTACAATAAAGGAATTCAAAAGGGGCCTGGATGTATTTCTGGAGTGTAATAATATTACAGGCTATAGCTACTAGAGAGGGCTCGTTGATCCAGGGAGTTATTCTGATTGCCTGATTGGAGTCGGGAAGGAATTTTTTATTCCCCTAAAGTGAGGAAAATTGGCTTCTACCTCACAGGGTTTTTTTGCCTTCCTCTGGATCAACTTGTAGGATGACAGGCCGAACTGGATGGACAAATGTCTTTTTTCGGCCTTATGTACTATGTTACTATGTTACTATGTTACTGTGGCTAGAAAGAGTCCCTGTGGGTTTTAAAATTCGCCTGCCTATTGAAGTCTATGGCGATTCGCCCGGATCGCCCGTTTGCCAACATTTGCAGAAATTCGCGTTCGCCGTTCGCGAACGGAAAATTTTATGTTCGCGACATCACTACTCAGCACATCAGGCTGTAGCTACTTTTGCAAGAGGTTACATAAGTTATAATAATCTCATGGGCTCAGCTGGCTTAAACCCCCACTGATGCACCCACTGGGCCCGGACCAACACATTCACCCTCAGTCTTGCCAGAATCTCACCCTTGACTCTCTGGTAGTTGGCCGCTTGAACGTCCGGCAAGTCGAAAAAATACACCCGCTGGGAATCGGATGTCAGGAACGGAGCGACAACCTCGGCAAACTGATCTCGGGGTAGATTCTCCTTGTGGCCACCTTCTCATACATCGACAGGTAGGTTTCGATGTCACCTGAGCGTATCATCTTGGGGATCGCCTCACGGACCGCTTTCCGGACCTCATGGACACTCTGGGACATTCCTACCGTCTGTAAAGCCATCACATGTTGTAACAGCAGCTGGTTTGTTTCCTGATGGTGTTGGTTAGCCTCCACGAGAGCTTTCATTACAGCCTCCATTCTGTCACGTGACACAGGTTTAAATTTAGCTGGTTTAATCCAGGACATCCAGCCACACACGAAAACATAAATATTTTGGTGTTTGCGCCAGCCTCACGGCGTGTGGCCGTATCCTCTACCAATTTTGAGGATTTGCTCTGGTGGCAGGGTAAGTGGACGCAGTACAGAGGCAAAACAAGTTTGTAAGTCAAAATGTAAGTGTTTATTCACACAAAAGGCAAAAGAAAAATGACTTATTACAGTCTTGGTGTTAATTTACACAATGAAAATCCATAGAACAGACACGTTTATCCCCGTCAGTTCACAGCAGGCTTTAGGGGGCCTGTTTCCCAGCGTCCAGCCCTCATGTGGCTCTCAGCCCTCTAGTATGGCACCATGCTTCAGATCCCAAAACAGAGACTCAGATTCTGAGCCCAGCTGTCTATTTAAAGGACAGCCAGGTGCTGCCAAAACCCGGATCGGCACTTAAACTCCGGTCCGGTATTTCATCTCACCTGGCTGTGGCTGGAAATCAGCCCAGACACCCATGTTGGGAGGAAAATATCTGCCTTCCCAAACAAAACCCCTTGCTATCTCACACAGCACAGATGTGACAATGCACTGCAGGGACCGTTTATAGGAAAAATATAGATAAATTATGGAAAAAATATAATTTTTTTCGCTAATATTTTTCCCAATATCTGGGCCTGACACACACACGCTATTGCAGCACAGATGTGACAATTTACTGCAGGGACCGTTTATTGGAAAATTATGGATAAATTATGGAAAAAATATAATTGTTTTCAATGATATTCTTCCTATCTCTGTCCCTGACAAACAGAAGGTATTGCTGAACAGATGTCACAAGTCACTGCAGACACCCTCTACAGAATAATTTGCAAGATTAAATTGCTGCCACCACACACTTTAGTCCTTAAAAGGACTTTTGGGTCTTTGAAACGTTCTAAAATTGAATAAATTGCGATCGCAAACTCCCTACACTATATGTCCCTTCCTAAGCGCAGCTCTCCCTGACTCGCAATGAGCCGAACCCGAGTCATCGGGTGCTATATAGCGCCCGATGACGCGTTCTGGCCTGCCAATTACTGTAATGCCAGCAGCAACATGGCTACTAGCTTTACAGTGATGGAGGTACTTACCTGCACGTTTATTGGCTGCATAGCGTGCGGGGAGGAGACTCGAGCATAGCGATGCTCGAGCCGGACAGGGATTTGGCCGAGCATGCTCGATCAACACTAGAAATAATGATTTATTTTGAGTCCCTGCTTGTATTGAAACATCTACAACGGGTTGCTGCATAATTCCTTATAAAATGTAAGTGTCAACATGTCTGGAAGGTATCCTTGATCCTGGCAAGGGCTGATACCTCCTGCTGGGGGGTTTTCCTACAGGATTTAGCTTGCCTCCAAACTGGCTGATTGAGGTGTGACCTTCTCCACCTGGGGCCTCCTTAAAGCCTGGACCCCTGGGGCTTTCTTCCTTGCCAGCTCACAATCAGATGGCTTGGGGGTGGGAACTTATTTTGCATGTACACTGATGAACATGCCAAAAGGTGAATCGAATGACAATCAGGGATGCCAGTAAATATTAATCAATATTCCTCACAAATACATTTTACACATATGTAGCTTAAGGCTGACATGTCAGCCTGCATTTGTGGGAGGGGCGTAGGCGCGCTTAAAAGAAGGCACGCCCTCTCCTCATTTGCGTGCATTTTCGGTGCCTTCCCGCCACGAACGTTACGCCCCTTGCAACAGCACCGCTCGACAGGTAAGTAAGTCCCGTCATGGTGCCTCCGGTCCTCCGTCTTCCGCACTTGACGGCCGGGTAAGTTCTCTTATATCCACTGCCGTCACTCACCCTCCACGCCGCGGCGCTCCATTCCAGGCGTCTCCCTTACGACCGACCTCCGCTTCCGGCGCAGAACACAGGGGGGTTCACGTGGGACGCCAGGCATGAGGTCCGCCGCAGCGTCCTTGTTGCCCAGCAACGACGTTAGTGTCATCCGCCTGCACCCGCTAGGCACGACTGCCTCCCAGGCTCCGGGGTGTGCCGCATCCAGTTGCTGTCACATGGTTGGCTCGTGGCCGGCTGTCCCTCTGGCTCAGCCCCGGTCTGCACGGCGTCTCTGTTACCCAGCAACGCCGTGGGGGTCCTCCCCCCTGCGGTCACATGATCCGGCTGCCCGGGCTCTCTCTCCCTGGTTCCGGTCTGCGTTCCTGTCGCATCGCCGGTACTTCCCTTGCCCTGCACACCCGCTGGGGGCGGGGGGTGCCGGTGGTGCAGTGGGTGGGGGGGCGCGGCTCCACGGGAATGTTCGGGCAGGATGCGAGTCACGTGATGGGCTCCCATTCTCGGGTCCGGGCGCGGCAGCGGCTTGCTCTCATTCCTGGTCCGTCCTTGTCACCCAGGGGATGGGTCCGTCCTGAGCCGGGGCCGCGCCGGGGGTGCCGCTTCCACTCCACCGCAGCTGCTGGCCGGCGGTTGTTAGTTCATAAAAAAAAAAACACATTTAAATCATGAACTGCACCCTAGTCCCAGGCTCCGCAGAGGTCATGCACAAACACCAGGAATGTCAGACAGTATCTGTCTTCCTAGTCCCAGTACCATTCTCCTCCCTAGACACAAATCAAATTTTTAAGTCACGTACATATATGTCAAGTCATTTGCGGGCGCGTTCTGGTCTGCATATTCTCCCCCTCACGTCAACAATTGTTTTGCAGACTCCGGGTGCAGCATCACTCTAGCGACGCTCGTCAGCCAGGTTGCTCTCATTGGTGCCGTCTGATCCAACCATCGCTCTTCCACTTCGCCAAGTCCACGGATATTTCCGGTAACTGCTGCTCTTCCCACACACTCGCCGTGTTTTAGTCCACGCTGCAATGCAACTTCCAAACCTTCTTGTCACCCGCGTCAGGGTCACTTCATAGTCACCGGGTGGTCTCCAGTCACGGCTCAGGTTACGTCCTGTCCATGTCACCATGTTTGCTTCACTTTCATGTCGGTCAATAGAACGCTGTGGCTGTTACGTGTCAGGCCTAGGTATCGATGGTCGATTCTCGCCTCTTGCCATCCACGGCCTGTTTCGCCCAGGCTTTCGCTCCTTCTTCCTCATTGGCCTGACACTTTCAGCCTGTCACGCTCCAGGCTTACGTTCACGTCCCACCATGTCGGGTGCCTGCCACGGTTCAGGCTCACGTTTTTGTTCAAATGTATCATCTGTCGCCTGTCACGTTGGGGCTCACGTCATCTCTCATCTGTTGCCAGTCACGCTTCAAGCGGCTCACATATTGCAATGTATCATCTGTTGCCTGTTACGTTTCAGGTTTACTTTTTTACTTATCATTTGTTGCCGGTTACGTTTCAGGCTTACGTTTTCACTTATCTGTTGCCTGTTATGTTTCAGGCTTACGTTTATAACATACCATGGTTGTTGCCTGTTGCGCTTCAGGCTTACGTTTCTAATATATCATGACTGTTGCCTGTTACGTTTCAGGCTTACGTTTCTACTGTACCATGACTGTTGCCTGTTACGTTTCAGGCTTATGTTTTTTCTTATCTGTTGCCTGTTACGTTTCAGGCTTACGTTGCTAACATACCAGGATTGTTGCCTGTTGCGCTTCAGGCTTACGTTTCTAATATATCATGACTGTTGCCTGTTACGTTTCAGGCTTACGTTTCTACTGTACCATGACTGTTGCCTGTTACGTTTCAGGCTTACGTTTCTATTTTATCATCTGTTGCCCGTTACGCTTCGGGCTTACGTTCATAGCATTTCATCCGTTACCTGTTACATATCAGGTTCACGCTGATAATTACTATTTCTGTCGCCTGTCACGTTTTTTCAGACTCGATACATATTCTTTTCCTACGGTACGATATAGCACTTTATGACCACATATGGGGTGTTTCTGTAAACTTAAGAATCAGGGTAACAAATATTAAGGTTTATTTTGCTGTTAACGCATGCTGAATTGCAGGAGAAATGGATCTAAATGGAAAAATCTGCAAAAAAAAGTGAAATTCACCTCCATTTTCCATGAATTCTGGTAGAACACTTAAAGGGTTAACGTTTGTAAAATTAGTTTTGAATACTTTGAGGGGTGTAGTTTCTAAAATGGGGTCATTTATGGGTGGTTTCTATTATATAAGCCTCACAAAGTGACTTTAGACATGAACTGGTCCTTAAAAAGTGGGTTTTGGAAATGTTCTGAAAAATTTTAAATTTTGCTTCTAAACTTCTAAGCCTTCTAACATCCCAAAAAAATAAAATAACATTTATAAAATGATGCAAACATGAAGTAGACATATGGTAAAAGTAAAGTATTAGGGCTCTTTCACACTTGCGTTCTTGTCTTCCGGCATAGAGTTCCGTCGTCGGGGCTCTATGCCGGAAGAATCCTGATCAGGATTATCCTAATGCATTCTGAATGGAGAGTAATCCGTTCAGGATGCATCAGGATGTCTTCAGTTCCGGAACGGAACGTTTTTTGGCCGGAGAAAATACCGCAGCATGCTGCGCTTTTTGCTCCGGCCAAAAATCCGGAACACTTGCCGCAAGGCCGGATCCGGAATTAATGCCCATTGAAAGGCATTGATCCGGATCCGGCCTTAAGCTAAACGTCGTTTCGGCGCATTGCCGGAGCCGACATTTAGCTTTTTCAGAGTAATTACCATGGCTGCCGGGACGCTAAAGTCCTGGCAGCCATGGTAAAGTGTTGTGGGGAGCGGGGGAGCAGTGTACTTACCGTCCGTGCGGCTCCCCGGGCGCTCCAGAGTGACGTCAGGGCGCCCCAAGCGCATGGATCATGTGATCACATGGATCACGTCATCCATGCGCATGGGGCGCTCTGACGTCATTCTGGAGCGCCCGGGGAGCCGCACGGACTGTAAGTATACCGCTCCCCCGCTCCCCGCTCCTACTATGGCAACCAGGACTTTAATAGCGTCCTGGGTGCCATAGTAACACTGAAAGCATTTGGAAGACGGTTCCGTCTTCAAATGCTTTCAGTACACTTGCGTTTTTCCGGATCCGGCGTGTAATTCCGGCAAGTGGAGTACACGCCGGATCCGGACAACGCAAGTGTGAAAGAGGCCTTAGCTATTTTGTAAGTTACCACTGTCTGTCAGAGAACCAGAGAAATTCAAATTTAGAAAATTGCGAATTCTTCCAAATTTTCGGTAAATTTTGGCATTTTTTATAAATAAAGGTGAAACATATTGACTCATATTTACCACTAACATGAAGTACAATATGTCACGAGAAAACAATCTCAGAATCGCTTATATAAGTAAAATCGTTCCAGAGTTATTACCACATAAAGTGAAACATGTCAGATTTGCAAAATGCGGCTTGGTCCTTATGGTGAAAACTAGCTTGGTCTTGAAGGGGTTAAACTTTTCCAACTCTTGGCTCTTAGGTTTCTGAGTGGAAAGAATGAATCTCCCACACATATAATGGGGAAGATCTTGCTATAATTGGTGTTAAGTTACATAAGACATCTTCACAACAAGTGGCTACTTTTGTGCTAAACAAGGAGGAAGAAATTGTAAGCTTTCTCTAAGGTTATAGGTTAAAATAATATGGAAATAAGACATTTCAATAATTTCTCATATTTTTTTATAATTTTTTTATTTAATTTTTTTTCAACAGTGGTTTAAAGTCTACTTTGGAAAAGTGAGACCAAAGTTGCTACACAAACACTCGCCAAAGGAAAGATTCTTCCTATCGACCTCTGGAAAAGAGATCTATAATGTTTTCAATGACATCTTGCGGTACCACAAGAAGTAAGATTCAAAAAAGTCACTTATCTATTTCGAGGTATAAATATAGTGCCATAACTTATGTGTTTACCATCTCCTTTTTAATCCTAGATTCAAACTTCCCAACATCTCTAGCCAGCTTGTCAGCAGGGTTTGTGAAACCTGGACCATTCCTAATTATTCTGGCTCAGAAAACAATATGTCCAGCCATGGACTATATTTTATACACTACATTTAATAAAAGATACACACAGTGTTTTAATGTTGTTTATGTCTTATATGCTTTCTAAGATTGCATATTAATGGTCATTTAAGTTTTATTGCAGAGAAAAAAACACCCTCATTGGCAGCGATGTCAACGAGGTCCTGGAGGCTTCTATAGTCCGGTTATGGGCTATATTTTACACACTACATTTTATACAAATGCACACAGTGTTTTATTGTTGTTCATGGACTACCTCCTATCCTGGGAACCCATCTGTTTAGGAAGTGCATGAAGCATAGCAGCGATGATGAGATCAAGACAACCCTGACATAGGCCAAAATAAAGTTGGTTAATGATGTATCAAGGTGCTTGCTATGAGGATCGCTGAGCTGTTATAAGACAAAAATGCACAGAAAACATGATTGGGTTCCTAAGGAAAGGCAGATTCTCCATCTTTATCTATATTTTTTTACTAGCAAAAGGACCCGGCTTCACACATGTATATTTCATCTATTTCATTTAATGTTTCTGTGTGTCGTTAAAAGATATCGACAGTATCCCCCTTAACAGTGACCTCTACAGCACCCCACCCCACTGTCTGATGAGCTGTGTATCTAATCCTATCCTGTGTGATACTGCCTGCTGAGCTGTGTATCTAATCCAATCCTATGTGATACTGTCTGCTGAGCTGTGTATCTAATCCTGTCCTGTGTGATACTGCCAGCTGAGCTGTGTATCTAATCATATCCTGTGTGATACTGCCAGCTGAGCTGTGTATCTAATCATATCCTGTGTGATACTTCCTACTGAGCTGTGTATCTAATCCAATCCTGTGTGATACTTCCTGCTGAGCTATGTATCTAATCCTATCCTGTGTGATACTTCCTGCTGAGCTGTGTATCTAATACTGATATGTCATATGACTGAATATATAAGGACCTGCGAACTGCTAGCTCTAGGCTACTTTTTAGCATTTGCATCAAAACTTCTAGAATACAAAGGAATAGCACATTCCATAGCTTTGGCATCAGACAATTTGCATAGCAATAGACGACCTTAGCAACCAAACTTTATTTAATTAGTGACACTGGAGCCAGTTTTGACACCTTGGCACCACAAACTACATGAAATGTACAATTAGTATTGCAACCTATATTTTTCTATATGAATACAGCTTGCATTGCTTGTATATAGAGTAATATTAAATGCATCTTATTTTGCACAGTATTATTATATGCTTCTTAGTTTTAGGTACCAGGGATTGACAACGTCGTTGAATATACCTCCGCAATGTTGCATTCTTTAGATACGGCAAAGACATCCTTTTTAAGTGTTTCAAAGCTGTCCAAGGTGGATACCTATATTGAAATACAAAAATTGTATACCATTCTTTATTTATATCTATATATGTTTTTATTTTGGGTTACTTTTTAGTATAGTTTACTCTCTCTCTCTCTCTCTCTATATATATATATATATATATTATATATATTATATTTTTTTGTGTATATATATATAGAGAGAGAGAGAGAGAATTTTTTTTTTTAGGTTAAGTTTATTTGTAGGCGTTAGCCCCTCCTACTCATTGCAAATTTTCACACCTTCAAATTCTGGATTGTTCTTATTGGTCACGGTATCTTAGCTTTCTGTATAAAAGGGCAGTTCTGAGTTCAGTTTAACAGACTGGTTTTGGAAATTCACTGAAGCTCTACTCTCTTATCAGATCAGATATCCAGTGTTTTATTTCTACAGGATCTCTGAGGATTTGCTCAGTTTTCTCCCTCTATTTCTTTTCTGTATATTCTTCATACTGTGTAATTTGTTTGCTGTTAACCCAATTGCTTTTTTTAAAGCTGTGTTAATTTTTCTACTTTATATTTTATAGAATATCTTGTAGAAGCTCACATTTTAAGATGGAATCCAAAGTGTAAGTATTATTATAATATATTATTTGGTGTTAAATTGCTTATGTCGCAATGTCTAAATTCTCTTCCATAATGTACATTTTAATAATATATATATATATTTTTTTTTTTGAACAGGAACAATAGAACCCCAATGACCTGCCCCATTTGCTTCAAGATAGACAACATCTTGGCGACCCATCTGCGTAGGAAGTGCATGAAGCATGGCAGCGATGAAGAGATCAAAGAAACCCTGGCGGAGGCCAAAATAAACTTGTCCAATATAGCATCAAAGGGACTTGCTATAAATTACAACGAGGTTGCTGCACTGTTTTGTAACGGAAAATGCATATGCAACATGATTGGGTTCCTGAAGAATCGTGGCTTTTTAATTTATAACAGTCCTGCTGTGCAAAGGTTTGTATTATTGTATAATCTATTATAATAATAAAATGTATTTTTATTTGGTTTCTATAAAGTTTTAATTTTGTCTTTCCACTTGAAAATAGTCAACTTGAAAGTTGTGAAAATAAGGAAGTTAGGATCTTACAGAAAAATATTGATTGCATGAGGAAAGAAATTGGGACACAGACAGAACCAGAGATGGCCGTTTGTCAGCCTAAGAGGTAATGGATATGTGTCTCTCAGAATATATATATTGTTAAATATATATTACATGTTTCTATATATGTGATATTAAACTCTATCTCATTGTCTTATAGTTTTGAAGACCCTGCACCACAACAAATACAGGCTATGATCAATAAATTGGATACAAAAAAAGAGAGAGAACTACAAATCATATATGAACAAAATAGCCAAGAAAGTCAACATCAAGGCAGGAAAGGAGTAGAGCCAGAAGACCAAGAAGAGCAAGACCAAGGAGAGCAACAAGAGCAAGACCAAGAAGAGCAAGACCAAGGAGAGCAAGAAGAGCAAGACCAAGGAGATCAAGAAGACCAAGAAGAGCAAAAGGAAGAAGAAGAAAATGGAGCAACAGAAACAGCGACAGTCAAGCCAAAAATTACATGGAAAAACCCACTGAGGAAGAAGATGACCGAAGCGGGAATGTACAAAAGGCATTCCCTGGAAAGAAAACCAATTTCTGATTTTGCTACATATCTCTCAAAGACCTTAGGGGTTGAGAGGTATAAACAAGAGGTGGAAAATGTTGCACGTTTCCTATATTATATGGATAACGAGAAGCCGTCTCTGAAGTTCTTGTTTAATATTCAGAAGACAAATGAATATTTTGCCAAGCTACTGGATATCGGAAATTCTCATCAAACTGTCTTTAATTACATGAAGAATTTGAAGAGGTTTATGTCCTTTCTGATGGATGCAACAGACCTATTGAAAAAAGACAAGGAGGCTTATAACATCTCTGGTATCTATTTGTGTCAGCTTAGGGTCTTCCAGAAAAGACTAAGCAAAGGAATATTTAAAGAAAAGATCTCAAAGAAGTAGGTGTTAAAACATGAATAAATATTATTCATTTAAAAAATTACACACTTCTACAAACTTCACTTTCTTATATTATGCATTTATCAAATGTTCATTACTTTCTTTCCACAGAGAAAAATGTTTGGCCGAGGATATGCGAAAACCGACTGAACTGGAATCCATCCTTAGTATTGCAGAATCCGCTTTCAAATCTGCTTTAAATAAGGCAGAAAATGAAGATGAACTGTCAGAAAATGAAAACTTAACTATTCTGAATTATCTGGAGTGTCTTATTGTTTTGAGGAAGCTGCAGCGACCTGGAGTGGTGCAGAATATGACAGTAAGTAGCCATATTTTCTATATTGCTGCCTTTCTATGAAATATATACGCTTATCTTTCCACTTCAATCTCAGACTTTGTTTATTTGGTAGGTAGATGAATGGAAAAGAAGAAATCCTCATCGTGGAACTCATGTGGGCATACTGGTGCATGAACATAAAACGGCTGCCAATCAATTTGCTGTTCTAGTATTGACTGTAGAAGAGGAAAAGGTAAATATCCTATAATATACAATCTGAGATCTGTCTGTCTTTCAATGCATCTCTATTTGATCTGTTATTGATCTAACTTATTGGAATTTTCTTCTTTTTTTTCTATTTAGTGGTTTGATATCTATTTTAACAAAGTCAGACCTGCATTTCTACAAGGGAAGAATAAAATAAAGAGCTTTTTTATCTCCTCTTCTGGTCAAAAGATTTACAATGTATCAAACGATATCTCAAGATTTCACTGCAAGTAAGTTTTTTTTGTTTTGTGTTTTTTTATATATTAGCACTGATCGATTTCTGTTCTACAGGCTGAACATGTACAAACTGAATATTATGTTAATATTTCTTTCTATGTTTTATAGATTTGGATTGCAAACAGTGACCAGTCAAATGGTCAGAAGGAATGCAGAAACGTTTGTGTCCTCAAAATACAGAGAGAGCAACGAGATAAATATATTTTCAAAATATCTTTCAAATTCTAATATCATGGCTGAACGTGCCTATCGGCAAAAGATTATGGATGACATGGTGAAAGCATCAGAGATGCTAATGCTATACTGCCAAGAGAGCGAAGATAATCCTACCACCTCCAAGTAAGTAGTTTGACAGTAATATCTTTACATTATTTCACCTTTACAAAACTTACGTTTGTCTATTTTATTATCACCTTTATTAAAATCTGTGTCTCTTCTTCAGAACTAAAGTAGTGGAAAAACCTGCAACCTTGCCTGTTATAAGATCAAAAGCGGACGAGTTTGAAAAATTTATTGAAAAGTATCCTCTCAGTGTGGAGAAGGACGCACCCCCTCAAAAAATATGCCTTGCTGAGTCTGCTGTCCATGGGCAACATTTATATAACAGGTGGAGGAAATCGCAGAACAGGATGCGAGTGCACTATACAATCGGTAAGATTAACATAACCCTAATGCAACAGTTTGCCTCAGGAGTTGGCCATAGCAGGAACAGTGTATAGCCTCCTTCACATCAAAGACTTAATACATTCTTTGATTTATTCTTGACAGAATTGCTTCAAGATCATCGGCCAAGTGAAAAGGAGGTGAGGAAATGCATTGGACTGCAGCTATGGAAGAACAACCTACCAAGGATCAAAGACATTTTAGAGCAATGGAAGAAGAAGTGATTTCAGTGGAAGCAATGACATATTTTTGTTTTTATTTGCTGTGGTTTGGCATGATGGGGTTTGATAAATAAATATAATTTCATTATTTTTTGGAACTATGATAATGGGGTTTGTTTGGGGATTGAGATGATGGGGTTTGTTCAATAAATGCACTTTCATAATTTTTTGGTGTCTTGGATAATGAGATTTGATCAATAAATATATTCTTCTATTTTATTGAACACTTTGTGTCTGGAAGTTTATTAGGGTACATTTAGTATAATGGGTTTTGGTTAGGGTCAGCAATGGGGGTTTTCTATTATTTTTTTACAGACCTCACAAGGAGACCGACCATTGGTTACACACATAACCTCATAATACACACCTTAGCTGCTGCAGAACCTCATAAAACACACCTCAGCAGCTTCAGGTCATAATACACACCTTAACCACAGCAGGTCATAATACACACCCTAGCTGCTGCAGAACCTCAGAATAATCAGCTCATCTGCTGCAGAACCTCCTAATACACAGCCCAGTTTCTGCAGGCCTAAATACACACCTCAACCACTGCAGGTCATAATACATACCCCAGCTACTGCAGAATATCATAATAATACACACCTTAGCTGCTGTGGAACCTCCTAATACACACCTTAGCTGCTGCAGAACCTCCTAATACACACCTTAGCTGCTGCAGAACCTCATAATTCTTACCTCCGCTGCTGCAGAGCCTCCATATATCAACTTCTATATCAACTTCCACAAAATAGTGATAGAGGTTTTCCATATACCTGCGTCCACATAATTACTGTTTGAGGGTGATATACCTGCTTCAACTAACAACTGATTGAGGCCTGCTATAAATCAGCTTCCACAAAATAGTGATTGTGGGGTTTGATATACCTGCTTTCACAAAATACTGATTAAGGGGTGTGATATACCTACTTCTACAGAATACTGATTAAGGGGTTCTATATACCTGCTGTGCTGAATTTCCGTGTAGATTCTGGGTAGCCTCATAGCTTTCCACCAGGTCGACCATCTCGAGACCATTACCTGGAGAGACCTGGCCGATCCATTGCTGGAGAGGGGTTGGCAAAGCCCTCCAGAACATATCAGCCAACAGACGGTCCAGCATAGCAGTGGGGCTCAGCACGTCAGGCTGTAGCCACTTTTGCAAGAGGTTAAGTAAGTTATAATAATCTCACGGGCTCAGCTGGCTTAAACCCCCACTGATGCACCCGCTGGGCCCAGGCCAACACATTCACCCTCAGTCTTGCCAGAATCTCACCCTTGACTTTTTGGTAGTTGGCCGCTTGATTGTCCGGCAAGTCGAAATACACCTGCTGGGAATCGGATGTCAGGAACGGAGCGACGACCTCAGCCCACTGATCTTGGGGTAGATTCTCCCTTGTGGCCACCTTCTCGTACATCGCCAGGTAGGTTTCAACGTCATCTGAGTGTGTCATCTTAGGGATCGCCGCACGGACTGCTTTCGGGACCTCATGAAGTCTCTGGGACGCTCCTGCCGTCTGTAAAGCCATCACGTGTTGTAACAGTAGCTGGTTTGTTTCCTGCTGGTGTTGGTTAGCCTCCACGAGACCTTTTATTACAGCCTCCATTCTGTCACGTGAGACAGGTTTAAATTTAGCTGGTTAAATCCAGGATATCCAGTCACACCCGAAAACAAAAATATTTCGGCGTTTACGCCAGCCTTACTGAGTGTGCACGTATCCTCCACCAATTTTCACCACTCACTACTGTCAGACACCACTCACTACTGTCAGACCTGCCCCTCTAAACCGGGCCTCTGCATTGGAGAGTGCTTTCAAGTTTATCACACCTCCACTGATATCCATTAAGTCCATTTCACTAATTTCTTAAATAATCCATAGCAAGACATTTTCAGTTGAGCATTTTTCCATTTGGCAATCCAATAATAGCTCCCCCCAAAAAATAAAAAAATAAAAAATAAATAAAACTTAAAAAATTCCCATTATACCCCTAGATGAATACATTGAAAGGTGTCATTTTATTAAATGAGGCAATTCTTCAATTTCCTTTTATGTTCTGGCACCCCTAGAGCCTTGATTTTGCGTTTTTCACTGTTGGGGTGAGTGTCTTCAAATGCGACATGGTTCCTGAAAATTATTCCAGCAAAATCTGCCTTCCAAAAGCCACACCGTGTTCCTCCCATTCTGAGCCCCGCTGTGTGCTCATACAGCACTTTACAACCACATATGGGGTGTTAACGTACTCAGAAGAGAATGGGTAAAAGATTATGGGGTGCATTTTCTCCTGATACACCTTGTTAAAATGACAAATTTGGGCCTAAAGCGAGATATTCTTGTAAAATATGAAATTTTTCATTTTCACTGCCAAGTCTTTCTAAATTCCATGAAACGACTATTGGGCCAAAGTGCTCAGTGCACCCCTTGAAAAATTCCTTGGGGGGTGTATTTTCCATAATGGGGTCACTTTGGGGGTTCTTTCATTGTTGGGGTGCCTCAGGGTGTCTTCAAATGCTACATGGTGCTTGAAAATTATTCCAGCGAAATCTGCCTTCCAAAAGCCACACAGTGTTCCTCTCATTCTGAGCCCCGCTGTGCCCCCATATAGCACTTCATGACCACATATGTGGAGTTTCTGTAAACTTAAGAATCAGGGTAACAAATATTAAGGTTTATTTTGCTGTTAACCCATGCTGAATTGCAGGAGAAATTGATCTAAATGGAAAAATCTGCAAAACAAAGTGAAATTCACCTCCATTTTCCATGAATTCTGGTAGAACACTTAAAGGGTTAACAACGTTTGTAAAATTAGTTTTGAATACCTTGAGGGGTGTAGTTTCTAAAATGGGGTCATTTTTGGGTGGTTTCTATTATATAAGCCTCACAAAGTGACTTCAGACATGAACTGGCCCTTAAAAAAGTGAGTTTTGGAAATGTTCTGAAAAATTAAAAATTTTGCTTCTAAACTTCTAAGCCTTCTAACATCCCCAAAAAATATAATAACATTTATAAAATGATGCAAACATGAAGTAGACATATGGTAAAAGTAAAGTAATAATTATTTTGTAAGTTACCACTGTCTGTCAGAGAACCAGAGAAATTCAAATTTAGAAAATTGCGAATTTTTCCAAATTTTCTGTAAATTTTGGCATTTTTTATAAATAAAGGTGAAACATATTGACTCATATTTTCCACTAACATGAAGTACAATATGTCACGAGAAAACAATCTCAGAATCGCTTATATAAGTAAAAGAGTTCCAGAGTAGGGATGAGCGAACCCGAACTGTATAGTTCGGGTTCGTTCCGAATTTTGGGGTGTCCGTGACACGGACCCGAACCCGAACATTTTCGTAAAAGTCCGGGTTCGGTGTTCGGCGCTTTCTTGGCGCTTTTTGAAAGGCTGCAAAGCAGCCAATCAAGAAGCGTCATAATACTTGCCCCAAGAGGCCATCAAAGCCATGCCTACTACTGGCATGGCTGTGATTGGCCATTGCAGCATGTGACCCAGCCTCTATATAAGCTTGGGTCACGTAGCGCCGCACGTCACTCTGCTCTGATCAGTATAGGGAGAGGATGCAGCTGCTGCTGTTAGGGCGAGATTAGGCAGGGATTTATTTACTGAAGTGATCGATATACAGTACAGCTGTGTATCATACAACCTCCGCTATTCAATTGCTCACTGTTTTAAGGCTGCCCAGAGCGTTTTTCAGTCACTTTTTTCTGGGGTGATCGGCGGCCATTTTGTGTCTTGTGGTGCGCCAGCACAAGCTGCCACCAAGTCCATTTTTAACCATCAATAGTGTGTTTTTTTTTTTTGCTATATCCTACATCAGGGGCTTGGCTGTGCTTGCTATTTTATTGAGGGGTAAAATACAATTGCCAAAATAGCAGTACCCTAAATCTGGTGTTTCAGCTGTGGCTAGCCAATTGCAATACTGTCTGCTGTCTGCCGAAGCACAGTTTTTGTTATGGGTTGAATACAATTCCCAACTTAGCAATTCCCTAAATTAGTGGTTTCTGCTCTATCAGGCCAAGGTTAAATCTATCCATAAATATATTAGATTGAAGGTGCAGATAGGGTCATCCTCAATAACTTCACACGCTACCGTGCATTTCCAAGTCTAATTCTGTCCGTAAAAGGGATATCTGTCATCCAGCGCCTAAATACCAGGCCTACAATTTATATTCAGCTAAATCTGTTGTTACTGCTGTGCCTGTATTAGTGTAATACGGTACCTAAATAGATAGCCATATAGTGTTAGGTGCCTGTAAAAAAAGGCCTGAATTTGAATTCAATACATTGGGCCAAATAATTTTTTTCTTATTGTGGTGAACGGTAACAATGAGGAAAACATCTAGTAAGGGACGCGGACGCGGACATGGTCGTGGTGGTGTTAGTGGACCCTCTGGTGCTGGGAGAGGACGTGGCCGTTCTGCCACAGCCACACGTCCTAGTGAACCAACTACCTCAGGTCCCGGTAGCCACCAGAATTTACAGCGATATTTGGTGGGGCCCAATGCCGTTCTTAGGATGGTAAGGCCTGAGCAGGTACAGGCATTAGTCAATTGGGTGGCCGACAGTGGATCCAGCACGTTCACATTATCTCGCACCCAGTCTTCTGCAGAAAGAGTACAGATGGCGCATGAAAACCAAGCCCATCAGTCTGTCACATCACCCCCATGCATATCAGGGAAACTGTCTGAGCCTCAAGTTATGCTGCAGTCTCTTATGCTGTTTGAAGACTCTGCTGGCAGGGTTTCCCAAGGGCATCCATCTAGCCCTTCCCCAGGGGTGGAAGAGATAGAATGCACAGCCACTTATGTTTCCTGATGAGGACATGGGAATACCACCTCAGCACGTCTCTGATGATGACGAAACACAAGTGCCAACTGCTGCGTCTTTCTGCAGTGTGCAGACTGAACAGGAGGCCAGGGAGGAAGACTGGGTGTAAAGACGATGCAGGGGACGATGAGGTCTGGGTGCCGGGGCCTAAATATCTGACAATGGCCTGTCCCAGTGGTGGGTGACGTTAAGGCCTCTTTCACACGGCCGTTTTTTTTTTCCCGTTTACTGGCTGTTTTTTGCGGTCCGTATACGGTCCGTATACGGAACCATTGATTTCAATGGGTCCGCAAAAAAAACGGAATGTACTCCGTATGCATTCCGTTTCCGTTTTTCCGTTTTTCCGTTCCGTTTTAACATAGAACATGTCCTATATTTGGCCGCAAATCACGTTCCGTGGCTCCATTAAAGTCTATGGGTCCGCAAAAAAACGGAATGCATACGGAAGTGCATCCGTATGTCTTCCGTATCCGTTCCGTTTTTTGCGGATCCATCTATTGAAAATGTTATGCCCAGCCCAATTTTTTCTATGAAATTACTGTATACTGTATTTGCCATACGGAAAAACGGAACGGAAAAACGGAACGGAAACGGAAACACAACGGAAACAAAAAACGGAACAACGGATCCGTTTAAAACGGACCGCAAAACACTGAAAAAGACATACGGTCGTGTGCAATAGGCCTAAGCCTGATTCTCTGCTATGACATGAAGCCTGATTCTCTGCCATGAGACCTCTCTCCAATTGATATTAGTTAATTAAAATTTATTTAATTTAAATTTTAATTAATTTCCCTATCCACATTTGTTTGCAGGGGATTTACCTACATTTTTGCTGCCTTTTGCAGCCCTCTAGCCCTTTTCTGGGCTATTTTACAGCATTTTTAGTGCCGAAAAGTTCGCGTCCCCATTGACTTCAATGGGGTTCGGGGCGAAGTTCGGGTCGAGTTCGGATCCCGAACCTGAACATTTCCGGGAAGTTCGGCCGAACTTCTCGACCCCGAACATCCAGGTGTTCGCTCAACTCTATTCCAGAGTTATTACCACAAAAGTGAAACATGTCAGATTTGCAAAATGTGGCTTGGTCCTTATGGTGAAAACTAGCTTAATCTTGAAGGGGTTAAACTTTTCCAACTCTTGGCTCAACTCGTGGAAAGAATGAATCTCCCACACATATAATGGGGAAGATCTTGCTATAATTGGTGTTAAGTAATTTAAGGATGACATGTCAGCCTGCATTTGTGGGAGGGGCGTAGGCGCGCTTAAAAGGAGGCATGCCCTTTCCTCATTTGCGTGCGTTTTCGGTGCCTTCCCGCCACGAACGTTACGCCCCTTGCAACAGCGCCGCTCGACAGGTAAGTAAGTCCCGTCATGGTACCTCCGGTCCTCCTTCTTCCGCACTTGACGGCCGGGTAAGTTCTATTACATCCACTGCCGTCACTCACCCTCCACGCCGCATCCATTCCAGGCGTCTCCCTTACGACGACCTCCGCTTCCTGCGCAGAACACAGGGGGGTCACGTGGGACTCCGGGCATGAGGTCCGCCGCAGCGTCCTTGTTGCCCGGCAACGACGTTAGTGTCCTCCTCCTGCACCCACAAGGCACGACTGCCTCCCAGGCTCCGGGGTGCGCCGCCTCCGGTTGCTGTCCCATTGTTGTCTCGTGGCCGGCTGTCCCTCTGGCTCGGCCCCGATCTGCACGGCGTCTCTGTTACCCGGCAACGCCGTTGGTGTCCTCCCCCTGCGGTCACATGATCCGGCTGCCCAGGCTCTCTCTCCCTGGTTCCGGACTGCGCTCCTGTCGCATCACCGGTACTTCACTTGCCCTGCACACCCGGTGGGGGTTGGGTGGTGCCGGTGGTGCGGTGGGGGGGGGGGGGGGGGGGCGCGGCTCCACGGGAATGTTCGGGCTCGCCGGCAGGGGAGAGTGCCAAAAACAAACAAACAATCGTATTCCACCCAAACAGCATTAAACTACTAGCCCTCAACACCCCGCACGGTAGCAATCCACGCTACCCTCCGTATCAGGTCCAACACTATAAACTAATTCATGCAACAAACATGTCCGCGGGCCATACATCAGGCTTCTAGTTGAAACGGGTCATCACAAGCCCACCAAAAAATTTCCGTTTTAATCGCAGGGTCATTCAAGGATCACTGGGTCATGGTTCCATAAATGGCGCAGTCCCTGGACATCAACGTGCCCCCCCCCCCTCACGATACTGATTATTTTGCAGACCCTGGGTACTCTGCTGTCCTAGCCACATACCGTCAGACCAACGCCTATTCCACTCATCTGCGGACGCTTCGGTAAATATTTCTTTTCAGTCACCATGTCTGTCACCAAGCACGCTGCAGGTCGCTTCAATGTCATGCCACATGTTCATTGCCGTTTTTTCGTTACGTTCACATATGTCATATCATATTGTTCTCCTGTCACGCTTCATCTGTTACCTGTAACGTTTCAGGCGTACGTTCTATGTTGTCATATGTCGCCTGTTACGTTTCAGGCTCGCGTCTCTAATATACCATGACTGTTGCCTGTTACGTTTCAGGCTTACGTTTTTAACATACCATGTCTGTTGCTTGTTGCGTTTCAGGCTTACGTTTCTAATATACCATGACTGTTGCCTGTTGCGCTTCAGGCTTACGTTTTTAATATATCATGACTGTTGCCTGTTACGTTTCAGGCTTACGTTTCTAATTTTACCATGATTGTTGCCTGTTACACTTCAGGCTTGCGTTTCTAATATATCATCTGTTGCCCGTTACGCTTCGGGCTTACATTTCTAATATATCATGACTGTTGCCTGTTACGTTCAGGCTTACGTTTCTAATTTATCATCTGTTGCCCGTTACGCTTCGGGCTTACGTTCATAGCATTTCATCTGTTACCTGTTACGTGTCAGGTTCACGCTGATAATTACCATTTCTGTCACCTGTCACGTTTTTTCAGACTTGAATCCATATTTTTTTCCTACAGTACGATTCCAGGTTTGATGTTCAATTGTTATGTTTTTTAAACTCCCTGTCGGAAGCCATGTCCTTGTAGCTCTTACATAATTTCACGCCTTAGTCGGGCAAGGTCCTCCACAGTAGCGCCCGTTTTACAGCACTAGGCACTCGCCCACCAGTTTTTCCTTTTACCACCGTTCACGGCTCGGGTGTCGCCTTCGTAATAGCAGGGCCTCCAGCTCAGCTATTACTTTTTTGTTTTTTCACCTCACAGCTGCAGTATGTCGCATATTTCAAACATCGAGGAAGCCCTATCAATTCCTGAAACACCCGCATCCGAGCGGCCCAGCTCCTCATCACTAAGAAGTTGGACCATTGTGAAATTAATTGCGGAACTCAACAGGAGAGGGATCCAACACCCTGATTCCGCCCGGAAAGCAGAATTATATAGACTGCTCATGGCTGAACCAGCAGCCCCGGACTTGGAGCAAGTCTCCATGTCCACTTTGCAAGTGTCTCTGACACAGTTACATGCCATGATGAACACCATTGCCTCCTCAGTCTCGGACGTGCAGTCCAGACTCCTGGCCGTCGAGTCCCACCAGGGGCTGGCATCCGACCGTTCCGCTTCACCTTTGCCTGTAGCCTCCACTTCAGGGCTCGTTCCCCCAGGTAGGGTCCTTTGCGCACCTGAGGTAGCTCCATCGCACTTCATCCCCAGCAACATCAAAAAGGATATTTTAGAGGGCAAGGACGTCAATCTGGCGTCCATCCTGATAGCTACCCACGACACGGTAGAGAGCAAAACCATAGCTTGCGGCGACATGTCCATCGTCCTCAAAGCTAGGGATCCCCGTCTAAACAAGAAATTAACCATCACAGAGTTCGTCCTCGCGTTGAGTTTATTCAGGGATGTCATCTGCTCTGTCCATCCTGAGAGGCGGGAGAAGTTAGACACGTACCTTTTCAGGGTCACGGACTTGGGCCACAAGTACGGTGGGCAGGCATTCTACGATTATCATCGCTCTTTTTCAGCCAAAGCCGCCGCCGCACTGGTCCAGTTCCAGCATATCACAAACTGGGCTGCAATGGACATGGAGCTATTTTGCTGGCACTTTGCAGGGCTCAAGGCCCCGGCATGTGCCTCTTGCCAATCAATTGCCCACTCCGCAGATTGGTGCCCCAATGCAGGTCCCTCCACGTCCCAGGGCAGATCCCTTCCCAGCAGCTCCGGGTCCCTTCAGCGGTCTGGCCCAGCCACGGACAAACTAGGGCGGGCGATAGTTTTCCTGGGCAACAGCCAGGTTTGTAATAATTTCAATCAAAATGCTTGTTATTACAACAAATGTAGGGCCCTTCACGTTTGTGCAGTCTGTTTCAGGGCTCACCCCCAGATGGCATGTCCTCAAAGGTCCAGGCCATCCTGACTAAGCGGGGTCAATGTGGTTCTGCTAGAATCCCTGCTGCAGAATCATTATAACCCACAGTTCGTGCAGTTCCTGGTCTCCGGGTTCACCACAGTTTTCCACACACGCCTGGTAGCTCTCCCACAAGCTTCTTGGGAGGGGCCCAATCTGCTGTCGGCAACCAGGGATCCCGAGCCGGTGGGGACTCTGATCAGGTCAGAATTAGAGAAGGGGTTCCTCATCTGCCCCTTTTCCTTCGTGCCATTTGATCTTTGGAGGATAAACCCCATTGGTATTGTGTCCAAGCAGTTTACCAATAAAAAACGTCTCATTTATGACTTGTCTGCGCCTCATGGCTCCAGCACACCCAGTCTGAACTCCTTAGTGCCCTCCGAGGAGTTTTCCATGAGTTACGCCACCATAGATGAGGCCATCCAGCTGATTCTTCAGGTCGGGTCGGGGGGCATGGTTGGCCAAAGCGGACATCGCCGATGCCTTTAAATTGCTGCCCATTCATCCACAGCTTTGGAGGTTCTATGGCATCAGGTGGCAAGACCAGTATTTCTTTGCCAATCGCCTAACGTTCGGGTCCAAGAGCAGCCCCTGGCTGTTCGACCAGTTCGCCCAGGCATTGCATTGGATCCTGGTCAACCACTTCCCTCTGGTCATCCATTACTTGGATGACTTTCTTCTAATCGAAAGCCCAGACTGCCAGCCGAGCAAGCTTCAGGCTCTGCTTTAACTGTTTGCCCAACTCAATGTCCCAGTGGCACCCTCAAAAACAGAAGGCCCCGCGACGGTAATCACCTTCCTGGGCATAATCCTGGACACAGGGAAGATGGAGGCCAGGTTGCCAGCTGAGAAGTTAGCAAAGATCAAGGAGGCCATCTCAAAGGCAGCAGGTAGCAGGACGTGCGCCAAGGTTGAGTTGCAGTCCCTGCTAGGCATGCTCAATTTTGCCACCAGAGTCATGCCCCAGGGCAGGGCCTTCATGTCCAGACTCCTTCAGCTACTCCCCTCAGCCCCCGAGCAAGACAGCCTCATCACTCTGGAATTTCAAGCCATGGCCGATCTGGCCATGTGGAAGGACTTCATGGCCTCTTGGAATGGAGTCTCTTTGTTCGTACCTCAGCTGGGACCAGCATCCACCTTGGTTTTTTCGGACGCCGCCGCCTCCGGAGGTTTCGCGGCGATCTGTGGAAACCAGTGGTTTGCGGGCCCCTGGCCAGCGGAGGTGTCATCAGCCAGAGCCGCGTTAAAATCGTCCCCCTTGTTGGAATTCTATCCAATTGTAGCGGCGGCCCAGGTTTGGGACAGCCTGTGGGCCAACTCTTCCGTGGCATTCGTCACTGACAATCAGACAGTGGTGGACATAATCACCAAGGGCAGATCACAGTCACCCCAGATCATGTCTTTTGTCCGCAGGCTGGTCTGGCTTTCGCTGGAATACAACTTCCATGTGGCATGCAGGCACATTCAAGGAGTTCATAATGTGGCCGCAGACGCCTTGTCCCGCTTTAATTTTAAAACTTTCTTTCAGGTCATGCCAGAGGCAGACCGTGTGGGGCTACCTCCTCCGATGTATCAAAATCTGGTGATGGATTAAACCTTTTCATTGATTCAGCAAAGTCTTTGATGCAGAAGTCTTTATCTTATAACACTGCCAGGAACTACAGGACCGCCTGGAACACCTTCAACAGGTTCATGGGCCTACATCCGAGACAAGACACTGACAAGACCACTTACATCACAGCTTTCATAGCCTACTGTCATATTGATCTCAAACTATCCTTTAATACCATTAAATTGTATTTGGCCGGAGTCCAACATTTCTCCATGTTGGAAGACCCCGAAAGTAGGTCGGTTTTTCTGTCCCAAGCAGTCAGGGCAACACTCAGGGGTGTTCAGAAAAGTGGTCACACAGCCATCCCGAGCAGGCAGCCTGTGTCAGGGGAATTATTTAGAAAGCTTTCAACCTCCCTAGATGGTCTTCCTTTTGGGCTCCTTTCCAGCACGGTCATCAAGGCTGCAATGTACCTTAGTTTCTACGGGTTCTTAAGACCCGGGGAATTCACCCGCAGTTTAGCCAGGTCCAAGGGTTTAACCAGGGGTCAGCTGTTATGGCACGACGACCATTTCTCCTTACACCTCCTCACTTCCAAAATCACGCAAGTGGGTCCACCAGTGGAGGTGAAGTTCTACCAGTCTGCCAACGCTTTGTGCCCGGTCCAGGTACTCAGGAGTTTGCTGGCAGCTCTGGGGGATGCCTCCCCGGACAGCATGTTGCTCCCGTTCCAGGCCTTGGCCCTCACGACCACGCAGTTCATCTCGCACGTTCGCACCCTGTCATCGGGCTTGGGTTTCGACCCCAAGGCCATTTCGGGGCACTCCTTCCGTATTGGAGCAGCATCCGCGGCTTCAAAGCATAACGTCCCTTGCCTCGTCATCCGTAAAATGGGTCGCTGGCGCTCCTCTTGCTTCACACGCTACATACCGAACCCTCAAGCCGAAATATCCCAGACGTTTCACAGTTTGGTATTGTAATTGGCTCGCTGCAATAAAGGTTTTTCTCTCCCTACTCGTGTGTGTTTTTGCCCACTTTTAGTCCTACCCACGGCATGGCTAAGGGCACCCCTCCAGCCATATTAGTTAGGCAGGTAGTTTCTCTCTGTTAGGTCCCGGCACTTCGTGGCTCCAGCTCTCTGCCGTAGCCATGACCACATATAATTTAAGGCTGACATGTCAGCCTGCATTTGTGGGAGCGGCGTAGGCGCGCTTAAAAGGAGGCACGCCCTCTCCTCATTTGCGTGCGTTTTCGGTGCCCCACCCTCCCTCCCCTTTTTCTTTTCATACTCCTCAGAGTATGCCCCCTTTTAGGCCTTCCCACGCACCCCTCCAGCCATATTAGTTAGGCAGGTAGTTTCTCTCTGTTAGGTCCCGGCACTTCGTGGCGCCAGCTTTCTGCCGTAGCCATGACCACAAGTTACATAAGACATCTTCACAACAAGTGGCTACTTTTGTGCTAAACAAGGAGGAAGAAATTGTAAGCTTTCTCTAAGGTTATAGGTTAAAATAATATGGAAATAAGACATTTCAATAATTTCTCTTTTTTTTTATAATTTTTTTATTTAATTTTTTTCAACAGTGGTTTAAAGTCTACTTTGGAAAAGTGAGACCAAAGTTGCTACACAAACACTCGCCAAAGGAAAGATTCTTCCTATCGACCTCTGGAAAAGAGATCTATAATGTTTCCAATGACATCTTGCGGTACCACAAGAAGTAAGATTCAAAAAAGTCACTTATCTATTTCGAGGACTAAATATAGTGCCATAACTTATGTGTTTACCATCTCCTTTTTAATCCTAGATTCAAACTTCCCAACATCTCTAGCCAGCTTGTCAGCAGGGTTTGTGAAACCTGGACCATTCCTAATTATTCTGGCTCAGAAAACAATATGTGCAGCCATGGACTATATTTTATACACTACATTTTATAAAAGATACACACAGTGTTTTAATGTTGTTTATGTCTTATATGCTTTCTAAGATTGCATATTAATGGTCATTTAAGTTTTATTGCAGAGAAAAAAACACCCTCATTGCCAGCGATGTCAACGAGGTCCTGGAGGCTTCTATAGTCCGGCCATGGGCTATATTTTACACACTACATTTTATACAAATGCACACAGTGTTTTATTGTTGTTTATGGACTACCTCCTATCCTGGGAACCCATCTGTTTAGGAAGTGCATGAAGCATAGCAGCGATGATGAGATCAAGACAACCCTGACATAGGCCAAAATAAAGTTGGTTAATGATGTATCAAGGTGCTTGCTATGAGGATCGCTGAGCTGTTATGAGACAAAAATGCACAGAAAACATGATTGGGTTCCTAAGGAAAGGCAGATTCTCCATCTTTATCTATATTTATTTACTAGCAGAAGGACCCGGCTTCACACAGGTATATTTCATCTATTTCATGTAATGTTTCTGTGTGTCGTTAAAAGATATTGACAGTATCCCCCATAACAGTGACCTCTACAGCACCAAGCCCCACTGTCTGATGAGCTGTGTATCTAATCCTATCCTGTGTGATACTGTCTGATGAGCTGTGTATCTAATCCTATCCTGTGTGATACTGTCTGATGAGCTGTGTATCTAATCCTATCCTGTGTGATACTGACTGATGAGCTGTGTATCTAATCCTATCTTGTGTGATACTGTCTGATGAGCTGTGTATCTAATCCTATGCTGTGTGATACTGTCTGCTGAGCTGTGCATCTAATCCTGTCCTGTGTGATACTGTCTGCTGAGCTGTGTATCTAATCCTATCATGTGTGATACTGTCTGCTGAGCTGTGTATCTAATCCTATCCTGTGTGATACTGACTGCTGAGCTAAGTATCTAATCCTATCCTGTGTGATACTGACTGCTGAGCTGTGTATCTAATGCTATCCTGTGTGATACTGTCTGCTGAGCTGTGTATCTAATCCTGTCCTGTGTGATACTGTCTGTTGAGCTGTGTATCTAATCCTGTCCTGTGTGATACTGTCTGCTGAGCTGTGTATCTAATCCTATCATGTGTGATACTGTCTGCTGAGCTGTGTATCTAATCCTATCCTGTGTGATACTGACTCCTGAGCTGTGTATCTAATCCTGTCCTGTGTGATACTGTCTCCTGAGCTGTGTATCTAATCCTGTCCTGTGTGATACTGCCTGCTGAGCTGTGTATCTAATCCTATCCTGTGTGATACTGTCTGCTGAGCTGTGTATCTAATCCTATCCTGTGTGATACTGTCTGCTGAGCTGTGTATCTAATCCTATCCTGTGTGATACTGTCTGATGAGCTATGTATCTAATCCTATATTGTGTGATACTGTCTGCTGAGCTGTGTATCTAATCCTATCCTGTGTGATACTTTCTGCTGAGCTGTGTATCTAATCCTATCCTGTGTGATACTGTCTGCTGAGCTGTGCATCTAATCCTGTCCTGTGTGATACTGTCTGCTGAGCTATGTATCTAATCCTATCCTGTGTGATACTGTCTGCTGAGCTATGTATCTAATCCTATCCTGTGTGATACTGTCTGCTGAGCTGTGTATCTAATCCTATCCTGTGTGATACTGTCTGCTGAGCTGTGTATCTAATCCTATCCTGTGTGATACTGTCTGCTGAGCTGTGTATCTAATCCTGTCCTGTGTTATACTGTCTCCTGAGCTGTGTATCTAATCCTATTCTGTGTGATACAGTCTGCTGAGTTATGTATCTAATCCTATCCTGTGCGATACTGTCTGCTGAGCTGTGTATCTAATCCTATCCTGTGTGATACTGTCTGCTGAGCTGTGTATCTAATCCTATCCTGTGTGATAATGTCTGCTGAGCTATGTATCTAATCATATCCAATGTAGAGTTGAGCGAACACCTGGATGTTCGGGTTGGAGAAGTTCGGCCGAACTTCCCGGAAATGTTCGGGTTCGGGATCCGAACCCGACCCGAACTTTGTCCCGAACCCGAACCCCATTGAAGTTAATGGGGACCCGAACTTTTGGGCACTAAAAAGGCTGTAAAACAGCCCAGGAAAGAGCTAGAGGGCTGCAAAAGGCAGCAACATGTAGGTAAATCCCCTGCAAACAAATGTGGATAGGGAAATGAATTAAAATTAAAATAAAAAAAATAAAAATGAACCAATATCAATTGGACAGAGGTCCCATAGCAGAGAATCTGGCTTCACGTCAGCAGAGAATCAGTCTCTTCATGCCATAGCAAAGAATCTGGCTTCATGTCAGCGCAGAATCAGTCTTCATGTCATAGCAGAGAATCAGGCTTCACGTCACCCACCACTGGAACAGGCCACTGTCACATATTTAGGCCCCGGCACCCAGACAGAGGAGAGCGGTCCCGTAACAGAGAATCTGGCCTTATGTCAGCGCAGAATCAGTCTTCATGTCATAGCAGAGAATCAAGCTTCACGTCACCCACCACTGGAACAGGCCACTGTCACACATTTAGGCCCCGGCACCCAGACAGAGGAGAGAGGTCCTGTAACAGAGAATCTGGCCTTATGTCAGCACAGAATCTGTCTTCATGTTATAGCAGAGAATCAGGCATCACGACACCCACCACTGGAACAGGCCACTGTCACACATTTAGGCCCAGGCACCCAGGCAGAGGAGAGAGGTCCCGTAACAGAGAATCTGGCCTTATGTCAGCACAGAATCTGTCTTAATGTCATAGCAGAGAATCAGGCTTCACGTCACCCACCACTGGAACAGGCCACTGTCACACATTTAGGCCCAGGCACCCAGGCAGAGGAGAGAGGTCCCGTAACAGAGAATCTGGCCTTATGTCAGCGCAGAATCTGTATTCATGTCATAGCAGAGAATCAGGCTTCACGTCACCCACCACTGGAACAGGACACTGTCACACATTTAGGCCCAGGCACCCAGGCAGAGGAGAGAGGTCCCGTAACAGAGAATCTGGCCTTATGTCAGCGCAGAATCTGTATTCATGTCATAGCAGAGAATCAGGCTTCACGTCACCCACCACTGGAACAGGCCACTGTCACACATTTAGGCCCCGGCACCCAGACAGAGGAGAGCGGTCCCGTAACAGAGAATCTGGCCTTATGTCAGCGCAGAATCTGTCTTCATGTCATAGCAGAGAATCAGGCTTCACGTCAACCACCACTGGAACAGGCCACTGTCACACATTTAGGCCCAGGCACCCAGGCAGAGGAGAGAGGTCCCGTAACAGAGAATCTGGCCTTATGTCAGCGCAGAATCTGTATTCATGTCATAGCAGAGAATCAGGCTTCACGTCACCCACCACTGGAACAGGACACTGTCACACATTTAGGCCCAGGCACCCAGGCAGAGGAGAGAGGTCCCGTAACAGAGAATCTGGCCTTATGTCAGCGCAGAATCTGTATTCATGTCATAGCAGAGAATCAGGCTTCACGTCACCCACCACTGGAACAGGCCACTGTCACACATTTAGGCCCCGGCACCCAGACAGAGGAGAGCGGTCCCGTAACAGAGAATCTGGCCTTATGTCAGCGCAGAATCTGTCTTCATGTCATAGCAGAGAATCAGGCTTCACGTCAACCACCACTGGAACAGGCCACTGTCACACATTTAGGCCCAGGCACCCAGGCAGAGGAGAGAGGTCCCATAACAGAGAATCTGGCCTTATGTCAGCGCAGAATCTGTATTCATGTCATAGCAGAGAATCAGGCTTCACGTCACCCACCACTGGAAAAGGCCACTGTCACACATTTAGGCCCAGGCACCCAGGCAGAGGAGAGAGGTCGCGTAACAGAGAATCTGGCCTTATGTCAGCACAGAATCTGTCTTCATGTCATAGCAGAGAATCAGGCTTCACGTCACCCACCACTGGAACAGGCCACTGTCACACATTTAGGCCCAGGCACCCAGGCAGAGGAGAGAGGTCCCGTAACAGAGAATCTGGCCTTATGTCAGCGCAGAATCTGTATTCATGTCATAGCAGAGAATCAGGCTTCACGTCACCCACCACTGGAACAGGCCACTGTCACACATTTAGGCCCCGGCACCCAGACAGAGGAGAGCGGTCCCTTAACAGAGAATCTGGCCTTATGTCAGCGCAGAATCTGTCTTCATGTCATAGCAGAGAATCAGGCTTCACGTCAACCACCACTGGAACAGGCCACTGTCACACATTTAGGCCCCGGCACCCAGGCAGAGGAGAGCGGTCCCGTAACAGAGAATCTGGCCTTATGTCAGCGCAGAATCTGTCTTCATGTCATAGCAGAGAATCAGGCTTCACGTCACCCACCACTGGAACAGGCCACTGTCACATATTTAGGCCCAGGCACCCAGGCAGAGGAGAGAGGTCGTGTAACAGAGAATCTGGCTTCATGTCAGCACAGAATAAGTCTTCATGTCATAGCAGAGAATCAGGCTTCACGTCACCCACCACTGGAACAGGCCACTGTCACACATTTAGGCCCCGGCACCCAGACAGAGGAGAGGTTCATTCAACTTTGGTTTGCCCCGCAATATAATGGTAAAATGAAATTAAAAATAGTATTGAATGAGGAAGAGCCCTGGAGTAGAATAACATATTGTTAAGGGGAGGTAGTTAATATCTAATCTGCACAAGGGATGGACAGGTCCTGTGGGATCCATGCCTGGTTCATTTTTATGAACGTCAGCTTGTCCACATTGGCTGTAGACAGGCGGCTGCGTTTGTCTGTAATGACGCCCCCTGCCGTGCTAAATACACGTTCAGACAAAACGCTGGCCGCCGGGCAGGCCAGCACCCCCAAGGCATAAAAGGCTAGCTCTGGCCACGTGGACAATTTGGAGACCCAGAAGTTGAATGGGGCCGAACCATCAGTCAGTACGTGGAGGGGTGTGCACAGGTACTGTTCCACCATGTTATTGAAATGTTGCCTCCTGCTAACACGTTCCGTATCAGGTGGTGGTGCAGTTAGCTGTGGCGTGGTGACAAAACTTTTCCACATCTCTGCCATGCTAACCCTGCCCTCAGAGGAGCTCGCCGTGACACAGCTGCGTTGGCGACCTCTTGCTCCTCCTCTGCCTTCGCCTTGGGCTTCCACTTTTTCCCCTGTGACATTTGGGAATGCTCTCAGTAGCGCGTCTACCAACGTGCGCTTGTACTCGCGCATCTTCCTATCACGCTCCAGTGTAGGAAGTAAGGTGTGCACATTGTCTTTGTACCGGGGATCCAGCAGGGTGGCAACCCAGTAGTCCGCACACGTTAAAATGTGGGCAACTCTGCTGTCGTTGCGCAGGCACTGCAGCATGTAGTCGCTCATGTGTGCCAGGCTGCCCAGAGGTAAGGACAAGCTGTCCTCTGTGGGAGGCGTATCGTCATCGTCCTGTGTTTCCCCCCAGCCACGCACCAGTGATCGGCCCGAGCTGCTTTGGGTGCCACCCCGCTGTGAACATGCTTCATCCTCATCCTCGTCCACCTCCTCCTCATCCTCGTCCTCCTCATCCTCCAGTAGTGGGCCCTGTCTGGCCAGATTTGTACCTGGCCTCTGGTGTTGCAAAAAACCTCCCTCTGAGTCACTTCGAAGAGACTGGCCTGAAAGTGCTAAAAATGACCCCTCTTCCTCCTCTTCCTCCTGGGCCACCTCCTCTTCCATCATCGCCCTAAGTGTTTTCTCAAGGAGACATAGAAGTGGTATTGTAACGCTGATAACGGCGTCATCGCCACTGGCCATGTTGGTGGAGTACTCGAAACAGCGCAACAGGGCACACAGGTCTCGCATGGAGGCCCAGTCATTGGTGGTGAAGTGGGTCTGATCCGCAGTGCGACTGACCCGTGCGTGCTGCAGCTGAAGCTCCACTTTGGCCTGCTGCTGCTCGCACAGTCTGTCCAGCATATGCAAGGTGGAGTTCCACCTGGTGGGCACGTCGAATATGAGGCGGTGAGCGGGAAGGCCGAAGTTACGCTGTAGCGCAGACAGGCGAGCAGCAGCAGGGTGTGAACGCCGGAAGCGCGAACAGACGGCCCGCACTTTATGCAGCAGCTCTGACATGTCGGGGTAGTTGCGAATGAACTTCTGCACCACCAAATTCAGCACATGCGCCAGGCAAGGGATGTGCGTCAAACCGGCTAGTCCCAGAGCTGCAACGAGATTTCGCCCATTATCGCACACCACCAGGCCGGGCTTGAGGCTCACCGGCAGCAACCACTCGTCGGTCTGTTGTTCTATACCCCGCCACAACTCCTGTGCGGTGTGGGGCCTGTCCCCCAAACATATGAGTTTCAGAATGGCCTGCTGACGTTTACCCCGTGCTGTGCTGAAGTTGGTGGTGAAGGTGTGTGGCTGACTGGATGAGCAGGTGGAAGAAGAGGAGGAGGAAGCTGAGTAGGAGGAGGAGGAGGAGACAGGAGGCAAAGAATGTTGCCCTGCGATCCTTGGCGGCGGAAGGACGTGCGCCAAATAGCTCTCCGCCTGGGGCCCAGCCGCCACTACATTTACCCAGTGTGCAGTTAGGGAGATATAGCGTCCCTGGCCGTGCTTACTGGTCCACGTATCTGTGGTTAGGTGGACCTTGCCACAGATGGCGTTGCGCAGTGCACACTTGATTTTATCGGACACTTGTTTGTGCAGGGAAGGCACGGCTCTCTTAGAGAAGTAGTGGCGGCTGGGAACAACATACTGTGGGACAGCAAGTGACATGAGCTGTTTGAAGCGTTGTGTGTCCACCAGCCTAAATGACAGCATTTCATAGGCCAGTAGTTTAGAAATGCTGGCATTCAGGGCCAGGGATCGAGGGTGGCTAGGTGAGAATTTACGCTTTCTCTCAAATGTTTGTGAGATGGAGAGCTGAACGCTGCCGTGTGACATGGTTGAGATGCTTGGTGACGCAGGTGGTGGTGTTGGTGGTACATCCCATGTTTGCTGGGCGGCAGGTGCCAACGTTCCTCCAGAGGCGGAGGAAGAGGCCGAGGCGGCGGCAGCAGCAGCAGAAGAGGCCGAGGCGGCAGCAGCAGAAGATGTAGCAGGGGAGCCTGAGTGACTTCCTTGTTTTTAAGGTGTTTACTCCACTGAAGTTCATGCTTTGCATGCAGGTGCCTGGTCATGCAGGTTGTGCTAAGGTTCAGAACGTTAATGCCTCGCTTCAGGCTCTGATGGCACAGCGTGCAAACCACTCGGGTCTTGTCGTCAGCACATTGTTTGAACTCCAGGGAACTCCTTGAAGCTGCCTTTGGGGTGCTCGGTCCCAGATGGCGGCGGTAAGTAGCAGGCGGAGTCTCTTGGCGGCGGGTGTTCTGATTTTGCCCACTGCTCCCTCTTTTGCTACGCTGTTGGCTCGGTCTCACCACTGCCTCTTCCTCCGAACTGTGAAAGTCAGTGGCACGACCTTCATTCCATGTGGGGTCTAGGACCTCATCGTCCCCTGCATCGTCTTCGACCCAGTCTTGATCCCTGACCTCCTGTTCAGTCTGCACACTGCAGAAAGACGCAGCAGTTAGCACCTATGTTTCGTCATCATCAGAGACGTGCTGAGGTGGTATTCCCATGTCCTTATCAGGAAACATAAGTGGCTGTGCATTCTATCTCTTCCACCCCTGGGGAAGGGCTAGGTGGATGCCCTTGGGAAACCCTGCCAGCAGAGTCTTCAAACAGCATAAGAGACTGCTGCATAACTTGAGGCTCAGACAGTTTCCCTGATATGCATGGGGGTGATGTGACAGACCGATGGGCTTGGTTTTCATGCGCCATCTGTGCGCTTTCTGCAGAAGACTGGGTGGGAGATAATGTGAACGTGCTGGATCCACTGTCGGCCACCCAATTGACTAATGCCTGTACCTGCTCAGGCCTTACCATCCTTAGAACGGCATTGGGCCCCACCAAATATCGCTGTAAATTCTGCTGGCTACTGGGACCTGAGGTAGTTGGTTCACTAGGACGTGTGGCTGTGGCAGAACGGCCACGTCCTCTCCCAGCACCAGAGGGTCCACTAACACCACCACGACCATGTCCACGTCCGCGTCCGCGTCCCTTATTAGATGTTTTCCTCATTGTTCCCGTTCACCACAATTTTGAGAATGGCAAATTTGGGAATGCTTTTTCAACCCAGAACAAAAAGTCTGCTTTTACGGTCACTACAGATAACTTGACCAGCTAAAACTGTGCAGATTTGGTTGAATAGAGATGTGAGACCTGTTTTTTTTTGCGCTGTGTGACAGTTATAGCTTTAATCACAGAATGACACTTCTATCAGCACGCTAGCGTGTGTCTTAGGTTTTTCTGAATGATACTATCAATAACTTCAATGTAAGATTTTCTTTTTGGGATAGATTTCAAGTAGGCCTGAAATACCACAAACTAGTTATTTTCAGAATGGCAAATTTGGGAATGCTTTTTCAACCCAGAACAAAAAGTCTGCTTTGACGGTCACTACAAATAACTTGACCAGCTAAAACTGTGCAGATTTGGTTGAATAGAGATGTGAGACCTGTTTTTTTTTTGCGCTGTGTGACAGTTATAGGTTTAATCACAGAATGACACTTCTATCAGCACGCTAGCGTGTGTCTTAGGTTTTTCTGAATCACACTATCAATACCTTCAATGTAAGATTTTCTTTTTGGGATAGATTTCAAGTAGGCCTCAAATACCACAAACTAGTTATTTTCAGAATGGCAAATTTGGGAATGCTTTTTCAACCCAGAACAAAAAGTCTGCTTTGACGGTCACTACAAATAACTTGACCAGCTAAAACTGTGCAGATTTGGTGTGCAGAAATGTCAGGTCTATTTTTTAGGCGCTGGGTGACAGGCTCAACTTGCCCCTGATGTAATATATGGCCAAAAAATAACCACACTGTTGATGGTTAAATGCACTTCGGTGACACAGGCTCAGCCTGCAGCTGATTTAGTATATGGCCAAAAAATAACCAGACTGTTGATGGTTAAATGCACTTCGGTGACACAGGCTCAGCCTGCACCTGATGTAGTATATGGCCAAAAAATAACCAGACTGTTGATGGTTAAATGCACTTCGGTGACACAGGCTCAGCCTGCAGCTGATGTAGGATATAGCACAAAATAACCACACTATCGATGGTTAAATACACTTGGTGATAGCTCGTGCTGGCGCACCACAAGTCACAAAATGGCCGCCGATCACCCCAGAAAAAAAGTGATCTAAAAACGCTCTGGGCAGCCTCAAAAAAGTGAGCAAGTCGATATTAGCACTTCAATGATCCACAGCTGCAGATCGATCACAGAATGAAGTCTTTTGGAGGAGTTAATCTGCCTAATCTCGCCCTAACGTCGCAGCAGCAACCTCTCCCTATACTGATCATAGCAGATTGACGTGCAGCGCAACGTGACCCAAGCTTATATAGAGGCTGGGTCACATGGTGCACTGGCCAATCACAGCCATGCCAATAGTAGGCAAGGCTGTGATGGCCTCTTGGGCCAAGTAGTATGACGCTTGTTGATTGGCTGCTTTGCAGCCTTTCAAAAAGCGCCAAGAAAGCGCCGAACACCGAACCCGAACCCGGACTTTTACGAAAATGTTCGGGTTCGGGTCCGTGTCACGGACACCCCAACATTCGGTACGAACCCGAACTATACAGTTCGGGTTCGCTCATCCCTAATCCTATGTGATACTTCCTGCTGAGCTGTGTATCTAATCCTATCCTGTGTGATACTGTCTGCTGAGCTGTGTATCTAATCCTTTCCTGTGTGATACTGTCTGCTGAGCTGTGTATCTAATCCTATCCTGTGTGATACTGTCTGCTGAGCTGTGTATCTAATCCTTTCCTGTGTGATACTGTCTGCTGAGCTGTGTATCTAATCCTATCCTGTGTGATACTGTCTGCTGAGCTGTGTATCTAATCCTATCCTGTGTGATACTGTCTGCTGAGCTATGTATCTAATCATATCCTATGTGATACTGTCTGCTGAGCTGTGTATCTAATCCTATCCTGTGTGATACTGTCTGCTGAGCTGTGTATCTAATCCTATTCTGTGTGATACTGTCTGCTGAGCTGTGTATCTAATCCTATCCTGTGTGATACTGTCTGCTGAGCTATGTATCTAATCATATCCTATGTGATACTTCCTGCTGAGCTGTGTATCTAATCCTATCCTGTGTGATACTGTCTGCTGAGCTGTGTATCTAATCCTATCCTGTGTGATACTTCCTGCTGAGCTGTGTATCTAATCCTATCCTGTGTGATACTGTCTGCTGAGCTGTGTATCTAATCCTGTCCTGTGTGATACTTTCTGCTGAGCTGTGTATCTAATCCTATCCTGTGTGATACTTCCTGCTGAGCTGTGTATCTAATCCTATCCTGTGTGATACTGTCTGCTGAGCTATGTATCTAATCCTATCCTGTGTGATACTGTCTGCTGAGCTGTGTATCTAATACTTATATGTCATATGACTGAATATTTAAGGACTTGAGAACTGCTAAAACCTATGAACCTGGAGTAGGATCTGTAAGCTTCTATTGGCTGATAAGGGACATGTGACCTTGTGCATGGCAGTTGGGGGCTTGTATTGGCTAATGCAGCTCATAGATATCTCAGGAGTCAGGAACGGTGCGTCCTAGAGAGCTGAGACCCGGCCTGGACACCTGATGTACCTGTGTGCCAAATTACGTGATTGTAAATGTGACGGTGCGGATTCCTTTAGCGGACATACACACACACACATACACTCAGCTTTATATATTAGATTTATTATGTTACTATAGGTTACTCTTTGTAAAGGTTACTCTAGGCTACTTTTTAGCATCTGCATCAAAACTTCTAGAATACAAAGGAATAACACATTCCATAGCTTTGGCATCAGACAATTTGCATAGCAATAGACGACCTTAGCTACAAACTTAATTTAATTAGTGACACTGGAGCCAGTTTTGACACCTTGGCTCCACAAACTACATGAAATGTACAATTAGTATTGCAACCTATATGTTTATATGCACTGCCTGTCCAAAAATAAATTCGCCACCAAAAAAAAAGGTCACACACTCTAATATTTTGTTGGACCGCCTTTAGCTTTGATTACGGCACGCATTCGCTGTGGCATTCTTTCGAGAAGCTTCTGCAATGTCACAAGATTTATTTCCATCCAGTGTTGCATTATTTTTTTACCAAGATCTTGCATTGATGATGGTGGAGTCTGACCGCTGCGCAAAGCCTTCTCCAGCACATCCCAAAGATTCTTAATGGAGTTAAGTTCTGGACACTGTGGTGGCCAATCCATGTGTTAAAATGATGTCTCATGCTCCCTGAACTACTCTTTCACAATTTGAGCCCGATGAATCCTGGCTTTGTCATCTTGGAATATGACTGTGCCATCAGGGAAGAACAAACACAATGATGGAATAACTTGGTCATTCAGTATGTTCAGGTAGTCGCTGACCTCATTCTTGGAGCACATACTGTTGGTAAACCTAGACCTGACCAACTGCAGCAACCCCAGACCATAGCACTGCCCGCACCGGCTTGTACAGTAGGCACTAGGCATGATGGGTGCATAACTTCTTCTGCCTCTCTTCTTACCCTGATGCGTCCATCACTCTGGAACAGGGTAAATCTTGACTCATCAGATCACATGACCTTCTTCCATTGCTCCAGAGTCCAATCTTTATGCTCCCTAGCAAATTGAAGCCACTTTAAGTGCTGATAATTTTAAAAAAGCTTTGACTTATCCAGGCCATTCTGAGAATATTTTTTCGTCACATATTGTACTTCATGACACTGGTAAAATGAAGTAAAAAAAAATCATTTTTATTTCTAAAAAAATACCAAATATACCAAAAATTTGTAAAGAATTGCAAATTTCAAAGTTTCAATTTCTCTACTTCTATAATACATTGTAATACCTCCAAAAATAGTTATTACTTTACATTCCCCATATGTCTACTTCATGTTTGGATCATTTTGGGATGCTGGACTGGACCTGATGCACCCCTAGAGTAGAAACTCCAAAAAAGTGGCCCCATTTTAGAAACTACGGGATAGGGTGGCAGTATTGTTGGTACTAGTTTAGGGTACATATGATTTTTGGTTGCTCTATATTACACTTTTTGTGAGGCAAGATAACAAGAAATAGTTTTTTGGCACCGTTTTTATTTTTTGTTATTTGCAACATTCATCTGACAGGTTAGATCATGTAATATTTTTATAGACCAGGTTGTCTCGGATGCGGCGATACCTAATATGTATACTTTTTTTATTTATGCAAGTTTTAAACAACGATTTCTTTTTTGAAGCAAAAAAAAAATCATGTTTTAGTGTTTCCATAGTCTGAGAGCCATCATTTTTTCAGTTTTTGGGCGATTACCTTGGGTAGGGTATGATTTTTGTGGAATGAGATGACAGTTTTGTTGACATTATTTTGGGGTGCGTGTGACTTTTTGATCGCTTGCTATTACACTTTTTGTGATGTAAGGTGACAAAAAATGGTTTATTTAGTACAGTTATTATTTTGCATTTTTTACAGTGTTCATCTGAGGGGTTAGGTCATGTGATATTTTTATAGAGCCGGTCGATATGGACGTGGCGATACCTAATATGTATTCCTTTTTTTTTATTTATGTAAGTTTTACACAATGATTTCATTTTTGAAGCAAAAAAAAATCATGTTTTAGTGTTTCCATAGTCTGAAAGCCATAATTTTTTCAGTTTTTTGGCGATTACCTTGGGTAGGGGATGATTTTTGCGGGATGAGATGACAGTTTTATTAGCACTATTTTGGGGTGCGTGTGACTTTTTGATGGCTTGATATTACACTTTTTGTGATGTAAGGTGACAAAAAATGTGATATCATGTGATATTTTTATAGAGCCGGTCGATACAGATGCGGCGATACCTAATATGTATACTTTTTTTTTATTTATAAAAGTTTTACACAATAACAGCTTTTTTAAAACAAAAAAAATGATGTTTTAGTGTTTCCATATTCTGAGCCATAGTTTTTTTATTTTTTGAACGATTGTCTCAGGTAGGGGCTAATTTTTTGCGGGAAGAGGTGATGGTTAGATTGGTACTATTTTGGTGGGCAAACGCCCTTTCGATCGCTTGCTGTTGTACTTTTTGTGATGTAAGGTGACAAAATTTTTTTTATTTAGCACAGTTTTTATTTTTTACGGTGTTCCACTGAGGGGTTAGATCATGTGATATTTTTATAAAGCCGGTCGTTACGGACGTGGCGATACCAAATATGTTTACTTTTTCTTCCCCTTATTTTTGACCAAATTTTTTGAACTTCATTTTGGTAAAATGAAGTTTTTTTTTTATTTTTACTTGAAACTTTTAATTTTTTGGGGGGAAAACTATATTTTTTTCACTTTTTTTTTGTCCCACTTTGGGACTTGAACTTTTGGTCTAATACTTTACAATGCATTCCAATACTTCTGTATTGGAATGCATTGGCTGTAAGAGTAATACTGTGTGTATTACTCATACAGCTTCCGGCCTGTGAGATCCAGGGGGCTGGATCTCACAGGCTCGTCACCGGAAGGCAGCGTGATGCCTCAGGAAGGCATTGCGCTGCCTTCCATGCCATCGGGTCCCCCCACAGCCCCATGGGGACCCGATGGCACCACCGCAACAGGTAAAAGCTGGAAAACGCAGGTCTGAATTGATCGTCACGGGACCCCCCCGCGCATTTAGCCGAGGTGCCTGATCAATGATTTGAGCAGGCACCAGGTTCCGATCACCGCCCGCCGGGCAGCGGTGATCGTAACTATACTTGACTTATCGGTACGTCATGGGTCCTTAAGGGGTTAAGTGATTGCCAATCATGATCATTCAGCATTTTTTTCCTGCCACATTTCTTCCTCGGATACGATGGGTCCCCACTATCCTTCCAGTTTTTAATAATGCGTTGGACAGTTCTTAACCCAATTTTAGTCGTTTCTGCAATCTCCTTAGATGTTTTCTCTGCTTGATGCCAATGATTTGACCCTTCTCAAACAGACTAACATCTTTTCCACGAACACGAGATGTGTCTTTCGACATGGTTGTTTAAGAAATGAGAAGCAACTCATCGCACCAGTTGGGGTTAAATAGCTTGTTGCCAGCTGAAAGATAATCGCCCATGCAGTAATTACCCAATAGGAGGCTCAGAACTATTTGCTTCGTTAAATTCAGGTAGCGACTTTTTTTTGGACAGGCAGTGTATGAATACAGATTGCATTGCTTGTATATAGAGAAATATTAAATGCATCTAATTTTGCTCAATATTATTATATGCTTCTCAGTTTTTGGTACCAGGGATTGACAACGTCATTGAATATACCCCCGCAATGTTGTTTGCCTTTAGATATAACAAAGCCATCCTTTTTAAGTGTTTCAAAGCTGTCCAAGGTGGATACTTAAATTGAAATACACAACTAGAAATAATTTATTATAACATACCATTATAACAATGTTTTAACAATGTCTGAAGATCCAAGGAGACATATTCAACTCCATTGAAGAAAGTGGACTACAGCCAGCCATGGATACTGTGACGAATACCACACCTTGTGCCCGCTTGACGTCACCTACGTCAAGCTCACGAGATGCGGTATGGTCACAAGTTACCAAAAACGTGACGTTACGCCCTCCAGAGGAGCAGGTAAGATCAGCTTGGTACAGTTTACACATACACCTCCTGTCCATGTGGGCACAGAGAGGCAACAAGCTGAGAGAGCCTTTTCACTGCCGCAGTGAAAACAGCGCTGTCTCAGCCCGGGTATCTGCCACCAGCTCTCATTTGATATAAGCCCGGTCCGCTAACGGGAATATATAGGGTGAGAAACCAACCCGCGGTAGCTTATAACTAGGCCAAAACACGGACATGGGGATTCGTGATCGAGATACAAGACAGCACAAGATTAAATTATATATTTAATTGCCGTAAGGGCACACTAGATAACACAATATACACAGAGAATATATACAGTGGTCTGAGGTTACAGATACAGGTTATATGAGTATAACAGGGTTAATCAGAGTAAAAGTCAGTTACTGGGTAGATAAAAGTTCCTTTGGGTCATAAGGGTGGAATAATCCTTGGCTGCAGTCACATAGGGGCAGTGAGGTCAGCTGGTTCCTGGTCTCTCCAAACACATTGGCACGATGTGACCCCCTTTAGAAATGACCCTTGCCCTCTGGCTTGCATGGGCTCATGACCTGTAGCCGGCCGCTCCCCTCCCCACCTATGGATAGGGTCCACCCCTCCTTCTCTGGTGCTGGGAGCAAATGACCCATAAAACCCCTTAGGGCTCATATCCCTAAACCAGAATGTTGCAGGAAGATGGTTCCAGGCCCAATTGATCCGCCTGGGTTCCGGCTACAACTGGAGACCAAACATGGTACCGGTATTTGGTTTCTGTGTGGAGATATGGATATCTCCTTTCCCTGGCATGTCCCATCAAACAAAGCCCATTTTTTTGATTGATTGAAACGTCTTTATTACAATCAGTCGTCATACATACATACTTTAGTACTGTGACGCAGCACAGGCCACGAATCAGTACATAATAAATTACTTACAATCGTCTTTGCGAGCATGGCATTGTTATGTAAAGCACGGGCTAACCTACACTATACATTGCAATGAATGCTACACTAGCATACCTATTCAATCACAAAACCTTCCAACAAAGCATTTAGACAGTGATGAGGGAAGGGGAGGTGGGAAGGAGGGAGTAGGGAGGGGGGATCACATGCCCTTAGCTTTATTGAGAAGACAAATACAAACGGGGGAGAGGGGGAAGGAGAGGGGTTTAGTCCTCTTCTTCTTCGTCGACGTCCAAGATGTTGTAGTCCTGCAGCATACTATGGATAAGTCTGCGGCAGTCTAGGACGGACTTGTTCTCCCTCCTGAGAACGAGCCGGTTCCTAGCAAACCAAAAACAGTTCATAAGGCGCCAGGCCTCCTGGATGGCTCCAACAATATGAATCCCAGGAAATAGTCCGTACAGCACCGAAGTGCATTGCAGGCTGTTCCTGGGCACAGAGTCTTTGAGTTCGTTTTCCAGGGCGTCCAACAGGCGCTGTGCAAAGCGGCACTCCCAAAACAGGTGGTAAGATGTTTCCTCCACGAAAGGGCATCTGGGGCAGTACCGGGTTTTGCACAGGTTATGGGCATGCATGAATGACCGGATTGGCAGTCCGCCCTGAATGGCCATCCATGACAAGTCCTTAAGCCCGTTGGTCAACCTGTTTGACGACACATTAGTCCAAACTGTCTCTACTGTGTCGTCCTGGATCCCTGTAATTGACTCAACCACGTCCTTTGCTCTGATGAGTTTGTGGATAGTTTTTGGCTTCCACAAGTCGGGTTTGAGGCCCTCCAGCTGGTGTTCCCTCACAAACCTGACAACGTCCCTGTAGAACCAGGGAGCGTGCCAGTTGTAAGGGATGGAGCTGTCCCACTTCTCCCAGCCCAGACCCCTCCAGAGGGGCAGGAGGAAAAAGCGAGACATAGCCTTGCCCGCAGAGCCGTTGGCAGTTCTCAGAGTCCGGCGAACGCTGTCACAAACAAAGGCGATCTGCAATAAAGTGGGCAGGTCCGGTATGCCCTTTCCGCCTTTGCGGGGCTCTTTGTACATGATAGCTCGCTTCACTCTGTCCATCTTAGATCCCCAGATGAAGCGGAACACTGTTCTGGTGATGGCCCTGGAAACGGTGGCAAGAGGGGGCCATGCCTGTGCGGTGTATTGTATCACAGGCAAAACTTCATTTCGCAGGACGAGTGCTTTGCCTTCAATCGTGAGGTGTCTAAGGCTCCACAGTCCGATTCTTTGGTTGACTTTGGCCAAGCGTTCTTCCCAAGACTTGAGGGCTGCGCCTTCCCTCCCGAACCAGACTCCCAGAATTTTGATGAAGCCCAATTTGATGGTAAATGGGAAGGGGGCAGAAGAGGCCAGTTGCCAGTCCCCGAAGAGCATGGCTTCTGACTTGCCGCAGTGGACTTGGCCCCTGAAGCTTGTCCGAACTCCTCGCAGGTCTGGACGAGTGCAGTCACCGAACGCCGATCAGCGCAGAAGACGGTCACATCATCCATGTACAGCGAGCACTTGACCTCGTAGTGTCCAGGTCCTGGTCCGGTGTTCCCTCTGATCTCTCCATTCTGCCGGACAGACTCCGCGAAGGATTCTATAAAACAAACAAAAAGGAGAGGTGAAAGAGGATAGGCTTGTCTGACCCCGGAGCGAACTGAGAATGGGTCAGTCTTCCAGCCGTTCACCAACACCGTGCTGCAAATGTCAAAGTACATCAGGTCAACAAACGAACAGAACCTCCTACCCAGCCTGCGCAAAGCCCTGCCTATGAACGCATGGGACACTCGGTCAAAGGCCTTCTCCTAGTCCAGGCTGGTAAGGTATCCTTGATCCTGGCAAGGGCTGATACCTCCTGCTGGGGGGTTTTCCTACAGGATTTAGCTTGCCTCCAAACTGGCTGATTGAGGTGTGACCTTCTCCACGTGGGGCCTCCTTGAGGACTGGACCCCTGGGGCTTTCTTCCTTGCCAGCTGACAATCAGATGGGGGTGGGAACTTATTTTGCATGTACACTGATGAACATGCCAAAAGGTGAATCGAATGACAATCAGGGCTGCCAGTAAATATTAATCCATATTCCTCACAGATACATTTTACACATATAGGTATGTGTGGACTACCTCCTCTCCTGGGGACCCATCTGTTTAGGAAGTGCATGAAGCATAGCAGCGATGATGAGATCAAGACAAGCCTGACATAAGCCAAAATAAAGTTGGTCAATGATGTATCAAGGTGCTTATGAGACAAAAATGCACGGAAAACATGATTGGGTTCCTAAGGAAAGGCAGATTCTTCATCTTTATTTATATTTATTTACTAGCAGAAGGACCCGGCTTCACACAGGTATATTTCATCTATTTCATGTAATGTTTCTGTGTGTCGTTAAAATATATTGACAATATCCCCCATAACAGTGACCTCAACAGCACCAAGCCCCACTGTCTGATGAGCTGTGTATCTAATCCTATCCTATGTGATACTGTCTGATGAGCTGTGTATCTAATCCTGTCCTATGTGATACTGTCTGCTGAGCTGTGTATCTAATCCTATCCTGTGTGATACTGTCTGCTGAGCTGTGTATCTAATCTTACCTTGTGTGATACTGTCCTCTTAGGGTGTATCTAAACCTATCTTGTGTGATACTGTCTGCTGAGTTATGTATCTAATCCTATCCTGTGTGATACTGTCTGCTGAGCTATGTATCTAATCCTATCCTGTGTGATACTGTCTGATGAGCTGTGTATCTAATCCTATCCTTTGTGATACTGTCTGCTGAACTATATATCTAATCCTATCCTGTGTGATACTTTCTGCTGAGCTGTGTATCTAATTCTATCCTGTGTGATACTGTCTGCTGAGCTGTGTATCTAATCCTATCCTGTGTGATACTGTCTGCTGAGCTGTGTATCTAATCTTATCGTGTGTGATACTGTCTGCTGAGCTGTGTATCTAATCTTATCTTGTGTGATACTTTCTGCTGAGCTTAGTATCTAATCCTATCCTCTGTGATACTGTCTGCTGAGCTGTGTATCTAATCTTATCTTGTGTGATACTTTCTGCTGAGCTATGTATCTAATCCTATCCTGTGTGATACTGTCTGCTGAGCTGTGTATCTAATCCTATCTTGTGTGATACTTTCTGCTGAGCTATGTATCTAATCCTATCATGTGTGATACTGTCTGCTGAGCTGTGTATCTAATCCTATCCTGTGTGATTCTGTCTGCTGAGCTGTGTATCTAATCCTATCCTGTGTGATACTGTCTGCTGAGCTATGTATCTAATATCCTATCCTGTGTGATACTGTCTGCTGAGCTGTGTATCTAATCATATCATGTGTGATACTGTCTGCTGAGCTATGTATCTAATCCTATCCTGTGTGATACTGTCTGCTGAGCTGTGTATCTAATCCTGTCCTGTGTGATACTTCCTGCTGAGCTGTGTATCTAATACTGATATGTCATATGACTGAATATTTAAGGACCTGCGAACTGCTAGCTCTAGGCTACTTTTTAGCATTTGCATCAAAACTTCTAGAATACAAAGGAATAACACATTCCATAGCTTTGGCTTCAGACAATTTGCATAGCAATAGACGACCTTAGCAACCAAACTTAATTTAATTAGTGACACTGGAGCCAGTTTTGACACCTTGGCACCACAAACTACATGAAATGTACAATTAGTATTGCAACCTAGATTTTTCTATATGAATACAGCTTGCATTGCTTGGATATAGAGTAATATTAAATGCATCTTATTTTGCACAGTATTATTATCTGCTTCTTAGTTTTAGGTACCAGGGATTGACAACGTCGTTGAATATACCTCCGCAATGTCGCATTCTTTAGATACGGCAAAGCCATCCTTTTTAAGTGTTTCAAAGCTGTCCAAGGTGGATACCTAAATTGAAATACACAAAAAGAAATAATTTATTATAACTTACCAAATTCTTCATTTATATCTATATTTGTTTTTATTTTAGGTTACTTTTTAGTATAGTTTACTCTCTCTCTCTCTCTCTTTATATATATATAGAGAGAGATTTTTTTTTTTTTTAGGTTAAGTTTATTTGTAGGCGTTAGCCCCTCCTACTCATTGCAAATTTTCACACCTTGAAATGCTGGATTGTTCCTATTGGTCACGGTATCTTAGCTTTCTGTATAAAAGGGCAGTTCTGAGTTCAGTTTAACAGACTGCTTTTGGAAATTCACTGAAGCTCTACTCTCTTATCAGATCAGATATCCAGTGTTTTATTTCTACAGGATCTCTGAGGATTTGCTCAGTTTTCTCGCTTTATTTCTTTTCTGTATATTCTTCATACTGTGTAATTTGTTTGCTGTTAACCCAATTGCTTTTTTTAAAGCTGTGTTAATTTTTCTACTTTATATTTTATAGAATATCTTGTAGAAGCTCACATTTTAAGATGGAATCCAAAGTGTAAGTATTATTATAATATATTATTATTTGGTGTTAAATGCTTATGTAGCAATGTCTAAATTTTCTTCCATAATGTAAATTTTAATAATATATATATATTTTTTTGTATTGAACAGGAACAATAGAACCCCAATGACCTGCCCCATTTGCTTCAAGATAGACAACTTCTTGGCGACCCATCTGCGTAGGAAGTGCATGAAGCATGGCAGCGATGAGGAGATCAAAGAAACCCTGGCGGAGGCCAAAATGAACTTGTCCAATATAGCATCAAAGGGACTTGCTATAAATTACAACGAGGTTGCTGCACTTTTTTGTAACGGAAAATGCATATGCAACATGATTGGGTTCCTGAAGAATCGTGGCTTTTTTATTTATAACAGTCCTGCTGTGCAAAGGTTTGTATTATTGTATAATCTATTATGATAATAAAATGTATTTTTATTTGTTTTCATTTGGTTTCTATAAAGTTTTAATTTTGTCTTTCCTCTTGAAAATAGTCAACTTGAAAGTTGTAAAAATAAGGAAGTTAGGATCTTACAGAAAAATATTGATTGCATGAGGAAAGAAATTGGGACACAGACAGAACCAGAGATGGCCGTTTGTCAGCCTAAGAGGTAATGGATATGTGTCTCTCAGAATATATATATTGTTAAATATATATTACATGTTTCTATGTATGTGATATTAAACTCTATCTCATTGTCTTATAGTTTTGAAGACCCTGCACCACAACAAATACAGGCTATGATCAATAACTTGGATACAAAAAAAGAGAGAAAAAGAGAGAAAAAGAGAGAACTACAAATCATATATGAACAAAATAGCCAAGAAAATCAACATAAAGGCAGGAAAGGAGTAGAGCCAGAAGACCAAGAAGAGCAAGACCAAGGAGAGCAAGAAGAGCAAGACCAAGAAGAGCAAGACCAAGGAGAGCAAGAAGAGCAAGACCAAGGAGAGCAAGAAGACCAAGAAGAGCAAAAGGAAGAAGAAGAAAATGGAGCAACAGAAACAGCGACAGTCAAGCCAAAAATTACATGGAAAAACCCACTGAGGAAGAAGATGACCGAAGCGGGAATGTACAAAAGGCATTCCCTGGAAAGAAAACCAATTTCTGATTTTGCTACATACCTCTCAAAGACCTTAGGGGTTGAGAGGTATAAACAAGAGGTGGAAAATGTTGCACGTTTCCTATATTATATGGATAACGAGAAGCCGTCTCTGAAGTTCTTGTTTAATATTCAGAAGACAAATGAATATTTTGCCAAGCTACTGGATATCGGAAATACTCATCAAACTGTCTTCAATTACATGAAGAATTTGAAGAGGTTTATGTCCTTTCTGATGGATGCAACAGACTTATTGAAAAAAGACAAGGAGGCTTATAACATCTCTGGTATCTATTTGTGTCAGCTTAGGGTCTTCCAAAAAAGACTAAGCAAAGGAATATTTAAAGAAAAGATCTCAAAGAAGTAGGTGTTAAAACATGAATAAATATTATTCATTTAAAAAATTACACACTTCTACAAACTTCACTTTCTTATATTATGCATTTATCAAATGTTCATTACTTTCTTTCCACAGAGAAAAATGTTTGGCCGAGGATATGCGAAAACCGGCTGAACTGGAATCCATCCTTAGTATTACAGAATCCGCTTTCAAATCTGCTTTAAATAAGGCAGAAAATGAGGATGAACTGTCAGAAAATGAAAACTTAACTATTCTGAATTATCTTGAGTGTCTAATTGTTTTGAGGAAGCTGCAGCGACCTGGAGTGGTGCAGAATATGACAGTAAGTAGCCATATTTTCTATATTGCTGCCTTTCTATGAAATATATACGCTTATCTTTCCACTTCAATCTCAGACTTTGTTTAATTGGTAGGTAGATGAATGGAAAAGAAGAAATCCTCATCGTGGAACTCATGTGGGCATACTGGTACATGAACATAAAACGGCTGCCAATCAATTTGCTGTGCTAGTATTGACTGTAGAAGAGGAAAAGGTAAATATCCTATAATATACAATCTGAGATCTGTCTGTCTTTCAATGTATCTCTATTTGATCTGTTATTGATCTAACTTATTGGAATTTTCTTTTTTTTTCTTTATAGTGGTTTGATATCTATTTTAACAAGGTCAGACCTGCATTTCTACAAGGGAAGAAAAAAATAAAGAGCTTTTTTATCTCCTCTTCTGGTCAAAAGATTTACAATGTATCAAACGATATCTCAAGATTTCACTGCAGGTAAGTTTTTTTTTTTTATATATTAGCACTGATCGATTTCTGTTCTACAGGCTGAACATGTACAAACTGAATATTATGTTAATATTTCTTTCTATGTTTTATAGATTTGGATTGCAAACAGTGACCAGTCAAATGGTCAGAAGGAATGCAGAAACGTTTGTGTCCTCAAAATACAGAGAGAGCAACGAGATAAATATATTTTCAAAATATCTTTCAAATTCTAATATCATGGCTGAACGTGCCTATCGGCAAAAGATTATGGATGACATGGTGAAAGCATCAGAGATGCTAATGCTATACTGCCAAGAGAGCGAAGATAATCCTACCACCTCCAAGTAAGTAGTTTAACAGTAATATCTTTACATTATTTCACCTTTACAAAACTTACGTTTGTCTATTTTATTATCACCTTTATTAAAATCTGTGTCTCTTCTACAGAACTGATGTAGTGGAAAAACCTGCAACCTTGCCTGTTATAAGATCAAAAGCGGACGAGTTTGAAAAATTTATTGAAAAGTATCCTCTCAGTGTGGAGAAGGACGCACCCCCTCAAAAAATATGCCTTGCTGAGTCTGCTGTCCATGGGCAACATTTATATAACAGGTGGAGGAAATCGCAGAACAGGATGCGAGTGCACTATACAATCGGTAAGATAACATAACCCTAATGCAACAGTTTGCCTCAGGAGTTGGCCATAGCAGGAACAGTGGATAGCCTCCTTCACATCAAAGCCTTAATACATTCTTTGATTTATTCTTGACAGAATTGCTTCAAGATCATCGGCCAAGTGAAAAGGAGGTGAGGAAATGCATTGGACTGCAACTATGGAAGAACAACCTACCAAGGATCAAAGACATTTTAGAGCAATGGAAGAAGAAGTGATTTCAGTGGAAACAATGAAATTTTTATTTTATTTGCTGTGGTTTGGCATGATGGGGTTTGATAAATAAATATAATTTCATTATTTTTTTGGGACTATGATAATGGGGTTTGTTTGGGGATTGAGATGATGGGGTTTGTTCAATAAATGCACTTTCATAATTTTTTGGTGTCTTGGATAATGAGATTTGATCAATAAATATATTCTTCTATTTTATTGAACACTTTGTGTCTAGAAGTTTATTAGGGTACATTTAGGGTAATGGGTTTTGGTTAGGGTCAACAATGGGGGTTTTCTATCATTTTCACAGACTTCACAAGGAGACCGACCATTGGTTACACACATAACCTTATAATACACACCTTAACCACTGCAGGTCATAATACACACCCTAGCTGCTGCAGAACCTCAGAATAATCAGCTCATCTGCTGCAGAACCTCACAATACACAGTCCATCTTCTGCAGGCCTAAATACACACCTTAACCACTGTAGGTCATATTACATACCCCAGCTACTGCAGAATCTCATAATAATACACATCTCAGCTGCTGTGGAAACTCCTAATACACACCTTAGCTGCTGCAGAACCTCCTAATACACACTTTAACTGCTGCAGTACCTCCTAATACACACCTTATCTGCTGTAGAACCTCATAATACCTCCTCTGCTGCAGAACCTCCATATATCAACTTCCACAAAATAGTGACAGAGGTTTTCCATATAACTGTGTCCACAAAATTACTGCTTAAGGGTGATATACCAGCTTCAACTAACAACTAATTGAGGCCTGCCATATATCAGCTTCCAGAAAATAGTGATAGAGTTTTTCCATATACATTACAGACCAAAAGTTTGGACACTCCTTCTCATTCAAAGAGTTTTCTTTATTTTCATGACTATGAAGGCATCAAAACTATGAATTAACACATGTGGAATTATATACATAACAAACAAGTGTGAAACAACTGAAAATATGTCATATTCCAGGTTCTTCAAAGTAGCCACCTATTGCTTTGATTACTGCTTTGCACACTCTTGGCATTCTCTTGATGAGCTTCAAAAGGTAGTCCCCTGAAATGGTCTTCCAACAGTCTTGAAGGAGTTCCCAGATAATGCTTAGCACTTGTTGGCCCTTTTGCCTTCACTCTGCGGTCCAGCTCACCCCAAACCATCTCGATTGGGTACAGGTCCGGTGACTGTGGAGGCCAGGTCATCTGGCGCAGCAACCCATCACTCTCCTTTATGGTCAAATAGCCTTTACTTTCAAAGTTTTCCCAATTTTTCGGCTGACTAACTGACCTTCATTTCTTAAAGTAATGATGGCCACTCGTTTTTCTTTACTTAGCTGCTTTTTTCTTGCCATAATACAAATTCTAACAGTCTTTCCAGTAGGACTATCAGCTGTGTATCCACCTGACTTCTCCTCAATGCAACTGATGGTCCCAACCCCATTTATAAGGCAAGAAATCCCACTTATTAAACCTGACAGGGCACACCTGTGAAGTGAAAACCATTTCATTACCTCTTGAAGCTCATCAAGAGAATGCCAAGAGTGTGCAAAGCAGTAATCATAGCAAAAGGTGGCTACTTTGAAGAACCTAGAATATAACATATTTTCAGTTGTTTCACACTTGTTTGTTATGTATATAATTCTACATGTGTTAATTCATATTTTTGATGCCTTCATAGTCATGAAAATAAAGAAAACTCTTTGAATGAGAAGGTGTGTCCAAACTTTTGGTCTGTACTGTACCTACTGTACATCCACAAAATTACTGTTTGAGGGTGATATACCAGCTTTAACTAACAACTGATTGAGACCTTCCATATATCAGCTACCACAAAATAGTGATAGAGGTTTTCCATATCCCTGCGTCCACAAAATACAGATTGCGGGTTTTGATATACCTGCTTCAACTAACAACTGATTGAGGCCTTCCATATATCAACTTCCACAAAATAGTGATTGAGGGGTTTGATATACCTGCTTCCTCAAAATACTGATTGAGGGATGCGATATAACCGCTTCTACAGAATACTGATTAAGGGGTTCTATATACCTGCCGTGCTGAACCCCCCTGTAGATTCCAGGTAGCCTTTATAGCGTTCCACCAGGTCGACCATCTTGAGACCATTTCCTGGAGAGACCTGGCCGATCCATTGCTGGAGAGGGGTTGGCAAAGCCCTCCAGAACATATCAGCCAACAGACGGTCCAGCATAGCAGTGGGGCTCAGCACTAGAGATGGCCTGAATAGTTTGGCGGCGAATAGTTCCCAGCGAACATAGCTTGTTTGCGTTCGCCACGGCGGGCGGACATATGCGATATTCGGTCCGCAACCTATACATCATTATTGAGTAAACTTTGACCCTGTACCTCACAGTCAGCAGACACGTTCCAGCCAATCAGCAGCAGACCCTTCCTCCCAGACCCTCCCACCTCCTTGACAGCATCCATTTTAGATTCATTCGGAATCTGCATTCTCAGTGAGAGGAGGGACAGTGCTGCTGCTTCTGATTCAATAGGGAAAGCGTTAGCTACGGCAGTGTTCTGTGTCCACAGACTCATCTGCTGTAAGGACAGCGTCCTGACAGCACCCCAAAAAGCCCTTTTCAGGGCTGGTACATCAGTCTGCTGTTTTTTTATTTTTATATATATATATATATATTGCAGTTGCCTGCCCGTGTGTGAGAGGCTGCAGGCTCAGTCACAGACAGTACTGTGTGCACACCATTCATACAGGGTGTGACAGAAAATACCTCGCAGATAAAAAAAAATTCTATTTAATATTTTTCTGTGATATAATCACAGTTGCAAGCCAGGGTGTGTCAGGCCCAAACAGACTGTATTGTGGCCACTGGCTAGTGGCTAGGCCTCCACTTATACCGTTACAGGGTGTCACTCACTCAAATACCTTTCAGATAAAAAAAAATATATTAAATATTTTTCTGTGATATAATCACAGTTGCAAGCTCTTGTGTGTCAGGCCCACACAGACTGTATTGTGGCCACTGGCTAGTGGCTAGGCCTCCACCTATACCATTACAGGCTGTCACTCACTCACAAATACCTCGCAGATAAAAAAAATTCTATTTAATATTTTTCTGTGATATAATCACAGTTAATAATCACAGTTGCAAGCCAGTGTGTGTCAGGCCCACACAGACTGTACTGTGCCCACTGCCCACCACTTATATAGGGTGGCAAAGTACCTTGCACGCATAGTAACACTTATCTAATAAAAAATGACAGGCAGAGGCAGGCCACGCCGCAGGGGCCGTCGTGTTCGTGGTGCTGTGATTTCCACTGGCCCTGGAATAATGCCCAGTGTTCAGAGGCCACGTACCCTGAACCCAAAAATTCTGAGAAAATAGTTGACTGGCACACCGGACCAGCACTCCTGTCCGCCCTGAACGCACAGGTGGATCAGTGGCTGACCCCGCACCAACTCGAGATCGGCAATGTGGTGTGTGACAATGGAAGCAATTTGTTGGCGGCATTGAATTTGGGCAAGTTGTCACATGTGCCATGCATGGCACATGTGTTGAATCTCATCGTACAACGCTTTGTGTCTAAGTACCCAGGCTTACAGGACGTCCTCAAGCAGGCCAGGAAGGTGTGTGGCCATTTCAGGCGTTCCTACATGGCCATGGCGCACTTTTCAGACATTCAGCGCCGAAACAACATGCCAGTGAGGCGCTTGATTTGCGACAGCCCGACACGTTGGAATTCAACACTCCTAATGTTCGACCGCCTGCTCCAACAAGAAAAAGCCGTCAACGAGTATTTGTATGACCGGGGTGCTAGGACAGCCTCTGCGGAGCTGGGAATTTTTTTGCCACGTTACTGGACGCTCATGCGCAATGCCTGTAGGCTCATGCGTCCTTTTGAGGAGGTGACAAACCTAGTCAGTCGACCCGAAGGCACCATCAGCGACCTCATCCCATTTGTTTTCTTCCTGGAGCGTGCCCTGCGAAGAGTGCTGGATCAGGCTGTAGATGAGCGTGAAGAGGAAGAGGAAGAGTTGTGGTCACCATCACCACCAGAAACAGCCTTGTCATCATCGCTTGCCGGACCTGCGGCAACGCTGCAAGAGGAGTATGAGGAAGAGGAGTCAGAGGAGGAATGTGGCTTTGAGAAGGAGGATCAACCACAGCAGGCATCCCAGGGTGCTCGTTGTTGTCACCTATCTGGGACCCGTGGTGTTGTACGTGGCTGGGTGAAGAACAGACCGTCAATGAGATCAGTGAGGACGAGGAACGGGAAATGAGTAGCTCGGCATCCAACCTTGTGCAAATGGGGTCTTTCATGCTGTCATGTCTGTTGAGGGACCCTCGTATAAAAAGGATGAAGGAGAACGACCTGTACTGGGTGGCCACGCTACTAGACCCCCGGTATAAGCAGAAAGTGGCGGAAATGTTACCAACTTAAATGTTACCAACTTACCGAAAGTCAGAAAGGATGCAGCAGTTCAAAACAAAACTAAAAAATATGCTTTACACAGCTTATAAGGGGGATGTCACAGCACAACGGGAATCTAACAGGGGAAGAGGTGAAAGTAATCCTCCTCCTACCACGACCACGGCGGCAAGGACAGGACGCTTTACAGATGTGTTGTTGATGGAGGACATGCAGAGCTTTTTCAGTCCTACACATCGCCACAGCCCTTCGGGATCAAGCCTTAGAGAACGACTCGACCGACAGGTAGCAGACTACCTCGCCTTAACTGCAGATATCAACACTCTGAGGAGCGATGAACCCCTTGACTACTGGGTGTGCAGGCTTGACCTGTGGCCTGTGCTTTCCCAGTTTGCGATAGAACTTCTGGCCTGCCCCGCCTCAAGTGTCCTGTCAGAAAGGACCTTCAGTGCAGCAGGAGGCATTGTCACTGACAAAAGAAGTCGCCTCAGTCAAAAAAGTGTTGATTACCTCACCTTCATTAAGATGAATGAGGCATGGATCCCGAAGGGACTGACAGTGGGGGATACGTTTGACTAACAAAAGGCCTGATGACATGCCTTGGCCTCAAAATGGTCCCCACGCTGCTGTATTTAATGTCTGCATACCGGATGACTTTTGTGAATTCTCCACCACCAACTAGGGTTCAAGCCGCAATGTTTTAGTCACCTTTCTGCCTTGAAAACATAAATTTTTCCGGCCGCTGCTACAACAATAACATTATTTTTCAGGCATGTGTACATGCCTAATTTTTCTGGCCTCTGGTGCTGCACTGTGGCTGCAAAAACAAAACCAAAAAAAAAGGCACATACAAGTGTCAATTCCCTTCGTGATCGTTACCTTGTTGTGGTGAAGGGGCTTGCGTATCACAATGAAGCGATCATCACCTTTATGAGTGTGTTGGCAATGTTGCCACACCCCAGATGATAAGGTCGTTGCTTCATTATGATCAGACCAAAAGCGATCGGCTGGATAATTTTTCATAGAAAAAACTTACATTTTTATTTTATTTTTTGTTGTTTGGGTGGGTTTTTAATACATAAAATAAAAAAATCATAATAAAGTCTCTTAATAGTTTATTAGAAATAATGCAGACAATCTAAAAAATCCCCATCAATTCCAATACAAAGCAAGTACAAAGCTCAGAAATAAATTATTCCAGGATGTCGTAATCGTTCTTTAATTCGACAATGGTTAATCAATTCGACACACGTCCCCGGATAGGGGACGTAACAGGGATTAAACTGATAGGAATAGTACTAGTTAAGACACCACTCATATAGGGTGTCACAGCACATTGCTCCGTGCACGCGCAGTGCCCCAACTTGGGAGTAAGAGGACCGACCAAGCTGCTTTTTCCATCTCCCGGTTCCTAAAATCAATTCAGTTTGGTGTATCAGAGTTTTGTCTGTCACTGTGAAGGCAGTCAAAGGTACCCGGCATAAAATTTTTTTCACAAAAGGCAATCCCACCCTGATATGGGACGTAACAGGGATTAAACTGATTAGAATAGTACTACAGAAAATACCACTCATATCGGGTGGGGCAGTAAATTGCACGGCGCAGACGCAGTGACCGTGGCGTCGATTAAAACAAAGGGGAGGGACCCAGCGTTTTTTTAACCATCTCCCCGTTCAAAAAATCTATTTAATAAATGGACCCCAGATTGGGGACGTAACAGGGATTAAACTGATGAGAAGAGAGAACTACAGAAAATACCACTCATATCGGGTGTGACAGTAAATTGCACGGTGCAGACGCAGTGACCGTGGCATGGATTCAAACAAAGGGGAGGGAGCCAACATTTTTTTAACCATCTCCCCGTTCGAAAAGTCAATTTAATAAATGGACCGTCAGCAGAGGAGTCGTCGCGCTAAAAGTTGGAGGAGTTGGAGCGCATGAAGTTGTGCAGGTGAACCGGGGGTGACAAGACGGAGACCCCAGGTCTACACAGGCTGTCTGGGGTGGTCTGCCCTCTCTCCTTGCGGATCGGGTCCAGCGCACCTGTTGTTTCGGCTGCTAAGGTTGCCCCCTACTGGTTAATAAAATAATGCCAGAAATATCTTAAGAGTGGTGAAAAGGAAAGCAAGCAAACAGGAGCGATCATCGGGGGGTTAGTAACTGGAGCCTGGAGTGAGCCAGACGGCGGTTGTGGTGTAAAATTGAGGGGTCGAGTGTCCTCCTGTAGTTGGAAGAAGTAATAAGAGAGGGAAGAGGAAAGGTTAAAAAGAAAAAGAAAAGCAGGGGGGAGTGAAGATATTAGGCTGGTGGTTTACCATAGTGTACTGTAGCTGCTTTACTAACATTCCTACTGATACTCCCGGCCTGATCTCGACTTTAATTAACCCTCTGAAGAAACTCTTCTATAGGACTAAACCCTCTACTTTTTTCAACACCTCCTAAAAATTCTGGACTGAACAGGGGAATAACGACCAATGACTAATGTATTCAGCTTTTTTACGCTTCACCCTTGTGTTTAACCACCTCAGCCCCCTTAGCTTAAACACCCTTAATGACCAGGCCACTTTTTACACTTCTGACCTACACTACTTTGACCGTTTATTGCTCGGTCATGCAACTTACCACCCAAATTAATTTTACCTCCTTTTCTTCTCACTAATAGAGCTTTCATTTGGTGGTATTTCATTGCTGCTGACATTTTTACTTTTTTTGTTATTAATCGAAATTTAACTATTTTTTTGCAAAAAAATGACATTCTTTCAGTTGTAAAATTTTGCAAAAAAAATGACATCTATATATACATTTTTCTCTAAATTTATTGTTCTACATGTCTTTGATAAAAAAAAAAAAGGTTTTTTTTTTTTTTTCTTACAACGTCTCATATTCCACTAACTTGTGACAAAAAATAAAAACTTCCATGAACTCACTATGCCCATCACGAAATACCTTGGGGTGTCTTCTTTCCAAAATGGGGTCACTTGTGGGGTAGTTATACTGCCCTGGCATTCTAGGGGCCCTAATGTGTGGTAAGTAGGTAAATGACCTGTGAAATCCTAAAGGTGCTCTTTGGAATGTGGGCCCCTTTGCCCACCTAGCCTGCAAAAAAGTGTCACACATGTGGTATCGCCGTATTCAGGAGAAATTGGGCAATGTGTTTTGGGGTGTCATTTTACATATACCCATGCTGGGTGAGAAAAATATCTTGGCAAAAGACAACTTTTCTCATTTTTTTTATACAAAGTTGGCATTTGACCAAGATATTTATCTCACCCAGCATGGGTATATGTAAAATGACACCCCAAAACACAATGCCCAACTTCTCCTGAGTACGGCGATACCACATGTGTGACACTTTTTTGCAGCCTAGGTGGGCAAAGGGGCCCACATTCCAAAGAGCACCTTTAGGATTTCACCGGCCATTTTTTACAGATTCTGATTTCAAACTACTTACCACACATTAGGGCCCCTAGAATGCCAGGGCAGTATAACTACCCCACAAGTGACCCCATTTTGAAAAGAAGACACCCCAAGGTATTCCGTGAGGGGCATGGCGAGTTCCTAGAATTTTTTATTTTTTGTCACAAGTTAGCGGAAATTTATGATTTTTTTTTTTAATTTTTTTTCCTACAAAGTCTCATATTCCACTAACTTGTGACAAAAAATAAAAACTTCCATGAACTCACTATGCCCATTACGAAATACATTGGGGTGTCTTCTTTCCAAAATGGGGTCACTTGTGGGGTAGTTATACTGCCCTGGCATTTTAGGGGCCCGAATGCGTGAGAAGTAGTTTGAAATCAAAATCTGTAAAAAATGACCGGTGAAATCAGAAAGGGGCTCTTTGGAATGTGGGCCCCTTTGCCCACCTAGGCTGCAAAAAAGTGTCACACATCTGGTATTGCCGTACTCAGGAGAAGTTGGGCAATGTGTTTTGGGGTGTCATTCTCCATATACCCATGCTGGGTGAGATAAATATCTCGGTCAAATGCCAACTTTGTATAAAAAAATGGGAAAAGTTGTCTTTTGCCAAGATATTTCTCTCACCCAGCATGGGTATATGTAAAATGACAACCCAAAACACATTGCCCAACTTCTCCTGAGTACGGTGAAACCAGATGTGTGACACTTTTTTGCAGCCTAGGTGGGCAAAGGGGCCCACATTCCAAAGAGCACCTTTCGGATTTCAACAGCCATTTTTTACAGATTTTGATTTCAAACCACTTCTCACGCATTCGGGCCCCTAAAATGCCAGGGCAGTATAACTACCCCACAAGTGACCCCATTTTGGAAAGAAGACACCCCAAGGTATTTTGTGATGGGCATAGTGAGTTCATGGAAGTTTTTATTTTTTGTCACAAGTTAGTGGAATATGAGACTTTGTAAGAAAAAAAAAAAAATCATAATTTTCCGCTAACTTTTGACAAAAAATAAAAATTTATAGGAACTCGCCATGCCCCTCACGGAATACCTTGGGGTGTCTTCTTTCCAAAATGGGGTCACTTGTGGGGTAGTTATACTGCCCTGGCATTCTAGGCGCCCTAATGTTTGGTAAGTAGGTAAATGACCTATGAAATCCTAAAGGTGCTCTTTGGAATGTGGGCCCCTTTGCCCACCTAGCCTGCAAAAAAGTGTCACACATGTGGTATCGCCGTATTCAGGAGAAGTTGGGCAATGTGTTTTAGGGTGTCTTTTTACATATACTCATGCTGGGTGAGAGAAATATCTCGGCAAAAGACAACTTTTCCCATTTTTTATACAAAGTTGGCATTTGACCAAGATATTTATCTCACCCAGCATGGGTATATGTAAAATGACACCCCAAAACACATTGCTCAACTTCTCCTGAGTACGGCGATACCAGATGTGTGACACTTTTTTGCAGCCTAGATGCGCAAAGGGGCCCACATTCCTTTTATGAGGGCATTTTTAGACATTTGGATCCCAGACTTCTTCTCACGCTTTAGGGCCCCTAAAATGCCAGGGCAGTATAAATACCCCACATGTGACCCCATTTTGGAAATAAGACACCCCAAGGTATTCAATGAGGGGCATGGCGAGTTCATAGAATTTTTTTTTTTTTTGGCACAAGTTAGCGGAAATTGATTTTTTTTTTTTTTCTCACAAAGTCTCCCTTTCCGCTTACTTGGGACAAAAATTTCAATCTTTCATGGACTCAATATGCCCCTCACGGAATACCTTGGGGTGTCTTCTTTCCGAAATGGGGTCACTTGTGGGATATTTATACTGCCCTGGCATTCTAGGGGCCCTAAAGCGTGAGAAGAAGTCTGGAATATAAATGTCTTAAAATTTTTACGCATTTGGATTCCGTGAGGGGTATGGTGACTTCATGTGAGATTTTATTTTTTGACACAAGTTAGTGGAATATGAGACTTTGTAAGAAAAAAAAAAAAAATTTCCGCTAACTTGGGCCAAAAAAATGTCTGAATGGAGCCTTACAGGGGGGTGATCAATGACAGGGGGGTGACCAGGGAGTCTATATGGGGTGATCACCCCCCTGTCATTGATCACCCCCCTATAAGGCTCCATTCAGATGTCTGTATGTGTTTTGCGGATCCGATCCATGTATCCGTGGATCCATAAAAAACATACGGACATCTGAATGCAGCCTTACAAGGGGGTGATCAATGACAGGGGGGTGATCAATGACAGGGGGGTGACCAGGGAGTCTATATGGGGTGATCACTCCCCTGTCATTGATCTTCCCCCCTATAAGGCTCCATTCAGATGTCCGTATGTGTTTTGCGGATCCGATCCATGTATCCGTGGATCCGTAAAAAACATACGGACATCTGAATGCAGCCTTTCAGGGGGGTGATCAATGACAGGGGGGTGATCAATGACAGGAGGGTGATCAGGGAGTCTATATGGGGTGATCACCTCCGTAATTGATCACTCCCCTGTAAGGCTCCATTCAGACGTCCGTATGTGTTTTGCAGATCCGATCCATCTATCAGTGGATCTGTAAAAATCATACGGACGTCTGAATGGAGCCTTACAGGGGGGTGATCAATGACAGGGGGGTGATCAGGGAGTCTATATGGGGTGATCAGGGGTGAATAAGGGGTTAATAAGTGACAGGGGGGGGGGTGTAGTGTAGTGGTGTTTGGTGCTACATATTACTGAGCTGCCTTTGTCCTCTGGTGGTTGATCCAAACAAAAGGGACCACCAGAGGACCAGGTAGCAGGTATATTAGACGCTGTTATCAAAACAGCATCTAATATACCTGTTAGGGGTTAAAAAAATCACATCTCCAGCCTGCCAGCGAACGATCGCCGCTGGCAGGCTGTAGATCCACTCGCTTACCTTCCGATCCTGTGAACGCCCGCGCCTGTGTGCGCGCGTTCACAGGAAATCTCACGTCTCGCGAGAGGACGCGTATATGCGTCCAGGAGGAATCAATCAACCACCTCCAGGACGCGCCGCTGCGTTCGGCGGCCCGGAGGTGGTTAATTGACAATTGGACAAAAAAAATTATTTTATTTTTTTTCCTCTCTTGGAAAAGTTGGAAAAGTGGACATTATTTTCTTTGACCGAACTTGTTTGACTGCTTCAGATAATAGGAAACACCGATAACCCGGTCGTGGGTTTTGTGCCCTCGTTTTTTCCCTCCTCTCCTCCCCCCTAGGGATTTTTTTTTCTTTTTCCTTTTTTTGTCTCTTTTTTTTTTTTTTTTCCTTTTGGGGGAATAGGTCGAAATGTGTAGTTGTGGCTAATTGTGGTGTTGTCTGGCGGTTACTAACTTTGGTGCTATTGTGTATTTCCTTTTTCTCTCTCCCCCCCCTCCCCCCTGTTCATCTCACCCAGGGATAGCCATATTTTTTTGGTGCGGAGGTGCAGGTGGGGGGGTGAGGGAGGGGAGGTAGGGGGAATTTAAAAAATGCCGGCAAAGAAAAGGGAGGAACAGCGTGCCCCTACGGGTGGTAGTTGTAGGAGATCAGTAACTGGGTTAGAGAGTGGGTCCAAACAACAGGGTTTAAATAAATTTTTGGTCCATACCTCGCCAGGTGCTAAATCCCCACAAAGAGAAAAAACTACAGACGTAGGGTCTTACGGCTTGACGCATGAGATTGGGTCTATAGGTGGAGGGGGAGAGAGGGAAACCCCAGCGACATTTACAGAAATAGATGTAAGAATGATGAAGGACATATTTTGTACGAGGATGGAAAATGTAATGGGTAATATAGCGACGCAAATCGGGGCAGTGCAAATGGATGTCAGTGTAATACGGGATGAGATGGAAAAAATAAGGCAATGTTTACAGGAGATGGAGAAAAGGATCCCTGCACTGGAATATTCTGTTCAGAATTTAGAGAAGGAGGTGGTGTCTTTAAAAGAGTTGAACGGCAAGATGGAACAAAAATTAATAAATCAAGAAGATAGATCAAGAAGATCCAATATAAGATGTATAGGGATCCCAGAGCATGCAGGGGGGGGATAATTGTACGATATTTATGGAGAAGTGGATAAGGGAGAACTGTAAGGAGGGTACTCTTTCCCTGTTGTTTGCGATTGAAAGAGCACATAGGGTTACCACAAAAAGGAGGGTCCCAGGGGACCACCCCAGACAGATATTGCTGAAATGCATACTTGTAAAGGACCGGGATATAATAATTTCAGATGCGAGGAACTCGGAAAAATATCAGATACAGGGTGAAAAGATAAGACTTTTTCCAGATTATTCCGCTAATACTAATGCCCGTAGGAAAGAGTTTATTGCTGTAAAGAGGAGACTAAGGGTGGCAGGCCTAAAGTATAGCTTAGTTTTTCCGGCAAAATTAAGGGTGGAATATAAAGGCAAGATGGGTTTTTTTCAGACCCCGGAGGAGGTTAGTGAGTGGGCGGATGGGGTGGCCTTGTAAGGCTGGGGGTGGCGGATGGGAATGGTCCAATATGCTAAGATATGGAGTCGCCCCGACTGCTGGTTAGCAGAGGGGGGGCTATTCAGGGGAGGGTGATTCATGGGACGGGGCAGAAGGGACGCGTTTTTCTTTTTTTTTTTTTCTTTCTTTTTTTCTGTTTTGCTTTTCCCCTTCTGCTAGATGGTTAGGATCCTTTCGTTGAATGTGAGAGGTTTACGGGAGCGAGCAAAGAGATACGCTATCCTTGAGTGGATGAAGAGGTTCTTGCCAGCCATCATCTGCCTCCTAGAGACACACCTGGATAAGGAATCTCTAAGGTGGTTGGAGAAGAAATGGATAGTGGAAGGGTACCACTCTGTATATACCACCTATTCTAGAGGGGTTTCAATTTTGATACATAATAAGATTAAATTTGAGTGTCTTGCATGTGAGGCCGATGACTGTGGCAGGTACCTCTTTCTATACTGTAATGTAGAAGGGGTTAAAATGGTAATTGCAAACATATATATTCCACCACCTTAAAAGCCAGATGTCTTGTATGAATTGCATAGATTCATGTTGAATAGACAGGAATGTATAATGATTGCGATAGGAGATTATAATGCAGTGATGAACCCACTTAGGGATAGGTTATCTGGCAGAGGGGGAAGAACACAGAAAGTAGATTTTTTTAAACTAGCCCAGGAATTTAATTGGGTTGACGTTTGGCGCTTCCAGAACCCGGAAGAGACCATGTATTCCTGTTACTCCAAGACACATCAAACGTGGTCAAGAATAGATATGGTCCTGGGAAATAAAAATCTAATGTCCCAAAATAGGATTAAGATAAAGTATTTGCCCATGGCCCTATCAGATCATAGTGCAGTGGTAATGGAATTGGACCTGAATAAAAAGAAAGGTTTGACAATGTTCAAGTTTATTTCCCACTGGTTACCGTTGATCCCAGATAAAGAGAGTATAATGGAAGAACTAAAAAACTTTTTTTTGGAGAACAACGATTCCGCCAGTAGGTTAATTGTTTGGGACACTGCTAAGGCATATCTAAGAGGATTGCTGTTTAAAAAAGTGAATTATTGGAAAAAAAGTACTAGAGAAAGAGGTAATGCACTCGAAAAAAAAGTACAAGAAGCAAGAACAACATGTATAATACACCCTACCGAGTATAATAGGAAAGTATGGGAGGAAGAACAGGAAAAGTTAAAGGTATATCAAATGGATAGAAGTAGGAAAGAATTGCTATTCCAGGGGATCCGGTTAGCCTCAGAGGGAGAAAAGGTTGGCAAAATTCTGGCAAGTATAGTAAGGAACCAAAGAGGGAAATCTTGGATAGGGGCGATTAAAGATAAAATGGGTGAAATAATTAGTACACCGGAAGGAATTAAAGAAGTTTTTCTGGATTATTTTCAGGAATTATATAAGTCCAGGGTACAATACCCAAAACAAGATCTAGATCTATATCTAGACCAGATAGATATCCCAGGCCCAAAAAGAATACTTAGATAAAGACATATCGATGGTGGAAATATATGAGGTTTTGGGGAAGGTAAAATTGGAAAAAGCACCAGGATGTGATGGCCTCCCCTTTGAAATATATAAAACTTTCTCTCAGGTGTTAGTACCAGAGCTTATAATAACAACGAATGAGGCCCAAAAAATAGGTGAGCTACCGGATTCCATGAAAGAGGCAATCATCACATTAATTCCAAAAAAGGGTAAAGAACAACTAGACCCCGGATCATATAGGCCTATATCTCTTTTAAATACGGACGTTAAAATTTTGGCAAAGGTCCTGGCCGACAGGTTATCAAAAGTGATTAAAGTTGTAATAAACGAAGATCAGACAGGTTTTATTCCCGGTAGAACGATATATTTAAACATAAGAAGGGTGTTCCTAAGTATCGAAGCTAAGAGATTAGAAGTGGGTGAGAAAGCTATACTTTCACTAGACGCTCAAAAGGCATTTGACTGTATTGAATGGGAGTACTTGTGGGCAGTATTAAAAAGAGTAGGTATAGGAGAGGGATTCATAAGATGGATCCAGCTAATATATTATAATCCAAGCGCTAGAGTGATGGTGGATGGGAGCTTGTCCCTGCCACTTGCCCTATACCGGGGCACCAGGCAGGAATGCCCTCTCTCACCATTACTATTTGCTATTGCGATTGAGCCTCTGGCAAGTATAATAAGAAATGACAGGGAGATTAAAGGTTTTCAATATGTGGGAGGAGAAGAAAACTGTTAATGTATGCGGACGATATCTTATTATTTATGCACAATACTGGCGATCAGTTTAATAGAGTTATAGATATAATAGATAAGTTTGGTTTTTTTCGGGATTAAATATCAACTGGGGGAAATCACATATGTTGTTATTAGGAAACATACAAACACAGGGAGATATAAGGGTTCAGGTGCTTCAAAAACACGAGAATTTTAAATATCTAGGTATACAAATCTCTGCAAATATAGAAGAATATGTCAAATTAAATGTACTCCCCCTACTAAAAGAACTCAGAACCAAAATACATATTTGGAGAAGATTACCTATGTCAATACAGGGTCGGGTAAACCTGGTGAAAATGGTCTTCCTCCCCAAAATACTCTATGTCCTTCAAAATGCCCCATTGAGATTACCGCAGAATATTTTTAAGTTATTCGATAGCCTAATGGGGGATTTTCGCTGGAAAGGTGCTATTTCCAGGATAAAGAAAGAGGTACTTCAGCTCCCAGTGAGAGAGGGTGGACTAGCTGTTCCGAATTGTTTTTTTTATTATTTAATAACACAATATGGTCATATAAAAGGTGACTTAAATGGCTTAGTAGGTAGGCAGGTAGTAAATAGATTGGGTTGGAAAGAGGAATGGAATCACTTAGAGGTGTTGGAATCTGGTACACTGGGTAAAAATAATACAGGAAATAGAATATTAAATTCACTGGACTATATATGGATGGAAATTAAAAAAATATTACAGATTAAAGGGTTTTTGCACTATACACCTATTTGGAAAAATTCCAATCTTAAGGAACTTCAAACAATTAAGATGTATATAGACTGGGAAAAAAAAGGGATGAAATACCTAGGCCAGATATTTGAACAGGACAAATTGAAAGACTTTAACACATTGTTTAGAGAGTTTGGGATTCCCCAAAAGGACATGTATAAATATTTTCAGATTAGGAATGCATTGCGGACAGTGGGACAGGATGATAAATATAGAAGAGAAAAATCAGACAGATTGTACAAATTTACCAACGAGGGAGAAAGAAGAGGAGGAATAACTGCAAAAAGATACAGGATTTTGATGGAGGGTAAGAAAAAAGGGATTATAATACTTGCTAGGAAAAAATGGAAAAATGACTTACAATCTTTCTCGGAAGAGAAATGGGAAGACGCTCTTAGAAGTTATGCTGGGGTTTCTGATAGGGGTTCACATAAGATTTCACAGTTTTTCATAGTTCACAGATTACATCGATCCCCACGGATGTTAAAAAGAATGGGTGTGAGAGACTCAGACAAGTGCCCAAAATGTAAGGGAGAAAATGCAGATTTAATACACTGTTTCTAGAGATGTCCTAGACTGTTTAGATACTGGACAGAAATACTAGAGACTGTATATTTAACTTTGAAGGTCCAAATATTTGAAGATCCAGTAACCTGTATATTAGGGGCAACTGAACATCTAAAGTTAAAAAAAAATATACGAACGGTCTTGATTAAAGTATTGTTCCAAGCTAGACTCCTTATACTTAAGAATTGGGTAAAGGTAGACCCTCCGACAGTGGGACAGTGGAGAAAGGCTGTGGATAATTTGATTAAAGAAGAACAGGTGATGGAGGGCCAGGGTAAAAGATCACAAAATGTTGATGAACTATGGAAAAGATGGTTGCTTTTAGGGCTGGACAGTTGTGTTTTTTTTTTTTATTATTATTTATTTATTGTAACGGATCACCTGGCACCCCGACTGGGTACCTCCGTTGACGATGCTCCTAGCGTTTTCCTGAGGTTTCTAAGCACTCCACAATCACCGAACCGAAGAAGTCTTTAAATCCTCTTCAAGCCTCTGAATGCTGTAGACAGTTGAATAGGAAACCATACGAATAGGTCTTCACTCCTAGCAGTCAAACTGGGACAGCATGCAATAAATCCTCCCCCAAGAATGAGACGACACTTCACCTTGAGGGTTAAAGCAGGAACTGACTGTACTTCACGTACAGCCTCTTTTATTCACAAACCAAAAACATAGTACTGCCCACAGGGGTTTGAAATACAACCAATCAATATATTACAACACATCCCCACAAAATCCTCCCCTCTGTCCGTGATAGAATTACCTCACACTGGGTTGATGCAATCATCACAGACAGACGAAAACACAATATCCTCTGTACTGGAGACAACCGAGAAGTAATTCAATTATCTCTCAGGACAAAGGACATCGCCAATACACACAGAGAGACAACAGGACAGGAATCCCCACCCAAACACACAATGTCACACCCTCCCAGCAAACACAGACATTAACATATCCCAGATAGCTCAAGTCTGAGGGCATATCATTAGGTGAATGCCGCTCAGAATACACAAATACAATACAATTAGCTATCTGGGTCCCCTCACATAACAACATACAATTGCATGAATGCTGGCGGTTTTCATGCAGCCAGCATAGGAACGTTACAGCCCACCTGAACCATATTACACAAAACATACATACGCTTGGTTCTTTAAAGTGGCATACACATATGCAATAACATCGTACATACAGGAATGACAATATACACTGGCTGGGTTTGCCACATTTATTTATTTATTTATTTTTTGTTTTTGTTTTTTTGTTTGCGTCCCTCCCTCCCCCTAAGGGTGGCGGGTGGGAAACACGGGATTGAAAATAGCTTTTTTTTTAAGTACAGAAAATTAATGTCTTTGATATAACTTGTAACTGAATTCTGTTGTTAACATGGAAATTTTTAATTTACAATTGTTAAATTGATATGTTAAACTAAAAAGAAAAATTCAATATAAAAATAAATGGACCCCAGATTGGGGACGTAACAGGGATTAAACTGATGAGAATAGTACTACAGAAAATAACACTCAAATCGGGTGTGACAGTAAATTGCACGGCGCAGACGCAGTGATCGTAGCGTGGATTCAAACAAAGAGGAGGGACCCAGCGTTTTTTTAACCATCTCCCCGTTCGAAAAATCTATTCAATTCACCTTTCCGGGACCCTTGGTGTTGTACGTGGCTAGGTGGAGGAAGAAACCTTCAATGACATCAACGGGACATGGCTAGCTTGGTATCCAACCTTGTACAAATGGGGAGTTTGCGGTTGGGCAAATGGACTTTTTGCGGTTGTTCGCGGTGCATTAAAAGGGGAGTTTGGTCTGTCAATGTCTATGAAGCGGGCGTAACCCTTACACTACCTGATCGATACAACATCATATCTGATCGTATACACACACTGGATGTTTTAAACCACGTTGTTCAAAAAAAATTTGGATTGTTAGGGGATTTATGCCCTTTATGGATTAAAATCCAACTCTGCGTCAACTATGTAATTTTCCATGGGAGTTTTGCCATGGATCCCCCTCCAGCATGCCACAGTCCATGTCTTAGTCCCCTTAAAAAAACTTTTCCATCACTACTGTAGCTAGAAAGAGTCCCTGTGGGTTTTAAAATTCGCCTGCCTATTGAAGTCTATGGCGATTCGCCCGGATCGCCCGTTTGCCAACATTTGCAGAAATTCGCGTTCGCCGTTCGCGAACGGAAAATTTTATGTTCGCGACATCACTACTCAGCACATCAGGCTGTAGCTACTTTTGCAAGAGGTTACATAAATTATAATAATCTCATGGGCTCAGCTGGCTTAAACCCCCACTGATGCACCCACTGGGCCCGGACCAACACATTCACCCTCAGTCTTGCCAGAATCTCACCCTTGACTCTCTGGTAGTTGGCCGCTTGATCGTCCGGCAAGTCGAAATACACCCGCTGGGAATCGGATGTCAGGAACGGAGCGACAACCTCAGCAAACTGATCTCGGGGTAGATTCTCCTTGTGGCCACCTTCTCATACATCGACAGGTAGGTTTCGATGTCACCTGAGTGTGTCATCTTGGGGATCGCCTCACGGACCGCTTTCCGGACCTCATGGACACTCTGGGACATTCCTACCGTCTGTAAAGCCATCACATGTTGTAACAGCAGCTGGTTTGTTTCCTGATGGTGTTGGTTAGCCTCCACGAGAGCTTTCATTACAGCCTCCATTCTGTCACGTGACACAGGTTTAAATTTAGCTGGTTTAATCCAGGACATCCAGCCACACACGAAAACAAAAATATTTTGGTGTTTGCGCCAGCCTCACGGCGTGTGCCCGTATCCTCTACCAATTTTGAGGATTTGCTCTGGTGGCAGGGTAAGTGGACGCAGTACAGAGGCAAAACAAGTTTGTAAATCAAAATGTAAGTGTTTATTCACACAAAAGGCAAAAGAAAAATGACTTATTACAGTCTTGGTGTTAATTTACACAATGAAAATCCATAGAACAGACACGTTTATCCCCGTCAGTTCACAGCAGGCTTTAGGGGGCCTGTTTCTCAGCGTCCAGCCCTCATGTGGCTCTCAGCCCTCTAGTATGGCACCATGCTTCAGATCCCAAAACAGAGACTCAGATTCTGAGCCCAGCTGTCTATTTAAAGGACAGCCAGGTGCTGCCAAAACCCGGATCGGCACTTAAACTCCGGTCCGGTATTTCATCTCACCTGGCTGTGGCTGGAAATCAGCCCAGACACCCATGTTGGGAGGAAAATATCTGCCTTCCCAAACAAAACCCCTTGCTATCTCACACAGCACAGATGTGACAATGCACTGCAGGGACCGTTTATAGGAAAAATATAGATAAATTATGGAAAAAATATAATTTTTTTCGCTAATATTTTTCCCAATATCTGGGCCTGACACACACACGCTATTGCAGCACAGATGTGACAATTTACTGCAGGGACCGTTTATTGGAAAATTATGGAGAAAATTATGGAAAAAATATAATTGTTTTCAATGATATTCTTCCTATCTCTGCCCCTGACAAACAGAAGGTATTGCTGAACAGATGTCACAAGTCACTGCAGACACCCTCTACAGAATAATTTGCAAGATTAAATTGCTGCCATTACATACTTTAGTCCTTAAAAGGACTTTTGGGTCTTTGAAACGTTCTAAAATTGAATAAATTGCGATCGCAAACTCCCTACACTATATGTCCCTTCCTAAGCGCAGCTCTCCCTGACTCGCAATGAGCCGAACCCGCGTCATCGGGTGCTATATAGCGCCCGATGACGCGTTCTGGCCTGCCAATTACTGTAATGCCAGCAGCAACATGGCTACTAGCATTACAGTGATGGCGGTACTTACCTGCACGTTTATTGGCTGCATAGCGTGCGGGGAGGAGACTCGAGCATAGCGATGCTCGAGCCGGACAGGGATTTGGCCGAGCATGCTCGATCAACACTAGAAATAATGTATTATTTTGAGTCCCTGCTTGTATTGAAACATCTACAACGGGTTGCTGCATAATTCCTTATAAAATGTAAGTGTCAACATGTCTGGAAGGTATCCTTGATCCTGGCAAGGGCTGATACCTCCTGCTGGGGGGTTTTCCTGCAGGACTTAGCTTGCCTCCAAACTGGCTGATTGAGGTGTGACCTTCTCCACCTGGGGCCTCCTTAAAGCCTGGACCCCTGGGGCTTTCTTCCTTGCCAGCTCACAATCAGATGGCTTGGGGGTGGGAACTTATTTTGCATGTACACTGATGAACATGCCAAAAGGTGAATCGAATGACAATCAGGGATGCCAGTAAATATTAATCCATATTCCTCACAAATACATTTTGCACACATGTAGCTTAAGGCTGACATGTCAGCCTGCATTTGTGGGAGGGGCGTAGGCGCGCTTAAAAGAAGGCACGCCCTCTCCTCATTTGCGTGCATTTTCGGTGCCTTCCCGCCACGAATGTTACGCCCCTTGCAACAGCACCACTCGACAGGTAAGTAAGTCCCGTCATGGTGCCTCCGGTCCTCCGTCTTCCGCACTTGACGGCCGGGTAAGTTCTCTTATATCCACTGCCGTCACTCACCCTCCACGCCGCGGCGCTCCATTCCAGGCGTCTCCCTTACGACCGACCTCCGCTTCCGGCGCAGAACACAGGGGGGTTCACGTGGGACGCCAGGCATGAGGTCCGCCACAGCGTCCTTGTTGCCCAGCAACGACGTTAGTGTCATCCGCCTGCACCCGCTAGGCACGACTGCCTCCCAGGCTCCGGGGTGTGCCGCATCCAGTTGCTGTCACATGGTTGGCTCGTGGCCGGCTGTCCCTCTGGCTCGGCCCCGGTCTGCACGGCGTCTCTGTTACCCAGCAACGCCGTGGGGGTCCTCCCCCCTGCGGTCACATGATCCAGCTGCCCGGGCTCTCTCTCCCTGGTTCCGGTCTGCGTTCCTGTCACATCGCCGGTACTTCCCTTGCCCTGCACACCCGCTGGGGGCGGGGGGTGCCGGTGGTGCAGTGGGTGGGGGGGCGCGGCTCCACAGGAATGTTCGGGCAGGATGCGAGTCACGTGATGGGCTCCCATTCTCGGGTCCGGGCGCGGCAGCGGCTTGCTCTCATTCCTGGTCCGGCCCTGTCACCCAGGGAATGGGTCCGTCCTGAGCCGGGGCCGCGCCGGGGGTGCCGCTTCCACTCCACCGCAGCTGCTGGCCGGCGGTTGTTAGTTCATAAAAAAAAAAAAAAAAAAAAACACATTTAAATCATGAACTGCACCCTAGTCCCAGACTCCGCAGAGGTCATGCACAAACACCAGGAATGTCAGACAGTATCTGTCTTCCTAGTCCCAGTACCATTCTCCTCCCTAGACTCAAATCAAATTTTTAAGTCACGTACATATATGTCAAGTCATTGGCGGGCGCGTTCTGGTCTGCATATTCTCCCCCTCACGTCAACAATTGTTTTGCAGACTCCGGGTGCAGCATCACTCTAGCGACGCTCGTCAGCCAGGTTGCTCTCATTGGTGCCGTCTGATCCAACCATCGCTCTTCCACTTCGCCACGTCCACGGATATTTCCGGTAACTGCTGTTCTTCCCACACACTCGCCGTGTTTTAGTCCACGCTGCAATGCAACTTTCAAACCTTCTTGTCACCCGCGTCAGGGTCACTTCATAGTCACCGGGTGGTCTCCAGTCACGGCTCAGGTTACGTCCTGTCCATGTCACCATGTTTGCTTCACTTTCATGTCGGTCAATAGAACGCTGTGGCTGTTACGTGTCAGGCCTAGGTATCGATGGTCGATTCTCGCCTCTTGCCATCCACGGCCTGTTTCGCCCAGGCTTTCGCTCCTTCTTCCTCATTGGCCTGACACTTTCAGCCTGTCACGCTCCAGGCTTACGTTCACGTCCCACCATGTCGGGTGCCTGCCACGGTTCAGGGTCACGTTTTTGTTCAAATGTATCATCTGTCGCCTGTCACGTTGGGGCTCACGTCATCTCTCATCTGTTGCCAGTCACGCTTCAAGCGGCTCACATATTGCAATGTATAATCTGTTGCCTGTTACGTTTCAGGTTTACTTTTTTACTTATCATTTGTTGCCGGTTACGTTTCAGGCTTACGTTTTCACTTATCTGTTGCCTGTTATGTTTCAGGCTTACGTTTATAACATACCATGGTTGTTGCCTGTTGCGCTTCAGGCTTACGTTTCTAATATATCATGACTGTTGCCTGTTACGTTTCAGGCTTACGTTTCTACTGTACCATGACTGTTGCCTGTTACGTTTCAGGCTTACGTTTTTTCTTATCTGTTGCCTGTTACGTTTCAGGCTTACGTTGCTAACATACCAGGATTGTTGCCTGTTGCGCTTCAGGCTTACGTTTCTAATATATCATTAATGTTGCCTGTTACGTTTCAGGCTTACGTTTCTACTGTACCATGACTGTTGCCTGTTACGTTTCAGGCTTACGTTTCTATTTTATCATCTGTTGCCCGTTACGCTTCGGGCTTACGTTCATAGCATTTCATCCGTTACCTGTTACATATCAGGTTCACGCTGATAATTACTATTTCTGTCGCCTGTCACGTTTTTTCAGACTCGATACATATTCTTTTCCTACGGTACGATATAGCACTTTATGACCACATATGGGGTGTTTCTGTAAACTTAAGAATCAGGGTAACAAATATTAAGGTTTATTTTGCCGTTAACCCATGCTGAATTGCAGGAGAAATGGATCTAAATGGAAAAATCTGCAAAAAAAAGTGAAATTCACCTCCATTTTCCATGAATTCTGGTAGAACACTTAAAGGGTTAACGTTTGTAAAATTAGTTTTGAATACTTTGAGGGGTGTAGTTTCTAAAAGGGGGTCATTTATGGGTGGTTTCTATTATATAAGCCTCACAAAGTGACTTTAGACATGAACTGGTCCTTAAAAAGTGGGTTTTGGAAATGTTCTGAAAAATTATAAATTTTGCTTCTAAACATCTAAGCCTTCTAACATCCCAAAAAAATAAAATAACATTTATAAAATGATGCAAACATTAAGTAGACATATGGTAAAAGTAAAGTATTAACTATTTTGTAAGTTACCACTGTCTGTCAGAGAACCAGAGAAATTCAAATTTAGAAAATTGCGAATTCTTCCAAATTTTCGGTAAATTTTGGCATTTTTTATAAATAAAGGTGAAACATATTGACTCATATTTACCACTAACATGAAGTACAATATGTCACGAGAAAACAATCTCAGAATCGCTTATATAAGTAAAATCGTTCCAGAGTTATTACCACATAAAGTGAAGCATGTCAGATTTGCAAAATGCGGCTTGGTCCTTATGGTGAAAACTAGCTTGGTCTTGAAGGGGTTAAACTTTTCCAACTCTTGGCTCTTAGGTTTCTGAGTGGAAAGAATGAATCTCCCACACATATAATGGGGAAGATCTTGCTATAATTGGTGTTAAGTTACATAAGACATCTTCACAACAAGTGGCTACTTTTGTGCTAAACAAGGAGGAAGAAATTGTAAGTAGTGTTGAGCGAACAGTTCGAGCATAGTTCGGGTCCGTACCGAATTTTGGGGTGTTCGTGACACGGACCCGAACCCGAACTTTTTCGTAAAAGTTCGGGTTCGGGTTCTTCGTTCGGCATGTATTTTGGCGCATTTTGAAAGGCTGCAAAGCAGCCAATCAACATGCATCATACTACTTGCCCTAAGATGCCATCGCAGCCATGCCTACTATTGGCAAGGCTGTGATTGGCCAAGTGCAGCATGTGACTCAGCCTCTTTATAAGCTTGGGCGCACGTCGGGACGTGCTCACTCCCGATGTGAATAGAACAGGGATAGACGCAGCTGATGCTAGGGCGAGAATAGGCAGGGATAATTGAATAACTGGAAGCAAATTTCTCTCCTCCACCTGTGATTCATCTGAACAACTGCAGCTGAGCTGCTTTTTTGATAGGGATTGGCTATTTTTAGAGTGGCCAGAGTGATTTTTCCATCCACATGTACCTGGGCTGACCGCCGGCCGCCATTTTGCGACTTGTAGTGCTGCAGCAGAAGCTGCCACAGTGTGCATTCCAAAGCTCCAAACAAGTCAGACATCTACACCTGGGATTCAGACCAATAGCGATTTAGCAGCACAGTCCAAGGTTATTTTTTTTAAAGGTTGTGCAGACCATTTTGTGGCACATGTTACTGGGCTGATAGGCGGCGGCCATCTTGGGACTAGTGCTGCAGCACAATCTCTCCCAACGTCCATTAATCACTTGTAATAGTGGTCTGTGCCATAGAAATCCTACATCAGGGACTTGGGTGTGCTTGTGTCACCCCTACTAATACCAGTCCACCTGTAATCCATACAGTGAAAAGCCATAAAGTATTCCAGTGAGGGAATTTTTTTTTTATTTAAAAAAGGCCAAGTTAGTTTATCTGGCGTTCAATATACTAGATACAGTTAGGCCTGCGTTTCATACATCTGGAATTAGCAAACTAATGTGCTGGGGTTGGGAAAACATATATGTACCCATACTAGAATCTGTCAAAGAAAGCGGTACTCACATATAACAGTCATTCCATCTGTAATCCATACAGTCAAAAGACTGAAAGTATTCCAGTGAGGGGATTTTGCTTATAAAAAATAATATATTTCATTGTGGTGCGAGTTGAATCGCAACAATGAAGAAAAATACTATTAAGGGACGAGGACGCGGTCGTGGTGGTGTCCGTGGAGCCTCTGTTGCTGGTAGAGGACGTGGCCGTTCGGCCCCAGGCGCACACAGTAGGGAACGAACTCCCTCAACTAGCCGGCAGAATGTACCGCAATATCTCGTGGGGCCCAATGCCGCTCTTAGGATGGTAAGGCCTGAGCAGGTACAGGCATTAATCGATTGGGTGGCCGACAGTGCTTCCAGCACGTTCACCACATGGTCTTCCACCCAGTCTTCTGCGGAAAGCGCACAGGTGGCACCTGAAAACCAAGCCCATCAGTCTGTCACATCACCCCCAAGCATATCAGGGAAACGGTCTGAGCCACAAGTTATGCAGCAGTCTCTTCTTCTGTTTGAAGACTCTGCTTCCAGGGTTTCCCAGGGGCGTCCACCTAGCCCTTCCCCAGTGGAGGAAGACATACCATGCACTGACGCACAACCACTTATGTCTCCAGATGAAGAGGACATGGGAATACCACCACAGCAGAGTCACCGACTCTCTGATGATGACGAAACACAGGTGCCCACTGCCGCGTCTTTTTGCAGTGTGCAGACTGAACAGGAGGAGGTCAGGGAGGGAGACTGGGTGGAAGACGATGCAGAGGACGATGAGGTCTTAGACCCCACATGGACTGAAGGTCGTGGCGATGACTTTCACAGTTCAGAGGAAGAGGTAGTGGTGAGACCGAGACAACAGCGAAGCCAAAGAGGGAGCAGGGGGCCAAAGCAGACGAGCCGCCGCCCCCAGAGTTCGCCTGCTACTGGACATCGCCAACAGGGACCCAGCCCCACAAAGGCAGCTTCAAAGAGTTCCCTGGCATGGCACTTCTTTAAACAATGTCCTACCGACAAGACCCGAGTGACTTGCACGCTCTGCCATCAGAGCCTGAGGCGAGGCATTAACGTTCTGAACCTCAGCACAACCTGCATGACCAGGCATCTACATGCAAAGCATGAACTGCAGTGGGGTACACACCTTAAAAACCAGGCACTCGCTGAGGCTCCCCCTGCTCCCTCTACCGCTGCTGCCTCGGCTTCCGCCTCGAGAGGAATGTTGCCACCTGCCGAGCAGCAAACAGAGGATGTGCCACCGACACCACCACCACCGCCACCGTCAACTAGCGTCTCCACTATATCACACAGCAGCGTTCAGCTCTCAATATCTCAAACCTTAGAGAGGAAGCGCAAATTCCCCCCGAGTCACCCTCGAGCCCTTGGCCTGAACGCCAGCATTTCTAAACTGCTGGCCTTTGAAATGCTGTCATTCCGGCTGGTGGACACAGACAGCTTCAAACAGCTGATGGCCATGGCTGTCCCGCAGTATGTGGTTCCCAGCCGCCACTACTTCTCCAAGACAGCCGTGCCTTCCCTGCACATGCAAGTGTCCGATAAAATCAAGTGTGCACTGCGCAACGCCATTTGTGGCAAGGTCCACCTAACCACAGATACGTGGACCAGTAAGCACGGCCAGGGACGCTATATCTCACTAACTGCACACTGGGTAAATGTAGTGGCGGCTGGGCCCCAGGCGGAGAGCTGTTTGGCGCACGTCCTTCCGCCCCCTAGGATCGCAGGGCATCATTCTCTGCCTCCTGTAGCCTCCTCCTCCTACTCGGCTTCCTCCTCCACTGCTTCCACCAGCTCATCCGGTCAGCCACACACCTTCACCACCAACTTCAGCACAGCCCGGGGTAAACGTCAGCAGGCCATTCTGAAACTCATATGTTTGGGGGACAGGCCCCACAGCGCAAAGGAGTTGTGGCGGGGTATTGAACAACAGACCGACGAGTGGTTTCTGCCGGTGGGCCTCAAGCCAGGCCTGGTGGTATGCGATAATGGGCGAAATCTCGTGGCAGCTCTGGGACTAGCCGGTTTGACGCACATCCCTTGCCTGGCGCATGTGCTGAACTTGGTGGTGCAGAGGTTCATTCACCACTACCCCAACATGTCAGAGCTGCTGCATAAAGTGCGGGCCGTCTGTCCGCGCTTCCGCCGTTCACATCCTGCCGCTGCTCGCCTGTCTGCGCTACAGCGGAACTTCGGCCTTCCCGCTCACCGCCTCATATGCGACGTGCCCACCCGGTGGAACTCCACCTTGCACATGCTGGAGAGACTGTGCGAGCAGCAGCAGGCCATAGTGGAGTTTCAGCTGCAGCACGCTCGCGTCAGTCGTACTGCCGAACAGCACCACTTCACCACCAATGATTGGGCCTCCATGCGAGACCTGTGTGCCCTGCTGCGCTGTTTCGAGTACTCCACCAACATGGCCAGTGGCGATGACACTGTTATCAGCGTTACAATACCACTTCTATGTCTCCTTGAGAAAACACTTAGGGCAATGATGTTAGAGGAGGTGGCCCAGGTGGAGGAGGAGGAGGAGGATGAGGGCTCGTTTCTAACACTTTCGGGCCAGTCTGTTCGAAGTGGCTCAGAGGGAGGTTTGTTTAAGCAGCAGAGGACAGGTTCACAAGTCGCCAGCCAAGGCACTGTACTGGAGGACGAGGAGGATGAGGAGGAGGAGGTGGAGGGGGACGAGGATGACGCAAGTTCACAGCGGGGTGGCAGCCCAGGCCCATCACTGGTGCGTGGCTGGGGGGATATGGTGGACGATGACGATACGCCTCCCACAGAGGACAGCTTGTCCTTACCCATGGGTAGCCTGGCCCACATGAGCGAATATATGCTCCAATGCCTGCGCAACGACAGCAGAGTTGCCCACGTTTTAACGTGTGCAGACTACTGGGTGGCCACCCTGCTGGATCCCCGGTATAAAGACAATGTGCCCACTTTAATTCCTGAACTGGAGCGCGACCGTAAGATGCGCGAGTACAAGCGCACGCTGATAGAGGCGCTCTTGAGAGCATTCCCACATGTCACAGGGGAACAGGTGGAAGGTGAAGGCAGAGGAGTGGCAAGAGGTCGCCAACGCAGCTGTGTCACGGCCAGCTCATCTGAGGGCAGGGTTAGCATGGCAGAAATGTGGAAAAGTTTTGTCTCCACGCCACAGCTATCTGCACCGACACCTGATACGGAACGTGTTAGCAGGAGGCAGCATTTCACTAACATGGTTGAACAGTATGTCTGCACACCCCTCCACATCCTGACGGATGGTTCGGCCCCATTCAACTACTGGGTTTCGAAATTGTCCACGTGGCCAGAGTTAGCATGTTATGCCTTGGAGGTGCTTTCCTGCCCGGCGGCCAGCGTTTTATCTGAACGCGTATTCAGCACGGCAGGGGGCGTCATTACTGACAAGCGCAGCCGCGTGTCCACAGCCAACGTGGACAAGCTGACCTTCATAAAGATGAACCAGGCATGGATCCCACAGGACCTGTCCCTCCCTTGTGCAGAGTAGTCCTTATTAACTGCCTAAAACATGTCTTGTTGTGCTACGGGCCACTTCTTTATTTGATACAAATTTTATGAAACCCACAGTTGAATGAAACTCTTCTCTGTCTGGGCGCCGGGGCCTAACCAGATGAAAGTGGCCGGTTAAACTAACGGGTGACATGAAGCCATAACCTCTGCCATGCTACCTCTGTCTTCTGTCTGGGTGCTGAGGCCTAAGTCAAATAAAGCGGTCTTCTGCTGTGCTGGGGGATATGAAGCTAATCTCTGACCTCTCTCCTCTGTCTGGGTCCAAAGGCCTAAATCACTGAAAGAGGCCTTCTCCTGTGGTGTGTGATATGATGCCAGAATATGTGCTGTGGGGCCTCTCTCCTCTTCCTGGGTGCAGGGGTCAAATAAACTAAATTGTGGCCTACTCCTGTGGTGGTTGATATGATGCCTGATTCTCTGATGTGGAACCTCTCTCCTCTGTTTGGGTGAAGGGGTCAAAGTAACTAAATGGTGGCTTCTCCTGTGGTGGCTGATATGATGCCAGAATATGTGCTGTGGTGCCTCTCTCCTCTTCCTGGGTGCAGGGGTCAAAGTAACTCAATGGTGGCTTCTCCTGTGGTGGCTGATATGATGCCAGAATATGTGCTGTGGGGCCTCTCTCCTCTTCCTGGGTGCAGGGGTCAAAGTAACTCAATGGTGGCTTCTCCTGTGGTGGCTGATATGATGCCAGAATATGTGCTGTGGTGCCTCTCTCCTCTGTCTGGGTCCAAAGGCCTAAATCACTGAAAGAGGCCTTCTCCTGTGGTGTGTGATATGATGCCTGAATATGTGCTGTGGTGCCTCTCTCCTCTTCCTGGGTGCGGGGGTCAAAGTAACTCAATGGTGGCTTCTCCTGTGGTGGCTGATATGATGCCAGAATATGTGCTGTGGTGCCTCTCTCCTCTTCCTGGGTGCGGGGGTCAAAGTAACTCAATGGTGGCTTCTCCTGTGGTGGCTGATATGATGCCAGAATATGTGCTGTGGTGCCTCTCTCCTCTGTCTGGGTCCAAAGGCCTAAATCACTGAAAGAGGCCTTCTCCTGTGGTGTGTGATATGATGCCTGAATATGTGCTGTGGTGCCTCTCTCCTCTTCCTGGGTGCGGGGGTCAAAGTAACTCAATGGTGGCTTCTCCTGTGGTGGCTGATATGATGCCAGAATATGTGCTGTGGTGCCTCTCTCCTCTTCCTGGGTGCGGGGGTCAAAGTAACTCAATGGTGGCTTCTCCTGTGGTGGCTGATATGATGTCAGAATATGTGCTGTGGGGCCTCTCTCCTCTTCCTGGGTGCAGGGGTCAAAGTAACTCAATGGTGGCTTCTCCTGTGGTGGTTAGTATGATGCCAGAATATGTGCTGTGGGGCCTCTCTCCTCTTCCTGGGTTCAGGGGTCAAAGTAACTCAATGGTGGCTTCTCCTGTGGTGGCTGATATGATGCCAGAATATGTGCTGTGGTGCCTCTCTCCTCTTCCTGGGTGCGGGGCGGGGGTCAAAGTAACTCAATGGTGGCTTCTCCTGTGGTGGCTGATATGATGCCAGAATATGTGCTGTGGGGCCTCTCTCCTCTTCCTGGGTGCAGGGGTCAAAGTAACTCAATGGTGGCTTCTCCTGTGGTGGTTAGTATGATGCCAGAATATGTGCTGTGGTGCCTCTCTCCTCTGTCTGGGTCCAAAGGCCTAAATCACTGAAAGAGGCCTTCTCCTGTGGTGTGTGATATGATGCCTGAATATGTGCTGTGGTGCCTCTCTCCTCTTCCTGGGTGCGGGGGTCAAAGTAACTCAATGGTGGCTTCTCCTGTGGTGGCTGATATGATGCCAGAATATGTGCTGTGGTGCCTCTCTCCTCTTCCTGGGTGCGGGGGTCAAAGTAACTCAATGGTGGCTTCTCCTGTGGTGGCTGATATGATGCCAGAATATGTGCTGTGGGGCCTCTCTCCTCTTCCTGGGTGCAGGGGTCAAAGTAACTCAATGGTGGCTTCTCCTGTGGTGGTTAGTATGATGCCAGAATATGTGCTGTGGGGCCTCTCTCCTCTTCCTGGGTGCAGGGGTCAAAGTAACTCAATGGTGGCTTCTCCTGTGGTGGCTGATATGATGCCAGAATATGTGCTGTGGTGCCTCTCTCCTCTTCCTGGGTGCGGGGGTCAAAGTAACTCAATGGTGGCTTCTCCTGTGGTGGCTGATATGATGCCAGAATATGTGCTGTGGGGCCTCTCTCCTCTTCCTGGGTGCAGGGGTCAAAGTAACTCAATGGTGGCTTCTCCTGTGCTGATTGATATAAAGCTGATGGTTGTGCCATCTGACATGGTTGCCAGGGTCTGATTCAATGGGGGCCTACTCCTGTGGTGGGTGATCTAAATGCCTGATTCTCTGCTGTGAAACCTCTCTCCTCCGTCTGGGTGTAGGGGTCAAAGTCTTTCAAAGTCGCCTTCTCCTGTGCTGATTGATATGAAGCTGATGGTTGTGCCATCTGACATGGTTGCCGGGGTCCCATTAAATTGTGGCCTACTCCTGTGGTGGTTGATATGATGCCTGATTCTCTGATGTGGAACCTCTCTCCTCTGTTTGGGTGAAGGGGTCAAAGTAACTAAATGGTGGCTTCTCCTGTGGTGGCTGATATGATGCCAGAATATGTGCTGTGGGGCCTCTCTCCTCTTCCTGGGTGCAGGGGTCAAAGTAACTCAATGGTGGCTTCTCCTGTGGTGGCTGATATGATGCCAGAATATGTGCTGTGGTGCCTCTCTCCTCTTCCTGGGTGCAGGGGTCAAAGTAACTCAATGGTGGCTTCTCCTGTGGTGGCTGATATGATGCCAGAATATGTGCTGTGGTGCCTCTCTCCTCTTCCTGGGTGCGGGGGTCAAAGTAACTCAATGGTGGCTTCTCCTGTGGTGGCTGATATGATGCCAGAATATGTGCTGTGGTGCCTCTCTCCTCTTCCTGGGTGCAGGGGTCAAAGTAACTAAATGGTGGCTTCTCCTGTGGTGGTTGATATGATGCCTGATTCTCTGCTGTGAAACCTCTCTCCTCCATCTGGGTGTAGGGGTCAAAGTCTTTCAAAGTCACCTTCTCCTGTGCTGATTGATATAAAGCTGATGGTTGTGCCATCTGACATGGTTGCCAGGGTCTGATTCAATGGGGGCCTACTCCTGTGGTGGGTGATCTAAATGCCTGATTCTCTGCTGTGAAACCTCTCTCCTCCGTCTGGGTGTAGGGGTCAAAGTCTTTCAAAGTCGCCTTCTCCTGTGCTGATTGATATGAAGCTGATGGTTGTGCCATCTGACATGGTTGCCGGGGTCCCATTAAATTGTGGCCTACTCCTGTGGTGGTTGATATGATGCCTGATTCTCTGATGTGGAACCTCTCTCCTCTGTTTGGGTGAAGGGGTCAAAGTAACTAAATGGTGGCTTCTCCTGTGGTGGCTGATATGATGCCAGAATATGTGCTGTGGGGCCTCTCTCCTCTTCCTGGGTGCAGGGGTCAAAGTAACTCAATGGTGGCTTCTCCTGTGGTGGCTGATATGATGCCAGAATATGTGCTGTGGTGCCTCTCTCCTCTTCCTGGGTGCGGGGGTCAAAGTAACTCAATGGTGGCTTCTCCTGTGGTGGCTGATATGATGCCAGAATATGTGCTGTGGTGCCTCTCTCCTCTTCCTGGGTGCAGGGGTCAAAGTAACTAAATGGTGGCTTCTCCTGTGGTGGTTGATATGATGCCTGATTCTCTGCTGTGAAACCTCTCTCCTCCATCTGGGTGTAGGGGTCAAAGTCTTTCAAAGTCGCCTTCTCCTGTGCTGATTGATATAAAGCTGATGGTTGTGCCATCTGACATGGTTGCCAGGGTCTGATTCAATGGGGGCCTACTCCTGTGGTGGGTGATCTAAATGCCTGATTCTCTGCTGTGAAACCTCTCTCCTCCGTCTGGGTGTAGGGGTCAAAGTCTTTCAAAGACGCCTTCTCCTGTGCTGATTGATATGAAGCTGATGGTTGTGCCATCTGACATGGTTGCCGGGGTCCCATTAAATTGGGGCCTACTCCTGTGGTGGGTGATCTAAATGCCTGATTCTCTGCTTTGAAACTTCTCTCCTCCGTCCGGGTGTAGGGGTCAAAGTCTGTCAAAGTCGCCTTCTCCTGTGCTGATTGATATAAAGCTTATGCTTGTGCCATCTGACATGGTTGCCGGGGTCTGATTCAATGGTGGCCTACTCCTGTGGTGGGTGATCTAAATGCCTGATTCTCTGCTGTGTAACCTCTCTCCTCCGTCTGGGTGTAGGGGTCAAAGTAACTAAATGGTGGCCTACTCCTGTGGTGGGTGATATGATGCCTGGTTCTCTGCTGTGGGACCTCTCTCCTTTGTCTGGGTGCTGTGGTCAAAATAATAGTAAGTGACCTTCTCCATTGGTGGGTGACTTGAAGCCTGATTCTGTGCTATGGGACCTCACTCCAATTAATATTGTTTAATTTTTATTTATTTTATGTTAACTCATCATTTCCCTATCTACATTTGTTTGCAGGGGATTTAACTACATTTTGCTGCCTTTTGCAGCCCTCTAGCCCTTTCCGGGTGTGTTTTACAGCCTTTTTAGTGCCCAAAAGTTCGGGTCCCCATTGACTGCTATGGGGTTCGGGTTCGGGATGAAGTTCGGGTCGAGTTCGGATCCCGAACCCGAACATTTTTCGAAAGTTCGGCCGAACTCGTCGAACCCGAACATCCAGGTGTTCGCTCAACTCTAATTGTAAGCTTTCTCTAAGGTTATAGGTTAAAATAATATGGAAATAAGACATTTCAATAATTTCTCATATTTTTTTATAATTTTTTTATTTAATTTTTTTTCAACAGTGGTTTAAAGTCTACTTTGGAAAAGTGAGACCAAAGTTGCTACACAAACACTCGCCAAAGGAAAGATTCTTCCTATCGACCTCTGGAAAAGAGATCTATAATGTTTCCAATGACATCTTGCGGTACCACAAGAAGTAAGATTCAAAAAAGTCACTTATCTATTTCGAGGACTAAATATAGTGCCATAACTTATGTGTTTACCATCTCCTTTTTAATCCTAGATTCAAACTTCCCAACATCTCTAGCCAGCTTGTCAGCAGGGTTTGTGAAACCTGGACCATTCCTAATTATTCTGGCTCAGAAAACAATATGTCCAGCCATGGACTATATTTTATACACTACATTTAATAAAAGATACACACAGTGTTTTAATGTTGTTTATATCTTATATGCTTTCTAAGATTGCATATTAATGGTCATTTAAGTTTTATTGCAGAGAAAAAAACACCCTCATTGCCAGCGATGTCAACGAGGTCCTGGAGGCTTCTATAGTCCGGCCATGGGCTATATTTTACACACTACATTTTATACAAATGCACACAGTGTTTTATTGTTGTTTATGGACTACCTCCTATCCTGGGAACCCATCTGTTTAGGAAGTGCATGAAGCATAGCAGCGATGATGAGATCAAGACAACCCTGACATAGGCCAAAATAAAGTTGGTTAATGATGTATCAAGGTGCTTGCTATGAGGATCGCTGAGCTGTTATAAGACAAAAATGCACAGAAAACATGATTGGGTTCCTAAGGAAAGGCAGATTCTTCATCTTTATCTATATTTATTTACTAGCAGAAGGACCCGGCTTCGCACAGGTATATTTCATCTATTTCATGTAATGTTTCTGTGTGTCGTTAAAATATATCGACAATATCCCCCATAACAGTGACCTCTACAGCACCCCACCCCACTGTCTGCTGAGCTGTGTATCTAATCCTATCCTATGCGATACTGTCTGCTGAGCTGTGTATATAATCCTGTCCTGTGTGATACTGTCTGCTGAGCTGTGTATCTAATCCTATCCTGTGTGATACTGTCTGCTGAGCTGTGTATCTAATCAGATCCTGTGTGATACTGTCTGCTGAGCTGTGTATCTAATCCTATCCTGTGTGATACTGTCTGCTGAGCTGTGTATCTAATCCTATCCTGTGTGATACTGTCTGCTGAGCTGTGTATCTAATCCTATCCTGTGTGATACTGTCTGCTGAGCTGTGTATCTAATCCTATCCTGTGTGATACTGTCTGCTGAGCTGTGTATCTAATCCTATCCTGTGTGATACTGTCTGCTGAGCTGTGTATCTAATCCTATCCTGTGTGATACTGTCTGCTGAGCTGTGTATCTAATCCTATCCTGTGTGATACTGTCTGCTGAGCTGTGTATCTAATCCTATCCTGTGTGATACTGTCTGCTGAGATGTGTATCTAATCCTATCCTGTGTGATACTTTCTGCTGAGCTATGTATCTAATCCTATCCTGTGTGATACTGTCGGCTGAGCTGTGTATCTAATCCTAATTATGTGCCAAATTACGTGATTGTAAATGTGACGGTGCGGATTCCTTTAGCGGACATACATACACATACACTCAGCTTTATATATTAGATTTATTATGTTACTATAGGTTACTCTTTGTAGAGGTTACTCTAGGCTACTTACAATACAAAGAAATAACACATTCCATAGCTTTGGCATCAGACAATTTGCATAGCAATAGACGACCTTAGCTACCAAACTTAATTTAATTAGTGACACTGGAGCCAGTTTTGACACCTTGGCCCCACAAACTGCATGAAATGTACAATTTGTATTGCATCCTATATGTTTATATGCACATCCTGTCCAAAAATAAAGTCGCCACCAAAAGAAAAGGTCACACACTCTAATATTTTGTTGGACCGCCTTTAGCTTTGATTACGGCACGCATTCGCTGTGGCATTCTTTCGACAAGCTTCTGCAATGTCACAAGATTTATTTCCATCCGGTGTTGCATTATTTTTTACCAAGATCTTGCATTGATGATGGTAGAGTCTGACCGCTGCGCAAAGCCTTCTCCAGCACATCCCAAAGATTCTTAATGGAGTTAAGTTCTGGACTCTGCCAATCCAGGTGTGAAGATGATGTCTCATGCTCCCTGAACTACTCTTTCACAATTTGAGCCCGATGAATCCTGGCATTGTCATCTTGGAATATGCCTGTGCCATCAGGGAAGAACAAATACAATGATGGAATAACTTGGTCATTCAGTATGTTCAGGTAGTCAGCTGACCTCCTTCTTGGAGCACATACTGTTGGTAAACCTAGACCTGACCAACTGCAGCAACCCCAGATCATAGCACTGCTCCCACAGGCTTGTACAGGAGGCACTAGGCATGATGGGTGCATCACTTCATCTGCCTCTCTTCTTACCCTGATGCGCCCATCACTCTGGAACAGGGTAAATCTTGACTCATCAGATCACATGACCTTCTTCCATTGCTCCAGAGTCCAATCTTTATGCTCCCTAGCAAATTGAAGCCTTGTTTTCTGGTTTGCCTCACTGATTAGTGGTTTTCTTACGGCTACACAACTGTTCAGTCCGAATCCCTTGAGTTCCCTTTGCATTGTGCGTGTGGAAATGCTCTTACTTTCTCTATTAAACATAGCCCTGAGGTCTACTGTTGTTTTTATTCAATTTGATTTCACCAAACGTTTAACCCCTTAAGGACTCGGCCCTATTTCACCTTCTGGACTTGGCCATTTTTTGCAAATCTGACCAGTGTCATTTTAAGTGCTGATAATTTAAAAAAAGCTTTGACTTATCCAGGCCATTCTAAGAATCTTTTTTCGTCACATATTGTACTTCATGACACTGGTAAAATGAAGTAAAAAAAAATCATTTTTATTTATATAAAAATACCAAATATACCAAAAATTTGCAAAAAATTGCAAATTTCCAAGTTTCAATTTCTCTACTTCTATAATACACAGTAATACCTCCAAAAATAGTTAGTACTTTACATTCCCCATATGTCTACTTCATGTTTGGATCATTTTGGGAATGATATTTTATTTTTTGGGGATGTTACAAGGCTTAGAAGTTTAGAAGCAAATCTTGATATTTTTTAGAAATTTAAAAAAAAAAAATTTTTAGGGACCAGTTCAGTTCTGAAGTCACTTTGCGAGGCTTACATAATAGAAACCACCCAAAAATGACCCCATTCTATAAACTACACCCCTCAAGGTATTCAAAACTGATTTTACAAACTTTGTTACCCTTTAGGTGTTCCACAAGAATTAATGGAAAATAGAGATACAATTTCAAACTTTCACTTTTTCGGCAGATTTTCCATTTTAATAATTTTTTTCCAGTTACAAAGCAAGGGTTAACAGCCAAACCAAATACAATATTTATGGCCCTGATTCTATAGTTTACAGAAACACCCCATATGTGGTCGTAAACTACTGTACGGGCACACGGCAGGGCGCAGAAGGAAAGGAATGCCATATGGTTTTTGGAAGGCAGATTTTCCTGGACTGTTTTTTTTTTTACCATGTCCCATTTGAAGCCCCCCTGATGCACCCCTAGAGTAGAAACTCCATAAAAGTGACCCCATCTAAGAAACTACACCCCTCAAGGTATTCAAAACTGATTTTACAAACGTCGTTAACCCTTTAGGTGTTTCACAAGAATTAATGGAAAATAGAGATACAATTTCAAAATTTAACTTTTTTGGCAGATTTTTCATTTGAATATTTTTTTTACTTTTACAAAGCAATGGTTAACAGACAAACAAAACTCAATGTTTATGGCCCTGATTCTGTAGTTTACAGAAACACCCCATATGTGGTCGTAAACTACTGTACGGGCACACGGCAGGGCACAGAAGGAAAGGAATGCCATACGGTTTTTGGAAGGCAGATTTTGCTGGACTGTTTTTTTTTTACACTGTGTCCCATTTGAAGCCCCCCTGATGCAACCCTAGAGTAGAAACTCCATAAAAGTGACCACATCTAAGAAACTACACCCCTCAAGGTATTGAAAACAGATTTTACAAACGTCGTTAACCCTTTAGGTGTTCCACAAGAGTTATTGGCAAATGGAGATTAAATTTGAGAATTAAAATTTTTGGGCAAATTTTCCATTTTAATCAATTTTTCCCAGTAACAAAGCATGGGTTAACAGACAAGCAAAACTCTATATTTATGGCCCTGATACTGTAGTTTACAGAAACACCCCATATGTGGTCGTAAACAGCTGTACGGGCACACGGCAGGGCACAGAAGGAAAGGAATGCCATACGGTTTTTGGAAGGCAGATTTTGCTGGACTGGTTTTTTTGACACCATGTCCCATTTGAAGCCCCCCTGATGCACCCCTAGAGTAGAAACTCCAAAAAAGTGGCCCCATTTTAGAAACTACGAGATAGGGTGGCAGTATTGTTGGTACTAGTTTAGGGTACATATGATTTTTGGTTGCTCTATATTACACTTTTTGTGAGGCAAGATAACAAGAAATAGTTTTTTGGCACCGTTTTTATTTTTTGTTATTTGCAACATTCATCTGACAGGTTAGATCATGTGATATTTTTATAGACCAGGTTGTCTCGGATGTGGCGATACCTAATATGTATACTTTTTTTATTTATGTAAGTTTTACACGATTTATTTTTTGAAGCAAAAAAAAAAATCATGTTTTAGTGTTTCCATAGTCTGAGAGCCATCATTTTTTCAGTTTTTGGGCGATTACCTTGGGTAAGGTATGATTTTTGTGGGATGAGATGACGGTTTTGTTGACACTATTTTGGGGTGCGTGTGACTTTTTGATCGCTTGCTATTACACTTTTTGTGATGTAAGGTGACAAAAAATGGTTTATTTAGTACAGTTATTATTTTACATTTTTTACGGTGTTCATCTGAGGGGTTAGGTCATGTGATATTTTTATAGAGCCGGTCGATATGGACGTGGCAATACCTAATATGTATACTTTTTTTTATTTATGTAAGTTTTACACCATGATTTCACTTTAAGTCATTTACCATATCTTGTGAGAATGCTTATGATGGTTTGAAAAGAAAAATCACTAACATCTAAGAGTAAGATGGGTTGTGATTTAGGGGAGGAGGAAGGGGGACATAGGGAAGGGAAGAACGGGATAGGGGAAAAACAGGGGACAACACAAAGAACAGTACCAGTCATCTATGATACAGTGTAATTAGATATCATATGTTGCAAATTCTCTACATTTTATTACATATCTAGAATCATATACTTGAATCACTTAGCAATTGTGAATATTTTTCTGGAATCAGATAATTTTTCCAAGCCCCCCAAATGTCCTTATATTTCGAAAGATTTTGTGCAAGTGTCCATTTGAGTTTCTCGAAACTTTATATCTTTTGGACTTCAGCTAGCCATTCCTCAGTTGACGGCGGATCCTGTTGAAGCCATTTTTTGGGCACCAATATCTTAGCGGCATTGAGGAGTTGTAAGCAAAGTTCAGATCTAATGCTTATCTGACTTACTTCAAACAGATAAAACATAACTAATTCTTCAGAAACCTTAACCTTGGTTTGAAATACCTCATTAATGATGCAGTTGAAATTTTTCCAGAAGGGTAATATCTTAGGGCATGTGTACCATATATGAGTGTAGTCGCCTACTTCCACATTACATCTCCAACATAAATTAGATATTTCTGGATTGATCCTGTGCATTTTAGTGTGGGAATTTTATACCACCTAGTTATTAACTTATAATGCATCTCTTGGTATGAGAAGGATTGTGAGAAAGTGAGTGTTTTTTTCAACAGATAGTCTGTTTGTGTGTTGCTGAAATTTATCAAGATGAGACAGAGGTTCATCTGAACTGTTTAATATTTTGTAGCACTTGGAAATTAAGTGATCCCTAGCTGAGTCTTTTTGTAATAGCTGAATTAATGGGGTAGTTTCCATTGGATCAACATGGAATAATAATAACTTTGGAAAGGAAGTGATCACAGCCAGTCAATACAGGTTGCTATCTAATCAGCTGACAAAATGGTTTAAAGACAATGATTTCATTTTTGAAGCAAAAAGAATCATGTTTTAGTGCTTCCATAGTCTGAGAGCCATAATTTTTTCAGTTTTTTGGCGATTACCTTGGGTAGGGTATGATTTTTGCGGGATGAGATGACAGTTTTATTGGCACTATTTTGGGGTGCGTGTGACTTTTTGATCGCTTGATATTACACTTTTTGTGATGTAAGGTGACAAAAAATGGTTTATTTAGCACAGTTTTTATTTTTTTATCTTTTATAGTATTCATCTGAAGGGTTAGGTCATGTGATATTTTTATAGAGACGGTCGATACGAACGCGGCGATACCAAATATGTATACTTTTTTTATTTATAAAAGTTTTACACAATAACAGCTTTTTTAAAACAAAAAAAATTATGTTTTAGTGTCTCCATATTCTTTGCCATAGTTTTTTTATTTTTTGAGAGATTGTCTCAGGTAGGGGCTAATTTTTTGCGGGAAGAGGTGACGGTTAGATTGGTACTATATTGGTGGGCAAACGCCTTTTTGATCGCTTGCTGTTGTACTTTTTTTGATGTAAGGTGACAAAAAAATTGTTTATTTAGCACAGTTTTTATTTTTTACGGTGTTCATCTGAGGGGTTAGGTCATGTGATATTTTTATAAAGCCGGTCGATACGGACGTGGCGATACCTAATATGTTTACTTTTTTTTCCCCTCATTTTTTACTAATTTTTTTGAACTTCATTTGGGTAAAATGACGTTTTTTGTTTATTTTTACTTGAAACTTTTAATTTTTTTGGGGGAAAACTATATTTTTTTCACTTTTTTTTTCACTTTATTTTTTGTCCCACTTTGGGACTTGAACTTTTGGTCTAATACTTTACAATGCATTCCAATACTTCTGTATTGGAATGCATTAGCTGTAAGAGTAATACTGTGTGTATTACTCATACAGCTTCCGGCCTGTGAGATCCAGGGGGCTGGATCTCACAGGCTCGTCACCGTAAGGCAGCGTGATGCCTCAGGAAGGCATTGCGCTGCCTTCCATGCCATTGGGTCCCCCCCACAGCCCAATGGGGACCTGATGGCACCACCGCCACTGCAACAGGTAAAAGCTGCAAACCGCAGGTCTGAATTGATCGTCACGGGACCCCCCCGCGCATTTAGCCGAGGTGCCTGCTCAATGATTTGAGCAGGCACCAGGTTCCCGCCGGGCAGCGGTGATCGGAACTATACATGACGTACCGGTACGTCATGGGTCCTTAAGGACTCGGGAACCATGCTGTGCCGGTATGTCATGAGTCCCTAAGGGGTTAAGTGGTTGCCGATCATAATCATTCAGCATTTTTTTCTCCCACATTTCTTCCTCGGATACGATGGGTCCCCACTATCCTTCCAGTTTTTAATAATGCGTTGGACAGTTCTTAACCCAATTTTAGTCGTTTCTGCAATCTCTTTAGATGTTTTCTCTGCTTGATGCCAATGATTTGACCCTTCTCAAACAGACTAACATCTTTTCCACGACCACGAGATGTGTCTTTCGACATGGTTGTTTAAGAAATGAGAAGCAACTCATTGCACCAGTTGGGGTTAAATAGCTTGTTGCCCGCTGAAAGATAATCGCCCATGCAGTAATTATCCAATAGGAGGCTCATAACTATTGGCTTTGTTAAATTCGGGTAGCGACTTTTTTTTGGACAGGCAGTGTATGAATACAGATTGCATTGCTTGTATATAGAGAAATATTAAATGCATCTAATTTTGATCAATATTATTATATGCTTCTCAGTTTTTGGTACCAGGGATTGACAACGTCATTGAATATACCCCTGCAATGTTGCATGCTTTTAGATATAACAAAGCCATCCTTTTTAAGTGTTTCAAAGCTGTCCAAGGTGGATACTTAAATTGAAATACACAACTAGAAATAATTTATTATAACATACCATTATAACAATGTTTTAACAATGTCTGAAGATCCAAGGAGACATATTCAACTCCATTGAAGAAAGTGGACTACAGCCAGCCATGGATACTGTGACGAATACCACACCTTGTGCCCACTTGACGTCACCTACGTCAAGCTCACGAGACGCTGTATGGTCACAAGTTACCAAAAACGTGACGTTACGATCTCCAGAGGAGCAGGTAAGATCAGCTTGGTACAGTTTACACATACACCTCCTGTCCATGCGGGCACAGAGAGGCAACAAGCTGAGAGAGCCTTTTTACTGCCACAGTGAAAACAGCGCTGTCTCCGCCCGGGAAATTTTCCACCAGCTCTCATTTGATATAAGCCCGGTTCGCTAACGGGAATATATAGGGTGAGAAACCAACCCGCGGTAGCTTATAACTAGGCCAAAACACGGACATGGGGATTCGTGATCGAGATACAAGACAGCACAAGATTAAATTATATATTTAATTGCCGTAAGGGCACACTAGATAACACAATATACACAGAGAATATATACAGTGGTCTGAGATTACAGATACAGGTTATATGAGTATAACAGGGTTAATCAGAGTAAAATTCAGTTACCGGGTAGATAAAAGTTCCTTTGGGTCATAAGGGTGGAATAATCCTTGGCTGCAGTCACATAGGGGCAGTGAGGTCAGCTGGTTCCTGGTCTCTCCAAGCACATTGGCACGATGTGACCCCCTTTAGAAATGACCCTTGCCCTCTGGCTTGCATGGGCTTATGACCTGTAGCCGGCCGCTCCCCTCCCCACCTATGGATAGGGTCCACCCCTCCTTCTCTGGTGCTGGGAGCAAATGACCCATAAAACCCCTTAGGGCTCATATCCCTAAACCAGAATGTTGCAGGAAGATGGTTCCAGGCCCAAATGATCCGCCTGGGTTCCGGCTACAACTGGAGACCAAACATGGTACCGGTATTTGGTTTCTGTGTGGAGATATGGATATCTCCTTTCCCTGGCATGTCCCATCAAACAAAGCCCATTTTTTTGATTGATTGAAATGTCTTTATTACAATCAGTCGTCATACATACATACTTTAGTACTGTGATGCAGCACAGGCCACGAATCAGTACATAATAAATTACTTACAATCGTCTTTGCGAGCATGGCATTGTTATGTAAGGCACGGGCTAACCTACACTATACATTGCAATGAATGCTACACTAGCATACCTATTCAATCACAAAACCTTCCAACAAAGCATTTAGACAGTGATGAGGGAAGGGGAGGTGGGAAGGAGGGAGTAGGGAGGGGGGATCACATGCCCTTAGCTTTATTGAGAAGACAAATACAAACGGGGGAGAGGGGGAAGGAGAGGGGTTTAGTCCTCTTCTTCTTCGTCGACGTCCAAGATGTTGTAGTCCTGCAGCATACTATGGATAAGTCTGCGGCAGTCTAGGACGGACTTGTTCTCCCTCCTGAGAACGAGCCGGTTCCTAGCAAACCAAAAACAGTTCATAAGGCGCCAGGCCTCCTGGATGGCTCCAACAGTATGAATCCCAGGAAATAGTCCGTACAGCACCGAAGTGCATTGCAGGCTGTTCCTGGGCACAGAGTCTTTGAGTTCGAGTTCCAGGGCGTCCAACAGGCGCTGTGCAAAGCGGCACTCCCAAAACAGGTGGTAAGATGTTTCCTCCACGAAAGGGCATCTGGGGCAGTACCGGGTTTTGCACAGGTTACGGGCATGCATGAATGACCGGATTGGCAGTCCGCCCTGAATGGCCATCCATGACAAGTCCTTATGCCCGTTGGTCAACCTGTTTGACGACACATTAGTCCAAACTGTCTCTACTGTGTCGTCCTGGATCCCTGTAATTGACTCAACCACGTCCTTTGCTCTGATGAGTTTGTGGATAGTTTTTGGCTTCCACAAGTCGGGTTTGAGGCCCTCCAGCTCATGTTCCCTCACAAACCTGACAACGTCCCCGTAGAACCAGGGAGCGTGCCAGTTGTAAGGGATGGAGCTGTCCCACTTGTCCCAGCCCAGACCCCTCCAGAGGGGCAGGAGGAAAAAGCGAGACATAGCCTTGCCCGCAGAGCCGTTGGCAGTTCTCAGAGTCCGGCGAACGCTGTCACAAACAAAGGCGATCCGCAATAAAGTGGGCAGGTCCGGTATGCCCTTTCCGCCCTTGCGGGGCTCTTTGTACATGATGGCTCGCTTCACTCTGTCCATCTTAGATCCCCAGATGAAGCGGAACACTGTCCTGGTAATGGCCCTGGAAACGGTGGCAAGAGGGGGCCATGCCTGTGCGGTGTATTGTAGCACAGGCAAAACTTCATTTCGCAGGACGAGTGCTTTGCCTTCAATCGTGAGGTGTCTAAGGCTCCACAGTCCGATTCTTTGGTTGACTTTGGCCAAGCGTTCTTCCCAAGACTTGAGGGCTGCGCCTTCCCTCCCGAACCAGACTCCCAGAATTTTGATGAAGCCCAATTTGATGGTAAATGGGAAGGGGGCAGAAGAGGCCAGTTGCCAGTCCCCGAAGAGCATGGCTTCTGACTTGCCGCAGTTGACTTGGCCCCTGAAGTTTGTCCGAACTCCTCGCAGGTCTGGACGAGTGCAGTCACCGAACGCCGATCAGCGCAGAAGACGGTCACATCATCCATGTACAGCGAGCACTTGACCTCGTAGTGTCCAGGTCCTGGTGCGGTGATCCCTCTGATCTTTCCATTCTGCCGGACAGACTCCGCGAAGGATTCTATAAAACAAACAAAAAGGAGAGGTGAAAGAGGGTAGGCTTGTCTGACCCCGGAGCGAACTGAGAATGGGTCAGTCTTCCAGCCGTTCACCAACACCGTGCTGCAAATGTCAAAGTACATCAGGTCAACAAACGAACAGAACCTCCTGCCCAGACCCAGCCTGCGCAAAGCCCTGCCTATGAACGCATGGGACACTCGGTCAAAGGCCTTCTCCTGGTCTAGGCTGGTAAGGTATCCTTGATCCTGGCAAGGGCTGATACCTCCTGCTGGGGGGTTTTCCTACAGGATTCAGCTTGCCTCCAAACTGGCTGATTGAGGTGTGACCTTCTCCACCTGGGGCCTCCTTGAGGCCTGGACCCCTGTGGCTTTCTTCCTTGCCAGCTGACAATCAGATGGGGGTGGGAACTTATTTTGCATGTACACTGAAGAACATGCCAAAGGGTGAATCGAATGACAATCAGGGCTGCTTGTAAATATTAATCCATATTCCTCACAGATACATTTTAAACATATAGGTATATGTGGACTACCTCCTCTCCTGGGGACCCATCTGTTTAGGAAGTGCATGAAGCATAGCAGCGATGATGAGATCAAGACAACCCTGACATAGGCCAAAATAAAAATGGTTAATGATGTATCAAGGTGCTTATGAGACAAAAATGCACGGAAAACATGATTGGGTTCCTAAGGAAAGGCATATTCTCCATCTTTATTTATATTTATTTATTGGCAGAAGGACCCGGCTTCACACAGGTATATTTCATCTACTTCATGTAATGTTTCTGTGTGTCGTTAAAATATATTGACACTATCCTCCATAACAGTGACCTCTACAGCACCCCACCCCACTGTCTGATGAGCTGCGTATCTAATCCTATCCTATGTGATACTGTCTGATGAGCTGTGTATCTAATCCTATCCTGTGTGATACTGTCTGCTGAGCTGTGTATCTAAACCTATCTTGTGTGATACTGTCTGCTGAGCTGTATATCTAAACCTATCTTGTGTGATACTGTCTGCTGAGTTATGTATCTAATCCTATCCTGTGTGATACTGTCTGATGAGCTGTGTATCTAATCCTATCCTTTGTGATACTGTCTGCTGAACTATATATATAATCCTATCCTGTGTGATACTGTCTGCTGAGCTATGTATCTAATCCTATCCTGTGTGATACTGTCTGCTGAGCTATGTATCTAATCTTATCTTGTGTGATACTTTCTGCTGAGCTGTGTATCTAATCCTATCCTGTGTGATACTTTCTGCTGAGCTGTATATCTAATCCTATCCTGTGTGATACTGTCTGCTTAGCATGTGTATCTAATCCTATCCTGTGTGATACTGACTGCTGAGCTGTGTATCTAATCATATCATGTGTGATACTGTCTGCTGAGCTATGTATCTAATCCTATCCTGTGTGATACTGTCTGCTGAGCTGTGTATCTAATCCTGTTCTGTGTGATACTTCCTGCTGAGCTGTGTATCTAATACTGATATGTCATATGACTGAATATATAAGGACCTGCGAACTGCTAGCTCTAGGCTACTTTTTAGCATTTGCATCAAAACTTCTTGAATACAAAGGAATAACACATTCCATAGCTTTGGCATCAGACAATTTGCATAGCAATAGACGACCTTAGCAACCAAACTTAATTTAATTAGTGACACTGGAGCCAGTTTTGACACCTTGGCACCACAAACTACATGAAATGTACAATTAGTATTGCAACCTAGATTTTTCTATATGAATACAGCTTGCATTGCTTGTATATAGAGTAATATTAAATGCATCTTATTTTGCACAGTATTATATGCTTCTTAGTTTTAGGAACCAGTGATTGACAACGTCGTTGAATATACCTCCGCAATGTTGCATTCTTTAGATACGGCAAAGCCATCCTTTTTAAGTGTTTCCAAGCTGTCCAAGGTGGATACCTAAATTGAAATACACAAAAAGAAATAATTTATTATAACATACCAAATTCTTCATTTATATCTATATTTGTTTTTATTTTAGGTTACTTTTTAGTATAGTTTACTCTCTCTCTCTCTCTTTATATATATATATATATATATATATATATATATATAATAAATATATATAGAGAGAGAGAGAATATTTTTTAGGTTAAGTTTATTTGTAGGCGTTAGCCCCTCCTACTCATTGCAAATTTTCACACCTTGAAATGCTGGATTGTTCCTATTGGTCACGGTATCTTAGCTTTCTGTATAAAAGGGCAGTTCTGAGTTCAGTTTAACAGACTGCTTTTGGAAATTCACTGAAGCTCTACTCTCTTATCAGATCAGATATCCAGTGTTTTATTTCTACAGGATCTCTGAGGATTTGCACAGTTTTCTCGCTTTATTTCTTTTCTGTATATTCTTCATACTGTGTAATTTGTTTGCTGTTAACCCAATTGCTTTTTTTAAAGCTGTGTTAATTTTTCTACTTTATATTTTATAGAATATCTTGTAGAAGCTCACATTTTAAGATGGAATCCAAAGTGTAAGTATTATTATAATATATTATTATTTGGTGTTAAATGCTTATGTCGCAATGTCAAAATTTTCTTCCATAATGTAAATTTTAATAATATATATATCTTTTTTTTTATTGAACAGGAACAATAGAACCCCAATGACCTGCCCCATTTGCTTCAAGATAGACAACTTCTTGGCGACCCATCTGCGTAGGAAGTGTATGAAGCATGACAGCGATGAGGAGATCAAAGAAACCCTGGCGGAGGCCAAAATAAACTTGTCCAATATAGCATCAAAGGGACTTGCTATAAATTACAACGAGGTTGCTGCACTTTTTTGTAACGGAAAATGCATATGCAACATGATTGGGTTCCTGAAGAATCGTGGCTTTTTTATTTATAACAGTCCTGCTGTGCAAAGGTTTGTATTATTGTATAATCTATTATAATAATAAAATTTATTTTTATTTGTTTTCATTTGGTTTCTATAAAGTTTTAATTTTGTCTTTCCACTTGAAAATAGTCAACTTGAAAGTTGTAAAAATAAGGAAGTTAGGATCTTACAGAAAAATATTGATTGCATGAGGAAAGAAATTGGGACACAGACAGAACCAGAGATGGCCGTTTGTCAGCCTAAGAGGTAATGGATATGTGTCTCTCAGAATATATATATTGTTAAATATATATTACATGTTTCTATATATGTGATATTAAACTCTATCTCATTGTCTTATAGTTTTGAAGACCCTGCACCACAACAAATACAGGCTATGATCAATAAATTGGATACAAAAAAAGAGAGAGAACTACAAATCATATATGAACAAAATAGCCAAGAAAGTCAACATCAAGGCAGGAAAGGAGTAGAGCCAGAAGACCAAGAAGAGCAAGACCAAGGAGAGCAACAAGAGCAAGACCAAGAAGAGCAAGACCAAGGAGAGCAAGAAGAGCAAGACCAAGGAGATCAAGAAGACCAAGAAGAGCAAAAGGAAGAAGAAGAAAATGGAGCAACAGAAACAGCGACAGTCAAGCCAAAAATTACATGGAAAAACCCACTGAGGAAGAAGATGACCGAAGCGGGAATGTACAAAAGGCATTCCCTGGAAAGAAAACCAATTTCTGATTTTGCTACATATCTCTCAAAGACCTTAGGGGTTGAGAGGTATAAACAAGAGGTGGAAAATGTTGCACGTTTCCTATATTATATGGATAACGAGAAGCCGTCTCTGAAGTTCTTGTTTAATATTCAGAAGACAAATGAATATTTTGCCAAGCTACTGGATATCGGAAATTCTCATCAAACTGTCTTTAATTACATGAAGAATTTGAAGAGGTTTATGTCCTTTCTGATGGATGCAACAGACCTATTGAAAAAAGACAAGGAGGCTTATAACATCTCTGGTATCTATTTGTGTCAGCTTAGGGTCTTCCAGAAAAGACTAAGCAAAGGAATATTTAAAGAAAAGATCTCAAAGAAGTAGGTGTTAAAACATGAATAAATATTATTCATTTAAAAAATTACACACTTCTACAAACTTCACTTTCTTATATTATGCATTTATCAAATGTTCATTACTTTCTTTCCACAGAGAAAAATGTTTGGCCGAGGATATGCGAAAACCGACTGAACTGGAATCCATCCTTAGTATTGCAGAATCCGCTTTCAAATCTGCTTTAAATAAGGCAGAAAATGAAGATGAACTGTCAGAAAATGAAAACTTAACTATTCTGAATTATCTGGAGTGTCTTATTGTTTTGAGGAAGCTGCAGCGACCTGGAGTGGTGCAGAATATGACAGTAAGTAGCCATATTTTCTATATTGCTGCCTTTCTATGAAATATATACGTTTATCTTTCCACTTCAATCTCAGACTTTGTTTATTTGGTAGGTAGATGAATGGAAAAGAAGAAATCCTCATCGTGGAACTCATGTGGGCATACTGGTGCATGAACATAAAACGGCTGCCAATCAATTTGCTGTTCTAGTATTGACTGTAGAAGAGGAAAAGGTAAATATCCTATAATATACAATCTGAGATCTGTCTGTCTTTCAATGCATCTCTATTTGATCTGTTATTGATCTAACTTATTGGAATTTTCTTCTTTTTTTTCTATTTAGTGGTTTGATATCTATTTTAACAAAGTCAGACCTGCATTTCTACAAGGGAAGAATAAAATAAAGAGCTTTTTTATCTCCTCTTCTGGTCAAAAGATTTACAATGTATCAAACGATATCTCAAGATTTCACTGCAAGTAAGTTTTTTTTGTTTTGTGTTTTTTTATATATTAGCACTGATCGATTTCTGTTCTACAGGCTGAACATGTACAAACTGAATATTATGTTAATATTTCTTTCTATGTTTTATAGATTTGGATTGCAAACAGTGACCAGTCAAATGGTCAGAAGGAATGCAGAAACGTTTGTGTCCTCAAAATACAGAGAGAGCAACGAGATAAATATATTTTCAAAATATCTTTCAAATTCTAATATCATGGCTGAACGTGCCTATCGGCAAAAGATTATGGGTGACATGGTGAAAGCATCAGAGATGCTAATGCTATACTGCCAAGAGAGCGAAGATAATCCTACCACCTCCAAGTAAGTAGTTTGACAGTAATATCTTTACATTATTTCACCTTTACAAAACTTACGTTTGTCTATTTTATTATCACCTTTATTAAAATCTGTGTCTCTTCTTCAGAACTAAAGTAGTGGAAAAACCTGCAACCTTGCCTGTTATAAGATCAAAAGCGGACGAGTTTGAAAAATTTATTGAAAAGTATCCTCTCAGTGTGGAGAAGGACGCACCCCCTCAAAAAATATGCCTTGCTGAGTCTGCTGTCCATGGGCAACATTTATATAACAGGTGGAGGAAATCGCAGAACAGGATGCGAGTGCACTATACAATCGGTAAGATTAACATAACCCTAATGCAACAGTTTGCCTCAGGAGTTGGCCATAGCAGGAACAGTGTATAGCCTCCTTCACATCAAAGACTTAATACATTCTTTGATTTATTCTTGACAGAATTGCTTCAAGATCATCGGCCAAGTGAAAAGGAGGTGAGGAAATGCATTGGACTGCAGCTATGGAAGAACAACCTACCAAGGATCAAAGACATTTTAGAGCAATGGAAGAAGAAGTGATTTCAGTGGAAACAATGACATTTCTTTGTTTTTATTTGCTGTGGTTTGGCATGATGGGGTTTGATAAATAAATATAATTTCATTATTTTTTGGGACTATGATAGTGGGGTTTGTTTGGGGATTGAGATGATGGGGTTTGTTCAATAAATGCACTTTCATAATTTTTTGGCGTCTTGGATAATGAGATTTGATCAATAAATATATTCTTCTATTTTATTGAACACTTTGTGTCTGGAAGTTTATTAGGGTACATTTAGTGTAATGGGTTTTGGTTAGGGTCAGCAATGGGGGTTTTCTATTATTTTTTTACAGACCTCACAAGGAGACCGACCATTGGTTACACACATAACCTCATAATACACACCTTAGCTGCTGCAGAACCTCATAAAACACACCTCAGCAGCTTCAGGTCATAATACACACCTTAACCACAGCAGGTCATAATACACACCCTAGCTGCTGCAGAACCTCAGAATAATCAGCTCATCTGCTGCAGAACCTCCTAATACACAGCCCAGTTTCTGCAGGCCTAAATACACACCTCAACCACTGCAGGTCATAATACATACCCCAGCTACTGCAGAATATCATAATAATACACACCTTAGCTGCTGTGGAACCTCCTAATACACACCTTAGCTGCTGCAGAACCTCCTAATACACACCTTAGCTGCTGCAGAACCTCATAATTCTTACCTCCGCTGCTGCAGAGCCTCCATATATCAACTTCTATATCAACTTCCACAAAATAGTGATAGAGATTTTCCATATACCTGCGTCCACATAATTACTGTTTGAGGGTGATATACCTGCTTCAACTAACAACTGATTGAGGCCTGCTATAAATCAGCTTCCACAAAATAGTGATTGTGGGGTTTGATATACCTGCTTTCACAAAATACTGATTAAGGGGTGTGATATACCTACTTCTACAGAATACTGATTAAGGGGTTCTATATACCTGCTGTGCTGAATTTCCGTGTAGATTCTGGGTAGCCTCATAGCTTTCCACCAGGTCGACCATCTCGAGACCATTACCTGGAGAGACCTGGCCGATCCATTGCTGGAGAGGGGTTGGCAAAGCCCTCCAGAACATATCAGCCAACAGACGGTCCAGCATAGCAGTGGGGCTCAGCACGTCAGGCTGTAGCCACTTTTGCAAGAGGTTAAGTAAGTTATAATAATCTCACGGGCTCAGCTGGCTTAAACCCCCACTGATGCACCCGCTGGGCCCAGGCCAACACATTCACCCTCAGTCTTGCCAGAATCTCACCCTTGACTTTTTGGTAGTTGGCCGCTTGATTGTCCGGCAAGTCGAAATACACCTGCTGGGAATCGGATGTCAGGAACGGAGCGACGACCTCAGCCCACTGATCTTGGGGTAGATTCTCCCTTGTGGCCACCTTCTCGTACATCGCCAGGTAGGTTTCAACGTCATCTGAGTGTGTCATCTTAGGGATCGCCGCACGGACTGCTTTCGGGACCTCATGAAGTCTCTGGGACGCTCCTGCCGTCTGTAAAGCCATCACGTGTTGTAACAGTAGCTGGTTTGTTTCCTGCTGGTGTTGGTTAGCCTCCACGAGACCTTTTATTACAGCCTCCATTCTGTCACGTGAGACAGGTTTAAATTTAGCTGGTTAAATCCAGGATATCCAGTCACACCCGAAAACAAAAATATTTCGGCGTTTACGCCAGCCTTACTGAGTGTGCACGTATCCTCCACCAATTTTCACCACTCACTACTGTCAGACACCACTCACTACTGTCAGACCTGCCCCTCTAAACCGGGCCTCTGCATTGGAGAGTGCTTTCAAGTTTATCACACCTCCACTGATATCCATTAAGTCCATTTCACTAATTTCTTAAATAATCCATAGCAAGACATTTTCAGTTGAGCATTTTTCCATTTGGCAATCCAATAATAGCTCCCCCCAAAAAATAAAAAAATAAAAAATAAATAAAACTTAAAAAATTCCCATTATACCCCTAGATGAATACATTGAAAGGTGTCATTTTATTAAATGAGGCAATTCTTCAATTTCCTTTTATGTTCTGGCACCCCTAGAGCCTTGATTTTGCGGTTTTCACTGTTGGGGTGAGTGTCTTCAAATGCGACATGGTTCCTGAAAATTATTCCAGCAAAATCTGCCTTCCAAAAGCCACACCGTGTTCCTCCCATTCTGAGCCCCGCTGTGTGCTCATACAGCACTTTACAACCACATATGGGGTGTTAACGTACTCAGAAGAGAATGGGTAAAAGATTATGGGGTGCATTTTCTCCTGATACACCTTGTTAAAATGACAAATTTGGGCCTAAAGCGAGATATTCTTGTAAAATATGAAATTTTTCATTTTCACTGCCAAGTCTTTCTAAATTCCATGAAACGGCTATTGGGCCAAAGTGCTCAGTGCACCCCTTGAAAAATTCCTTGGGGGGTGTATTTTCCATAATGGGGTCACTTTGGGGGTTCTTTCATTGTTGGGGTGCCTCAGGGTGTCTTCAAATGCTACATGGTGCTTGAAAATTATTCCAGCGAAATCTGCCTTCCAAAAGCCACACAGTGTTCCTCTCATTCTGAGCCCCGCTGTGCCCCCATATAGCACTTCATGACCACATATGTGGAGTTTCTGTAAACTTAAGAATCAGGGTAACAAATATTAAGGTTTATTTTGCTGTTAACCCATGCTGAATTGCAGGAGAAATTGATCTAAATGGAAAAATCTGCAAAACAAAGTGAAATTCACCTCCATTTTCCATGAATTCTGGTAGAACACTTAAAGGGTTAACAACGTTTGTAAAATTCGTTTTGAATACCTTGAGGGGTGTAGTTTCTAAAATGGGGTCATTTTTGGGTGGTTTCTATTATATAAGCCTCACAAAGTGACTTCAGACATGAACTGGCCCTTAAAAAAGTGAGTTTTGGAAATGTTCTGAAAAATTAAAAATTTTGCTTCTAAACTTCTAAGCCTTCTAACATCCCCAAAAAATAAAATAACATTTATAAAATGATGCAAACATGAAGTAGACATATGGTAAAAGTAAAGTAATAATTATTTTGTAAGTTACCACTGTCTGTCAGAGAACCAGAGAAATTCAAATTTAGAAAATTGCGAATTTTTCCAAATTTTCTGTAAATTTTGGCATTTTTTATAAATAAAGGTGAAACATATTGACTCATATTTTCCACTAACATGAAGTACAATATGTCACGAGAAAACAATCTCAGAATCGCTTATATAAGTAAAAGAGTTCCAGAGTAGGGATGAGCGAACCCGAACTGTATAGTTCGGGTTCGTTCCGAATTTTGGGGTGTCCGTGACACGGACCCGAACCCGAACATTTTCGTAAAAGTCCGGGTTCGGTGTTCGGCGCTTTCTTGGCGCTTTTTGAAAGGCTGCAAAGCAGCCAATCAAGAAGCGTCATAATACTTGCCCCAAGAGGCCATCAAAGCCATGCCTACTACTGGCATGGCTGTGATTGGCCATTGCAGCATGTGACCCAGCCTCTATATAAGCTTGGGTCACGTAGCGCCGCACGTCACTCTGCTCTGATCAGTATAGGGAGAGGATGCAGCTGCTGCTGTTAGGGCGAGATTAGGCAGGGATTTATTTACTGAAGTGATCGATATACACTGCGTGCAGAATTATTAGGCAAATGAGTATTTTGACCACATCATCCTCTTTATGCATGTTGTCTTACTCCAAGCTGTATAGGCTCGAAAGCCTACTACCAATTAAGCATATTAGGTGATGTGCATCTCTGTAATGAGAAGGGGTGTGGTCTAATGACATCAACACCCTATATTAGGTGTGCATAATTATTAGGCAACTTCCTTTCCTTTGGCAAAATGGGTCAAAAGAAGGACTTGACAGGCTCAGAAAAGTCAAAAATAGTGAGATATCTTGCAGAGGGATGCAGCACTCTTAAAATTGCAAAGCTTCTGAAGCGTGATCATCGAACAATCAAGCGTTTCATTCAAAATAGTCAAAAGGGTCGCAAGAAGCGTGTGGAAAAACCAAGGCGCAAAATAACTGCCCATGAACTGAGAAAAGTCAAGCGTGCAGCTTCCAAGATGCCACTTGCCACCAGTTTGGCCATATTTCAGAGCTGCAACATCACTGGAGTGCCCAAAAGCACAAGGTGTGCAATACTCAGAGACATGGCCAAGGTAAGAAAGGCTGAAAGACGACCACCACTGAACAAGACACACAAGCTGTAACGTCAAGACTGGGCCAAGAAATATCTCAAGACTGATTTTTCTAAGGTTTTATGGACTGATGAAATGAGAGTGAGTCTTGATGGGCCAGATGGATGGGCCCGTGGCTGGATTGGTAAAGGGCAGAGAGCTCCAGTCCGACTCAGACGCCAGCAAGGTGGAGGTGGAGTACTGGTTTGGGCTGGTATCATCAAAGATGAGCTTGTGGGGCCTTTTCGGGTTGAGGATGGAGTCAAGCTCAACTCCCAGTCCTACTGCCAGTTTCTGGAAGACACCTTCTTACCTTCTTCAAGCAGTGGTACAGGAAGAAGTCTGCATCCTTCAAGAAAAACATGATTTTCATGCAGGACAATGCTCCATCACACGCGTCCAAGTACTCCACAGCGTGGCTGGCAAGAAAGGGTATAAAAGAAGAAAATCTAATGACATGGCCTCCTTGTTCACCTGATCTGAACCCCATTGAGAACCTGTGGTCCATCATCAAATGTGAGATTTACAAGGAGGGAAAACAGTACACCTCTCTGAACAGTGTCTGGGAGGCTGTGGTTGCTGCTGCACGCAATGTTGATGGTGAACAGATCAAAACACTGACAGAATCCATGGATGGCAGGCTTTTGAGTGTCCTTGCAAAGAAAGGTGGCTATATTGGTCACTGATTTGTTTTTGTTTTGTTTTTGAATGTCAGAAATGTATATTTGTGAATGTTGAGATGTTATATTGGTTTCACTGGTAAAAATAAATAATTGAAATGGGTATATATTTGTTTTTTGTTAAGTTGCCTAATAATTATGCACAGTAATAGTCACCTGCACACACAGATATCCCCCTAAAATAGCTAAAACTAAAAACAAACTAAAAACTACTTCCAAAAATATTCAGCTTTGATATTAATGAGTTTTTTGGGTTCATTGAGAACATGGTTGTTGTTCAATAATAAAATTAATCCTCAAAAATACAACTTGCCTAATAATTCTGCACTCCCTGTACAGCTGTGTATCATACAACCTCCGCTATTCAATTGCTCACTGTTTTAAGGCTGCCCAGAGCGTTTTTCAGTCACTTTTTTCTGGGGTGATCGGCGGCCATTTTGTGTCTTGTGGTGCGCCAGCACAAGCTGCCACCAAGTCCATTTTTAACCATCAATAGTGTGTTTTTTTTTTTTGCTATATCCTACATCAGGGGCTTGGCTGTGCTTGCTATTTTATTGAGGGGTAAAATACAATTGCCAAAATAGCAGTACCCTAAATCTGGTGTTTCAGCTGTGGCTAGCCAATTGCAATACTGTCTGCTGTCTGCCGAAGCACAGTTTTTGTTATGGGTTGAATACAATTCCCAACTTAGCAATTCCCTAAATTAGTGGTTTCTGCTCTATCAGGCCAAGGTTAAATCTATCCATAAATATATTAGATTGAAGGTGCAGATAGGGTCATCCTCAATAACTTCACACGCTACCGTGCATTTCCAAGTCTAATTCTGTCCGTAAAAGGGATATCTGTCATCCAGCGCCTAAATACCAGGCCTACAATTTATATTCAGCTAAATCTGTTGTTACTGCTGTGCCTGTATTAGTGTAATACGGTACCTAAATAGATAGCCATATAGTGTTAGGTGCCTGTAAAAAAAGGCCTGAATTTGAATTCAATACATTGGGCCAAATAATTTTTTTCTTATTGTGGTGAACGGTAACAATGAGGAAAACATCTAGTAAGGGACGCGGACGCGGACATGGTCGTGGTGGTGTTAGTGGACCCTCTGGTGCTGGGAGAGGACGTGGCCGTTCTGCCACAGCCACACGTCCTAGTGAACCAACTACCTCAGGTCCCGGTAGCCACCAGAATTTACAGCGATATTTGGTGGGGCCCAATGCCGTTCTTAGGATGGTAAGGCCTGAGCAGGTACAGGCATTAGTCAATTGGGTGGCCGACAGTGGATCCAGCACGTTCACATTATCTCGCACCCAGTCTTCTGCAGAAAGAGTACAGATGGCGCATGAAAACCAAGCCCATCAGTCTGTCACATCACCCCCATGCATATCAGGGAAACTGTCTGAGCCTCAAGTTATGCTGCAGTCTCTTATGCTGTTTGAAGACTCTGCTGGCAGGGTTTCCCAAGGGCATCCATCTAGCCCTTCCCCAGGGGTGGAAGAGATAGAATGCACAGCCACTTATGTTTCCTGATGAGGACATGGGAATACCACCTCAGCACGTCTCTGATGATGACGAAACACAAGTGCCAACTGCTGCGTCTTTCTGCAGTGTGCAGACTGAACAGGAGGCCAGGGAGGAAGACTGGGTGTAAAGACGATGCAGGGGACGATGAGGTCTGGGTGCCGGGGCCTAAATATCTGACAATGGCCTGTCCCAGTGGTGGGTGACGTTAAGGCCTCTTTTACACGGCCGTTTTTTTTTCCCGTTTACTGGCCGTTTTTTGCGGTCCGTATACGGAACCATTGATTTCAATGGGTCCGCAAAAAAAACGGAATGTACTCCGTATGCATTCCGTTTCCGTTTTTCCGTTTTTCCGTTCCGTTTTAACATAGAACATGTCCTATATTTGGCCGCAAATCACGTTCCGTGGCTCCATTAAAGTCTATGGGTCCGCAAAAAAACGGAATGCATACGGAAGTGCATCCGTATGTCTTCCGTATCCGTTCCGTTTTTTGCGGATCCATCTATTGAAAATGTTATGCCCAGCCCAATTTTTTCTATGAAATTACTGTATACTGTATTTGCCATACGGAAAAACGGAACGGAAAAACGGAACGGAAACGGAAACACAACGGAAACAAAAAACGGAACAACGGATCCGTTTAAAACGGACCGCAAAACACTGAAAAAGACATACGGTCGTGTGCAATAGGCCTAAGCCTGATTCTCTGCTATGACATGAAGCCTGATTCTCTGCCATGAGACCTCTCTCCAATTGATATTAGTTAATTAAAATTTATTTAATTTAAATTTTAATTAATTTCCCTATCCACATTTGTTTGCAGGGGATTTACCTACATTTTTGCTGCCTTTTGCAGCCCTCTAGCCCTTTTCTGGGCTATTTTACAGCATTTTTAGTGCCGAAAAGTTCGCGTCCCCATTGACTTCAATGGGGTTCGGGGCGAAGTTCGGGTCGAGTTCGGATCCCGAACCTGAACATTTCCGGGAAGTTCGGCCGAACTTCTCGACCCCGAACATCCAGGTGTTCGCTCAACTCTATTCCAGAGTTATTACCACAAAAGTGAAACATGTCAGATTTGCAAAATGTGGCTTGGTCCTTATGGTGAAAACTAGCTTAATCTTGAAGGGGTTAAACTTTTCCAACTCTTGGCTCAACTCGTGGAAAGAATGAATCTCCCACACATATAATGGGGAAGATCTTGCTATAATTGGTGTTAAGTAATTTAAGGATGACATGTCAGCCTGCATTTGTGGGAGGGGCGTAGGCGCGCTTAAAAGGAGGCATGCCCTTTCCTCATTTGCGTGCGTTTTCGGTGCCTTCCCGCCACGAACGTTACGCCCCTTGCAACAGCGCCGCTCGACAGGTAAGTAAGTCCCGTCATGGTACCTCCGGTCCTCCTTCTTCCGCACTTGACGGCCGGGTAAGTTCTATTACATCCACTGCCGTCACTCACCCTCCACGCCGCATCCATTCCAGGCGTCTCCCTTACGACGACCTCCGCTTCCTGCGCAGAACACAGGGGGGTCACGTGGGACTCCGGGCATGAGGTCCGCCGCAGCGTCCTTGTTGCAATGACGTTAGTGTCCTCCTCCTGCACCCACAAGGCACGACTGCCTCCCAGGCTCCGGGGTGCGCCGCCTCCGGTTGCTGTCCCATTGTTGTCTCGTGGCCGGCTGTCCCTCTGGCTCGGCCCCGATCTGCACGGCGTCTCTGTTACCCGGCAACGCCGTTGGTGTCCTCCCCCTGCGGTCACATGATCCGGCTGCCCAGGCTCTCTCTCCCTGGTTCCGGACTGCGCTCCTGTCGCATCACCGGTACTTCACTTGCCCTGCACACCCGGTGGGGGTTGGGTGGTGCCGGTGGTGCGGTGGGGGGGGGGCGCGGCTTCACGGGAATGTTCGGGCTCGCCGGCAGGGGAGAGTGCCAAAAACAAACAAACAATCGTATTCCACCCAAACAGCATTAAACTACTAGCCCTCAACACCCCGCACGGTAGCAATCCACGCTACCCTCCGTATCAGGTCCGTATCAGGTCCAACACTATAAACTAATTCATGCAACAAACATGTCCGCGGGCCATACATCAGGCTTCTAGTTGAAACGGGTCATCACAAGCCCACCAAAAAATTTCCGTTTTAATCGCAGGGTCATTCAAGGATCACTGGGTCATGGTTCCATAAATGGCGCAGTCCCTGGACATCAACGTGCCCCCCCCCCTCACGATACTGATTATTTTGCAGACCCTGGGTACTCTGCTGTCCTAGCCACATACCGTCAGACCAACGCCTATTCCACTCATCTGCGGACGCTTCGGTAAATATTTCTTTTCAGTCACCATGTCTGTCACCAAGCACGCTGCAGGTCGCTTCAATGTCATGCCACATGTTCATTGCCGTTTTTTCGTTACGTTCACATATGTCATATCATATTGTTCTCCTGTCACGCTTCATCTGTTACCTGTAACGTTTCAGGCGTACGTTCTATGTTGTCATATGTCGCCTGTTACGTTTCAGGCTCGCGTCTCTAATATACCATGACTGTTGCCTGTTACGTTTCAGGCTTACGTTTTTAACATACCATGTCTGTTGCTTGTTGCGTTTCAGGCTTACGTTTCTAATATACCATGACTGTTGCCTGTTGCGCTTCAGGCTTACGTTTTTAATATATCATGACTGTTGCCTGTTACGTTTCAGGCTTACGTTTCTAATTTTACCATGATTGTTGCCTGTTACACTTCAGGCTTGCGTTTCTAATATATCATCTGTTGCCCGTTACGCTTCGGGCTTACATTTCTAATATATCATGACTGTTGCCTGTTACGTTCAGGCTTACGTTTCTAATTTATCATCTGTTGCCCGTTACGCTTCGGGCTTACGTTCATAGCATTTCATCTGTTACCTGTTACGTGTCAGGTTCACGCTGATAATTACCATTTCTGTCACCTGTCACGTTTTTTCAGACTTGAATCCATATTTTTTTCCTACAGTACGATTCCAGGTTTGATGTTCAATTGTTATGTTTTTTAAACTCCCTGTCGGAAGCCATGTCCTTGTAGCTCTTACATAATTTCACGCCTTAGTCGGGCAAGGTCCTCCACAGTAGCGCCCGTTTTACAGCACTAGGCACTCGCCCACCAGTTTTTCCTTTTACCACCGTTCACGGCTCGGGTGTCGCCTTCGTAATAGCAGGGCCTCCAGCTCAGCTATTACTTTTTTGTTTTTTCACCTCACAGCTGCAGTATGTCGCATATTTCAAACATCGAGGAAGCCCTATCAATTCCTGAAACACCCGCATCCGAGCGGCCCAGCTCCTCATCACTAAGAAGTTGGACCATTGTGAAATTAATTGCGGAACTCAACAGGAGAGGGATCCAACACCCTGATTCCGCCCGGAAAGCAGAATTATATAGACTGCTCATGGCTGAACCAGCAGCCCCGGACTTGGAGCAAGTCTCCATGTCCACTTTGCAAGTGTCTCTGACACAGTTACATGCCATGATGAACACCATTGCCTCCTCAGTCTCGGACGTGCAGTCCAGACTCCTGGCCGTCGAGTCCCACCAGGGGCTGGCATCCGACCGTTCCGCTTCACCTTTGCCTGTAGCCTCCACTTCAGGGCTCGTTCCCCCAGGTAGGGTCCTTTGCGCACCTGAGGTAGCTCCATCGCACTTCATCCCCAGCAACATCAAAAAGGATATTTTAGAGGGCAAGGACGTCAATCTGGCGTCCATCCTGATAGCTACCCACGACACGGTAGAGAGCAAAACCATAGCTTGCGGCGACATGTCCATCGTCCTCAAAGCTAGGGATCCCCGTCTAAACAAGAAATTAACCATCACAGAGTTCGTCCTCGCGTTGAGTTTATTCAGGGATGTCATCTGCTCTGTCCATCCTGAGAGGCGGGAGAAGTTAGACACGTACCTTTTCAGGGTCACGGACTTGGGCCACAAGTACGGTGGGCAGGCATTCTACGATTATCATCGCTCTTTTTCAGCCAAAGCCGCCGCCGCACTGGTCCAGTTCCAGCATATCACAAACTGGGCTGCAATGGACATGGAGCTATTTTGCTGGCACTTTGCAGGGCTCAAGGCCCCGGCATGTGCCTCTTGCCAATCAATTGCCCACTCCGCAGATTGGTGCCCCAATGCAGGTCCCTCCACGTCCCAGGGCAGATCCCTTCCCAGCAGCTCCGGGTCCCTTCAGCGGTCTGGCCCAGCCACGGACAAACTAGGGCGGGCGATAGTTTTCCTGGGCAACAGCCAGGTTTGTAATAATTTCAATCAAAATGCTTGTTATTACAACAAATGTAGGGCCCTTCACGTTTGTGCAGTCTGTTTCAGGGCTCACCCCCAGATGGCATGTCCTCAAAGGTCCAGGCCATCCTGACTAAGCGGGGTCAATGTGGTTCTGCTAGAATCCCTGCTGCAGAATCATTATAACCCACAGTTCGTGCAGTTCCTGGTCTCCGGGTTCACCACAGTTTTCCACACACGCCTGGTAGCTCTCCCACAAGCTTCTTGGGAGGGGCCCAATCTGCTGTCGGCAACCAGGGATCCCGAGCCGGTGGGGACTCTGATCAGGTCAGAATTAGAGAAGGGGTTCCTCATCGGCCCCTTTTCCTTCGTGCCATTTGATCTTTGGAGGATAAACCCCATTGGTATTGTGTCCAAGCAGTTTACCAATAAAAAACGTCTCATTTATGACTTGTCTGCGCCTCATGGCTCCAGCACACCCAGTCTGAACTCCTTAGTGCCCTCCGAGGAGTTTTCCATGAGTTACGCCACCATAGATGAGGCCATCCAGCTGATTCTTCAGGTCGGGTCGGGGGGCATGGTTGGCCAAAGCGGACATCGCCGATGCCTTTAAATTGCTGCCCATTCATCCACAGCTTTGGAGGTTCTATGGCATCAGGTGGCAAGACCAGTATTTCTTTGCCAATCGCCTAACGTTCGGGTCCAAGAGCAGCCCCTGGCTGTTCGACCAGTTCGCCCAGGCATTGCATTGGATCCTGGTCAACCACTTCCCTCTGGTCATCCATTACTTGGATGACTTTCTTCTAATCGAAAGCCCAGACTGCCAGCCGAGCAAGCTTCAGGCTCTGCTTTAACTGTTTGCCCAACTCAATGTCCCAGTGGCACCCTCAAAAACAGAAGGCCCCGCGACGGTAATCACCTTCCTGGGCATAATCCTGGACACAGGGAAGATGGAGGCCAGGTTGCCAGCTGAGAAGTTAGCAAAGATCAAGGAGGCCATCTCAAAGGCAGCAGGTAGCAGGACGTGCGCCAAGGTTGAGTTGCAGTCCCTGCTAGGCATGCTCAATTTTGCCACCAGAGTCATGCCCCAGGGCAGGGCCTTCATGTCCAGACTCCTTCAGCTACTCCCCTCAGCCCCCGAGCAAGACAGCCTCATCACTCTGGAATTTCAAGCCATGGCCGATCTGGCCATGTGGAAGGACTTCATGGCCTCTTGGAATGGAGTCTCTTTGTTCGTACCTCAGCTGGGACCAGCATCCACCTTGGTTTTTTCGGACGCCGCCGCCTCCGGAGGTTTCGCGGCGATCTGTGGAAACCAGTGGTTTGCGGGCCCCTGGCCAGCGGAGGTGTCATCAGCCAGAGCCGCGTTAAAATCGTCCCCCTTGTTGGAATTCTATCCAATTGTAGCGGCGGCCCAGGTTTGGGACAGCCTGTGGGCCAACTCTTCCGTGGCATTCGTCACTGACAATCAGACAGTGGTGGACATAATCACCAAGGGCAGATCACAGTCACCCCAGATCATGTCTTTTGTCCGCAGGCTGGTCTGGCTTTCGCTGGAATACAACTTCCATGTGGCATGCAGGCACATTCAAGGAGTTCATAATGTGGCCGCAGACGCCTTGTCCCGCTTTAATTTTAAAACTTTCTTTCAGGTCATGCCAGAGGCAGACCGTGTGGGGCTACCTCCTCCGATGTATCAAAATCTGGTGATGGATTAAACCTTTTCATTGATTCAGCAAAGTCTTTGATGCAGAAGTCTTTATCTTATAACACTGCCAGGAACTACAGGACCGCCTGGAACACCTTCAACAGGTTCATGGGCCTACATCCGAGACAAGACACTGACAAGACCACTTACATCACAGCTTTCATAGCCTACTGTCATATTGATCTCAAACTATCCTTTAATACCATTAAATTGTATTTGGCCGGAGTCCAACATTTCTCCATGTTGGAAGACCCCGAAAGTAGGTCGGTTTTTCTGTCCCAAGCAGTCAGGGCAACACTCAGGGGTGTTCAGAAAAGTGGTCACACAGCCATCCCGAGCAGGCAGCCTGTGTCAGGGGAATTATTTAGAAAGCTTTCAACCTCCCTAGATGGTCTTCCTTTTGGGCTCCTTTCCAGCACGGTCATCAAGGCTGCAATGTACCTTAGTTTCTACGGGTTCTTAAGACCCGGGGAATTCACCCGCAGTTTAGCCAGGTCCAAGGGTTTAACCAGGGGTCAGCTGTTATGGCACGACGACCATTTCTCCTTACACCTCCTCACTTCCAAAATCACGCAAGTGGGTCCACCAGTGGAGGTGAAGTTCTACCAGTCTGCCAACGCTTTGTGCCCGGTCCAGGTACTCAGGAGTTTGCTGGCAGCTCTGGGGGATGCCTCCCCGGACAGCATGTTGCTCCCGTTCCAGGCCTTGGCCCTCACGACCACGCAGTTCATCTCGCACGTTCGCACCCTGTCATCGGGCTTGGGTTTCGACCCCAAGGCCATTTCGGGGCACTCCTTCCGTATTGGAGCAGCATCCGCGGCTTCAAAGCATAACGTCCCTTGCCTCGTCATCCGTAAAATGGGTCGCTGGCGCTCCTCTTGCTTCACACGCTACATACCGAACCCTCAAGCCGAAATATCCCAGACGTTTCACAGTTTGGTATTGTAATTGGCTCGCTGCAATAAAGGTTTTTCTCTCCCTACTCGTGTGTGTTTTTGCCCACTTTTAGTCCTACCCACGGCATGGCTAAGGGCACCCCTCCAGCCATATTAGTTAGGCAGGTAGTTTCTCTCTGTTAGGTCCCGGCACTTCGTGGCTCCAGCTCTCTGCCGTAGCCATGACCACATATAATTTAAGGCTGACATGTCAGCCTGCATTTGTGGGAGCGGCGTAGGCGCGCTTAAAAGGAGGCACGCCCTCTCCTCATTTGCGTGCGTTTTCGGTGCCCCACCCTCCCTCCCCTTTTTCTTTTCATACTCCTCAGAGTATGCCCCCTTTTAGGCCTTCCCACGCACCCCTCCAGCCATATTAGTTAGGCAGGTAGTTTCTCTCTGTTAGGTCCCGGCACTTCGTGGCGCCAGCTTTCTGCCGTAGCCATGACCACAAGTTACATAAGACATCTTCACAACAAGTGGCTACTTTTGTGCTAAACAAGGAGGAAGAAATTGTAAGCTTTCTCTAAGGTTATAGGTTAAAATAATATGGAAATAAGACATTTCAATAATTTCTCTTTTTTTTTATAATTTTTTTATTTAATTTTTTTCAACAGTGGTTTAAAGTCTACTTTGGAAAAGTGAGACCAAAGTTGCTACACAAACACTCGCCAAAGGAAAGATTCTTCCTATCGACCTCTGGAAAAGAGATCTATAATGTTTCCAATGACATCTTGCGGTACCACAAGAAGTAAGATTCAAAAAAGTCACTTATCTATTTCGAGGACTAAATATAGTGCCATAACTTATGTGTTTACCATCTCCTTTTTAATCCTAGATTCAAACTTCCCAACATCTCTAGCCAGCTTGTCAGCAGGGTTTGTGAAACCTGGACCATTCCTAATTATTCTGGCTCAGAAAACAATATGTGCAGCCATGGACTATATTTTATACACTACATTTTATAAAAGATACACACAGTGTTTTAATGTTGTTTATGTCTTATATGCTTTCTAAGATTGCATATTAATGGTCATTTAAGTTTTATTGCAGAGAAAAAAACACCCTCATTGCCAGCGATGTCAACGAGGTCCTGGAGGCTTCTATAGTCCGGCCATGGGCTATATTTTACACACTACATTTTATACAAATGCACACAGTGTTTTATTGTTGTTCATGGACTACCTCCTATCCTGGGAACCCATCTGTTTAGGAAGTGCATGAAGCATAGCAGCGATGATGAGATCAAGACAACCCTGACATAGGCCAAAATAAAGTTGGTTAATGATGTATCAAGGTGCTTGCTATGAGGATCGCTGAGCTGTTATGAGACAAAAATGCACAGAAAACATCATTGGGTTCCTAAGGAAAGGCAGATTCTCCATCTTTATCTATATTTATTTACTAGCAGAAGGACCCGGCTTCACACAGGTATATTTCATCTATTTCATGTAATGTTTCTGTGTGTCGTTAAAAGATATTGACAGTATCCCCCATAACAGTGACCTCTACAGCACCAAGCCCCACTGTCTGATGAGCTGTGTATCTAATCCTATCCTGTGTGATACTGTCTGATGAGCTGTGTATCTAATCCTATCCTGTGTGATACTGTCTGATGAGCTGTGTATCTAATCCTATCCTGTGTGATACTGACTGATGAGCTGTGTATCTAATCCTATCTTGTGTGATACTGTCTGATGAGCTGTGTATCTAATCCTATGCTGTGTGATACTGTCTGCTGAGCTGTGCATCTAATCCTGTCCTGTGTGATACTGTCTGCTGAGCTGTGTATCTAATCCTATCATGTGTGATACTGTCTGCTGAGCTGTGTATCTAATCCTATCCTGTGTGATACTGACTGCTGAGCTAAGTATCTAATCCTATCCTGTGTGATACTGACTGCTGAGCTGTGTATCTAATGCTATCCTGTGTGATACTGTCTGCTGAGCTGTGTATCTAATCCTGTCCTGTGTGATACTGTCTGTTGAGCTGTGTATCTAATCCTGTCCTGTGTGATACTGTCTGCTGAGCTGTGTATCTAATCCTATCATGTGTGATACTGTCTGCTGAGCTGTGTATCTAATCCTATCCTGTGTGATACTGACTCCTGAGCTGTGTATCTAATCCTGTCCTGTGTGATACTGTCTCCTGAGCTGTGTATCTAATCCTGTCCTGTGTGATACTGCCTGCTGAGCTGTGTATCTAATCCTATCCTGTGTGATACTGTCTGCTGAGCTGTGTATCTAATCCTATCCTGTGTGATACTGTCTGCTGAGCTGTGTATCTAATCCTATCCTGTGTGATACTGTCTGATGAGCTATGTATCTAATCCTATATTGTGTGATACTGTCTGCTGAGCTGTGTATCTAATCCTATCCTGTGTGATACTTTCTGCTGAGCTGTGTATCTAATCCTATCCTGTGTGATACTGTCTGCTGAGCTGTGCATCTAATCCTGTCCTGTGTGATACTGTCTGCTGAGCTATGTATCTAATCCTATCCTGTGTGATACTGTCTGCTGAGCTATGTATCTAATCCTATCCTGTGTGATACTGTCTGCTGAGCTGTGTATCTAATCCTATCCTGTGTGATACTGTCTGCTGAGCTGTGTATCTAATCCTATCCTGTGTGATACTGTCTGCTGAGCTGTGTATCTAATCCTGTCCTGTGTTATACTGTCTCCTGAGCTGTGTATCTAATCCTATTCTGTGTGATACAGTCTGCTGAGTTATGTATCTAATCCTATCCTGTGTGATACTGTCTGCTGAGCTGTGTATCTAATCCTATCCTGTGTGATACTGTCTGCTGAGCTGTGTATCTAATCCTATCCTGTGTGATAATGTCTGCTGAGCTGTGTATCTAATCCTATCCTGTGTGATACTGTCTGCTGAGCTGTGCATCTAATCCTGTCCTGTGTGATACTGTCTGCTGAGCTATGTATCTAATCCTATCCTGTGTGATACTGTCTGCTGAGCTATGTATCTAATCCTATCCTGTGTGATACTGTCTGCTGAGCTGTGTATCTAATCCTATCCTGTGTGATACTGTCTGCTGAGCTGTGTATCTAATCCTATCCTGTGTGATACTGTCTGCTGAGCTGTGTATCTAATCCTGTCCTGTGTTATACTGTCTCCTGAGCTGTGTATCTAATCCTATTCTGTGTGATACAGTCTGCTGAGTTATGTATCTAATCCTATCCTGTGTGATACTGTCTGCTGAGCTGTGTATCTAATCCTATCCTGTGTGATACTGTCTGCTGAGCTGTGTATCTAATCCTATCCTGTGTGATAATGTCTGCTGAGCTATGTATCTAATCATATCCAATGTAGAGTTGAGCGAACACCTGGATGTTCGGGTTGGAGAAGTTCGGCCGAACTTCCCGGAAATGTTCGGGTTCGGGATCCGAACCCGACCCGAACTTTGTCCCGAACCCGAACCCCATTGAAGTTAATGGGGACCCGAACTTTTGGGCACTAAAAAGGCTGTAAAACAGCCCAGGAAAGAGCTAGAGGGCTGCAAAAGGCAGCAACATGTAGGTAAATCCCCTGCAAACAAATGTGGATAGGGAAATGAATTAAAATTAAAATAAAAAAAATAAAAATGAACCAATATCAATTGGACAGAGGTCCCATAGCAGAGAATCTGGCTTCACGTCAGCAGAGAATCAGTCTCTTCATGCCATAGCAAAGAATCTGGCTTCATGTCAGCGCAGAATCAGTCTTCATGTCATAGCAGAGAATCAGGCTTCACGTCACCCACCACTGGAACAGGCCACTGTCACATATTTAGGCCCCGGCACCCAGACAGAGGAGAGCGGTCCCGTAACAGAGAATCTGGCCTTATGTCAGCGCAGAATCAGTCTTCATGTCATAGCAGAGAATCAAGCTTCACGTCACCCACCACTGGAACAGGCCACTGTCACACATTTAGGCCCCGGCACCCAGACAGAGGAGAGAGGTCCTGTAACAGAGAATCTGGCCTTATGTCAGCACAGAATCTGTCTTCATGTTATAGCAGAGAATCAGGCATCACGACACCCACCACTGGAACAGGCCACTGTCACACATTTAGGCCCAGGCACCCAGGCAGAGGAGAGAGGTCCCGTAACAGAGAATCTGGCCTTATGTCAGCACAGAATCTGTCTTAATGTCATAGCAGAGAATCAGGCTTCACGTCACCCACCACTGGAACAGGCCACTGTCACACATTTAGGCCCAGGCACCCAGGCAGAGGAGAGAGGTCCCGTAACAGAGAATCTGGCCTTATGTCAGCGCAGAATCTGTATTCATGTCATAGCAGAGAATCAGGCTTCAAGTCACCCACCACTGGAACAGGACACTGTCACACATTTAGGCCCAGGCACCCAGGCAGAGGAGAGAGGTCCCGTAACAGAGAATCTGGCCTTATGTCAGCGCAGAATCTGTATTCATGTCATAGCAGAGAATCAGGCTTCACGTCACCCACCACTGGAACAGGCCACTGTCACACATTTAGGCCCCGGCACCCAGACAGAGGAGAGCGGTCCCGTAACAGAGAATCTGGCCTTATGTCAGCGCAGAATCTGTATTCATGTCATAGCAGAGAATCAGGCTTCACGTCAACCACCACTGGAACAGGCCACTGTCACACATTTAGGCCCAGGCACCCAGGCAGAGGAGAGAGGTCCCGTAACAGAGAATCTGGCCTTATGTCAGCGCAGAATCTGTATTCATGTCATAGCAGAGAATCAGGCTTCACGTCACCCACCACTGGAACAGGACACTGTCACACATTTAGGCCCAGGCACCCAGGCAGAGGAGAGAGGTCCCGTAACAGAGAATCTGGCCTTATGTCAGCGCAGAATCTGTATTCATGTCATAGCAGAGAATCAGGCTTCACGTCACCCACCACTGGAACAGGCCACTGTCACACATTTAGGCCCCGGCACCCAGACAGAGGAGAGCGGTCCCGTAACAGAGAATCTGGCCTTATGTCAGCGCAGAATCTGTCTTCATGTCATAGCAGAGAATCAGGCTTCACGTCAACCACCACTGGAACAGGCCACTGTCACACATTTAGGCCCAGGCACCCAGGCAGAGGAGAGAGGTCCCATAACAGAGAATCTGGCCTTATGTCAGCGCAGAATCTGTATTCATGTCATAGCAGAGAATCAGGCTTCACGTCACCCACCACTGGAAAAGGCCACTGTCACACATTTAGGCCCAGGCACCCAGGCAGAGGAGAGAGGTCGCGTAACAGAGAATCTGGCCTTATGTCAGCACAGAATCTGTCTTCATGTCATAGCAGAGAATCAGGCTTCACGTCACCCACCACTGGAACAGGCCACTGTCACACATTTAGGCCCAGGCACCCAGGCAGAGGAGAGAGGTCCCGTAACAGAGAATCTGGCCTTATGTCAGCGCAGAATCTGTATTCATGTCATAGCAGAGAATCAGGCTTCACGTCACCCACCACTGGAACAGGCCACTGTCACACATTTAGGCCCCGGCACCCAGGCAGAGGAGAGCGGTCCCTTAACAGAGAATCTGGCCTTATGTCAGCGCAGAATCTGTCTTCATGTCATAGCAGAGAATCAGGCTTCACGTCAACCACCACTGGAACAGGCCACTGTCACACATTTAGGCCCCGGCACCCAGGCAGAGGAGAGCGGTCCCGTAACAGAGAATCTGGCCTTATGTCAGCGCAGAATCTGTCTTCATGTCATAGCAGAGAATCAGGCTTCACGTCACCCACCACTGGAACAGGCCACTGTCACATATTTAGGCCCAGGCACCCAGGCAGAGGAGAGAGGTCGTGTAACAGAGAATCTGGCTTCATGTCAGCACAGAATAAGTCTTCATGTCATAGCAGAGAATCAGGCTTCACGTCACCCACCACTGGAACAGGCCACTGTCACACATTTAGGCCCCGGCACCCAGACAGAGGAGAGGTTCATTCAACTTTGGGTTGCCCCGCAATATAATGGTAAAATGAAATTAAAAATAGTATTGAATGAGGAAGAGCCCTGGAGTAGAATAACATATTGTTAAGGGGAGGTAGTTAATATCTAATCTGCACAAGGGATGGACAGGTCCTGTGGGATCCATGCCTGGTTCATTTTTATGAACGTCAGCTTGTCCACATTGGCTGTAGACAGGCGGCTGCGTTTGTCTGTAATGACGCCCCCTGCCGTGCTAAATACACGTTCAGACAAAACGCTGGCCGCCGGGCAGGCCAGCACCCCCAAGGCATAAAAGGCTAGCTCTGGCCACGTGGACAATTTGGAGACCCAGAAGTTGAATGGGGCCGAACCATCAGTCAGTACGTGGAGGGGTGTGCACAGGTACTGTTCCACCATGTTATTGAAATGTTGCCTCCTGCTAACACGTTCCGTATCAGGTGGTGGTGCAGTTAGCTGTGGCGTGGTGACAAAACTTTTCCACATCTCTGCCATGCTAACCCTGCCCTCAGAGGAGCTCGCCGTGACACAGCTGCGTTGGCGACCTCTTGCTCCTCCTCTGCCTTCGCCTTGGGCTTCCACTTTTTCCCCTGTGACATTTGGGAATGCTCTCAGTAGCGCGTCTACCAACGTGCGCTTGTACTCGCGCATCTTCCTATCACGCTCCAGTGTAGGAAGTAAGGTGTGCACATTGTCTTTGTACCGGGGATCCAGCAGGGTGGCAACCCAGTAGTCCGCACACGTTAAAATGTGGGCAACTCTGCTGTCGTTGCGCAGGCACTGCAGCATGTAGTCGCTCATGTGTGCCAGGCTGCCCAGAGGTAAGGACAAGCTGTCCTCTGTGGGAGGCGTATCGTCATCGTCCTGTGTTTCCCCCCAGCCACGCACCAGTGATCGGCCCGAGCTGCTTTGGGTGCCACCCCGCTGTGAACATGCTTCATCCTCATCCTCGTCCACCTCCTCCTCATCCTCGTCCTCCTCATCCTCCAGTAGTGGGCCCTGTCTGGCCAGATTTGTACCTGGCCTCTGGTGTTGCAAAAAACCTCCCTCTGAGTCACTTCGAAGAGACTGGCCTGAAAGTGCTAAAAATGACCCCTCTTCCTCCTCTTCCTCCTGGGCCACCTCCTCTTCCATCATCGCCCTAAGTGTTTTCTCAAGGAGACATAGAAGTGGTATTGTAACGCTGATAACGGCGTCATCGCCACTGGCCATGTTGGTGGAGTACTCGAAACAGCGCAACAGGGCACACAGGTCTCGCATGGAGGCCCAGTCATTGGTGGTGAAGTGGGTCTGATCCGCAGTGCGACTGACCCGTGCGTGCTGCAGCTGAAGCTCCACTTTGGCCTGCTGCTGCTCGCACAGTCTGTCCAGCATATGCAAGGTGGAGTTCCACCTGGTGGGCACGTCGAATATGAGGCGGTGAGCGGGAAGGCCGAAGTTACGCTGTAGCGCAGACAGGCGAGCAGCAGCAGGGTGTGAACGCCGGAAGCGCGAACAGACGGCCCGCACTTTATGCAGCAGCTCTGACATGTCGGGGTAGTTGCGAATGAACTTCTGCACCACCAAATTCAGCACATGCGCCAGGCAAGGGATGTGCGTCAAACCGGCTAGTCCCAGAGCTGCAACGAGATTTCGCCCATTATCGCACACCACCAGGCCGGGCTTGAGGCTCACCGGCAGCAACCACTCGTCGGTCTGTTGTTCTATACCCCGCCACAACTCCTGTGCGGTGTGGGGCCTGTCCCCCAAACATATGAGTTTCAGAATGGCCTGCTGACGTTTACCCCGTGCTGTGCTGAAGTTGGTGGTGAAGGTGTGTGGCTGACTGGATGAGCAGGTGGAAGAAGAGGAGGAAGAAGCTGAGTAGGAGGAGGAGGAGGAGACAGGAGGCAAAGAATGTTGCCCTGCGATCCTTGGCGGCGGAAGGACGTGCGCCAAATAGCTCTCCGCCTGGGGCCCAGCCGCCACTACATTTACCCAGTGTGCAGTTAGGGAGATATAGCGTCCCTGGCCGTGCTTACTGGTCCACGTATCTGTGGTTAGGTGGACCTTGCCACAGATGGCGTTGCGCAGTGCACACTTGATTTTATCGGACACTTGTTTGTGCAGGGAAGGCACGGCTCTCTTAGAGAAGTAGTGGCGGCTGGGAACAACATACTGTGGGACAGCAAGTGACATGAGCTGTTTGAAGCGTTGTGTGTCCACCAGCCTAAATGACAGCATTTCATAGGCCAGTAGTTTAGAAATGCTGGCATTCAGGGCCAGGGATCGAGGGTGGCTAGGTGAGAATTTACGCTTTCTCTCAAATGTTTGTGAGATGGAGAGCTGAACGCTGCCGTGTGACATGGTTGAGATGCTTGGTGACGCAGGTGGTGGTGTTGGTGGTACATCCCATGTTTGCTGGGCGGCAGGTGCCAACGTTCCTCCAGAGGCGGAGGAAGAGGCCGAGGCGGCGGCAGCAGCAGCAGAAGAGGCCGAGGCGGCAGCAGCAGAAGATGTAGCAGGGGAGCCTGAGTGACTTCCTTGTTTTTAAGGTGTTTACTCCACTGAAGTTCATGCTTTGCATGCAGGTGCCTGGTCATGCAGGTTGTGCTAAGGTTCAGAACGTTAATGCCTCGCTTCAGGCTCTGATGGCACAGCGTGCAAACCACTCGGGTCTTGTCGTCAGCACATTGTTTGAACTCCAGGGAACTCCTTGAAGCTGCCTTTGGGGTGCTCGGTCCCAGATGGCGGCGGTAAGTAGCAGGCGGAGTCTCTTGGCGGCGGGTGTTCTGATTTTGCCCACTGCTCCCTCTTTTGCTACGCTGTTGGCTCGGTCTCACCACTGCCTCTTCCTCCGAACTGTGAAAGTCAGTGGCACGACCTTCATTCCATGTGGGGTCTAGGACCTCATCGTCCCCTGCATCGTCTTCGACCCAGTCTTGATCCCTGACCTCCTGTTCAGTCTGCACACTGCAGAAAGACGCAGCAGTTAGCACCTATGTTTCGTCATCATCAGAGACGTGCTGAGGTGGTATTCCCATGTCCTTATCAGGAAACATAAGTGGCTGTGCATTCTATCTCTTCCACCCCTGGGGAAGGGCTAGGTGGATGCCCTTGGGAAACCCTGCCAGCAGAGTCTTCAAACAGCATAAGAGACTGCTGCATAACTTGAGGCTCAGACAGTTTCCCTGATATGCATGGGGGTGATGTGACAGACCGATGGGCTTGGTTTTCATGCGCCATCTGTGCGCTTTCTGCAGAAGACTGGGTGGGAGATAATGTGAACGTGCTGGATCCACTGTCGGCCACCCAATTGACTAATGCCTGTACCTGCTCAGGCCTTACCATCCTTAGAACGGCATTGGGCCCCACCAAATATCGCTGTAAATTCTGCTGGCTACTGGGACCTGAGGTAGTTGGTTCACTAGGACGTGTGGCTGTGGCAGAACGGCCACGTCCTCTCCCAGCACCAGAGGGTCCACTAACACCACCACGACCATGTCCACGTCCGCGTCCGCGTCCCTTATTAGATGTTTTCCTCATTGTTCCCGTTCACCACAATTTTGAGAATGGCAAATTTGGGAATGCTTTTTCAACCCAGAACAAAAAGTCTGCTTTTACGGTCACTACAGATAACTTGACCAGCTAAAACTGTGCAGATTTGGTTGAATAGAGATGTGAGACCTGTTTTTTTTTGCGCTGTGTGACAGTTATAGCTTTAATCACAGAATGACACTTCTATCAGCACGCTAGCGTGTGTCTTAGGTTTTTCTGAATGATACTATCAATAACTTCAATGTAAGATTTTCTTTTTGGGATAGATTTCAAGTAGGCCTGAAATACCACAAACTAGTTATTTTCAGAATGGCAAATTTGGGAATGCTTTTTCAACCCAGAACAAAAAGTCTGCTTTGACGGTCACTACAAATAACTTGACCAGCTAAAACTGTGCAGATTTGGTTGAATAGAGATGTGAGACCTGTTTTTTTTTTGCGCTGTGTGACAGTTATAGGTTTAATCACAGAATGACACTTCTATCAGCACGCTAGCGTGTGTCTTAGGTTTTTCTGAATCACACTATCAATACCTTCAATGTAAGATTTTCTTTTTGGGATAGATTTCAAGTAGGCCTCAAATACCACAAACTAGTTATTTTCAGAATGGCAAATTTGGGAATGCTTTTTCAACCCAGAACAAAAAGTCTGCTTTGACGGTCACTACAAATAACTTGACCAGCTAAAACTGTGCAGATTTGGTGTGCAGAAATGTCAGGTCTATTTTTTAGGCGCTGGGTGACAGGCTCAACTTGCCCCTGATGTAATATATGGCCAAAAAATAACCACACTGTTGATGGTTAAATGCACTTGGGTGACACAGGCTCAGCCTGCAGCTGATTTAGTATATGGCCAAAAAATAACCAGACTGTTGATGGTTAAATGCACTTCGGTGACACAGGCTCAGCCTGCAGCTGATGTAGGATATAGCACAAAATAACCACACTATCGATGGTTAAATACACTTGGTGATAGCTCGTGCTGGCGCACCACAAGTCACAAAATGGCCGCCGATCACCCCAGAAAAAAAGTGATCTAAAAACGCTCTGGGCAGCCTCAAAAAAGTGAGCAAGTCGATATTAGCACTTCAATGATCCACAGCTGCAGATCGATCACAGAATGAAGTCTTTTGGAGGAGTTAATCTGCCTAATCTCGCCCTAACGTCGCAGCTGCAACCTCTCCCTATGCTTGAATCAGCAGAGTGACGTGCAGCGCTACGTGACCCAAGCTTATATAGAGGCTGGGTCACATGGTGCACTGGCCAATCACAGCCATGCCAATAGTAGGCAAGGCTGTGATGGCCTCTTGGGCCAAGTAGTATGACGCTTGTTGATTGGCTGCTTTGCAGCCTTTCAAAAAGCGCCAAGAAAGCGCCGAACACCGAACCCGAACCCGGACTTTTACGAAAATGTTCGGGTTCGGGTCCGTGTCACGGACACCCCAACATTCGGTACGAACCCGAACTATACAGTTCGGGTTCGCTCATCCCTAATCCTATGTGATACTTCCTGCTGAGCTGTGTATCTAATCCTATCCTGTGTGATACTGTCTGCTGAGCTGTGTATCTAATCCTTTCCTGTGTGATACTGTCTGCTGAGCTGTGTATCTAATCCTATCCTGTGTGATACTGTCTGCTGAGCTGTGTATCTAATCCTATCCTGTGTGATACTGTCTGCTGAGCTATGTATCTAATCATATCCTATGTGATACTGTCTGCTGAGCTGTGTATCTAATCCTATCCTGTGTGATACTGTCTGCTGAGCTGTGTATCTAATCCTATTCTGTGTGATACTGTCTGCTGAGCTGTGTATCTAATCCTATCCTGTGTGATACTGTCTGCTGAGCTATGTATCTAATCATATCCTATGTGATACTTCCTGCTGAGCTGTGTATCTAATCCTATCCTGTGTGATACTGTCTGCTGAGCTGTGTATCTAATCCTATCCTGTGTGATACTTCCTGCTGAGCTGTGTATCTAATCCTATCCTGTGTGATACTGTCTGCTGAGCTGTGTATCTAATCCTGTCCTGTGTGATACTTTCTGCTGAGCTGTGTATCTAATCCTATCCTGTGTGATACTTCCTGCTGAGCTGTGTATCTAATCCTATCCTGTGTGATACTGTCTGCTGAGCTGTGTATCTAATACTTATATGTCATATGACTGAATATTTAAGGACTTGAGAACTGCTAAAACCTATGAACCTGGAGTAGGATCTGTAAGCTTCTATTGGCTGATAAGGGACATGTGACCTTGTGCATGGCAGTTGGGGGCTTGTATAGACTAATGCAGCTCATAGATATCTCAGGAGTCAGGAACGGTGCGTCCTAGAGAGCTGAGACCCGGCCTGGACACCTGATGTACCTGTGTGCCAAATTACGTGATTGTAAATGTGACGGTGCGGATTCCTTTAGCGGACATACACACACACACATACACTCAGCTTTATATATTAGATTTATTATGTTACTATAGGTTACTCTTTGTAAAGGTTACTCTAGGCTACTTTTTAGCATCTGCATCAAAACTTCTAGAATACAAAGGAATAACACATTCCATAGCTTTGGCATCAGACAATTTGCATAGCAATAGACGACCTTAGCTACAAACTTAATTTAATTAGTGACACTGGAGCCAGTTTTGACACCTTGGCTCCACAAACTACATGAAATGTACAATTAGTATTGCAACCTATATGTTTATATGCACTGCCTGTCCAAAAATAAATTCGCCACCAAAAAAAAAGGTCACACACTCTAATATTTTGTTGGACCGCCTTTAGCTTTGATTACGGCACGCATTCGCTGTGGCATTCTTTCGAGAAGCTTCTGCAATGTCACAAGATTTATTTCCATCCAGTGTTGCATTATTTTTTTACCAAGATCTTGCATTGATGATGGTGGAGTCTGACCGCTGCGCAAAGCCTTCTCCAGCACATCCCAAAGATTCTTAATGGAGTTAAGTTCTGGACACTGTGGTGGCCAATCCATGTGTTAAAATGATGTCTCATGCTCCCTGAACTACTCTTTCACAATTTGAGCCCGATGAATCCTGGCTTTGTCATCTTGGAATATGACTGTGCCATCAGGGAAGAACAAACACAATGATGGAATAACTTGGTCATTCAGTATGTTCAGGTAGTCGCTGACCTCATTCTTGGAGCACATACTGTTGGTAAACCTAGACCTGACCAACTGCAGCAACCCCAGACCATAGCACTGCCCGCACCGGCTTGTACAGTAGGCACTAGGCATGATGGGTGCATAACTTCTTCTGCCTCTCTTCTTACCCTGATGCGTCCATCACTCTGGAACAGGGTAAATCTTGACTCATCAGATCACATGACCTTCTTCCATTGCTCCAGAGTCCAATCTTTATGCTCCCTAGCAAATTGAAGCCACTTTAAGTGCTGATAATTTTAAAAAAGCTTTGACTTATCCAGGCCATTCTGAGAATATTTTTTCGTCACATATTGTACTTCATGACACTGGTAAAATGAAGTAAAAAAAAATCATTTTTATTTCTAAAAAAATACCAAATATACCAAAAATTTGTAAAGAATTGCAAATTTCAAAGTTTCAATTTCTCTACTTCTATAATACATTGTAATACCTCCAAAAATAGTTATTACTTTACATTCCCCATATGTCTACTTCATGTTTGGATCATTTTGGGATGCTGGACTGGACCTGATGCACCCCTAGAGTAGAAACTCCAAAAAAGTGGCCCCATTTTAGAAACTACGGGATAGGGTGGCAGTATTGTTGGTACTAGTTTAGGGTACATATGATTTTTGGTTGCTCTATATTACACTTTTTGTGAGGCAAGATAACAAGAAATAGTTTTTTGGCACCGTTTTTATTTTTTGTTATTTGCAACATTCATCTGACAGGTTAGATCATGTAATATTTTTATAGACCAGGTTGTCTCGGATGCGGCGATACCTAATATGTATACTTTTTTTATTTATGCAAGTTTTAAACAACGATTTCTTTTTTGAAGCAAAAAAAAAATCATGTTTTAGTGTTTCCATAGTCTGAGAGCCATCATTTTTTCAGTTTTTGGGCGATTACCTTGGGTAGGGTATGATTTTTGTGGAATGAGATGACAGTTTTGTTGACATTATTTTGGGGTGCGTGTGACTTTTTGATCGCTTGCTATTACACTTTTTGTGATGTAAGGTGACAAAAAATGGTTTATTTAGTACAGTTATTATTTTGCATTTTTTACAGTGTTCATCTGAGGGGTTAGGTCATGTGATATTTTTATAGAGCCGGTCGATATGGACGTGGCGATACCTAATATGTATTCCTTTTTTTTTATTTATGTAAGTTTTACACAATGATTTCATTTTTGAAGCAAAAAAAAATCATGTTTTAGTGTTTCCATAGTCTGAAAGCCATAATTTTTTCAGTTTTTTGGCGATTACCTTGGGTAGGGGATGATTTTTGCGGGATGAGATGACAGTTTTATTAGCACTATTTTGGGGTGCGTGTGACTTTTTGATGGCTTGATATTACACTTTTTGTGATGTAAGGTGACAAAAAATGTGATATCATGTGATATTTTTATAGAGCCGGTCGATACAGATGCGGCGATACCTAATATGTATACTTTTTTTTTATTTATAAAAGTTTTACACAATAACAGCTTTTTTAAAACAAAAAAAATGATGTTTTAGTGTTTCCATATTCTGAGCCATAGTTTTTTTATTTTTTGAACGATTGTCTCAGGTAGGGGCTAATTTTTTGCGGGAAGAGGTGATGGTTAGATTGGTACTATTTTGGTGGGCAAACGCCCTTTCGATCGCTTGCTGTTGTACTTTTTGTGATGTAAGGTGACAAATTTTTTTTTATTTAGCACAGTTTTTATTTTTTACGGTGTTCCACTGAGGGGTTAGATCATGTGATATTTTTATAAAGCCGGTCGTTACGGACGTGGCGATACCAAATATGTTTACTTTTTCTTCCCCTTATTTTTGACCAATTTTTTTGAACTTCATTTTGGTAAAATGAAGTTTTTTTTTTATTTTTACTTGAAACTTTTAATTTTTTGGGGGGAAAACTATATTTTTTTCACTTTTTTTTTCACTTTTTTTTTGTCCCACTTTGGGACTTGAACTTTTGGTCTAATACTTTACAATGCATTCCAATACTTCTGTATTGGAATGCATTGGCTGTAAGAGTAATACTGTGTGTATTACTCATACAGCTTCCGGCCTGTGAGATCCAGGGGGCTGGATCTCACAGGCTCGTCACCGGAAGGCAGCGTGATGCCTCAGGAAGGCATTGCGCTGCCTTCCATGCCATCGGGTCCCCCCACAGCCCCATGGGGACCCGATGGCACCACCGCAACAGGTAAAAGCTGGAAAACGCAGGTCTGAATTGATCGTCACGGGACCCCCCCGCGCATTTAGCCGAGGTGCCTGATCAATGATTTGAGCAGGCACCAGGTTCCCGCCGGGCAGCGGTGATCGTAACTATACTTGACTTATCGGTACGTCATGGGTCCTTAAGGGGTTAAGTGATTGCCAATCATGATCATTCAGCATTTTTTTCCTGCCACATTTCTTCCTCGGATACGATGGGTCCCCACTATCCTTCCAGTTTTTAATAATGCGTTGGACAGTTCTTAACCCAATTTTAGTCGTTTCTGCAATCTCCTTAGATGTTTTCTCTGCTTGATGCCAATGATTTGACCCTTCTCAAACAGACTAACATCTTTTCCACGAACACGAGATGTGTCTTTCGACATGGTTGTTTAAGAAATGAGAAGCAACTCATCGCACCAGTTGGGGTTAAATAGCTTGTTGCCAGCTGAAAGATAATCGCCCATGCAGTAATTACCCAATAGGAGGCTCAGAACTATTTGCTTCGTTAAATTCAGGTAGCGACTTTTTTTTGGACAGGCAGTGTATGAATACAGATTGCATTGCTTGTATATAGAGAAATATTAAATGCATCTAATTTTGCTCAATATTATTATATGCTTCTCAGTTTTTGGTACCAGGGATTGACAACGTCATTGAATATACCCCCGCAATGTTGTTTGCCTTTAGATATAACAAAGCCATCCTTTTTAAGTGTTTCAAAGCTGTCCAAGGTGGATACTTAAATTGAAATACACAACTAGAAATAATTTATTATAACATACCATTATAACAATGTTTTAACAATGTCTGAAGATCCAAGGAGACATATTCAACTCCATTGAAGAAAGTGGACTACAGCCAGCCATGGATACTGTGACGAATACCACACCTTGTGCCCGCTTGACGTCACCTACGTCAAGCTCACGAGATGCGGTATGGTCACAAGTTACCAAAAACGTGACGTTACGCCCTCCAGAGGAGCAGGTAAGATCAGCTTGGTACAGTTTACACATACACCTCCTGTCCATGTGGGCACAGAGAGGCAACAAGCTGAGAGAGCCTTTTCACTGCCGCAGTGAAAACAGCGCTGTCTCAGCCCGGGTATCTGCCACCAGCTCTCATTTGATATAAGCCCGGTCCGCTAACGGGAATATATAGGGTGAGAAACCAACCCGCGGTAGCTTATAACTAGGCCAAAACACGGACATGGGGATTCGTGATCGAGATACAAGACAGCACAAGATTAAATTATATATTTAATTGCCGTAAGGGCACACTAGATAACACAATATACACAGAGAATATATACAGTGGTCTGAGGTTACAGATACAGGTTATATGAGTATAACAGGGTTAATCAGAGTAAAAGTCAGTTACTGGGTAGATAAAAGTTCCTTTGGGTCATAAGGGTGGAATAATCCTTGGCTGCAGTCACATAGGGGCAGTGAGGTCAGCTGGTTCCTGGTCTCTCCAAAAACATTGGCACGATGTGACCCCCTTTAGAAATGACCCTTGCCCTCTGGCTTGCATGGGCTCATGACCTGTAGCCGGCCGCTCCCCTCCCCACCTATGGATAGGGTCCACCCCTCCTTCTCTGGTGCTGGGAGCAAATGACCCATAAAACCCCTTAGGGCTCATATCCCTAAACCAGAATGTTGCAGGAAGATGGTTCCAAGCCCAATTGATCCGCCTGGGTTCCGGCTACAACTGGAGACCAAACATGGTACCGGTATTTGGTTTCTGTGTGGAGATATGGATATCTCCTTTCCCTGGCATGTCCCATCAAACAAAGCCCATTTTTTTGATTGATTGAAACGTCTTTATTACAATCAGTCGTCATACATACATACTTTAGTACTGTGACGCAGCACAGGCCACGAATCAGTACATAATAAATTACTTACAATCGTCTTTGCGAGCATGGCATTGTTATGTAAAGCACGGGCTAACCTACACTATACATTGCAATGAATGCTACACTAGCATACCTATTCAATCACAAAACCTTCCAACAAAGCATTTAGACAGTGATGAGGGAAGGGGAGGTGGGAAGGAGGGAGTAGGGAGGGGGGATCACATGCCCTTAGCTTTATTGAGAAGACAAATACAAACGGGGGAGAGGGGGAAGGAGAGGGGTTTAGTCCTCTTCTTCTTCGTCGACGTCCAAGATGTTGTAGTCCTGCAGCATACTATGGATAAGTCTGCGGCAGTCTAGGACGGACTTGTTCTCCCTCCTGAGAACGAGCCGGTTCCTAGCAAACCAAAAACAGTTCATAAGGCGCCAGGCCTCCTGGATGGCTCCAACAATATGAATCCCAGGAAATAGTCCGTACAGCACCGAAGTGCATTGCAGGCTGTTCCTGGGCACAGAGTCTTTGAGTTCGTTTTCCAGGGCGTCCAACAGGCGCTGTGCAAAGCGGCACTCCCAAAACAGGTGGTAAGATGTTTCCTCCACGAAAGGGCATCTGGGGCAGTACCGGGTTTTGCACAGGTTATGGGCATGCATGAATGACCGGATTGGCAGTCCGCCCTGAATGGCCATCCATGACAAGTCCTTAAGCCCGTTGGTCAACCTGTTTGACGACACATTAGTCCAAACTGTCTCTACTGTGTCGTCCTGGATCCCTGTAATTGACTCAACCACGTCCTTTGCTCTGATGAGTTTGTGGATAGTTTTTGGCTTCCACAAGTCGGGTTTGAGGCCCTCCAGCTGGTGTTCCCTCACAAACCTGACAACGTCCCTGTAGAACCAGGGAGCGTGCCAGTTGTAAGGGATGGAGCTGTCCCACTTCTCCCAGCCCAGACCCCTCCAGAGGGGCAGGAGGAAAAAGCGAGACATAGCCTTGCCCGCAGAGCCGTTGGCAGTTCTCAGAGTCCGGCGAACGCTGTCACAAACAAAGGCGATCTGCAATAAAGTGGGCAGGTCCGGTATGCCCTTTCCGCCTTTGCGGGGCTCTTTGTACATGATAGCTCGCTTCACTCTGTCCATCTTAGATCCCCAGATGAAGCGGAACACTGTTCTGGTGATGGCCCTGGAAACGGTGGCAAGAGGGGGCCATGCCTGTGCGGTGTATTGTATCACAGGCAAAACTTCATTTCGCAGGACGAGTGCTTTGCCTTCAATCGTGAGGTGTCTAAGGCTCCACAGTCCGATTCTTTGGTTGACTTTGGCCAAGCGTTCTTCCCAAGACTTGAGGGCTGCGCCTTCCCTCCCGAACCAGACTCCCAGAATTTTGATGAAGCCCAATTTGATGGTAAATGGGAAGGGGGCAGAAGAGGCCAGTTGCCAGTCCCCGAAGAGCATGGCTTCTGACTTGCCGCAGTGGACTTGGCCCCTGAAGCTTGTCCGAACTCCTCGCAGGTCTGGACGAGTGCAGTCACCGAACGCCGATCAGCGCAGAAGACGGTCACATCATCCATGTACAGCGAGCACTTGACCTCGTAGTGTCCAGGTCCTGGTCCGGTGTTCCCTCTGATCTCTCCATTCTGCCGGACAGACTCCGCGAAGGATTCTATAAAACAAACAAAAAGGAGAGGTGAAAGAGGATAGGCTTGTCTGACCCCGGAGCGAACTGAGAATGGGTCAGTCTTCCAGCCGTTCACCAACACCGTGCTGCAAATGTCAAAGTACATCAGGTCAACAAACGAACAGAACCTCCTACCCAGCCTGCGCAAAGCCCTGCCTATGAACGCATGGGACACTCGGTCAAAGGCCTTCTCCTAGTCCAGGCTGGTAAGGTATCCTTGATCCTGGCAAGGGCTGATACCTCCTGCTGGGGGGTTTTCCTACAGGATTCAGCTTGCCTCCAAACTGGCTGATTGAGGTGTGACCTTCTCCACGTGGGGCCTCCTTGAGGACTGGACCCCTGGGGCTTTCTTCCTTGCCAGCTGACAATCAGATGGGGGTGGGAACTTATTTTGCATGTACACTGATGAACATGCCAAAAGGTGAATCGAATGACAATCAGGGCTGCCAGTAAATATTAATCCATATTCCTCACAGATACATTTTACACATATAGGTATGTGTGGACTACCTCCTCTCCTGGGGACCCATCTGTTTAGGAAGTGCATGAAGCATAGCAGCGATGATGAGATCAAGACAAGCCTGACATAGGCCAAAATAAAGTTGGTTAATGATGTATAAAGGTGCTTGCTATGAGGATCGCTGAGCTGTTATGAGACAAAAATGCACAGAAAACATGATTGGGTTCCTAAGGAAAGGCAGATTCTTCATCTTTATTTATATTTATTTACTAGCAGAAGGACCCGGCTTCACACAGGTATATTTCATCTATTTCATGTAATGTTTCTGTGTGTCGTTAAAATATATTGACAATATCCCCCATAACAGTGACCTCTACAGCACCAAGCCCACTGTCTGATGAGCTGTGTATCTAATCCTATCCTATGTGATACTGTCTGATGAGCTGTGTATCTAATCCTGTCCTATGTGATACTGTCTGCTGAGCTGTGTATCTAATCCTATCCTGTGTGATACTGTCTGCTGAGCTGTGTATCTAATCTTATCTTGTGTGATACTGTCCTCTTAGGGTGTATCTAAACCTATCTTGTGTGATACTGTCTGCTGAGTTATGTATCTAATCCTATCCTGTGTGATACTGTCTGCTGAGCTATGTATCTAATCCTATCCTGTGTGATACTGTCTGATGAGCTGTGTATCTAATCCTATCCTTTGTGATACTGTCTGCTGAGCTGTGTATCTAATCCTGTCCTGTGTGATACTGTCTGCTGAGCTGTGTATCTAATCCTATCCTGTGTGATACTGTCTGCTGAGCTGTGTATCTAATCCTATCCTGTGTGATACTGTCTGCTGAACTATATATCTAATCCTATCCTGTGTGATACTTTCTGCTGAGCTGTGTATCTAATTCTATCCTGTGTGATACTGTCTGCTGAGCTGTGTATCTAATCCTATCCTGTGTGATACTGTCTGCTGAGCTGTGTATCTAATCTTATCGTGTGTGATACTGTCTGCTGAGCTGTGTATCTAATCTTATCTTGTGTGATACTTTCTGCTGAGCTTAGTATCTAATCCTATCCTCTGTGATACTGTCTGCTGAGCTGTGTATCTAATCTTATCTTGTGTGATACTTTCTGCTGAGCTATGTATCTAATCCTATCCTGTGTGATACTGTCTGCTGAGCTGTGTATCTAATCCTATCTTGTGTGATACTTTCTGCTGAGCTATGTATCTAATCCTATCATGTGTGATACTGTCTGCTGAGCTGTGTATCTAATCCTATCCTGTGTGATTCTGTCTGCTGAGCTGTGTATCTAATCCTATCCTGTGTGATACTGTCTGCTGAGCTATGTATCTAATATCCTATCCTGTGTGATACTGTCTGCTGAGCTGTGTATCTAATCATATCATGTGTGATACTGTCTGCTGAGCTATGTATCTAATCCTATCCTGTGTGATACTGTCTGCTGAGCTGTGTATCTAATCCTGTCCTGTGTGATACTTCCTGCTGAGCTGTGTATCTAATACTGATATGTCATATGACTGAATATTTAAGGACCTGCGAACTGCTAACTCTAGGCTACTTTTTAGCATTTGCATCAAAACTTCTAGAATACAAAGGAATAACACATTCCATAGCTTTGGCTTCAGACAATTTGCATAGCAATAGACGACCTTAGCAACCAAACTTAATTTAATTAGTGACACTGGAGCCAGTTTTGACACCTTGGCACCACAAACTACATGAAATGTACAATTAGTATTGCAACCTAGATTTTTCTATATGAATACAGCTTGCATTGCTTGGATATAGAGTAATATTAAATGCATCTTATTTTGCACAGTATTATTATCTGCTTCTTAGTTTTAGGTACCAGGGATTGACAACGTCGTTGAATATACCTCCGCAATGTCGCATTCTTTAGATACGGCAAAGCCATCCTTTTTAAGTGTTTCAAAGCTGTCCAAGGTGGATACCTAAATTGAAATACACAAAAAGAAATAATTTATTATAACTTACCAAATTCTTCATTTATATCTATATTTGTTTTTATTTTAGGTTACTTTTTAGTATAGTTTACTCTCTCTCTCTCTCTCTTTATATATATATAGAGAGAGATTTTTTTTTTTTTTTAGGTTAAGTTTATTTGTAGGCGTTAGCCCCTCCTACTCATTGCAAATTTTCACACCTTGAAATGCTGGATTGTTCCTATTGGTCACGGTATCTTAGCTTTCTGTATAAAAGGGCAGTTCTGAGTTCAGTTTAACAGACTGCTTTTGGAAATTCACTGAAGCTCTACTCTCTTATCAGATCAGATATCCAGTGTTTTATTTCTACAGGATCTCTGAGGATTTGCTCAGTTTTCTCGCTTTATTTCTTTTCTGTATATTCTTCATACTGTGTAATTTGTTTGCTGTTAACCCAATTGCTTTTTTTAAAGCTGTGTTAATTTTTCTACTTTATATTTTATAGAATATCTTGTAGAAGCTCACATTTTAAGATGGAATCCAAAGTGTAAGTATTATTATAATATATTATTATTTGGTGTTAAATGCTTATGTAGCAATGTCAAAATTTTCTTCCATAATGTAAATTTTAATAATATATATTTTTTATTTTTTTTATTGAACAGGAACAATAGAACCCCAATGACCTGCCCCATTTGCTTCAAGATAGACAACTTCTTGGCGACCCATCTGCGTAGGAAGTGCATGAAGCATGACAGCGATGAGGAGATCAAAGAAACCCTGGCGGAGGCCAAAATAAACCTGTCCAATATAGCATCAAAGGGACTTGCTATAAATTACAACGAGGTTGCTGCACTGTTTTGTAACGGAAAATGCATATGCAACATGATTGGGTTCCTGAAGAATCGTGGCTTTTTTATTTATAACAGTCCTGCTGTGCAAAGGTTTGTATTATTGTATAATCTATTATGATAATAAAATGTATTTTTATTTGTTTTCATTTGGTTTCTATAAAGTTTTAATTTTGTCTTTCCTCTTGAAAATAGTCAACTTGAAAGTTGTAAAAATAAGGAAGTTAGGATCTTACAGAAAAATATTGATTGCATGAGGAAAGAAATTGGGACACAGACAGAACCAGAGATGGCCGTTTGTCAGCCTAAGAGGTAATGGATATGTGTCTCTCAGAATATATATATATTGTTAAATATATATTACATGTTTCTATGTATGTGATATTAAACTCTATCTCATTGTCTTATAGTTTTGAAGACCCTGCACCACAACAAATACAGGCTATGATCAATAACTTGGATACAAAAAAAGAGAGAAAAAGAGAGAAAAAGAGAGAACTACAAATCATATATGAACAAAATAGCCAAGAAAGTGAACATAAAGGCAGGAAAGGAGTAGAGCCAGAAGACCAAGAAGAGCAAGACCAAGGAGAGCAAGAAGAGCAAGACCAAGAAGAGCAAGACCAAGGAGAGCAAGAAGAGCAAGACCAAGGAGAGCAAGAAGACCAAGAAGAGCAAAAGGAAGAAGAAGAAAATGGAGCAACAGAAACAGCGACAGTCAAGCCAAAAATTACATGGAAAAACCCACTGAGGAAGAAGATGACCGAAGCGGGAATGTACAAAAGGCATTTCTTGGAAAAAAAACCAATTTCTGATTTTGCTACATACCTCTCAAAGACCTTAGGGGTTGAGAGGTATAAACAAGAGGTGGAAAATGTTGCACGTTTCCTATATTATATGGATAACGAGAAGCCGTCTCTGAAATTCTTGTTTAATATTCAGAAGACAAATGAATATTTTGCCAAGCTACTGGATATCGGAAATACTCATCAAACTGTCTTCAATTACATGAAGAATTTGAAGAGGTTTATGTCCTTTCTGATGGATGCAACAGACCTATTGAAAAAAGACAAGGAGGCTTATAACATCTCTGGTATCTATTTGTGTCAGCTTAGGGTCTTCCAGAAAAGACTAAGCAAAGGAATATTTAAAGAAAACATCTCAAAGAAGTAAGTGTTAAAACATGAATAAATATTATTTATTAAAAAAATTACACACTTCTACAAACTTCACTTTCTTATATTATGCATTTATCAAATGTTCATTACTTTCTTTCCACAGAGAAAAATGTTTGGCCGAGGATATGCGAAAACCGGCTGAACTGGAATCCATCCTTAGTATTACAGAATCCGCTTTCAAATCTGCTTTAAATAAGGCAGAAAATGAGGATGAACTGTCAGAAAATGAAAACTTAACTATTCTGAATTATCTGGAGTGTCTAATTGTTTTGAGGAAGCTGCAGCGACCTGGAGTGGTGCAGAATATGACAGTAAGTAGCCATATTTTCTATATTGCTGCCTTTCTATGAAATATATACGTTTATCTTTCCACTTCAATCTCAGACTTTGTTTATTTGGTAGGTAGATGAATGGAAAAGAAGAAATCCTCATCGTGGAACTCATGTGGGCATACTGGTGCATGAACATAAAACGGCTGCCAATCAATTTGCTGTGCTAGTATTGACTGTAGAAGAGGAAAAGGTAAATATCCTATAATATACAATCTGAGATCTGTCTGTCTTTCGATGTATCTCTATTTGATCTGTTATTGATCTAACTTATTGGAATTTTTCTTTTTTTTTCTTTTTAGTGGTTTGATATCTATTTTAACAAGGTCAGACCTGCATTTCTACAGGGGAAGAAAAAAATAAAGAGCTTTTTTATCTCCTCTTCTGGTCAAAAGATTTACAATGTATCAAACGATATCTCAAGATTTCACTGCAGGTAAGTTTTTTTTTTTATATATTAGCACTGATCGATTTCTGTTCTACAGGCTGAACATGTACAAACTGAATATTATGTTAATATTTCTTTCTATGTTTTATAGATTTGGATTGCAAACAGTGACCAGTCAAATGGTCAGAAGGAATGCAGAAACGTTTGTGTCCTCAAAATACAGAGAGAGCAACGAGATAAATATATTTTCAAAATATCTTTCAAATTCTAATATCATGGCTGAACGTGCCTATCGGCAAAAGATTATGGATGACATGGTGAAAGCATCAGAGATGCTAATGCTATACTGCCAAGAGAGCGAAGATAATCCTACCACCTCCAAGTAAGTAGTTTAACAGTAATATCTTTACATTATTTCACCTTTACAAAACTTACGTTTGTCTATTTTATTATCACCTTTATTAAAATCTGTGTCTCTTCTTCAGAACTAAAGTAGTGGAAAAACCTGCAACCTTGCCTGTTATAAGATCAAAAGCGGACGAGTTTGAAAAATTTATTGAAAAGTATCCTCTCAGTGTGGAGAAGGACGCACCCCCTCAAAAAATATGCCTTGCTGAGTCTGCTGTCCATGGGCAACATTTATATAACAGGTGGAGGAAATCGCAGAACAGGATGCGAGTGCACTATACAATCGGTAAGATAACATAACCCTAATGCAACAGTTTGCCTCAGGAGTTGGCCATAGCAGGAACAGTGGATAGCCTCCTTCACATCAAAGCCTTAATACATTCTTTGATTTATTCTTGACAGAATTGCTTCAAGATCATCGGCCAAGTGAAAAGGAGGTGAGGAAATGCATTGGACTGCAGCTATGGAAGAACAACCTACCAAGGATCAAAGACATTTTAGAGCAATGGAAGAAGAAGTGATTTCAGTGGAAACAATGACATTTTTTTTTATTTGCTGTGGTTTGGCATGATGGGGTTTGATAAATAAATATAATTTCATTATTTTTTGGGACTATGATAATGGGGTTTGTTTGGGGATTGAGATGATGGGGTTTGTTCAATAAATGCACTTTCATAATTTTTTGGTGTCTTGGATAATGAGATTTGATCAATAAATATATTCTTCTATTTTATTGAACACTTTGTGTCTGGAAGTTTATTAGGGTACATTTAGTGTAATGGGTTTTGGTTAGGGTCAGCAATGGGGGTTTTCTTTCATTTTCACAGACTTCACAAGGAGACCGACCATTGGTTACACACATAACCTCATAATACACACCTTAGCTGCTGCAGAACCTCATAATACACACCTCAGCAGCTTCAGGTCATAATACACACCTTAACCACTGCAGGTCATAATACACACCCTAGCTGCTGCAGAACCTCAGAATACACATCTTAGCTGCCGCAGAACCTCACAATATTCAGCTCATCTGCTGCAGAACCTCCTAATACACAGCCCATCTTCTGCAGGCCTAAATACACACCTTAACCACTGCAGGTCATGATACATACCCCAGCTACTGCAGAATATCTTAATAATTCACACCTCAGCTGCTGTGGAACCTCCTAATACACACCTTAGCTGCTGCAGAACCTCCTAATACACACCTTAGCTGCTGCAGAACCTCATAATTCTTACCTCCGCTGCTGTAGAACCTCCATATATCAACTTCTATATCAACTTCCACAAAACAGTGATAGAGGTTTTCCATATACCTGCGTCCACATAATTACTGTTCGAGGGTGATATACCTGCTTCAACTAACAACTGATTGAGGCCTGCTATAAATCAGCTTCCACAAAATAGTGATTGTGGGGTTTGATATACCTGCTTTCACAAAATACTGATTGAGGGGTGTGATATTAACAGAGTAAAAGTCAGCTACCGGGTAGATAAAAGTTCCTTTGGGTCATAAGGGTGGAATAATCCTTGGCTGCAGTGTCACAGGTGTATGTGAGCAACGATAGTAATTCACAGTACAGAGCAACTGACTGGACCCAGAACTAGGGAGGATAAAGGGTGACCCCTGTCCGACCCTCAACGCTTTCCCTATTCTGCTACAGCACATGCCCGGATCCAAAAGGCGGAACGAGGCATGCCCACGTGCCTAAGACTAATGACCACTGTAACCCCTACAATAGTGGAAGGGGCACGGCCACCAGTGCCCTACTCAGTATATGGAGGGAACCGTGGCCACCTCAGATCCAGTCAGAAAACAAACAGGAATACAACAATGTCTGCAGACTTAGCTGAAGGTGTTGTAGCCGCAGAGAAGACGGATCCAAGGACAGGCTGGCAAAATCCGGAGTGCTAGCTGCAGCAGAACACAGGTCCAGTGGACTGATAGCCACAAGTGAAGAAACCAAAGCTAGAGCCACAACTGAAGTGAGAACTATAATCCACATCCTATCATAGGAGGAGGGGTGATATAAAGAGGGGGAAATCAAACACATGAAGGACAGCTGTGGTGAAAGAAACCAGAAGTAAACAGAGTAGTGAGAACGCCTCCCAGCTCTAGTAGTGACATCATCACAGGGGTGGAGAAACAGAGCTGTGAGAACGTCCCAAAGCTCTGGTAGTGACAGTACCCCCCCCTCTACGGGTGGACTCCGGACACCCAGGACCCACCTTCTCAGGATGAGCCCTATGAAATGCCCTGATGAGGCGAGTGGCTTTAATGTCCGACACCGGAACCCACATCCTCTCCTCAGGACCATAACCCTTCCAATGAACGAGGTACTGAAGAGAACCGCGGACCATGCGAGAGTCCACAATTCTGGAAACCTCAAACTCCAGATTGCCATCAACCAAAATCGGAGGAGGAGGCAAAGAGGAGGGTACCGTGGGCTGGACATATGGTTTTAAGAGAGATCTGTGAAATACATTATGTATCTTCCAAACCCGTGGAAGATCAAGACGGAAGGCAACAGGATTGATGACTGACAAGATTTTATAAGGCCCAATAAACTTGGGACCCAATTTCCAGGAGGGAACCTTCAACTTAATGTTTCTAGTAGACAACCACACCAGATCACCCACATTCAGGTCCGGACCAGGCACACGTCTCTTATCAGCCACACGCTTATACCTCTCACTCATCTTTTTAAGATTACTCTGAATCTTTTGCCAAATGGTAGACAAAGACGAGGAAAATCTCTCCTCCTCAGGTAAACCAGAAAGAGCCCCTCCCGAGAATGTACCAAACTGCGGATGGAACCCATATGCACCAAAGAATGGTGACTTATCAGAAGATTCCTGACGACGGTTGTTCAGAGCAAACTCAGCAAGAGAGAGAAATGAACACCAATCCTCCTGGTTCTCTGAAACAAAACAGCGCAAATATGTCTCCAGATTCTGATTGAGGCGCTCAGTCTGACCATTCGACTGCGGATGAAAAGCAGAAGAGAAGGACAGCCGAACCCCCAGGCGAGAACAGAAAGCCTTCCAGAACCTGGACACAAACTGCGTGCCTCTATCGGAAACAATATCAGAGGGAATGCCGTGCAATTTAACAATATGGTCGACAAAAGCTTGCGCCAACGTTTTAGCATTCGGTAAACCAGGGAAAGGTACGAAATGAGCCATCTTGCTAAAACGGTCCACCACCACCAGGATCACCGACTTCCCCGAGGAACGAGGAAGATCCGTGATAAAGTCCATGGACAGGTGTGTCCAAGGACGGGAAGGAATGGGTAACGGGAGAAGGGAACCTGAAGGCCGTGAACGAGGGACCTTAGCGCGAGCGCACGTCTCACAAGCAGCCACAAAACCCTCCACCGACTTACGAAGAGCCGGCCACCAAAATCTCCGAGCAATGAGATCCACCGTGGCTCTACTCCCGGGGTGACCAGCAAGAACCGTATCATGATGCTCCTTAAAGAGTTTGTGACGTAGCTCAGGAGGCACGAACAACTTCCCAGAAGGACAACGGGCAGGTGTCTCAGTCTGGGCAGCCTGGACCTCGGCCTCCAAATCGGAATATAGAGCAGAAACAACTACCCCCTCCGCCAAAATGGGACCCGGGTCCTCGGAGTTTCCTCCTCCCGGAAAACAGCGAGAGAGAGCATCAGCCTTCACATTTTTTATCCCAGGTCGGAATGTAACAACAAAATTGAATCTGGAGAAGAACAGAGACCATCTGGCCTGTCTCGGATTCATACGCCTGGCCGACTCCAAGTATGCCAGATTCTTATGGTCGGTAAAAACGGTGATAGGGTGCCTGGCCCCCTCCAACCAATGGCGCCATTCCTCGAAAGCCAACTTGATGGCCAACAACTCCCTATCTCCCACATCATAGTTTCTCTCTGCCGGGGAGAGTTTTTTAGAGAAAAAGGCACAGGGTCGCCACTTGGCAGGGGAAGGGCCCTGGGACAAAACCGCACCCACACCCACCTCGGAAGCATCCACCTCAACAATAAAAGGTAAGGAAACATCGGGATGCACCAAGACAGGAGCAGACGCAAAATTTTCTTTAATCTTAGAAAAGGCTGCAAGCGCCTCCTCCGACCAAGAGGAAAAATCCGTCCCCTTTTTTGTCATGTCAGTGAGGGGTTTGACAACAGAGGAATAATTCAAAATGAACTTTCTGTAATAGTTCGCAAAACCCAGAAAGCGCATCAATGCCTTCTGATTCTCAGGAAGCTCCCACTCAAGTACAGCACGGACCTTCTCGGGATCCATGCGAAAACCAGAAGCAGACAGGAGAAAACCCAGAAATTGAATCTCCGATACCATAAAAAGACATTTCTCCAGCTTGGCGTACAATTTATTTTCCCGCAGAATCTGCAGAACCTGAAAAAGATGATCCTGATGGGTCTGAACATCAGGGGAAAAAATCAAAATATCATCAAGATATACCAATACGAATTTCCCCATTAAATGATAGAAAATACTATTAACAAAATGCTGAAAGACGGCCGGAGCATTCATCAGGCCGAAAGGCATAACGAGATTCTCGAAATGCCCGTCAGGGGTATTAAAGGCCGTTTTCCATTCATCCCCCTCTCTGACCCTGACCAGGTTGTACGCGCCTCTCAAATCCAATTTGGAAAACACCTTGGCCCCAACAATTTGATTGAAGAGGTCCGGGATCAGAGGAAGGGGATAGGGATCGCGAATCGTGATACGGTTCAGCTCCCTAAAATCTAGGCAAGGTCTCAGAGAGCCATCTTTCTTTTTAACAAAAAAAAAAACCCGCGGCCACAGGTGACTTTGAGGGACGAATATGCCCCTTTTCGAGACTCTCGGAGATGTAAGTTCGCATTGCGATTCTTTCCGGTTGTGAGAGATTGTAGAGGCGTGCTTTTGGCAGCTTGGCGCCGGGAATGAGGTTAATGGGACAGTCAAACTCCCGGTGAGGAGGTAGCTCCTGAACACCGCTCTCGGAAAACACGTCCGAGAAATCAGAGAGAAATGATGGCACCGTTTTAGTAGACACCTCTGCAAAAGTCGCTGTGAGACAATTCTCTCTACAAAAATCACTCCACTCATTTATTTGCCTTCCTTGCCAATCAATAGTGGGGTTATGTCTAGTGAGCCAGGGTAACCCCAAAACTAGAGGAGACGGCAATCCGTTAAGGACAAAACAAGATATATCCTCCACATGAGTGTCACCTACAGCTAGCCGGATATTGTGAACAATGCCCTTCAGAGATCTCTGTGAGAGTGGAGCAGAGTCAATAGCAAAAACAGGTATATCTTTATCTAATGTGCAAACCTGAAAACCATGCATGGCTACAAATTGAGTATCAATAAGATTGACGGCCGCTCCACTATCGACAAAAATCTCACAAGAAATGACCTTGCTCTCTAGCGCCACCCTGGCAGACAGGAGAAAACGGGAACTGCAGGTCAGAGGAAAAGCATCAAATCCTACATCAACTTTGCCCAAAGTAGCAGATGAAGCAGAACTCGATGATTTACCTTTTGAGATTTTTCTCTTATTATCGCTCTTAGTACGGTTCAAGAATCTCCTAGACGGACAAACATTTGCCAAATGACCTATTCCCCCACAACAAAAACAGACCATACTCTGAGGACTAAATCCTCTTTTATCAGGGGCAAGTCGACCTAGCTGCATGGGCTCCTCCTCAGAGGGGAGCGAGACAGGATGAGGCCCCTGCACACTGAATGAGTCCGCACCACTGCCCCTAGACTGACAATGGTTGGACAGAGAGGTCTCGTTTCTTTCTCTTAGACGCCTGTCAAGGCGTACCGCCAATGACATGGCAGACTCTAAGGACGTTGGTCTCTCATGGAAAGCAAACGCATCTTTTAATCTCTCCGAGAGACCATGACAGAACTGACTCCGGAGTGCAGCATCATTCCAACCCGAATCAGCTGCCCATCTCCGAAATTCAGAACAATAAAGCTCCGCAGACAGTTTGTTCTGGCATAAAACACGTAGGTTAGATTCGGCCAGAGCAACACGATCCGGGTCATCATAAATCTGCCCCAGGGCCACAAAAAATCCCTCCACGGATCGAAGGGAGGGATCCCCTGATGGCAGCGAAAAAGCCCAAGTCTGAGCATTACCCCTGAGCAGGGAGATGACAATCCTCACCCTCTGCTCTTGATTACCAGAAGAGTGGGGACACAAGCAAAAATGGAGTTTGCATGCCTCTCTGAAACGAACAAAATTCTCACTGCCCCCGGAGAACGTCTCCGGAAGTGAGACTTTTGGCTCGCAACAGACTCCATGAGCCGGAGCAGGGCCCAATGCTTGAAGCTGGATCATAGATTGACGGAGATCCGCTACTTCCAAAGAAAGACCCTGCATGCGGTCAACCAGGTCAGAAAGCGGATCCATGTCAAAAAAGGACGGTTTTGGTGGATTATAATGTCACAGGTGTATGTGAGCAACGATAGTAATTCACAGTACAGAGCAACTGACTGGACCCAGAACTAGGGAGGATAAAGGGTGACCCCTGTCCGACCCTCAACGCTTTCCCTATTCTGCTACAGCACATGCCCGGATCCAAAAGGCGGAACGAGGCATGCCCACGTGCCTAAGACTAATGACCACTGTAACCCCTACAATAGTGGAAGGGGCACGGCCACCAGTGCCCTACTCAGTATATGGAGGGAACCGTGGCCACCTCAGATCCAGTCAGAAAACAAACAGGAATACAACAATGTCTGCAGACTTAGCTGAAGGTGTTGTAGCCGCAGAGAAGACGGATCCAAGGACAGGCTGGCAAAATCCGGAGTGCTAGCTGCAGCAGAACACAGGTCCAGTGGACTGATAGCCACAAGTGAAGAAACCAAAGCTAGAGCCACAACTGAAGTGAGAACTATAATCCACATCCTATCATAGGAGGAGGGGTGATATAAAGAGGGGGAAATCAAACACATGAAGGACAGCTGTGGTGAAAGAAACCAGAAGTAAACAGAGTAGTGAGAACGCCTCCCAGCTCTAGTAGTGACATCATCACAGGGGTGGAGAAACAGAGCTGTGAGAACGTCCCAAAGCTCTGGTAGTGACATGCAGTCACATAGGGGCAGTGAGGTCAGCTGGTTCCTGGTCTCTCCAAACACATTGGCACGATGTGACCCCCTTTAGAAATTACCCTTGCCCTCTGGCTTGCATGGGCTTATGACCTGTAGCCGGCCGCTCCCCTCCCCACCTATGGATAGGGTCCACCCCTCCTTCTCTGGTGCTGGGAGCAAATGACCCATAAAACCCCTTAGGGCTCATATCCCTAAACCAGAATGTTGCAGGAAGATGGTTCCAGGCCCAATTGATCCGCCTGGGTTCCGGTTACAACTGTAGACCAAACATGGTACCGGTATTTGGTTTCTGTGTGGAGATATGGATATCTCCTTTCCCTGGCATGTCCCATCAAACAAAGCCCATTTTTTTGATTGATTGAAACGTCTTTATTACAATCAGTCGTCATACATACATACTTTAGTACTGTGACGCAGCACAGGCCATGAATCAGTACATAATAAATTACTTACAATCGTCTTTGCGAGCATGGCATTGTTATTTAAAGCACGGGCTAACCTACACTATACATTGCAATGAATGCTACACTAGCATACCTATTCAATCACAAAACCTTCCAACAAAGCATTTAGACAGTGATGAGGGAAGGGGAGGTGGGAAGGAGGGAGTAGGGAGGGGGGGAAGGAGAGGGGTTTAGTCCTCTTCTTCTTCGTCGACGTCCAAGATGTTGTAGTCCTGCAGCATACTACAGGGAGTGCAGAATTATTAGGCAAGTTGTATTTTTGAGGATTAATTTTATTATTGAACAACAACCATGTTCTCAATGAACCCAAAAAACTCATTAAAATCAAAGCTGAATATTTTTGGAAGTAGTTTTTAGTTTGTCTTTAGTTTTAGCTATTTTAGGGGGATATCTTTGTGTGCAGGTGACTATTACTGTGCATAATTATTAGGCAACTTAACAAAAAACAAATATATACCCATTTCAATTATTTATTTTTACCAGTGAGACCAATATAACATCTCAACATTCACAAATATACATTTCTGAAATTTAAAAACAAAACAAAAACAAATCAGTGACCAATATAGCCACCTTTCTTTGCAAGGACACTCAAAAGCCTGCCGTCCATGGATTCTGTCAGTGTTTTGATCTGTTCACCATCAACATTGCGTGCAGCAGCAACCACAGCCTCCCAGACACTGTTCAGAGAGGTGTACTGTTTTCCCTCCTTGTAAATCTCACATTTGATGATGGACCACAGGTTCTCAATGGGGTTCAGATCAGGTGAACAAGGAGGCCATGTCATTAGATTTTCTTCTTTTATACCCTCTCTTGCCAGCCACGCTGTGGAGTACTTGGACGTGTGTGATGGAGCATTGTCCTGCATGAAAATCATGTTTTTCTTGAAGGATGCAGACTTCTTCCTGTACCACTGCTTGAAGAAGGTGTCTTCCAGAAACTGGCAGTAGGACTGGGAGTTGAGATTGACTCCATCCTCAACCCGAAAAGGCCCCACAAGCTCATCTTTGATGATACCAGCCCAAACCAGTACTCCACCTCCACCTTGCTGGCGTCTGAGTCGGACTGGAGCTCTCTGCCCTTTACCAATCCAGCCACGGGCCCATCCATCTGGCCCATCAAGACTCACTCTCATTTCATCAGTCCATAAAACCTTAGAAAAATCAGTCTTGAGATATTTCTTGGCCCAGTCTTGACGTTTCAGCTTGTGTGTCTTGTTCAGTGGTGGTCGTCTTTCAGCCTTTCTTACCTTGGCCATGTCTCTGAGTATTGCACACCTTGTGCTTTTGGGCACTCCAGTGATGTTGCAGCTCTGAAATATGGCCAAACTGGTGGCAAGTGGCATCTTGGCAGCTGCATGCTTGACTTTTCTCAGTTCATGGGCAGTTATTTTGCGCCTTGGTTTTTCCACACACTTCTTGCGACCCTGTTGACTATTTTGAATGAAATGCTTGATTGTTCGATGATCACGCTTCAGAAGCTTTGCAATTTTAAGAGTGCTGCATCCCTCTGCAAGATATCTCACTATTTATGACTTTTCTGAGCCTGTCAAGTCCTTCTTTTGACCCATTTTGCCAAAGGAAAGGAAGTTGCCTAATAATTATGCACACCTGATATAGGGTGTTGATGTCATTAGACCACACCCCTTCTCATTACAGAGATGCACATCACCTAATATGCTTAATTGGTAGTAGGCTTTCGAGCCTATACAGCTTGGAGTAGGACAACATGCATAAAGAGGATGATGTGGTCAAAATACTCATTTGCCTAATAATTCTGCACGCAGTGTATGGATAAGTCTGCGGCAGTCTAGGACGGACTTGTTCTCCCTCCTGAGAACGAGCCAGTTCCTAGCAAACCAAAAACAGTTCATAAGGCGCCAGGCCTCCTGGATGGCTCCAACAGTATGAATCCCAGGAAATAGTCCGTACAGCACCGAAGTGCATTGCAGGCTGTTCCTGGGTACAGAGTCTTTGAGTTCGTGTTCCAGGGCGTCCAACAGGCGCTGTGCAAAGCGGCACTCCTAAAACAGGTGGTAAGATGTTTCCTCCACGAAAGGGCACCTGGGGCAGTACCGGGTTTTGCACAGGTTACGGGCATGCATGAATGACCGGATTGGCAGTCCGCCCTGAATGGCCATCCATGACAAGTCCTTAAGCCCGTTGGTCAACCTGTTTGACGACACATTAGTCCAAACTGTCTCTACTGTGTCGTCCTAGATCCCTGTAATTGACTCAACCACGTCCTTTGCTCTGATGAGTTTGTGGATAGTTTTTGGCTTCCACAAGTCGGGTTTGAGACCCTCCAGCTGGTGTTCCGTCACAAACCTGACAACGTCCCCGTAGAACCAGGGAGCGTTCCAGTTGTAAGGGATGGAGCTGTCCCACTTGTCCCAGCCCAGACCCCTCCAGAGGGGCAGGAGGAAAAAGCGAGACATAGCCTTGCCCACAGAGCCGTTGGCAGTTCTTAGAGTCCGGCAAACGCTGTCACAAACAAAGGCGATCCGCAATAAAGTGGGCAGGTCCGGCATGCCCTTTCCGCCCTTGCGGGGCTCTTTGTACATGATGGCTCGCTTCACTCTGTCCATCTTAGATCCCCAGATGAAGCGGAACACTGTCCTGGTGATGGCCCTGGAAACGGTGGCAAGAGGGGGCCATGCCTATGCGGTGTATTGTAGCACAGGCAAAACTTCATTTCGCAGGACGAGTGCTTTGCCTTCAATCGTGAGGTGTCTAAGGCTCCACAGTCCGATTCTTTGGTTGACTTTGGCCAAGCGTTCTTCCCAAGACTTGAGGGCTGCGCCTTCCTTCCCGAACCAGACTCCCAGAATTTTGATGAAGCCCGATTTGATGGTAAATGGGAAGGGGGCAGAAGAGGCCAGTTGCCAGTCCCCGAAGAGCATGGCTTCTGACTTGCCGCAGTTGACTTTGGCCCCTGAAGCTTGTCCGAACTCCTCGCAGGTCTGGACGAGTGCAGTCACCGAACGCTGATCAGCGCAGAAGACGGTCACATCATCCATGTACAGCGAGCACTTGACCTCGTAGTGTCCAGGTCCTGGTGCGGTGATCCCTCTGATCTCTCCATTCTGCTGGACAGACTCCACGAAGGATTCTATAACACAAACAAAAAGGAGAGGTGAAAGAGGGCAGCCTTGTCTGACCCCGGAGCGAACTGAGAATGGGTCAGTCTTCCAGCCGTTCACCAACACCGTGCTGCAAATGCTCAGGTCAACAAACGAACAGAACCTCCTGCCCAGACCCAGCCTGCGCAAAGCCCTGCCCATGAACGCATGGGACACTCGGTCAAAGGCCTTCTCCTAGTCTAGGCTGGTAAGGTATCCTTGATCCTGGCAAGGGCTGATACCTCCTGCTGGGGGGTTTTCCTACAGGATTTAGCTTGCCTCCAAACTGGCTGATTGAGGTGTGACCTTCTCCACCTGGGGCCTCCTTGAAGCCTGGACCCCTGGGGCTTTCTTTCTTGCCAGCTCAAAATCAGATGGGGGTGGGAACCTATTTTGCATGTACACTGATGAACATGCCAAAAGGTGAATCGAATGACAATCAGGGCTTCCAGTAAATATTAATCCATATTCCTCACAGATACATTTTACACATATAGGTATGTGTGGACTACCTCCTCTCCTGGGGACCCATCTGTTTAGGAAGTGCATGAAGCATAGCAGCGATGATGAGATCAAGACAACCCTGACATAGGCCAAAATAAAGTTGGTCAATGATGTATCAAGGTGCTTATGAGACAAAAATGCACGGAAAACATGATTGGGTTCCTAAGGAAAGGCAGATTCTCCATCTTTATCTATATTTATTTACTAGCAGAAGGACCCGGCTTCACACATGTATATTTCATCTATTTCATGTAATGTTTCTGTGTGTCGTTAAAATATATTGACAGTATCCCCCAAAACAGTGACCTCAACAGCACCCCACCCCACTGTCTGCTGAGCTGTGTATCTAATCCTATCCTATGCGATACTGTCTGATGAGCTGTGTATCTAATCCTATCCTGTGTGATACTGTCTGCTGAGCTGTGTATCTAATCTTATCTTGTGTGATACTGTCCTCTTAGGGTGTATCTAAACCTATCTTGTGTGATACTGTCTGCTGAGTTATGTATCTAATCCTATCCTGTGTGATACTGTCTGCTGAGCTGTGTATCTAATCCTATCCTGTGTGATACTGTCTGCTGAGCTATGTATCTAATCCTATCCTGTGTGATACTGTCTTCTGAGCTGTGTATCTAATCCTATCCTGTGTGATACTGTCTGCTGAGTTATGGATCTAATCATATCCTGTGTGATACTGTCTGCTGAGCTGTGTATCTAATCCTATATTGTGTGATACTGTCTGCTGAGCTGTGTATCTAATCCTATCCTATGTGATACTGTCTGCTGAACTATATATCTAATCCTATCCTGTGTGATACTGTCTGCTGAGCTGTGTATCTAATCCTATCCTGTGTGATACTGTCTGCTGATCTGTGTATCTAATCCTATCCTGTGTGATACTGTCTGCTGAGCTATGTATCTAATCATATCCTGTGTGATACTGTCTGCTGAGTTATGTATCTAATATCCTATCGTGTGATACTGTCTGCTGAGCTGTGTATCTAATCATATCCTGTGTGATACTGTCTGCTGAGCTGTGTATCTAATCCTATCCTGTGTGATACTGTCTGCTGAGCTGTGTATCTAATCCTATTCTGTGTGATACTGTCTGCTGAGCTGTGTATATAATCCTATTCTGTGTGATACTGTCTGCTGAGCTGTGTATCTAATATCCTATCCTGTGTGATACTGTCTGCTGAGCTGTGTATCTAGTCTTATCTTGTGTGATACTGTCTGCTGAGCTGTGTATCTAATCCTATCCTGTGTGATACTGTCTGCTGAGCTGTGTATCTAATATCCTATCCTGTGTGATACTGTCTGCTGAGCTGTGTATCTAATCATATCCTGTGTGATACTGTCTGCTGAGTTATGTATCTAATATCCTATCGTGTGATACTGTCTGCTGAGCTGTGTATCTAATCATATCCTGTGTGATACTGTCTGCTGAGCTGTGTATCTAATCCTATTCTGTGTGATACTGTCTGCTGAGCTGTGTATATAATCCTATTCTGTGTGATACTGTCTGCTGAGCTGTGTATCTAATATCCTATCCTGTGTGATACTGTCTGCTGAGCTGTGTATCTAGTCTTATCTTGTGTGATACTGTCTGCTGAGCTGTGTATCTAATCCTATTCTGTGTGATACTGTCTGCTGAGCTGTGTATCTAATATCCTATCCTGTGTGATACTGTCTGCTGAGCTGTGTATCTAGTCTTATCTTGTGTGATACTTTCTGCTGAGCTGTGTATCTAATCCTATCCTGTGTGATACTGTCTGCTGAGCTGTGTATCTAATCCTATCCTGTGTGATACTGTCTGCTGAGCTGTGTATCTAATCCTATCCTGTGTGATACTGTCTGCTGAGCTGTGTATCTAATCCTATCCTGTGTGATACTTCCTGCTGAGCTGTGTATCTAATACTGATATGTCATATGACTGAATATATAAGGACCTGCGAACTGCTAGCTCTAGGCTACTTTTTAGCATTTGCATCAAAACATTTCTTGAATACAAAGGAATAACACATTCCATAGCTTTGGCATCAGACAATTTGCATAGCAATAGACGACCTTAGCTACCAAACTTAATTTAATTAGTGACACTGGAGCCAGTTTTGACACCTTGGCTCCACAAACTACATGAAACGTACAATTAGTATTGCAACCTAGATTTTTCTATATGAATACAGCTTGCATTGCTTGTATATAGGGTAATATTAAATGCATCTTATTTTGCACAGTATTATTATATGCTTCTTAGTTTTAGGTACCAGGGATTGACAACGTCGTTGAATATACCTTCGCAATGTTGCATTCTTTAGATACGGCAAAGCCATCCTTTTTAAGTGTTTCAAAGCTGTCCAAGGTGGATACCTATATTGAAATACACAAAAAGAAACAATTTATTATAACATACCAAATTCTTCATTTATATCTATATTTGTTTTTATTTTAGGTTACTTTTTAGTATAGTTTACTCTCTCTCTCTTTCTTTATATATATATTATATATATATATATAAAATAAATATATATAGAGAGAGAGAATTTTTATTTTTTTAGGTTAGGTTTATTTGAAGGCGTTAGCCACTCCTACTAATTGCAAATTTTCACACCTTGAAATTCTGGATTGTTCCTATTGGTCACGGTATCTTAGCTTTCTGTATAAAAGGGCAGTTCTGAGTTCAGTTTAACAGACTGCTTTTGGAAATTCACTGAAGCTCTACTCTCTTATCAGATCAGATATCCAGTGTTTTATTTCTACAGGATCTCTGAGGATTTGCTCAGTTTTCTCCCTCTATTTCTTTTCTGTATATTCTTCATACTGTGTAATTTGTTTGCTGTTAACCCAATTGCTTTTTTTAAAGCTGTGTTAATTTTTCTACTTTATATTTTATAGAATATCTTGTAGAAGCTCACATTTTAAGATGGAATCCAAAGTGTAAGTATTATTATAATATATTATTATTTGGTGTTAAATGCTTATGTCGCAATGTCTAAATTTTCTTCCATAATGTAAATTTTAATAATATATATATATTTTTTTTTTTATTGAACAGGAACAATAGAACCCCAATGACCTGCCCCATTTGCTTCAAGATAGACAACTTCTTGGCGACCCATCTGCGTAGGAAGTGCATGAAGCATGACAGCGATGAGGAGATCAAAGAAACCCTGGCGGAGGCCAAAATAAACTTGTCCAATATAGCATCAAAGGGACTTGCTATAAATTACAACGAGGTTGCTGCACTGTTTTGTAACGGAAAATGCATATGCAACATGATTGGGTTCCTGAAGAATCGTGGCTTTTTTATTTATAACAGTCCTGCGGTGCAAAGGTTTGTATTATTGTATAATCTATTATGATAATAAAATGTATTTTTATTTGTTTTCATTTGGTTTCTATAAAGTTTTAATTTTGTCTTTTTACTTGAAAATAGTCAACTTGAAAGTTGTAAAAATAAGGAAGTTAGGATCTTACAGAAAAATATTGATTGCATGAGGAAAGAAATTGGGACACAGACAGAACCAGAGATGGCCATTTGTCAGCCTAAGAGGTAATGGATATGTGTCTCTCAGAATATATATATATTGTTAAATATATATTACATGTTTCTATGTATGTGATATTAAACTCTATCTCATTGTCTTATAGTTTTGAAGACCCTGCACCACAACAAATACAGGCTATGATCAATAACTTAGATACAAAAAAAGAGAGAAAAAGAGAGAAAAAGAGAGAACTACAAATCATATATGAACAAAATAGCCAAGAAAATCAACATAAAGGCAGGAAAGGAGTAGAGCCAGAAGACCAAGAAGAGCAAGACCAAGGAGAGCAAGAAGAGCAAGACCAAGAAGAGCAAGACCAAGGAGAGCAAGAAAACCAAGAAGAGCAAATGGAAGAAGAAGAAAATGGAGCAACAGAAACAGCGACAGTCAAGCCAAAAATTACATGGAAAAACCCACTGAGGAAGAAGATGACCGAAGCGGGAATGTACAAAAGGCATTCCTTGGAAAGAAAACCAATTTCTGATTTTGCTACATACCTCTCAAAGACCTTAGGGGTTGAGAGGTATAAACAAGAGGTGGAAAATGTTGCACGTTTCCTATATTATATGGATAACGAGAAGCCGTCTCTGAAGTTCTTGTTTAATATTCAGAAGACAAATGAATATTTTGCCAAGCTACTGGATATCGGAAATACTCATCAAACTGTCTTCAATTACATGAAGAATTTGAAGAGGTTTATGTCCTTTCTGATGGATGCAACAGACCTATTGAAAAAAGACAAGGAGGCTTATAACATCTCTGGTATCTATTTGTGTCAGCTTAGGGTCTTCCAGAAAAGACTAAGCAAAGGAATATTTAAAGAAAAGATCTCAAAGAAGTAAGTGTTAAAACATGAATAAATCTTATTCATTAAAAAAATTACACACTTCTACAAACTTCACTTTCTTATATTATGCATTTATCAAATGTTCATTACTTTCTTTCCACAGAGAAAAATGTTTGGCCGATGATATGCGAAAACCGGCTGAACTGGAATCCATCCTTAGTATTGCAGAATCCGCTTTCAAATCTGCTTTAAATAAGGCAGAAAATGAGGATCAACTGTCAGAAAATGAAAACTTAACTATTCTGAATTATCTGGAGTGTCTAATTGTTTTGAGGAAGCTGCAGCGACCTGGAGTGGTGCAGAATATGACAGTAAGTAGCCATATTTTCTATATTGCTGCCTTTCTATGAAATATATACGCTTATCTTTCCACTTCAATCTCAGACTTTGTTTATTTGGTAGGTAGATGAATGGAAAAGAAGAAATCCTCATCGTGGAACTCATGTGGGCATACTGGTGCATGAACATAAAACGGCTGCCAATCAATTTGCTGTGCTAGTATTGACTGTAGAAGAGGAAAAGGTAAATATCCTATAATATACAATCTGAGATCTGTCTGTCTTTCAATGTATCTCGATTTGATCTGTTATTGATCTAACTTATTGGAATTTTTCTTTTTTTTTCTTTTTAGTGGTTTGATATCTATTTTAACAAGGTCAGACCTGCATTTCTACAGGGGAAGAAAAAAATAAAGAGCTTTTTTATCTCCTCTTCTGGTCAAAAGATTTACAATGTATCAAACGATATCTCAAGATTTCACTGCAGGTAAGTTTTTTTTTAAATATATTAGCACTGATCGATTTCTGTTCTACAGGCTGAACATGTACAAACTGAATATTATGTTAATATTTCTTTCTATGTTTTATAGATTTGGATTGCAAACAGTGACCAGTCAAATGGTCAGAAGGAATGCAGAAACGTTTGTGTCCTCAAAATACAGAGAGAGCAACGAGATAAATATATTTTCAAAATATCTTTCAAATTCTAATATCATGGCTGAACGTACCTATCGGCAAAAGATTATGGATGACATGGTGAAAGCATCAGAGATGCTAATGCTATACTGCCAAGAGAGCGAAGATAATCCTACCACCTCCAAGTAAGTAGTTTAACAGTAATATCTTTACATTATTTCACCTTTACAAAACTTACGTTTGTCTATTTTATTATCACCTTTATTAAAATCTGTGTCTCTTCTTCAGAACTGAGGTAGTGAAAAAACCTGCAACCTTGCCTGTTATAAGATCAAAAGCGGACGAGTTTGAAAAATTTATTGAAAAGTATCCTATCAGTGTGGAGAAGGACGCACCCCCTCAAAAAATATGCCTTGCTGAGTCTGCTGTCCATGGGCAACATTTATATAACAGGTGGAGGAAATCGCAGAACAGGATGCGAGTGCACTATACAATCGGTAAGATTAACATAACCCTAATGCAACAGTTTGACTCAGGAGTTGGCCATAGCAGGAACAGTGGATAGCCTCCTTCACATCAAAGCCTTAATACATTCTTTGATTTATTCTTGACAGAATTGCTTCAAGATCATCGGCCAAGTGAAAAGGAGGTGAGGAAATGCATTGGACTGCAGCTATGGAAGAACAACCTACCAAGGATCAAAGACATTTTAGAGCAATGGAAGAAGAAGTGATTTCAGTGGAAACAATGACTTTATTATTTTTTTATTTGCTGTGGTTTGGCATGATGGGGTTTGATAAATAAATATAATTTCATTATTTTTTGGAACTATGATAATGGGGTTTGTTTGGGGATTGAGATGATGGGGTTTGTTCAATAAATGCACTTTCATAATTTTTTGGTGTCTTGGATAATGAGATTTGATCAATAAATATATTCTTCTATTTTATTGAACACTTTGTGTCTTGAAGATTATTAGGGTACATTTAGGGTAATGGGGGTTTTCTATCATTTTCACAGACCTCACAAGGAGACCGACCATTGGTTACACACATAACCTCATAATACACACCTTAGCTGCTGCAGAACCTCATAATACACACCTCAGCAGCTTCAGGTCATAATTCACACCTTAACCACTGCAGGTCATAATACACACCCTAGCTGCTGCAGAACCTCAGAATACACATCTTAGCTGCCGCAGAACCTCACAATAATCAGCTCATCTGCTGCAGAACCTCCTAATACACAGCCCATCTTCTGCAGGCCTAAATACACACCTCAACCACTGCAGGTCATAATACATAAAAGTGTAAGCAATATGAAGGGGCACACTCAGAAGGAAACACAAAGGTAGCAAAGAATAATGGACTTTATTAGTCTAAAAACATACCCCTAAAAAATATATATATAAAAACATACATGTAGGCACACATATAACCTATACAAATCTATAGAAATATTGTAGGACTGTGATGGGAAAGGAATCACTGTGGGCGTATTATTGTCCCATTTAAATATGTGGCAGGGTGCCGGCAATATCCCAGTAGGTCCTATTGATAAGCGTAGATACTACTTGTATGGCCGAAACCACAGTGAACAATGTTTGTGTTGCAGTAGATTCAGTAGCGTGCAAGAGACACAATTGGTGCCGAATGTCAATGAAGCCAAAGTATTCAGGCGAACAATATTCACTTCACAGTGAGACTGATGTTTGCGTAACTTATAATTTCTTCATATGTCCTATAATGCTCATATATGAGATCGGTCTAACCCCTCTTCACTGCTCTCCGCAGCGTTGTATCCAGGCGGCCGTGCACTCACAGCGTCCCACGTGGTGCACTGGCCGTACGTGGCATCCACGTGACCTGGTTGTCCAGGGGACCGGATAGACGCTTTAATGACGTCACTGTTTGGCGACTGCTCCTCCAGCTCTTGAATTCAAGCAGGTTTTCTTGCTTTATCTCTTATTTCCTTTGGTTCCAGGCGAGAGATCGTTACCCACAATCCTGCATTGTTTTGTGCATTTAATAATCTCCGGATTGGATTTCAATAGTCATGTACAGTACAGACCAAAAGTTTGGACACACCTTCTCATTCAAAGAGTTTTCTTTATTTTCATGACTATGAAAATTGTAGATTCACACTGAAGGCATCAAAACTATGAATTAACACATGTGGAATTATATACATAACAAACAAGTGTGAAACAACTGAAAATATGTCATATTCTAGGTTCTTCAAAGTAGCCACCTTTTGCTTTGATTACTGCTTTGCACACTCTTGGCATTCTCTTGATGAGCTTCAAGAGGTAGTCCCCTGAAATGGTTTTCACTTCACAGGTGTGCCCTGTCAGGTTTAATAAGTGGGATTTCTTGCCTTATAAATGGGGTTGGGACCATCAGTTGCATTGAGGAGAAGTCAGGTGGATACACAGCTGATAGTCCTACTGAATAGACTGTTAGAATTTGTATTATGGCAAGAAAAAAGCAGCTAAGTAAAGAAAAACGAGTGGCCATCATTACTTTAAGAAATGAAGGTCAGGCAGTCAGCCGAAAAATTGGGAAAACTTTGAAAGTAAGGGCTATTTGACCATGAAGGAGAGTGATGGGGTGCTGCGCCAGATGACCTGGCCTCCACAGTCACCGGACCTGAACCCAATCGAGATGGTTTGGGGTGAGCTGGACCGCAGAGTGAAGGCAAAAGGGCCAACAAGTTCTAAGCATCTCTGGGAACTCCTTCAAGACTGTTGGAAGACCATTTCAGGGGACTACCTCTTGAAGCTCATCAAGAGAATGCCAAGAGTGTGCAAAGCAGTAATCAAAGCAAAAGGTGGCTACTTTGAAGAACCTAGAATATGACATATTTTCAGTTGTTTCACACTTGTTTGTTATGTATATAATTCAACATGTGTTAATTCATAGTTTTGATGCCTTCATAGTCATGAAAATAAAGAAAACTCTTTGAATGAGAAGGTGTGTCCAAACTTTTGGTCTGTACTGTATGTATATTAATAGGATAAAACAATAAATAATCCCATACATTTGAGTACACATGATAAAAATACTTAAAAATTATTAAAAATAAATATAGGAGAAGACTGCAAGGTCCAGCGATCTTTTTCAGAAAAAACGCATCAGAAACGCATCAAAAACGCATATGTGTGAATTAGGTTATATATGCGTTTTTGGCCTATAAGTGTACAATTTATCCTCACGAGTCGAAACCTACCTCACATGTTCTATTATTATATTGTTTAGCTCAAGGGGCTATATTATTCTTCAAAGAAGAGCACACTTCACCTCTGCTCTTCTTTGAAGAATAATATAGCCCCTTGAGCTAAACAATATAATAATAGAACATGTGAGGTAGGTTTCGACTCGTTAGGATATACTGATTAAAGGGTTCTATATACCTGCCGTGCTGAATTTCCCTGTAGATTCTGGGTAGCCTCATAGCTTTCCACCAGGTCGACCATCTCGAGACCATTACCTGGAGAGACCTGGCCGATCCATTGCTGGAGAGGGGTTGGCAAAGCCCTCCAGAACATATCAGCCAACAGACGGTCCAGAATAGCAGTGGGGCTCAGCACGTCAGGCTGTAGCCACTTTTGCAAGAGGTTAAGTAAGTTATAATTATTCTGCCACAGATGTACGTTAGAGATTATCCCCTGATTGGTTGTGAGTGATAGCCCCTGTACAAGCAATGGTAGATAGCTGAACTCACTAATATCTCCAGATATAGGCACCAGTTGCATGTGATGATCCAGTGAGGAGAATACAATGGTGAAGCTTTGATCATTTATTGATTTGCCTTGAAAACAAATGCAGGGAAATGAGGGTATGCTAGAGGATATTAGAGGTCAAAAAGAATAGCTCTCACCAGCTTGAAGGTCTGCGACAAAGCGGAAGTACGAAGGACCTTACAGAGGATGTGATGTCACAAAAGAGGGAGGAGAGCAATGCAATGGATAATTTACATAACACACTATAAAATGCAATATAAGAATAACCACAGGGTGGCAGCGTTACACAACATAGTAAATGATAATATAATGCAAACAACAATTGTAGAATACAAGAATAAAGGCTGGAACAGCACACTCCCCGTCTGAAATCCTTCGATTTCACTATATATGCAACTACAAAATGTCCATGAAACGTTGGAACCTGAAAGACAAAAAACAAACAAAAAGAACACACTGGAAATGGTGGACTGGAACAGTCCAACGCCTTGAGTCTTCTGGTTGCCAGGAATAAAGTTCCTCAAGTAAAGAATCATTCCTCTACGGGTAAGAGGAGAACAATCTCAGATGCAGACCTGATAAAGGATTTGGGATGGCCTTGTTTTGCGATGGTCACTTCCACCTTGCGAACTTTGCCATCTTCACTGATGAAGACTTTTGAGATGAGTTCCATGGGCCAGGAGTTTCTTTTTTTACCTTTTGGTCTTTCATGAGTACAAGATCTCCTATCTGTAAGTTTGGCTTGACCTGTTGCCACTTTCTACGTGCTTGCAGAAGCGTTAAGTACTCTTTTTTCCACCTGCTCCAGAAACAGTTGGACAGATGTTGAACGTGCTTCCACTGTTTCAGATATATGTTACTAGAAGAAGGCTCTTTAGGTGGATTAGGAACAGATCCAAACTTCTGAGTGAGAAGAGTTGCTGGAGTGAGAATGGCAGGGAATTCTGGATCCATAGATACAGGTACAAGAGGTCTTGAGTTGACAATAGCGGATACCTCAGCCAGGAAGGTAGTCAAAGTCTCATGGGTGAGCCTTGAGAAGTTTGAGTCCATCAGCATACAGTCCAATATTTTGCGGGTGATGCCTATCATTCTTTCCCATGAACCGCCCATATGAGAGGCATGCGGGGGGTTAAAGATCCATGTACAACCATTATTGGCTAAGTAGTCTTGAACTGGTTTAGAGTCAATTAGCAACTCCCGACAGGCTCCTATGAAGTTGGTTCCACAGTCAGATCTTATTTGCTTTACTGGTCCTCTGATGGCGAGGAATCGTCTTAAAGCATTGATGAAGCTAGAAGCGTTCATGGATTCTATTGCTTCAATGTGAATAGCACGTACACTTAAGCATGTAAACAACACTGCCCATCTTTTGCTTTCTGCATGACCACCTCTGGTCTTACGTGCAGGGACTGTCCATGGCCCAAAGACGTCCAGACCAACATAAGTGAACGGTGGTTCGGTGCTTGTCCTATCAACTGGCAAATCAGACATTTGTTGATGTTGTAATTTTCCTCTCGCCTTGCGACATTTAATGCAATGGTGAGTAATATGAGCAACCTGTCTTTTTGCTCCCACTATCCAAAGACCTGCGGCTCTTAAAACGCCCTCAGTGAAATGTCGGCCTTGATGCTGGACTCTTTCATGATAATGCCGTATCAGCAGTGTAGTAACGTGGTGTTTGGCAGGAATAATGAGGGGATTCATTTCTGCAATCTCTAGCTTAGCCTTGTTTAGGCGACCACCAACTCTCAGCATGCCACGATCATCAATTACTGGTTTCAAGTTGACAATGGGGCTGCCTCTTGGTATATCTTGCTTGTCATGTATACATTTCAGTTCCATTTTAAAGGCACTCTGCTGTACGTTACGTATCACAAGCAATTCACTTAGAATAATGTCTTCTGCCGTTAGAGGTTTATGGCACAGGAGCCAACTGCGACAGTCAGTGTTATGCTTCTCAGCATGAAAACAATGAACAATGTGGACTAACCTTGCAATGATGTGAATGAGTCTTGACCATCTAGAGAAGCGTTCAAAGCGATGACAGCCCAAGCCAGCCCTCCTTTCAGACTTAGTGACGAAGGTACTAACTTCAGGCCGAATCTCTGGATCTTCATGAGGGTCCTGGAGACTGAAGACGTCTTGGGTAGGAGTTTCTTGATTCTGGTTCAGCAGAAACTCTGGACCTGTCAACCAAGAAGAAGTTGCAGAGACTCTTCCAGATGCTGGTCTGGTGGCGCAATCTTGTGTCCTTTTGAGCAGATCTATGGCCTCCTCCGCTGTAGGGAAGGATTTAAGTGCGTCGTCCACATAGAAGTCTCTCACGACAACGTTTCTGGCATGTTCCCCAAATTCTGACTCACCATCTAAGGCAGCCCTACGTAGGCCATATGTAGCAACAGCAGGTGAAGGACTGTTACCAAACACGTGCACCTTCATGCGGCATTCAACCATTTCTTTGCTGGTGTCATTGTCTCTGTGCCAAAGAAACCTGAGGTAGTTTCTATGATCTTGCCGCACGATAAAGCAATGGAACATTTGTTCAATGTCAGCAGTAATGGCTACTGGCTCCTTTCTGAATCTCATGAGCACTGCCACCAGATTATTGGTCAGGTTCGGACCGGTGAGAAGGACGTCGTTCAGAGATACGCCAATATGTTTGGCACTTGAATCGAATACCACTCTTATTTGGTTTGGCTTCCGTGGGTGATATACCCCAAAGGATGGAAGGTACCAGCATTCTTCATGCTCTTGTAAGGGTGGAGCCAGCTCTGCATGATCATTGCGAAATATTTTTTCCATGAAGGCCACAAAATGACTTTTCATTTCTGGTTTGCTTTTTAACGTACGTTGCAAGGAGATGAATCTGGAGAGTGCTTGTTCCCGGTTGTCAGGGAGTCTGGCTCTTACAGCACGGAAAGGTAAGGGTGCAACCCAGTGGTTAGATGTATCTTTGAAGAATTCATCGTCCATTATTTTAATAAACTCTTTGTCATCCATGGACAAGGCCAGTTTGTCGTCGTCTGGTGTTGTACAAAACACAGTTTTTCCCAAGTTGTCATAACTGGTAGGAATGATGTCTGGTGTCTTTAAGAGGTTAGAAAGCCTTTCCTTCACCTCATAATGATGAGCACATGGCTTAAAATGAGATGTGCGACCATTGTTGAGCACAAAGGTTTTGAAGGAGTTCACTTGAGATGGTTTGTGGCTCTTATTTATACATACATCGCCCACGATTACCCAGCCTAAATCGAGTCTCTGTGCATATGGAGCATTATCAGAACCGTTGCATTGTTGACGCACCTTGTGGACCCTCAGAATGTCTCTCCCAAGCAGAAGTAGGATGTCAGCATTCATGTCCATAGGGGGAATCTCACTAGCTAGATGTTGCAAGTGGGAATGATGATATGCAGCTTCTGGAGTAGGAATTTCATCTCTTTCATCTGGTATTTGGTCGCATTCAATTAACGTTGGCAAGGGTATATGAACGTTCCCTTTTATGGAGGAGATAAGGTATCCAGTGGCTCTTCTGCCATAAGTCTCTACACGACCAGAACAAGTGTTGAGGGTATATGGTGTTGCTTCTCCTGCTATGCCAAAAATCTCAAAGAATTTAGGTTTTGCCAGAGACCTATTGCTTTGTTCATCAATAATTGCGTACATTCTGATGGCTCTTTCAGATTGCCCTTCTGGGTAGACGTTCACCAAACACACCTTTGCACAGCACTTAGAATCAGCCTCCTTGCCACATATCGCCATACAGGAAGAGGAAATAGTAGTTGTAGCTAATTCTTGAGCCGGTGGCTCCCCGCCATGAAGTGCGGCGGCATTGGTCGCAGCTTGAGATGGTGCGTTGTCTGAAGGCAAGGTAGGATGCATTGCTGTAACGTGCTTGTCACTGCTGCATTCTGCACACTTGATAATAACCTTACAGTCTTTCGCCATATGATTAGATAAGGCACAACACTTGTAACACACTCCAAGCTCTTTGAGTATCTCTCTGCGTTCTTGCAAGGTCTTTGCCCTGAGCCCACGACACTCCTTTAAAGGATGAGGTCTTTTATGGATGGGGCACATGCGGTTAGGGTCCTTTTCTTTGAGGACAGGGTATTCCTTCCTAGTAGTGCAGGTTGAAATGAGTGGAACATTGGTTTTCCTAACGGATACTGTCCCCCTTAAGTCTCTATGTTTATTGGTGGTGTTGTCATACCTTGAACATGAGGATGAAGCAGGTAGAGTGGATTCAGTGAAGTCAAAGCTGGGGTCATTCTTCTTTCGAGCTTGGTCACTGATGAATCTGGTAAAATAAGAGAAAGAGGGAAAAGACACATTGTGTTCTCTCTTGTATCTGGAGCCCTGGTCTGCCCATTTCTCTTGCATGCCATGTGGTAGTTTCGACACTATTGGATTGACGCCATGTGCGGTATCAAGGTAACTCAGTCCTGGCAGACGTGGGTCCATTTTTGCCAATTCAAGTTCTTTTAGTAGGTCGCTTAGATCCTGGAGTTTGCGATTGTCTTTGCCAGTTATCCTTGGGAAGGCTTGAAGTCTCCTGAATAAGGCACTTTCTATAGCTTCTGGACTGCCATAGGTCTGTTCAAGTCTCTCCCATGCTGCAGCGAGACCTTCCTCTGAGTGGCCTGCATGAACCACTCTTAATGTCTTTATGCGTTCTGCAGATTCTGGGCCTAACCATTTGATGAGCAAGTCAAATTCCTCCATGGCAGTGAGGTTTATGTCACCGATTACTGCTTTAAAGGTCGATTTCCAGGCCCTGTAGTTTTCGGCACGGTCATCAAACCTTGAGAGACTAATGTTAATCAGCTCCCTGCGCATCATGTATCTGGCAAAGTCTGACATGTCTGATCTCCCATTCCATATTGCTGTATTGCATTGTGGTGTCTCTAGAGCATGTAGGGGCTCTGGCAGATAAGGTTGAGATTGATCAGGATGGAATGATGTGGCATAAGGATTAAGCTGCGGTTTAGTCTCTGGATGATCAGCCCGCCTGGTGCTAGATATTACCTTATTACTGGGCTGTGATGATTTCTGGTATTCTGTGGGTTCGCCCAGTTGGTGAGCTAGAAGTGGCGTTGGTGCATGCGATTTAGCAGGAGGAGTAGGCGATGGTTGCCTTAGCACATACCTGGCAGTGCGGTCGACTGGGTCTTCCTCTTCTCCTGGAACGAAACAGTCTGGGCCGGTACCTTGGCCTAATGCTTGCTCGAGGACCTTTAGTTTAGCTAAGGTAGCTGCTTCTTCCCTTTCTGTCTGGAGGATCTTTAGCTGGGCTTCTGTCTCAGCCTCCATTTCTGCTTTCTTCTTCGTAATCTCCGCCTCCTTCTTAGCAAAGGAACTTCTTACGCTAGCTTCCTCTGCTTCTGCCCGGACTTCTATAAGCTTGTCATGCAAGGCTGATCTTCCGGAACGAGAGGTTTTGGAAGATGAAAGGGTATGTTTACTTGAAGTTGATTGATAGGATCTCGCCTCCTGTAAGTGTGCGATGCAGAGTTCTGCCTTGCTCTTAGCATCTTGTACTAGGGCATCCTTCTCTTTAAGGAGATTCTGTCTCTCACTCAGCTCCTCTGAGGCTTCATCAAAATCAGAGTCGCTTAGGAAAGTGATGTACTTAGCAGAGAGTCGCTGATAGTGGACATAGGATTTAGTTAAGCGATTCAACGTTGTGGTTAACTTTGTTGGGTCGTTTTTATATCGTAAAAGAGCTGCTATATAGTGTTCAGTTCTCTGCCATAAATCGTTTAAGTTGTCACTGAACTCTTCTTTGGTCGTCTCAAAGTTCTCTCTAATCTTTTGTGTTGGCTTGAGAACACGTTTAGATCGTACTGCTTGTTCTTCAGTTAACATGGACTCTGCTTCCTGCATAGAGTTTTTGGGAGCAGGGTGACTTTCTGTATGTTCAGTTACTGAGAGATCCACTAAGCTTCTTGTGGACATGTTATTCCTATTTAAGCGGTACTGTCTCTTTAAGAGTGTATTCCAGCTTGTGCACTGTGCTTATGAAGCCACGTGCGTATAAGATGGCGGACAGCTCTAAGCTCGCTGGCAGACTGTGTGTAGACATGCAAGACTGTAGATTTAAGCTTCTTTTTGACTATTCTGCCACAGATGTATGTTAGAGATTATCCCCTGATTGGTTGTGAGTGATAGCCCCTGTACAAGCAATGGTAGATAGCTGAACTCACTAATATCTCCAGATATAGGCACCAGTTGCATGTGATGATCCAGTGAGGAGAATACAATGGTGAAGCTTTGATCATTTATTGATTTGCCTTGAAAACAAATGCAGGGAAATGAGGGTATGCTAGAGGATATTAGAGGTCAAAAAGAATAGCTCTCACCAGCTTGAAGGTCTGCGACAAAGAGGAAGTACGAAGGACCTTACAGAGGATGTGATGTCACAAAAGAGGGAGGAGAGCAATGCAATGGATAATTTACATAACACACTATAAAATGCAATATAAGAATAACCACAGGGTGGCAGCGTTACACAACATAGTAAATGATAATATAATGCAAACAACAATTGTAGAATACAAGAATAAAGGCTGGAACAGCACAATAATAATCTCACGGGCTCAGCTGGTGCCACTGAGGCACCCGCTGGGCCCAGGCCAACACATTCACCCTCAGTCTTGCCAGAATCTCACCCTTGACTTTTTGGTAGTTGGCCGCTTGATAGTCCGGCAAGTCAAAATACACCCGCTGGGAATCGGATGTCAGGAACGGAGCGACGACCTCAGCCCACTGATCTCGGGGTAGATTCTCCCTTGTGGCCACCTTCTCGTACATCGCCAGGTAGGTTTCAACGTCATCTGAGTGTGTCATCCTGGGGATCGCCGCACGGACCGATTTCCCGACCTCATGGACACTCTGGGACACTCTGCCGTCTGTAAAGCCATCATGTGTTGTAACAGCAGCTGGTTTGTTTCCTGCTGGTGTTGGTTAGCCTCCGCGAGAGCTTTCATTACAGCCTCCATTCTGTCACGTGACACAGATTTTAATTTAGCTGGTTAAATCCAGGACATCCAGTTGCACCCGAAAACAAAAATATTTCGGCTTTTACGTCAGCCTTTCTGCGTGTGCCCGTATCCTCCACCAATTTTCAATTTTAAGGATTTGCTCTGGTAGGCAGGGTAAGTGGACACAGTGCAGAGGCAAAACAAGTTCGTAAATCAAAATGTCAATGTTCCTTCACACAAAAATCAAAAGAAAAATTGCTAATTACAGTCTTGGTGTTAATTCACACAATGAAAAATCCATAGAACAGACAAGTTTATCCCCGTCAGTTCACAGCAGGCTTTAGGGGGCCTGTTTCTCAGCGTGCAGCCCTCATGTGGCTCTTAGCCTTCCAGCACAGCACCATGCTTCAGATCCCAAAACAGACTCAGATTCTGAGCCCAGCTGCCCATTTAAAGGACAGCCAGGTGCTGCCAAATCCTGGATCGGCACTAAAACTCCGGTCCGGTATTTGATCTCACCTGGCTGGAAATCAGCCCAGCCACCCATGTTGGGAGGAAAATACCTGCCTTCCCAAACAAAACCCCTTGCTATGTCACACAGCACAGATGCACTGCAGGGACCGTTTGTAGAATTTTTTTAAAAAAATTATGGAAAAAAAATATATTTTTTCGATAATATTTTTCCCAATATCTGGGCCTAACACACACACGCTATTGCAGCACAGATGTGACAATTCACTGCAGGGACCGTTTATTGGAAAATTATGGAAATAATATAATTGTTTTCAATGATATTCTTCCTATCTCTGCCCCTGACACACAGAAGGTATTGCTGAACAGATATCACAAGTCACTGCAGACACCCTCTACAGAATAATTAGCAAAATTAAATTGCTGCCACCACACACTTTAGTCCTTAAAAGGACTTTTTGTCCTTTGAAATGTTTTAAAATTTAATAAATTGTGATCACAAACTCCCTACACTATCTGTCCCTATCTAAGCGCAGCTCTCCCTGACTCGCAATGAGCCGAACCCGCATCATCGGGTGCTAACCCGATGACGAGTTCCGGACAGCCAAATACTGTAATGCCAGCAGCCAACATTGCTACTAGCATTACAGTGATGGCAGTACTTACCTGCACGGTTATTGTTTGCTTAGCAGCCGCGAAACGTGCAGGGAGGAGACTCGAGCATGGGGCTCGAGCACATGCGGTACTCGGCTGAGTACCGCCATGTGCCAAGCATAGCGATGCTCGAGCCGAACAGGTATTCGGCCGAGCATGCTCGATCAACACTAGAAATAATGTATTATTTGGAGGCCCTGCTTGTATTGAAACATCCACAATGACCAGGGGTAGTGCAAAATATGACAGTGAGTCACTTTTTCATCCTCTTTCTTCATTCTTATTGTTGGTTTGCTTTTCTGTCCATTAAACTTTTCCAACTCTTGGATCTTAGGTTTCTGAGTGGAAAGAACAAATCTCCCACACCTATAATGGGGAAGATCTTGCTATAATTGGTGTTAAGTTACATAAGACATCTTCACAAGAAGTGGCTACTTTTGTGCTAAACAAGGAGGAAGAAATTGTAAGCTTTCTCTAAGGTTATAGGTTAACATAATATGGAAATAAGACATTTCAATAATTTCTTATATTTTTTTTCGATTTTTTATTTTTTCCCCCCAATGGTTTAAAGTCTACCTTGGAAAAGCGAGACCAAAGTTGCTACACAAAGTCTTGTCAAAGGAAAGATTCTTCCTATCGACCTTCTGGAAAATAGATCTATAATGTTTCCAATGACATCTTGCAGTACCACAAGAAGTAAGATTCAAAAAAGTCACTTATCATTTTTTAAAGTGTAAATATAGTGCCATAACTTATGTGTTTACCATCTCCTTTTTAATCCTAGATTCAAACTTCCCAACATCTCTAGCCAGCTTTTCAGGAGGGTTTGTGAAACTTGGACCATTCCTAATTATTCGGACTCAGAAAAGAATATGTTTTCCAAATATCTGGCACATACCAACCTCATGGCTGAAAGAAGATATAGAGAAAAAACACTAACAGATATTTGCTACGGCTACCACCTAGTAATACAAGCATTGTAAGTCCCGAGTGATGAGCCTCTAGGAGCTGGTACTTGAGGTGCTGGCTTGTGGCTCATTCTTGCTCTACAATATTGATTGCTAAGTCATTTGTGTTTTATATGTTTCCTATAAAGAAATCAGGATCCTGAAAATCGTCAGGCAAGGCATCCTGGAAGAGGACTTAACTGCAAAGGATGACGACATCGAGGAAGACAAGGACATCACTTCCCAGGACACCTCAAGGTACTTGATTGTGGGAGTAAAAACAATTCTTGCTCTGCAATATTGATTGCTAAGTCATTTGCGTTTTATAGGTTTTCTATAAAGAAATCATGATCCTTAAGATCGTCAGGCAAGCCAGGATGAAGAAGACTCGACTTCAAAGGATGACGACAGCAAGGAAGACGACGAGGATATCACTTCCCAGGACACAATCAGTGACCAGGATGATACTGGCTGGACTTCATGGTGAATAGACGGTCAAAATAATATCATTGTGTTTTGCTGATAAGGGGATGCTTTCTATGATTGCATATTAATGTTCATTTATGTTTTATTGGAGAGCAAAAACTCCCTTATTGCCAGCGATGTCAACGAGGTCCCGGAAGCAGAGGCAGACAGCACCATTAAGCTCTAGCAGGTAACTATTGATGTGACATTACTTCCTATAAACATATTAAAACACACATTTGGTGCCTGTGACGGACTGAACCGACACTGGGGCTGCTGGAGAAGCTTGAGGGCTAGCCTCCTTCCTATGGACTATGGACCCAGCACTAAGGAGACCCCCTCAGACCTCTTGGTGTTACAAGGAACTATTAACTCTGATTTATGTGTGGAGTATTATAGGCCATATTGTTTCTATTGCCTATTAAAGGTGCAGGGGTGAACCCAGCAGCACCAAAAGGGTTAACTCTGCACTGAGGGTCCCAAGGAATGTGTTAGTTCATTTGTCCTTTTTTTCTATTGTGTTAGTGATGGGATTAAGTAGCCAACTCCGGTGTAGAGGAGTAGATTACCCCCTGATACACTCAGGAGATAATCCCTATTCTTTCATTGAGACACTGGGGAGAGGATGTCTGTTTGCATGCTATTCATGTTTGATTAAGTTATGTTGTTAGACCACTTGAACTGTATATGTATACTGAGTTAGTCCATTGTCTTAGTTAACTGTATCACAGGCAGAGGGGGTGTGCCTGTGGCCTGTGGAATTGTATAAATTGTGAGTGCTGACTGGCATTAAAGGTCCTGTTCTACCCTTCAGGAAGTCTGGGCTCATTTTTGGGGGATTGGAGAACTGCACTCTGGGGATTGCTATAATCATTATACTCTCCAGCGAATAATCCCTGCTTTTGTAAGAGCTGTTCCTGTTCCTGTTTTGCTCTCTGGACTAAGGAGAGGTTTACTCACGGGAAGCTGGAGCCCGACCTTGGGTCCAGGGTGGGTGGAGTACGGAGAAACCCCAAACCAAGCTGCAGCGGTTCGTGGGGTTTGCGGTGGTTATGGTGTCGAGTGCGGTGCTGATAGTCCTTGGGGAGCACTAGGATCATCGTTTGATGGAGGCACCCAGTCGGGGTGGCAGGCGATCCGTCACCATCACTCTGACATTACTAATGCTGTCTTCAAATTAAAGAGCTTGGGGTTGGATACAGTCAGCGCTGGGACAAGGTATTTGGGCACCCTAGAATGAGCAGGTAAATTGTGCCCCCAGTCCCCCCGAAAACAATTAAAGTGACATTACTTCCTATAAAGATATTAAAACACATGTGGTGCCCATTTTAAAAAAGGGTGCTAGGTCTTCAATGGGTAATTATAGACCAGTAAGCTTATCATCCATTGTGGGAAAAATGTTTGAGGGCCTTCTACGGGACTACATACAGGATTATGTAACTGACAATAATATAATAAGTGATAGCCAACATGGTTTTACTAAGGACAGAAGCTGTCAAACTAACCTGATTTGTTTTTATGAGGAGGTGAGTAGAAGCCTGTACAGAGGGAAGGCTGTCGATATTGTGTTTTTGGATTTTGCAAAGGCGTTTGATACTGTCCCAGACGGATGACTAATGGCTAAATTGAGGTCTATTGGTTTAGAACATATAATTTGTAATTCAATTTAAAATTGACTTCACGATCGTATCCAAAGATTCCTACTTTGAATGGTTCCTGGTTATCCAAAGATTCCTACTCTGAATGGTCTCCGGTTACAAGAGGTCTACCGCAAGGTTCTGTGCTGGGTCTGCTATAATTTACCTTTTTCATGAATGACATAGAGGATGAGAGTAGTAGTGGCGTTTCTATTTTTGCAAATCACACCAAACTTTGTAATACGGTACAGTCTATAGAAGATGTTAATAACTTACAAGCTGACTTGGACAAAATTACTGTTTGGGCCTCAACTTGGCAAATGAGGTTCAATGTAGATAAATGTAAAGTTATGCACCTGGGGGCTAATAGCCTGCATGCAGCATATGCCCTAGGGGGAGTAAAACTGGGAGAGTCACTTGTTGAGAAGGATCTGGGTGTATTATTAGATCATAAACTAAATAACAGCATGCAACGCCAGTCAGCTGCCTCTAAGGCCAACAAAGAGGTATGGACTCGCGGGACAAGAATGTAATATTGCCAATATACAAAGCATTGGTACAGTCTCACCTGGAATACACGGTCACCAGTTCATAAAAAATATGCCCTGGAGTTAGAAAAAGTGCAAAGGAGAACAACTAAACTCATCAAGGGCCTGGAAGATCTTAGCTTTGAGCAAAGATTAAAAGAACTCAATTTGTTTAGTCTTGAAAAAAGACATCTTAGGGGGAACATGATTAACCTGTACAAATATATAAACACATCATACAAAAATATCAAGGGAAGATATTCTGTGTTAAACCCCCTCAAAAAACAAGGGGCCACTGCCTACGACTGGAGAAAAAAAAGATTCAGTCATAAGAGGTGACAAGCATTAACTTTACAGTAAGGGACTGTGAATCTCTGTAATAGCCGTAGGAGCTGGTCACAGCAAATACAGTAGATGGCTTCAAAAAAGGGTTAGAGATTACTTTTTATTTCAAAATAATTGAGGTTTCTGACAATATATAGAAATTATATTCTACACACCCTTCCCTTTGGCTCACCCCTTACTTAAAAAGAAGATGGACCTTGATTCAGAGATTTGTTCTAGAAGTTGTGCTTCTAGAAGTTGTGTAAAGTGCAAAAGTGTATTGTAATTATGTCATGTATGTATTCAATGTGTAATTCTGTAAGCACATTGTTATTATAGGCCATATCTTACGGTCTCCACTAGATGGGGTTGGTGTCACTAGTGAGTCAACATAGTGCAGAGGGAGAGTTGATCTTAATTTGAACCAGTTTGAGTCTAAACCAGTCCAGTCAGAGACAGTGCAATGTTAGAGGAAGCACAGAGATGTGAAGCGGACAGCCTAGTCGGACCCAGTTACCAGCCAGAAGGAGGCCTGAAGGAGAAAGAAAAAACTTCCGAAAGCAGGCCATATGTAACAGATGTATAGTGGAAGTCCACTAGAGGTAATGGGCCAGATTTATCATTACTCTGACAGCTCACTCCACTTTCACATATAGCTAAAGTCAGTTTTAGCCAAGTTAGATTTATGATCGGCCCTTTAAGACTGTAATAAATGTGGTTTGACGGTAGCAGTTTATCTGTCAGTAAGCAGCTTTACAAAAGTTGCACGTCTTTACAAAAAAGTTGCATGTTCTATTAAAAAGTCTCATAAAATAAGCATGGTCCTCACTGGAGTGAAATTGCACATTTTTTTGCAACTTTTTTACGACTTTTTAAATAGTCACAATAGTAAATCTGTCTAGAGATTCATTTACATAAGAAAATACGCCCACTTTCAGAAAACTGGCGAGAATAGTGCAGAGCAGAAAAAAGTCGCAAATTTTTGCGCAGTTTAAGCGATTGCGCAAAAATTTGCGACTTCTTCACTCCATTATTCTGACTTGAGCTAATGATAAATCTGGCCCAATGTGTCTAAAAGGACTAAAAGGCTATGCACATCTTTAGAGGCAATTTTTTTTATGATTGCATGTTACTCATTTTAGGCTAAAAATCATGACATGAAATTATGAAGCGGTGGTGTGTCTCTTAATGAATTTGGTTTGTCTGTTGTGAATTTAGTCATAAAGCTCCTTGCTAGAGAACAGCAAGTTATGCAAAAAGTACTTAAACATTAAACAGTTGGACATGTGCATTAGAGTTGAGCGGACACCTGGATGTTCGGGTTCGACGAGTTCGGCCGAACTCGAAAAAAAAGTTCGGGTTCGGGACCCGAACTTGACCCCGAACCCGAACCCCATTGAAGTCAATGGGGACCCAAACTTTTGGGCACTAAAATGGCTCTAAAATAGTCCTGGAAAGGGCTAGAGGGCTGTAAAAGGCATCGAAATGTGCTTAAGAGCATGGCAACTGTTCAGCAAACAAATGTGGATAGGGAAATGACTTAAAATAACATAAAATACAGAAAAATGTAAAATAACAATATGGATCTAGGAGTAGGAGGTTGAGGAGACGGTGGATGGGTGGATGAGGCAGTGTAGGTTGACGTGGCGGTGTAGGTTGACTTGGCTGTGAAGGAGGAATAGGTAGCCAACACTTATTTGTGTTATTTTTTATTTTTAAATTGGGGTATCCCCCAAAATATTGGGACATATAACAAAATAAAACAAAGAATAAGTGCACTTGAGTACAAGAATGGTTGAGGCTGGTATAAATGTCTATTCTGCACAAGGTACGGACAAGTCCTGTGGGATCCATGCCTGGTTCATTTTAATAAACGTAAGCTTGTCCACATTGGCTGCGGCCTGTGATAATGCTTTCTGCCGTGCTAAACACACGTTCACACTATACACTGGCTGCAGGGCAGGTCAGCACCTCCAAGGCCGACAAAGCTTTCCCACATTTGGGCCATGCTAACCCTGCCTTCTCAGGTGCTGGCAGTGCCCCAGCTGCGTTGGCGACCTCTTCCTCCTCCTCTGCCTTCGCCTTGTGCTTCCACTGTGCCCCCGCTGTCAGGTGGGAATGCCATCAGCAGCGTGCGCTTGTAGTCGCGCATCTTCCGATCAGTAACAGATGTTTTCACTAAATTTAGATCCGTGTCAGCAATGCAGAGCAGGGGTTCATTCACGGCAAAAGGGGGTTTATGTCACCCAGCAATACAACAGAGGATGTTGAGAGATTTAGGCCCCTGTCACCCAGGCACAGCAGGGGTTCATTCACGGCAAAAGGGGGTTCATGTCATCCAGCAGTAGAACAGAGGATTTTTAGAGATTTAGACCCCTGTCACCCAGGCACAACAGTGGTTTGTATACGCCAAAAATGGTAAAATGTCACCAGACAATTGAAAATAATTTTTTTTTAGATTTAGGACACTAAAATTGGCACTTTTTTGCATTAAAATGGATCTAAAATAGTCCTTTAAAAGGCTAGAGGGATGTAAAAGGCAGTAAAATGTGCTTAAGAGCATGGCAACTGCTCTGCAAACAAATGTGGATAGGGAAATAACTTAAATTGAAATAAAATAACTAAAAATTACAAATTATTAACCTGCAACTCAGAGAAGGAGGTGGATGTGGAGTCGGAGGTTGAGGAGGCGGTGAATGTGGTGTTGTAGGTGGAGGCAGCAATGGAGGAGGAGGAGGTAGCCAACAATGTTTTTTTTTTTTTTTTTATTGGGGTAGGTAGCCCCCAAAATATTGGAACAAATAAAAAAAAAGAAAACAAAAAATCATTGCACTTGACTTGAGTACAAGAATGTATGTTTGATGGTGGTATAAATGTCTATTCTGCACAAGGTACAGACAAGTCTTGTGTTATCCAAGCCTGGTTCAATTTAATGAACGTGAGCTTGTCCACGTTGGCTGTGGACAGGCGGCTGCGTCTGTCTTTAATGACGCCTCCTGCCGTGCTAAATACACGTTCAGAGAGTACACTGGCTGCAGGGCAGGCCAGCACCTCTAAGGCATACAGGGCAAGCTCTGGCCATGTGGACAATTTGGAGACCCAGAAGTTGAATGGGGCAGAACCATCAGTCAGTACGTGTAGGCGTGTGTACAGGTACTGTTCCACCATGTTGTTCGAATGCTGCCTCCTGCTAACACGCTCCATATCAGCAGTTGGGGCCGATTGTTGCGGCGAGGTGACAAAGCTTTTCCACATGTCGGCTATGCTAACCCTGCCTTCTGAGGTGCAGGCGCTGACACAGCTGCGTTGGCGACCTCTTGCTCCTCCTCTGCCTCCGCCTTGTGCTTCCACTTGTCCCCCGGCGTCAGTCGGGAATGCTCTCAGGAGCGCGTCTACCAGCGTGCGCCTGTAGTCGCGCATCTTCCGATCACGCTCCAGTGAGGGAATTAAGGACGGCACATTGTCTTTGTAACGGGGATCCAGCAGGGTGGCCACCCAGAAGTCAGCACACGTTAAAATGTGGGCAACTCTGCTGTCGTTGCGCAGGCACTGCAGCATGTAGTCGCTCATGTGTGCCAGGCTGCCCAGAGGTAAGGACAAGCTGTCCTCTGTGGGAGGAGTATCGTCTGCGTCCTCCGTATCCCCCAGCCACGCACCAGTGATGGTCCTGAGCTGCGTTGGATGCCACCCCGCTGTGAACATGCTTCATCCCCATCCTCCTCCTCCTCACCCTCCTCCTCTTCATCCTCCAGTAGTAGGCCCTGGCAGGCCAAATTTGTACCTGGCCTCTGCTGTTGCAAAAATCCTCTTTCTGAGCCACTTCTAAAAGACTGGCCTGAAAGTGTTAGAGATGACCCCTTTTCCTCCTCCTCGTCCTGGGCCACATCCTCTTCCATCATCGCCCTAAGTGTTTTCTCAAGGAGACATAGAAGTGGTATTGTAACGCTGATAACGGCGTCATCGCCACTGGCCATGTTGGTGGAGTACTCGAAACAGCGCAACAGGGCACACAGGTCTCGCATGGAGGCCCAGTCATTGGTGGGGAAGTGGTGCTGTTCCGCAGTGTGACTCACCCGTGCGTGCTGCAGCTGAAACTCCACTATGGCCTGATGCTGCTCGCACAGTTTCTCCAGCATGTGCAAGGTGGAGTTCCACCTGGTGGGCACGTCGCATATGAGGCGGTGAGTGGGAAGGCCAAAGTTACACTGTAGAGCAGACAGCCGAGCGGCGGCAGGATGAGAACGCCGGAAGCGCGTACAGACGGCCCGCACTTTACGCAGCAGCTCTGACATGTCGGGGTAGTTGTGAATGAATTTCTGCACCACCAAATTCAGCACATACGCCAGGCAAGGGATGTGCATCAAACCGGCTAGTCCTAGAGCTGCAACGAGATTTCGCCCATTATCGCACACCACCAGACCGGGCTTGAGGCTCACTGGCAGCAACCACTTGTCAGTCTGTTGTTCTATACCCCGCCACAACTCCTGCACGGTGTGGGGCCTGTCCCCCAAACACATCAGTTTCAGAACGGCCTGCTGACGTTTACCCCTGGCTGTGCTGAAGTTGGTGGTGAAGGTCTGTCGCTGACCGGATGAGGAGGTGGTAGAAGAGGAGGAGGAAGCCGAGTAGGAAGAGGAGGCAACAGGAGGCAACAAATGATGCCCTGCGATCCTTGGCGGCGGAAGTTCGTGCGCCAAACAGCTCTCCGCCTGGGGCCCAGCCGCCACTACATTTACCCAGTGTGCAGTTAGGGAGATATAGCGTCCCTGGCCATGCTTACTGGTCCACATATCTGTGGTTAGGTGGACCTTGCCACAGATGGTGTTGCGCAGTGCACACTTGATTTTATCCAATACTTGGTTGTGCAGGGAGGGCATGGCTCTCCTGGAGAAGTAGTGGCGGCTGGGAACAACGTACTGTGGGACAGCAAGTGACATGAGCTGTTTGAAGATATCCGTCTCCACCAGCCTGAATGACAGCATTTCAAAGGCCAGCAGTTTAGAAATGCTGGCATTCAGGGCCAGGGATCGAGGGTGGCTAGGTGGGAATTTACGCTTTCTCTCAAAGGTTTGTGAGATGGAGAGCTGAACGCTTCCGTGTGACATGGTGGAGTTTCTTGGTGACGGAGGTGGTGTTATTGGTGGCACATCCTCTGTTTGCTGGGCGGCAGGTGCCAACGTTCTTTCAGAGGCAGAGGAAGAGGCTGAGGCAGCAGCAGAAGAGGGAGCAGGAGGGGCCTGAGCCCTTTCTTGGTTTTGAAGGTGCTTACTCCACTGCAGCCTGTGTCTCGCATGTAGATGCCTGATCATGCAGGTTGTGCTAAAGTTCAGAACGTTAATGCCTTGCTTCAGGCTCTGATGGCACAGCATGCAAACCACTCGGGTCTTGTCGTCAGCCCATTGTGTGAAGAAGTGCCATGCCAGGGAACTCCTTGAAGCTGCCTTTGGTGTGCTCGGTCCCTGGTGACGGTGGCCAGTAGCAGGCGAACTGTTTCGGCGACGGCTGCTCTGCTTTTGCACCCTGCTCCCGCTTTTGCTACGCTGTTGGCTCGGTCTCACCACTGCCTCTTCCTCCGAACTCTGAAAGTCAGTGGCACGACCTTCATTCCATGTGGGCTCTAGGACCTCATCGTCCCCTGCATCGTCTTCCACCCAGTCTTCCTCCCTGACCTCCTTTTCGGTCTGCACACTGCAGAAAGACGCAGCAGTTGGCACCTGTGTTTCGTCATCATCAGAGACGTGCTGAGGTGGTATTCCCATGTCCTCATCAGGAAACATAAGTGGTTGTGCGTCAGTGCATTCTATGTCTTCCACCCCTGGGGAAGGGCAAGGTGGATGCCCTTGGGAAACCCTGCCAGCAGAGTCTTCAAACAGCATAAGTGACTGCTGCATGACTTGAGGCTCAGACAGGTTCTCGATATGCACGGGGGTGATGTGGCAGACTGATGGGCATGGGTATCAGGCACCACCTGTGCGCTTTCTGCAGAAGACTGGGTGGGAGATAATGTGAACGTGCTGGATCCACTGTCGGACCCCCAATTGACTAGCGCCTGTACTTGCTCAGGCCTTACCATCCTTAGAACGACATTAGGCCCGACCAAATATCGCTTTAGATTCTGTCGGCTACTGAGACCTGAGGTAGTAGGTTCAGTAGGACATGTAGTTGTGGCAGAACGGCCACGTCCTCTCCCTGCACCAGAGGCTCCACCAACACCACCACCACGACCATGACCGCGTGCCTTATTAGATGTTTACCTCATAGTTAGCGTTCACAAAGCAAAGTAAAAAGTGGTTAAGTCTGTTAAAAATAATTAACCGCCAATAAAAACCCTGATGTAGGGTATTGCAGTCATTTTTTTTTTAACTCTATATGACAGCGATATTTGTGGCCTAAATTTCACAGTAACTTATGCATGTCTAATCCCAGATGTGCAGTATATCAGAGGCTTTTTTCACCCCAGTAACCAAAAAGCCGTATTTCTGGCCTAAATGTGACAGTCACTTATGCACGTCTAATCCCAGATGTGCAGTATATATTAGAGGGTTTTTTCACCCCAGTAACCAAAAAGCCGTATTTCTGGCCTAAATGTGACAGTCACTTATGCACGTCTAATCCCAGATGTGCAGTATATATTAGAGGGTATTTTCACCCCAGTAACCAAAAAGATGTATTTCTGACCTAAATGTGACAGTCACTTATGCACGTCTTATCCCAGATTTTGCAGTATATTAGAGTGTTTTTTTCACCCCAGTAACCAAAAAGCCGTATTTCTGGCCTAAATGTAACAGTCACTTATGCACGTCTAATCCCAGATGTGCAGTATATATTAGAGGGTTTTTTCACCCCAGTAACCAAAAAGCCGTATTTCTGGCCTAAATGTAACAGTCACATATGCACGTCTAATCCCAGATGTGCAATATATTAGAGGGTTTTTTCACCCCAGTAACCAAAAAGCCGTATTTCTGGCCTAAATGTAACAGTCACATATGCACGTCTAATCCCAGATGTGCAGTATATATTAGAGGGTTTTTTCACCCCAGTAACCAAAAAGCCGTATTTCTGGCCTAAATGTAACAGTCACATATGCACGTCTAATCCCAGATGTGCAATATATTAGAGGGTTTTTTCACCCCAGTAACCAAAAAGCCGTATTTCTGGCCTAAATGTAACAGTCACTTATGCACGTCTAATACCAGATGTGCAGTATATTAGAGGGTTTTTTCACCCCAGTAACCAAAAAGCCGTATTTCTGGCCTAAATGTAACAGTCACATATGCACGTCTAATCCCAGATGTGCAATATATTAGAGGGTTTTTTCACCCCAGTAACCAAAAAGCCGTATTTCTGGCCTAAATGTAACAGTCACTTATGCACGTCTAATACCAGATGTGCAGTATATTAGAGGGTTTTTTCACCCCAGTAACCAAAAAGCCGTATTTCTGGCCTAAATGTAACAGTCACATATGCACGTCTAATCCCAGATGTGCAATATATTAGAGGGTTTTTTCACCCCAGTAACCAAAAAGCCGTATTTCTGGCCTAAATGTAACAGTCACTTATGCACGTCTAATCCCAGATGTGCAGTATATATTAGAGGGTTTTTTCACCCCAGTAACCAAAAAGATGTATTTCGGGTCCGGGTGCCGAAAAACCTAAAGTTCGGTGCGAACCCAAACTTTACAGTTCGGGTTCGCTCAACTCTAATGTGCATTCAAAAGTTTAGAGAAGGTCACATTAAGTTCACATGTAAAGGTTAGAGTTCATTTTCATCCTGAAATTTCACTTAAAAACCAAATATCCATGTGGAGTAGTGTATATTCTTCTACATATGAGGCAGTATTGCAGTAGTTATATTACTGTATATAGGAGGCAGTATTATAGCAGTTACATTCTTGCACATACAGTAGAAAGTATTATAGTAGTTATATTCTTGTGCATAGGATCAGTGTTATATTAGTTATATTCTTGTACATAGGGGCAGTATTATAGTAGTTATATTCTTGTACATAGGAGGCAGTATTATAGTAGTTATATTCTTGTACATAGGAGGCAGTATTATAGTAGTTATATTCTTGTACATAGGAGGCAGTATTATAGTAGTTATATTCTTGTACATAGGAGCAGTTATATACTAGTTATATTCTTGAACATAGGAGCAATATTATAGTAGTTATATTCTTGAACATAAGAGGCAGTATTATAGGATTTATATGCTTTTACATAGGAGCAGTATTATAGTAGTTATATTATTGTACATAGGAGCAGTATTATAGTAGTTATATTCTTGTACATAGGAGGCAGTATTATAGTAGTTATATTCTTGTACATAGGAGCAGTATTATAGTAGTTATATTCTTGTACATAGGAGCAGTATTACAGTAGTTATATTTAGTGATGATTGCGTTGCTCCCCGTCACTGTACCCCTCAGATGCTGCATTCATAGGCCTTGATTCTCAAATTGTGGGGAATAACATGTCTCCTTCAACTGTTATTGCGGTGTCCATCTTGTTTTATAGATATTCAATTCTATTACGGCTTGATACTCAAATTGGGGTGAATAACCGGTCTAATTCTACTATTATTGGGGTTTCAATCTTGTTTAATACATAAGCAATTCTATTAGGACTTCATTCTCAAATTGAAGTGAATAACCTGTCTTGTTCTACTGTTATTGTCGTGTCCACATTGACACTGAATAATTCATTTTACAGTTACTCTACAGTATATCCAACAAACAGTTGCCATTGCCCTCCAAAGGAACGGGCAATGACAAAAATCCTGCTGCAACCGGCAGAAGTATCAGCAGAAGGAGAAGGGGTGATAGCAGCAGCCACAGCAACAGGCTGGAACTGTTACTGTCATCCAGCGGCCATGTTTTGATGACCAATCCTGCTGTTCTTTAATAATTGACTCGGTCATCAACATCATTTCACCTGACATCAGACACACACAGCCAGGAGTCGGTGGGTGCCTCTGACACCACACTTAGTTGGCATGGTCCAGGAACAAGCTCGGTGCCCACACCTGTCCTGAACCTGCATCTTTCCTTTGCTGCTCCTTCCGCCAGGCAAGTAATGTATGCTGCCAGCTCTGCTCCTCTTTTCAGCGAGGACAACCTTATTGAGGACAGGCAGCAGCTACTGGCCAGCCTAGATTTGGAGGAGAGGTCCACTGCTTCCTGCTGTATGCATGCAAGTAGCGATGATGACAGTCGCATGGGAGCAGATGTTGTGAGTGGTCAGAGATGCGGCCATGAGACTGGTGAGGGTGACATAAGTGACGAGCAGACACTAGTGGATGATGATGTAGCCGATTGCACGTGTGAGCCGGGTGAAGAGGGGTCTTCCTCATAATAATCATCATCATCAGGGAGTGCGGGTAGCAGCTTCCTCACAAGACAGCAGTAGGGCTGCAGCATACTGCTGAGCCAGTAGGATGCAAATATGGCTATAAGACAGCAGGGTGGCACCCTGATCTGGAGCCAAACGTGCCCAGTGGGGGTAAAATGCCATACTCAACGGTGTAGGAATTTTTCATCAAGTCGCTGGAGGATGTCTGCGTGGCCATATGTAGAAACTGTGGGCAGAAGGTGAAGCTCGGCCTGTTTGACCAATGTTAGTACCACGGCCCTGCGTCAGCACATGGAGCGTCACCAAAAAGTGACCTGGGAAAACTGTGGTGCTAATGTAGTGGTACAGCCTGATGCATCTCCCAGCGGATCGCACCCCTTCTCTAGCAGTCAAGAATCCACCACCTTAGCAGAAGGGAGCTAAGTTTCCTTCCCTTCGTCTACTGGTTCTGATGCTCCTCTTCCTTCTTCTCATTAAGTTTTTCGCCAGCATGCAATCTCTTTGATTGCAAAGAAACAACAGTATGCGTCCAATGGCGCAGAAGCTGAATGTGTTTCTAGCCAAGTTGCTGGTACTATAGTCCCTTCCTTTCCATTTAATTCACTCTGCACAATTCAGAAAACTGATGGCTTGTGCAGAGCCAAGGTGGAGACTGAGTCCCAAGCTGTCACTATTTCTCTAAAAAAGTTGTACCAGCTCTGCATATGTACAACAGAATGTAGGCCAGTCCTTGAGCCTGTCGGTGTCTGGTACAGTTCATGGAAGAGCCAACGTGTGGAGGTGTAACTATGGTCAAGGCCTATATATGTCCTTTACAGCCCACTGGGTAAATGTGGTTCCTGCACAGGCACACCATTAACTTGGCCAGGTGATGGCAATACCGCCTCTGCGTTCTCATGCTTTGATTACAGCACCGATGTCCTCCTCTGCCTCCTTATCCTCTACCTTGTACTCAGAATCTACTGTAGGAACAGTTCTGAATTGTCCTCCCGCATACCACCTATGCAGAGCACAGCGGTGTCACGTTTTTCTGCACCTGGGCAGGCTGGAGCGAAAAGAGTCACACCGGCGATGAACTGCTTCATGTCCTTCATCAAGAAATCAAATCCTGGCCGGCTCCTTGCCAACTGAAGAATGGAACCATGGTCACTGATAAAGGGAAGAACATTCTGTCAGCGCTGTGTCAAGGAGGGCTGACCCATGCGCCCTGCATGGCGCACGTTCTCAATCTGGTTGTAACCCGGTTCCTGAAGTCTTCCACCCATGAACTTTAGCCACTTTTGCTGTGCAAACATGCTCTCCTTGAGCTGCAAAGGCAGATTGGTATTCCCCAAGATCGCCTCATATGTAATGTTTTCACATGTTGGAACTCCACGCTCCACATGTTGGACCGACTATATGAGCAGAGGAAGGCCGTGAACTATTTCTTGATGCAGGAGGACAGCGGTACTCTCCTGTGTAAGTTTGACTTTAGTCAGTGGCAGCCCTTCTGTGACACCTGCCATTTGCTCAGGCCCTTTGAGGAATCTACTTTATTTGTCAGTCACCAGGACTATGGGATGAATGATGTTATTCCACTCCTTCCCTTCCTGGAGAAGATGCTGATAAATCTGACTGGCCAGGGAACAGGAGACGTGGTGTCTACATCTCAAGGCCACCTGAGCCCTGTGGAGGCTGAACTGGCTGAGAAGGAGGATGAGGACAAGGAGGAGAACATTATCACACAGGAATTGTATACAGAAATCCTGAATTAGACTTACCGGTAGTTCTGTTTCCTTGAATCCACAATGAGGGCCACAAGGAGATTCACCCCTGACCTCTGTAGGGGCAGGAACACAAAGAGAGAGTTTAAAATTACCCCATCCACCCTCTCTCCTCAGTGTTTACATATTTTCCTGGTGATTGCCTGGACTATGTATTTTAATTCATACCCAAAGATTTTTATTTAATTTTTTTGGGAAAGGGTAAGTATGGGCCATCAAGGTGGATTCAAGGAAAGAACTACCGGTAAGTCTAATTCCGGTTTTCCATTTCATCCACCATGATGGCCACAAGGAGAACTAACAGATAAATCCTATAGGGGGGGTAACAGCTTGTAAATTGCATCTTCCGAACATTTAGTCAGCAGAACTTGAAACATCCAACCTGTGTTTAACGAAGGTGTTTCTACTAGACCAAGTAGCTGCCTTACAGATTTGGTCTACAGAAACTCTGGCTTTTTCCGCCCAGAAAGAAGCAACTGCCCTAGTAGAGTGTGCCTTAATACCCAGGGGGCAAGGAAGATCCTGGGAAGCGTAACAAATAGCAATAGTGGATCTGATCCACCTACCTATAGAGGCTTTAGAGAGTTTTTTACCCCTATTGCTGCCTGCAAATTGGATTAAATGGTTTGTATCTATATGAAAGGACTTTGTGGTCTCTACGTACGGTATAGTCTTCCTTCTAACATCCAATTAATGAAACTGTTCTTCTTTTGAATTTTTCGGATTATTACAAAACGAGGGTAAAATTATCTCCTGATTCCTGTGGAACGTGGAAACTACCTTTGGTAAAAACCCCAGATCTAATCTGAGGGAGACTGTCATCTGTTATAGTTAAGTAAGGTTCCCTGGAGGACAGAGCTTGAACCTCCCCTATTCGCCTTTCAGAGGTGATGGCTATAAGGAAGGTGGTTTTAAATGAAAGGTGTTTTAAAGAGATGGGTTCAAAGGGAGGTTTTGAAAGATTGCTGAGAACAATATTAAGATCCCACTGAGGAACTCAAGGTTTTATGGAAGGTCTTAATCTAGATGTAATAAACTTCCTAATCCAGTGATGATCCGCAAGTTTGGTATCGAAAAAGATACTTAATGCGGATATCTGAACCCTTAAAAGGTACAGGGTCTAAGACCCAGATCCAGACCCTGCTGCAAAAAAAAATCTAAGATCTTCTGAATGACTGGTTTTGATCTATTGGGAGTTGGATCCCCTGACCAGCTACAGAACTTTTTCCAGATCCTAAAGTAAATAGCGGAAGTAACCTTTTTCCTGCTAGCTTTAAGGGTACCAATTACTCTGTCAGAAAGGCCCTGTTGTCTAAGGATGTTGCCCTCAGGATCCAGGCTGCTAGTCTGAAGAATTTTGGGTTTGGATGATAAACCGATCCCTGTCAGAGAATATTTCCCCTGGTGAGGCAATATCCAGGGCTCTTTGATTGAAATCTGTTTTAGAACCAGGAACCAACACCTCTTGGGCCAGTAAGGAGTAATTAGGATTACTGTCACCGGATCCCGAAGTATCTAAGCTAGTTCCCAGTTCCATACCAGGGAGAAGGCATCTACCGCCCACAGATTGTCTCTGGGATTTAGGGAACAGAATTTCTGAGACTTTGCGTTCTCTTTTGAAGCGAAAAGGTTGATTTCTGGAGTCCCCAGCTTTGTTGCTATTTTTTTGAAATATCAGTGGGTTTAGGGACCATTCCCCTGGATCCAGGGGTTTTCCTGCTTAAGAAATCTGCTTCTCGAATTAACGCCCCATTGAGATGATTATAGATAAGATGTTGCTTTCTGCCCACAAGAATATTTTCGAAGTGAGTCGTTCCAGTGTTGGAGACTTCGTCCCACCCCCTCTGATGCTTTAGATCGGCCACTGTCGTGATGTTGTCTGACAGTATCTTCACATGACATCTTCTCACTAGATGTTGAGCCTCTTTTAATGTTTTCCCTATTTAAGAGAGTTAGATAGAATAACCATGTATTACTATACCGCAGAATATATATTACATAAATATCTTTCCTCCCCTTTCTTTGGAGAAGTCACGGAAGGAGCCACCTGCGGGAGGGGGGTCTGGGTTCTCCATACATCCCGATGGCACTTATGCTGCAGACATGCTGAGTGAACAATCCTGTTCCTCTGCTGCCAGCCAGCACTTTTGAGCATGGTGCCGGAGTCCGACGGCATTCTTCCAGCCCTTTCACACTTCCAGAGGGTGCTGGCCCTAACTCCACCCCCTTCCATGACGTGATGCGGCCCGGCTTGTTTCCCACAGAGGGAAAGAGAGCCCAGGGGACTAAATGTAGCAGGTGGAGGCTGCGGCAGAGCAGCGAGCACCACATATATTCCCTCTGCCCAGCGTTAGCTCAGACTGCAGGAGGACAGAGGGATCCAGGATGCTGCACAGGTAAATCTAAGGAGGGTTCCCAGCCCCGATAGACCCACCCTGGAGAAAAAATAAAATAAACTCTTCACCTCCCACCATGAGAAATGCTTCTCTCTGACCTGACCCCTGTAAAGACAGAAAACACTGAGGGAAAAGGGTGGGTGGGGTAATTTAAACTCTGTTTTCCAGCCCCTACAGACGTCAAAGGTCAAATCTCCTTGTGGCTGTAATGGTGGATGAAATGGAAATAGTTAGTTTATCTGCCCAAGTGATGGGAGAGGAACAGGAGGAGCAGGATGGCAATAAGGAAAACCAGGCAGATGACCCCACAGACTGTAGCAGTATGCAGTGGAGATGAAGGCAGGGAGCCCATCTGATTAACTTGCACAAATGGCCAGATGCATGCCGAGTAGAGTTGAGCGAACACCTGGATGTTCGGGTTTGAGAAGTTCGGCCGAACTTCCCGGAAATGTTCATGTTCGGGATCCGAACCCGACCCGAACTTTGTCCCGAACCCGAACCCCATTGAAGTCAATGGGGACCCGAACTTTTCCAGGAAAGGGCTAGAGGGCTGCAAAAGGCAGCAAAATGTAGTTAAATCCCCTGCAAACAAATGTGGATTGGGAAATTAATAAAAATAAAAATAAAATAAATAAAAATTAAACAATATCAATTGGAGAGAGGTCCCATAGCAGAGAATCTGGCTTCATGTCAGCAGAGAATCAGTCTTCATGTCATAGCAGAGAATCAGGCTTCACGTCACCCACCACTGGAACAGTCCATTGTCAGATATTTAGGCCCAGGCACCCAGGCAGAGGAGAGAGGTCCCATAGCAGAGAATCTGGCTTCATGTCAGCAGAGAATCAGTCTTCATGTCATAGCAGAGAATCAGGCTTCACGTCACCCACCACTGGAACAGTCCATTGTCAGATATTTAGGCCCAGGCACCCAGGCAGAGGAGAGAGGTCCCATAGCAGAGAATCTGGCTTCATGTCAGCAGAGAATCAGTCTTCATGTCATAGCAGAGAATCTGGCTTCACGTCACCCAACATTGGAACAGTCCATTGTCATATAATTTAGGCCCCGGCACCCAGACAGAGGAGAGAGGTCCCATAGCAGAGAATCTGGCTTCATGTCAGCAGAGAATCAGTCTTCATGTCATAGCAGAGAATCAGGCTTCACGTCACCCAACACTGGAACAGTCCATTGTCAGATATTTAGGCCCCGGCACCCAGGCAGAAAAGAGAGGTCCATAACAGAGATTCAGGCTTCATGTCAGCAGAGAATCAGTCTTCATGTCATAGCAGAGAATCAGGCTTCATGTCACCCACCACTGGAACAGGCCACTGTCAGATATTTTTAGGCCCCGGCACCCAGACAGAGGAGAGGTTTATTCAACTTTGGGTTGCCCCGCAATATAATGGTAAAATGAAAATAGGATTGAATGAGGAAGTGCCCTGCAGTACAATAATATATGGTTAAGGGGAGGTAGTTAATGTCTAATCTGCACAAGGGATGGACAGATCCTGTGGGATCCATGCCTGGTTCATTTTTATGAACGTCAGCTTGTCCACATTGGCTGTAGACAGGCGGCTGCGTTTGTCTGTAATGACGCCCCCTGCCGTGCTGAATACACGTTCAGACAAAACGCTGGCCGCCGGGCAGGCCAGCACCTCCAAGGCATAAAAGGCTAGCTCTGGCCACGTGGACAATTTGGAGACCCAAAAGTTGAATGGGGCCGAACCATCAGTCAGTACGTGGAGGGGTGTGCACACGTACTGTTCCACCATGTTATTGAAATGTTGCCTCCTGCTAACACGTTCCGTATCAGGTGGTGGTGCAGTTAGCTGTGGTGTGTTGACAAAACTTTTCCACATCTCTGCCATGCTAACCCTGCCCTCAGAGGAGCTGGCCGTGACACAGCTGCGTTGGCGACCTCTTGCTCCTCCTCTGCCTTCGCCTTGGGCTTCCACTTGTTCCCCTGTGACATTTGGGAATGCTCTCAGTAGCGCGTCTACCAACGTGCGCTTGTACTCGCGCATCTTCCTATCACGCTCCAGTGTAGGAAGTAAGGTGGGCACATTGTCTTTGTACCGGGGATCCAGCAGGGTGGCAACCCAGTAGTCCGCACACGTTAAAATGTGGGCAACTCTGCTGTCGTTGCGCAGGCACTGCAGCATGTAGTCGCTCATGTGTGCCAGGCTGCCCAGAGGTAAGGACAAGCTGTCCTCTGTGGGAGGCGTATCGTCATCGACCTGCATTTCCCCCCAGCCACGCACCAGTGATGGGCCCGAGCTGCGTTGGGTGCGAGCCTGCTGTGAACCTGCTTCATCCTCATCCTCCTCTTCCTCCTCCTCATCCTCGTCCTCCTCGTCCTCCAGTAGTGGGCCCTGTCTGGCCACATTTGTACCTGGCCTCTGCTGTTGCAAAAAACCTCCCTCTGAGTCACTTCGAAGAGACTGGCCTGAAAGTGCTAAAAATGACCACTCTTCCTCCTCCTCCTCTTCCTCCTGGGCCACCTCCTCTTCCATCATCGCCCTAAGTGTTTTCTCAAGGAGACATAGAAGTGGTATTGTAACGCTGATAACGACGTCATCGCCACTGGCCATGTTGGTGGAGTACTCGAAACAGCGCAACAGGGTACACAGGTCTCGCATGGAGGCCCAGTCATTGGTGGTGAAGTGGTGCTGTTCCGCAGTGCAACTGACCCGTGCGTGCTGCAGCTGAAACTCCACTATGGCCTGCTGCTGCTCGCACAGTCTGTCCAGCATGTGCAAGGTGGAGTTCCACCTGGTAGGCACGTCGCATATGAGGCGGTGAGCGGGAAGGCCGAAGTTACGCTGTAGCGCAGACAGGCGAGCAGTGGCAGGATGTGAACGCCGGAAGCGCGAACAGACGGCCCGCACTTTATGCAGCAGCTCTGACATGTCGGGGTAGTTGTGAATGAACTTCTGCACCACCAAATTCAGCACATGCGCCAGGCAAGGGATGTGCGTCAAACCGGCTAGTCCCAGAGCTGCAACGAGATTTCGCCCATTATCGCACAACACCAGGCCGGGCTTGAGGCTCACCGGCAGCAACCACTCGTCGGTCTGTTGTTCTATACCCCCCCCACAACTCCTGTGCAGTGTGGGGTCTGTCCCCCAAACATATGAGTTTCAGAATGGCCTGCTGACGTTTACCCCGGGCTGTGTTGAAGTTGGTGGTGAAGGTGTGTGGCTGACTGGATGAGCAGGTGGAAGAAGAGGAGGAGGAAGCTGAGTAGGAGGAGGAGGCGACAGGAGGCAAAGAATGTTGCCCTGCGATCCTTGGCGGAGGAAGGACGTGCGCCAAACAGCTCTCCGCCTGGGGCCCAGCCGCCACTACATTTACCCAGTGTACAGTTAGGGAGATATAGCGTCCCTGGCCGTGCTTGCTGGTCCACGTATCTGTGGTTAGGTGGACCTTGCCACAGATGGTTGAGATGCTTGGTGACGCAGGTGGTGGTGTTGGTGGTACATCCCATGTTTGCTGGGCGGCAGGTGCCAACGTTCCTCCAGAGGCGGAGGAAGAGGCCGAGGCGGCGGCAGCAGCAGAAGAGGCCGAGGCGGCAGCAGCAGAAGAGGTAGCAGGGGGAGCCTGAGTGACTTCCTTGTTTTTAAGGTGTTTACTCCACTGCAGTTCATGCTTTGCATGCAGGTGCCTGGTCATGCAGGTTGTGCTAAGGTTCAGAACGTTAATGCCTCGCTTCAGGCTCTGATGGCACAGCGTGCAAACCACTCGGGTCTTGTCGTCAGCACATTGTTTGAAGAAGTGCCATGCCAGGGAACTTCTTGAAGCTGCCTTTGGGGTGCTCAGTCCCAGATGGCGGCGGTCAGTAGCAGGCGGAGTCTCTTGGCGGCGGGTGTTCTGCTTTTGCCCACTGCTCCCTCTTTGTCTTTTGTTACGCTGTTGGCTCGGTCTCACCACTGCCTCTTCCTCCGAACTGTGAAAGTCAGTGGCACGACCTTCATTCCATGTGGGGTCTAGGACCTCATCGTCCCCTGCATCGTCTTCCACCCAGTCTTGATCCCTGACCTCCTGTTCAGTCTGCACACTGCAGAAAGACGTAGCAGTTGGCACCTGTGTTTCGTCATCATCAGAGACGTGCTGAGGTGGTATTCCCATGTCCTCATCATCAGGAAACATAAGTGGTTGTGCCTTAGTGCATTCTATCTCTTCCACCCCTGGGGAAGGGCTAGGTGGATGCCCTTGGGAAACCCTGCCAGCAGAGTCTTCAAACAGCATAAGAGACTGCTGCATAACTTGAGGCTCAGACAGTTTCCCTGATATGCATGGGGGTGATGTGACAGACTGATGGGCTTGGTTTTCATGCGCCATCTGTGCGCTTTCTGCAGAAGACTGGGTGGGAGATAATGTGAACGTGCTGGATCCACTATCGGCCACCCAATTGACTAATGCCTGTACCTGCTCAGGCCTTACCATCCTTAGAACGGCATTGGGCCCCATCAAATATCCCTGTAAATTCTGGCGGCTACTGGGACCTGAGGTCAGGGCTGGGACAAGGCCATTTGGTGCCCAGGGCGAAGATGGCAAACTGCGCCCCCCCCCCCCCCGTTTTTAAGAAAGAATCAATGTTGTTTCAAAACAAGAATATACTTAAAGCAATAGAACAAAGGACTGTGGGACTTTGAAAGTCACAGACACTATAAAGTTCCCCCCCATCATCATGTGCCAGTATAAAGTCCCCCCCATCATCATGTGCCAGTTTTGTAATAATCCCCCCCAATGTGCCAGTAACACTATTGTAAAAAAAAACAAAAAAAAAACACTTATACTTACCTAAGTGTCAGCGATGCGATGCAGCCTCTTCCTGTGTCCCACGCTGTAATGTAAGGCTCAGGCGGCACGATGACGTCATTGCGCCGGCCTCTGATAGGCTGCCGGCCTAGTGCCTGCAGCCAGGGGCGTACATAAAAATCACTGGGCCCCATAGCAGGAATCTAAATTGGGCCCCCATTCCCCTTTTATAGCCCCTCCCTTTGTTCCATGAACTATTCTTGCTGCTGCGTTTTATAATTTATGCCATCAGGGCCGGAATGGGATTACAAAACAGCCCTGGCACACAAAAGAGGTATAATAGATGCAGATGTATATTATATACAGCAGTGTACAGTTATGTGAGGTACGCGGTATAATAGATGCAGTGTGTACAGGTATATAGTATATTCCCTAGTGTTCTGATATGTGAGGTACAGGGTATAATAGATGCAGTGTGTACAGGTATATAGTATATACAGCAGTGTACTGATATGTGAGGTACGGGGTATAATATATGCAGTGTATACAGTATATACAGTAGTGTAATATGTGAGGTACGAGGTATAATATATGCAGTGTGTACAGGTATATAGTATATACAGCAGTGTACTGATATGTGAGGTACGGGGTATAATATATGCAGTGTATACAGTATATACAGTAGTGTAATATGTGAGGTACGAGGTATAATAGATGCAGTGTGTACAGGTATATAGTAAATACAGCAGTGTATTGACACCTCGTACCTCACATATCAGTACACTGCTGTATATACTATATATCTGTACACACTGCATCTATTATACCTCGTACCTCACATATATAGTATATACAGAAGTGTACTGATATCTGTACACACAGCATCTATTATACCTCATACCTCACATATCAGTGCACTGCGGTATATACTATATATCTGTACATATTGCATGTATAATACTGTGTAATATATGCAGTGTGTGTGCATGTATGTGTGTGTATATATATATATATATATATATATATATATACAGAGCAGTGTATTGATGTGACACATAGAAGGTATAATACTGTAGATGCAGTGTTTATAGAAATATGTGGTCAGTTATGCATTATAGTCACTGTGAGGTACATGAGGTAGTGGTAACTGTCTGAAGTAGTATACATGAGTGAGCAATGAGTAAAAACAGGGCATGGAGGGGGGGGGTAAATGATGAAAAGTGGAGGACCTCCTCTTACCTCTCCATTCCAGTCTGTATGGATCAATACAGAGCTGCTTGTGAACTTTTAATACTTGCTGTTAGGGGTTGAAGGACCTGTGATGGGATGTCATCACAGGTCCTGGCAGATGTACCTTTGAAACCTAGGAACTACACCATTTTTGGTGCAGTTCCTTTGCTAGATTCTGCAGGACCTGTGATGTTGAAGATGATGTCATCACAGGTCCTGGTAGATGCACTGTTCTAACCTGGGAACTACACTTTACACTGTGCAGTTCCCTTACAGGACCTGTGATGACATCATCAAAGGTCCTTTAGCTTTAGAAAGGTAAACAGGAGTAATTAGGGGGCGGGGCCTCTCCTCCACTTCGGTGCCTGCCTGCAGCCTATCAGAGGAAAGGGAAGGGACACGCCTCTCCCTCCCCTTACAATGGAGATGAGCGCAATGGAAGCGCTCATCTCCCTGTGCCCGGCGGCGGCTGCTCACTTGGGGGGGGGGGGGTCATTTTAGTTGGGGGGGCACATGGGGGGGCACAGCATGATGTAGGGGGGGCCGTGGCCCCCTCTGGCTCCCCCCTGGCGACGCCACTGCTGCTGGCACTTCACCTGCGCCCCCCTCCTGTCCGCAAATGGTAGCGCCCAGGGCACCCGCTCCTTCGGCCCCTGCCTTGTACCGGCCCTGCCTGAGGTAGTTGGTACACTAGGACGTGTGGCTGTGGCAGAACGGCCACGTCCTCTCCCAGCACCAGAGGGTCCACTAACATCACCACGACCATGTCCACGTCCGCGTCCCTTACTATGCAGCATTTCAGCCCTCTCAATGGAGCCTTTGTCAAGCTAATGAACAGTGCTCTCCACATATTTATATAGGTGAATCTCATTAAGGTAACATAATTGCTCATTAAAGAAATCTCATAACTAATAGTGTAAAACATGATTATACAGTTTATTACAGTGTACCAATATACGTATACCATCAAAGTGAAAACATAGTGTATATAATAATATGAACACAACATAAAATCACATATCCCATCAGCATAATGACATAAGTATTGCTGATAATTATACAAAAAGCAGCTGTGCTAAAGTACATAGAAATTGAAAAATTGGAAAAAATTAAAAGAAGGACAAACCCACTGTCACGACTGTGACTGATCCAGAAAGGTCTGGGAGGAGAAGGTCGCAGCGACTTGCTACTCGCGATTGCTTGTGAGTTTGCTCCGTGGTTCAGGGTATGTCATCTGGGTTTTGCCTTGTGAACCTTTTTGTCCTGACTGGGAGTTTGTAGGCATCCTTCTCAGGTGAGTCCTGTCTGCCACTCCCAGCTACTATATTAGTTTCACTTTTACTTGCAGTCATTGCCAGATATAGTCCTTACTTCCAGTTCTATTCTGACCTTTGAAGGAGATCGTTTGATGGTGTTGCTGTGGAGCTCTTGTCCGGCGTGGACGGTCGTGATTGGGATCGCCTTCTCTGCTCGTGACTGGATAAGTCTATCTCTGATATAGTTTGTTTGTTGCTGTCTTCCCCTGCTGTTCTCCTAGACATGAGTGATGGTGACTAGTGCTCCCATCGGCCTTTCCCCACTCTAGGCTTTAGGGTGACTGAGGGTTTAGGCATCCTGCTCGCCGCACGGGTTCACACCCCGTCTAGGGTATCAGGGCAGACAGGTGCCAGCTTATGGTTAGTCAGGGGTGGCCATACGATTCCTATCCGTAGATAAGGGTCCCCCTTCCCCTCCGTCTGGTGCGACACGACTGCTGCTGGGGTAGCGGTCGTGACAGTATATCTGGCCTTTAAAAAAAAAAAAAAAAAAGTGACATTTCTTTTTTTTTTTTTTTTCTTGCTGTTTTGCTTTGTATTTTTCTGTTCCACTATGGATCCGGTTACGGTTTTGGCGAAACAATTACAGGGATTATCCCTTGAAGTGGCAGGATTAAAAGCAACAGCAGCCATCCTTGGGTTCCACCGTTGCTACGGGAAACCAAGGTACTCCTGAGCCAAAAGTGGCTTTACCTGATAGGTTCTCAGGAGGGAGAGACCAATTTGTAACCTTCAGAGAAGCTTGCAAATTGTTCTTCAGGTTACGCCCTAGATCCTCCGGCGGTGAGGAACAACGGGTGGGTATTGTAATTTCTCTCCTGCAAGGAGATCCGCAGGCTTGGGCTTTCTCCCTACCATCAGACTCTCTGGCCTTACGATCAGTGGAGGAGTTTTTTGAAGCCCTGGGTCTCGTATATGATGACCCGGACAGGGTCTCACTGGCTGAGTCTATGCTACGTGGACTTCGGCAGGAGAACCGGTCTGCTGAACTATATTGTTCCGAATTCCGTAGGTGGGCTACTGATACGTTATGGAACGACTCGGCCCTTAGGAGTCAGTTCTGCCAGGGGTTGTCTGAAAAATTAAAAGACGCGCTGGCGGTATACGAGGTCCCTGGGTCTCTGGAGGCTGCTATGTCTCTGTCCATAAGAATCGACAGACGACTCAGGGAGAGACTATTAAATTTTACGGAGGCCTCTATAGGGCAGGGATCGGTTTGTTATGATCCAGTCGAACCAATGCAAATAGGGGGCGCCACTAGACGGGTGAATCCTCCTAAGTTCCGCTGTAGGTCAGAGGTTTGTTTTCGTTGTGGGGGGAGGGGTCATTTTGTAAAGGTTTGTCCCTCAGAACCCAAGAGACCACAAACAAAGGAGCCGCCGGGAAAACTAGAGTCGCCAGATTGTGCGGAGGATAACAGTCTGGGCGTATTCGTTTCCTCCATACGCATATCTCAGTTTTTGTTGTCCGCTACCGCTGAGGCGGGCAATAAGACTGAGATCTGTTCCGTCTTTTTGGACAGTGGGGCGGGGGTCAACTTGGTGGATTCACGGTTTGCTCAGGCTCTGGGTTTTACTCCAGAACCGATACGCAGAACTATTCCTGTTTTTGCCATCGACTCCTCCCCTCTTACTCAGAGAGAGTTAACTCAGATCATCCATAATATCCATCTGCAGGTAGGGGACCTCCATAAAGAGCATATCTCGTGTTATGTCCTGGACGGTCTTCCGGCTCCTATGGTATTGGGGCTTCCCTGGCTGGTGACTCACAATCCAGTGGTGGATTGGCAGGCCGGGGAGATTGTGGAGTGGAGTGAACATTGTAAGGACAACTGCTTGAGTAGTAGGTGCTCTACACTCTCTGTAACATCTTTACCTGCCTTTCTGTCAGATTTTATAGATGTGTTTTCTGAGAAGGGTTGTCAGGGGTTACCACCTCATCGTCCATATGATTGCCCGATTAATCTATTACCTGGGGCAAAACTACCTAAAACCCGGTTATACAATCTTTCCGGCCCGGAGAGGAAGGCTATGCAAGATTATATTTCGGAGAGTTTGGCTAAAGGACACATCAGACCCTCTTCTTCACCCGTGGCTGCAGGGTTCTTTTTCGTTAAAAAGAAAGATGGGGGCCTGCGTCCTTTCCTGGATTTCCGGGAATTAAACCGGATAACTATCCGAGATCCCTATCCTCTTCCTCTCATTCCCGACCTCTTTAATCAGGTTGCTGGTGCTAAATGGTTCTCCAAAATGGATCTCAGAGGAGCCTATAACCTGGTTCGCATCAAAGAGGGGGATGAGTGGAAGACGGCTTTTAATACTCCGGAAGGGCATTATGAAAATCTGGTCATGCCATTTGGTCTTACTAATGCGCCTGCGGTATTCCAACATTTTGTCAACGATATTTTTAGTCACCTTATCGGGAGATTTGTTGTGATACATCTTAAAGACATCCTGGTCTATTCCCCGGATCTGGATACACATAAGATCAATGTGAGACAAGTGCTGCAGATATTAAGGGCCAACAAATTGTTTGCTAAGTTAGAAAAATGTGTGTTCCCCGTAAAAGAACTGCCATTTCTGGGGTATGTGTTGTCAGATTCAGGTTTCCGCATGGATCCAGAGAAAGGCCGGGCGATTATAGACTGGGATCTGCCTGAGAACCTGAAGGCATTGCAACTAGAGTTGAGCGAACACCTGGATGTTCGGGTTCGAGAAGTTCGGCCGAACTTCCCGGAAATGTTCGGGTTCGGGATCCGAACCCGACCCGAACTTCGTCCCGAACCCGAACCCCATTGAAGTCAATAGGGACCCTAACTTTTGGGCACTAAAAAGGCTGTAAAACAGCCCAGGAAAGAGCTAGAGGGCTGCAAAAGGCAGCAACATGTAGGTAAATCCCCTGCAAACAAATGTGGATAGGGAAATGAATTAAAATAAAAATAAAAAAAATAAAAATGACCCAATATCAATTGGACAGAGGTCCCATAGCAGAGAATCTGGCTTCACATCAGCAGAGAATCAGTCTCTTCATGCCATAGCAAAGAATCTGGCTTCATGTCAGCAGAGAATCAGTCTCTTCATGCCATAGCAGAGAATCTGGCTTCATGTCAGCACAGAATCAGTCTTTATGTCATAGCAGAGAATCAGGCTTCACGTCACCCACCACTGGAACAGGCCACTGTCACACATTTAGGCCCCGGCACCCAGACAGAGGAGAGCGGTCCCGTAACAGAGAATCTGGCCTTATGTCAGCGCAGAATCTGTCTTCATGTCATAGCAGAGAATCAGGCTTCACGTCACCCACCACTGGAATAGGCCACTGTCACACATTTAGGCCCAGGCACCCAGGCAGAGGAGAGAGGTCCTGTAACAGAGAATCTGGCCTTATGTCAGCACAGAATCTGTCTTCATGTTATAGCAGAGAATCAGGCATCACGACACCCACCACTGGAACAGGCCACTGTCACATATTTAGGCCCAGGCACCCAGGCAGAGGAGAGAGGTCCTGTAACAGAGAATCTGGCCTTATGTCAGCGCAGAATCTGTCTTCATGTCATAGCAGAGAATCAGGCTTCACGTCACCCACCACTGGAACAGGCCACTGTCACACATTTAGGCCCAGGCACCCAGGCAGAGGAGAGAGGTCCCGTAACAGAGAATCTGGCCTTATGTCAGCACAGAATCTGTCTTCACGTCATAGCAGAGAATCAGGCTTCACGTCACCCACCACTGGAACAGGCCACTGTCACACATTTAGGCCCCGGCACCCAGACAGAGGAGAGCGGTCCCGTAACAGAGAATCTGACCTTATGTCAGCGCAGAATCTGTCTTCATGTCATAGCAGAGAATCAAGCTTCACGTCACCCACCACCGGAACAGGCCACTGTCACACATTTAGGCCCAGGCACCCAGGCAGAGGAGAGAGGTCCCGTAATAGAGAATCTGGCCTTATGTCAGCGCAGAATCTGTCTTCATGTCATAGCAGAGAATCAGGCTTCACGTCACCCACCACTGGAACAGGCCACTGTCACACATTTAGGCCCAGGCACCCAGGCAGAGGAGAGAGGTCCCGTAACAGAGAATCTGGCCTTATGTCAGCGCAGAATCTATCTTCATGTCATAGCAGAGAATCAGGCTTCACGTCACCCACCACTGGAACAGGCCACTGTCACACATTTAGGCCCAGGCACCCAGACAGAGGAAAGCAGTCCCGTAACAGAGAATCTGGCCTTATGTCAGCGCAGAATCTGTCTTCATGTCATAGCAGAGAATCAGGCTTCACGTCACCCACCACTGGAACAGGCCAATGTCACATATTTAGGCCCAGGCAGAGGAGAGAGGTCGCGTAACAGAGAATCTGGCTTCATGTCACTCAGCACAGAATATGTCTTCATGTCATAGCAGAGAATCAGGATTCACGTCACCCACCACTGGAACAGGCCACTGTCACACATTTAGGCCCCGGCACCCAAACAGAGGAGAGCGGTCCCGTAACAGAGAATCTGGCCTTATGTCAGCGCAGAATCTGTCTTCATGTCATAGCAGAGAATCAGGCTTCACGTCAGCCACCACTGGAACAGGCCACTGTCACACATTTAGGCCCAGGCACCCAGGCAGAGGAGAGAGGTCCCGTAACAGAGAATCTGGCCTTATGTCAGCACAGAATCTGTCTTCATGTCATAGCAGAGAATCAGGCTTCACGTCACCCACCACTGGAACAGGCCACTGTCACACATTTAGGCCCCGGCACCCAGACAGAGGAGAGCGGTCCCGTAACAGAGAATCTGGCCTTATGTCAGCGCAGAATCTGTCTTCATGTCATAACAGAGAATCAGGCTTCACGTCACCCACCACTGGAACAGGCCACTGTCACACATTTAGGCCCAGGCACCCAGGCAGAGGAGAGAGGTCCCGTAACAGAGAATCTGGCCTTATGTCAGCACAGAATCTGTCTTCATGTCATAGCAGAGAATCAGGCTTCACGTCACCCACCACTGGAACAGGCCACTGTCACATATTTAGGCCCAGGCACCCAGGCAGAGGAGAGAGGTCGCGTAACAGAGAATCTGGCTTCATGTCATTCAGCACAGAATAAGTCTTCATGTCATAGCAGAGAATCAGGCTTCACGTCACCCACCACTGGAACAGGCCACTGTCACACATTTAGGCCCCGGCACCCAGACAGAGGAGAGGTTCATTCAACTTTGGGTTGCCCCGCAATATAATGGTAAAATGAAATTAAAAATAGTATTGAATGAGGAAGTGCCCTGGAGTAGAATAATATATTGTTAAGGGGAGGTAGTTAATATCTAATCTGCACAAGGGATGGACAGGTCCTGTGGGATCCATGCCTGGTTCATTTTTATGAACGTCAGCTTGTCCACATTGGCTGTAGACAGGCGGCTGCGTTTGTCTGTAATGACGCCCCCTGCCGTGCTGAATACACGTTCAGACAAAACGCTGGCCGCCGGGCAGGCCAGCACCTCCAAGGCATAAAAGGCTAGCTCTGGCAACTTGGACAATTTGGAGACCCAGAAGTTGAATGGAGCCGAACCATCAGTCAGTACGTGGAGCGGTGTGCACAGGTACTGTTCCACCATGTTAGTGAAATGTTGCCTCCTGCTAACACGTTCCGTATCAGGTGGTGGTGCAGTTAGCTGTGGCGTGTTGACAAAACTTTTCCACATCTCTGCCATGCTAACCCTGCCCTCAGAGGAGCTGGGCGTGACACAGCTGCGTTGGCGACCTCTTGATCCTCCTCTGCCTTCGCCTTGGGCTTCCACTGGTTCCCCTGTGACATTTGGGAATGCTCTCAGTAGCGCGTCTACCAACGTGCGCTTGTACTCGCGCATCTTCCTATCACGCTCCAGTGTAGGAAGTAAGGTGGGCACATTGTCTTTGTACCGGGGATCCAGCAGGGTGGCATTTCAGTAGTCCGCACACGTTAAAATGTGGGCAACTCTGCTGTCGTTGCGCAGGCACTGCAGCATGTAGTCGCTCATGTGTGCCAGGCTGCCCAGAGGTAAGGACAAGCTGTCCTCTGTGGGAGGCGTATCGTCATCGTCCTGTGTTTCCCCCCAGCCACGCACCAGTGATGGTCCCGAGCTGCTTTGGGTGCCACCCCGCTGTGAACATGCTTCATCCTCATCCTCCTCCACCTCCTCCTCATCCTCGTCCTCCTCGTCCTCCAGTAGTGGGCCCTTTCTGGCCACATTTGTACCTGGCCTCTGGTGTTGCAAAAAACCTCCCTCTGAGTCACTTCGAAGAGACTGGCCTGAAAGTGCTAAAAATGACCCCTCTTCCTCCTCTTCCTCCTGGGCCACCTCCTCTTCCATCATCGCCCTAAGTGTTTTCTCAAGGAGACATAGAAGTGGTATTGTAACGCTGATAACGGCGTCATCGCCACTGGCCATGTTGGTGGAGTACTCGAAACAACGCAACAGGGCACACAGGTCTCGCATGGAGGCCCAGTCTTTGGTGGTGAAGTGTGTCTGATCTGCAGTGCGACTGACCCGTGCGTGCTGCAGCTGAAACTCCACTATGGCCTGCTGCTGCTCGCACAGTCTGTCCAGCATATGCAAGGTGGAGGTCCACCTGGTGGGTACGTCGCATATCAGGCGGTGAGCGGGAAGGCCGAAGTTACGCTGTAGCGCAGACAGGCGAGCAGCGGCAGGGTGTGAACGCCGGAAGCGCGAACAGATGGCCCGCACTTTATGCAGCAGCTCTGACATGTCGGGGTAGTTGTGAATGAACTTCTGCACCACCAAATTCAGCACATGCGCCAGGCAAGGGATGTGCGTCAAACCGGCTAGTCCTAGAGCTGCAACGAGATTTCGCCCATTATCGCACACCACCAGGCCGGGCTTGAGGCTCACCGGCAGCAACCACTCGTCGGTCTGTTGTTCTATACCCCGCCACAACTCCTGTGCGGTGTGGGGCCTGTCCCCCAAACATATGAGTTTCAGAATGGCCTGCTGACGTTTACCCCGGGCTGTGCTGAAGTTGGTGGTGAAGGTGTGTGGCTGACTGGATGAGCAGGTGGAAGAAGAGGAGGAGGAAGCTGAGTAGGAGGAGGAGGAGACAGGAGGCAAAGAATGTTGCCCTGCGATCCTTGGCGGCGGAAGGACGTGCGCCAAACAGCTCTCCGCCTGGGGCCCAGCCGCCACTACATTTACCCAGTGTGCAGTTAGGGAGATATAGCGTCCCTGGCCGTGCTTACTGGTCCACGTATCTGTGGTTAGGTGGACCTTGCCACAGATGGCGTTGCGCAGTGCACACTTGATTTTATCGGACACTTGTTTGTGCAGGGAAGGCATGGCTCTCTTGAATAAGTAGTGGCGGCTGGGAACAACATACTGTGGGACAGCAAGTGACATGAGCTGTTTGAAGCTGTGTGTGTCCACCAGCCTAAATGACAGCATTTCATAGGCCAGTAGTTAAGAAATGCTGGCATTCAGGGCCAGGGATCAAGGGTGGCTACGTGGGAATTTACGCTTTCTCTCAAATGTTTGTAAGATGGAGAGCTGAACGCTGCCGTGTGACATGGTTGAGATGCTTGGTGACGCAGGTGGTGGTGTTGGTGGTACATCCCATGTTTGCTGGGCGGCAGGTGCCAACGTTCCTCCAGAGGCGGAGGAAGAGGCCGAGGCGGCGGCAGCAGCAGCAGCAGAAGAGGCCGAGGCGGCAGCAGCAGAAGAGGTAGCAGGGGGAGCCTGAGTGACTTCCTTGTTTTTAAGGTGTTTACTCCACTGCAGTTCATGCTTTGCATGCAGGTGCCTGGTCATGCAGGTTGTGCTAAGGTTCAGAACGTTAATGCCTCACTTCAGGCTCTGATGGCACAGCGTGCAAACCACTCGGGTCTTGTCGTCAGCACATTGTTTGAAGAAGTGCCATGCCAGGGAACTCCTTGAAGCTGCCTTTGGGGTGCTCGGTCCCAGATGGCGGCGGTCAGTAGCAGGCGGAGTCTCTTGGCGGCGGGTGTTCTGATTTTGCCCACTGCTCCCTCTTTTGCTACGCTGTTGGCTCGGTCTCACCACTGCCTCTTCCTCCGAACTCTGAAAGTCAGTGGCACGACCTTCATTCCATGTGGGGTCTAGGACCTCATCGTCCCCTGCATCGTCTTCCACCCAGTCTTGATCCCTGACCTCCTGTTCAGTCTGCACACTGCAGAAAGACGCAGCAGTTGGCACCTGTGTTTCGTCATCATCAGAGACGTGCTGAGGTGGTATTCCCATGTCCTCATCATCAGGAAACATAAGTGGTTGTGCGTTAGTGCATTCTATCTCTTCCACCCCTGGTGAAGGGCTAGGTGGATGCCCTTGGGAAACCCTGGCAGCAGAGTCTTCAAACAGCATAAGAGACTGCTGCATAACTTGAGGCTCAGACAGTTTCCCTGATATGCATGGGGGTGATGTGACAGACTGATGGGCTTGGTTTTCATGCGCCATCTGTGCGCTTTCTGCAGAAGACTGGGTGGGAGATAATGTGAACGTGCTGGATGCACTGTCGGACACCCAATTGACTAATGCCTGTACCTGCTCAGACCTTACCATCCTTAGAACGGCATTGGGCCCCCACCAAATATCCCTGTAAATTCTGGCGGCTACTGGGACCTGAGGTAGTTGGTACACTAGGACGTGTGGCTGTGGCAGAACGGCCACGTCCTCTCCCAGCACCAGAGGGTCCACTAACACCACCACGACTATGTCCACGTCCGCGTCCTTTATTAGATGTTTTCCTCATTGTTCCCGTTCACCACAATTTTGAGAATGGCTAATTTGGGAATAGTTTTTCAACCCAGAACAAAAAGTGTGCTTTTACGGTCACTACAAATAACTTGACCAGCTAAAACAGTACAGATTTGGTTGAATAGAAATGTGAGGCCTGTTTTTTTTTGCGCTGTGTGACAGGTATAGGTTTAATCACAGAATCAGACTTCTATCTGCACGGTAGCGTGTGTCTTAGGTTTTTCTGAATGACACTATCAGCACCTTCAATGTAAGATATCCTTTTTGGGATAGATTTCAAGTAGGCCTCATATACCAAAAACTAGTTATTTTTTATTTTATTTTTAATTTATATTTTTATTGTAAGTTTTTTAAAAGTACAAACACGAACACAAATGTAGGGTTACAAGGTACTATGGTATAGACGCGCAGGCCTTGCTATTGTAATTGTCAGAAGTACAGACTTTATGGTTATAAATACATGTCAAATGCACGAGAGAGTCTGCTGAAGTCATGGTAGACAAATAGACAAGTAAAGAAAGAAATAGATAAGCGAACACAAAGACCAATATATAAGTCAGAGCCGTCTAGCATTGTTGTCTAGGTCCCGAACCAATTTTCGTGAGAAGGGTAGATAGTAGTCACTCTATTTATACCAAGAGGTATGATTAGACTCTAACAGTAGGGCAATATGAGGCCATTGTATGGGTTACATGTAGATAGGGCGAATTTTAAGCATTTTGTATATCTATATTCAGTGGCTGTAGGATCAGAACCTCCAGCAGGTTCTGTTAAGGAATCTAGGGTTTGGGTGATCTAAAAGTTATCCATAGTGCCCATTTTTTGAGGAAAACCCTGTGTGTACGGGATTCCCATGAGGAGAGTTCCTCGAATCTATGAATCTGGTCCATTTTCTGTATCCACTGATCTAGGGTTGGAACTGTAGTCTTTAGCCAGAATTTGGGTAGTAGGAGGCGAGCCGCTATAAACATCTGCGTAAATACAAATGGTAGCTTAGCTTTCCCATTGTCTTGGGAGAATGAAAGAAGAGCAATCTGTGGGGAAGGCTGGAACTTTGTTCCACAGACCTTGTTTGCTGTAGCGAAGATGTCGTCCCACCACCTCTGTATGGGAGGACATGTCCACCATATATGGAGGAAGGTGCCTCTCTCCCCCAGGCATCTCCAGCACCTATCAGTAGCCGAACCAGCAAATCTTGATATCTTATCCGGGGTGTTATACCACCTTGTGAGGATTTTGTAACTGTTTTCCCGGATCCTGACACAGCGGGATACACCGTGGGGGGAATCAAGGAACCTGGGCAGTGAGTCAAAGGGGATTGTGATGTCTAAGTCTAATTCCCATTGCCTGACGAAGGATGGTTTAGCTAGCATGGGGGGTATACGTAATTTGTTATACAGCCGAGAGGTGAGCTTTCTGGGCAATATTTGTGAGACAGATAAGGCTTCAATCCAGACTAAGGGGCGAAGAAGGTCTCCTGCTTTGATGTGCTGTTTTAAGTAAGCCCTACGGTAGGTTACTGGGATGAAGTCACATGGGTGAGGGTTAAGTAGGGCATTCATGTCCCTAGAGTCCATCCATTCTCCAGACGGAAGAGCTAAGGATATTAATGGTGTCGAAGAGGACAGCAATCCTGGTGAGGTGGCATTCCTTAGTATATGGGGGGCTGTGTTCAGTGCATCTGATACTGTAAGTGTAGGCGAAGGGAAAGGGATGGAGCAGTGTGTTTGTGATAGCCACTTCCATGCTTCTAGTGTGGCCCGAATGATTGGATATGCCGACATATGGCGATAAAGAGCGGTTTCCTGGCCCAATAGTAGTGCCCTAGCTGGTGTGTTCAGTATGTCCATTTCTATTTGTGCCACTGTGGAGCATGAGGAAGGACTCAACCAGGCTAGTGCGCGAGATAGAAGGATAGCCCTCCCGTATAATTCAGGGCTTGGAAGGCCTATCCCTCCTGCATGTCTGGGTTTGATGAGGAGTGAAAGGGACAGCCTTGCTCTCTTCCCATTCCAGATGAAAGAGCTAAATTTCCTCATTATCGAGGTGTAATATTGCTTGGGAACAGATATGGGGAGAGCTTGTTGCAGGTATGTGAGTTTGGGAAGTATCAAGGACGAGAGGATGTTCTTTCGACCAAACCAAGAGAGAGTTGGATTAGCTCGGGCCAGATTATCAATGGAGTCGAAGATAGATTTCCTCAGGGGAATATAGTTAAGGGAGAAGAGCTCCGATATGTCGGAGCTAATTTTAACCCCTAGATACGTAATGCTAGGGGATGACCAGTTAAATGGGGAGTCCTTCATTAGGAGAAGTCGGGTTGGTTGGGAGATACCTAGGCAAAGAACCAAAGATTTATTGGCATTGATTTTAAAATCAGATATTGAGCTATACGCCATGAGGTGAGTCTGCAATTTAGGGAGGGATGTTTTGGGGTTAGTTGTCATTACGAGAACATCATCCGCAAAGGCGGCGATTTTCTGCTCCCTGCCTCCCAAACATAGACCCCTTACCTCCTGGTCCAATCTTATGTTTGCCAAGAGAGGCTCCAGGGCCAAGATGAACAAGAGAGGGGATAGAGGGCAGCCCTGACGAGTCCCATTCCCAATGGGGAAAGAAGGCGATGTGTTGCCATTGACTAGGACAGAGGCTGTAGCTTTTTTATACATCGAGAAGACTGCCTTGATGTAGGGATCAGGTAGGCCAAATCTCACTAAAGTTTGTTTTAGGTATAACCAGTTGACTCTATCGAATGCTTTTTCAGCATCCGTGCTGAGTAAAAGCAAGGGGGAGGCGAGTCGTTTTGCATGACAGAGGGTGTTAATAACTCTTGAAGTGTTATCCTTGCCCTCTCTATTGCGGATGAAGCCCACCTGATCTCCATGAACAAGGTGAGGGAGTATGATAGCGAGTCTGTTAGCTAACATCTTGGCCAGGAGCTTGAGGTCTATGTTTAGGAGGGATATGGGCCTGTAATTAGCACATAGTCTAGTGTCCTTCCCTTCTTTGGGGATGAGAGTAATATGTGCCGCGGTCATATCTCTTGATAATGGGATTCCCTTAAGGGTCTGGTTGCATACATCTAGCAGGTGGGGAAGGAGTATTGTCTGGAAAGTTTTGTAATAGGCCAATGGTAGGCCATCTGGGCCTGGACTTTTCCCTGTCGGCATTTGATTCATTGCGTTCTTTAATTCTGTTAGGGAGAAGGGGGCTGTAAGATATGTTTCCTGATCCGGGTCAATTCTAGGAAGTTTGGCTGTCTCTAGAAAGGAAGATGTCAAGGAGGTACGATCTTCAGGAGTTGTTGATGGAGGTAAGTTATATAAGTCATTATAAAAGGAGCAGAATTGAGCGGCAATTTGTTCAACTGAGAAGATGGGAGTCCCTTCCTGTGATAAAAGTTGATGGACAAAGTTTGTGGATCTCCTCCCTTTGATTCTGCTCATTACAAATTTGGTGGCCTTATCCCCGTGAGCAAAAAACTTGTGTTGAGAGCTCATGTGGTATTTAGCAGCTCTAGCAGCTAGTAGGGATTTGAGTTTTGCCCTATATTCAGATAGTTTTTCGAAAAGAGCATCAGAGGATTTAGCTTTATGTCTTGTCTCATGTATCTGAATATTTTTCAAGGTTTCGTCTATTTCTTTTTCCCTCGCTCTCTTAAGGTATGTGCCCAGGCTAATAAAGTACCCTCTAACTACAGGTTTGTGTGCATCCCAGAGTGTATTGGCCGATACTGCAGGGCTTTTGTTGAGAGAGAAATATTCAGCTATTTGTTTGGAAATCCGATCAACTGATTCTTGGAATCCAAGTAGTGTCTCATTTAAGCGCCAATTGAAGCTCGAGGGCATCACTCTAGGGGCCCTAACTGTAAGATAAATTGGGGAGTGATCTGATATATGGATAGTTCCAATGGACGTCTCACTACACAGATGTAGATGCTCCTTAGAAATAAACAGGTAGTCTATTCTGTGGTATGTTTTGTGTGTCGGAGAGAAAAAAGTGAAGTCTGATATGTTCGGATTGAAGGACCGCCAGGCATCTACCAGATGTAGATCCCAAAGGGTATTCCTAATACTTTTAAGGAAACTTTTAGAATGAGACGATTTGCGTGTGGAGATATCTAGTTGAGGACAAAGGGCAACATTAAAATCACCTCCAACAACTACTATACCCTCTTTAAAAGCCTCTATGATAGGGAAGATGTCAGAAAACCATCGGGGTTGGCCAGTATTGGGGGCGTATAGGTTGACAAAAGTGTATGTTTGTGGCCCAATAGAACCCTTAAGTAGGATATATCTGCCTTCAGGATCCAGATTTTGGCTAAGAAATTTGAAGGGGATTTTCCTCTGGAACCCTATACTGACTCCACAGGATGCTGAAGAGTTACTCCCACAGTGGTACCAGTTAGAGTAGTGTGAAAATCTCATGTCTGGGTAGTGATTAAACCGTAGATGCATCTCCTGGAGGAAGACCACCCCCGCCCCGGCTTTTCTCAAAATGGCAAAGACTTGGCTCCGTTTAGAAGGGGAGTGAAAGCCCTTGACATTGTAAGATGCCACTGATATGTCAGCCATGATTTGCTATGTGTGTGATTTTACCTTGTAGCTGTTGTGGCCCTCTCCCAGGAGACGCATTGAATCCGCTGTGGATCTTTCTCTCTCGTACCTTTGGTGTCGCTCGTGTATCAGGGGCAATCCTATCTGACATGTAAGTCAAGTACCTTGAGTTAGGGGAAAGGAAAGGGAGTAAAACAAAACATAGTGAACAAACAGAGAAAGCAAACATAGACATAACATTTGATGTCTAAATCTAGTGGGGGTTACTAGGTCTGTAGACCGTTTAAGAGAACGTTTGACGCCCTGTGATATGCGATGATGGAGCAGAGTCAGACCAAATGCAATAATGGACTAAGTGGACTCTGGGCGTTAGTGTTAAGGCTAATAGGCTTCGCGTTAACAGTGGGAGCCCTAGGGCCTAGCAATGAGATATGCCAGTTAAAGAGACATGATTATTTATATCAACAGTAATATATACAAACAAGTCTCTCTAGTGATCTTGTGAAAGGCTTCTCGGAGTGAGGTGATGACCACTCTTCTTAGAGCGTGATGACTTTGGCGTGCGCAATATCTCGAATGGTGCCACTTTAGGTATTTCGGGTAAGGAGCCAAGATCTTGAAAAAGTTCCCAGTTCTCAATCCTCATGGGAGGCACATTAAGGATCTCAAATGCAGATGTGAGGTCTGTATAAGACGAGATGTTCACTCTCTTTCCAGCGTATGCGAAGGATATTCCAAAAGGAAAGGACCAGCGGTAAAGCACTTTTTTGGCGCGTAGCCAATCTGTTAAGGGCTTAAGGGCTCTACGTTTCTTTAATGTAGATGGAGCTAAGTCCTGGAAAACTTCTATCTTGGATCCCTCAAGAGCCAGGTCAGGGTGAGCACGAGCTGCATCCAGGACAGCTGCTTTAACTTGAAAATTCAGGTACTTACAGATAATGTCTCTGGGTGGCTCATCCGGCTTGGGCTTAGGTCTGAGGGCCCTGTGTGCCCGTTCTATGGTTATCTCATGAGGAAAATCAGGCCCCAGCAGTGATCTGCTAATTTCGGTGATGGACGCTGAGACCTCTCCTGGGGTGACCGACTCTGGCACTCCCCTGAATCTGAGGTTGTTCCGACGCCCTCTGTTTTCTTGGTCTTCTAGGGAACAGTGGATGTCATTCAAATATAGGGCACAGCGACGAAAAGAGTCCGTTACAGCAGACTGATGATTCAGGATTTCTACCTGGTGATTCTCCAGGCTCTCCACCCGGTCCCCTATTTGTCTCACATCGCTCCTGCAGGCGGAAAGCTCCGCTAATATTGGCTCCATAATTCTGCTCAGAGCGCGATCAAGATATTCCCTTGTGACCGGAAGATCGGAGCTGGCTTGCTTTTCTTCTCCGGTGGTGCAGGGGCGCGCTTATGCGCTTTGGCCTGCGGAGTCGGCGCCATCTTGGGTTCTCTGGCAGCCACTGTAGCGACGGCTTTCTTTAGGAATTTTTCCATTTCGCCTCCTGCAATCTGAGTTTTGGAGTGTGTCGGGGTGTCCACATACTTGCTGTTCCCGATCTTGACCATCTCCGTCTTTGTAGGCTAATGTTTGCAGGCGTCAGGGACGAATCTCTTTACAGAGCACGGAGCTATGCGACCATCTTCATCCGGCGCTAGCTCCGCCCCCACCAAACTAGTTATTTTGAGAATGGCAAATTTGGGAATAGTTTTTCAACCCAGAACAAAAAGTGTGCTTTTACGGTCACTACAAATAACTTGACCAGCTAAAACAGTACAGATTTGGTTGAATAGAAATGTCAGGTCTATTTTTTAGGCGCTGGGTGACAGGCTCAACTTGCCCCTGATGTAGTATATGGCCAAAAAATAACCACACTGTTGATGGTTAAATGAACTTGGGTGACACAGGCTCAGCCTGCACCAGATGTAGTATATGGCCAAAAAATAATCAGACTGTTGATGGTTAAATGCACTTCGGTGACACAGGCTCAGCCTGCAGCTGATGTAGTATATGGCCAAAAAATAACCAGACTGTTGATGGTTAAATGCACTTCGGTGACACAGGCTCAGCCTGCAGCTGATGTAGGATATAGCACAAAATAACCAACACTATTGATGGTTAAATACACTTGGTGATAGCTTGTGCTGGCGCACCACAAGTCACAAAATGGCCGCCGATCACCCCAGAAAAAAAGTGATCTAAAAACGCTCTGGGCAGCCTCAAAAAAGTGAGCAAGTCAATATTAGCACTTCAATGATCCACAGCTGCAGATCGATCACAGAATGAAGTCTTTTGGAGGAGTTAATCTGCCTAATCTCGCCCTAACGTCGCAGCTGCAACCTCTCCCTATGCTTCAATCAGCAGAGTGACGTGCAGCGCAACGTGACCCAAGCTTATATAGAGGCTGGGTCACATGCTGCACTGGCCAATCTCAGCCATGCCAATAGTAGGCAAGGCTGTGATGGCCTCTTGGGGCAAGTAGTATGACGCTTGTTGATTGGCTGCTTTTCAGCCTTTCAAAAAGCGCCAAGAAAGCGCCGAACACCGAACCCGAACATGGACTTTTACGAAAATGTTCGGGTTCGGGTCCGTGTCACGGACACCCCAAAATTCGGTACGAACCCGAACTATACAGTCGGGTTCGCTCATCCCTAATTGCAACGCTTCCTGGGGTTTGCCAATTTTTATAGAAAGTTTATAAAAAACTATTCCTTGGTGGTCAAACCACTGACGGACATGACCCGAAAGGGATCCGATTTTTCCAAATGGTCACATGCAGCCAAAACTGCCTTTGCATCTCTGAAGGAGAGATTCACCTCGGCCCCTATTCTCGTACAGCCAGATGTCTCGCTTCCTTTTATTGTAGAGGTTGACGCATCAGAGGTGGGGGTGGGAGCGGTACTATCTCAGGGCCCATCCCCTGGTGAATGGCGTCCGTGTGCTTTCTTTTCGAAGAAATTGTCTACTGCAGAAAGGAACTATGATATTGGCAACAGGGAACTTTTGGCTATTAAGTTGGCTTTTGAGGAGTGGCGTCATTTTTTGGAGGGGGCGGTTCATCCCGTCACGGTGATTACTGATCACAAAAACTTATTATATCTGGAGTCTGCTAAACGTCTCACCCCTAGACAGGCTCGGTGGTCGTTATTTTTTACTAGGTTTAATTTTGTAATAACTTATCGCCCGGGGGCAAAAAATACTAAGGCGGATGCATTGTCTCGAAGTTTTCCTGGAGGGGGTGATGTTGAGGTACCAGAGCCCATTTTGCAAAAGGGGGTGGTGGTCTCTGCATTACACTCAGGTTTAGAGGGGAGGGTGTTGGAAGCTCAGGGGGACGCCCCGGCCTCCTGCCCCTCGGGTAAACTGTTTGTGCCAGAAAATTTACGACTGGAGATACTAAAAGAACACCATAACTCCACACTGGCAGGACACCCAGGTAGTAGGGCAACCTCTGAGTTAGTGTCTCGTCGGTTCTGGTGGCCTAAATGGCGCCTGGAGGTGTTGAATTTTGTGTCTGCATGTGCTACCTGTGCTCGTTCTAAGGTAGATCATACTCGTCCGGCAGGGCGTCTTTTACCTCTGGCCATCCCCAACAGGCCTTGGACGCACCTGTCAATGGATTTTATTACGGATCTACCAGTATCAGCGGGGAAGACTGTTATCCTTGTAGTTGTTGACAGATTCAGTAAAATGGTGCACTTTATTGCTCTTGCCGCATTGCCTAATGCTAACACACTGGCTCAGGTTTTTATTGACCACATCGTGAAGCTTCACGGGGTCCCTTCCGATATTGTTTCGGATCGTGGTACCCAATTCGTTTCTAAATTTTGGAAAGCTTTTTGTTCTTGTTTAGGGGTTCATCTGTCGTTTTCTTCATCTTTCCATCCACAGTCCAACGGTCAGACTGAACATACCAATCAAAACCTAGAGACATATTTGAGATGCTTTGTTTCCGAAAATCAGGAGGAATGGTCATCTTATTTACCGTTAGCAGAGTTTGCCATTAATAATCGTCGTCAAGAATCCACCGATAAGTCACCATTTTTTGGTGCGTATGGTTTCCATCCTCAGTTTTGTACGTTTAGTGAGGGGGGGCCGTCTGGGATTCCCGAGGAGGAACGATTTGCGTCTTCACTTTCTTCAGTGTGGCAGAGTGTGCAAGAAAGTTTGAAGAGAATTGGTGGTAGATACAAACGTGCGGCTGATAGGAAGCGCTCTGAAGGTCCGGACCTTGGGGTGAATGACTTGGTGTGGTTGCCTACCAGAAATATCAAGTTGAAGGTTCCCTCGTGGAAATTAGGTCCGAGATTTATTGGTCCTTATAGGGTAATTAAGATCATTAACCCGGTGGCTTTTCGTCTGGAGCTACCTCAGACTCTAAGGATCCATAATGTCTTCCACAGATCTCTGCTTAAGAGATATGTAGAACCTCCTGAACCATTGCCACTACCGCCTCCACCGGTGGTTGTTGATGGCAGTCTTGAGTTTCAGGTAGAAAAAATTGTTGATTCACGATATGTTCGCCGCTCTCTTCAGTACCTGGTGCACTGGAAAGGTTATGGTTCCGAAGAGAGAATGTGGGTTCCAGCATCAGAGATAAAAGCGGACAGACTCATTCGGGCTTTTCATAGCTCCCATCCGGAGAGGCCTGGTCTTGAGGGTCCCATGCCACGAAAATCCATTAGCGATCCAGTATTGGCGTCCCCTGGCGTCTACTGCGCAGGCGCCAGTATATGCCGATAAACCGCGAGATCCTGTCAGGTCCCGCGCATGTGCACATAACGTCTGAGATAGGCGCTCGTGCGCAATGCATCGGGACTCGGCAGGACCCGCGAGAGTTCTCCATTTCACGTGCATGCGCCATGCGTGATCAAAGTAAGCACAATGGTATTACACCATTGCGCATGTCTGTAGGGGCGAGACCTTGTCTGACCATTAAACCGGCAGACAAGGGTGGAGCAGTGGTGGTCATGAATACGACTGACTATGTGGATGAGGTATATCGCCAACTGAACGACGAAAAAGTATATCGCAGGCTTTCAGGTGACCCCAAGTTTGAGTTCTTGAAAAAGATCCGGGGGGTCCTGGATTCCGCTAGGGAAGAGGGTGTGATCAATGATAAGTTACACTCCTTTCTCTATGTGGAACGGCCTAGGACTCCGGTAATATATATGTTGCCGAAAATCCACAAGTCACTCGTTTCTCCACCAGGTCGCCCGATAGTATCAGGCATAGGTTCACCATTCTCCCAGATTGCAATTTTCCTGGACAGGATTCTATCGCCATATGTTTCCAGGGCGAAATCGTATATAAGGGATACCACACATTTCCTAAATGAAATCAGCGGAATACAACTACCAGCACATGTCATTCTAGCATCGTTTGATGTGGTTAGTTTGTATACGTCCATCTCGCACGAGAGGGGGGTGGGTGCGGTTAGAGAATGTCTGGCTGACTCACCATATTCCATGAGATGTAGGGAATTTTTGATCACGCTCTTGGACATTGTGCTCACCTGTAACTATTTTATGTTCCAGGATGAGTACTTTGTCCAATTGCGTGGGACCGCTATGGGCTCAAATGTGGCACCAAATTATGCCAATATCTATATGGCTCATGTAGAGGAGATGTACGTCTATGTTAGCCACCACTTCAGACAAGTTCTGGGGTGGTGGCGTTACATAGACGACATCTTCCTACTGTGGACAGGTTCCATTGGAGAGTTACACCAATTCGGTGATTTCCTCAATGAAATTGACCCTGAGGTCAAGTTCACGTTGGTCAGCTCAGAAACCAAGATTGAATTTTTGGACGTGACTGTAAGTAGACGGGGGGATTTTTTACATACTGACTTGTTCATTAAGAAAACGGACAAAAATACACTGCTCAAATATGATAGTTGTCACCCTAGAAGCATGGTTAGGTCATTAGCCTATAGCCAGCTTCTTAGGGTCAGGAGAATAGTGCAAGGAGATGAGGAGGCCTCAGATAGACTCAACTCGATGGGCCAGAAATTCATCAAGAGGGGGTATCCTAAAAAACTGGTGCAATTACACAAAATGAGGGCTATGCAACAATCTAGGGGAACCCTTTTGAAAAAATGTACAAATAGGATAAGGGATGAAAAACGCATTCCCTTTATTACGCGGTTCTCGCCGTTGAGTGACAAAATCGGCAATATTCTGAAGGGACATTGGCCCATTTTGGGTAGTAACTTCAAGAGCATTCCCGAGTTTGCCAATACTCCCATGATGTCCTATAGACGCACACATAACATTAAGGATCAACTCGTGCGGGCTGACATCGGTACTAATAAGATCTCATTCAGCTCTTATTTTGGAGCATCTAAGAAGGGAAGTTTCCCTTGTCATGGCTGCGTGAACTGTCCCCTTATGTTAAGAGGAGCGAATTTTGTGCACCCACGGACTGGAGAGGAATACACGATTAAATATCATTTAACTTGTGATTCCTCCTATGTAGTGTACCTGCTTGAATGTCCCTGTCGTCTCCTCTATGTAGGGGAGACTACATGGGACGTCAAAACAAGATTGAATCATCATAGATACACCATTAGGAAAAAGAGGTTAGATCTTCCAGTGTCTAAACACTTTACGGAAGCAGGGCACACTAGCCTTTCAAAAAGCGCCAAGAAAGCGCCGAACACCGAACCCGGACTTTTACGAAAATGTTCGGGTTCGGGTCCGTGTCACGGACACCCCAAAATTCGGTACGAACCCGAACTATACAGTTCGGGTTCGCTCATCCCTAATGCCGAGCTGCTTGCATAGTGACAGCTGCATTAATACCATTCGGCAGAGGGAGGACTACTGGCTCTCCACCGTGTTTGATCTGGACCCAGCATAGTAGTTATATTCTTGTACATAGGAGGCAGTATTATAATAGTTATATTCTTGTACATAGGAGCAGTATTATAGTAGTTATATTCTTGTAAATAGGAACAGTATTATAGAAGTTGTATTCTTGTACATAGGAGCAGTATTATAGTAGTTATATTCTTGTACATAGGAGCCAGTATTACAGTACATAGGAGCAGTATTATAGTAGTTAAATTCTTGTACATAGGGGGCAGTATTATAGTAGTTATCTTCTTGTACATAGGAGGCAGTATTATTGTAGTTATATTCTTGTACATAGGAGCAGTATTATAGTAGTTATATTCTTGTACATAGGAGCAGTATTATAGTAGTTATATTCTTGTACATAGGAGCAGTATTATAGTAGTTATATTCTTGTACATAGGAACAGTATTATAGTAGTTGTATTCTTGTACATAGGAACAGTATTATAGTAGTTGTATTCATGTACATAGGAGCAGTATTATGAAAGTTATATTGTGGAACATAGGAGCAGAATTATAGTAGTTATATTCTTGTACATAGGGGCAGTATTATAGTAGTTATATTCTTGTACATAGGAGCAGTATTATAGAAGTTATATTGTTGTACATAAGAGCAGTATTATAGTAGTTATATTATTGTACATAGGAGCAGTATTATAGTAGTTATATTATTGTACATAGGAGCAGTATTATAGTAGTTATATTCTCATACATAAGAGCAGTATTATAGTAGTTATATTATTGTACATAGAAGCAGTATTATAGTAGTTATGTTCTTGTACATAGGAGCAGTATTATAGTAGTTATATTCTTGTACATAGGAGGCAGTATTATAGTAGTTATATTATTGTACATAGAAGCAGTATTATAGTAGTTATATTATGGTACATAGAAACAGTATTATACTAGTTGTATTCTTGTTTATAGGAGCAGTATTATAAAAGTTATATTCTTGTACATAGGAGCAGTATTATAGTAGTTATATTCTTGTACATAGGAGCAGTATTATAGTAGTTATATTCTTGTACATAGGAACAGTAATATGATAGTTGTATTCTTGTACATAGGAGGATGTATTATAGTAGTTATATTCTTGTACATAGTAGGCAGTATTATAGTAGTTATATTATTGTACATAGGACCAGTATTATAGGAGTTTTATTCTTGAACACAGGAGCAGTATTATAGTAGTTATATTCGTGTACATAGGAGGCAGTATTATAGTAGTTATATTCTAGTACATAGGAGGCGGTATTATAGTAGTTATATTCTGGTACATAGAAGCAGTTTTATAGTAATTATATTCTTGTACATAGGAGGCAATTTTTATTAGTATAAACAAGCAAAAATACAATAATACATTCCAAAATAAGAATGAACAAACAATTATTAAACTGAAATCATACATATCATCAAAATAATAAATTTATAATAACTTTAACTTAAGAGTCCATTGCAAATAGATGGGAGAAAAGATGAATAAATAAACATAATTTCAGGATACATGAACCAAAAATTACTCCAAATATACATTCCTCCATAATTTTTCATTCTCGCCCTTTCTCCTAACTTCTATAGATCTGATCCACCTTAGCTCCGACAGGATGAGGTTTACGGCTTTCTCATGATTGAAGGGCTCACTGTGGATGGACACTCTTGTTCTTGTATGCCAGTGATAGTATTTAACGATGGTAATAATCAGATGCATGGTCCCCCGGTCAATGTCAGCTACCTGTGATGTCACACCATATACAATGTCTGGGTAGGTCAGAGACTGCAGTCTTGGGATTTTTAGCTTGCTGGTTATCTCCTGCCATATCTGTCGCCCCCTCCGCAGCACTTGGTTATAAAATGTTCCATAGTCTCCTCCTGCTGACAGCCGAAGGGACACATGCGATCTAGAACACTCAGGAACTTTAAATTGCCTCTGACAAAAAGCTTCCCATGGAATGACAGCCAGGCAATGTCAAACAACTTTGCAGGAAGCCTTGGTCCGTTGAGGAACCTAAGACTTTTCTGCAAGGTGGCTGTTGTGCAGTCTCTCAGTGTCGGCTGCAAGTTATAGAAGGCCCTACAAATCCTTATATAGAGATCCTTCCTGGTCTTAGTCTCCAGATACACCTTGTCTATTCCCCATTTCTTCACACACTTTAGACCATATTCCAGGTACTGGGGGAGGAAGCCACGAGTAAACCGACCCCTCTTGAGACTGCCGCCTCGCACCCAAGACTCTGCAAAAGGCAATATCCAGTCCCTGACACTGTTCACCCACAGGGAGCTGCTGTTTGAGTCCAGGCAACCAGAATTAACTTTCAGAAACATGGAGTCAAAGAACACCCTTGGATTTAACATATCCAGCCCACCCTCTCTCCTCTGTAGGTAGGTGATCCCTCTTTTTATTGGGTTCAACCTGTTCCCCCACAAAAGTTGGAAGAACAGGCTAAAGAGCCTAGCCAATAAAGGTTCTGGCAAAGGAAAGACAACAGAGACGTACAAGAAGACAGGGACCAGGTAAGTCTTCAACATAGTAACCCTTTCTCTATAGGTCAGCCTCCAGTTCTTCCATCGCTGAACCTTTGCATTTCCGGAATCCAACTTTTCTTCCCAATTTAGTTTGGCATTATCTTCCCTCCCAAATTTGACCCCAAGGATTTTAATATAGGTGGAGGCCTTTGCAAATTGTGGCAGATCAAAGTCTGGATCAGTACTTAAAGTCCAGAGAGCTTGACTCTTCTCAAGGTTGACTAGAGACCCTGAGGCCTCCGAGTAGCTTCTGATGGCTGCAGACAACATCTCCACCTCTCGAGGCTCAGATATCACCACAGTCACATCATCCGCATAGGCAACTACTTTCAAAGGCAAGCAGTGGGGGACCAGCACCCCCTGAAAATCACACTCCTGCAGTGACCTCAGGAACGGGTCCAAGGCAAACACATACAGTAATGGACTCAAAGGGCAACCCTGTCTCACCCCTGCCTCTACTTCAAAAGTGTCCCCTTGCCAACCATTGATTAGAGGAAAGCTCTTCGCCTCACAATATAAAGTTTTCAGCCAATCTACAAATTGTCCTGGAATACCGTACTTTGACAAAGTGGCCCATAGATACTCGTGATCCACTCTGTCAAAGGCTTTAGCCTGGTCCAGACCTACAACATATCTCCCACACCTCAGAGCTTTACATCTCTCAAACATCTCCCTTATCGAGATGACTGCTCCAGAGATGTTCCGCCCTTTTACTGTGCCAAACTGACAGCCTGCCAACAGTGCCCGGGACAAACAGACTAACCTAGAGAACAGGATTTTTGCCAGAATCTTCCTGTCGACATTCAAGAGGGCAATCGGCCTCCAGTTCTTGATGTCACTAGGCTCCTTACCTTTAGACAGCAGAATTAGCGAGGACACCCTCATGGACGGAGGCATCAGGTGATTTTCTAGACAATTTTTGTACACATCCACGAGGATTGAGGCCAAGTGGTCTCTGAACTTCTTATATAATTCTGCTGTTATACCATCTGGACCTGGTGCCTTCTTCAGATGTAACTGATCAACGGCCACTTTAACTTCCTCCACCGTCAATTCTGCTGTCAAAGGAGAAAAGTCCACATCATTAGTATCAGGGCCTGGAGTTGCCTCCAAGAATCTTCTCTTTATCCAAAACCTTCTTCTGAAACAAGTCAGCATAGTAAGATCTCACCACCCCCAGGATACCCTCCCGAGATTCCTGCAAAACACCCTGGAAGTCAGTGAGACCTGCCACCGATTTATTAGCCACACGTTCCCTGCAATTCTCAAAGGGATCAGGAGCCCCTAAGGTCTCATAATCCCGTTCCAGAACCAGGGAGGTGTACCTGCTGTACTGATACTGCCTTATCTCAGATTTCAGTCGGTCGATCTTTTGTTTTTCATCCCCACCCGCCGAATACAGTGACTCCAATTCTTTCCGCAGCCTGAGATACTGGCTATACTTACTCTTCCCTCTTTTAACTGACAGTCTCTGTAAGAGGGATCTGATCTCCACCTTGACATCCTCCCACCAGTCGGCCACGTTGTTATAAAAGTCCACTCTCTGTAGCCGAACCTGGAAAAGAGAGTGGACATAATCCTGGACATAGACATCATCCAGGAGGCTGGAATTAAGCCTCCATAGCCCTCTACCAATATCAGAGCGTCTAGTGGCTCCCAAGCAAAAAAACAAAGCCAGGTGGTCAGAGTAGGGGACGACCTTCTCACTTATCCCGCTAACAGTCTCTGTGGGGTTCACAAACGCCATGTCGATTCTACTGCTTCTGTCAGCACAAGAATATGTGAAGTTTGGCTTTCTGCCACCCCATGTGAAGACATCACTTAGGCCAGCCTGCGATATTATGTTACTTAAGACTCTGGAGTCTCTGACCACCGCTCTGCCCGAGGACCGGTCACCTGATGACAAAGTGACATTAAAGTCCCCCGCCATTACCACAGGTATAGAGGTGAAAAGATACTGCTTCACATCATTAAACAGCTGGATTCTCTCAGCCACTGTCTGTGGACCGTAGATGTTAATAAAGCGGAGCCGTCTACCATGGATGGTCACTTCCAGCACCAGGCACCTTCCCATAGCTACCTCCGTTAACCTGTGCACAGTCACGTCATTGGTGTTAAACAATATGGCCACCCCGGTATAAGGCTCCACAGCCAGCGACCAGTAAGAAGGACCAGACCGCCATTCACTCTCAGCCTCACGCAGATGCCCCAAGGTATTCAAACGTGTCTCCTGCAGAAAGATGACATCTGCATCCAGGTATCTGAGGTGATCGTATACCGCGTGTCTGGTCCTTCTTACTTTGACGCTGTTCACATTGCTCGAAGCAACTTTTAGAAAAAACCCAGCCATCACAAGACAACAGAGAAAGAGCAGATAAGTGACTCCCATCATCATAGGTCAGGATCAGAGGCTTCCTGCCTACCACCGGTCTCCATATCTGACTCTACAGGGGCTTCTACAGGAGGGGGCTTCTTCTTTGTTGGGGGGTCCCCTGTGTCTGCCTCACACTCATTATCTATTCTCTGTTGCTCTTCCTCATAATCCCCATCAGACTCTGATAACGCCTCATATCTGTTTGATAGGACCATGACGCCTGCACCGGTACTGACTTTTTTCCTGGTGTTTTGGCCCAGGTTATGTTCCTCCTCAGACTTACGGAAAGACTTATCTTTTTTCCTCCTTTTGTTCCTCTTGGCCTCTTCATATACAGAAGGTGATACAGAGGCGGCTGCCTGAGACTGGTCCTGAGTGACCACCTCCATGGTGCCCTGTGTGTTCTCTGAAGGCTGAGGTTCGGGTGTTGTCTCACCTGACCCCTGTTGTACCTCGTGCCTCGTCAATATGGTCCCTGACATCAAAGCCTCCTCTTCTATAGCGCCTGCGGCCTCCACTAACTCCTCATCTGGAAGCTCCCTGCATACGTTATGCCAGGCATCTGGGCAATCCTTATGTGAGTGGCCTATCTGTCCGCAGAGATTGCATCTAACGTTCTTACACGTGACACTCAGATGGCCGAGCTCACCGCACAGGTTGCACTTGACCACTGTGCACACATTTGCCACATGACCGACCTTGCCACACTTGAAGCACTTTCTAGGTTGCCCAGGATAGAAACAGACGCCCCTCTCTCTACCGATAAAGAAGGAGTTAGGGAGATGTAAGGTGATGTTTTTGTGCTGGCGCAGCTTCACCAGCACCTTCCACCCTCCAGTCCAGACACCATCATCGTCCCTGTTCTTAGTGAGGTCGGACACGAGGTCACAGTGCCTCCGGAGCCACACCACAATGTCCTGGGGAGGAACAGATTCATTCCAGAAAATAACATTCACAATAACAGTGTCTGGCTTGGAAATGGGAATGAAAATAAACTTATTCCAGCCCTCGGTGTCTCTAACCCTGGCAAAGTTTGCCCAGAACCTATACAGACTAGACATAAGCTTAAAGCTGACATCATAGCCCTGCCTGTCTGGTAGATTTATCACCGCCAGGATGTCCTCTGGAGCAAACCCCATCTGGTGACACAGGAGTTCCCTCACCACAAACCTCCTATCGGGGAGGTCTTCTTTGGTGCCTCAGTGTTTAAACCTCACCACGTTCCTCCTCTTAAAGGCCTGGCCTGTATAGCCTGCACTGGGGGTGAAGGATGGAGCGCCGCGGCTCCAGGCATTTCTGGGAGGATCCTGACGGGGCTCACTACCCTGAGTATTGGGGCGAGTGTCTCCACTAGAGGGGCTTGACGGGGGGGCACTACCCTGAGTATTGGGGTGCGCGTCTGCACTAGAGGGTTGTGTTAAGGGGGGGAAATTACAGACATCATTCTGTACACCTTCCTGACCGCCATCCACCTCTATATCCCACACAGACTGTACAGTATCCCCAGCCCCCGACCCCTCATGTACAATATCAATGTCCCCGGTCTGTGCCCCAGTAACAGAGCTCTCCTGCGTCTCCGCATCACCCTGACCCATGGATACATGTCCACTGTCCTGCCGTTGGGCTGGCTCTGCTGGGACTTGTGGTGCCACATATCCAGGATGTTGCTCAGGGACAGCTGAAGGTTCTTGCGGCTGCACTTGCCCACCTCCCTTCTGGAAAGAGAAACTTGCAGGCTTCAGTATTGGTTCTGTCACATGCCGGGGCTCATCTGGGGACACGGACCCTGATTGTGCTCTAGAGGAGCAGGATCCAGAGTCACTGTTCTGTCTATGCTGTGAGAAACGTTCCTGGTTCCTGTAGGACTCGGCCAGGGGCCCCATCCTCTCCAGGACACAGTCCATCTCCTTCACCACCTGTGCCAGCTCTATGCTCAGTGAGTGCAGCTTGGTATCGTACAATGTGTTACTATCGGGGTGCGCAGTTTTCAGGTTATATACACAGTCTATCTGCATCTGCAGCAGTTGTTTGTGGTGCTTTAACTCCTCCATTCCCCTTACCAGAGTCGGGATCTCCTCCGCCATCTGCAGCTCAGGTGCTCGCGTGGTCTCCTTCACCTGCGGTCCTGGTCGGGGCAGGGGTCCAGGCTGTTTGGATTCACCGGTCTCCTGCAGCTTTGCCTTTCCAGCTTTACTGCTAGTACTTGCAGTTGCATCTGCTGAGGCCTGTTCACACTTTGCAGTGTTTGTAGACATGGCATTCCTGGTTACCTGTAGAGGCATTGCTGCAGATCTGGTGCGGCCTTGGCAGGCCATGCTGGAAGCCACAACTTGCTGTTTCAGGTTTTCTTGCAATGTTTGTTTCTCCAGTGATGTCCGTCTCTGTCTGTGTGCAGGAGAGGGGAGCTGCTCACCTGCTGCACGGCCTGTGCTCATCACCTCTGCACCTTGCTGGCTGGACTTGGGATCCGCTTGCATCTTCACTGCACTCACTTTCTTCTCTTCTTCTTTCTTCAGAACAACAATATTTCCTTCATTCTGCTGCTGACTGGAAACTTTGGGATTAGTATCCACTTTAGAAATGGTTTGGGAGTTTTCTCCCAGTGTAGGCCTGGAAGCCTGGGCCTTGCTGAGGGAAGTTCCCCGCCCGGGCTGGCCACACCCTGGGCTCTGGACAGACATCCACAGGCTCAGGAGAGCTACTCACACACGTCCTCACAGCTAGGAGGCAGTATTATAGTAGTTAAATTCTTGTACATAGGGGGCAGTATTATAGTAGTTATATTCTTGTACATAGGAGGCAGTATTATTGTAGTTATATTCTTGTACATAGGAGCAGTATTATAGTAGTTATATTCTTGTACATAGGAGCAGTATTATAGTAGTTATATTCTTGTACATAGGAACAGTATTATAGTAGTTGTATTTTTGTACATAGGAGGAAGTATTATAGTAGTTATATTCTTAACCATATTTCTTTTTATTGAGGTAAGAAAACAAGGCCACATGCCTACATAAGACATCAGTATCATAACATTAAAAGTTACAGTAGTTATCCAGCATACAAGTCATGTGTAGACAATACTAGCGATTATCATCATCATCATCACCATAAAACAAACATCAAAAGGAGGAAAAAAGGGGGAGGAGGGGGAGACAATGGGTTAGGTGGGGGAGGGGGCAGAGAAGTGAGGGAATCCTGCTCTATCATGTGAAATTCCTGTGTGATTTCCATGGGGACCATAGCTTTAGGAAACAATGGCGAGAGTTTGTTTCCCAATGCGCCACAGTAGGGTAAGTATTAGGGCACCACAGTAGGATAAGTTTGGCATCTAATAGGACTTTAGTTTTGCAAACGCTATTAATCATTGATTCTATCAATTTCCAAAACGGTTGAATCTTATGGCAGAACCACCAGATATGTGATAATGAACCGGTTTCTATGCCACATCTCCAGCACACCTCAGGTACCTCAGGATTAAGTTTGTGCAAGAATTCAGGAGTTTTGTACCATCTACTTAGTAGCTTAAAAGAATTCTCCTGAACTCTTACACAGCGACTGAAGCCATGAGAGTGGGCTAAAACAAAGGCCCTCTCTGGTTCCGTCAGGATCATAGAAAGCTCTCGCTCCCATGAAGTCACATAACCGAGCTCTGGAGGTAAAGAGGAAAGCAATTCCTTATACATCTGGGATAATGGCCTAAGAGGAGGCCTAGGGGCCAAGACTTTCTTTTCAAGCCAGGAAGGGGAGCTATTACTAGCAAAGTTCACTACGCATAACTTAGTATCTCTCTTAAAGTCTGCTAAGTGGAAAAAAGGAGCTGACTTGATTTCGGGGCGATCCATTATTAAATCCCATTGCAAACTACCATCTGGGAGAAGGACATCCCGCAGGGACAAACCAGCGAGCCTTGACCAAATCCCGGAGGGGTTTGACACAGAAGGATGAATATAGCTCTGTAACAATTTAAGAGGCATACAGGGGTTAGGAAAGTTAAACTGCTGGGATTTGACCATTTTAGACCATTCTACTAGCATTCCTTTCCAAACCGGGGAAGAGGCGTAGTGATTGGCTGAAAAGGGCCTAACACCCCATAGAGTGAGCTGATCTTGGCTGGTGAGTAGTACAGATTCGAGCCGTGAGCAAAGAGAGTTAGATTTGTGGGTCAGGGCAGATATACATCTACATAACTGAACAGCAGTGTAATATGACTTTACATCAGGCATCCCAAAGCCTCCAAACTTCTTGTCCCTTGTAAGGACAGAGTAGGCAATGCGTGGAGACTTGCCATTCCAGAGAAAGCGCGTGAACACTCGGCGGACCTCTGAGAAGTATGAGTTTGGCAACCATATGGGAATGGCTTGCAGCAAATAAAGAAATTTGGGGAGAATGAAAGTTTTCAGATAGTTTTTCCTCCCTATCCACGAAACAAAAGGGAGTTTCAGATTCTGTAGGTGAGTGCGAACCTCTTGCAGGAGTGGAGCATAGTTAAGGGAGGCTAGGTCTTGAATATTGGCTGAAACCCGTGTTCCTAAAAATGTAATGTCTCTGGAGGCCCAGGTAAATGGGGTGGCACGTTTTAGACTATTTACTACAGATTGGGGACATGAAATATTAAGTGCCATGGATTTCCCATAATTTATTTTAAAATTGGATACAAATCCAAAATCCTCAAAAGTATTCAACAACTTGGGCAAGGCCTCTGCAGGGTTGGAGGTCATGACTAAAAGGTCATCCGCGAATGCTGCAGTAACATGGGTTTGCGAGCCAATCTGAAGGCCTTTGATAGCAGGATCTGACCTAATTTTACACAAAAGGGTCTCCATGACCAGTACAAACAGTGCCGGGGAGAGGGGGCACCCTTGTCTTGTCCCGTTTGTGATGCGAAATGGTGGGGACAATGCTCCATTGACTTTGACCATGGCAGAGGGGGCCGAATAAAGGGTGTTAACAGCACTAATAAACTGGTCCGGGAGGCCAAACTTCGACAGGGTCCGCGACATAAAGAGCCAGCTGACCCTGTCGAAGGCTTTTTCCGCATCCGTGCTCACCAGGACTAAAGGCTTAGAGGATCTCTTGGCCCAATTCACAAGATGTAGAAGTCGCACCGTATTCTCCGACCCCTGTCTGCCATGGACAAAACCTACTTGTTCCTCATGTACAATGTCAGGGAGGACATCCTGAAGCCTGGTAGCCAGAATCTTCGCCCACCACTTCACATCATTATTAAGTAAAGATATTGGCCTATAGTTACTGCAGCATGTTGGATCTTTGTTTTCCTTATGGAGGACAGTGATGTGCGCCAATAAGGAATGAGGAGCAAGAGACCCCCCTGTCAGAAGGTAGTTGCACAAGTTCCTGAAACGTGGGATTAACACATCCTGAAAGGATTTATAGTATGCAATGGAAAATCCATCCGGTCCGGGGCTTTTGCCCGATGGGATAGACATAAGGACCTTGCGCACCTCCGAATCTGAAATAGGCTTAGTCAGGAGGGAAGTTTTTAATGGGGATACAGAGGGAAGATCTAGAGACTGCAAGAATTTGTCAGTAGCCTCGGATAAATCTCCTGGTGTAGTCCCATTAGGGGGCGGCAAATTATATAAGGCCTCATAGAAGGCACAAAATGCTTTAGCAACATCTGGAGTGGACTTATGTATTTTGCCCTTGGAGTCTTTAATAGAGGAAACAAAGGAGTCAGAGAACTGCTTCTTGGCAATTGCCGACATCAGTCTGTTTCCTCTATCCCCATGTGCATAGGCCTTAAATCGGGAACGAAGTACCAACTTTGCTGAGGTGACATTCAATAGATTTTTTAGTTTTGTTCTGGCTTCAGTTAGTTCTGCTAGGGTGCTTATAGCCCGAGATTCCTTATGGGAGGATTCTAAACGGGTTATGTTCGCCAATAAGGCGTCCAGGGCTAGTGTCCTTTGTTTTTTCAAAAAAGCTCCCAAAGCTATAAGCTCCCCCCTGAGGACCACCTTATGGGATTCCCATAATATAGAAGGAGAAGGAGGCGACTCTGGGGTATCATTAAGCGTGAAAAATTCAGATATTGAGGCCTTAATTTTGTCTGCATGTCTGGGGTCTAGAATCAGGGTATCATTGAGACGCCACAAGTGCTCCCTTCTCTGTGGTCCAAACAGGGAAAAATTAACAATGACAGGGGCATGGTCGGACAATGTTATATTACCTATCCGGGCTCCAGAGACATTACGCACGTGAGAACTCGACAGGAAAATGTAGTCCAATCTGTGGAAAGACAGTTTAGCATGTGAATAAAAAGTATAATCTCGGCCATTGGGGTTTAGGGCCCGCCAGACATCTAATACTTTAAGTTTCCTCAGGGAAATTTTTAATCTTCTCAGGAGCCTGTAAGATACTGAGGGTCTGCCCGCCGAGGTGTCCACCGCTGGCTCCAGGGCAACATTGAAGTCGCCCCCCAAAACTAGTAAGCCCTCAGAGAAGGAGGACAACGCATTAAGGGTCTGAACGAGCCATGGTACTTGGCCTTTATTGGGAGCGTATAAGTTAGCAAAGGTCACTGGAGATTCGCCCAGTAAACCTTTTACAAAGATGTACCTGCCCTCAGGGTCCGCTGAGATAGCTGAGTGCTTAAAGGGGAGGCATTTATGCACAGCTATACTAACCCCTCTACTGGTGGAATCATGAGTACTGTGAAACCACTGGACAAATTTCTTGGGGGGAAGTTTAGGAACTTTGCCTGTTCTAAAATGGGTCTCTTGCAAAAAGGCCACAGAGACCTTATCTTTCAGAAGGAGAGATAGAGTTTGAGACCTTTTACATGGCTCGTTCAGCCGTGCGCGTTTAGTGAGGCGACTATTATAGAAGACATTTCTGCATACTTTCAGGTGAGTAAATGCATAATACATCCATGGAAGTATGGAAGAGCACACAGATGATATGAGCAGGAGAAGGGAAAAAAGGTAGGGGAAGTACAAAAGAACAAAAAATGAGTAAGAGAACATTAAACATGTCAAGTTGACAAATGAGTGACTCAGACAAGATACCCGTCCGAGGAGGGTTAGGCACTCTACCTATCACCAGCCAAGACAGGATTGGGCTGGCGAGGGGGCAAGTAAAGCACCTGTGGTCTGAACAAAAGAGACCAAAAACGAAAGATGTGTCCAGCATCTTAATCTATCCGGACATCGCCCTGCAGTGGGGAACAGAATGCAATGTCCTAGAGGTAGCGTCCTGTAGCAGCCATGACACGGCACAAGGCCCTTTAAACATAACATTGAGCCCAGTAGGCCACAAAAATAAAACACTAAAAATGTAGAAAACATTGAAAATGTAGGAAGATCATGTCCGCCTTCAATAACCTGTATAACACATAGGTGAGCATCAGTCATCTCCTATTCTGTGGAGGTAGAAATATCAGCAAGGTATGCTTACAAACACCTCTAATCAGGTGGGATCCCTTTCCATCCTGCTGCGTCCCGAACGGTCCGACTTGCCCGCAGACGCTGTTTGCCAAGCGTTGACACGAGGTGGTATGGGGAGGGCGCCATCTTGGTCAGCCGGTAACCATGAGGGGATTTCCATCGGAGGAACGTCCAGGGACCGCCAGACAGATTCCAGGTCAGCAGGTGAACGCACGGTCAGTAGCTTACCATTCCTGGAAATCGCCAACCCAAAGGGGTATAGCCAGCGGAATGGGGTCGAGGTTTTTCTCAGGATATCCAGGAGAGGCCTGAGAAGGCGCCGCTTGGCCAGGGTGGATGGCGCGATGTCCTGGAACATCTGGATCGGGGTATTTTCGTATTCCAGTACCTCTAATTCTCTTTGGCTTTTGAGGATGGCTGCGGTATCAACGTAACTTAACAAGCCACAGATTACATCACGTGGCGGTTCTTGCGGTTTAGGCCTAGGGCGCAGCGCCCTGTGTATGCGCTCCACCACGATTCCCGCCGCTCTGTCAGGGTCCAGCAGCTTAGAGAACAATTCACGTGCCACTGTCGGTAAGGCCTCCGCTGCAAACGACTCAGGTAGGCCGCGGATGCGGATATTGCGCCGGCGGCTACGATTTTCTTGGTCTTCCAATTTTAGGAAGGCATCATTTAGCAAGGCCTTGTGAGACGCCAGCACCTCCGACGCTTTACTTTCATATGTCATGATGGCCTCCTGAGTGGCTTCTAACGCCACCACTCTCTGCCCCAGATGCTTCATGTCGTCCTTGATATCAGACAGGTCTTGTTTCAGGGGCGAGAGGGCAGATTCAAGGACCCGGCGCAGGGTTCGCTCTGAGAGAGGTGGGTCTCTGGGTCTCTTGTCCGAGACATCGGAGCCGCTGCCTGCGTCTGATAATTCCCCGGCGTCAGAGTCCTGTGCAGCAGACGTCGCCATATTGGGGCCTTTCTGCGCCGTGAACCTCGACGTTTTCCGGAGAAACTTCTCCATCTCTGGCTGTTTGGAGCGCAGTGGGGTGGACTCTGAGCTTCCTCTGTTCTTTTCTCTGCCAGGTTTCCCCATAATCAGGCAAATTATGAGCTTTTATAGGGCAAATGAGCCGGAATGCTGGAGGAGCTCAAGCTCGTGCGGCCATTCAGCAGCGTGGCTCGGCTCCGCCTATAGTAGTTATATTCTTGTACATAGGAGCAGTATTATAGTAGTTATATTATTGTACATAGGAGCAGTATTATAGGAGTTTTATTCTTGAACACAGGAGCAGTATTATAGTAGTTATATTCGTGTACATAGGAGGCAGTATTATAGTAGTTATATTCTAGTACATAGGAGGCGGTATTATAGTAGTTATATTCTGGTACATAGGAGCAGTTTTATAGTAGTTATATTCTTGTACATAGGAGGCAGTATTATAGTAGTTATATTCTTGTACACAGAAGCAGTATTATAGTAGTTATATTCTTGTACATAGTAGGCAGTATTATAGTAGTTATATAATTGTACATAGGACCAGTATTATAGGAGTTTTATTCTTGAACACAGGAGCAGTATTATAGTAGTTATATTCATGTACATAGGAGGCAGTATTATAGTAGTTATATTCTTGTACACAGAAGCAGTATTATAGTAGTTATATTCTTGTACATAGTAGGCAGTATTATAGTAGTTATATTCTTGTACATAGGGGCAGTATTATAGTAGTTATATTCTTGTACATAGGAGCAGTATTATAGAAGTTATATTGTTGTACATAAGAGCAGTATTATAGTAGTTAAATTATTGTACATAGGAGCAGTATTATAGTAGTTATATTATTGTACACAGGAGCAGTATTATAGTAGTTATATTCTCATACATAAGAGCAGTATTATAGTAGTTATATTATTGTACATAGAAGCAGTATTATAGCAGTCATATTATGGTACATAGGAACAGTATTATACTAGTTGTACTCTTGTACATAGGAGCAGTATTCTAAAAGTTATATTCTTGTACATAGGAGCAGTATTATAGTAGTTATATTCTTGTACATAGGAGCAGTATTATAGTAGTTATATTCTTGTACATAGGAACAGTATTATAGTAGTTGTATTCTTGTACATAGGAGGAAGTATTATAGTAGTTATATTATTGTACACAGAAGCAGAATTATAGTAGTTATATTCTTGTACATAGTAGGCAGTATTATAGTAGTTATATTATTGTACATAGGAGCAGTATTATAGGAGTTGTATTCTTGAACACAGGAGCAGTATTATAGTAGTTATATTCGTGTACATAGGAGGCAATTTTTATTGTGAAAACAAACAAAAAAAATACAATTAAAATACATTCTTACAAAAAAAAAAAATAACAGGCATTGTACACACAATGACTACTCAACTAAAATGACTATAGAATCATATTAAACTTAGAAAGTCCACATTTGCTGGGGAGGAAAAAGAAGAGAAAAAAAACCCACACAAAATAACATCATATTTTCTGTTTTAAACCAAAGACACATTTCTCCATAATTTCCTATTATTCGGGTTACTCTTTATCTCTAATGATTTAACCCACTGGAGCTCAGACATTATTTGGCTTACGGCTGTGGTGTGGTGGAATGGCTCATTGTGTATAGACACGCGGGTTCTCATGTGCCAATGGTAATATTTTATGACAGAAATGATCAGGTACATTGTCCCCCTGTCTACATTCCTATTTCTGGATGGAACAGCATAGATTATATCAGCATAAGTCAGGGACTGCAGTAATGGGATGTTTAGCTTTTGTGACACCTCTTCCCATATTCTCCTCCCACCCCTGCAGTCAGATATTAAGTGCTCCATCGTCTCCTCCTGCTGACAACCGAGAGGACAGTTCCTATCTGAAACACTTAAAAATTTCAGGTTACCCCTAACAAATAGCTTTCCATGTAATGACAACCAAGCTATGTCAAATAATTTGGCGGGGAGTCGATTCCCATTGAGGAGCTTCAGACTTTCTTGTAAAGCGCTAGTCACACAATCCCTCAAGACAAGTGGAGAACAAAAGAAAGCCCTACAGACCCTCACATATAGATCTTTCCTTGGCTTACCCTCAATGTAGGACTTCTCTATCTTCCATCTTCTCACACACTTCAGCCCATAGTCCAGGTACTGGGGGAGGTAGTCACTCGTCCATCGACCCCTCTTGAGACTGCCGCCTCGCACCCAAGACTCTGCAAAAGGCATTATCCAGTCCCTGATACTATTCACCCACAGGAAGCTGTTCTCTGAGTCCAGGCAACCAAAATTAACTTTTAGAAACATGGAGTCAAAGAACACCCTTGGATTCAGCATATCCAACCCACCCTCTCTCCTCTGTAGGTAGGTGATCCCTCTTTTTATCAGGTTCAACCTGTTCCCCCACAACAGTTGGAAGAACAGGCTAAAGAGCCTAGCGGAGAAAGATTCCGGCAAAGGAAAAACGACAGAGACATACAAGAAGACAGGGACCAGGTAAGTCTTCAACATTTTAACCCTTTCTCTATAGGTCAGCCTCCAGTTCTTCCATCGCTGAACCTTTGCATTTCCGGCTTCCAACTTCTCTTCCCAATTTAGTTTGGCGTTATCATTCCTCCCAAATTTGACCCCTAGGATTTTAATATAGGTGGATGCTCTCACAAATTGTGGCAGATCAAAGTCTGGATCACTGTCTGATATCCAGAGAGCTTGACTCTTCTCAAGGTTGACCAGAGACCCTGAGGCCTCCGAGTAACTTCTGATGGCCGCAGACAACATCTCCACCTCACGAGGCTTAGATATCACTACAGTCACATCATCCGCATAGGCAACAACACTCAGGGGCAGGCAATGGGGGACTGGCACCCCCTGAAAACCACACTCCTGCAGTGACCTCAAGAATGGGTCTAAGGCAAATACATACAGCAGTGGACTCAGTGGGCAACCCTGTCTCACCCCTGCCTCAACCCTGAAGGTATCACCCTGCCAACCATTGACCAGAGGAAAGCTCTCAGCCTCGCAATACAGAGTCTTCAGCCAATCGATGAAATGCCCCGGAATACCGTACTTTGACAAAGTGGCCCATAGATACTCATGATCTACTCTGTCAAAGGCTTTAGCCTGGTCAAGACTCACAACATATCTCCCACCCCTCAGGGCTTTACATCTCTCAAACATCTCCCTTATCGAGATGACTGCTCCAGAGATGTTCCGCCCTTCTACTGTGCCAAACTGACAGCCTGACAACAGTGCTGAGGACAGACAAACTAATCTAGAAAACAGAATTTTTGCCAGAATCTTCCTGTCGACATTCAAGAGGGCAATTGGCCTCCAGTTCTTGATGTCACTCGGCTCTTTACCTTTGGACAGCAGAATCAGCGAGGACACTCTCATGGATGGAGGCATCAGGTGACTTTCTAGACAATTTGTATATACATCCACGAGGATTGGGGCCAAGAGGTCTCTGAATGTCCTATAGAATTCTACTGTTATCCCATCTGGACCTGGTGCCTTCTTCAGATGTAACTTATCAATTGCCTCTTTAACCTCCGCCACCGTCAAATCTGCTGTCAAAGGAGAAAAGTCCAAATCATTAGTATCAGGGAGCGGAGTTGCCTCCAAGAATTGGGTCATCTTGTCTCTATCCAAAACCTTCCTCTGAAACAAGTCAGCATAGTAAGATCTCACCACCCCCAGGATACCCTCCCGAGATTCTTGCAAAACACCCTGGGGGTCAGTGAGACCGGTGACAGATTTATTTGCCACTCGCTCCCGGCAATTCTCAAAGGGATCAGGAGACCCTAAGGTCCCATAATCCCGTTCAAGAACCAGGGAGGTATACCTGCTGTACTGATACTGCCTTATCTCAGATTTCAGCCGGTCTATCCTTTGTTGGTCATCCCCTCCCGCCGAATATAGTGACTCCAATTCTTTCCGCAGCTTGAGATACTGGCCATACTTACTCTTCCCCTTTATAACTGACAGTCTCTTTAAGAGGGATCTGATCTCATCCTTGACATCCTCCCACCAGTCGGCTATATTGTCATAAAAGTCCACTCTCTCTAGCTGACTCTGTATAAGAGAGTGAACATGACTCTGAACCGAAGGGTCTTCTAATAGACTGGAATTAAGTCTCCATAACCCTCTACCTGTCCCAGAACACTTTGTGACACCTAAACAGAAATATAAGGCCAGATGGTCTGAATAAGGGACGATCTTCTCATCTTTTTCACCAATGGTCTCTGTGGGACTCACCAGAGCTAAATCTATCCGACTTCTTCTTTCACCACAAAAATAAGTAAATTTTGGTTTCCGACCACCCTGCACAAACACATCTGACAACCCGGCCTGTTGAATAATTCTGTTTAGGACCTTGGAGTCTCTGGTAAGAGGCCTATTAGAGGTCCTGTCACAAGATGTCCTGGTGGCATTGAAATCTCCAGCCATGATGACAGGGATAGATGTGAATAGATATGGCTTCACTTCATTATAAAGGTTAACCCTTTCAGTCACTGTCTGCGAACCATAGATATTTATAAGACGGAGCCTCCTACCCCGAATAGTAACTTCCAGAATTAGGCACCTTCCCATCAATACCTCTGTCAACCTATGTATAGTTACATCATTGGTGTTAAAGAGGATAGAGACCCCGGCACTTGGTTCTACAGCCAGTGACCAAAAGGATGGACCAGACCGCCATTCACGCTCGGCTTCCCGTAAGAGTCCTAATGTATTCAAACGTGTCTCTTGTAAGAAAAAGACATCAGCATCAAGAGACCTTAGATGTTCATAAACCACATGCCTGGTCCTCCTCACTCTGACACTGTTCACATTACTGGAGAACACTTTAAGGGTAAAGTCAGCCATCAAAGCAAAGCAAAGCACAAGTAGCAGAGATATTACCCCCATCATCATAGATCTAAGTCTGAGCCCACCTGCCGACCACCTGTCTCCATGTCTGATTCGGACAGACGTTTAGCTCGCGGGGATTTCCTTTTTGTGGGGGGATCGCCCTCTTGGTCCTCATTAAATTCATCTACCACCCTCTTTAACTCTCTCTCCATCTCTTCCTCAGCGTCTGACTCTGATAGGACACCGTACCTATTTGTGATAGTCATGACACCTGACCCGGGGTCTACTTTCTTTTTGGAAGGTTTTTGGACAGTGGTCCATTCCCCCTCAGGCTTACGGCTGGTTTTGTCCTTCTTCCGTTTCTTCTGCGGATTTATTGATGCAGGGGCAGAAGACAACGTGCCCACAACCTGCTCAGTGACCTCCCCGTTCCCCTCAGTGTCTCCTGACTGGGACTGGTCAGGCACTATGTCACCTATATTGTCACCCATGTTGTGCTGAGGCTCGGGCGGTGTCACTGCTGACCCTGACAACAGCGTCTCCTCCTCTAGGTCATCTGCCACTTCCATTAAGTCCTCATCAGGGAAGTCCTTACAAACATTATGCCAGGCGTCTGGACAGTCCCTGTGGGAGTGACCGATCCTACCACAGAGGTTGCACCGGATGTTCTGGCAGGTGGCGCTGACATGGCCGATCTCCCTGCATAAGTTACATTTTACCAGGGTGCACACACTCGCAATATGACCGGCCTTTCCGCATTTAAAACATTTTCTAGGCTGACCCGCATAGAAGCATACCCCTTTCTCCCGGCCAATAAAGAATGAGTTGGGCAGATGTTGGGTGATGTTGTTAACCTGCCGTAACTTTACCAGGACCTTCCACCCCCCAGTCCATATGCCATCCTCGTCCCTAGTCTTGGTCAGATATGACATTAGGTCACAGTGTCTTTTTAGCCATACAACAATATCCTGGTGTGGTACCGACTCGTTCCAGAATATTATGGTGACGTTTGCTGTGTCTGGTCTAGAGATGGGGATGAGGCTGAACTTATTCCAGCCATCAGCATCTCTCACCCGGGCGAAATGAGCCCAGAAGTGGTCCAGGTCAGACATGAGTTTAAAACTGACGTCATACCCCTGCCTGTCAGGAAGGTTTATCACTGCCAGGATGTTAGATGGCAGGAAACCCATTTGGTGGCACAGAAGTTCACAGACCACAAACCTCCTGTCAGGCAACTCCTCCTTGGCCCCTCTATGTCTGAACCTGACCACGTTCCTCCTCTTAAAAGCCTGACCTGTATAGTTCACATTAGACCTGAAGGATGGTGACCCACGGCTCCAGGCATTACCAGAGGAGACACCACCAGTTCCACCCTCCTGCTGTACTTGGGGGCGCTGTGGTGGCTGCTGACCGCCTGCACTATGGGGGTCTGACACTTCTGGTGTAACTAAAGGGGGGAAGTGCTGTGCATCAGACTGTACAGCCCCCTCCCCACCATCATCCATAATACTCTGCGAGTCACAAGCCTCTGAAGGCTGATCTAATGGTGGACCCGACTCTAGAGATGACCCCAAATCCCACACACACTGTGAAGCGCTCCCCTCTGCAGAAACATCATCAGTAACATCACATACAGCCATATCAATGCAGTCACTAGCAGTATGATCCTGCTCTACAGAGCCCCGACAGTCCTGCTGAGCCATGACCTGTGAGCTCTCTGCCGCACTGCTGCCTTCAGGCAAGAGTCCACAGTCCTGCTGCTCTCTACTGCCCCCCAGGACTTGTGGTGACTGCACTGCTACTGCAGAGTTACCTTCAGGCGAGAGTCCACAGTCCTGCTGCTCTCTACTGCCCCCCAGGGCTTGTGGTGACTGCACTGCTACTGCAGAGTTACCTTCAGGCGAGAGTCCACAGTCCTGCTGCTCTCTACTGCCCCCCAGGGCTTGTGGTGACTGCACTGCTACTGCAGAGTTACCTTCTGGCTTGAGTCCATAGTCCTGCTTCACAATACAAACCGCTGGGACTTGTGGTACCTTTTGAGGAGTCTCTGCAGGTCTTTGCTGTTGCTGGACACTTTCTCCCACTTCTCTGTACAAATTCCCTTTCTCAAAAGGGAAGCTGGCTGGTCTGAGGACTGGTCTTGCACAGGCCTGCTGGGTGTCATCTGGACAGGTTGGAGACTTGGGTATAGATGGAGATTGTTCTGGCGCAGGTCTTCCCCCATGTCCCTCAAGTCTTTGCTGGTTCCTGAAGGATTCAGCGACTGGTCCCATCTGCTCCAGTACAGCCTCCATGTCCTGCACAGTCTCAGCGAGCTGCACAGCGAGGGAGCTCAGCTTCTTGTCGTGGACAACCTGATTGTTGGGGTTTGCTGCCTTTAGCTTATAGACACAATCTATCTGTTTCTGCAGCTGTAGTTTTGTCCTTTTTAATGTCTCTAGTCTCTTGACCAGAGCTGGGATCCGCTCGGCCAGACATAGTTCAGGTGCACGCTGAGTATTGGGGGGTTGTGTACTCACAGAATGGCTCCTTACAGGCGTCCCTCTGCTTGGTCCTTGCACTGGACTTGGTGCAGCCGTGGTCACTGCTGCAAGGTCACTATCTCCAGATTGGGGACTGGGCCCCTGGTTCTTCCCAGTGACTGCACTTGTGGCCCCATGAAGCCTTCCTTCAGTATTCCCTCTGGTCTCATCTGTCGTGTTGGCGACTTTTGCGCTGTTCCCACTCCCGTAACGTGTGCGGTCAGACCGTATCAGGACAGGCTGTTGCAGATTCTCCTGCATGGTCTGCTTCTCCAGGGATGTTCTCCTCTGTCTGCCTACAGGTGGGGTGGATTGCACACCTGCAGCCATGCTCTTACTCAGTGATGTTTCCTTCTTTACTTCCAACATTTTCTTTTCATCTTTGCTTCCTGCTGCACTGGGACTGGCAACACTCGGAACATTCCTTCCTTCCAAAGAAACTTTTGGATAATTATCCATGGTGTGAGAGGTCTGGGAATTATTTCCCAGAATAGGCCTTGGAGCCTGGGCCTTGCTTGGGGAGCATCCCCACCCAGAGTGACCCCGCCCTGGGCTTTCTCCAGACATCCAAAGCCTCAGGAGAGCTACTGACACACGTCCTCACAGCTAGGAGGCAGTATTATAGTAGTTATATTATTGTACATAGGAGCAGTATTATAGGAGTTGTATTCTTGAACACAGGAGCAGTATTATAGTAGTTATATTCGTGTACATAGGAGGCAGTATTATAGTAGTTATATTCTAGTACATAGGAGGCGGTATTATAGTAATTATATTCTGGTACATAGGAGCAGTTTTATAGTAGTTATATTCTTGTACATAGGAGGCAGTATTATAGTAGTTATATTCTTGTACACAGAAGCAGTATTATAGTAGTTATATTCTTGTACATAGTAGGCAGTATTATAGTAGTTATGTTGTTGTACATAGGACCAGTATTATAGGAGTTTTATTCTTGTACATAGGAGCAGTATTATAGTAGTTATATTTGTGTACATAGGAGGCAGTATTATAGTAGTTATATTCTAGTACATAGGAGGCGGTATTATAGTAGTTATATTCTGGTACATCAGAGCAGTATTATAGTAGTTATATTCTTGTACATAGTAGGCAGTATTATAGTAGTTATATTATTGTACATAGGACCAGTATTATAGGAGTTTTATTCTTGAACACAGGAGCAGTATTATAGTAGTTATATTCGTGTACATAGGAGGCAGTATTATAGTAGTTATATTCTTGTACATAGTAGGCAGTATTATAGTAGTTATATTCTTGTACATAGGGGCAGTATTATAGTAGTTATATTCTTGTACATAGGAGCAGTATTATAGAAGTTATATTGTTGTACATAAGAGCAGTATTATAGTAGTTATATTATTGTACATAGGAGCAGTATTATAGTAGTTATATTATTGTACATAGGAGCAGTATTATAGTAGTTATATTCTCATACATAAGAGCAGTATTATAGTAGTTATATTATTGTACATAGAAGCAGTATTATACTAGTTGTACTCTTGTACATAGGAGCAGTATTATAAAAGTTATATTCTTGTACATAGGAGCAGTATTATAGTAGTTATATTCTTTTACATAGGAGCAGTATTATAGTAGTTATATTCTATTACATAGGAGCAGTATTATAGTAGTTATATTCTTGAACATAGGAACAGTATTATAATAGTTGTATTCTTGTACATAGGAGGAAGTATTATAGTAGTTATATTCTTGTACATAGTAGGCAGTATTATAGTAGTTATATTATTGTACATAGGACCAGTATTATAGGAGTTTTATTCTTGAACACAGGAGCAGTATTATAGTAGTTATATTTGTGTACATAGGAGGCAGTATTATAGTAGTTATATTCTAGTACATAGGAGGCGGTATTATAGTAGTTATATTCTGGTACATAGAAGCAGTTTTATAGTAGTTATATTCTTGTACATAGGAGGCAGTATTATAGTAGTTATATTCTTGTACACAGAAGCAGTATTATAGTAGTTATATTCTTGTACATAGTAGGCAGTATTATAGTAGTTATATTATTGTACATAGGACCAGTATTATAGGAGTTTTATTTTTGAACACAGGAGCAGTATTATAGTAGTTAAATTCGTGTACATAGGAGGCAGTATTATAGTAGTTATATTCTAGTACATAGGAGGCGGTATTATAGTAGTTATATTCTTGTACATAGAAGCAGTATTATAGTAGTTATATTATGGTACATAGGAACAGTATTATACTAGTTGTATTCTTGTTTGTAGGAGCAGTATTATAAAAGTTATATTTTTGTACATAGGAGCAGTATTATAGTAGTTATATTCTTGTACATAGGAGCAGTATTATAGTAGTTATATTCTTGTACATAGGAACAGTATTATAGTAGTTGTATTTTTGTACATAGGAGGGAGTATTATAGTAGTTATATTCTTGTACATAGGAGCAGTATTATAGTAGTTATATCATTGTACATAGGAGCAGTATTATAGGAGTTTTATTCTTGAACACAGGAGCAGTATTATAGTAGTTATATTCGTGTACATAGGAGGCAGTATTATAGTAGTTATATTCTAGTACATAGGAGGCGGTATTATAGTAGTTATATTCTGGTACATAGGAGCAGTTTTATAGTAGTTATATTCTTGTACATAGGAGGCAGTATTATAGTAGTTATATTCTTGTACACAGAAGCAGTATTATAGTAGTTATATTCTTGTACATAGTAGGCAGTATTATAGTAGTTATATAATTGTACATAGGACCAGTATTATAGGAGTTTTATTCTTGAACACAGGAGCAGTATTATAGTAGTTATATTCATGTACATAGGAGGCAGTATTATAGTAGTTATATTCTAGTACATAGGAGGCGGTATATTAGTAGTTATATTCTTGTACATAGTAGGCAGTATTATAGTAGTTATATTCTTGTACATAGGGGCAGTATTATAGTAGTTATATTCTTGTACATAGGAGCAGTATTATAGAAGTTATATTGTTGTACATAAGAGCAGTATTATAGTAGTTAAATTATTGTACATAGGAGCAGTATTATAGTAGTTATATTATTGTACACAGGAGCAGTATTATAGTAGTTATATTCTCATACATAAGAGCAGTATTATAGTAGTTATATTATTGTACATAGAAGCAGTATTATAGCAGTCATATTATGGTACATAGGAACAGTATTATACTAGTTGTACTCTTGTACATAGGAGCAGTATTATAAAAGTTATATTCTTGTACATAGGAGCAGTATTATAGTAGTTATATTCTTGTACATAGGAGCAGTATTATAGTAGTTATATTCTTGTACATAGGAACAGTATTATAGTAGTTGTATTCTTGTACATAGGAGGAAGTATTATAGTAGTTATATTATTGTACACAGAAGCAGAATTATAGTAGTTATATTCTTGTACATAGTAGGCAGTATTATAGTAGTTATATTATTGTACATAGGGGCAGTATTATAGTAGTTATATTCTTGTACATAGGAGCAGTATTATAGAAGTTATATTGTTGTACATAAGAGCAGTATTATAGTAGTTATATTATTGTACATAGGAGCAGTATTATAGTAGTTATATTATTGTACATAGGAGCAGTATTATAGTAGTTATATTCTCATACATAAGAGCAGTATTATAGTAGTTATATTATTGTACATAGAAGCAGTATTATACTAGTTGTACTCTTGTACATAGGAGCAGTATTATAAAAGTTATATTCTTGTACATAGGAGCAGTATTATAGTAGTTATATTCTTGTACATAGGAGCAGTATTATAGTAGTTATATTCTTGTACATAGGAACAGTATTATAGTAGTTGTATTCTTTTACATAGGAGGAAGTATTATAGTAGTTATATTATTGTACACAGAAGCAGAATTATAGTAGTTATATTCTTGTACATAGTAGGCAGTATTATAGTAGTTATATTATTGTACATAGGAGCAGTATTATAGGAGTTGTATTCTTGAACACAGGAGCAGTATTATAGTAGTTATATTCGTGTACATAGGAGGCAGTATTATAGAAGTTATATTCTAGTACATAGGAGGCGGTATTATAGTAATTATATTCTGGTACATAGGAGCAGTTTTATAGTAGTTATATTCTTGTACATAGGAGGCAGTATTATAGTAGTTATATTCTTGTACACAGAAGCAGTATTATAGTAGTTATATTCTTGTACATAGTAGGCAGTATTATAGTAGTTATGTCATTGTACATAGGACCAGTATTATAGGAGTTTTATTCTTGAACACAGGAGCAGTATTATAGTAGTTATATTCGTGTACATAGGAGGCAGTATTATAGTAGTTATATTCTAGTACATAGGAGGCGGTATTATAGTAGTTATATTCTTGTACATAGTAGGCAGTATTATAGTAGTTATATTCTTGTACACAGAAGCAGTATTATAGTAGTTATATTCTTGTACATAGTAGGCAGTATTATAGTAGTTCTGTTATTGTACATAGGACCAGTATTATAGGAGTTTTATTCTTGAACACAGGAGCAGTATTATAGTAGTTATATTCGTGTACATAGGAGGCAGTATTATAGTAGTTATATTCTAGTACATAGGAGGCTGTATTATAGTAGTTATATTCTTGTACATAGTAGGCAGTATTATAGTAGTTATATTCTTGTACATAGGATGTCACGGATGAATTTGCAGATAGCTGGAACTTATAAATAAACGAACGACTGGCTTGATCCCAAACTAAGGAGCATATAGGTGAGCCCTTTAAAACCCTAAGTGCTCTCCCTGACTGCTATGCACATGCAAGGATCTCAAGACGATTGCATGCCCACGTACCTAAGACTGTGTGACACCTGAAAACCTTATAATACTGAGGGGACACAACCACCGGCTCCCTCCACTTAATACGGACGGATTTAGGGTCACCTAGAATCAAGCCAACAAGGAAACACAATAAAGGAAAAGACTTATCTGAGCAAACAGCAGCAGCAGCCTCCAGCAGTGAACACTTCATCCAGGAAGTAGTATAAACCGCAAAGTGAGGCAGTATGGGAGGTAATATAAAGGAAGATGATTAGTTTAAATAAGTGACACGTGGCAGAAGGAAAGGAGATGACAAAGTGAAACCAAAACAAAGAACATCATACAAGAGGTAGAGAAGAACGTCTGTCAGACCTTCTCACAGAACTGGCGGTGACAGTACCCCTCCCTCTACGGGTGGAATCCGGACACTCAGAGCCCACCTTCTCAGGATGAGACCTATGGAAAGCCCTGATGAGACGAGTGGCCTTAATGTCTGCCACTGAGACCCACATCCTCTCCTCAGGACCATAACCCTCCCAATGAACGAGGTACTGAAGAGAACTGTGGATAATGCGAGAATCCACAATCCTAGAGACCTGAAATTCAAGATTACCATCAACAAAAATCAGAGGAGGAGGCAAAAAGGAGGGTACAGTGGGTTGGACATAAGGTTTTAATAGGGACCTGTGAAAAACATTATGGATCTTCCAAGTCTGAGGAAGATCAAGACGGAAGGCAACGGATTGATGACGGACAAGATCTTGTAAGGCCCAATAAACTTAGGACCCAACTTCCAGGAGAGAACCTTCTGTTTGATATTCTTTGTAGACAACCACACCAGATCACCCACATTCAGGTTCGGACCAGGCACACGTCTCTTATCCGCCACACGCTCATATCTCTCACCAGTGGCGGATTACAATAGGGACGTTTGGGTCGGCAGCCCCGGGCCCAGCACCGCTGGGGGGCCCAACGCTGACCCGAACGCCCACATACTGCTGCGGGGCACGGGAGCGCATAGCTTCAGGCCTTGAAAGCCTCAGGCCTTGAAAGCCTGAGGCCTATGCGGTAGAGAAATCCCGGCGCAGGCGTGCGTGATGACGTCATCGTGCGCCTGTGCCGGGACGCAGCACTGTGACGCGGCTGACTCTGCGAGCAAGCGCCGCCTGGCCCTGGACATATAGCAGGTGAGTATTTATCTTTTCATTTTTTTGTTCATTTTTTATTTTTTTTATTTCATGTGCCTACTTTGGGGGGGGGGGGCACACAGGAGGACATATTAGGGAAGTTAAATCGAGTACATGGGGGGGATGTGGGGGCTGTATGGGGCCAAATTATTATGGGAGGGAATACTATGTGGGGGCTAATTACTATGTGGGGGCAGTGTGGGGGCAAATTGCAATGTGAGGGCAGTGTGGGGGCAAATTGCTATGTGGGGGCTGTGTGGGAGCAAATTGCTATGTGGGGGCAGTGTGGGGGCAAATTGCTATGTGGGGGCAGTGTGGGGGAAAATTGCTATGTGGGGGCAAATTGCAATGTGAGGGCAGTGTGGGGGCAAATTGCTATGTGGGGGCAGTGTGGGGGCAAATTGCTATGTGGGGGCAAATTGCTATGTGGGGGCAGTGTGGGGGCAAATTGCTATGTGGGGGCTGTGTGGGGGCAAATTGCTATGTGGGGGCAGTGTGGGGGCAAATTGCTATGTGGGGGCAGTGTGGGGGCAAATTGCTATGTGAGGGCAGTGTGAGGGCAAATTGCTATGTGGGGGCTGTGTGGGGGCAAATTGCTATGTGGGGGCTGTGTGGGGGAAAATTGCTATGTGGGGGCTGTGTGCGGGAAAATTGCTATGTGAGGGCAGTGTGGGGGCAAATTGCTATGTGGGGGCTGTGTGGGGGCAAATTGCTATGTGAGGGCAGTGTGGGGAAAATTGCTATGTGGGGGCAGTGTGGGGGCAAATTGCTATGTGGGGGCTGTGTGGGGGCAAATTGCTATGTGGGGGCAGTGTGGGGGCAAATTACTATGTGGGAGCAAATTGCTATGTGAGGGCAGTGTGGGGGCAAATTGCTATGTGGGGGCTGTGTGGGGGCAAATTGCTATGTGGAGGCTGTGTGGGGGCAAATTGCTATGTGAGGGCAGTGTGGGGGCAAATTGCTATGTGGGGGCTGTGTGGGGGCAAATTGCTATGTGAGGGCAGTGTGGGGGCAAATTGCTATGTGGGGGCTGTGTGGGGGACAATTGCTATGTGGGGGCGGTGTGGGGGGCAAATTTCTATATAGGGGCAGTGTGGGGGAAACTATTGTGTGTGGGGAAATTGCTATGTGGGGACAAATTACTATATGAGGCAGTGTGGGGACAAATTACTATATGGGGCAGTGTGGGGGCAAATTACTATGTGGGGACAGTGTGGGGGAAATTGCCATGTGGGGACAGTGTGGGGTAATTTCTATGTGGGGGCAAATTACTATGTGGGAAAAACTATTGTGTGGGGGCAGTGTGGTGGAAATTACTATGTGGGGGCAGTGTGGTGGAAATTACTATGTGGGGGAAGTGTGGTGGAAATTACTATGTGGGGGCAGTGTAGAGCAAATTACTGTGTGGGGGCAAACTACTATATGGGGGCAGTTTGGGGGAAATTACTGTGTGGGGGCAAATTACTATGGGGGGATTACTATGTGGGGGCAGTGTGTTGGAAATTACTATATGGGGGTGTTGCTATTGGGGAGGCACTGTAGGGGCAATTATATTATTTCTGGGGACACTATACAGGGATTATTGCCTGGAGCACAGTATAGGGTGTTATTATTACTGGGGGCACTCTAGGGGACATTATAGCTGCTGTGGACACTATAGGAACATTTGGGGTAATTTATCAAACTGGTGTAAAGTAGAACTGGCTTAGTTGCCCATAGCAGCCAATCAGATTCCACCTTTCATATTTGACAGCTCTTTTGGAAATCCAGTTCTACTTTACACCAGTTTGATAAATTACCCCAATTATGTCTATTAGGGTCACTATTTTTTCAGCAGTATAGTACCTGGGGCATTGGGGAGCACAACGGGCACAGTATTGGGGTGGCAGGATGACGCTGTGGGGACACCAGGATGAGGAGGTTAATGGAAAAATTGAGAAATCTAACGTGTCTGTGTTACAAACTGTAGAGACGAGATGTGTCTGAAAGAATTTGCTATGGTGGTCTGGGTCAAATGGAGGAGAAGAGGAAAGAGAAGGTCTACATGACAGGAGATGTCCCTGGATGTAAGAGGTATGTGGTGCTGTATTCTCCTCCATGTCTTTTTTATTACAATTATATGTATTTTAAATTTGGTGACTAAATTTTTCAGTTTAGGACCCAATTTGGGGTATTTTTTTTTAGTCTGAAGATGTCATATGGCCTAAGAAGAGACTCTGGCGCCCATGAAGCACCGCAGCCTCTTCATAAAAAAAAAAAAAAAACTAAAATGGAGGAGGAGGGGGGGGGGGGGGGGGGACAAGTTTGGTAGACAGCCCCGGGCCTATCATGCACTTAATCCGCCCCTGTCTCTCACTCATCCTTTTCAGATTACCCTGAAACTTTTGCCAAAAAAATGACAAAGACGAGGAAAATCTCTCCTCATCAGGTAAACCAGAAGACCCCTCTCCAAAGAATGTCCCAAACTGCGGATGAAACCCATATGCACCAAAAAATTTAAAGCAAACTCAGCAAGGGACAAAAAAGAATACCAATCCTCCTGATTCTCCGCCACAAAATAGCGCAGATATGTCTTTAGATTCTGATTGACGCGTTCGGTCTGACCATTCTACTGCGGGTGAAAAGCAGAAGAGAATGACAACCGAACCCCCAAGCGAGAACAGAAGGCCTTCCAGAATCTGGAAACAAATTGCGTGCCCTTATCAGAAACGATGTCTGAAGGAATGCCATGCAATTTAACAATGTGATCAACAAACGCTTGCGCAAGCGTCTTAGCATTGGGTAACCCAGGAAAGGGAATGAAATGCGCCATTTTGCTAAAACGGTCCACTACAACCAGAATCACAGTCTTCCTCGAGGAACGAGGCAGGTCCGTAATGACATCCATGGACAGATGCGTCCAAGGACGGGAAGGAATGGGTAACGGGAGGAGAGAACCCGATGGCCATGAATGAGGGAACTTGGCAGGAGCGCAGGTCTCGCAGGCTGCCACAAAACCCTCAACCGTCTTACGAAGAGCCGGCCACCAGAATCTCCGAGCAATGCGATCCACTGTGGCTCTACTCCCCGGGTGCCCAGCAAGGACAGTATCGTGGTGCTCCTTAAAAACCTTGGTCGCAAAGCGAGAGGCACAAACAACCTCCCAGGAGGACAAAGATCAGGAGCCTCTGCCTGGGCTGTCTGAACCTCTGCCTCCAAATCAGGATAAAGAGCAGAGATGACCACCCCTTCAGCCAAAATGGGACCCGGGTCTTCAAAGTTCCCCCCTCCTGGAAAACAACGTGACAGGGCATCCGCCTTCACATTTTTAACCCCAGGGCGGAACGTGACAACAAAATTAAATCTAGAAAAGAATAAAGACCATCTGGCCTGTCTCGGGTTCAGACGCTTGGCTGATTCCAAGTAGGCCAGATTCTTATGGTCGGTAAACACGGTAATAGGGTGTCTGGCTCCCTCTAGCCAATGGCGCCATTCCTCAAAAGCTAATTTGATGGCCAACAACTCTCTATCTCCTACATTGTAATTTCTCTCTGCAGAGGAGAGTTTCCTTGAGAAAAAGGCACACGGTCGCCATTTGGCAGGAGAGGGACCCTGAGATAAGACCACACCCACACCCACCTCAGAAGCATCCACCTCAACAATAAAAGGTAGAGAGACATCAGGTTGTACCAAAATGGGAGCGGAAGCAAAACACTCTTTGATACTAGAAAAGGCTTTAAGCGCATCTACAGACCACGAGGAAAAATCCACCCTCTTTTTAGTCATATCAGTGAGTGGCTTAACAACAGAGGAATAATTCAAAATGAACTTTCTGTAATAATTGGCAAACCCAAAAACCACATCAGCGCCTTCTGATTCTCAGGAAGCTCCCAATCAAGCACAGCGCGGACCTTCTCAGGGTCCATCCAAAAACCAGAAGCGGAGAGAAGAAAACCAAGAAATTGAATCTCCGGAACCGCAAACACACATTTCTCCAGTTTTGCGTACAATTTATTCTCCCACAGAATCAGCAAGACCTGACATAGGTGGTCCCGATGAGTCTTGAAATCAGGAGAAAAATATCAAAATGTCATCTAGATACACCAGTACAAATTTCCCCATTAAATGATGAAAAATGCTGTTCACAAAATGTTGGAAGACGGCCGGAGCAATCATTAAACCAAAGGGCATAACCAAATTCTCGAAATGACCCTCAGGGGTATTGAAGGCCGTCTTCCATTCGTCCCCTTCCCTGACTAGGTTGTATGCCCATCTTAAATCCAACTTAGAAAAAACTTTAGCACTACAATCTGGTTAAACAGGTCCGGGATCAGAGGAAGCGGATATGGGTCACGAATAGTGATACGGTTCAGCTCCCTGAAATCCAGACAAGGTCTTAAAGAAGCATCTTTTTTCTTAACAAAAAAAAAAACAGCGGCAACAGGTGACTTCGAGGGTCGGATGTGTCCCTTTCTCAGGCTCTCAGAGATATAAGTACGCATAGTGACTCTTTCAGGTTGGGAGAGATTGTATAATCGTGATTTTGGCAGCTTGGCTCCTGGGATAAGATTAATAGGGCAGTCGTACTCCTGGTGAGGGGGCAACTCCTGGACACCACTCTCGGAAAACACATCCGAAAATTCAGAGAGAAGAGATGGCACAGTCTTAGTAGAAACCTCTGAAAGAGACGCTGTGAGGCAATTATCTCTGCAAAACTCACTCCAACCATTTATTTGCCTTGCTTGCCAATGAATGGTGAGGTTATGTTTAGTGAACCAGGGTAGACCAAACACTAGAGGAGTAGGTAATCCGCTTAAGACGAAACATGACATATCCTCAACATGAGCGTCACCCACAGTCAAATGGATATTGTGAACTATGCCCTTTAACGATCTTTGAGAAAGTGGAGCGGAATCTATAGCAAAAACAGGTATATCCTTTTCCAAAGTGCATACCTGGAAACCATCTGTTATAGCAAATTGATTATCAATGAGATTGACAGCTGCTCCACTATCTACAAAAATCTCACAAACAATGTTCTTGCTGTCTAGCGCCACCCTGGCAGGTAGGAGAAAACTGGAACTACAAGCAAACGGCAAACCTTCAATTTCCGCATCAACCTTGCCAATAGTAGCAAATGGAAAGCTTTTAGAGGGTTTCTTTTTTTTTTTTTTTTTTTTATTACCCTCAGAAAACTCCATGAATATCCTAGAGGGGCAAACATTAGCCAAATGATTTATACCTCCACAACAGAAACAAACCCTCCTCTGAGAGCTGAATCCTTTATTATCAGAGGCAAGCAAACCCAGCTGCATGGCCTCCTCCTCAGAGGGGATTGAGACAGACTGAGACCCCTGTGTACTGAATGAGACAGCCCCACTGTCCTTGGGCTGAATATGACAGGAAAGAGTAGTCTCCTCTCTCTCTCTGAAACGCCTGTCAATACGAACAGCTAGAGACATGGCAGACTCTAACGACGCTGGTCTCTCATGAAAAGCAAATGCATCTTTCAATCTTTCCGAAAGACCATAGCAGAATTGACTTCGGAGTGCAGCATCATTCCAACCAGTATCAGCTGCCCATCTCCGAAATTCAGAACAATATATCTCTGTGGACTGTTTACCCTGGCATAAAAGACTCCGTTTAGATTCAGCCAGAGCAATACGATCCGGGTTATCATATATCTGGCCCAGGGCTACAAAAAATTTGTCCACCGATCGGAGGGGCCGTGCCCCCACCGGCAGCAGAAAGGCCCAAGACTGAGCGTTATCCCTGAGCAGCGAGATGATGATCCCCACCCTCTGCTCCTCATCACCAGAGGAATGGGGAAGTAGGCGAAAATGGAGTTTGCAAGCCTCTTTAAAGCGAACAAAATTCTCACTACCCCCGGAGAACATATCCGGAAGCGATATCTTAGGCTCGGAACAAACTCCATGAACGCCAGCAGAACCGGTCACTTGAAACTGAGACACAGTTTTACGGAGATATGCTACCTCCAGCGAAGGACTTTGCATGCGGTCAATCAGGGCTGAAACCGGATCCATGCTTAAGACGGTTTTGGCAGTTTATAATGTCACGGATGAATTTGCAGATAGCTGGAACTTATAAATGAACGACCGACTGGCTTGATCCCAAACTAAGGAGCATATAGGTGAGCCATTTAAAACCCTAAGAGCTCTCCCTGACTGCTATTCACATGCAAGGGTCTTAATGGTAGACGATTGCATGCCCACGTACCTAAGACTGTGTGACACCTGAAAACCCTATAATAGTGAGGGGACACGACCACCGGCTCCCTGCACTTAATACGGACGGAGTCAGGGTCACCTAGAATCAAGCCAGAAAGGAAACACAATAAAGGAAAAGACTTATCTGAGCAAACAGCAGCAGCAGCCTCCAGCAGTGAACACTTCATTGTCACGACCATGGAATTGGCCGTGATTCCTGAACCGCATGCCTGTGGTCTGGGGTTGTTGTCAATCACAGGTGAGGGCTGAAGTATGTTGCCTCACCTGTGGTTGCCGCTGGCAACATTAGGTATGTGGCAGTTGAGCAGCTGGAGCTGGTTGCTAGGCTGCTCGCTGTCATTGCATGCGGTTGCACCTGGCAACCTGTCTATTAGGTGTGCCTTGTGTTTGTTTGTTGTGCACAAGGTTTTTGTATGGATGCATGTCCCCTTTAAGTATCTGTCTTCCCTTCCCTGGTGTGGGAAGGGTTAATTCCCTTCCTAGTGTGTGTGCACTGGGTGTGTCTGTGTGGGTGTGGCTACATGGGCTATTTAGCCTCAGTTGAGAGCAGATGTCTGAGGGGTACTTCAGCCATGGTTAGCTGGAGTCTTCCTCCTGGTTTATATCCCATCTGCCAGTGAGGGCCACCCTTGTGGTCATAAGTAGAGTTGAGCGAACACCTGGATGTTCGGGTTCGAGAAGTTCGGCCGAACTTCCCGGAAATGTTCGGGTTCGGGATCCGAACCGATCCGAACTTCGTCCCGAACCCCATTGAAGTCAATGGGGACCCGAACTTTTGGGCACTAAAAAGGCTGTAAAACAGCCCAGGAAAGAGCTAGAGGGCTGCAAAAGGCAGCAACATGTAGGTAAATCCCCTGCAAACAAATGTGGATAGGGAAATGAATTAAAATTAAAATAAAAAAAATAAAAATGAACCAATATCAATTGGACAGAGGTCCCATAGCAGAGAATCTGGCTTCACATCAGCAGAGAATCAGTCTCTTCATGCCATAGCAAAGAATCTGGCTTCATGTCAGCAGAGAATCAGTCTCTTCATGCCATAGCAGAGAATCTGGCTTCATGTCAGCGCAGAATCAGTCTTCATGTCATAGCAGAGAATCAGGCTTCACGTCACCCACCACTGGAACAGGCCACTGTCACACATTTAGGCCCCGGCACCCAGACAGAGGAGAGCGGTCCCGTAACAGAGAATCTGGCCTTATGTCAGCGCAGAATCTGTCTTCATGTCATAGCAGAGAATCAAGCTTCACGTCACCCACCACTGGAACAGGCCACTGTCACACATTTAGGCCCCGGCACCCAGACAGAGGAGAGAGGTCCTGTAACAGAGAATCTGGCCTTATGTCAGCGCAGAATCTGTATTCATGTCATAGCAGAGAATCAGGCTTCACGTCACCCACCACTGGAACAGGCCACTGTCACACATTTAGGCACCGGCACCCAGACAGAGGAGAGCGGTCCCGTAACAGAGAATCTGGCCTTATGTCAGCGCAGAATCTGTCTTCATGTCATAGCAGAGAATCAGGCTTCACGTCAGCCACCACTGGAACAGGCCACTGTCACACATTTAGGCCCCGGCACCCAGACAGAGGAGAGCGGTCCCGTAACAGAGAATCTGGCCTTATGTCAGCGCAGAATCTGTCTTTATGTCATAGCAGAGAATCAAGCTTCACGTCACCCACCACTGGAACAGGCCACTGTCACACATTTAGGCCCCGGCACCCAGACAGAGGAGAGAGGTCCTGTAACAGAGAATCTGGCCTTATGTCAGCACAGAATCTGTCTTCATGTCATAGCAGAGAATCAGGCATCACGTCACCCACCACTGGAACAGGCCACTGTCACACATTTAGGCTCAGGCACCCAGGCAGAGGAGAGAGGTCCCGTAACAGAGAATCTGGCCTTATGTCAGCGCAGAATCTGTATTCATGTAATAGCAGAGAATCAGGCTTCACGTCACCCACCACTGGAACAGGCCACTGTCACACATTTAGGCCCCGGCACCCAGACAGAGGAGAGCGGTCCCGTAACAGAGAATCTGGCCTTATGTCAGCGCAGAATCTGTCTTCATGTCATAGCAGAGAATCAAGCTTCACGTCACCCACCACTGGAACAGGCCACTGTCACACATTTAGGCCCCGGCACCCAGACAGAGGAGAGAGGTCCTGTAACAGAGAATCTGGCCTTATGTCAGCGCAGAATCTGTATTCATGTCATAGCAGAGAATCAGGCTTCACGTCACCCACCACTGGAACAGGCCACTGTCACACATTTAGGCACCGGCACCCAGACAGAGGAGAGCGGTCCCGTAACAGAGAATCTGGCCTTATGTCAGCGCAGAATCTGTCTTCATGTCATAGCAGAGAATCAGGCTTCACGTCAGCCACCACTGGAACAGGCCACTGTCACACATTTAGGCCCCGGCACCCAGACAGAGGAGAGCGGTCCCGTAACAGAGAATCTGGCCTTATGTCAGCGCAGAATCTGTCTTTATGTCATAGCAGAGAATCAAGCTTCACGTCACCCACCACTGGAACAGGCCACTGTCACACATTTAGGCCCCGGCACCCAGACAGAGGAGAGAGGTCCTGTAACAGAGAATCTGGCCTTATGTCAGCACAGAATCTGTCTTCATGTCATAGCAGAGAATCAGGCATCACGTCACCCACCACTGGAACAGGCCACTGTCACACATTTAGGCTCAGGCACCCAGGCAGAGGAGAGAGGTCCCGTAACAGAGAATCTGGCCTTATGTCAGCGCAGAATCTGTATTCATGTAATAGCAGAGAATCAGGCTTCACGTCACCCACCACTGGAACAGGCCACTGTCACACATTTAGGCCCCGGCACCCAGACAGAGGAGAGCGGTCCCGTAAAAGAGAATCTGGTCTTATGTCCGCGAAGAATCTGTCTTCATGTCATAGCAGAGAATCAGGCTTCACGTCAGCCACCACTGGAACAGGCCACTGTCACACATTTAGGCCCAGGCACCCAGGCAGAGAAGAGAGGTCCCGTAACAGAGAATCTGGCCTTATGTCAGCGCAGAATCTGTATTCATGTCATAGCAGAGAATCAGGCTTCACGTCACCCACCACTGGAACAGGCCACTGTCACACATTTAGGCCCAGGCACCCAGGCAGAGGAGAGAGGTCCCGTAACAGAGAATCTGGCCTTATGTCAGCGCAGAATCTGTATTCATGTCATAGCAGAGAATCAGGCTTCACGTCACCCACCACTGGAACAGGCCACTGTCACACATTTAGGCCCAGGCACCCAGGCAGAGGAGAGAGGTCCCGTAACAGAGAATCTGGCCTTATGTCAGCGCAGAATCTGTATTCATGTCATAGCAGAGAATCAAGCTTCACGTCACCCACCACTGGAACAGGCCACTGTCACACATTTAGGCCCAGGCACCCAGGCAGAGGAGTGAGGTCCCATAACAGAGAATCTGGCCTTATGTCAGCACAGAATCTGTCTTAATGTCATAGCAGAGAATCAGGCTTCACGTCACCCACCACTGGAACAGGCCACTGTCACACATTTAGGCCCAGGCACCAAGGCAGAGGAGAGAGGTCCCGTAACAGAGAATCTGGCCTTATGTCAGCGCAGAATCTGTATTCATGTCATAGCAGAGAATCAGGCTTCACGTCACACACCAATGGAACAGGCCACTGTCACACATTTAGGCCCAGGCACCCAGGCAGAGGAGAGAGGTCCCGTAACAGAGAATCTGGCCTTATGTCAGCGCAGAATCTGTCTTCATGTCATAGCAGAGAATCAAGCTTCACGTCACCCACCACTGGAACAGGCCACTGTCACACATTTAGGCCCCGGCACCCAGACAGAGGAGAGAGGTCCTGTAACAGAGAATCTGGCCTTATGTCAGCACAGAATCTGTCTTCATGTCATAGCAGAGAATCAGGCATCACGTCACCCACCACTGGAACAGGCCACTGTCACACATTTAGGCCCAGACACCCAGGCAGAGGAGAGAGGTCCCGTAACAGAGAATCTGGCCTTATGTCAGCACAGAATCTGTCTTCATTTCATGGCAGAGAATCAGGCTTCACGTCACCCACCACTGGAACAGGCCACTGTCACACATTTAGGCCCCGGCACCCAGACAGAGGAGAGCGGTCCCGTAACAGAGAATCTGGCCTTATGTCAGCGCAGAATCTGTCTTCATGTCATAGCAGAGAATCAGGCTTCACGTCAGCCACCACTGGAACAGGCCACTGTCACACATTTAGGCCCCGGCACCCAGACAGAGGAGAGCGGTCCCGTAACAGAGAATCTGGCCTTATGTCAGCGCAGAATCTGTCTTTATGTCATAGCAGAGAATCAAGCTTCACGTCACCCACCACTGGAACAGGCCACTGTCACACATTTAGGCCCCGGCACCCAGACAGAGGAGAGAGGTCCTGTAACAGAGAATCTGGCCTTATGTCAGCACAGAATCTGTCTTCATGTCATAGCAGAGAATCAGGCATCACGTCACCCACCACTGGAACAGGCCACTGTCACACATTTAGGCTCAGGCACCCAGGCAGAGGAGAGAGGCCCGTAACAGAGAATCTGGCCTTATGTCAGCACAGAATCTGTATTCATGTAATAGCAGAGAATCAGGCTTCACGTCACCCACCACTGGAACAGGCCACTGTCACACATTTAGGCCCAGGCACCCAGGCAGAGGAGAGAGGTCCCGTAACAGAGAATCTGGCCTTATGTCAGCACAGAATCTGTCTTAATGTCATAGCAGAGAATCAGGCTTCACGTCACCCACCACTGGAACAGACCACTGTCACACATTTAGGCCCAGGCACCCAGGCAGAGGAGAGAGGTCCCGTAACAGAGAATCTGGCCTTATGTCAGCGCAGAATCTGTATTCATGTCATAGCAGAGAATCAGGCTTCACGTCACCCACCTCTGGAACAGGCCACTGTCACACATTTAGGCCCAGGCACCCAGGCAGAGGAGAGAGGTCCCGTAACAGAGAATCTGGCCTTATGTCAGCGCAGAATCTGTATTCATGTCATAGCAGAGAATCAGGCTTCATGTCACCCACCACTGGAACAGGCCACTGTCACACATTTAGGCCCCGGCACCCAGACAGAGGAGAGCGGTCGCAGAACAGAGAATCTGGCCTTATGTCATCGCAGAATCTGTCTTCATGTCATAGCAGAGAATCAAGCTTCACGTCACCCACCACTGGAACAGGCCACTGTCACACATTTAGGCCCCGGCACCCAGGCAGAGGAGAGAGGTCCCGTAACAGAGAATCTGGCCTTATGTCAGCGCAGAATCTGTATTCATGTCATAGCAGAGAATCAGGCTTCACGTCACCCACCACTGGAACAGGCCACTGTCACACATTTAGGCCCAGGCACCCAGGCAGAGGAGAGAGGTCCCGTAACAGAGAATCTGGCCTTATGTCAGCGCAGAATCTGTATTCATGAAATAGCAGAGAATCAGGCTTCACGTCACCCACCACTGGAACAGGCCACTGTCACACATTTAGGCCCAGGCACCCAGGCAGAGGAGTGAGGTCCCATAACAGAGAATCTGGCCTTATGTCAGCACAGAATCTGTCTTAATGTCATAGCAGAGAATCAGGCTTCACGTAACCCACCACTGGAACAGGCCACTGTCACACATTTAGGCCCAGGCACCCAGGTAGAGGAGAGAGGTCCCGTAACAGAGAATCTGGCCTTATGTCAGCGCAGAATCTGTATTCATGTCATAGCAGAGAATCAGGCTTCACGTCACCCACCAATGGAACAGGCCACTGTCACACATTTAGGCCCAGGCACCCAGGCAGAGGAGAGAGGTCCCGTAACAGAGAATCTGGCCTTATGTCAGCGCAGAATCTGTATTCATGTCATAGCAGAGAATCAGGCTTCACGTCACCCACCACTGGAACAGGCCACTGTCACACATTTAGGCCCCGGCACCCAGACAGAGGAGAGCGGTCCCGTAACAGAGAATCTGGCCTTATGTCAGCGCAGAATCTGTCTTCATGTCATAGCAGAGAATCAAGCTTCACGTCACCCACCACTGGAACAGGCCACTGTCACACATTTAGGCCCCGGCACCCAGACAGAGGAGAGAGGTCCTGTAACAGAGAATCTGGCCTTATGTCAGCGCAGAATCTGTATTCATGTCATAGCAGAGAATCAGGCTTCACGTCACCCACCACTGGAACAGGCCACTGTCACACATTTAGGCACCGGCACCCAGACAGAGGAGAGCGGTCCCGTAACAGAGAATCTGGCCTTATGTCAGCGCAGAATCTGTCTTCATGTCATAGCAGAGAATCAGGCTTCACGTCAGCCACCACTGGAACAGGCCACTGTCACACATTTAGGCCCCGGCACCCAGACAGAGGAGAGCGGTCCCGTAACAGAGAATCTGGCCTTATGTCAGCGCAGAATCTGTCTTTATGTCATAGCAGAGAATCAAGCTTCACGTCACCCACCACTGGAACAGGCCACTGTCACACATTTAGGCCCCGGCACCCAGACAGAGGAGAGAGGTCCTGTAACAGAGAATCTGGCCTTATGTCAGCACAGAATCTGTCTTCATGTCATAGCAGAGAATCAGGCATCACGTCACCCACCACTGGAACAGGCCACTGTCACACATTTAGGCTCAGGCACCCAGGCAGAGGAGAGAGGTCCCGTAACAGAGAATCTGGCCTTATGTCAGCGCAGAATCTGTATTCATGTAATAGCAGAGAATCAGGCTTCACGTCACCCACCACTGGAACAGGCCACTGTCACACATTTAGGCCCCGGCACCCAGACAGAGGAGAGCGGTCCCGTAACAGAGAATCTGGCCTTATGTCAGCGCAGAATCTGTCTTCATGTCATAGCAGAGAATCAAGCTTCACGTCACCCACCACTGGAACAGGCCACTGTCACACATTTAGGCCCCGGCACCCAGACAGAGGAGAGAGGTCCTGTAACAGAGAATCTGGCCTTATGTCAGCGCAGAATCTGTATTCATGTCATAGCAGAGAATCAGGCTTCACGTCACCCACCACTGGAACAGGCCACTGTCACACATTTAGGCATCGGCACCCAGACAGAGGAGAGCGGTCCCGTAACAGAGAATCTGGCCTTATGTCAGCGCAGAATCTGTCTTCATGTCATAGCAGAGAATCAGGCTTCACGTCAGCCACACTGGAACAGGCCACTGTCACACATTTAGGCCCGGCACCCAGACAGAGGAGAGCGGTCCCGTAACAGAGAATCTGGCCTTATGTCAGCGCAGAATCTGTCTTTATGTCATAGCAGAGAATCAAGCTTCACGTCACCCACCACTGGAACAGGCCACTGTCACACATTTAGGCCCGGCACCCAGACAGAGGAGAGAGGTCCCGTAACAGAGAATCTGGCCTTATGTCAGCACAGAATCTGTCTTCATGTCATAGCAGAGAATCAGGCATCACGTCACCCACCACTGGAACAGGCCACTGTCACACATTTAGGCTCAGGCACCCAGGCAGAGGAGAGAGGTCCCGTAACAGAGAATCTGGCCTTATGTCAGCGCAGAATCTGTATTCATGTAATAGCAGAGAATCAGGCTTCACGTCACCCACCACTGGAACAGGCCACTGTCACACATTTAGGCCCCGGCACCCAGACAGAGGAGAGCGGTCCCGTAAAAGAGAATCTGGTCTTATGTCCGCGAAGAATCTGTCTTCATGTCATAGCAGAGAATCAGGCTTCACGTCAGCCACCACTGGAACAGGCCACTGTCACACATTTAGGCCCAGGCACCCAGGCAGAGAAGAGAGGTCCCGTAACAGAGAATCTGGCCTTATGTCAGCGCAGAATCTGTATTCATGTCATAGCAGAGAATCAGGCTTCACGTCACCCACCACTGGAACAGGCCACTGTCACACATTTAGGCCCGGCACCCAGACAGAGGAGAGAGGTCCTGTAACAGAGAATCTGGCCTTATGTCAGCACAGAATCTGTCTTCATGTCATAGCAGAGAATCAGGCATCACGTCACCCACCACTGGAACAGGCCACTGTCACACATTTAGGCTCAGGCACCCAGACAGAGGAGAGAGGTCCCGTAACAGAGAATCTGGCCTTATGTCAGCACAGAATCTGTCTTCATGTCATAGCAGAGAATCAGGCTTCACGTCACCCACCACTGGAACAGGCCACTGTCACACATTTAGGCCCAGGCACCCAGGCAGAGGAGAGAGGTCCCGTAACAGAGAATCTGGCCTTATGTCAGCACAGAATCTGTCTTAATGTCATAGCAGAGAATCAGGCTTCACGTCACCCACCACTGGAACAGGCCACTGTCACACATTTAGGCCCAGGCACCCAGGCAGAGGAGAGAGGTCCCGTAACAGAGAATCTGGCCTTATGTCAGCGCAGAATCTGTATTCATGTCATAGCAGAGAATCAGGCTTCACGTCACCCACCACTGGAACAGGCCACTGTCACACATTTAGGCCCAGGCACCCAGGCAGAAGAGAGAGGTCCCGTAACAGAGAATCTGGCCTTATGTCAGCGCAGAATCTGTCTTCATGTCATAGCAGAGAATCAGGCATCACGTCACCCACCACTGGAACAGGCCACTGTCACACATTTAGGCTCAGGCACCCAGGCAGAGGAGAGAGGTCCCGTAACAGAGAATCTGGCCTTATGTCAGCACAGAATCTGTATTCATGTAATAGCAGAGAATCAGGCTTCACGTCACCCACCACTGGAACAGGCCACTGTCACACATTTAGGCCCAGGCACCCAGGCAGAGGAGAGAGGTCCCGTAACAGAGAATCTGGCCTTATGTCAGCACAGAATCTGTCTTAATGTCATAGCAGAGAATCAGGCTTCACGTCACCCACCACTGGAACAGGCCACTGTCACACATTTAGGCCCAGGCACCCAGGCAGAGGAGAGAGGTCCCGTAACAGAGAATCTGGCCTTATGTCAGCGCAGAATCTGTATTCATGTCATAGCAGAGAATCAGGCTTCACGTCACCCACCTCTGGAACAGGCCACTGTCACACATTTAGGCCCAGGCACCCAGGCAGAGGAGAGAGGTCCCGTAACAGAGAATCTGGCCTTATGTCAGCGCAGAATCTGTATTCATGTCATAGCAGAGAATCAGGCTTCACGTCACCCACCACTGGAACAGGCCACTGTCACACATTTAGGCCCCGGCACCCAGACAGAGGAGAGCGGTCCCGCTGACAGAGAATCTGGCCTTATGTCATCGCAGAATCTGTCTTCATGTCATAGCAGAGAATCAGGCTTCACGTCACCCACACTGGAACAGGCCACTGTCACACATTTAGGCCCAGGCACCCAGGCAGAGGAGAGAGGTCCCGTAACAGAGAATCTGGCCTTATGTCAGCGCAGAATCTGTATTCATGTCATAGCAGAGAATCAGGCTTCACGTCACCCACCACTGGAACAGGCCACTGTCACACATTTAGGCCCAGGCACCCAGGCAGAGGAGAGAGGTCCCATAACAGAGAATCTGGCCTTATGTCAGCACAGAATCTGTCTTAATGTCATAGCAGAGAATCAGGCTTCACGTAACCCACCACTGGAACAGGCCACTGTCACACATTTAGGCCCAGGCACCCAGGTAGAGGAGAGAGGTCCCGTAACAGAGAATCTGGCCTTATGTCAGCGCAGAATCTGTATTCATGTCATAGCAGAGAATCAGGCTTCACGTCACCCACCAATGGAACAGGCCACTGTCCACACATTTAGGCCCAGGCACCCAGGCAGAGGAGAGAGGTCCCGTAACAGAGAATCTGGCCTTATGTCAGCGCAGAATCTGTATTCATGTCATAGCAGAGAATCAGGCTTCACGTCACCCACCACTGGAACAGGCCACTGTCACACATTTAGGCCCCGGCACCCAGACAGAGGAGAGCGGTCCCGTAACAGAGAATCTGGCCTTATGTCAGCGCAGAATCTGTCTTCATGTCATAGCAGAGAATCAAGCTTCACGTCACCCACCACTGGAACAGGCCACTGTCACACATTTAGGCCCCGGCACCCAGACAGAGGAGAGAGGTCTGTAACAGAGAATCTTGCCTTATGTCAGCACAGAATCTGTCTTCATGTCATAGCAGAGAATCAAGGCATCACGTCACCCACCACTGGAACAGGCCACTGTCACACATTTAGGCCCAGACACCCAGGCAGAGGAGAGAGGTCCCGTAACAGAGAATCTGGCCTTATGTCAGCGCAGAATCTGTATTCATGTCATAGCAGAGAATCAGGGCTTCACGTCACCCACCACTGGAACAGGCCACTGTCACACATTTAGGCCCAGGCACCCAGGCAGAGGAGAGAGGTCCCGTAACAGAGAATCTGGCCTTATGTCAGCGCAGAATCTGTATTCATGTCATAGCAGAGAATCAGGCTTCACGTCACCCACCACTGGAACAGGCCACTGTCACACTTTAGGCCCAGGCACCAGGCAGAGGAGTGAGGTCCCATAACAGAGAATCTGGCCTTATGTCAGCACAGAATCTGTCTTAATGTCATAGCAGAGAATCAGGCTTCACGTCACCCACCACTGGAACAGGCCACTGTCACACATTTAGGCCCAGGCACCCAGGCAGAGGAGAGAGGTCCTGTAACAGAGAATCTGGCCTTATGTCAGCGCAGAATCTGTATTCATGTCATAGCAGAGAATCAGGCTTCACGTCACCCACCACTGGAACAGGCCACTGTCACACATTTAGGCCCAGGCACCCAGGCAGAGGAGAGAGGTCCCGTAACAGAGAATCTGGCCTTATGTCAGCGCAGAATCTGTCTTCATGTCATAGCAGAGAATCAAGCTTCACGTCACCCACCACTGGAACAGGCCACTGTCACACATTTAGGCCCCGGCACCCAGACAGAGGAGAGAGGTCCCTGTAACAGAGAATCTGGCCTTATGTCAGCACAGAATCTGTCTTCATGTCATAGCAGAGAATCAGGCATCACGTCACCCACCACTGGAACAGGCCACTGTCACACATTTAGGCCCAGACACCCAGGCAGAGGAGAGAGGTCCCGTAACAGAGAATCTGGCCTTATGTCAGCACAGAATCTGTCTTCATGTCATGGCAGAGAATCAGGCTTCACGTCACCCACCACTGGAACAGGCCACTGTCACACATTTAGGCCCAGGCACCCAGGCAGAGAAGAGAGGTCCCGTAACAGAGAATCTGGCTTATGTCAAGCGCAGAATCTGTCTTCATGTCATAGCAGAGAATCAGGCTTCACGTCAGCCCACCACTGGAACAGGCCACTGTCACACATTTAGGCCCAGGCACCCAGCAGAGGAGAGAGGTCCCGTAACAGAGAATCTGGCCTTATGTCAGCCCAGAATCTGTCTTTATGTCATAGCAGAGAATCAGGCTTCACGTCACCCACCACTGGAACAGGCACTGTCACACATTTAGGCCCAGGCACCCAGGCAGAGGAGAGAGGTCCCGTAACAGAGAATCTGGCCTTATGTCAGCGCAGAATCTGTATTCATGTCATAGCAGAGAATCAGGCATCACGTCACCCACCACTGGAACAGGCCACTGTCACACATTTAGGCTCAGGCACCCAGGCAGAGGAGAGAGGTCCCGTAACAGAGAATCTGGCCTTATGTCAGCGCAGCATCTGTATTCATGTAATAGCAGAGAATCAGGCTTCACGTCACCCACCACTGGAAACAGGCCACTGTCACACATTTAGGCCCAGGCACCCAGGCAGAGGAGAGAGGTCCCGTACCAGAGAATCTGGCCTTATGGTCAGCACAGAATCTGTCTTAATGTCATAGCAGAGAATCAGGCTTCACGTCACCCCTCCACTGGAACAGGCCACTGTCACACATTTAGGCCAGGCACCCAGGCAGAGAGAGAGGTCCGTAACAGAGAATCATGGCCTTATGTCAGCGACAGAATCTGTATTCATGTCATAGCAGAGAATCAGGCTTCACGTCACCCACCTCTGGAACAGGCCACTGTCACACATTTAGGCCCAGGCACCCGCAGATGAGAGAGGTCCCGTAACAGAGAATCTGGCCTTATGTCCAGCGCAGAATCTGTATTCATGTCATAGCAGAGAATCAGGCTTCATGTACACCACCATGGAACAGGCCACTGTCACACATTTAGGCCCCGGCCCCAGACAGAGGAGAGCGGTCGCAGTACGAGAATCTGGCCTTATGTCATCGCAGAATCTGCTTCATGTCATAGCAGAGAATCAAGCTTCACGTCACCCACCACTGGAACAGTCCACTGTCACACATTTAGGCCCCGGCACCCAGGCAGAGGAGAGAGGTCCCGTAACAGAGAATCTGGCCTTATGTCAGCGCAGAATCTGTATTCATGTCATAGCAGAGAATCAGGCTTCAACTTCACCCAACCACTGGAACAGGCCACTGTCACACATTTAGGCCCAGGCACCCAGGCAGAGGAGGAGAGGTCCCGTAACAGAGAATCTGGCCTTATGTCAGCGCAGAATCTGTCTTCATGTCATAGCAGAGAATCAGGCTTCACGTCACCCACCACTGGAACAGGCCACTGTCACACATTTAGGCCCAGGCACCCAGGCAGAGGAGAGAGGTCCCGTAACAGAGAATCTGGCCTTATGTCAGCGCAGAATCTGTATTCATGTCATAGCAGAGAATCAGGCTTCACGTCACCCACCACTGGAACAGGCCACTGTCACACATTTAGGCCCAGGCACCCAGGCAGAGGAGAGAGGTCCCGTAACAGAGAATCTGGCCTTATGTCAGCACAGAATCTGTCTTCATGTCATAGCAGAGAATCAGGCTTCACGTCACCCACCACTGGAACAGGCCACTGTCACACATTTAGGCCCAGGCACCCAGGCAGAGGAGAGAGGTCCCGTAACAGAGAATCTGGCCTTATGTCAGCGCAGAATCTGTATTCATGTCATAGCAGAGAATCAGGCTTCACGTCACCCACCACTGGAACAGGCCACTGTCACACATTTAGGCCCAGGCACCCAGGCAGAGGAGAGAGGTTCCACGTAACAGAGGAATCTGGCCTTATGTCAGCGCAGAATCTGTCTTCATGTCATAGCAGAGAATCATGCTTCACGTCACCCACCACTGGAACAGGCCACTGTCACACATTTAGGCCCGGCACCCAGACAGAGGAGAGAGGTCCTGTCAGAACGAAGAATCTGCCTTATGTCAGCTCAGAATCTGTCTTCATGTCATAGCAGAGAATCAGGCATCACGTCACCCACCCACTGGAACAGGCCACTGTCACACATTAGGCCCAGACACCCAGAGCAGAGGAGAGAGGACCCGTAACAGAGAATCTGGCCTTATGTCAGCGCAGAATTCTGTATTCATGTCATAGCAGAGAATCAGGCTTCACGTCACCCACCACTGGAACAGGCCACTGTCACACATTTAGGCCCAGGCACCCAGGCAGAGGAGAGAGGTCCCGTAACAGAGAATCTGGCCTTATGTCAGCGCAGAATCTGTTTTCATGTCATAGCAGAGAATCAGGCTTCACGTCACCCACCACTGGAACAGGCCACTGTCACACATTTAGGCCCAGGCACCCAGGCAGAGGAGAGAGGTCCCGTAACAGAGAATCTGGCCTTATGTCAGCGCAGAATCTGTATTCATGTCATAGCAGAGATCAAGCCTTCACGTCACCCACCACTGGAACAGGCCACTGTCACACATTTAGGCCCAGGCACCCAGGCAGAGGAGTGAGGTCCCATACAGAGAATCTGGCCTTATGTCAGACAGAATCTGTCTTAATGTCATAGCAGAGAATCAGGCTTCACGTCACCCACCACTGGAACAGGCCACTGTCACACCATTTAGGCCCAGGCCACCCAGGCAGAGGAGAGAGGTCCTGTAACAGAGAATTGGCCTTATGTCAGCCGCAGAATCTGTATTCATGTCATAGCAGAGAATCAGGCTTCACGTCACCCACCAATGGAACAGGCCACTGTCACACATTTAGGCCCCAGGCACCCAGCAGAGGAGAGAGGTCCCGTAACAGAGAATCTGCCTTATGTCAGCGCAGAATCTGTCTTCATGTCATCGCAGAGAATCAAGCATCACGTCACCCACCCACTGGAACAGGCCACTGTCACACATTTAGGCCCCGGCCCCCAGGCAGAGGAGAGAGGTCCTGTAACAGAGAATCTGGCCTTATGTCAGCACAGAATCTGTCTTCATGTCATAGCAGAGAATCAGGCTTCACGTCACCCACCACTGGAACAGGCCACTGTCACACATTTAGGCCCAGGCACCCAGGCAGAGGAGAGAGGTCCCGTAACAGAGAATCTGGCCTTATGTCAGCGCAGAATCTGTCTTCATGTCATAGCAGAGAATCAGGCTTCACGTCACCCACCACTGGAACAGGCCACTGTCACACATTTAGGCCCAGGCACCCAGGCAGAGGAGAGAGGTCCCGTAACAGAGAATCTGGCCTTATGTCAGCACAGAATCTGTCTTCATGTCATAGCAGAGAATCAGGCTTCACGTCACCCACCACTGGAACAGGCCACTGTCACACATTTAGGCCCAGGCACCCAGGCAGAGGAGAGAGGTCCCGTAACAGAGAATCTGGCCTTATGTCAGCGCAGAATCTGTCTTCATGTCATAGCAGAGAATCAGGCTTCACGTCACCCACCACTGGAACAGGCCACTGTCACACATTTAGGCCCAGGCACCCAGACAGAGGAGAGAGGTCCCGTAACAGAGAATCTGGCCTTATGTCAGCGCAGAATCTGTCTTCATGTCATAGCAGAGAATCAGGCTTCACGTCACCCACCACTGGAACAGGCCACTGTCACACATTTAGGCCCAGGCACCCAGGCAGAGGAGAGAGGTCCCGTAACAGAGAATCTGGCCTTATGTCAGCGCAGAATCTGTATTCATGTCATAGCAGAGAATCAGGCTTCACGTCACCCACCACTGGAACAGGCCACTGTCACACATTTAGGCCCAGGCACCCAGGCAGAGGAGAGAGGTCCCGTAACAGAGAATCTGGCCTTATGTCAGCACAGAATCTGTCTTCATGTCATAGCAGAGAATCAGGCTTCACGTCACCCACCACTGGAACAGGCCACTGTCACACATTTAGGCCCAGGCACCCAGGCAGAGGAGAGAGGTCCCGTAACAGAGAATCTGGCCTTATGTCAGCGCAGAATCTGTATTCATGTCATAGCAGAGAATCAGGCTTCACGTCACCCACCACTGGAACAGGCCACTGTCACACATTTAGGCCCAGGCACCCAGGCAGAGGAGAGAGGTCCCGTAACAGAGAATCTGGCCTTATGTCAGCGCAGAATCTGTCTTCATGTCATAGCAGAGAACCAGGCTTCACGTCACCCACCACTGGAACAGGCCACTGTCACACATTTAGGCCCAGGCACCCAGGCAGAGGAGAGAGGTCCCGTAACAGAGAATCTGGCCTTATGTCAGCGCAGAATCTGTATTCATGTCATAGCAGAGAATCAGGCTTCACGTCACCCACCACTGGAACAGGCCACTGTCACACATTTAGGCCCAGGCACCCAGGCAGAGGAGAGAGGTCCCGTAACAGAGAATCTGGCCTTATGTCAGCGCAGAATCTGTCTTCATGTCATAGCAGAGTATCAGGCTTCACGTCACCCACCACTGGAACAGGCCACTGTCACACATTTAGGCCCAGGCACCCAGGCAGAGGAGAGAGGTCCCGTAACAGAGAATCTGGCCTTATGTCAGCACAGAATCTGTCTTCATGTCATAGCAGAGAATCAGGCTTCACGTCACCCACCACTGGAACAGGCCACTGTCACACATTTAGGCCCAGGCACCCAGGCAGAGGAGAGAGGTCCCGTAACAGAGAATCTGGCCTTATGTCAGCGCAGAATCTGTATTCATGTCATAGCAGAGAATCAGGCTTCACGTCACCCACCACTGGAACAGGCCACTGTCACACATTTAGGCCCAGGCACCCAGGCAGAGGAGAGAGGTCCCGTAACAGAGAATCTGGCCTTATGTCAGCGCAGAATCTGTCTTCATGTCATAGCAGAGAATCAGGCTTCACGTCACCCACCACTGGAACAGGCCACTGTCACACATTTAGGCCCAGGCACCCAGACAGAGGAGAGAGGTCCCGTAACAGAGAATCTGGCCTTATGTCAGCGCAGAATCTGTCTTCATGTCATAGCAGAGAATCAGGCTTCACGTCACCCACCACTGGAACAGGCCACTGTCACACATTTAGGCCCAGGCACCCAGGCAGAGAGAGAGGTCCCGTAACAGAGAATCTGGCCTTATGTCAGCGCAGAATCTGTCTTCATGTCATAGCAGAGAATCAGGCTTCACGTCACCCACCACTGGAACAGGCCACTGTCACACATTTAGGCCCAGGCACCCAGGCAGAGGAGAGAGGTCCCGTAACAGAGAATCTGGCCTTATGTCAGCACAGAATCTGTCTTCATGTCATAGCAGAGAATCAGGCTTCACGTCACCCACCACTGGAACAGGCCACTGTCACACATTTAGGCCCCACCCAGACAGAGGAGAGAGGTCCCGTAACAGAGAATCTGGCCTTATGTCAGCGCAGATCTGTATTCATGTCATAGCAGAGAATCAGGCTTCACGTCACCCACCACATGGAACAGGCCACT